>NC_138582.1:158106376-160506376 GCF_964289735.1 Phaethon aethereus
ATAAGACCCAAATGTAAGGAGAACTGGACACCTACATTAAAACACATAATCTCTCTCTCTTTCCTCCCTCCCTCCCTCCTCCTGGACTTGAGCATGTAAGAAAATTAGCCAAGTCACAGTAGGTTGAACCACTTCTGCTCCTTGCATTCCCCCCACTTACACCCCAACCCAAAGCATCGTGTTGTTTCTCTTGTGCTGGTGAGCGAGTGGGGAGAAGGCAGAGGACCACTTCAGTGACCGACTTTCAACAGTGTTTAGCAGTGGTGGTGGTGGCAGGAGTCTGCGACTTTGCTTTTCAGTCCTTGCACAGTCGACAGGTTGCTTTCTGCTTCCTTCTTGCAGTCTTTTTCTTCTTAGCACATCCTACCGCTTTATTCATAAGGGAAATGTGACTGGAAATGCCAGCTCAAAAATATCATGCACAAAAATCTGCTGCCTCTTTGTGTCTATACTGTCTGCCTGTGACATCTCACTCGCTGCCCTTGTAGCTCACTGCTGTTTTTTCTCGCAGTCATGCTAAATGAATTTACATGCCGCAGTGTTTCCAGGACCACTGCTGTCCTTCACTTGCCCCAGTGGCACCACTTAGAGCAGAAGGAGATGGAAATGTTACAGCTGTCGTAGCTGCCCTTGCTGCCTGGTCTTTGGAAAAGGAACTGCATTAGGCATTAATTATTCTTATTTCCTCTCCTTATTTTATCCTTCCTTCTCTCTCTCTCTGACCTTTTTAAATGTTAGGGAACTCTGATTTCAGTCCCTCCCTCACCTCCACCTGTCCCTGGTTGGAAAAAGACGTAGAAAAATCACAGATGCTTTGTGTAGCAGGAGACCAAGGATATATGGTGGCACAGACTCTGTCCCTTGTGCCACTCAAGGAGCACAAGGAGCCTGGGAAATATCCACAATGCCCTGACAGCACAGCGGTGATATAGACCGCTGCACTCCCTTACACTCCCTAAGTGCTGCACTCCTTGAAATTTAGGGCATAGAATTACTATTATTTATTTCATACTTATTCCTAGAGGTCAAGACTATGTCTTACTTTGCAAGCCTTTTATACACTGGTACAACTGGGCAAAGCACTGTACCATGGCTCTGCTGGTTTACTGGTGGCCCCTAAAGCTACCTATATCAAAGTATTAGAAAGACCTGGTATTAGACACAGGCACGGAAGCATCTGACCAGCACAGCACATACAGCACAGGCATTTCTCAGAGCACATCCGTTCCTTAAACATATCCAAAGATCTTCCTCCTGTCTTGTTGGCAGGGAGATTGAATGGCAACCAGGTACGCAGGTCTGCATATTGCCAGGCTGAGACTAAACATAGAGAGACAGTGGGAAGGTTTCTTACATATTCACAGGTTTGAAACCGCAACACCAGCTCTGATAAGAGCCGCAGGAGCAAAAGGACGCATTAGTAACGATGTGAAGTTTAAGCAGCTTCTGAAAGGCAGCGTGCAATATGCCAAAGCTGAAAGGAGCCTGGGTTTGATGACCTGCAGGGAGGTTCCTCTTGGTTTTAAGATTCAGTGAATGATAAAGACTTTGCATAAATTTACAGGGTGCTTTTTATAGTGAAGGGGGAAAAGGAGCGTGAAAGTGCAGACTGAAATGTCATCAGCGATAAGTTACCACTGATGTTGTCTGTGGAAGAGAAAAGCTGGTAGCAACCCAAGCAGTGTACAAGACAGGACGAGTGGGAGGGCGTCTGATCTGTTGAACTCACTCTCTGTTTTATGAGTAGTCAGGGCTTTCCCCTCCCCACCTCCTTCCCCTTCTGAGTGGTTTACACGCAGGACTTTCATGGTAGACAGTGAGCGTGATGTAACAACTTATCACTCATCTCTTGACCGTTGTTTCCCCAGTTTCTCTTTTGAAGACTGGCTTTCCATTTCTGCTAGAGAAAAATCAAAGTCTAGGCATGGGCAAGGTAAACAGTAATGCACCGTCAGAGAGGTGTTTTCAGTGACTCGAGCATAGTGACTGGCTCTGAATTAGTCATGCCCTTTCAGGAAGAAGAACTCAGTCTCCCTGGACAGCTCAATGAAGATGTCTCCTGACTTCATATCGAAAACAGGAAAGTGCAGTAGTTGACTGACTGAGAAAAGAAAAAGAGTCTAATAAGGAAAATATGTCCTTATACAAATCAGAGATACCATCATTTTGAATACTCTGTTCATGTTTGGCCTACTTCGAAAACAAAGGACACAAAGAGAATGCACAGTAAAAGGCCACAATGCATTAGCAGGGGCATGAGGAGGGAGGGAAGAAGATAGACACTTCGTGTTCATCTGGCATTCAGAAACAGCCCAGTGCAGAATTCTTCAAGCAATTAAAACGAGCAACAGAAAATACCCCATAGAGATGTTTCCCCTCCATTACTCAAGCTGGCCAAAAAATCAATTGCAGCTGGTCTCTAAAGCACTATCCAGGCACCCCCTAATAGGTGGTGAAAATGCATTAACTGCATCACAGTCTGTCCGTGCACGGATCTCCATGATCTCTCCTTGCTGTTTGGAGCAAGGAGCTCGGTCAGATTTGTAGCATCACCACTACCTCTAGTATCATGGAAAAGCCACACTATAAGGCAAAGCAGGACAGAGGCAGAGCTGCGTATGGAAGACTGAGGAGACCTGGACTCAGTTGTCGGTGACAGCACAGCCCAAGGTCGATTCATTCACTGTCAATCCTCTTCTTGGCAGGATTGCGGGGACACTGGCAGCTGCTGGGGTGCAAATTTGTACCTTCTGCACTGAGATGTTGGAAGGTCATGGGTGGTGGTTAAATTTTTTTAGTCACAAAGCTCTTACAAATTACCAGGACCAAGGAGTCCTCAGGGTTGTAGCAGTGGATCCTCACCAAGATTTTCTGCAAATGTTGATTTTTCCCCAGTGCCAAATTGTTTCCTTGATGAAGAACAGTAAGGGTGAAAAACAAATATCCCCTCTCTGAATAAGAATAGCTTTTTTATTATTATTAAATTAGGAATAGAAAGGTTATAAAGCTCTTAGTAAAAGTGCCCAGTACGCCTGTAGCTGGTGAATTGGGAAAAGGGAGGGAGCACATCTTGTAGCTGCTTTTGCTCTGTGAGCTTGGGGGTGTCCTTTGCGCCAGGCGGCAACACTTCAGCGCAGAGTGAAGGAAGGTGGGAGCATATTTATTTCCTTAAATCCTGGCATCCATCCCTGCATCCTTCCCTCAGCCGAGGGAGTAGTCATGGAAACAGCCAAGGACAGCCTTGCTCCAACAGCAAAGGTTTGGTCCCTTCGGTGGGGCAAGGAGCGACACGGAGAAGGGAAAAACGCTGTCCAGGGTGACAGGGTCACCCCTGAATACGTTTAGCAAGTGTCATCAAATCTTTAATTTCACACGAAACTGAAAGGGACAGGAGAATCCCAGGTTTAGTGCCTCCTCTAAAGGAGACCTGAGGCAATTTTGCTGGTTTTGCTTTATGTGAGAAAATGTTCAAAAGAGCTGTTGCAATCTATCATGTCAATAACTCTCAGACAAAAGGTGCCTAATAATATGCATTGACACAACAGCCTATAATGGCTGTGTAGGAACCATTACATTTATTATTATACCAATGACCCATAGACGTTTATTTCTTTCCACAGAAATCTTTACTATTCTTTTAAGTACCATGAAAAGGAGATGACATGAGAAGAGAGCAGCCATATTCAGCATGTTAAGAAACAAAAAATATTTGAGCCACTTTCTATTCAGTCCCTGTTCACATCCTTAATAGGAACAATTAAATATGCCAAAGTATCCTAGCACATATATCTGGCACAGATAACTCTGCTTTCTGTATTCATATCTTTTAAAATGAGGTGAGTGAAAGATGGGAGTAAAGTACATGCATATCTTGACCTTCCCTTTGCGGATATAAACACACAGCACAGTGTACATACCGTATATTTTAAAAAATCCTTGCACACAGTTTTCCCCAGGGATGGCAGAAGGAATAGAAAGACCTACACATGACAGATGCTAATCATGTCACACTTGTGTGCACCTTCCAGATACTATGGTGACGAGGCTGCTTAAGTCTCCAGACAGAATGAAGCATGGACATTTCTGCTGAGTAGCCTGACTTTTCCCAATTTAAAGATGACCCTTCACATATTTTTCCTATAGGTTTGCTATGTTAATATTTATACAGGGAGGTATTAATAAACAGTGGCCTTTCATGAGTAAGTATTCAGCAAATAAAACCCATTGTCATTTATCAGTGGGAAGGGAAGTTATAATAGATTTCAGCATTTTAAAGTCTATGCACACATAGTTTAATTTAGCAGTTTTCCCAGGGGCCAGCAGCATGCATTTATATCTCATTGTGATGAGGTCCTTGACTGTAAAACAGCTGGCTATACAAGTAAAATAATGTATAAATGATGCAAATATAAATAAGTATTACAGAGTAAACATAGTGATTAGAACCAAATAAGAAACATGCTAACTTTAATTCTGCCCCAGGATGCAGGCACTGCAACACAAAATTAATTACCCGATCAGAACTGCTTGGGTGATCAGTTTTCACGTTGGATTGTACTGAGTAAAAAAGGATTGTTGTCAGTGCTTGCACGGTCTGTTCATAACTGCTACAATATCCTGGAGTAAATAAGACTGGGGACTGCTAGGACAGCTGACGTGACTGTGTTCAGTGCTGTTGCAGAATCATTACCTCTTCATGCAGGTGGCCCAATAGCCTGAAAAATCAACAGTACTTAGTGAAGACAACCTTCCTCACCTTTTGCTTCAATATGGCCTTTTTTGAGACAGTCCAAGCTTAGACCACCCGTACGTCTTACTGGACTCTGTGGCACATGACATCCATCAGGACCCCTCCAGGAAGGTGACCTGCCAGCCCGCTGACACGGCAATGGCAGCGCATCAGCGAAACCCCGGGCACATCGCAGTGAACCAGCCCTTCCACCCTGCGTGTCCTGAGGGGACCTCAACCCGAGCATGAACTCAAGGCTACATTCAGAGTAGCAAAAAGGTGCAACTGTGAAATAAGGAGCAGATATTAATTTCAGGCAGAGTGTCCTGCCAATCTAGAAATGTTTGATTAAAGAGAGACCACGTCTCTGTCAGAAACATCCCTATGGCTTCCAGACATTTTGGAGTTTAATCCTGTTTTGTGAAAATGGTCCAGCAATAGCAATACTATGAGGCTAGTCCTTTCCCATTTCTGTCACCAGCCTGCTCAATACCCACACTAAGCACTCAACATCCTGATGATACCTACTGCGCTTCATATATTAATGTTGCCTCATAATACCACTAGGCTGTTATTAAGGTTGCTGTCTAATCTTCCAGAAAGGAAAACTGTAAAACCAAGCAGTGAAGTGAGTAGTTGAAAGTCCCAGGCCACATCTAAGAAAGGTTTGAAATTAGAGACTGGATTGGAAGCATGTGCTTTGAAGCCTTTTAACCGCAAGTATCTTGGCTTCCTCCTAGCCTCTGCTTGCTTTCACAATAGGAATGAAATGCTGATCTACCTCACAGGGTGTTAAGAGTGTGATTTTTCAGTCCTCGGATGCTACATGAGGGCAAAAAAAAAAAAGGCTGAATGAATGTAAGCAAGCCTAGACTTTTTTGATTAATCTGCATTAGAATGGAGTGGATATCTCTAGATTTCCTATCACTCATCTCTAAACATATCTTTATCAAGTATGTAACATTCACTTTTAACTAATCCATAAATGGCAGTGGGTACCAGGGCTTTCCCCTTTGCTGAATCAAACCAGGGGTTGTTGTTTTTCTTTGCTACATGGGATTCATAAATATTGTCCCAAACTCTTTATTTCTTCATTAATTGACATAAGGACCTATAAAACATTTTTCTACTTTCTGCTTTAGAATAGTGACACTTGCAGAAAAAGAGAGAAAAAGAAAAACTTAGGTGTTTATTTTAAGGTTAACTCTCTGCAAAATACAGACATAAATGTCTTGGACTTGTAGCAGAAAGGATAGCATCCCATGGCCTGGAAGATCTGATGATGCAAGTAATAAATCCACATTTCCCTTACATTTTAACATAACTTTTGATCCATTAAAATATTACATCAATGTAATTATTTATCTCAAACTTAAAAGGAAAAGCTAGTTTCCATGAAGCAATTATTCTTGCTTCTTCATGGTATATTAGATAGCTTTCTCTAACCTAACCCAAACTTTAGCTAGAGGCTGAGCCTAAAAAACAAGGGTCCCCAGCCAGTGTCATGATGAAAAAGTTCTCACAGTCAAGTTCTCTTTGCACCACAGCCTCTTCTTGACAAACCCTTTGCAGCCCCAATCCAACCTGGAGCTCTCAGCTCACCTTAGTCTGAGTCTTTGACCTGAGTCCAAGCTGGTGGCCACACCAAGACGTTCTCGCAAACAAGTTTTCTCTATAGTCCATTCCCCTCTGCCATCTCCCTTCTAGTCCCTCTAACACTGACACTTTAGGTTCTTTCTTTTTATCAACCCTAACTCTAACAACATACCTAACCAGAAATTTCTTGCAGAAGAGTTCTCCTTGCAGCCTACGTTTTACTTTGGCAGTCACTTCGAAGACACACTCCAACTAGAGCTCTCTTTCTCTCAAATCTAGCAGTAACCTTAATTCTAACCCTAACTATTGGCTGAGGCTTACACAAAGCTTCCCAGCCAGTGCCCACCCAAAAAATTTCTCACAGAATAGTTCTCTCTGTATCCTATCCTTTATTTTTGGCAACTCCTTTCCAATCCCATGACAAATGGATTTCTCCATTCTTTCTTTCCCCCACCCTGACTCTTACCCACCACTAACCCCAAGTGGATGCTGGGCATTAGACTAGGTCCTCAAACATGTGTCCAGATGAATTTTTTTTCAACACAAGTTCTTTTGGCAGCCTATTCCTTCTCTTTGAAGCCCTTTCTGAACCCCATTCCAACTGCAAGTTCTCTCTTTCATCCTTAACTCTAGTAACAAATATAAAAGTAAGATGAGCCTGGGATGGGGTCATATGGTCATTGACCACATCAAAAAATTCTCCCAGCGAAGTCTCTCAGTCTTTACAGACTACACTTTCTTTTGGCATTGCCATCCCTCTCCAAGTGGAGCTCTAGGCTCTTTTTTTCTCTCAGCCTTAACCTTAGAAGTAAACCTAACCTTAATCTGCACTTCAGAAAAGCCCGAGAAACTATTGCTGAGACCAAAAAGACCTCATGGAAAAGTTGTCCTGTTGTCCTATAATTTTGCTTTGACAGACAAGTTTTCACTCTTCTTCCAACGGGAGCTCATGGCTACGTCTTTCTTTAAATGATAAATTTAAGCCTCAACTTGACAGTAATCCCTATGCCCAGCCCCCCCCCCCAACGCAGTATCCACACGAAAAAATTATTGTAACCACATTCCCTTTGCTCCCCACCCTTTGCTTTGGCATCTCCTTTCCAGCTGCAGTCCTGTGATGCCCCTTTTCCTCACCCCCAAACCTTGCCCTAACCCTACCTCAAACAGCAGCAGCTGTACAGAAAACCAGCAAAACTGTGATGTTATTTTTCAGCTTTTAGTCCATGCTTTTATCCTTTTTGGCTACTTATCTTCGACTTCCGAAGACAGAAAGGGAGGGAAAAAGTGGGAGGGCTCATGAGAAAAGGGTCGGAGGTTAATGTTCATAAGATTCTGCAAGCTATGATTTCTTTAAAGTGCAGGCTGTGCTATATATACTTCTATCCTAAGAGCACGAGAACTGCCTGGATTTTCATAAGCACATAAGACATCAGTAAACATCCAGAGATTAGGCTTGGGTAAATCTGCACCTTTGAAAACTGTCCCAGTCTTACAGCTTTGAATCATTATCATATTAACAATTCACATAGTTCTAATAAACCGAGTAATTCATGGTTTTCTGAATGTCCTTTCTGATTCCCATTAAAGTCAATGTCATCTTTGCCTTTGAATTCAATGAGAATGCCCAGCTATGACAGCTATTAAGTATCTCTCCCACTGTTACAGTAATGAGCAAGGCTGCAATAAGTGAGAGCCCAGTCCTGAAGACCTGAAATCGTAGAGAGAGAAAATATTCCAAAAAATGTGGTACACTCCCATTTCACAGATGGGGGAACAATCAAAGAGAGATTTATAGCATGTTTACACAGATGGGTGCAGCCAGAATCAGCTGTGGTGCAGAAGCCTTATTGCTGCATTAGTTCACTGTGAGTGAGCTAATTAGGATTTTGACAGTCTTTCTTGGGTGAATCTAGTTGTGGCCTCTTCAAACTTTACTGCTGCCAGCTGCCTGCTTTACAGTGCTGCCGGCGATCGCTGCCCCTGCATCTGGCTCAGCAGATGTGCTCGAGCATCAGCTGCTCCATCTCACAGTCTAGCACCTTCACTTCACCCTCACCGAAGGTACGCATATACCAAGATACGGAAACGTGAGCCGGAGTGGTTGAGATACAACCATGCATCCGTGTCTATCCAGCTTACCACCGGGGCAGTGACTTCTGCTGGAGGAGTGAGAGAGACACAATAATACCTAGAGGATTCTGAAGCAGAGGATGCCTGTCAGTGTGGGGACGTTTGGGCATATGGGTCCCAGATGGGAGCTGGCTCATGTCCACAGGCTCAGAGCACGGGCGGAGGAGCTCTTGTTTGCCTGCTTCCATCCTCTTGAGCACACCTAGATATATTGTCCAAGGTGACACAGGAAGCCATGGCAGAAACCCAGCTTCAATCATCCCAGTTTCCAGAAGACCTTGAGCTCCTGAAAAAAGGACCACACTGAAGGGATGGATTTACAGGAGGAGAACAGTGTGACTAAGATCCCTCTCTCCCCCGGTGGCATACGTATGTTCAGCTGCTTGTGTATCCGCATGGTAGCAAAACCAATCACACTGTAGTTGTACACAGCCCTGTATTTTCCCCGTCCTTTGTATCTCTAACTGGTTTTCTCCTACGGTTGAATCCTGCATGGTGGGAAGGACAACAACCTCAAATTCCCTAAGAAGTCCTTTTCTCTAGAAGTTATTTACAGATTTGCAAGGCCAACATTTGTAGTATTGAGCCATCTGGACAAGGTTTGTGAGAGTTTCCATTTGTTGTCTCTTAAACTGAAATAGTGGAATTCTGAGGTTTTATGATTATGCTTTATAAACACAAATTGCCACAGTCTTGGTCAGAGGTGCCAACACTAAATATCCTTCCACTCATATGGAGTGAGTGCATATTTTCTCTCCTTTCTTTGCACCCCCCCAAAGACTTGCTTCACCTCACACTCTGCTCCCTACCCCACCTGTCTACTTTCAGATTAGCCACAGTCTCATCTTTGGCTTGCTCATATTTACTGCAAAGGAATCAGGAATAACTCTCACTCCAACAGTCCAAAAAATAAGCAAATGCTCCTGCAAGTAATTTTGTTTTTCAGATCTGAAATCTCTCTATTTTAATCTGGAGTTTGCACAAAGACCTTCTTTCTCCATGTGCTTTAGGCCTTCACATTACAGCACTTGGAGGTGGTTCCAAGCTGCAATAATCTGAATCCAGGGTGAGTCTCCCCAGATCACATAAAATGTTTGGGTCTGCATTTTTGGTCCATCTATCATGGAAAGCATTTTTTTGAACAACGCACCATCTGGAACTTTTGACATTCATGTTCATTCCTCACTTCAACCACAAGCTCCCTGTTTGATCTCAGGGAATTCACATACTTCTGTGACTCACCTTGTCATCCTGCTTATCTATTTATAGCATAAACCCATGGGATAACAACCATCCTTTCCTATGTGTACGTAACATTTTGTGTTACACTGCATCTGCAACACCACTGACCTGCTCTCTGCTAACGCCAGTCTCATGCAGATAATAAGGGCGTAAGAATACTTGGCGTTTACTACTTTCTTAACTACTTTGGTACCTCAGCTCCTATTTCCTCCATCCCTTCCCACAACATTATCCTTCAGTTTCTTCCTGCAAGACAGTGATGTGCCTGAGTCTGTAATGCATTATCATCTCATAAAGGGTTATGTAATATTTTATATGCAGGGTGCTGTATGAAAATAAATTGCATTACTGTACTGTATTAGGAAACTTTATCATAGACAGAAGGCATATTGTATCCTGTTTTTCTTGGAGGCTGAAAAAATAAAATGGTATTAGGGATGGATGTACACATCAGAAGCTTGAGGGAGGGAGCTCTGGCATATTTGTCATTTAAGTTGCTAAATTCCATCATTACTTAATATTCTAATCAATTCACAAATAGTCTAGATACAGCAGCGGTTTTTTTGTGTGGGTTGTTGGTTTTTTCCTCCAAGACCTGAGTTGTTGTCATGGTTTAGCCCCAGCCAGCAATTAAGCACAATAGTTAAGTGGGCCGCTCACTCATTGCCCCCCACGGTGGGATGGGGGAAAGAATCAGAAAAAACTCATGGGTTGAGATAAAAACAGTTTAATAGGAAGCAAGAGAGGAGGAAACAACAATGATAACTATAATGATACTGACAAAGGAAAGTACAAAACCAAGCGATGGCCGATGCAGTAACTGCTCACCACCCGGTGATCGAGCAGCGATTCCCGCCCCCGGCCAACTCCGGTTCGTACCCCGAGCACGACGTTACGTGGTGGGAACGTCCCTTCGGCCAGGCTGGGCCGGGGTCCCGGCTGTGCCCCCTCCCGGCTGCTTGTGCCCCTCCCCGCTGGCCGAGCGCGGGAGCTGAACAGCCCGTGACTGAGCATAAGCACCACAACTGCTCAGCAACAACCAAACCATCGGTGTGGTATCGGCGTTATTCTCACACCAAATCCAGAACACAGCACCGTACCAGCTACCGGGAAGAAAAAACAACTCCATCCCAGCTGAAACCAGGACAGTCGTGTTGCCAAGAGGTGCTGCACCAAACACAAAACTGTGTAGTTTTACTGCAAGGTAAAATACATAAGGTTGGTGATCTTGTCTTGATTGTACATAGCTTACTTCACAGTAATCCTCACATGTCATCTAGTCAGTGTTTTATTTTCCCTCCAATTAGTCCAAATATATTAATTGCCTACAGGTAATTTTTTAAGCAAAGAAGACAAGTTTTGAGATTTTACTCAGCTGCTTCTAAGAGGAGGTAGCTTGCACCAGTCAGTTTTATAACTGTCTGATAGATTTTAGCCAAACGCCCTGGAAAAACACCATCATGTAAAGCATGAGACTTGGTCCAACAAAAAATGCTGACAGCATTTTCTGAATTTGATTGTGTGAAATACTGTGCCATTAAAATCCAAAATCGATGAGAGTCAGTATTATTTAAGAGCTCCTACAATCGAGGCAAGGCCTAAAAGCCATATGTCTCCCTGCCCTTGTGGCCACATGAACACAACATTGTCAGTCTTCAAATGCTTCTCTTTCGTACACGACGAATGGCCATTCATAAACGAATCTGAGCAGGTTGTGCCGGCTTCATTGAGGACTCAGAGCTCCTATATCAGCCCCTCACTCTAATTCAGATGGCTCATAAAACATTGCCCCTTGCCCCACTGTTTGCTCCTGTGAATGCCAAAAGGACTGAACAGGCTCTGGGTGAAGTGGGTACTGGAATTTTGACTGGGTAAAACTAGACCAGAAACTTCTCTACTGTATATGGAAAAAGCTCTGCCTGGGTCAGTGAAGCATCACCTCTTCACCCTGGGTGATCGTCCCTAAGCGCATCTTTTCCTCAGACCACACTTGCTTGGTGAAACTAATGAATTTCTAGATTAAATACTCTGTATTTGTTACATGGTGATGATTTCTGATTATTGACTTGATACCTGCTTAACAGTGATGTGCTCTAGATGCAGCTGGGGGTTTCCTCCAGTATTTTGAAACCCTTGCAGTTCACTAGCTGTCGGGCTGAAGCTTATTAGCCTCCTAAGGATATAGGGAGACTTTAGGTCATTTTTTAACTCTTCCACATGGAAGCCTAACTGTTGTTTGTTTATGGGCTGGTTCTTTCTTGGGGCAAGCGTGGGAACTGAGTTCTTTTTGCAGGTGCAAAATAAGCACAAACAACCTGTAAACAGATGGTCCAACATCCTTTTCCCCATCTTTGTTACAGCCAGGCATTTTCAGACAGCCATTCTTCCAAAACAAGTTAGGGAAATGCTTTCTGTCTTGAAAATAAGCCACATACTCAACACATATGCCTAAAACAGCAACAGGTTCAAACAGCAAAAGGAAAAAGCCAACTTCATTGATCTCTTGAAACTACATTTCTGGGGACATTAGGCGAAACTCTTTGTCAGTGAAGGCCCATTCCTAATCTGGCAGATTGTATTTGTTCTTAACTACAAATTAGGGGGTTTTTTTCTATTTTTATGTCTGTCTAGCTATCTACTGTCTATATGCATATATATATGCATACATATACATATTTTTATATTTTAATGTATGATATATTATTATATTTAATATTATTAAATATTAATATTAAATATTAATACTTAATTATTATATTTAATATGGTAATAGAAGACCCTAAACCATACTTGGTTCTGGAATTCAGGGTGACTGAACAAGTGTTTCTAGTTTTCTACTAGTCCTTCTTACTCTTTGCACCTTCTTTCTTTTCCATTCCTTCTGTTCCACTACCAGTATTCAGCTATAGTTTTTATAGTCAGTTACTTGGTCCTCTTTTCACTAAATTTGGTAAACCTCAGCCAAACCTCTAGGAAAAAAAATCCCATTTTTTTGGTCTGTTTGCACTCCATGTCCAGCTGTGAGCTGGGGTCATGGCACCATGAGCAGCTGGAGTTGTGCTGAGCTTATGGCATGCTGAGGGCAGAGGGACATTCACTGTGGAGCATCAGGAATCTCTGTTTTAGAAACAATTGTCCCTGAAAAGCTGGATCCAGCTGCCCTCCCTCCATTTAGAAACCTCCTTCTGACTTTTTAATCCCACTACTTTCCTCCTAGGTCTGAAATGGGTATGATAGTTTCCTGGGATTACAGATTGTTTCTTCAGTGTTAGAGAGCTTCTTATGCTAGTTCCCGGGTGACCTCGACAGTGTTTGCTATCCCTGTCCTTGGAGAAACTTTACAGCATGTAGAATTGGATAACTGAGTCTCTCACACCTGCTGAAGTCTTGCAGTGTGTACTGATGAACAGACCAAACCTTGCGCCTAGAGAAGAAGAAAACACGTTTCATGTTTGAATGAGCATCAGTAGATGTGACAAGAAGATTTTCTTTGAACTGTTTTGTTCATCATCAGACTTAGGGTTCCTTGATTTCCTTCCTTTAATATGACTTGTTTGTTTTCAATGTATACTCATTTATTCATTTATTCATTCAGGTTTTTATGGAAAATTTCATGCTATAATTCTTCACTGTTGCAGGAACATAAATCACTAATGATGGTACTGCGTCTGCCTCATTTCTGCTGTAGATTGCAGTTTTGGGCGCTGCTTATTGGAAGTAGTGACTTAGTAAGAAAACAATGGATTATTCAAACCAGTATTTCTATATATTAAGAAGCTTTCATTTAGAAAGCTCTCCCCTTCCTAGTGCTCTGCAGCATGAGAATATTGCACACCTTTTGACAATTTGAAAAAGGTGTCCTTCTGTAAAAATAGTAAAATATCAATAGATTTATTTTGTCACACCGTTTTTTGAGGATTGGCTTTTGTTGTTGTTGTCAGTGTAAGTATATTCTGCTTGAGTCAAAAATTGTTGGTGAACCAAGTGTTTGACATTTGTGCTACTTAATGAAAACATTATGTCATGAGAAATGTATTACTGCCTTTGTCCCTCATTTCATTCAGAGGAAGGAAAAACATTATCAAGGGATTTTGATTCACTGCTAGTCCAGTGAAGCAGTCCTGCAGAGGTATATAGGTATGTCTGTACTGAAAACAAGTCTAGGTAGGACATTTTCCTAAATATCAAAAGTTGCCAATGAATGACTGAGGAGAAGTCTTACAACCCTTCAAAGATGGAGACTGTGGCTTTGCAGTCATTTTATGATAAAATAACAGCGGGCTGCTTTGTAAAGGGTTGTTCCCATCCCCATCTCTCTTCCCAGCCATGTTCCCTTTTGTCCATAACTGATGGCTGTGCAGCAGGTATGGATCCAGATGAAAAGCAGTCTGGTTTTTTGATATTTGTTTTTAATGAGGTTTGTTAGATTTGCTTAAATCTGTTGTGAAAACCCAGTTCCTCCTGTGAACAGGTGACATGAGCACATTTCCTAGGAACAAGAATTTTCAGGAGTTCTGCAACTATTCATGGAAGGGGCAGACTTGCCATGTTGTGAAAGGTGAACAGAAGCTTGCCATCAGAGAAGAGGATGAGGGCTGCTGTGACCCTGCCTTGGGTCACCTGTAGATACATACATATGTGTGTGTATACCTCTATGTATGTATAAATAGGTATACGTAACACCCCCTTACTTCTGATGGCATTACTGAAGCTTCTGCTGAGACTGAGTAGAAGTGGCAGTGGGTTCTGTAGCAATCAGAAGAAAGTGGAAGGGAAGGGGGTTATTTATTAATTTCTCCAGGTTCTTTTGTCCTTAAAATGGGCAGACCTCAAAGGAATTCCCCCAGCTGCCTCTTCTTACTTTGTCACTCTGCAAAAGAAAAAGTAAAACTGGATCTGATTTTTTTTTGTTGTTTCATTCTTAGCAGTTTTATTCCATTATTTATGCCACCAGTCAGGTTATGTACTTTGTTACAGCTGTGAAAACCCAAAATAACTTTACATTTTCCTGTACAACTGCTCTGCCAGAATTGGGCTCTTGATATCTGACATGAACTGTGTGCTTCCTATCTTGCCTACTAGATCAGATACCATGCAAATTTCATAGAGAATCCTACCGTAGTATGTACTGTAAAATACATTTCTGTAATAACCAGGTCAATTAAGAGAAAGGTATGTACGGGAAGAAAAAAACATCTCCTTTATGGCCTGCTTGCACCCTCTCTGAAATGTGCATCGTTGACAGGCAAAAAACATTTTTTATCAATTGAAAACAGGAAAAAAATTCTGCAGGCTGGCAGAAAAGGGATTTGGCTTCATGTGAGATAGATTAAAGCAGTGTGGGCAGTGGGACCAGCCTTTAGTGAATTCAAGTTGGGACCCCGGGGACACGTGTGCTGTGAAGCATACGACAGCAACGCTTTGCCTTGAGACTCCTTGGGCAGCCTTTGCAGGCATTGTGATGGGAGGTTCTCACTACCGTCTGGTTTTGACTTCAGAAATGAAAATTTATCTTTTTTCATGTTCGAAATTCTCATTAAGATGGTGACTGCCTAACACGTGACCTGGCGTTCAAGGGAATATGTGGATCTGTTCTACCTGTCAAGGTCTCTGTCTCTGTGTAATCTAAGCACGGAGACTGTTTAGTAATTCTGCTTCTGACATGCTTTGTGGCTTTGGGAACTTCACTTGGCTTTATCTTCCTCATAAAGAAGCTTATTCATTTGTAAAATGAGGATAATAATATTTCCATACCTAAAGAGTGTTGGGAGGCTTATTTTGCTAATGTTTGCGAAGTGTTTTGAGATTCTTATATTGAAAGCACTATAAAAATGCAAAGTATTACTTAATCCCCTGGGCCTGCTATTATTTAAATATATTGGTTATTGTTTTGCACTATTTATCTTTTTCTTTTATGTTATTTTTAATACAACACTATTATTGCTGGTTTACTACTATATGAATGTGATGCGGGAATTAATCTTCCTCTACTGAATATTATTTACACGTAGTGACACAGGGTTGGTGAATAGGATTTACCTGGCAACTGCAGGGTAACGTGATTGCAATCAATGGCAAAGAAATAGCATCAGATAATGCAATATTAACAAATCTTATCGCTGCATATCTTCTGTCCAAATTGGTTATACAAGTTCTAGCAGCATGGTTACAGCCTTTAACGCAATGGAAAGTTATTAGGAAACATACAAATGTTCTGCACATATAAATGTGATTTGCTAAAAGCCTCAACCAACGCAGAATAAAAGTTCTTCCTTTTAAACTGTAATTGGAAGTTAACCTTTAGCTCACAAATCCCAGTAAAGGAAATGGCTTTTCTAATCTTATTTGCTCTTTATGGTTTTACAACATTGTTATTTCTGAATTATTTTTTATTTTTTTATATAGTTGACATTAAGAATACCAACATGACACACAAGATGAGTGATAATTTAAACATTTAGGGATTGTCCTAAAAGGCAGACCAATGGTTTGCTTAGTCCAATATCCTGTTACTAACAACAGCCACTACCAAATTCTTTCAAAGGTTTATATCACTAATATTTTCCGTAATTTTTATTGTCAAAAAGGATCATTATGATCATTATATGACTGTATGAAGACCTGTTGCAAATGTGTGATAATAACATCTCTGAAAATGCCTAATCTTTCCTAGATGTTGTGATAAAAAAAGGATTTACTTCTAATATCCTGAGCTTTTAGCCTATCATTGTAATTGAATATCATTGTATTAATGGCAGAAAGGAGAACCTGTTAAACAGTGCTGTCTTTTTCACTATCTTGAGTATTTCTCTATGGTTCCTCTTACACTATGGTGTTGATGACTTGCTGCTCTTTGTTTTATCAGCTTGTTCCAGCATCTTTTGTTGCCACTACATTCTCTGAGAGTGCCTCGTCATTACAATCTGAAAGAGTAGGCCTGTTATGTGGAGGCATCCTTTGGAATAAAAGAAGACCAGTGCCAAGAAAGCACTTAAGTTCTTTCTTATATATGTTTTTTTCCCCTCCTTAATTGCTCCTTATCTCCCTCACAATTTCATGCTTTGTCCTTTAAAAATATATGTATTTAGATTAGGTCTTCTGATTTGTTCTTTAAGCCTTTTTACCCTTTAAATTATCTCATAAATTTTACACCATAATTTGGTTGCCCTTGTTTAGATGTCTCTCCAGGGAGATCACTGGGACTGCATTTCCATTCTCTGAAGGTTATTTCTTGGGTTCAGAAACCTTCTTGCTCCCTATCCATAGTAGATCTGTTTCTTTTCTCAATTGTTGGTTTCAGGATTACTGGGTTTTGTTCTGTGTCCAGTCCAGTTCTGCTGTCCATTATGCTGATGGATTTCCTCTGTACTTCAGTACTGAAATTCCACAATTTAGAAGGGCATAAAGACTTAAATCAGAAAAACACTCAAACTTATATTTAAACCCCATCGACTTAATGCATGTCAGCGATCTGCTGAATTAGTCCTAAGCGCAAGCAATAAGCGAGTCCTAAATGGGAACAGTAACATTTCTGTGATAGCACTTTCTCAGAGATGGAGGAATTGACTCGTGCGGGGTATTGCCTAATGGCCTTTCCTCCTATTCTCTCTGGATCCCCTTGTTTTATGTTTCTGTATACTCTGCCTTTAGGCACTGGTTGTGATTTGTACACCTCTGAAGCCAGAGGTCAGATCAGATTGTAGGCTCTAAGCCACTGATCTGGTCCACGATGGTAAATTTGACATTCTCATATTCAGTGGATTATCACCAAATATCTAATACAGGAAAAGAATAACGTGTGCATACAAAAAATTAAAAAAAGAACGAAACACCAGCAATTAATTTATCTCTAACGGTATAGATGCTGCTATCCAGTAACATTTTTTCCTCTCAAATCTTTTAATCGTTTTTTCCTTTACAATTCATTGATATTTAGACTTTTCCACCTACTTTCTCAAATGATTCTGCAAATAATTTTTAGCTTGCTGATCACAATAATACAATGGACACATATGTGGTAGTAATGCCTCTGCTTGCTATGGAAATTTGCAAGATCAGTTCTTAAGATAATACAAGGTGAAGCAGAGCAAGATCCCAACCTCTTTGTGAAGGCAGCCTTGGCAGTTCTCATTCAGTGCCAATCTGTCTTTTGTTTCCCACTCCTCATTTTGCCACAGGCTTGTTGAGCAAATTATATTGTCTTGCTGGTCTTTTTCTTCCTTGTTTTCCCCTCTTTATCAGTTACACTGTACTGCTACAAAAGTTGTTCCTGTAACTCTTCCTCCATAGTGGAGCTCTTCCTAGCTTATTTTGCTGTAAGCAAGGTCAGCATTTAGCCAAGCATGTTAAGCCAGTTACACATAACATAGACTTGATTTACCCTTGTGCAAATGAGAAGAATTCATTTTGGTTTTTTATTTACATATACTCAGTGAAATGATGCCAGTTTACAAAAACTGAAGATTTGACCCTTGCTGTTCCGAGCACTAAATCGTTACCTGTTGTATATGTGAGGGCAGGGAAACAGCATGGCGGTCGGATCTTGAAGATACTCAGTGATGCTATTATGGGACATAGCTAGACCCACTAATTATTAAGATAATCATGATATAAGAGAATGGCCAAGTTATCTGCCGTCAACACCATGGATTATGTTTATTCCCCCTGTGTTTTAACAAACCTGAGACCTGAGAACACCTAATTACACTGAAAGCACAGACCTGATAAAAGATATTGATTGCACGAATAATGATAAATAAACCAACAGTTTGATGGGGATAAAATCTGAAGTGTCAGTATCGTGTTGTTAGGATTGTGGTGAATGACATCTATCTTTAGGATACTGTATAAGATGAGTTTTAAGGTTTTTAAGGTTTTTTTTTTTTTTAATCTTTATTAAGATTAAAGGTCATCTCTATCCTCCAGAACCTTCTTGTACTTTCCTTCTAAGGACCCACAGTCATGTTGCTGAAAATTAATAGATGGATCTCTGGGAAAAAGCATTGTGAGAAAACTGGATTTAAAGGACACCAAATATGATAAGCCATTTACAGTGAAGGATAAAGGTTCTGAGACTTCAACCTGACAGGTCACCCCATCTTTATTTTGCTTCCTGATTCTGCCACTGACTGTCTGTTTGATTTGAGGCAAATCTTTTCATTTCTCTCCAGTTTCTGCATTCATAACATGGGAGATAGATACACTATCATACCAGAGTTGGCAAATTTCCCTTACTAATGAGCTGATAAAATCCTCATCGCACCAAGACCTGCAAGACAAGAGAAGGAAGAGCTTGGAAAGAAAATCTCTAGCAGGTGATGCCAAGAATTTGCTGGAGGTTTCACTGCTTTCAGTTTGTACAGCATGAATGTGAACAGGAATCCCAGAGCAGCCCTGGAATTTCAGCGGCAGCACCACCTGCCAGCTCGTCCCTTGCTCGGCCAGTGCAGTCCTGCTGCTAATTGAATGACAGTCATTGTGTCACAGTCGTGACTGTTGGAAAGCCATGTGGGAATCATGCATCACCGTTTGGGCACTGCTCTGATGTAAGACCATCCTTGGAATTTATTCATTAGTGCTGAGAGTTCTCTGAGGTGCTCAGCTACTTTTTCTGCAAGGAAAGCTAAGGAATATTTGCATCCTTGGGTGGAAGCCCACAGTAATCTATTTTCCATATGTTTGTGGTATTTTTTTTCTAAAATGGACAAAAAAAGCCCATTCTTTATTAACCAAAGCCAGTAGCACCCAAGGGTTTTTCTTGATTTGCAAGATCAAATTGAGTCTGAAGATTTAAGCATCAAACATTGTTTATGGGCATTTACACTTAGGGAGACGAAATTTGAGATGATGGCTGCGGCTTGACATCAGAATCAACCGCAGTGCAATATTCAATAAATATGGATTTTTTTTTCATCAACTGTGTCAAATAAAACATCATGAAAAGAAAATCAAAGATCACCATCACATCACAGTATGATGGTAGTGCACCTTGAAAAAGGTCGAATGAAGGATACTTTCTAATCAGTTATTTTACTTTAGATCTTTCTGTTCTTTCTCCTATTGAAACATTACAATGTAGGAAGAACAATTATATTTTCCCAGTGCCAAGGAACTGCTTCTGTACTAAATTTCATTTGTATAGTTGATAAAGTATTTTCACATTATGTTTCTTCCATTGGGCTATATGCTTTTTGCAATAATCACAAGCACAAAGAAGCAGAATGAAGGAAGTTGACAAAGTGCTTACACTTGCATAACCCTTCTGTCTTACGTGATATTCACAGGCCAGACACAGAGACACCAAATAAGAATTTCCATACCGCAAGACTGATTTGGAAAAGTCAAAGTCCAGAATCCATTGGCAAGGTTAGATTTGGTAGAGGTTTCAGATCAAGTTACTACTGACTTCAGCTGAAGTACCCTGATTCTGCTCTTGTAAGAGATATCAGAAATGGGAGATGGTGCAATTGGAAAAGCAGTTTGCAGCAGAGTAGAATACAAATCACATTCATTCCTCCCCTTCCACTAGCACTGATCCAACTGCTGTGACAGACTGGCACGTCTCTATATTGAATTAACATTTTGCACTGAATTCAGCCAAAGCAGCTGCTCTGCGCAGGGAAGATTCTTGAAGCCTCATTGAAGGTCAACACTGAGAAGGCATGAAAAGGGCTTTTGACTGCCTCTCACTTGCTGGCCCACCCCTGTAGAAAAATATTCTTTCTATACAGATGCTAATGGGGAGTATGGGAAGGATCTGGGAAAGATCTGATCTAGGCTGTAGTCACTCTCTATATGAGTACAAGCACAGTGGACAAAAGTGGCTTAAGAGCAGGGTGCTGTGCTGCGTAAGGAGACACTGACACATAAGCAGAACTTGCTGGAGGATTCACCTGACCTGAAAAGCGAGGTTTTCCTGATATCACAGTAAGGGTAAGATAAGACATTAGGAACTTTTGTTTTCAAAAATCTCTAAGTCTTGTTTGTTTTAAGACTGCAGGCAGTCTCAGAGCAATTCTGAAATGTCTTTGCTAAGCTTCCTTTCCATGATATTCTGTCACCTTGCCACCAGAGGCCATGAACCTGGAGTTTCAGAAGAATGTTTGGGAGTTTGGGAACTGTCCAGCTACAAATCAGGGGGGTTCTGGTATGTCTGTCGGATTGTGCCCTGTGTTTCAAAGGAGGAAAGAAGAATGTTCCACAGCAAAGCAGACTGTCAGGCTGAACGAGGAGGCTAAGCAGATGCGTTACATCTGTAACAGAAAGCTTACAAATGTGGATGTGGTCCAGAGCCTCCAGTTTTGGGAGGAATGGTTAAAAACATCATTTAGAGACTGCCATTGTTTTGATATGCAGAATATTTGTTGTTAAAATGCCTTATTGTTTTGCATTAACTGACCCCGTCTTAATTATTGGTTCCAAGAAAGCAAGTGCAATTTTCTTATCTGACCCTTTGGGATACTTGAATAAATTATAGAGAAAAAGAAGTTACAGCTAGCTGTAACAGCAAAATGAGAACATACTGAATTACTCAGAAAAGATAAAAAAAGTCATTTTTGTTGTGAATTTAACTTGCAATCCCATCAGCCTAATCATAGTTCACTATATTGGGAATTCTTTCTCTTAATCACCCATTCTTCCTCTGACTTTGGCTTTTGGATAACATTTTTTTATGTATATATAATGTATAATGATGTATGACCATAAATCCCAAACTAAAGTTATATATAGGTTCCTAAATCACCAAGTGCTTGGAAAATGTTCTCACTTCAACCATTTATCCAGGGCTGACAGTATATCCCACTTTTGCCTTTGTTGCAAAGGCTGTAGCTTACGTATGTACTCAGATGCAAAGTAAAAAGAGCGTTCCTAGGGAAATCTTTCTGTTACAGGTCACCACTCTTGCATGGAGAAAGACTACACTTAGTGTCTAACTGGACTTAATTTAGGTACCTTCAGGCTCCTTCACAAAACCCAATGTTCGATATATTAAAAAAAAATTATTGGAGGAAGAGGCCTGCCTTATTTGCTGCATCTACTGCGTCTCATAAGGTATTTGCAGCACAACAATATTTTATCACTCAAGGTTAAGCACCACATATTGAGCCATCTCAGTCACAATATTGCTCAGTACAGTAAGATACTACCCATCATTTATGTGTGTTTGAGTACTCCATAAGATCCTTCAGCGTAGTATCCCTAGTGTGCTTATCCCCCTGACAGATTACCCACGCGGTGGGTGCAGGAAGACCCGGCACAGGGCTGTGTAAGCACGCACCGGTGTAGTTGTGTTTGGACAGGAGTGTGCAGGGCGGACTGAACGCCTCAGCTCCGGCGTAGTTCAGGGTTCCCTACAATCCACAATCGACACTGCCATGGATCTTTCACGTCTCCATCTGCTCGTTGTGCAGTAGTAGCAGCACATAGCTTCAATTATCCATATTTTCGCTTTCTGTGAGTTATCCCACCTCCCCGTTATCTCTGTTAATCGAGCTCTGACTCCACAGTTGTTTTGCAAATGGTGAACGGAAGGCCAGAGAAGGGAAACGAATTGCCCAAGGTCACACAGGAATTCTACGGCATTCTATGGAGGCACTAAAGCACATTAATTATTTAAGTAACCTACTATTTAAATGGGGATGTGTGCACAGAAGCAAGCGGAGTGCAGAGCAGTGGAAACTTGAACCAGCTAGTCCACTAACACAGAGCAGTGCAATGGCTTCTTGCCAGCTCGTTTTCCTCTTTGACTTCAGTTTGTTGGCCCTGTGGGGTGCCCCAGCTGATACACCTGGGTTTCGGCAGGGCTCACGAGCTGGGGCCGCAGCCACGCGGGGAGCTCGGCTGTAACCGTAGCCGCGTCGCCTGAGCAGCGGCCACCTCGGGTGCCTCCCCGCTGCGCTTGCCCACAGCTCCTGCGTCAGCCATCACACACAGAGGAGCGCGGATCCCTCTGTGTCTGCCTTTAGGAAGAGGTTCTTTGTGTCCCCCGTTTCTTGGCTGTGGATTTTGGACTCACGTGACATGGGAGGCACACATGAGGCTCTGTCTACCTCGTCCGCTTCAGTCTCTGTCTGGCTGCTTCCCGTCACCTCCTTAAGAACACAAACACAGAAGGGCAAGCACGTTGCTCTCTGTATTCTTGAATCTGACTAATGGGAAATATTTATGGCCTTATTGATAATTGCAGACCTACTGTAATTACAGTTATATATTAACATTATATTTTCCAAGCAGCATTAATAGAAGTAAAAGTAATAAAAGTATTAGCTGTCTTAATGCTGAAGCTATGGGATTATCCTTATGTACTGTTCCTTAGAAACCAGAAGTTATACACAGCCCCCAGACTGCGTACAACTCCTGTGGTCTGGCATTTCTTTGGCAACTCATCACAATTTAACTCCAAACAGCCTGAGACCAGTGTCTAGTGGAAAGAAGAGCATCTAGTTTGCCACAGCAGTACTTGTAGTCAGCTGAGGTAGCCACAATTTCAGGCTCCTGCAGAGCAAATGCCTTCAAATCCTGCTCAGACCCCCACATCCCCCTCCCCAACCTTAGCTGAGAATGGCTCCGCAGAGGTCGGTGAATCCAGTGTGACATAACCACTATGTCAGAACTCAAACCTTGGTATGGCTGCTTCCTGCTGCCGGTCCTCACTGAGGGCTCTTGCACCAAACTGCAGCCTGGGGTGGGCAGAGATGGGGTCCAGCAGCAGAAAAACCAGCTACCCAGCCCTTGCTGGTGGAGAACAGCACAACGCTTGCCACATCAGGGAGATGGGTACTTCACAAGCAAATGAGGAGACTTCAGGTCAGCTCTCACAGTGGCTGTTAGTCTTACTGCATCCTACAACTGGTGCTTACTAATCACACAAATTAATACAAATGCTTTGAAATAAAGGTTCTTTTGCTGAGGGTCTAACATGGGCATTTCCATAAGAGAAATTGTGCCTTTACTTTCCGTTGTAGTCTCACCACTCAGTCATGTCTGCATTTCATGATAAAGATAGGCAAATAAAACATTGTGTCTTCTTAGCTCTCCCTTACCAAATATCTCATGCTCGTGCTTATCTCTTCTGGCACTGTTTTGGCACTTGCTTGGTGGTTGGCCATTGCTTGAAGTGAAGAATACACTGTTTGCCTCTTGGAGCACCATCATTTAGTGTTTCTCAGAAAGGTTTTGCTGTCCCTTTACCTGATGCCTCTGCCTAAAGGCTCTGCTAAAATGATCATTGAACAGGAACTAAAAGGAGGTGCATCTGACACAGTTGCAATATTTCAAAAATTAAAATCACACCTTAAATGTTCTTTTCCCAAAATTAATCAATAGCATTGCAGAAAAGCTACCTTTACCTTGCTTGTGGTATAACGTGATATGAAGGATAGTTTACAGAGAATTATATGCTGGAAAAATTATTTATAGTGTAGAAGAAGAGTTGTGGAAAAAAATGAAGGGAATCAGAGAATGCAGTGAAATGAGCACCCAGGCAAAGATTCAAGTTCCCCAGTTTTACACTGGTGTAGTAATCCTGAAAGGTGGCTTGGCTTATACTCAGAGCCAGCTTTATAATCAACAGAAATACTGAAGCCATTAAACAGAGGTGATTGGTTAGGCACAATAGAGATCTAGACAGGAGGTTAATTTGCTTCTGAAGCGTGACAGAGTTGTACCATTATTCCTAGTTTACACTACTGTTAAAGAGAGACAGTTTATGATATTCAGGTCACTGGATTTGGTTTGAGCTCATCTCCAGTTTGTAGATGACTGTGAGGGGACTTGTTAAAAAGAGATTTGGTTAACCACGTCCTCACTATCCCCTGTTAAAAGCAAATTCTTCAGTGCTCTTGCAATCCTTTCCTACTTCTTGTCAGCTAGCAATAAAACAGCAGATGGTGTCCTTCCAAAAATAAATTCATTATAGTTTTCTTCCGGGTTTTCTTAAAGAATTTAGGGACAGAACTTCAGCTAATGCAAATCAAGACAGTGCCACTGAAGTCAATGCAGCTATGACATTTTATACCATCTGAGTATTATGAACTAGTATTTTTAACTTTTTGGAAGGAATACCATATCCTTTCTCCCCACATTTAACAAGTTTCATTGCATGTTTTACGCTAGCTACCTTACCCAGAATTCATGGCCGGTGCTTCTTTGTATACAGCAATTCACAGGCCATGTCGTTCTGTGTATTGGATTAGACTAATTCACTATTAAGACTCCTGTAACCATTATCGTTTAATGTCTTTGTTTATCACCATCTGAGACTCTAGGACACCCATTAGCTTCCTCTGGTGACATACAGGACTATTCATGCAAGAATATTTTAAAAGCAACTGGCATCTGAATAACCCTGTGATGCTTATGGTTCTGCGTGTGTTTAGTTTTCCCTAATTTCAACCATTGAATGCCAGAAGTCTTCAATTGTACCCTTAACCTAGACAGATAAATAATTCTAATAGTAAAGCATCTTAAAAGAAGCCTTGAGCATTCTTCAAATAAATCATTTAAGACTCCTTTCAGAATTGTTATTATGCCCTAGCAATTAGTCATTGTTTAGTCAAGCTGTGCATACTTATCTCTTTTATATATCACTCCTTACAGCCTCACAATAACTTTTGTTCTTTTCCTCCAAGCTCCCTTCAGCTCATTTGTGTCTTCCTGGCAATGCTGTGCCCAGAAGTGAGCATGAGTTTGCTTGCAGATGGAAAGCTGCAAAGTTACAAACACCTACAGAGCTACAAATCACGAAACGGCGAGTCTCTGCCACCCTATTCCAAAGGTGAATATTAAAATAGCTAAACACACATTACTGGTAGTCAATACCAGCTGCACAATGTGTAGATAATAATAGCCCAAGAGGGAAAAGGTGATCATTGAATCTGCCTTTAACATTTATCATGTGTCCTCACACGAACACTTTTATCTGGTTTCTCATACCATAAATAAAACTGTTCTATCAACTGCTGCTCCCCCATATGCCTTGCCTTCCAGTGTTGGGGAGCATCAATGTGAAAGAGGCTTTTTAGAACTCTTTTTTAGCATTCCCAAAATTAACCAGCTTGTTTTCTGCAAACAGATGGGGAGTGACCTGGGATTTGGAATTCAGTTGCTTCTCAGGCAAAAAATTCTTTAAAAAAATCTCCCAAGAAGAGATGTAGGAAGGAAACAGGTGCTTTCAGGAAAACGTAGCACTTACTTATCAAAGGTGCAAGCAGAAGTTCATCAGTTTTATTCCTCCTACTTGGCGATAGAGCTAAAAAAACAGTGAGTGGTGTTGGGTGCTGCAGTGACACCCAAGATGACACATTTGTGAGGTTTCACCCAGGCTTTTTAGGAATCAAACCCACCAAGCTCAGCGTTTGATCCTATGCTCAATCAACTCATCTTTTTGCACATCTTACCGAAATGTGTACATCTCTGTTATGCTCTGGTGACACAAGCAGTGTCAGACGGTTTCATCCCTGACCCCTGCATGGCCACGCATCCTTGTGAGGCTCACACTCATGAGCAGTCTCCTAGAAGATGCCCACGAGCTCAGACTCACAGTTGTAGGAGCCTCAGGCCACGATGGAGGTGGCGGTGATGCTGCAAGGGGCAGAGCCTGTGGGTTAGTATTGTCTCTGCTCCACACCATGTAATGGGGGGACTCTGCCAAAATACAGCTCTTCACCTTGTTTAATCGCTCGCACCACTATTAACCTACTGCAACCCTGAGTGCCACTTATTGGCTGCTTTTTAAGTTTTGCTTTACAGTATAAAATGTTGTCCCTGTCCTGGTCCTGTGTGATCTAAATACTGCAAGTCTTTTTTTCATCTGAGCATCCCAAATGTTGAGCTAAGCAAAAGCAACAACATGGCCTTTGTATTTTAAATGTCTGCTTACCTTGCTGTCTATGATTTCTTATCTTGCCTTTTAGGATGAAATTTGATAGAAGATGTCTTTGTTAAGCACAGATTTATCGCGCTTTTGGTTACCTGGTGAAGAACAGTCCTTCTTCTCCCCAAGTTAGGTTTGCCCCACTGATTTACCCAATTTTCATTTATTCCAAAACCCTGTTTCACCATTTGGTAGTACAAAGAGGGCTTCTTCCATCAAGCATCAAGATGGGGAGACCTCAGAAGTTAATACATAAGTAACAGTAAAAGATCATCCTTAAAAATGTCACATCATGATTTTTGTAAAAAGTGTCAGAAAAATGCATCTTTTCCTGCAAAGGTTGTGAATTCTTCCTGCGTATCTATACCTCAAACACTGCTGAGTAAATGCCTTTAGTATTTATTTTTTAATGGGGAACATACTGATTTTTTTGTTTTGTTTTGATTTTAACTTTGTTTTCTTGAGAAGAACTAATTCCAAGGAGGTTGTATAGGCTCCATTGTATTGTTCATGCACAGAGGCACGTTACAGAGCAAAAGCAAGTGAAAATGCTGGGTTTGTTTTGGGTTTCATTTTACAGTCAGGATGGTGAATACATCTGTTGTGTCACCAGGCTAGAATATATCGTTTTATGGTTCTCAAGGTTATTTATAATTGAATTATAGGATGTTTCATGATTATTTGGAATGGTATTTACAGAAAGCAGTACTAAGTTCTGTAGTTCCCTTGCGACCAAGAATGTGAAGAAAACACCCTATAATTCATTTTTAAGTATCCTCTAGAAACTATATAATTATATTGTATGACAGTATTGAAAAAGGAAGAAATAGAAATTTTTTAATTATTTTCATTACGTTCTTTGATCAAGCTTATATACATCAGGTTGGCCTACAGTAATAAGGAATAGGCAGGTTACAATGAACAGAACCCCAATTGTTTTGTTTTTAGAATTGATCTTGAGTCAGTGCCAGTTTCATACACCAGAGGACTTCCCTGATGTATATTATAGCCATGTTTTGGAGCAAGAAAAGGAAAAGAAATCTTTCTCCTCCAGTACTTCCAGCCATAAATGGAAGGGCAAAGCATCTTGTGAGCTCTCACGTGATTCATAACAGAGTGGCAGAGCCATCAGTGGTCACCTGGGGGACCTCTGCCTTGTCTGAGGAAGAGGGTTGCTCCTCCTCTGAGGGGTTAACAGCCGTTCACTGTCCCCACGCCCCGCGCCGAACCCAGAGCACCTCAGCAGCTGCAAACAGCCAGGGCCCCGTTCCTCCCACGGGGACCAGGGGCTGGTGAGTGCACATCAGCGGTACCCAGAAACTGGATCCTAGGACTGACACCAGGGAGAAAGCTGTATAAAGCTGCCCAAACCCTACTCACTGCCCATGGTTTAAAATGGCACTATAGTTTGAGTTTTAAAGGTATTTGTAAATTCTACAACAGCATTAAATTGCAGTCGCTTCTTGTTTCCCCCACACACCGTGAAAAGACTTCAGAGCTAGAAAAAAGTCAGCATTTTCTTTCACAAGCCATTGCACAAAATAAATATGTAGCAGAAAAAGGGTATAGATGTAGTCTCTCTTACTTTCCTTAATAGGACTAAACACCAAGAGAGAAGCTTGTACATTCCGATCTGGTAACAAAAATGCAATCCTGTTCCTAAACAACACAAATAGCCAGAACCACAACTGATGGCATTTTTTTCTTTCTTTCTTTTTGACTTCCTTGTACGTTATTCGCTTTTGCCTTGTCCTTTGTTTATCTGGACAATAAATAGTCTGGAGCAGGAACAATATATTGTTGTATATTTGTAAAATGCACAGCAGAAAAGGGCCCTTATTGTAACTGAATCCTCAGAAGTAGCAGATTGAACTTAATAAACAATGATAACAAATTAATTCAATGTGGAGGAATTATTTTGATTTACCCCAAATGAAAATTTGACCCATTCAAACTGAAGTTACCGGCAATATTTGTAAAATCAGTGTTTTGCAAGGGGCAACAGGACCAGTGAGCTCACCGAGAAAGAAAATAAGGAAATAAAGAATTAAAAAAAAGAACAGAAAAGGAGAAAGATCGTCCTGTGATTTGTCGCACATGGGAGAGGAAATACTGGAAATCTGCAGTCTAAGCTTTGGGGAAATGCTGACATGTTATTTTGTGTTTCTAGTCCAGGACTATTATTAGTCACAATTAATTTGCAGATTGGATGCAAATCACCTATCCGTGGGTTGAGATCACGGATTACCAAAGAAAATTTTCATAGAAAAGAGCTGTGAAGGCTTAGGTGTCCGTCATGAGTGACTAATGGTACAGACCTGATTTGTCCAGCATTACTTCAGATGCTTTCAATTTTCCTCTTACAGGAATTGTTATTGATAGCAGGAGGGATTCGCTGTTGTCTCAGAAATTCTCCATCTTGCATCTATTCCTTAGTGAACTCAGTGCATTTGGCAGTGGTAACAGCTGAACAAAATAATAATTTATTGCTTACAAAAAACACCCGCTTCTACCTGAAGAAAGAGCGAGCGGAGGGCTTCCAGAGCTGCTTGGGAGCTGCAGAAGAGCAAGCCCGATGGTTGCATGCTACAGACAAAATTCTTAACATCAGATTTTGCCATTGCAACTTCATGACTTTTTTTTGTTGTTTGGTGAGAAATTTACTGCATGCAGCAAAAAAATATTTCTGTCAGGAGGGAAGGCAGGTCAGTTTAGCCAGGAGGTAGAAGGCGGGTGCTCAGCGCTTCCCTGGGCGGTAGTTCTTGGGAAGAGGGCTGTGAAAGTTAAATGAGACACTTTGGTACCAAGAGGCATTTGCAATGAACCGACAACTCACAGATAGCAAAGAAAGTATTTCATCTGATCAAAGCACACAGCAGCGGCACGCCACCTGCGTCGTATTGCATGACCTGACGTGGGGCATTCTCTTGTCACATAACCTAAAATTGGGTTAATTTGGGCAAATGGTCCCATACCTCACCTTTTAATAACTGGCAGCTTTAGCGGTCTATGAGATGTATTTCCCTAGGAAAAAGGTATACTCTTCCTGCACATTAGCTAACACTGAAACCAACCTAGCCTAAAAATGTTGGGAAAATGTAATTAATAAAAATTAGCCAGCCAAAATCAACTTTGAATACCCTTAGAGTTTGTATTTTAACCTTCTGAAGTGTGTGGAGGCTATAAAAAAAATTGGTAGAATGTTTCTAAATAGTCTGAAAAATCTTGTTCTCATTTTGATGCAAACCACTTTTCAGTTTTGACATACTCCTCTAAAAAATAAATAAGAAATAAAAGAAAGTGGGGAGTTTACTCCCCCTCTTCTTTCCAGAAAGAAAGTCTCTACTATTTCTGATTTCACTGGCAAATTTCAGAAGAAAAGATCATAACATTTTTGTAAGGTCAACAAAATATTCGCTTTCTTCAACACAGAAAAACACATTGCTAGAGAAAACAGCATCTTGCAGAGAGCTTTAAAGATGCTGTTGTTTCTTATTGCCTGTGCTGTTGATTCATAGGACATCGGGGACTATTCTTGGTGAAATGTGAGGTATATGCAGGTTAACCCTGCAGCAGAGTATATTTATTCAAAATGCTTCTGATTATTTGCTTTGCAATTTGTTATCTGCGCTTTGCTTATGGTCCGGACGTGCAGTGGGGAAGTCTGGAGCTGCCCTGCCGTGTGACCTGACCCATCCCCTGTCACAAATCTGATCGCATGGGCGAGCAATACCAGCGCCATCGCTTTTGGGATCCTTCACGCCAGAAAAAGGCATATCCGTGCCCGGCAGATGGGGCAGAGCGGCAGAGAGGTTACGTGGTGACAGTGGCCCCTGCGGGCAGTTAGGGTAGGAGCCAACGGCATGACACCCATGCTTCCTACATGAGACTCGATGAACCTGCCAAGGCACCACAAAGACACCCAAGAGCAGGTTAAATTGCCCCTTGCAAGACTTAGCTCTGCAGAAAATCATTTCAGGGGCCCCAAGGTGACTTGCTATCTTCTGCATTCAGAGGCAAGTGCATTTCTCTCCCTCTTGCACAAAGCTGCACCCACCTCACCTTGAATCCAGGCTATCTGAATGTGAAAATTGGAGGCTGAGAAAATGAATCAGGAGGAGGGAGTAATTAGAGTTGAGATGTCATACTAAATCACAGGCCCTGGTTAGTCAAGCAGCTTGCTTCTGACAGCACCAGTTGGATGCGATGAATAGTGGACAGTGGTAGAGTTTAATATTTTAGCACCTGCTTTATTTTGCATGCAGGAGACCAGCTACACATTCACATTTAAATAAGTCAGCAGTTGCAGGCAGTTTTTTCGGGGGGACAACCTCCTACTGCCTGTTAGCCTGCAAATGGCCACTTTAAACCTCTGCAAAGCCGAAGGGTAATTTACAGATAGGACTGGCAAAGGAATAAAAAATGGCATAAATCTCTTGTGTTTTGCAAAAACTACTGATATTTCTACATTTGGGTTGGCTCTGAGGCTTTTTTGAGGTGAGTGCTCTGTTGTAGCAGGTGTACTTTGTACAGATAATTAAAAATGAGGATGTAGAGGAAAAAAATTTAATTTCAGTCAAGCCCATAACCTGGTGTTTAGGGCTGTCAGCTGAATCAGTGACAGGTTTAATGCTTATAGCTGCTGGGGATCTCGATAGAATATTTGTGGTAGACTTTCAGCGTGTATGTGTGTGCAAGTACATATAATTCAATATGTATGTATTTTATGTATATGGCCATGCAGCAGCTTAAAAGAACAATATTGTACAAACAAAGAACACACAAGTCATTCATCAAGAAATAGAAACAAAATTACAATATTTTGTTGTTACACAACTTGTAAATGATCTTGTGACTTCTTCCTGTGTGCCCCTTTTTGATCTCAGACCTCGTTGCCTGTCCCTGTAGATCTGGGTTCAGCCCCACTGATGGCAGCTGTGCAGGGTCAGTGCACTCCCTGCTTGGGTGTACTCCTCATGCTCCACTGTTGGGCTTGGTGTCAAGTGTCTGTGTGCCCTGTGAGAGCAAAATAATACCAAGATTTTAACAAAGGATCTAAATAGCTGTTAGCGACAGACCCCACCATCTCCAAAGAAAGAGGCAATCCGACATGAGGTGTGGAAGGAACACCTTGAGGTTCAAGATGCCTCTCTGCACCATAAATGCCACTTATAACTTGGATGGGTTTCTTTTCCTATTCCTGAGGAAAAATTTGGTTTCATAAATTAAAAAAAAAATTACAAAATTTTTGAATTACAACTGAGCTTTAACTGCTCTTCAGACTTCTAGCAAGCAATCAACAGGAGTTAATGTTTTATGATTATTCCAATGTGTCCTTTGCTAAATCTGTGAAATGAGATGCTGTCCGAGCCTTGATTTCGTCTAAGAATGTGCAATTGGCAATACAATTGAACTTTAAATTAAAAATTATTTTTGGTTACTATCAATATGCCTAGTACTCTAATAAGTGTTGAACATTAACATTTTCAGTGCTGGATATTAACTTACTGAATATAGTAGAATCAATATTATTGGGTATAATGTAGTAATTGATCCAGCTGACTCTGCGATGTTTCTTGCTTCTATAAAAAAAAAAGTGAAAATATTTCATTCAAGCACAAGAATGCATAGATAAAATGTCAAGGCTATGATTAAAGCCCACAATAGAAATGCAATTTGAAAATCTGCTTTATCCTACAAAGGCAGATTTTGATCTCGGTTACATTGAGAAGTTGCCATTAAAATCAATGTACCAGACCAGCAGGTAGGGGCTGGAGGACTGGGCTGTGTGAACAACCTCTGTCCAAAAGGACTGAATTCAGCCCCTAAGGGCTTTGGATCAGGAAGACTTTCTCTGTCCTGCGTGGCCAGAGCAGCAGCGTATGCCGTACTGACACTGCGGTGCCTCTCCTACCCTGAAACCAGCCCTACTCTAAACCTGGCTGACCACGTCTACACCTCCCATGGAGGTCTGCAAGCAGGAGCAAAGGCTTGGTATTGAGCTGCTCCCCCTTTTCCCTCCCCACTTGTTTCAAGAGCTTTTCCCTTCCTGATGACAACTAAAGTGCAGCTCTTGAGTTTCACCAGTTCAGAAGACAGCAGAGAATGCAAGGAGTATGATGAGGTTAAATGGTATTCAGTAGACCTATATACAGTCTTTTAAAAATATTTTTAGTTTCTTTCCATCATCCCTGGCATTCAGAAGTGCAAGAATATCAGTGAGGCACTATGATAGTAAATTTATAATGAAATCATTGAATTAATTTTCTTTTGTCTTCATCATCCAGTGCAGAATGTCCTCACAAAGTACTTAGCAATTAATTTGGATCCCAGGTGTACTTGGCTGTTGATTTGTTGTATTTCTGTGAGCATGGTGACTAAGAGCCCTAACCTGCAGCCAGGATTCACAGAATCACAGAATTATTAAGGTTGGAAAGGACTTTTAAGACCATAAAAATCATAAACAAAACCAAATAGAAAAAGTAAAACATGCAGAAAAAAAACGGGGTTTCCTGGGAAACATAATTTCTGTTTCATGAGAAATTTTGACATAATGAATGTGCATCCTGAAATTGTAATGGAAAGTGTTAACAGTATCCACCCAGTGATATTAAAAAAGATACTGATAATCATGAATTTAAATCATTCTGTAGCATTATTTGATCATTAACCATGATATTTATCTTAATAGTATTATAACAGATAAGATATACATAGAACAAAATTAATCATTTAATAACAGTATTACTGTGTTTCTATTTTAAAATAATATTGTTTCGAACAGTACTGCTAAAATAGTACTTCAGTGTTCACGTTTTTCTAACAATAATCTGTCAAAACCCACAGTCTTCCACAACGCCTTGTTTCAAGCCCACTCAGGGTTTTTGATAGAACCCTGAAATTTCACAGGATATCATCATGTTGCACTGGGTGTTTTTACACTCCTCTTTTACAGGTAATAGACAGATGTGTACGCTGATGAAATAATTGAACTTCTCTTCTCTGAAATTTTGATTGTGCAGCCTGATTCTTGCACAGCTTCCAGACCTACACGCATTCTACACAGGAAGGATGAGTGCAGGAGCTGGTTTGCTGTATTAATTACTCAGAACCAGCAAACGCTGCAGCATCATTCCTCAGTGTGACCGAAGCACTTCCCTGGCACTGGACTGGCACTGGACTGGTGATTGCAAAGATGCCTCCAGCTTGCACTTAGAAGGCAGAGAATTATCATCTGTCACCTGCATGTCTAGGAACCAAGCAAGAGCTGATTCTCGCCTTGATGCCAGCTGGAGACGGGCATTCATTAAGCAATAGTAGTTTTGTATTCGGTACTTTTTAACCAATACTTTTGCCCGTGGAGCTCAATTTCCTTTTGCTTAATTTGCTAGTTCTTGCTAGTTCGCAATTTACTTGCTCGCCCTGACGATTTCCAGCCTGACACAAACATTTCAGCAGAAGTGGTCATTCATAATCCTCCTACTTAAATAAACATTGGTGAGATCAGCCTCGCAACGGCGGTTGGTTAACCTTCCGCGTTACGTGTGGAGCTAGCACAGCACGCTCATCCTTTAGGCACTGAGCTCCAGCGTCCTTTCTTGTCTCCTGTAGCCTCCTAGGCTGTGGTGTTAATATGCAGACCATTACTACTTGGCTGATGAGACAGACCGCCGAGGATCAATACGTCTCTGCATTTGTCAGCCCCATATACCCCCGCGTTACGTTCTCAGCTCTGCTGCCGGCGCTCGCGTCCCGCTGTGTAATCGCAGGGAATTGTCGATTCCTTACACGGCGTGTCCGTACACCAGCCTTGGTGGGGAGTTTTGCAGAACAAGTAGAAAAGATCCAAATGTCGTATTTGTTTGGCTCCCACTGCTTGAGTAATAGTAGGTGCAGCCAGAGTACCAGAGGACGGGTTGCTTACGGGGTCACTGCAGCTCAACAGCTAACCATTGATGTTGTCAGGCAGACTTGGGAAAGATGCCCAAATACTATCAACTAGAGGACATTGCATTTTAATGAAAGACCAAAAAAAAAAAAAAAATCAAGATTAAAAAAAGAAGAAAGGTAAACTCCCTGGTCAAACATAATAAACAAAAGAAGAGATCTAATGGGCCTTTTTTTTTTTTCCTCTTGCTGCTCACTTTTTCCATGCCTTTGTCTTGATGCAGTAGCTTTATGGAAAACAGCACTGGGATTCATGGGAACTGAACACAGTAACATCATCTACCACAAAAACTCTTAATTATAGATCAAGTCTTTAAGAGACAAAAGCCCATTTCACTACAACAACCAATATGCTTGACATTTTTAACTGACATGATTTAAAATCAAGTACACAGCCTTCTTTTTCTTTCTTTACAAGATGGCTTTTCCTAATTACAGTTTTCCTGGATTTTTTTTTAGAAACAGGTGTTTCTCTGCAAATGTTACAAATGCAGTTTGTCTTGTGTTTTTTTTTTTAACTTGGATTGTCATGTTAAAAAATAAGCAACAGAAATCAGTAACAAAAGTTCATAGTATAATGAGTTTCTCCTTTCCTCTCTAGACGGGTACTTGTACATGGTATCCATATAGTACGTTCTGACAGACAGACAAATATCATGAGTGATTTGGATGTGAAGCCTGGCCAGAGGTTTTCCATATGTATAGACTGAAGCTTTTTTATAGAATAAATTGTGAATTAACCTTTGCATTACCTTAGGGTTTTTTTCTGTCCTGTATATCTGAAGGCAACATTGTGCAGAGATTTCAGGAGAATATGGGATGTATTTCATGTAGCCTCCAGGGGTGCTAATAGATTCTGGCATACCAGACAGAATCAGGGCTCCAGATCAGGTGTTTCAGGTGTTTTGTTAACCAGCAAGGTTGCAGGATCACGTACGTTATACAATCTCATTATTTTAAATGTGTGAACACAAGTCTGGATCATGCCAAGTGGAAGTGGCAGTCGTCGGTGGCAGCAATGCATGTTTCAGATCTCCACGCAACGTTCGTAGCAAAGCCTCAGGGCTGAGGGAGTCACACACTTTGGAGTTTTCTCTGCTGACAGAGAACTACTTTGCTTTCCCACTTTTCCAGAAAGAAATGTTCTGGTAAAATGTAGAAGGCAGAGTAACATTGCTGAGAAATGTAAGTGTGGGAGAAGCCAAAGAAATGACTGGGTCTTCATAAGTAGTTTTTTGATCTGGTTCACTCTTTAAAATAACCAGCTAAAATGCAGAGCCCTGAGGATGTTTAGTCAGGGAGTCAAAGGGAACCTTCACTGATTTTTGTTTCACAAGGGGTGGTGAATGTTAAGTGCATCTTGAACAGATGTCCCCACAACTTTGATCAACTTTTCTTCCTGACAGCTTGCGTAGAGTCTGCTGAACAAATCAAACCTGTGCTTTTTGTTTCCTTAAACAGGTAGGCTGTTCCAACACCAGGAACGGCCCATCGGGGGTCCATCCAGCCCCATATCCCATCTCGAACCATGAACCGTAGGGAAGAGTATGTGAACTCCTGTGCATACACTCATGTCTGTCTTCCTAGATATTGGTACATTCATGCTATAAAGAGATAATATAGTTAGGCTGAAAGATAGAAATCACAGGCAGGTCTGTATCGGTGGATGCAGGCAGCAGTGGTCTGGTTCTGCTCAGGGTAACGCAACAGCCCCAAGTGCAGAGCAGAAACGCCCTGTCCGTCCACCAGCGGAAGGACTTCAGGCACGTACGGAGGAATTGCATTCTTGCAGCATTGCCCAGGAGCTGAAGAACCACAGCCATGAGACGTCCAGCTCCATGCCAGTAGCGCTGCCTGGAGCCCAGCATTCCGGGGGGCCCAGGATTGCTTGCCCGGGGCACTTCACTTGAGCATTTTGCTTTGGAGATATCCTCCTATCTTCCAAAGAGCCTCCCAGATGAACTGATGAGTCAGGTCAGGTTTTGATGGTCACCCACCTTAGGTTCAATGACAGTTTAATTAATACAAGCTTTTCAGAAACATTTTGTTTCAATGGAAAAATCTCAGATATTATTTCACAAAAGCAATGAAGGTTGAGAAAATCTGGTCCCTTTCAAAATTCCTCAGGTTCAAAGCACTTAATACCTATGAAAGGTCATTCCCTGTCTTAATGTTTGTTTTCTCCTCTGATTTAACAATCAATTTAGTGAATGTATCCATAAACAGATCTCTTTTTCCTCCTACCCCACCTGCCCCCAAAATGAGATTATGCCTGTTGGTATCAGTCAGTAATACAGAGCTACCCAGATTTTCACTGCCCTGATACATTGTCTCCACCATAAATGAAGTTTTTCCAATGTTTGCAGAAATTCTTGAAATAATGGCTTCAGTTTCCTTGTTAATTATTCTTTTATTAATGATCTTTCAGATAGTTTTTCAAAGAGACTATGAATCTCTCAGTGAAAGTAATGGGCAGCTACTCACAGGAGTAATCCCATTACAATCAGCTGCATTACTGTTTGTCATTTGGAGTAAGGTGTTAGAGCTCTGACCCTTACTGATTTACCACTCTTCATAATTAGTTGCAGTGATTAAAATGCATTTTAGATTACACTGCAGTTTCCCTTCCTTAAAAGCTTTTTTCACTGAGGACAAACTCAGGTTCTGAAGGTGAACAATTGTCCTCCAATATAAAACAATAACCGTGAAGAGGAATGCCCCAGATAAGGCTTATAAAAGAACCCACAGTAGAGACGCTTGGGCAAAAATTTTTGCTGGGGGCGGAGAGGCTGTCTTACATGACAGAGACAGCTCATGCAGGAATTTAGCATACTGGCTTAATGAAACTGAAAACACTGTGTGAAACACTGACAGCAGCACATGGAAATAATGAATCAATCTGTTGCATCTGTATCTAATTAGGAATCATTATAATATAGTCTTTTTCTCTAGTGATCAGGATTAGTGGGTACCCCACAGGAAAGAGGCTAATAAATAAATTCAAGTGCCAGGACATTATACATCTTTATCTAGGACTGCGGTTCTCATGCACTTTTCTTCAATAACCCCAAATCCAGGCAGACTCTCTCTCCTATGAGAACCTGACACAGCCAGGATTCCTTTGTAGGGGTTTTCAAGGCACTGCAGAAAGAAAAAGCTGAATGCTTGGATGCTGCAAATAGTTTCTGGCAAGGACAGACATTTAACTTCAATCTCTCTGCTACAATTAGAAAAGTAGTTTCCCTATTTTTTTTCCTTTTCTTCACCCCTCACTTATGCCTTTCCTCATTCCTCCTCCTCAAAAAATCATTAAGTTGCTAAGAGCTTCATTTGCTTTAAGCCTCTTTGGAGATCTGTTATTTTACCCAAGGGTACAAATAACTCCACAGGAGTCAGTATTACTAACTGGCACCCTACAGGCAGATGATATATACCTTGAGAGTGGAAGGGATTCCTGGTGTTGTTTTTTTTTCTCCTCACTGCAGAATATATTTTATTTGTTTTATATCATCTCTTTTTTTTTTTTTTTTTTTTTTTTTTACGTTCTGAGATGAATGGAGCAAAGGTTTCTTAGTTGGGGAAAATGGTCTGCCATCCCTTTCTTTCTCCTGCCTGTTAGGGTGCTTTTTCAACTGTGATGGTTTAGATCCCAGGGGAAGCAATCTAGGATTGTTGCTCTGATAAAGAGAGGTTGGCTACAGAGTGGAGCCTCAAAGCTGTCCCTCAGATCTTAGCGAAGCTGGAGGTAAAACGTTTCAGTGCCTCCATCAGGCCAGTTCTCCCCCCTGTGCTGAAGGCAGCTCTGGATGGAGACTGGTGCGAGGAGGGGGTGCTGGGACCTGCGCCAGGAAAACACTAAACTGAGCATCATTTGTTGTAGGCGTTCATGGAATGCCTCTGCTGTGTCACCACCGCGTGCAGTAAAGAGCATTGTTCCTCTAATGTTCATCTCTCTTGGAACTGCAAGCAAATGTACAGCCCAATTAGTGCAGCAGCTTAAAACAATAAACCCTCCTGAATCTCTGGTGGGGGAAGCATGCTTTTATCTATTTGGTAAATAATTTATTAATCACACTGATGTATCCTCCTTGACAGCAACAGAGCCAGATAAGTGATGGTTCAAAATCAATTTGTCATGGTCCAATGTGCACTCAGTGACCTACTTGGTCTGTTATATAGGTCAAACTTGTACATGATGCTCTGATAGCAGAGGCACTTCTTAAAAAAACAACAGCAACAACAAAACTCATGGCACAATTCGGACTGTGGGATCCTGTACTGACCGGCACTCAGCCACGCAGCCCAAAAACTCCGCTGACAGAGAAGGGCGAGGACAGGAGCCAGGTAGGTGATGTTTTGGGCTCTCAGTGACACTGCCTCAAAAATACCCTGCACTGGTGGGGCAGCAGCGGTATCCAGGAGGTAGATCCATACACGCTGACCTACTTCTATGACCTTGTTATTATCACGCTGCCCTTCGCCGTTGATAAGAACCCTGGCGTTCCCCTGCTATTTCCCTGCTTGTCCTGTTTCAGTCTCTACTTTTCCTGCTCTCCCATACTCACAGCATCTTTTCCTTCAGATGAGGTGGAAATTCATTCCCTTCCCCTCTTTGTACCCCTTCTGTGGAGTCCCTGAGTCTCACAGTTTTGAAGTTTTTTGCTTCTGAGCAGGCTAGTGGGGTTAAGGAACTAGATTATTTTAAACTACAGGGAGACAGAAATTAAAACCTGTGACAGAGTTTTTGAGTAGTCAGTTTGCTGGTGCTTCCTTAGTGGCCTGACAGAAGTCTTGGTTGTCATCTGGTGATTGAATTTGTGGCACTGTTTTTCTATTTCATTAATACATGCTTCAGGGGTTTCCACCAGCGAGTCTTGGAGAAGTAAGCAATGTGTGAGATGACATGTTGAATGGGCAGTGCTGATGCTGCCAAGAATTTCGAGCAGTCTTGTGATGGTCTGTATACTGTGTCTCATTCACCCAGCATCAGAAAGAAATATCGCCCAAAATCATATTGGTAACAACTGTTTTAGGGAGGTGCCATGGGCCCTGTTCCTACGAGCATTTTGCCAAACCGGTGCTCTGCTGCTGGAGGGACTTGGGCCATCAACTGGAGCTTTCCTTCTCTCTTCCCATTGCACACACTAGGGCTTTTTTGTGGATTTTGATCTTTTTACTTGGTAGCTTAAATTTTTTATAGATTGTTAAGAAGTTCTTTGTGGGCAATGGTACGGAGTGGCGTAGAGTGGAGATTTTGCTACTACTGGACACTAAGCGTGTATCCAGTGGTGCCCATAATGGGAGAGTATTGCACTAAGCTGGGTAGGCCACTGCAGCCCTGCACCTTACTGTATTCCCTCCGGTTGTCTCGAGCGTATGAGAGGGAAAGAGATTTTCTCATCAATGTCGTACGCCCGCCTTTTTACGGAGTTTTCTCCTCGCTCCTGCCTGGCACTGCACCACTGCAGGGTTGCAGCCTGCAGTGTCCAGCACCAGGCCTCAGTCCTCCTGCACGTTCTGTGTGGTTAGACCAGCACAGCAGGGTGGGGGCCAGCGCAGGCGGGGAACACAGGCCCTTGCGAGGGCCCACCACTAAAGGAAGAGCATAGCAGAAATAAGGCCTAAAATTCTGGGTTTTTTGCACCTGGCACCTGGATTTTTTTGCAGCTGTGACTGGGCGGAACTAATACATTCTACAACAATGGCGGCGAATTACTCTTTCGATCCATCTTTGTATTAGTGTTACACCCCATTTGTGAGTATGTGGCACCGGTTCTTATTTTGTCCAAAATTCTGTTTCCTCCATGACAGGCAGTCAGAAAAGCAGCCAGGCTGCCAAAGGGGTACCACCGCCACAGGCAGGAACTAAAGGGACTGGAAATAAACCCACCAATGTACATTTTTTAATAAAATGTTTACTTTTGAGGATGTTTGTAGCCCTGAGACACACAGGACAGATTCCTCCTGCTTTTCTTGCCCTCTCTCCAGACGCACAGTAAATTCCAGAAACAGAGAAGGACCTCTGGGGCTGTGGCATGAGCTTCTTGTCTGGCCTTGGCCGATCAATAAAACCCCACTTGCCCCACCAACAGTCTCTGATAGCACCACCTCCTCCCGTGGATTCCCTGAAGGGCACCTGCAGCCCAGGATTTTATACAAATCACACAATACACCCTGGAGACAGGATACAAATCTTCCCTAAAACCAACATCCAAGTAAAGAGACAACCCCCCAGCAAGCTATTTTCAGCACTTTAGAATTGTTTGTGTTTTGTCAGCCTTCAATAATTTATTTGAAGAGTGATACAAGATGCAGACCCAGCATGACAAAAAAAGATATTTGTCAGGATATTTTAATAAGATGACTCTTAATGTTTTCCAGGAGGTGTCAGCAGTTCTTTAAACCAAGGCAGGGGTTGCAACAAATGGCTTCTGTTGCTGAGAATTCAAGAGATATTCTTTAAAGTCTGCAAACTGCCAGTGAGCTTCAATAGAACAAGTGTTCTCAAGGTATATTTATGTTGTCTCTATAGCACTCCAAAGGATTTCTGCCAGCACACCCCATTACAATGAGTAATGCTTCCTTTAAAAGCGAATGAAGAAGACTTAGATCTTGGTTAATTAAATAATCTTCTCTTTTTTTAATTATTTACAATAGGAGACTGACACCAACCTCCTAGTTTCCCACCCTGAACCTCAAGACATTATTGTGTTTACCTTGATAAAAGCTGAAGGGTCAAAACATTTGTGTTATCTATCTGCCATGAAATGAAAGGGCAGAGAATATGTAATTAAGCACAGATTAAGACTTCCACAAGATTCATTTTAAAAAAAGCCAAAACAAACCAAAAATAAAAGCTGCTTCCTATGTGGTGGAATATACTGGCAGCCCGTTCTTGGCACAGTACATTGACAATGGTGGAGCAGCACCAGGTGAGTTCTTATCTCCCCATTCTTATTTATTGCCCGTGGAGGCTGGCAGTTCTCCATGTGGAACTCTGTTTATGGGAGATTTATCTGTGGTGTGTAAGTAGCACACTGGCATCATGAATGTCCATCTATCAAAAATGCTGAAGCATCCCCCATGACAGAAGATGAATGTTTTTGCTGAATGCAGAGGAGAGAAGGAGAATGTAAACACTCTGAAAAGAGCAAGCAACAAGTATTACAGTCTAAAAATCAATTTACATCATGCAGGGAAGTGTGACAGGAGGACCAAAGTGCAGAGCAGGGCCAACTTCTAAGAGTCTACCTAAGTGCCAGTCTCCCTGGTGTTCGAACTCCACAGACAAGTATGAACGTCTCTGTGTCAGTCCCAAAGAATTAGCAATTCTCTTCTTCATCCAGTGCTTGGGTATATTTTATTTTGTTATTTTGTTTTGGAGTGCAAGACCTGTATGAAGGAATAAAAAAAAAATTGTGACTTTTTTTCACTTTCTGTTTGCTATAAAGTCCTGTCTTTTCCCTGGATTGGAAACTCTTAGGGTATGGAATATTGACTTTGTTGCATTTTCATTTGTTGGTTTTTTACCATAAGCCTAAGACCTCAGGCTACCTCAGGAATCCATCTTGGTCCCATTGCAGAAAAAAAAAAAGGGGGGGCACAGGGAGGAAAGTTCTCACCTAAATAAATAAATAAATGCACAAATCAGGTTAGCTAATCTTTATGCAATTAGAGGTGCTTTTTACTCTCTTTTCTAAACAAGAATTTTATGGCTGGCAACTTATACCTTCTATTATTCATTGCTGGCTCATTCCAGATTTCATCCTAACCTCTGGCACCTATGTCTCAAATGACCGAGGCTGCAGGTGTGGAAAAATACATGGAAAGAAGCCGTCTTTTAGGTACCTAGGAGATCAGTAATCAGAAAATTGCAACAGATCACATAGACTCTGCATGAAGACTAACACTCTGCTGCCACTGGCTGCCTCTTCTGACTTCAGCTGAAGAAGCTTAACATTTCAGAAAATCAGGTGAATATGTCACAAGCTGGACATTCAGAGTTAGTGACTCTTGCTAAAACTGTAATTTTATTTTCTGTTTCTCCACTTACCCCTCTTTAAAGTGGGACAAATGCTATTCACCTATCATGTAAATGTTCTGAGGCCTAATTAGTTAATGTGTGTAAATTGCTTTTGAGATGAACAGTGCTAAGTATTATTATTACTATATTAAGATATGGCCAGCAGCCAAACTCTCCCTGTAGCTGCAGGGTAATGAAAACTGATCAGCTGCAGGATTTTATTGCTAGTGATCTGAAACAACAAATAATTTCTGTGCATTTATCTAGGTACAAGTACAAACAAATAATACACATTTAGTCTGAATGTTAGTAAACAGAGAGGCAGCTGATGGGGGCCTTTATGCAATTTTTGATGTCCCCAAATATTACTTCGGTTTAAACAGTCAATGTGAAAATGTTTCCAAGAAAAGGGGGTAAATTCATAGCCAGGTGTTTAGGTATTCCTTATTCCTTAGTCTAATTTACTAGTGTTTTCATCTGTCACGATGGGAATCTGTGTGCAATTTACTGTGTAGGGCAGAATGTTTCTTTTGTATACTCTTTTACAAGGTCAAATTTCATTCTCTAAACAGTTAGGAAGACTGAAGAACATGGTAGATGTCTTAGGTCACAGTCAAGGAGGAGAGGACAGGGGAGAAGCTTGTGTAAACTGACGAGGAGACACTGTTGTGACCCTACCATCCTTATTCCAACTCCCGCTCCCAGGCAATATAGAATGGGTTTGCTGAACTCAGCAGGCGTGATATGCTAAGGCTAATCACACAGACTTGAACTAAAGATCTATTTAAAGGAGTAATTTTTTCAGGAGTAGTCCTGTATTTTGATCTGCCAACAGACTACAGTCCACATCCAGATACATTCAACACTCCAGTATAAGCCAACAGGAAATAATATGGTGTGATTTCTTCCCATTTATTATGCAGTCTATCTGGTAGCTCCAGAATCTGTTATAAAATTTGTTCCACCACACAGGAACATGGTAATTCACTAAAATTTTAAGTTTCTGGTGGATTTAATGCATCCATGAAGCTTATGCCTTGGCTTAGTTTGGAATTTACTCTTCATGGACAAGTTCTTGTTTCATTTGCTTTACACAAAGAAAGCAAGGCAGAAATATGATGGTAAACAGGACACACAAGAGTTTTTTTAAAAGTTATAATCAATTACATTGGGGAAAACAACTATGGGAAATCAAGAATGCGATTGGTTATGGTCTGGAAACAAAATGCATAGTTCTGTGAACTGTGAGAAGCCACATGTCAAGCAACCTTTCTAGCCTTGTACCATATACGCTTGGCCCCAGACAACAGATTTCTGGAGAGTTATCCTGTCAGCTGCATATGAAAGTAAGAAAAGCCCTTTAGAACTCCGTAAATGACCAATAAGAATAAATGCCTTTTTTTTTTTTCTTCATTAACTTACCTGCTTTCAGATTCTAGTCTGTGTACAAACCAGTCTGCATCAATCTTCAATAAAAAAACACAAAGTTCAAGTCAATAGAAAATCTCATAGCAGGACTTTAACCCAAGTATTTGGTATTTAATTTTCTTTTTCTTTCCTTCCTGCCTTCCTTCCTTTTCCATTCTTTCTGGGATTTTTTTAGCTACAAAATGTATCAAAATGACAAGAATAACTTAGGGCTTCTTGCTCACTGTCTAAAATTAAACTCTATCCTTGGCAAATCTTTCAGACATTGTGATTTTTGTTTGTCTGAAAGCAAACTGCCAAATTAATCTTGGTTCCTTTAGACCCTGGATCACCTTGAGCGATAATTTGAAGTGAAAAGAATAAATTGATCATCTAATAGAAATCCATCTGAGATTATGAAAAAAATGGCATCAATAGCGTATTTCTAACAAAATACAATACTGAAATGGTTTTAACCTTCAACATCCTATGTGGTCATAAAACTGTTTAGGTTGACTGGATGATCACTGTTGTAAACACTTTAGTTTTCATCAAGTCTTGCTATGCATGAACAGGCTTCATCCGCTGGACTCACTAATGACATCAGAACCACGGCAAGTTGTGGTTCACAGCTGGACTCTGATCTCACTAGGTACAGAGCGATTTGAGCATCCTACCTGTTTTTCCACAGAGGCTGAAGAGGAAATATAGGTATAGGTATAAGTATCGGTATCAGTATTGGTATATGTATTCATACAGACATGCATGAACAACATTCATTCACATTCATGGACTTTTAGGTCTAGTGAGAATCAGAAACAAAACTATCCTGCATGCTTGGTTGAGACACTTTCTACACGTTGTTTTGATCAGTTATTTTTGAAAGTAGTAGTATCATATTTGTGTGCAAAATATTGCTTTACTTGTGTAATGACTATCATTAAAGTATTACTTCAGTGTTGTGGTCATATTCCACTTAATATTCAGTACAATTCAAATCTTTGAAGTAGATAAGTATCATCCTTTGTTGTCAGATGGTCTATGCTGCAGCTTAAAAAAATCATCAGGTGATAGAATTTTGGCTTAGTATACAAATAATATTTGTATACTAAATACTTAGATAGTATTTAAACCTGTGAAAATAGTCTATAATATTAAATACTTCTTCTACATTTTTGCAAATGGTAGATTGCTGTGTGCCAAAGCTTGGTGCCTCACTTTGGCAAAGCCCCACAAAACTTTTAAATACTCAACTCCAGGGCAATTGCAACATAACAGAGCAGCATACATGCTGTCCTAAATCAAGGGAGACGGAAGTGCTTCTGAAAACCTAAAGGAGGTAATCTAATTTTCTTGCTTTAAATTCCTCCTCACACCATTGACCAAAATAGTAGCAATCTTTGTCTACTCTAAAGAGACATTATAAGATATGCTAATTATCTCTATTAACAATTTTCTTTCTGGTACTTGCTTTTCCACAATGGCTGAGTGGTTTTGCACGCTCACCCATGACCTGGGAGGACACAGATGCTAGGCACTGAGGAGAATTAAATCTGCATAACTTTCAAAAGGGCACCCACTACTGAGCTATGGGGTATCCTTAGGGACAATGTCACCAACTGTGTGATCAAAGTTGGGCCACTCTTCTGGGACATGTACAAGAACAATGTGCCTCAAAAGACTACAGGCAAGGGAGAGCCTGATCCTTGCCTACAGTTCTCAGCTGCAAAGGCTTGTACAGCTTTGGTCCCTATCTCTAGGACGGCTTTTGCTTCTTCCTGGATTTAATATAAAGTAAAACGCATAAATATTCCAACAAAGACTGTAGTTTCAGATGAGTGTCCCAGCATCTAAGTTAAAATCGTCTTTCCTCTTTCCCTCTTTCTGATGGAGCAAGACCTCTTTCACATCTTTGGCACAGCAGGTTAACTTCAGGTATAAAGGCAAAGAGCAGTTTTAATCAAGAAATCTCATGACTTGCAGTTAGGACATTTTCCAAAGAATATGGGGCCAATAACATTAAAGCTGAAAAAAAAAAAAAAAGTATCATTTCCTGGGTGAGTGTTCTGACTGTGGATCGTTACACAAAAGCCGAGTAGCACCATTATTACTATGATGATATTAAACTAAGTTAACCATAGTTGTAATGACATCTAACTTTTTGTATTTCTCAAAGTTATTTTTGAGGAATAAAGTGTTTCTTAACTTAATCCTGATCATAGGAGGGCTCTAGTTGAGGGATAAATATAGATTTCCCTAGAGTATATACCGTTGAATAAATTAAGTACTCCAAGAATTCTTCTGACACCTAATGAAATTAAACACCCTACAGGGTGAGGTATTTCAGGCCTCAAAAATAGGCAGTCTAAATCACTGTCTGGAATTCCCATTGCTTTTTGATGCCAGAAAAGTAACCATTTTAAGTGGGATTACAGCAGTACCAAAACTTCAGTAGATACTATGGACCAGATTCAGTAGACAGATGCTTTCCTTAAAAATCAATTTAAACTGAATTTACAAATTTTTTTTGCCATACTGGAGTAGTGCAAAGGACCATAAGGAGTTGGTGAACATGGTCGTGTCTTCTTAAAGAACCAATTATTCTTCGTATGTCTACAGCTTCACTACCTCCTTCACAAAAACTTCACAATGAAACTAACCAAGAATGTAAGAGAAAAAAGTTGGAATTGGCTAGTGTAGTGCAATTGTGTATACTTTAAAAAAGGTGAAGTGTAACTACATAAAAAATAAAAAGCATAACAACAGAAAGTATGAAAAATTAGTAAAGCTACAAATATTAAGTTTTACCTTTGGTGAAACTAAGCTTTAGCATGAAGCAGTAGGTCTAAAGAGAAATGTAGACAGTGATTCATAAATTGTGGGAGACCACTGTCTCAGCAGGTTCCTTTTATCATAATTAATCACTTTTTAAAGAGGTGACATAATTCCTGAGTTGGGTCATTGAAATTCTCTTTGCAAACAGGGAAGTATTCTTAATATATCAGGAAGATCTTTTTCTAACCATAATGATGAAATCATTTGCTTGAATAGATTTAGCCACATGGTGCCAGTTTCCATTATAGTCTGAATAAACTAGCCATTCAAATTAAGAACATACCTGTGGTGATTCCAGGACAAAAGAGAATGAAACCAGCCTCTGGGAATTTCCATAATGGAAATAACATTGATATATCTTTCATTGCGCCAACCACATATTTCACTGTAATGTACATTTTTTTTTTGAAATCTCTTATTTTATTGTTGGTTGAAGATGAGAAAAATTTGTTGTTTAAAGGTCAGAAAATTTATGCTAATATCTCCAACTTTTCCTTGATACATTCTGAAACAGAAATAAGCTATCTGAAATTTGAAAGCTATTATGATGCAACACTGTCCTTGTTTTTACTGTAGACTTATCAAATAAATCATAGTTTATCAACCTGCAGTAGTATTATTCATGGATGTGAAAGGAAATTGATCATCCCATATCTACATGTATTTGCTCAGGTTTGGAGCTGGCTGGGATAAAAAATAGCTGGCAGCATAATAGGTGACAACTCTCTCTAGGCTATATAGAGTAAGTGGCTTTCCTATTGTTCTTTGTATGGGAATGAATGAAACAGCTTGATGGAGATAACACTTTAAAAACTCAAGAATTTTGGATATACAATTAATACCAATCATAGAACAAACCAAATCAAAATGGAGTGGTTATTTATAAAATCAAAACAGTTAATGATAAAAGAAAAACCCCATGTTATTCTCATAATGATTATCAAGGAAAACACGAAACAAGGAAAGTTCTTACACATTTTGGTCTTTTTCAAGGCTTCAACGCTTTGAATAAATTAGCCACCAAACTCAACTGCTTTGAAAATTTCCCCAGGCACACCTTGAGGCATAAGTCACAGGCACATGCCAGCATGCCGACTCAGGGAGCATCTTTCCACTTCTCTGCAGTGTCTCCCAGATAGAAAGAAGACAGGGCTTTCAGGGCAGCGTGTTTGTTGCAGGGGTGCCCACCCGCTGAGCAGCCAGGAACCTTTGGCTCCCCAAAGGAGAGAGCATGAGACTTTGTCAGTGTACAATAGGTGAGGTCTCCTTGCACCACAGTGAAAAGGAGGCATCAACATCTTCATACAGCGTCACTTGGGAAACTGTAATTTTAGGATTTTCATGTTTTCCTCACATAATCCTTGCAAAAAAAGAGAAAAATTGGTTACCTTATGCAGTTTGGCAATATTTTATGCTGTAAAATCAGAGAATGATACAGGAAAGAATCTCTGAAAGTCATCTGGTCCAACATCCTGCTCAAAGTAAACAGCAGACGTTACCTTGAGTTTCACTGTACAGTTTGAGTTTCAGGAAATCAGTTTTGTTATGACTCTAAAATGTCACAAACTCCCAAACATCCTTTAAAATGAAGACTATTAATCTTTCATAAGTAATACTAACAGACCAAAAGTTCAGTTAAGAATATGTATGAGCATACACCTCTACAAGACTTCCCTGAAACTTCCCTCTACTTATGAAACTAAACACAAACCTTCTTTTTTCAGATCAGATGCCTAACGGATATTAAACATTCATCTGAATAGTACTGTTATACTGTATAAATCGAACATATTTTAAAAACATTAGGTAGTTAATAACTTTTATTTCTAAATAATATTAATAAATAATAATTTTTATTTCTAAAATAGTAATGTGTCATTTTAAAGCTCACTCCTACTATCTTTTAATCTTATTTTAGTCTTAATTGCTTAATGATACCAGTTTTTCTCTCTGTATTTGACAATATTGTATATGACACAATACCAAAACTTTCCAATTTGTAAGCAGGTTCATATTACTGATGCTATGGGGTTTTTTTGATATACAGATATTTATCCAAGGTTCTGTCCCACAGTGAGATTCTTTCCTAACTATTGTTTCAGGAGAGCAATTAGATGGAGTTTTCACAGAAATCAGAAATAAGCATTATTTATACTTTCTAGATTGTTTTTAGGGTCCCTGCTGCTTCTGTTTCAGTTTTGTGATATACACTAGCGTTAGCATTGTTTCTGCTGAGCAAAGCAAGAGGAAGTATTTCCCCAGACGTTCTGTGCAGCTGCAGCTCTGCTGAGAAGGGGACTGTCCCCTCAGATGCTTGTTATTGTTCCTACTGGGACTGATTAACTCCTCAAACTTGCCACTTGTCCCTGCTGCTCCTCCTCATTCCTTTTCAGCGAACACAAGCCCTATTTGCTTAAACAGCCTAAACAGCTCTTTGCGGACCTGGTTCATTTCAAAAGAAGTGGACTAGTAAAACAGGTTTGGGGATCGCTCATACGAGCAGTTCCTCTGCCTGTTCTGCTGGAGCCCCTTTCCCCTGGGGAGTGGGACTGAAGAGGGGATGAAGTCTTCAGCCAAAACAGTAAAACAAGCCTGGACAAGGAGAATAGATTGGTAGCTGCAAACCTTGAAGAGCACAACAAAGTCTCCTTTGTAGGTTTGATGAGAGAACTCACCGTTAGCTATGGACAATTATAGATGTGCTTCTACTCTTTTTCCTGTCCATCATTAGGGTAGGAGAAATTTCATATCAAAGGTTTGCTTTCACAGTGATACACTCCGGATTAATTCAGTTCTCTTTCGACTTAGTTTTTGTGGTGGGTTGACCTTGGCTGCACACCAGGTGCCCACCGAAGCCGCTCCATTACTCCCCTCCTCAGCTGGACAGGGGAGAGAAAAATACAACAAAAAGCTCCTGCATCAAGGGCAGGGAGAGATCACTCACCAATTACCGTCATGGGCAAAACAGACTCGACTTCAGGAAAAAAATTAATTTACCACCAATCAAATCAGAGTAGGATAATGAGACCTAAACCCAAACCTTAAAACACCTCCCCCCCACCCCTCCCTCCTTCCCGGACTCAATTTCTGTCCCCATTTCTCTCCCTCCTCCCCCCGAGCGGCGCAGGGGGACGGGGAATGGGGGTTGTGGTCAGTTCATCACACCTGGTCTCTGCCGCTCCTTCCTCAGGGGGAGGACTCCTCACCCTCTGCCCTGCTCCGGCGTGGGGCCCTCCCCGGGTGCGGTGGAGATCTGCTCCCCCGTGGAGCTCCATGGCCGCAGGGGCACAGCCGGCCTCACCATGGGCTTCCCCGGGGGCTGCCGGGGACCCTCTGCTCTGGCGCCCGGAGCCCCTCCTGCCCCTCCTGCTGCTCTGACCTGGGGGCTGCAGGGCTGTTCCTCTCACATCTTCCCACTCCTCTCCCTTCCCCCCCACCCCCCTTCTTACCTCCGCTCCCCCCCAGGCGCTGCCACCATGGCTGATGGGCTCGGCCTTGGCCAGCGGCGGGTCCGTCTTGTAGCCGCTGGCACCGGCTCTGTCGGACACAGGGGAAGCTTCCAGCAGCTTCTCACAGAAGCCGCCCCTGCAGCCCCCCGCTGCCAAAACCTGGCCACGCACACCCGGTACAGTTTTTCACTTATGACTTCACGCTCCTCTTGTACCTCCCTGGATTTTATATCTTTATCCATTTACAGTTTTTAAAGGGAGAGATGTTCTATGATGTGTTACAATACTTATCTTCCTTTGTGCAGACAGCGATAATTCATGACTGGCACAGCCAGAAGTGACTTATTAGGGCTTTCTTTAGCAGAGAAGAAAAAGGTCATAAACTAACTCAGTACATCTTGTGCTTTATGATTATAGCTATATTGTATAATGCACTTCCCCCCTCCCCACCCTTGCAGTTTACCAAGTATATATCTTTAATCTACCTGGACCTTTCAAACAATATCTGTTGCCGTAAACTTGGTGCAGTGAGATTCCAACCCTGTTTTGTTTCCAAAGTCACGTTACAATAGTCTTTAAAATATGCGGCTAGACTGGGAGATCTTCAGAGTCTCTGGTGCCTGCCTTATTCCAAAAAGGATAAATGCAATACCATGCATGTTGTTTAATTTGCTGCTTTCCCTGGACATTTTCTCTCTCTCTCTGCGTCTCTTTTTCTCAGAAAACCCATTGAGGAAAAGTGAAAAGTCTGCTGGCCAGGACAATGAACTGCGGGACACCTGCAGCCACGCATGTTGGGCACATTCACATCTTCCTGTGCAGTTCACGGAGGAGTTTGTGTGAGGGTAGGACAGAGTTGTGTTCAGTACTGGTGAGTTACTGCCTGTGTATTTATCATCTGTGAAACTCGCTCTCAATGAGCATGGCATGTCCCAGCTGCATTAGACACACAACCTCTCATGTACCTATTATCAGGACTAATTAACTGGGGATGCTGGGGAATCGCCTTCACTGACAAGCTTTGAGAACGGGTGACACCAAAACGCTCCCAGAGCTGTTCCCAGCTTGCAGTGGGGAGGAGGGCTTCCCAGCCCTGCTGCTGTGATGGAACCTATGGCCAGGCTGCCAGGCTCAGTCTGTGTCCCAGGCCACCACGCCGTGTATGGCTAGAGACGCAGTCACACGCGCTTGACCCCAAAGCATTTCTGTGAAAAAGGCTGCAGAGCTGTACTTCAGTACATCGTGCAGTAAAGCCAAGGTTCACACCATTTGTACATTATCAAACAAAGAATAATGGAACTTACATTCTCTTTTCACTCAGAATAAGTATTCCTTACAATATTTATATGAAGATCTATTGTATTAGATTCCTGCCTTTAAAAACCCTGTGTCATTACCTTTTTTACATAAAGGGGAAACTTAAACAAAGGATTCATAATAACCTGCTCTTCAAGCACCTTTTTCAGTACATTGTTCTGTACAAAGTAACCTCTCTGGTCTTGTAATGTTACCAAGCACATCAAATAATATCACAGTTACGCATCGTGATTCAGTAAATAATACTAAAGGACAAAGAGGGGCCGTTTACACATGGGTGTGCCAATGAGAGAGGAGGCAAATAGTTGGTATTTTCTATTTGTACTCTCAAAACGTTTTGGGGCTGCACATATACTCCCCAAACAATTCTCTGCAAAAGTGTTTACATTGCAAGAAAAGGACCTTCTTAATACAAGAAGTGTAGGCTAGCACTGTAATTGCCATCAGTCTGGGCTCAGCAGGACTGGGAGGAAAGTTGAATACAGCCCTACAAAGTTCTTTCCAAATCATTGCAGAGATTCATTGTTAGAGGCCCCAAGTAAGGGAGGTCCCAGTAGCCACATTGCACTCGTTCATTTGGGTTTATACCTGGCCATGAAGTCAGTCGTGACTCAGCAGTACAACTGAGTCATGCACAGAGAGAACCAGAGGATACACTTTTTAAAATGCACCTTTTTTTACAGACTCTCATATGTTTTTGTCTGTCTTCTATGATTGTCTCTCTGACAGTTTGTGCCTCTGAGCCATTTGGATGTTCACTTTAAGAGATGCTGAGCAACCTTCCTGCCTTGAACATGGTATGTGCCCATTACTCTTTCACTTGTTCCAAGAGTTTGGCATCCTCTTGAAATCAGATGAATTTCTAGTCAATATCCACTAAAATACCCATTCATACTGTCTTTTGTCTTACAGTAATTACCACATGGACTTCTTCTTCTGTGCATATTTGAGACTTTTATTGATCACAACCGCTACTGTGCATTTCACTGCCTTCGTTACAAGATATATAATTTTTAAAGTTTGATCCCATTGGAATCAATGGAAAAACTCTCACAGGTTTCACAGGCTTTCAAGCGGATCTGATTTACTTTTTAAGACAAAATGACTTGCATATTTTTCTACTATGAAAGGTTTTACTTTTTGCATTGTGCAACAGTCATCTAGACAAATTACATACAAAGATACTGTCTTTGGAAGATCTCTCCATCCTGGGTATTTTATCTTTGGCTTTCCAAACAGCAAAATCAAAGCTTTGTGATCTATAACTACATGGAGATGAGCTTCATAAATGTAAACATAAAAGTGACTGCTGCATCCACAGACTACAGTAAGTGCCTTATCTGCCTGCAAGTATTTCAGCTCCATCTCAATTAATCTGTGACTGGCATATGAAATAATATTTTTGCTCTGTACTGCTTGTCTTCTCTCCTAGAGCTGCTCATACTCTTGGAGGTTGGAAGTTACTACAGTTATTCTTTCTACACATGTTCAACACATCAAAGTTGTCACAAAAAAATAAACTTTTTTCCAAGCATTACTCAGACCACCAGTTCTTGAAGGTCCAAAACCAGATCATAAAATTGGTGCATAACAGCAAAGCTGTTGCACAGGAAAGCAGTTATGCTGAATTACCACCTGAGCATCTAAACCGTGCTCTGTTCCTGGTGCGAAAAGCTCCACTAAAGAGCCAGCAGCACTCCTGCCGGAGGAGGAGCAGAGAGTTTGTGTACGAGCTGATACCAGAACCATGGTCTCTTAGGGTAACAGACAATTTGTTTTCAGTCCCTCTATTAGTCGGCAGTTTTTCCAAGAATTTATCATTTGCATTTGCCAGAATGTCTATCACAGAGACAAACTGAAATGTTTGACTTTCAGGTTTCTTCTAGAGTCTGGCTAATAGACTAAGCCTAGTTAAAATACTGTGGGGCTGATGGGAGGCAGGAGCGTAAAAATTTAGAGTCAGAATTTGGAACAAGATTGCACAACATCTTTTCACTTGAGCAAGCCTCAGGAAACTCTTCAATGTAATGCTGTTTTAATGCTTTTCAGAAGGCAGGAAATTCACTTTTTTCAGGCAGTCAGAATAAAGCTTATGAATTTATTTCTCTTTGCTAAACTGGGCCCTGGGACTTAAATTTCTCTTTGGGTAAGAGTAAAATATAGCTGAACAAGATGTTGCTTTCAGAAATAAAGTAAGCTTTAGAAAGTTGCTATTTTCCCCCTAGCTTCATATCACTGACTATTCCTAAGAAGAGGTTTTAACTCTGATTCAGTCAGTTGTTTTTCATGTCAGCCCCACAATGGTGTTAGTGTACTTGTTGGGGTCAAGAGTGAGTGGCCAGGGATGAGAGCCTCCTCATAAACACATTGCACTCTTGGAGATCGTCTAATACAACTCTAGGAGTATTTCAGGAAATCTCATCCAGTAGCTCAGAACCCTCTATCAGTCCTCCTGTGCACACCCAGAAGCAGTTACTCTGTTGTGCTGAGGTCTCCTTCACTCCCAAGGTATTTCCATACCTCCAGTCCTTCCTTTCAAGACCCAGTAATCTTTATCTGTGTGTAGATCTGCAGCCCCTTTGTCAGGACAACTGATTTTGTTGGGGCATATTTGGCTCCTTTCAGGTCTACTTTAGCTTTTCCTTGTATTATGATTCTGCCCCAAGTCTACAACATTCTAGCTGAGCTGTGCATCTCGGGGTCCACGTGAGACTCACAAACCTATGGTTTTGTCTAGAAGGTCTAGAGCACAGAAGTAAGCTTTTTCCTCAGGGGACGGCTTTGGTGGGTCTGTATACTATTAAGTGGTCTGCATCCAAAGGAACACTTCAGATGCCAAATGTTTTGGCAGATTTCCCACTGAAACTCCCAAATACATCTAGACTGGCATAAACTCAGAGCCTAAACTTCCTTCAGGGAAACAAGCAGATCAACGTTAACTTCCAGAGCACAGTGCCTAAATTTTAGGCATGGCAACCCACACTGTGACAACACCTAAGTCAGTCATTTGCAAAAATGGACATTCAAACCTATATTAATTGGTTAACTGAGATCTACCATGGCAGACTCAGGTGCTTTTTTATGTACAACGGTGAACATTATTCAGGATATGTGCTTAACAAAAAAAAAAAAATTTCTTAGGTATCATATGGGTTATAGGAAGCCCAATTAATCTCCACAAGAAGAAAACAAGTCACAACATGAACCTATTGAAGCTCTTGCTTTCTGCCAGCAGAAAAGCCTCAGAAATGATGAACTGAAGGACTAGAGCCTCTAGGTAACAGAGAGTACACAAGGCTCCTCAGATTTGCAAATTATTTTGCTGCCTTTGTTGAAGTTTGCAGAACATAATTATTCAAAAGCTGAATGTGAAAAATAAGGGCATGTAAACTCAATATGAATATTCAAAGAACCCAACTGATGTTTAGTACAAATATAGAAAGGAGAGAAGAAGCATGAGAAGCTGTTAAATCAAGCTATGTGTCTGCCTGTCAGAAAAATGTGTGTAATCCCAAACAAAACGCCAGCAGGCCAGATCCTCAGCTGGTGCAAAGTGCCTTAACTCTCCCTAATTCAGCAGAATTCAGCTGAATACCTGGTCCCATCTTACCAGTTTTCTCGTGGAAATTTATGTTCATATTTATTTTAATAGCCTGTACTATGTAACTAAAAAAACCCCAACAACTCTCCCCCTGCCCATTTTGAAAATGGCTTCCTGTCAGAAAGATGCTCAAGATCATTAGAGCTGTCTGAAAAGAGCTGTGTACTGTGTCATTCTGAATTAAAAAGAGAAAAGCGGGGGGGGAGTGAGTATAAAATTCGGCCCTGCTTTGAAATCCAGCATAAGGATTATGTATGATCAAAACCAAGGGAATCTTTCAGACATTACTAGGCATTTCTCTGCTCCATGTGCTAAACTGTAATTCAACCCCAAATATTTTATCACAGGCACATGCCACAAAGTCAACAACATCTTTCTCCTGAGGTATTTTTTGCTTTCAAACAAATTTCTTAAATTCAAATTACCTCTGTTTTAAGAATAGGTGATTTTTTTTATTTGAAGGATTTAATAAAAAATTATTTTCATAACTGGTTCTCAAATGATATAACACCTTTGGTCAATTTTGAGATGTTTTTGCCAAACAGTCTTTGGTCTCCCTGAGGTGTTTTCCTTTGTACATTGTTGAATGGGAGCTGGACATAAAGAGAAACCACAGCATAGGCTCCTGTAAAAGAGAGCTTTAATATCCTCTACAGAGATACAGTTTTTTCTTTTTCTCTTTAGGAACGTGCTAACAGGTAATAAACCGACTTTGCAGTAATAAAACTGGAAACTGTGAAAAAGGGAAGATAATTCTCTTATATATCGTAAAATGTATGAGCCAATAAAACTGCACATTTCCCAAGAACCTGGGAATTGAGGCAATATAGAAGTGAACAGAAATTTTTCAAATAATTGTTAATCGAAGCTAGTTCATGGAGAAGACATCTGGTTAGATTAATATCGGTATGAGTGATTAGTTTAATTTTTCCTATTTTGACTACTGAGTCAATATTAAGTCCAAACAGTTTTGCTTCAGAAGGATTTCATCTTACTTTCATTTAGGTAAAAATAGAAAGCAGGAAACTATTTTGAAAGCAGAAGAAGATAGAATGATAGAGATATGTCCCAGGATGTATAATAGTATAATATCTATCACAGTAAATACAGTATGTAAGCATATAATATATTTACTAGGGTTACATAAAAAATTGTATATAAAACACTTTCCTATCAGAAAACAGTTTTGTTAATATAGAAAGAACTTGTAGTTCAAGCAGTTTTCAAAGACATCATTTGAAAATGTTTTGGTTGGTACTTAAGCGTACCATTTCAGTAGGATTTTGAAACCGCAAACCAAGCATGTTCCGTAGGGCTACTGTTACCGCTATATCCAATACCATGGTTGCCTACAGTAAGGAAGGAAACTGGTGCCTCCTGTCTGCACTGGTGCTTTCCTCAGTTTTCGCATGCACTTTAAGAGTTTTCAGAGATGGAGCTGTTGTATACAACATTGCTCCCAGTTTGGGAGATTGCAGACCAGGTCAGGACCCGAACCACAAAATGGTGCTGCATGCATCCCATGCATGCCCTGTGAAGGAAATAATCTCTTTGATATGTTTGTAACTTTTTTACATGTTACATTTCTTTTAGACAAAAAGGCCAGGTACAGGTAGGAAACTCTGGTTTGGGCTGTACCTGGGGAGCAACTGAGGATGAGCAAGGGAGAAAACCAGCCAGACTCAAGGGTATTGCAGAGAAGGGATAGAGTCACAGGCTACCCAGGACAGAAACGGCAACCCAGGACAGCCGAGACTGAAGAGGAGGAAGACAGCGACAAACCTCAGAAGCGATAGAAGAAGCCCTTCTGAGAGGGGACTGCTTAGGGTTAGCTGCAACTCAGAAAGCCCACAAGTGATCTGAAACCCAAACTGCAAGTGAAGATGCAGAGTGCAGGGGAGATTTAAATATAAAGTCCTTCTTCCTGATCTACTGACTTTGAGCTTTTTCTGAAAAATTGATATTCACATTTATATTCTAGTGCAATATAAATTTGTTGGGTTTTTGTTTGCTTTGGCGGGGATTGCATGTGGGGAAAAAAGAATTAATGCAGGTCTGCCTCAAATGTCCGGTCAATTCAGGGTATCACCGTTGGCCACTTTCAAGTAATATGGCAGCATATGATAACCAAGAAGAGGAATGGGACTTCATTACTGCGTTTCATGTTGGAGGGAAATGCTAGATCATGAACTCTTGTTCTATTAGATGGAACAGTGCTCAGGTGGAAGAGAATTTGCTTCTAACTGGGAAAAAAAATTCAACCAGAGTTTTTGATCAATATTGAGGGAGAAAAGCATGGTAATCATTGTATTTAGGAAGTTTAGGAATCCAAGTTTCATTCACTCCAAAGTTCACGGACTAAAAATTCTTCTGTTATGGCAAGAATCTGAAAGAAGGTCCAAACTATTGTTAAAGTTGAATGTAACTAACTTGTACTTTCACAACGTGTACACACATAAAACACGTCAGAGTATAATATACTCGAGGGTGTCTAACTGATTAAAACCTTGCCTAAACTAACATACCTTCTTCCAGGCTGATGTGCAAGTATAGGCAAGTGTAACTGTGAGGAACAGTTGAGATGACAATGAGTATGGACAGTTGAGGTGGACATGAGTAAATAGAGTATGACATTGCCTGCACAATGGACAGCTATAAATAATAATACTAGTCAAAGGACAAAACAACTACATGGCTGAGGTTATCTCAGATGACACAAGTTTACACTCTACTGAGAAAAATTGTACCAGTCCTTGCTAGCGAAGCCTCATGTCTGGTGTGGGCTCACTTTAAAACAGTTTGTCCTCCACCTGTCCTCGAGAGCCGCTCAGTTGCACTCTGTGTAGCATGAGCTGGCAAGGGATGTTTGCTGACTGTGGAAGAGCATCATTTTCCCCACTTCCTACAAAAGCCACTCCTTGTCCTCACAAAAATGGCAGCGTACCTTCACTAGCCTGGGCTTGCGGTAGGACGTTATGATAGGATTCCCATGAATTTTCCAGTGAGCAGTGTAACCTAAGAACTCATCATGGATATCAGACTGCCTTCTCCTAACATAGGAGTGTTAAGGGTTAGTTTATCCCTTTTGACAGCATATTCAAATATGTTCATAGTGACTCTCAACTTATGTGTACATTTCTCAAAGCAGTTTCAGAAAAATTAATATAGGATCTCCTTGTTGAACTCTTCTCTAAAGAAAAGGAGATACAGGTAAAGCATATGTATAAAAATTCCTTCATGTTTGGTTTTGACTTACTTGACAGTGGAAAAATCTCTGGACCTTCTTCTTCCTCTATAGCTTGTAGGCAGTGAAATAGATGATGTTTGTGCTAATTAAGCCACTGATCACTCCATCCATTTACCAGTAAAGCCTAGGCCACAGTCAGGCTATTACTTCTTTGAATCAATGCAATATTCTTGGAAATCATGTTCTAAGTTGCTAATAGAGAAGTATGCATACTCCACAAGCAGATTATTATTAACATGAGTACATAAATCAGACTTTATTAGCCACTTAATACTAATAGCATTTGTTGTTCGGTTTATTGAGCACGCAGTAGCTCTACAAAAAAGGCCAAATCCAAGGTGTTTATTGGTATGCTTCAATTACATTTGTGGGAGAAAAGGTTTTTACATCCTGTCTGATTTCAAAAGTTAAATACCTGTGTGAACAAGGAACAAGAAATAATTACCTGAAACCAATTTAATTTAAAGTGCACTATTTTTTGTGTTTAAGAATATTTATCCCCAAAGCATGAACAAACTAACGTAGAGTGGAGTGGTTTCCAGACAGAGCTTATTTTGTACTACCCCCAATAGCAAGATGTAAGGCATCCAGCAGGTAAGGTGTTATTTTTTTCCTGTTATGGCTTAGCTGGAATGGGTTATAAAAAGAAAAAGACTTGTTTTGTCTCCTCCATAGCTTTTGAGCACTACAGTTAGGCTACAGGAACAGCAGTTGCATTGTCCTCATGTTTTGACTTTGGAAATAAAGCAAGTCTAGAAGAAAGGAATGAAAAGTAACTTGCATTTCTCTGACTTTTGAGATTTCAGTTTGCAGTCCTTATTTTTTTATTCCATTTCAGTAATAAATAGTTTAATGCCAGCCCAAAGCAATGGATCAAAATGAAACTGAAAAAGTATGAGTTAACTAATGTAGTAATAAACTTTGGGCTTTATCTACTCTGTTGATGTTTTCTGCTTAGCCAAGGAATACAAACTTCTTTAAAAATGAGAGCAGAATTTTTCACTTATTGATCTAAGAATTTAAGAGAAAAACATTAATATTGGATAATCTGCAATAAAGAACCATAGGAGCTGGTCATGCTGTGTAATATATCTCCAGATCATTTACCCTTTGGCATGAAAATTTCCCATGTTTGGTCTTTGGCCAAAGGTGGCTTTCTATTTTTAAAAAAGATACAGTTTTTTAGCCGTTTGTTGCTGTAGTATAAAAATTGTCTTTAACTATTTTTCAGGCATGGAGCATTACGACATTGTTAGGAAGTGGCCACATCTTCTTGAGCATGACTAAGCCAAGGCAAGGTTTTCACGAGCTCCCACCCTCAACAGACGTTAGCAGCTGAGACTGCAAAAGTTGCCAACAGAGTCTCTCACTCTTCACCCATGCAACGCCTGCAGCTACTGAATACTGATCTCTGCCGGGGTGGACAGGTGCATCCAAAAATGCAAGGCAGGGATTCACAGACTCTGCCAGGTACCAGACTGCACCAAGAATAGCTCTGTTAGCAGCTAACTCTGTTGGGGGTGACGGGTCCTGTCTGTGTGTTGGAACATTCATTACTTTGAAGATAGTCTGATGCCATTGGTGACACATGTTCCACACTTTAACACATTATCTCTTTCTTATATTCTCACCCACAGAATCACAGAATCACAGAATCACTAGGTTGGAAAGGACCTTTAAGATCATCAAGTCCAACCATTAATCCAGAACCACCATGTCCCCTAAACCATGTCCTGAAGCGCCACATCCACACGTTTTTTGAACACTTCCAGAGATGGCGACTCCACCACCTCCCTGGGCAGCCTGTTCCAATGCCTGACCACCCTCTCAGTGAAGAAATTTTTCCTAATATCCAATCTAAACCTCCCCTGGTGCAACTTGAGGCCATTTCCTCTCATCCTATCACTAGTTACTTGGGAGAAGAGACCAACACCCTCATCGCCACAACCCCCTTTCAGGTAGTTGTAGAGAGCGATAAGGTCTCCCCTCAGCCTCCTCTTCTCCAGACTAAACAACCCCAGTTCCCTCAGCTGCTCCTCATAAGACTTGTGCTCCAGACCCCTCACCAGCTTCGTTGCCCTTCTCTGGACACGCTCCAGCACCTCAACATCCTTCTTGTAGTGAGGGGCCCAAAACTGAACACAGGATTCAAGGTGCGGCCTCACCAGTGCCGAGTACAGGGGCATGATCACTTCCTTACTCCTGCTGGCCACACTATTCCTGATACAGGCCAGGACGCTGTTGGCCATCTTGGCCACCTGGGCACACTGCCGGCTCATATTCAGCCAGCTGTCAACCAGCACCCCCAGGTCCCTTTCCGCCGGGCTGCTCTCCAGCCACTCCTCCCCAAGCCTGTAGCATTGCATGGGGTTGTTGTGGCCAAAGTGCAGGACCCTGCACTTGGCCTTATTAAACCTCATACAGTTGGCCTCTGCCCATCGATCCAGCCTGTCCAGATCCCTCTGCAGAGCCCTCCTACCCTCCAGCAGATCAACACTCCCACTCAGCTTGGTGTCATCTGCAAACTTACTGAGGGAGCACTCGATTCCCTCATCCAGATCATCTATAAAGATATTGAACAAGACTGGTCCCAGAACCGAGCCCTGGGGAACACCACTCGTGACCGGCCGCCAGCCGGATTTAATGCGATTCACCACAACTCTCTGGGCTCGGCCATCCAGCCAGTTCCTCACCCAGCGAAGAGTAAACCCGTCTAAGCCATGAGCCGCCAGTTTCTCCAGGAGAATGCTGTGGGAGACGCTGTCAAAGGCTTTACTAAAGTCCAGGTAGACAACGTCCACAGCCTTTCCCTCATCCACTAGGCGGGTCACCTGGTCATAGAAGGAGATCAGGTTGGTCAAGCAGGACCTGCCTTTCATGAACCCATGCTGGCTGGGCCTGATCCTTTGGCTGTTCTGCAGATGCCCTGTGAGCACTCTCAAAACCAACCGCTCCATAATCTTCCCTGGCACAGAGGTCAGGCTGACAGGCCTGTAGTTCCCAGGATCCTCCTTCCGGCCTTTCTTGTAGACGGGCGTCACATTGGCAAGCCTCCAGTCTTCTGGGACCTCCCCTGTTAACCAGGACTGCTGATAAACGATGGAGAGTGGCTTGGCAAGCTCCTCCGCCAGCTCTCTCAGTACTCTCGGGTGGATCCCATCAGGCCCCATAGACTTGTGGGTGTCCAGGTGGCTTAGCATGTCCTTGACTGCTTCCTCCTGGATTATGAGGAGTACATTGTGCTCTCCATCCCCATCTTCCAGCTCAGGGGGCTGAATATCCTGTGGATACCTGGAGTGGCTATTAAAGACTGAGGCGAAGAAGGCATTAAGTACCTCAGCCTTGTCCTCGTCCTTGGAGACAATGTTCCCCCCCATATCCAGTAGGGGATGGAGATTCTCCTTGCCTCTCTTTTTGTTGTTAATATATTTGTAAAAACATTTTTTATTATCCTTTACGACTGTGGCCAGACTGAGCTCTAGCTGGGCTTTTGCCTTTCTAATTTTGTCCCTGCTTGACCTAACGAGATCCTTGTACTCTTCATGAGTTGCCTTCCCCTTCTTCCAGAGGTGATAAACTCTCCTCTTTTCCCTGAGTCCCAGCAAAATCTCCCTGTTCAGCCAGGCCGGTCGCCTTCCCCGCCAGCTCTTCTTACGGCACATGGGGACCGCCTGCTCCTGCGCCTTTAAGATTTCCTTCTTGAAGACTGTCCAGCCTTCCTGGACCCCTTTGTCCTTCAGGACTGTCTCCCAAGGGACTCTCTCAACCAGTGACCTGAACAGGCCAAAGTCTGCCCTCCGGAAGTCCATGATAGCAGTTTTGCTGAGTCCTCTCCTTACTTCACTCACAACTGAGAATTCTATCATGTCATGGTCGCTAAGCCCAAGACGGCCTCCGACCACCACATCTCTCACCAGTCCTTCTCTGTTTGTAAACAGCAGGTCCAGCAAGGCACCTCCCCTGGTGGGCTCACTCACCAGCTGCATCAGGAAGTTATCCTCCAATCCTCCACTTTGCTACCTTTATTAAAAAACAAACAAAAAACCTGAAAAAAATGCAGACTTGGAGAATGTGATAAAATTAGATTTTGATCAATGAGGACTTTTCCAGTCTCTTCCCACCCACAGGGTTGTCACTAAGTTTTGTCTGGCAATAACAAGACTTCTTCAGGAACCTCCTCCTGTTTGCCCCCGCTATTGCTTACTACCTCCTGCAGTCAGAAACTTGCTGAGACACCATTACAGCCTATGCATGAGAAACTAGAGAACAATGGAACTTTGCACAGAGGGAAAGAATCAGGGCAGGAGGAACCTGGCCTGGAGAGCAGTGGTGCTGGGAGAACAGAGACAGACCAGCTCTCCGATAACATCATCCTGCTGCTGGGGAGGAGGCCAAGCTGTCATCCCCAGAGTCAGCCACACGACACTGTGACTTGGATTTCTATCCAAGGTATCCTATGTATCACTGCTTGGATCTGCCAAAAATACGAGTAAAGTGATATCCTAAATTATTTCAGTAAGGGATACAGGTCTTCCAACCAGAATATGGGAAATCCGCTATTATGTGGGATGTCTGGTAGTCCTAATAACAGCACGGAAGGTCTGTGCTTTTAACAGTCAACTTCTCAGTTAAGAGAATTATTTAGAGGTGAAGTAATTGCAGCTGGCGCAGCAGCCATGCAGTACATGCAGACTGGATTTTCTGATGACTTCCAAATGAGTTTTTTCTACAGCACGTGTTCTTTCCTGCAGCTTCATTGAAGGATGCTCCAGGAGAACTATCCCAAAGCAGAAAAACTTTCAGAGGCACACACAGGATCATTGTCAGCTTCATCTCTTTGCATTTTAGTTATCCCAAGCTTCTTGTTGACCTTGTCTCCCTTAAGAGAGAAATAAATACATCTTTGTGTGCTTGGATATGAGTCCATGTACAAATAGTTTTTAAAAATTCAGACAGACCATTCCCTCGCTCACAGATTTCTCCCCGTGGAGAGGATGAGAACATGACAAATAAGTTACATTGCTTATTGCTCTTCTGGAAGGCACCCAGGTTTTCCTCCAATTAGTATAAGAAAAGCAATATAAAACAGAAAGGAGGCCCCTGCCACTGCCACTAAGGGGACACCATCTTCCATCTTTATGTTTAAATCCAAAGTTCAACCCCATTTGGAATTCTTATTTAAGAGCTGGACAGGACACCCTGAATGAGATGCAGATCCTACATGGTGGTGTGTCGTATGCATATCCAGGCCAGATGGGACAGGGTGACAAACACAGCAGCTCACTGCTGCTGAACGGGGACAGCCTTATTGCCTCCTTCCCAGGGCACCTGCTGCTCCTGCTCTCTGCTGCAGGATCTCTCCCCGTTTTGCACCCCAGGACTGGTGTCCGTCTGACCCCCTGGGAATGGGTTCCCGTCGCTGCGCTGGCAGACAGCCGGCGCTGCAAAAACTGGAAATAGTTGTTTGCGGGGTCAGTAGGCTGAATTATCTCAGCAGGGCATCAGGAAACCTCCAGGAATGGTACAGGTCTGGAAGGAAAGCTGGGAGAAGGGCAGAGGTGGAAGGGAGCAGAAGCATTGCTGCTTTTGAGGGCCCTGCGCTGGCAGGTGGCATCGACCATCTCGTGTCATTACTCCGAACAGACAAAGCCTGCCCAGGTCAGTGTAACTGGGGACCCCTCAGACACGTCCTGCAGCTGTCCCGTCTCCTCGCGAGTGAGATGGGGACGTGGCTGGTCCCCACGCAGGGCACAGCAGATCGCACCGCATGGGTGGGAGGAGGGACTGACTTAAACTGTGTCTGAGAACATGCAGATGAGAAGTTTCTTTGTTCACAGGCCCTATGACATGGTGCACTCCTGAGAGAGACCCTGGGAGACAGTTACAGTTATGGGAAACAGAGGGGATGGTGGGGACCAGTAACAGGGTCAATGGCGTGCACAAATGACACGGGAAAAACACAGGCTGAGGGAGGTACTGTTACCATCGTAATTTTCCTGCAATAACAATGCAAATCTTGTTCACATGCATGGGATTCCTCTTCAAAATAACAAATACTTTTGGCTCCAACCCATAACCAGTATAACGGGAAAACATAAACATCTCCCCACGCATATGCTGTGGACAATAATTCCCTTTTTGCAAGTACCAAAATGGCATAGGAAAAGGTGAAAAATTATTAGAGGGAAAGGAAAGAACACCAACTTGGGAAAATGTATATGTGTGCATATATGTTAATTAACAAAGTATTGCCAAAGATCACATGGGAGTATGTTTTGCTTCTTATTCATACATATTATATAAATAACAATATTTAATCTTTGCTTACGTAATGTTTTCCTCTGGGAAAATCTCTCCTTTTTGTTGTTGTTGGCAGTGGCTTGTTTTAATTTTTGCAAGACAGACACATATATGTGCTGCAACATGTGAGTGACATACACTGAATATGCCTAAAGCTGCATCCGTCTGTAGTCAGCTCACACATCCACTGCAGGCAAGTCACAGTTTCTTTTACTTTTCAGTCAATCTTTCAGTATTTCAAGCTGATCATGTTAGACGCTGTGCGACCTTCCTTTCCATTGGGGTCAGCCACTTTTCAGGAAGAGGTGGGAGATTTCTCTCCTGTTTCAAGCATGGCACATGCTCTACTGGCACAGAGCCAGGCTGTTCAGCACCTTTCAGGATCAAGCCCTTAGTTCATCAAACATGAAAATATTCTTAAAAAAAAGGGGAAAAATATAGCCTGCGAGAAATCATTTGTGCCCGGGTAGGCAGGGCTGTTTGGTTTATACGATCTGATGAGTTCAGAGCCCCACGGTGGTGCAGCAGCAGGATCAGATGGTGCATCTGCCTGAGCTTTCTGACGCCTCTTCCCAGACAGGAGACATCAGCTTGAGCCATGTAACAGCTACGGGGTCACTCCATCATGCCTTGGCAGAGCTGGAGCACAGCCGTTAGGGATGCAAGGTGAAAACGAACATAGTCCTACAGACTATGCTAAATGCAAAAAGACAAGAAAAACCTAACAGGATTATCGTAAGGTATTAGCGGCTACAGCAGCATCACCTGCCATTAGAGAATATTATTCTAATTTTCAATCAGCTACATGGTATCCCCCATCCTGCTGAGAGAGAAAGAGCAATGTGAGTGTGACAGAGCGTGAGAAAGAGCATGCATGGGGAGCTCTAAGTGCTCAGCCTTGAGGGACTCTTAGTATGGACTTCCTAGCAGGTCAGTACCAGTGTCAAGCATTTGACTCAATCAGACAAAGGAGATTGCTCGCAAATGTCAACATTGATCCTCTTTCATAACTGTCCTGGCCTCATAAAATGGAGTCCTAGGCACATCTTTTGAAAATTCAGTAATATACTCATTAGTATTCTCATTAGCTTGCCCTCCATAGCTCCAGTTGTTTGCCGCTTTCCGTATTACTGAACCACTGGAAATATTCAAATCACAGTGGTGACCTTGTTAAGAAGGAACATCACCCCTATAAGGACTGTAATCTGTAAGAAAAAATAACTTCCTGTAGTGATATTAGGAATTTACTTCTTTTTTTCCAGTCCATTGTTCTTCAGTGTTTCCCATAGGACAATGTTGGGTGTGCCTTTCCTCATACTATACAAAATATCAAGATGGGATCTATGCAAACATTCGTTAAATCTCTTTAAGCCTTAAGTAAAAAAGTAACAAGTGCACAGTTTGGACTTCTGAAAGGGTGTACATGTCTCAGAGCAAACAAGATTGGTCCCCATCTTACTTTTATGCTTACAAAACCTTACTCAGTGATGAAATTCTTGGGTGACATTCCAGTTACCATGCCAGCCGGGAAGTTGGACTAAGAAGTTATCGTTAAATTTAACAGAGCTGTAAGAGTCATATCTGAGCTAGTCAGGTTTGGGGGATTCTGAATAGTTAATTCAAGTCCAAATCTTGTACGGTTCTGAAATATAAATTAAACTCCAAGATTTGAAAAGGTCCATTTTCTTATATTGTTATGAAGAGGCCTGGAAGGAACATTAATTTCACTTTCCTTAAATGGGAATTATTTTAATTTCTGTCATGGGAAAAAAAAGTTATTTCTCTGTTGCGTTGGAGGCTTTAAACAGATGACATGTCACACAGATCTAATTTAGATGGGGGAAGCCCAAGGGGTAGAGGAACTGAACACTGCAAAATGAATCCCAAATAAATAATAGATTAGAAAATACAATAGAACTGCAAACTCAGTCTAACTGATCTCAGCACAAAACTGCTGTTTGCCACACAGAAAGATACTTTCACCTCTTTTCTGTTTCTTAATATGTTGTTCTTCATTTCATTGTTGTGGTCAGTCTCTAATCTTTTTGTACATGAATTAAACCTAAAACTCTACTCCTATTGAGCCATGTTTCTGGCTCCTGTGGGAAATACCTAGTGTACTAATGTTTAAATAAACTCAGTGTTGGCCTCTGAGGTTTTGATTTCTTTTTACAGTTGTTTAATTCTTATTCACACATTGAAATGAATTAATATCATCCTGGCCAAAAAAACCCCAACTCAGTTAATTTGTCAGACCCAGTTTACTCTTTCATAAAAGTTCAAAATATTCCTTCAGGTGTTTCTGTATTTTTATCATGGCAGCACATTAATTTTAAACTATCAAGTTAGCTTTCATTTTATTTTCATGACTTCATGTACTTTTTAGCTGATATTCCCATTTCCCAGATAAGAGAGCTAACAAAAAGAAAATTAAAAAAGAAACATTTTTTATTATAGTTGGTTAATGTATTATCATAAAATACAGTTGAATTCTCTCACCAACTTTCATAGTCATAGATTCTTCAAGGCCTTTTATCAACTGAAGTACACCATTTGCATATAATGGAGCTTTATTCTAAATACCTTTTGTCTTCATTCCTTTTACACATTCCTTGTTCCATCTTGTGAAAAGATGCTTTTAAGGGCATATAAGGGAGAAGGAACAGTAATAAGGAAAGGAACAACTGCATTGAGGTCCAAGGCTTTGAATGGTGATAGTAAAATATGAGTTATTTGTTATATATATAAACACACACAAAAAATCCTTATCTTTATTAACATTAAGCTAAATTACTGTGACATGTTATGCATATCATAAAGCACAAACATTATTTCAAAAAGCTTCTCATATGAAAAGAAAAAATGATATTTTTGGCATGATGGCTATCTATATGCATATAGATGCAAAGACTGATCAGCACAATATTAGATACGTTTTAATATTAAACTGACCCCAACCTATTATTTTAGATATTTCTTAGGATACAAAAGACTCTATCATTTTATATAAACAAAGTTGCAGAAAAGAATACAATTCACAGTAGAAAGAAAAGAAAATATATCCTAGTTATTTAAAAGTATATATAAATATTTAGATAAGCAAATATGGCTTTGTTAATAGAGGACTGTACTAGGGTTTGTTTTCCATTTCTGCTCGTCCTACTGACGTACTCAGTTACCTGAGCCATTCCCCTCGTCTTTCTTCATAATTTTCCCAGAGGGAAATAGAGGATAAGACATTTCCATTACCTAGCAAAGCTTCCTTACAAAGTGTTTTAAGCCCGTAAGCTTAGGTACTGTTAAGTTATAAAGCAGGGAGTGGAAGATCTTTGTTTACTCTTCCTCACTATCACTGCTGGCCAGTTAAAGTTAGATGCCCAAGGGCTGAGGTTTTCCCATGGATATATTACATCACATACTGCCTTATAGGGCTCTCAAAAGCCTGGCACATAGGTGAAAGATATAATTGCATCATACTGGTTTTTTTTTTTTTCATTGGGCAGAACAGGTGGTACTATCTTTAACCTTCCTCAGTCACATCAACCTATACATATGTAAAAGTAAGATACGACAAAGTCAAGAAATGACAAGCTAAAGTTGCCCAGGCAAGGTTAAGTACAATCTTTGGTGCCAACGCATTATGATACAATTCTTAATAATATGACCATGTACTATTTTTTAGCTCCCATAGGCCGTAGCCTTGTGTGGAATATTAAAACTAAACTGTTTGTGGTGTTTTGGTTTTTCTTATTCTTCTTTTCCTGCCTGCCTTCCTTTCACCCCCCCACCTCCACCTGAAGTGTATTTGATTGCTCCCACTGTGACTACATTAAAATTAAATGGTAATAGTCAATTATCCAATCAAGCAACAACTTCCAACAGTTCACAAATTCTTCAAAGGTAGATAATGATTTAACGACTGAAAATGCTTAAACATCTTGAGTTACTAACACATATGACCTTGCATTTTCTAGAATTTTGTTTTCTGGTGTATGTTAGAAACATTCTCCAGTGGACAGAGCATCAAAAACTCCACCTGTAGTTCCACCAGTCTTAGAACACATTTTACAAGAGGGGGGACTCAGAAAAAAAGCACAAACCAAACACCTTTCTGAATTAATTTAGCTGATAACAAACCCAAAGATTCCATCTCTCCATTTTCTGATTAATTAAAGAGTGCTGGCATAAGAACATCCAAAATGAAAAATTCTTGTGGTGTGAAAGGTGTCATCAGTTGATACATAGAACCCACAGCTGGGGCCATTAATTACCCTGTTGTTCTCTTCCCTTTCAAAGGGCTGACTTCAGCTGACGTAAATCAGTTGTGATTTAACGTGTCTTTTCCAAGTTGAGGAAGTGGTCTGAAATGTCTTTGGTAGTGTAGTGTCCCAACTTCCCATTTACATTAGGTCTTGTATAGTGCTCGATGGATATGTGTTGTACATCCTGGTAAACTGATATAATTTCTGCCATCATTTTGTATACAAAACATGGATATGATTCCCAGGTACATTATGCCAATTAGATTAAAATTTGAGAAGAAAGTAAAAAAGGTATTTCTCATCATATTTTATTTCTTTCTACTCTCCTCAAGAACTTTTCAACTTTCTGCAGATGAGCAATATGGGTTCTCTGTTATTTCAGTTAATGTAGCAGGTCCTATATTATTTGTTCTGCAGTTTTACCAAATGATTGTGATCTCTCTCTGAACGGTTGTCTCCCTGGCCACATCTGCACATATTTATAATTATGATCCTTCCGGTCACCCGGTGTTCTGCTTCCCGTTTTTAATTCTTTTCTTCCAACTTTGCTTTTTATCTACGTACCTTCAGAATCTTATTATCTAAGTTGCATAAGAGGTACAGGGAATCTTACTGTCCTCCTGACAAGAGTGTCAGGTTAGGCATATCTGGAGGGGTAACACCTGGAAGATCAGGAGATGTCCCAGACCACATACAGGTGTCTCGGATGACCTCAGCTGTGGACAGCCCTGCTGGAACCTGTCATTTGCACTAGTGGGTCAAGTGCTGATAAATCTTGGTTTAGAATAGACTAATTTCCTTGTTAGCTGCCTTTCTCCCTGGATCATTTTTACAACCCACACACTGTTACTTCCTGCTGCTGTAGCTCTGCTCTCACCATTATCTGAGCCAGCAAATCTGAAGCCATTTGGAGAGGTCTAAATGAGCTGCAGTCATTACAGAGACTATAGTTCAGATATATCCTGAAGTGCCCTCTAGGGGGAAATCAAGAATTCTGTGTAAGAAATCTCTAGGTGTAGATGTTTGTGGTGCTGAGGAAAAACAGTGACGCGCATCCAGGGGGTATGAGCTTCTGCAAGTGTCCTGAGGACATCAGCTGCTAGGGCAAAGTCAGATTCCCTTCTGCCTGATCTCCTGGGTCCCTGACTCTTGTCTTCCATGCTGCACAATGACCCAGCCCCTCAAAAGGGATGGTGCGTGTTCATTTAATCCCTTAATTTAGGGACTCAGCTGGGGGAGTTGCATATTTTGAGCAAGTATTCTTGCCACTTTCACAATTAGGCAACACTTCTGCCAGTGGAGTATTAGGAGAAATGATATCTAAGCCCTGCCATGACACTGAATCCCAGTGTCTTAAAGACAGCCAGCTGCAGCTATCAGATAAGCACTAGGTCCAAGCAGGAAATGTTTTCTGAAATACGTTTTCTTCAGGATTTCCAGCAGGCTGGCTGAAGTGTCCTAGCATTCAGAGTGTTAGCAGTTGTGAACGCCTGTGGAAGATCTTGACATCCCTGCACATGGTCTATAATAAATTCCTGGCATCTAAGTCCAGCCTTATGATTTTTGCTCCTGCAACCTGAACTTTATAGCACCCAAGCAGTTTCCTTACATCTCAATTGCTTAAAGTTTAATTCTAACAAATTCTCTATTTAGAAAGATTGTGTATGTGGAATAAAAAACAAAGAAGAGTGGCATGCGGAGGCTAAGAACTCCTACAACCAATACGTTGTAACACAGAGACTGTCTCAGTCTCAAACTGTTTTCTCTGAAAAAGTCATGTCCTGGGGAGAAGATGCATGCGCAGAATAAAGAAATCCTAGTTGTAACTTATAATCTTTGATGTAGCATATATAACACATTTATGAGCATACGACAGGAACTTATGACAACTGGCAAAGTATGAATGTCATGGACACTTGATCAGTAGGACACTGAAGAAACATAAACCACCCAGCCATGGGAAGCCAAAGATGACTGGAAGTATTATCCCAATAGAAAACCATGTGCAAGGCCATATTCAGGTGTTTTAATGAAAACTTACAGAAATTTCAACATCAGTGTTGGGCAGGTAGTGTATAAAAGGTGTTGGATAATACTACGTCTTAAAAGAGCAATTACACACAACCCAGAGGAAAATATTTTAGTAGCTAAACTAGTTAAGAGTAAGTTAATAGTTGATATTAACTGTTAGTAGATATGTTTATATTAATGCCTGTTAAATTCAACATTTGAAATTCATTGTTGTAGTGCATTTTACTTCAAACATGCATATGAACATGCCTGTGTTATTTACAAAAGTCCCTTATGTCGGTCTTACAGTGGCACTTCTAAATGTCTGAGTTTTTCCACTCCACTAAGAGAGAGGTTTTGAGGTTTTCTAGTAAACTATTAAGTATATGAGCAAAGCAAAGTATTATGCTTAAATTTGCTATGTTAAATAAATGGAATAGGGTGAAATTCCTAGAATGATAACTTCCAGATGGTAGTTGTTATGATATAATAATATATTTCCTTATATATTTAACTTCAGCATGAACTCATCCAGCATACCTGTAGGTTCTTATTTGCGGAATCTGTCACAGGAGCATAGGGCAGCTATGCTGTATAGACATTTTCTTGGATAGCAAATGGAAAAGGTGGAGATGTGCAATTAATCCTCTCTCTGTTAATGTTAAGGAGAAACTATAGAGACAAGATTGCATATATAGGCAGCCCTTTAACTTTCTGGAGTTAGGAAGACTGAAGCTGGGTCTGAAATATCTTACTTCCAAGAATACCAAAGAAAACCAACACAGTGCGCTGACTTGCCTTTCTCCTCTCACGCTTGAGTGCTGAACATGCTGTTTACAGACATAAAGCTAAGTTTAATGGGTTTAATTGTAACATCGCAGTTAAATACATGTCTTAAGAGGTTTTTGAGAGCATTTATACATCAAGCTTTTCCTCTAAGTTTCTTCCTTTGGGGACACCTAATACAATTTCTCTTGCTGTGTGCTGAAGTTCCACATTAGTTACTCTGAGTTTTCCTTGATTTATAGGACTTCATGCAAACCTTTAAACCTTTTCCAAAGGTAAGCATGGCGAGTGGAATTTCTGAGAAATCCTGAGTAATCTAAAAGCCCATGTCCCATTCACTTCCAATAAAACTTGAGTGCTTGAGGTCCAGGCTTTTAAAACACTCAGTTACTTAAAGGTGAAAATAGTTGTCTAATGGGATTTACTAAAGTGCCGTGGTTAGTTTGAGACTGTCCTTTGCTTATCTGCTCTATTTATATTGTTTACTTTATTACTTCCTGCTTAAAACTTGTAATAAATTTTCTCCCATATATTTTTGTTGTTAGTTTTTTTTTTGATAGATTGTTTTTTCCTATGGTAAAGCGGGACTGCCCAGAGCTTCCCCAAGTGACTGCTTTCAGTGGAGTTCAATCGTTTACATTTATTACTTGTTATCTGTACAGAAGTGAACTTCTATAATGTTGCTGCTTTTCCACAGTTCCCTGCTGACAGCAGTGAGACCCAGACTCACAAAGGAAATTAGTCACTGCCATGCTGACTGCCTAAGCAAACACTGAGGGAAGTATGCTTCACCAATGAAGAGGTCCTTCAGTGACTAAGCAGGATATCTGTGAATCACTGTTAGGGAGCAAAACTCCACCTAAGGTGAAACATCAGTGCCTGCCTTCTGCTGTGGCCGCTAAACACTGGGGGAAAAAATTCCAATGTCACTTTTTACTGTGTGAATCCAAAGTAAGTCAGTTGACTTCAGGCTAGATCTATACCATTGCGGTCTAATCCAACTCCCATTTGGAAAGTTTCCACTGATTTTAACTAGATTTGGACCAGACCTGTAGTAATTTCTATTGCAACAAGCTGGTTACCTTATGTCAGGCTTCCTTCTCAAGTGCATAAACTTCATTACTCAACAGTCATTGACGGAAATGAAATTAAACATTAAGCTGATCATTTATGCAGACTTATTCCCTACACCAACATGAAGTTAAGTTTCTTTTTGTCAAAGTATTAATTTTCAACTATTTCCAAGTTCAGTTTCTAGCAATTTAGAATAAGCATCTAAACCTTGAAATTAAACTGAGCCCCTCAAAGGTGAAGTCCCCATCAAAAATATTCATGGCATCTATGTTAACATCTTACTTGAAAATCATAATTCATAAGCATTTTCAATGATAAAATACTAACTTGGAGTGATATTAGATTTTTCTGTCACCAGCTGGGACATATGACCACTAGGCTGGATAGAGCCTTGCAGGACGCCAAGTCCACTTCCTTGGGATGGGGAGAAGTAACTTCAGTAAATGTTTACTTTAGAAGGATCCTCTTCTACATGACACAGCACCAACACCATAGACTTCAGCATATTCACCAGCAGCTTATAGGAAACATTATGCCTGAAGTAAAAGAGTACAAGGAATCTGCTCGAGGGTAGGAGGGCTCTGCAGAGGGACCTGGACAGGCTGGATCGATGGGCTGAGGTCAATTGTATGAGGTTTAATAAGGCCAAGTGCAGGGTCCTGCACTTTGGCCACAACAACCCCATGCAATGCTACAGGCTTGGGGAGGAGTGGCTGGAGAGCTGCCCAGCGGAAAGGGACCTGGGAGTGCTGGTTGACAGCCAGCTGAACATGAGCCGGCAGTGTGCCCAGGTGGCCAAGAAGGCCAACAGCATCCTGGCCTGTATCAGATGTAGTGTGGCCAGCAGGAGTAGGGAAGTGATTGTGCCCCTGTACTCGGCAGTGGTGAGGCCGCACCTTGAATACTGTGTTCAGTTTTGGGCCTCTCACTGCAAGAAGGATGTTGAGGTGCTGGAGCGTGTCCAGAGAAGGGCAACGAAGCTGGTGAGGGGGCTGGAGCACAAGTCTTATGAGGAGCAGCTGAGGGAACTGGGGTTGTTTAGTCTGGAGAAGAGGAGGCTGAGGGGAGACCTCATCGCTCTCTACAACTACCTGAAAGGGGGTTGTGGCGAGGTGGGTGTTGGTCTCTTCTCCAGTAAATGTTTTATTAAAGAAACCTTACGGGTGATAGTAAGAGGGCAGTTATATCCCTGCTACAAAGGAGGTCAAAAGAAAAAAGCAGTAGTCTCCACCTAGCTAACCTCAGGGAGACATTCTTTCCTTCCACCCAAAGTGGTGATTGCTTTAATCCCAAGATCTGAGGGGACCAAATGTCAGCAAGAGCACCAGAACATGAACCTACAGCCTATTTCCAGCCATGGCTAGTCTGCAATGTTTCAGAAGACGACAAAAAGAAAAGTAAAAAGCCCCAGAAGCTAAATTATTCAACCTGTAGGGAAGGAAAAGAATTAAAACCTGAGAGGCCAAAGTTACCTACAGTACATTTGAGGAAACTAGTGGGAACTCATATCAGAGTATTCCAGGGTGGAGAAGGCACAATGCCATCCTTTTTCCTAATTATGTGAGAACCTATATCTTCACTGATGGGAAGCATTCCTCTCCATTGTCTACCTCAGCCATTTGCAAAGTAAGATGGAAAAAAACATTCCCCATCTGAATGTGGATTCCTGTGTCTGGAAGATCTTTGTCACTCTGTGAAGCTAAGACTGGTCATTCGAATAGATGGGCTGAGGGAGATCTTCAGGCCTAATCCCAAATGTCTATGCAGACATACGCCATAGCACTTTCTCTCCACTACCACGGTATCTCAGCAACTTAAAATGTCTAAAACATTTGTCCCTGTAACACTCCCAGGAGTGCTATACACCTCAATGAAGAATTGACAAGCAGATGAGATGAAGGGAGATTTGCTCTCTAGAAGTTTTGGCAATGTCTTTGTATGTTTATTGAAAGGAAATTAGTGCTTTTAAGAGATGATTCGGAGCACTTGATTGAGGTATCAGTTGTATAATGTAGCATTCATCATTATTATTTGGAGGTGCCTGCTTCTCTCATTTATTCAGAGACAAGGTTCTCAAGGCACTTCTCTGGCTTTTGGGGGCAGGTCAGTTCTTTCTGTAATACCCCTCTAACAGTTACACAGCAGGCTAATCAGAATATCAGTCCCACTTTTTTTAAAAAAGTCAAAAAATATATGTATTTTAAATTTCACAGAATCAATTTCATGATCCCATTGCTGGCACGCTCTGTCATTACCAAATGGCAGAAATAAGAGGCAGGGCGCAGGAGTGCATCAAACCACGGTTGCTCTGCGGTGTGAAACCTCCCCTTCTTTTTGCCAGGGAGAATGTTCCTAAGGCCACGCCGCAGACCTGAGACATCCACCTGGATCTGAGAGGCAAGCTGCGTCTTCTCTGGTGGCACATCCACTGGGCTAGAAATGCTACAGTCAGAAATATCACTTACTTCTGCAGAGGGCTACTGTCTCTCGGCAGGCTCCAATGTCATACAAAATTAAAATTTACAAAAGGACTGTTATATTGCGTTATTAACTGTGATTATGTTTCTGTCCTCATTTTATTCCAGTAGTTCCTAAGAGAGTATTGCTTGGAGAAAGTATTACACTACCCAAGTAAGGGAGGTGCAAGTCCAATGTCAGTAGGTGGACACAGCAGACATTACTCTGGAATAAATCAAGGACTGGGCAGCTTTTTATGCTACAAGAGAAAATCCTCCTTTAAATTTTAACAGCTTGTTTGTTTTTTTCTCATTTATACATTTACACTAACAGTGAAACCAGCAGGGTTTCTTTAGTTTTATGTCAGTTTGGAAAACTGATCTTGTCTGCTTTTACTAGGCACACTACAAACCACTTAAGCATTAAGTATAGGATCCCTGCTATTAAAAGATGCTGCTGCTGGCTAGAAGGTCTAATTTAAGAATTTATAGTGAAAATGAAATAATATCTTTTCCATTTGTTCTAAATGTTATTGATATACTAATAAAAAACTGTTGGCTTAAGCAAAGCCCAGTGTTAAAGTTTGTGATAGAATAGCCTCTCCAAACAATAAGGAGCTATTATTATTCAAGGCCATCCTTACCTGGTCTTAATAACACCTTGTGGCGAAATTAATTTACTTTTAAAATTCCAGTTGCCATAACAACTTGGTGCAATTGTTCATGTGACTTAATGAGATTCCAAAAGAACTATTTCATGAAGAAAAAAGCCAGAAGAATGGAGATCAACTAAGAGAAGTGGGGTTTTTTCTGATTACTGTATTTAAGCATTAATAGCTAGTTGGTGAAAATGTTCCCTGTAAAAGCAAAACTACTCATATTCAGAGCTACTGTACTCTAACTCCTTCTATTATACAATCCTTGGAACCTTCACACTTTGCAGCAAATAGTGACTCAGTCTGAGATGGCTGCATACTCTGAATCAGCTTGATAAGCAGTTGTCTTTACTTTGTACCCATTACCCTTCCCCTAAAAAGATGAATGTCCACAGTGGTCTGTCCCTTAGCACCACAAACACTGTTGTGTTGAGAACTGCTGTCAAGGAGGAACCACACAGTAATATAATGCCAAAACTATCTCACGGTCACAACCATCATCCACTTACCTGTATTTATTAATTATGTATTTGCAGATAGACAGATAAATACATAGGTCAGATGAGGGTGGCACCCCAAAATGGGTGCATAGAGGAAAGCAGATGTGGCCTCACCTCCTGCCTTCTCAACCTGTCTGGAGAGGCGTTGCCAGCAGCACGGTCCCTCTGCTTGCCTGAGTGCAAGGAACTGACCCTGAGCGTCTTCGTTGCCCATGCGAGGACTGCTCGTGTGACCTGCAGTCCGTGCTCACCTCACAAGTCTGATCTGAAGACCTGAAATCCCTCCAGGCAGAAACATGCTCTCCTTCATTACCTGCAACAGAACCAAAATGCTTTAAGCATCTCAAAAATTATCAATAAAAGTAAAAATAGCCACGGTACTAGTCCTCCATGCACATACTTATAAACACTCGTCACAATAAAGAACCCATCATACATCAATGATAAGCGTAGGAGTATCAGGACAGATGAACTATGTCATACAGAATCTTGTATCTCCTGTGACAGTTTTGGGAAAATCTGCCACTACAGTCCTTTTTCTTAAAAGTGGATCCTGAGCTTTCTTGTTAGGCTGCCTACCAAGTGTGGTCTGTTGCTGGTCCCTGGCTGTGACTGGGATACCTATCCTCTCGAGGTTAGACCGAGAGATCGCTCGAGTTATGCCTAAGTTTCATATCCCAGAGGCCATTAACTGCCAGCATTATTCTGACCTTTTGCCACTATATTAAAGAACTGTAGCAGAAGTGAATGGAAAGCTGTAGCATTTTGACATCGGTCTGATTTGCACGGGAAGAAAATGATATTACAAATCTCATTCTTACTACTATTACTGCTTCATGTTAATTAAAACTGACAGAAAAAGTTGGAGGAAATAATTTATAATAACAAATTAGGCTTCTTTTTTGTGTTTGTGAATTCTCTCTGAACAATCTACAATTAGATTTAATATATTTATCCTTTGAAAATAATTTGCAAATTATTCATAGGTTACTAAAGGCTCAAAGAACAGTTATGGTTATTTCATATTCAGAATCTGAAGTGTGGTTAGCATTGGTTGAATCGGTAAATTGTGTGATACGATTTTAATATGAATAAATGATAATGGTTTAGGATGCAAATATTTACATTTATTACAGCCAAATTTTCTGATTATTCATATTCTCTATAATTCATTTAAAAGCCACACTTCTTGCAAACCTGACTGCTAAGAACTACGACTGGGAGTATGCTGGTATTTCATGCAAAGCAATTCTAGAGTAAATTAAGTCAACATTCGGCTGAATTGTCTTAGGAAGATAATTTCATCATTGACCTAGGCATCAGTACATTTACCATCAAAACTGGAAAAATCTCTGAACAGTTTTTTAAATAATAGCATTTTAAAAGTTAGCATTGTAGTGGTGATAGATCAAATAGAAGAAACTCACATCAGGCTCATCAGTTGTTTTGTTTATGGCTGTACACATACTTTATAGTTATTTTATCTCTTTTCCTTACCACACTATTCTACTAACTAAAAGTTAATTTAATCAGTCCAATAATATTATCCAAATGTCATTCAACCAGTTTTGATTTATGTTGCTTTTTAATTTCAAATAGCTTTCTCAGTGATCTGGTTTTCTGGGAATTTATCAGGCTTTTATCTCTGGCCTATAACCTATCCAAATTATTACTCTAATTTTCTTCGTATTGGCACATACCACATTCTGACTTTGCATTTTCTCTTTTATGTTCCTTTATTCTAACTTTGATTAATCTTCTGCTTGTCTCATGCGCTTTTCTGCTGTAACAGCTGGGAATGTAAGCAATTCTTGATGCTTTGAAATTTGGCACTGGTAGTGTGCCAACCGGGACAAAGATTTCTCAGCTGTCTTTGTTGTTGTTTCTTTTTTTTTCAGTAAAGTTGTTTTCATTTTACCTCTGTATGCACTGGTTGGACCAACATGTGTACTACCACTGCCTAATATTTCATGAATATGTAACAGAAATCATCACAATAAGCATTAGTAAACAAGATGAGAAGTTAAGTACTCAGTTACTTTATGTTTGCTTTAGGCCACGTTCTGATATCTTTACCTTTGTTGAGTAAGCAGTCAATGAAAAATAGTGTGGCCTCTTAATAATGTGGGAATCAGCATGCAGATAAGCCCCAGCTGAAAGACTTAAATAACAACTGACAGCAGACTGAAGAGCTTGGGAGCTGGTGGGGGGAAAGGAGGTGTTGTAGATGGACTTGCCTATGCAAACATTGAGAGAGTAGTGTTTGTTGTCCTTTGAATTTGTTCTTGCTCACACTTGATGTGAATGGCAGGATTTTTTTTTTGTTTATTTTCTTCAAACTGCCTGAAGTTTTTGGTTGGTTTTAGGAAAATTTAGCTAATTTGAAGGATTGTAAGTTAAAGTAGCAGTGGTAGTCTGGGGTTGGATTTTGGTCGGGTTTTTCCCTTCCCTTTTCAGCAATGTTTGCGCAAGGTGTTTTTCATGCCTGGTGCTCCTGCTGGGCAATGTTGCTGTGTTTATGCAGCTGCTATACTGTATATAGGGTTGGCTGCACAGTACAGTAGGTGCAAGAATTCCTGTAGGTAGCTTTGGATCCTGTGGATTTTATTTTTTTAATGCAATCTGGGGGGCTATACCATATAATGATGCTGAAAGATTTGTTTTATGGCAGTACAAAAGACAAAGCTTGGCTTCTGACAGGCTTCAAGAGAACTTTCTGTTTGTTCTGCGTATTTTGGAGAAGCTTAAAAGAAGTACTTCAAATAAATATTACAGCTACAAACAAGTATTTTATAATAACGTATGAAGTACATTATTTAAAACAAACTTAAATATAGGCTTTTTTCATCAGTTGTACTTAGTGAATAGAAAAATCAATACTCTTTTCAGGGCCCACTTTATTGTCTCTCAGCTCGGTGGTTGAAATGGTCTGTATTAAATTATTTCTTCTGTCCTTGTTCATCCTGCTTAGTAGCATGGCACTCCAAGCTGGACTACCTGATCCGGCCGCAAGGCAAAGCGACTAAGTCATCTCCTCCTCATTCTGGAGCTGGGAGAGTTCAAGCCACTGTGCCTAAATACCTGCCGTGGCTCTGACATGCTATTGCAGCAAGGTCAAACAAGTAGGTCTGCTGAAGGTCTTCCGCTCTGCGGGCTTTCTGTCCTCCAACCATGTCTGGTTGGGGCTGAATTAGCCCACTTTTGTAGAGAGAACTTGTTCTACGTCACTGGTTTGCAAAACTTTTTGTACCCGAGCTGTGTTTGTAATGTATGGAACACTGCCAAGGTTTTGGGGGTTCAAAAAGTGGTTACACAGATATTGATATGAGAGGTTGTAGCATTTGGCTTCTGCTAGGGAGTAAACAGATGCTTCCTAGGAAAGCTTTTTATTTTTTAAAAATAAATCAATTAATAACTTCCTATATGCCTCAGTTAAACTACTTTTTCCGCCTCTTTCTCCCAGCTTTCCGGAGGGGAAGATCCCAGAGGGTAGTCATGCATCTCTCCTGGGATACTCCGGCCCTTGCCGTGATGTGGCACACCTCTGCCTGCTCTCTGCCTCCCTGGGCTGCCGGTGAGTCAGGCAAAACTCTCAGGTTCTTCATGTGCCTGCGAGGGACTGGGCAGAGCTGGGCCTTGCTGGGAAAGGGGACAGGAGGGTTGGTACCATGGTGTGGCCTGTGATTAAAATACTGCAGTGCCCAGAGGTTAGTGGGAGACAACAAGGAAGAGGAAGGAAGCAGCTGGACTCCTTGGAGGAGTGAGCTGTGGCACTGGGGGCCAGTGCACCAGGTCCTGCATGGCTCTGTTATTTCCACAGGTATTGTCTGACAGCAGGAAGGAAGCCTTCATTTTTTGTTGAAGTGGTTAGAGCCATCAGTAGTGCAGCCCAGATAGCACATGTGCTGTGGCTTATAGTCAGCTATTTGGTGTGCCCATCTTCAGCTGCAGTCTTGGTATCACAGGTGTCACTCATGGAAGTTAGAGACCTATGATTCAGTCTTCCTGGGGTTTTGGCTACTTTAGTGTAGCAACAGAGTATTGCTGTTAATCATAAACACAGAAGAAACAGTGATGAGTGTCCCTACACTGACCCAAAAGAAGTTTCCTTAGAGAGGAACAACTAACTTCCCATAATTTTCTCCTCCTGGATGGGAGGTGGTGGAAATCAGACAATCATATACTGCTATATACAACTGGCAGTATGCCTGTTTCCACAATCTTGTGGCCTAACTGATGACCCTAAAGCAGAATGTAAGAAACAGGATTATAAACAATGAAAAAAAAAAAAAAAGCTTTATCAACAGCTGCCTGTTCTTAGGTAGTAGATAGAAGTGGGCCAACAGCTTTTCTTGCTCTTCCTAGAGATTGTGATGGGAGTGGGGGAAGAGATGGAGTTGCTGGGTTTTGTTAAGAAAAATTTTCAACAAAGATTAACAGCAGAAGTTGGCAACTGTGGAGCTCATCCTCTTGATTTCCTGATCTGACAATCTCTGATGTCATGCCAGTAGAAACAGATTTCTGTAACGTCATTCAAACTGAGGCTTTTGAATATTTATCATACTTGGCTGGCTAAAAAAGACTTTATTACATTTAAAGATAGACTTTCAGATATGAAAATCTGAGATCTCTTTAAAAAGATTGTACGGAGAACTTAAACTCTGAATTATATTACATCATGTGTGATAACTTTCTCCTGACTGAATGTCAGGACTGATGCCTGAACTTCTAGAAATAACATGGAAACAACAGTTAGTCATGAATGAGCACTTTTTTCTTATCCCATTTAACAGTTGTGAGCAAAAACAGAAATGAGAAGTATGTTTGTTTGTTTTCATTAGAGTTCATTATTTTGATGGAAGCAAAAAGAATTAAACCCAGAATAAAATGTTGTAGCATGCTGATCGATATATGGAGCAGGCCATGTTAGTGCTGGCCTTTGAAGTACTGAAAAACTGTTTAGCTATATGATCTGTGACTGAAGGCTCTATCTTAATGCCTGCCAAATCATGTTGGGCCAATGATCAGTGTCCGCCTAGTCTGAGACTCTTGAATGAGGCTACATATGCAGCTTGTTGCAACACAGGTTACAGTTCAAACATAGTTTGCAAAGTTCAGTTCTGGTAAGGGAAATTAATTCTTGGTGTTATGTATAGACAGGTTTTTTAAATATTTCTCCTGCTGATCCTTCTTTCCATGCCTTTGACCTTTTTGCCAGAAGCGCTGTTGGGCTCATCACTGCATTCTGTCGCTCAAGTCCCACAACAGAAACTTTCCTTAAGGCCCATGCCAACAACTGTGGCTTCATATTGCAATCCCTGATTTTGGGAGTCAGAAGGTTAAATTTTTTAGCCTAGTCTGTTATAGTTGTGCTGACTTCCTCCAGTTGAGGATCTAGCCTTTAGTTTGTGTAATCATGTATCATCTGCGTATTTATCTCCATGTATTCCTCTCTTACCTTCAGGTCTCTGCTTGGCAAGGCACTGGAGTTCTCTTCCTAATGTAAGCCACCTATGAAATAAAAGCTTCATCAATGAGGCGTTAACAGTGGTTAGTTTTCCCTAAAGTTCACTGTGTTTGTACGCTACTTGGCTTGAAATGAAGCTATTTGGTTTTGTTAACCAGGAGTTTTTCTGCTTTTCAGTCAGCTTTCCGTTACGGTGCTGACATCACTGAGCAGTTTTACTTCTGCTCCCCCGTGCACTGGCCTTTCTGTGTCTCTTGACACCTCCTGTGTTGCTGCTCAGCACTTGAGCTCTACAGGGAGATCCATACAGCTACTTTCTTCAAGAGAAGGATCTTTGGATGTGTGTGTTTTGTGCTGACACTCTCTTATAAAGGCAAAGGGCCTCCCAAAGCCTTGGCCTTCACATCTGGAGGAGCACCGGCAGAAATAGAGATGAATTCCCAGTGGGGCACGTGTTTATGCTCTCAGGAGTAACTGGACTGTATACTTTGAAGTGATGCTACTTGTGTCAAATACATCACCAACGCAGCTAATGCAAAAAAAAACCTCACTAACATCTTAGACATCCATGATCACCTGAGAAAGAGATTTTTCTCTGCAGTCAAGAACCATATGATCTAACAAAGTTCAATATTGCGGAAGGACTCTGCTCACAGTCGTACTGGACTTCCTCTTTAAGAAACCTGGTTATACTGTACAGCAGTATTGGAGGGAGACATCTGAGTCTTGCTGATCTTGCTTTTATTTTTTCCTGTGACTTTGTTTCTACCCTCTGCCTACAAATTTTCAGCAATACAGGAGTTAAATATCAGATGTTGCACAATAGACATGTGTGGTAAGGTATAGGAAGAAAAGAAAAAAATCAATAGAACAGCTAATGTACTCCAAGTTTATTAAGGTTGAGTTGTCTTGAGGTAAATGGCTCAAATCGGATTAAGATGTTTCAGGGTGCATAGAAAAGGAACCGTGAGCTAGTCCAGCCCTTCTCAGCATACCCATTTAAAGACAAATAGGCTCTCTCGGGGACTCCCTGAACACTTACTCTTCCCTCCCCCCGACTCCTGTGCCAGCTACAGAAACCTCCTCCCGGCCCCGGGAGGTGCCGCACACCTTCCTGGCTCGCCCATAGCCTGTACGAGCAGCCCCTCCCTCGTCACCCGGACACCGCCCCGGGCCGAGCGGCAGCCGCCGTTGTGGGACGAGGCTGAAGAGCTGCGCACGCGGTGGTGGGGACACCCTTCCTTCCCCACCCGTTTGTGCTGTGACACCGGCCCAGCAAGCTGAACTGCGACCTGTGCCGTCTCCTTACCTGCCTGCTCGTTATCCGCCTGTTAACTCTTGTGTTGTTTTTCCTCTGAACTAATTTTGCACACCGAATGTTTTATTGAAACCCAGGAAGACTGGATCTATCCTGCTCGCCCTCCCCCCCATCTGTTTTATTTCAGGCTTGTGGTTATGGAATGGTGGCATCCAGCTTGGCTTTCCTTTTGCCTTTGCAAACACACCGCTTGCTTCGGCTCTGATACATCTGGCTGAAGGACCGACTAATTCAGTTTGCAAAACTCTGGGAAAGCTTTTTCCCCCCCCCCCCCACCCCCCACCCCCTAGAAAAGGAGTTATGTGCAAGTTAAGTGAACTGAACTGCTTTACCGATTGATCAGAGGAGTTTCGGTGCCAGTGCAAGGCAGAGCGAGGCATTGCTCAGCCAGAGCGAGCGGTGAACAGTGCTCCTCAGGCTGGCAGGTCTTAGAAAGCCATCAGGTTAGTTCTTGGTAAACCCATATTGTGGTTCACTCTGCTTTCAGTTTGTCTTGGTCTGTAATGTGCTTTTCAAAATGTTTTTTCTATTCTACAGTTTTGTTCCTTGTTTCAGAGTTGTCTAATTAATTTCTTCCTGTGTGTTTTAGGTATCTGTACCCTGTTTAATGTTCTCCAGGTACGTGTTTACTATTTGATACACTAGATGCGTTTAACCAGTACTACATGTACTGGACCAGTAGCATGTAACAGCCCTCTTCTAGGGATAACTTCCATCCTGGGTTCTCTTTCACCTGGAGTGTATTGACCTCTGAATTTTGCTTTTACCTTAAACATCATAACTCTGACTTCAGTCGGATATCCTGCCCTTGCCTGTATTCTTTACAGCATTGCTCTAGCCACAAGCATGAAATTCATGGGAAGTGTCAGGAGACACTAAAAAATGAAGCTGTACTGCAGTATTAATGTACCAGGGAGTATTGCTTTTAAAATGGTACCTTTTTTAATCTGAACAAGAACAAAGTTCTCTGGAAAAAGTGAGTAAGGAAGGTGGTGGTGATAACCAACAGGGTAAATGCAGCTTAGTTTAAATACTCATCCTTTGAACAGACTGGATGGATTTAGCATGTCTGCATAGTCATGGCACAGGTTCACAACCACCAGGTCCCTGAAGAAATTCTCTGGTAAAGGGTACAGTCATTAATGCAGTGGCATTACCCCTTCAAGTAAGGGGTACTATGAACTTCCAACCAGTTTCCAAAAGGTTGCACAGAACTGCTGGAAATACTCCACCAGCTGGCCCGAAATGGAAATCAATGTCAGAACTATTTAGACAGATATTAAAGCTTTTGAAAATTAAAATAGTAATTTTTTTAATATGCCTCATGGCTAAGGGAAAATGGAATTAGTAAGCTGTTTAGAGTAACAAGACTACACTGTAGCTGTAAGTCAACATTTAAACTTTATCTCAAAATGTGAAATATATAAAAACAGGCTGAGTTTGGTATATTCAGAGATATGTTAGCTTCCTCTACTAGGATCTGTATGTGCGGACCTCATTTGAATTAAATAACAAAATCAGGGTTTCTCTGGAGAAAAGAAAAAATGAAAGAAGGTCTTGCTGAGAAATCAAATAGATAGAAGAGATGAGCAAGCTTTGTACTTTCATACCCTTTAGCTGGAATTTGCTTTCACAAGTGAAAACTAAGACCTTCTTTTAGCATGAAGAGAGCTGACAAAGTCCAAAGCACTCAATTTTGCTATGAAGTGAAGTTTTAGAAAATCCTTTTATATTTCTAGACAAAGCCTGAGAGAGTCTTATCTTGAAATCTCAGTGAATTTATGCTGACTTTGCAGTTCATAGAGCAAAGGGGGTTTTTTTTCTTCTTACCTTACATATGGGGAAAAAGGACAAATTAAAACATAACGGTTCAAATCAAACCCTCTTCCTTTTTCAATATGAAGTGATTGCACTTAAGATTCTCCCATCACTATGACAAAAGGTAAGGTCATACTTCTACTCTTCTCCAACTCCCCCCTCACCCCCCCCCCCAGACCCTCCTGTAGATACAGAATTCAACACCTCGTTCTACCTTTTTGGGGAAAACTGACATCCCTATCATCCAGCTACTGGATGCCAATCCACTTGTCTGTCTGAGACCCTTGACCATGAGTTGGAGCAAGATCAAATAAATGCCTAAATCCTAACACATTAAGTCCTAGCAAGGACCTGAAAAGTCTTTTTTTTCATTATTTTTTATTTAAATTAAGCAGTCCTTTGATCTTCCTTCCTTCCTTGAAGGAGGAATGCCTTAGAATGCCTCCTTCTGTGTTCTAAGCAAGATGTGCCAGTTTGGAAGAGCTCTGGTAATATGAATCTTTGGAAAGTGCCTTTATGTAAATTCTCCAGAACCTAAGAATTAATCGCTTTTAAACTCTTCTTGTTATGTTTGTCACACACGTATTTAATTTATTTGCATTCCAATTAAAGTTTTCCTATAAAAGGAGTATGGAAGTTGCTGAATAATTTGGTGGTGTTTTTTACTCATCCATAGTCTGATAGATTTAAATTTCTTGAAGTGTTTTGTTAAAAGAAAGGCATTTTTGCAACTGCACAGAAACTTATGAAAATATCCTTTTTAATCTGTTGTGTTCAACATCAAACTAATTTTTTAATTTCTAGAAAACAAATTAAAAAGAATGACTCTTTGAAAGAGAGATTTAAAAGGGAAGATGTTTATTTTTTTAAACAGCCTTAAAAATGTTTATTTTTTAAAAGCTTTAAAAAAAAACCCAAAAAACTTATTTTTCTCTGAATTAGCTTTAGTAACATGATGCTTTACAGCAGTGTGTACTAAACTACTCCCAGTCAGACATTGCTTTGGTTAGACTAGTGATTCCCCAATACTAGACTAAAAAAGAATGTGACTCATGAGCTTTTTATAAGCAAAGGTGGAGAAGCACAGTAAATTTGTCTGTTCTCAAGAAGAGTGACATTTTCCCCGTTTTCTCCACAAGAAGCATTAGAACGGTAATCCCTTAAGGAGCTGTAATATATTCTCTTTTGCTTTGTGTGGCATGGGAAGTTTTCCTTAACTATGGAAAACATAAAAGTTATTCCCTTTTTGCCCATGGCTCTGTCAACTGTTCCTTCTTGGCTCATTTCTAGGTATTGGCCTCTATCAAGTGATTTAGACCAGAAACTTTAATATTTGCACAGTAATTAAATCAAAGTTTGAGTTAATCCCTACTCCTGCTGGCCACACTATTTCTGATACAGGCCAGGACGCTGTTGGTCTTCTTGGCCACCTGGGCACACTGCCGGCTCATATTCAGCCGGCTGTCAACCAGCACCCCCAGGTCCCTTTCCGCCGGGCTGCTCTCCAGCCACTCCTCCCCAAGCCTGTAGCGTTGCATGGGGTTGTTGTGGCCGAAGTGCAGGACCCTGCACTTGGCCTTATTAAACCTCATACAGTTGACCTCAGCCCATCAATCCAGCCTGTCCAGATCCCTCTGCAGAGCCCTCCTACCCTCCAGCAGATCAACACTCCCACCCAACTTGGTGTCATCTGCAAACTTACTGAGGGAGCACTCAATTCCCTCATCCAGATCATCAACAAAGATATTGAATAAGACCGGCCCCAGAACCAAGCCCTGGGGAACACCGCTTGTGAACGGCCGCCAGCCGGATTTAATGCCGTTCACCACAACTCTCTGGGCTCGGCCACCCAGCCAGTTCCTCACCCAGCGAAGAGTAAACCTGTCTAAGCCACGAGCCGCCAGTTTCTCCAGGAGAATGCTGTGGGAGACGCTGTCAAAGGCTTTACTAAAGTCCAGGTAGACAACGTCCCCAGTCTTTCCCTCATCCACTAGGCGGGTCACCTGGTCATAGAAGGAGATCAGGTTGGTCAAACAGGACCTTCCTTTCATGAACCTGGGGTGGCTGGGCCTGATCCCTTGGTTGTCCTGCATGTGCCCTGTGAGCACCCTCAAGATGCAATCTCCACACGGTGCATGTTTAAAGCCAGACTGAAATGTTTTCTCCATCCCAGGGACTTTGATGACCTGTTGGCACTCATTGCTGAAAGCATTCACAATGTAGTGCTCCAGAGCTGGAAGCCAAGTCCTAATTTTACTGAGGATCCTCACAGTGTGCAGTCCTGGTTACCCTGTGAATCCAGGTGCTGGGTCTGCAGCACAGGCTGCTCTGACCTGGGATAAAGCACTCCCAAACAGCCCCTTTATTGCCTTCAATGAGTGTTGGCATAGATTCATATCACTGTGCAATTTTTCTTTTCAGTATTTATGTGTCCATATGTTTAGCTTAAGATGTTACTGAAAGAAAATAGATCAACTGGAAGCGTTCATAACCATAGCATCCCCTGTTCATACATATATGTATGTACATGCAGGCACAAAAAGAATACTCAGTACTGTATTACTCCGGTATAGTACATTTTTAAATGTCATCCACAGACAGAAATGTACCAAATGCTATTGTGAAATGATTTTAGGTTTACAGTATTCAAGTTATGCTATAGAAAAAGGAAGAAATAATTGAGACCTACTCAACATGTTGTGCCTAATTCTTTCTTAAACCTTCCTTATTGCACAAGTAACCATGGAATATTTGCTGCCACAGCTGTTTCTCATGCATGATGTAATTGTTTTATTAAGCATTATTTGTTTGCATAGATCAGATTCTGTTATTACTGTGGAAGCTCATTAAAACATGCCTTGTGCCACTCTGAGGCTGGGAGTTTCAAAAGATCATAGCATTAGTTTAACTCTGCCGCAGTGACCTAAATGGTAAAGGCTCCCATTGGCTCCCTTTCCATGTTTATAAACAGTTTATAGCACTGTGTGTAGACAAAGATAGCTACATTAACAATAAGGACAAGCATAACCAACAAATTGCAGTTTTGCAAAAAAAAAAAAAGAAATTATGTTTGTAGATATGACAGAGAAATGTCATTGAGTATTTGTGACAAATTCATAACTCAAAAAAAAATCTAGCAAAACATTAATTTTAGGTAGAGTACAATGTTCCTGCAAAACTTTTTTTTTTCTTGAATACCGTCCAAATACAATTTGGTCACAACTACTTTGTGCAGTTTAAAGATGGCTGGTGGTGTCTAGAATCATGCTAATTAAAATATGCCACTTTCAAATGACATTCAATTGCTCATTGTAGAGAAATCCTGATACCGTGCTACCACACTGCCAGGGTTTGACAGGCACAGTATTTATAGGCTGTGAAGAAGAAAATAGGCCCAGGACATAGCAAATAATGCTATCTGTGGCCCTGTCTTAATGCGTCTGGACTACAAAATAGTCACATGTGCTTGCTTGAAATGCATTAGCATGGTTAGCATGCTTGTTAGTCAGCATTAAGAAGGCTGTCATGTGAATCTAATTTTGTCGAGATCGTATGAAAATACCTATTTGCCTGTCAAGAGAGAACTTTAAAACTCTGTCAGAGGAAATGGATGAGGAAACGCTATAATGTGTACAAAGTAAGTGTAAAAAGGCAGATCTTGACCTTTTACTCATCTGTTGGGGTTGTTTTTTTTTTTTTTTCCAAATATAAGCAAAGGTTACCCAATGGCATTCACAAGCAGTTAACAGAAATGCTTTTTCACACAGCTCATGATTTCCTTGTGGAAGTCCGTGCTGCAGCAATGGCGGATTGTAACCGGGATTGTAGAAAACATTGCATGTTTTCAAGGATAGAAAAATTATCTACATGATTAAATGATATGGAAATATTTCCATATCATTCAGACAATAAATCCATACTTCTCATGTATGGGTTATTCTGTATCTGCTATGGATGGATGACTTGTATCTTATTCTCTTAAACTTTTTGGTCCTTTTCCAACTATAACATACCTCCCTTTTAGTCTGACAATGATAGTGAAATGAAGTTAAATTTTGTCAGGTTTGCTCTCCTACCCGCTCCTATGAATTCCTTCTTTTTCCATTAACAAAGGAAAACCCTTCTGGGAACTGCTGGTCTGGGAGCTGTTGTAGCTGTTGCTCCCAAGCCACAAAGGAAGCCTCTCGGACGAAGTATGAGTTTATTAATGGTGCAGGGCAACGTGTTTTTACCTGGCTCTGTGGGCCAGTGGTCACTTGGCTCCGCTGGCCCCAGGGTGGTGTGACACTGCACTGAGGGGGCTCAGCTGCAAAAAGGGCAAGAACCCTCCTCCAGAGCCTCTCACCTGCCATTCACAGAAGTAGGTATAGGATGAGCTAGGACACAGGTCTCAGAAATTTTGACTGTGCTGTGTCCTTCCTTGCTGTGTGTTTGTTAGCAGGATGGTTCTAGAAAGCCACAGCTAGAGAAATGAAAATTTTATTTTATTGATGTATAAAACAAGTTCATTAAGCAGTTTTCCATCTTTTGAGATTTATATTCTGACTTCTGGTCTAATTTTTATTAATAGGTGGATTTTGGTCCCTCTTCCTAGTCACTTCTTGTTCACAAACACAAAAATCTTTGTGCTCATCATCTGTCAATCGTCACAAGATATCTTGTATATCCAGACTGGTATACTGACAAGATTCAATCTATTGTACCACCTTTATATTTCAGCAATCTCTTTAAGGACCTTTCATGATATGGTGCAGAATGTGCCGAATGTGAAACTATTACAAGTACATAAAACTCCACGTGCAAAGAAAGATGCTTCACAATGTTAGAAGACTTCAAAACACATGGCAGGCATTAAGTTGATGCTGCAGTGCTGAGTGGGATGGACAAGTGAAGAAAATGCTTGAAAAATACACCCTGTCTCCTGTAGGCTTTTTGCTCTTTATGAGCTCATGTTTTGTGTCACTACAGGTTCTGTCAGTTGGGTCTCTAGTCCTGGAAGGGTGAGGTGAGACTGACATGCTGAATCAACTACTTTTCAGGTGCTTCTCTTAATGAAATTCGTGAGTCCAGTCAGATACCTGGAATCTTCACTGATGCATAGAGATAAATAGTTGTCCTAAGCACCTAAAAATGGCATGGAAATCTAACTAGAAAACACATACACAGCCCTCTAGGAAATGCTGAGAAGCAAAATAGAGCTATGGAGTCCTACAGGCTAACTTCTGCTGGGACTCTGCCTCAGTACAAGAAAATTCTGCCTAAAAAAATAAATAAGAACTCTCTAGGAAAAATAGCTCACTTAAACCAAAAGCCATAGTACTCCTGAAATGAAAGCATGCTGACAAAGCCATGTTGCATTTCCTAGTGGATTCAGATGAATAACCAGTCAATCAATCATGCCTGGCTGTTTTCTAAATTTGTACTGTATCTGACTTGAGTCCTTTACCCATAGAATACAATTTTCTATTTCTCTGGGTGGTCTGATAACAACTTATGTGATAGACACATTCTGCTTGGATAAAATGAAGGCAGGGAGTTGCAGGAAGACATTTGAAACCAATTCTTAATAAAAAGTAACAAGTAAGACTGCTCTAGCTAATTGCATAGTGACAGCTTTGTCAAAGAATTAATTTCTAATGGTTAAAGGACACACTAGGAGCCCTATGCTCTTGAGTCTGCATGGACGTACTTTAGTCTTCGATGAATCACTCATCTCTCTTTAGCTTTACCATCATTCAGCAAGCTAACTTTGGAAATTCAGAAATGTAAACCTTTTCTTTTGGTCCTTTTGGGTTTTTAAGGGGCTTGGCTGTTTCAGTTTTGTTTTTCTTCTTTGAGTGTATGCATACTGGTATTACCTACTCCTATTAGAAAAAAAATATATTTGGCATTATGTTTGGAGAATACTGTGACTGAACCATTTGTCTGGCATATTGAAACTCTGAGGTCCTTGAATCTTTTAGATTTCCCCACCCCTTATACGATTTTTTTTTTAACAAGAAACTGAAGAAAATGTTGAGGACATTTGTCCAAATATTTTCTTTGCCTAGGATACGGTCCTTATTAGTTGCTCCTTGACAACTTGGTCTCTATTATGAGTTTTGTTTTTATTCAGACTTTTGTTTTCCATGATACCTCATCACTCCTCAACTGTCTCTGCTCTTTTGGTTTCCATACTGTGACTGGTCATATGACAACTGTAGCTTGTTGGTAACTATACTGTCTAGAATATGTCTCCCCTTATGCTCTGCCTGAATTCTGGTCTCTTTCCAGATTGGAAAAGGCCTTTTGTCTTATTTCAATGCATTTCTGATACTCTGATGCTACTTCCTATTGGTCATAGAATCATACAATCTTTGGGCTGGAAGGGACCTTTAAAGGTCATCTAGTGCAATCTCCCTGCAGTGAGCAGGGACACCTGCAACCAGATCAGGTTGCTCAGAGCCCTGTCCAACCTGACTTTGAATGTTTCCAGGGATGGGGCATCTACCACCTCTCTGGGCAACCTGTGCCAGGGTTTCACCACACTCATTGTCAAAAATTTCTTCCTTCGATCTAGTCTAAATCTAACCTCATTTAGTTTAAAACCATCATACCTGCTAAAAAGTTTGTCCCCATCTTTCTTATAAGCTCCCTTTAAGTACTGGACGGCTGCAATAAGGTCTCCCTGGAGCCTTCTCTTCTCCAGGCTGAACAACACCAGCTCTCTCAGCCTGTCCTCATAGGGGAGGTGTTCCATCCCTCTGATAATTTCTGTGGCCTCTTCTGGACCCTCTCCAACAGGTCCATGTCTTTCCTGTGCTGAGGGTTCCAGAGCTGGATGCAGGACTCCAGGTGGGGTCTCACCAAAGATGAGAAGAGGGGCAGAACCACCTCCCTTGACCTGCTGGCCACACTGCTTTGGATGCAGCCCAGGATACAGTTGGCCTTCTGGGCTGCGAGTGCACAGTGTCGGCTCCTGTCCAGCTTTTCACCCACCAGTACCCCCAAGTGCTTCTTGGCAGGGCTGCTCTCAGTCCCTTCATCCCCCAGACTGTATTGACAGCAGGAGTTCCTTCAACACAGATGCAGGACCCTGCATTTGGCCTTGTTGAACCTCATGAGGTTCACACAGGCCCATGCCTTGAGCTTGCATGAGTCCCTCTGGATGGCATCCCATCCCTCAGGTGTGTCAACCACAACCCTCAGCTTGCAGTCATCTGCAAACTTGCTGAGGGTGCACTCCATCCCACTGTCTCTGTCACTGATGAAGATATTAAAGAGTACTGGTCCCAATATGGACCTCTGAGAGACACCACTCATCACCAATCTCCATCTCAACATTGAGCCGTTGACCACTATCTTCTGGATGCGACCGTCCAATCAATTCCTCATAATTCCTCATCCACTGAACAGTCCACCCATCAAATCCATGTCTCACCAATTTAGAGAGAAGGATGTTGTGGGGGACAGTGTCAAAGACCTTACAGAAGTCCAGGTAGACAAAATCACAGGATCACAGAACGGTAGGGGTTGGAACAGACCCCTGAAGATCATCTGGTCCAACCCCCCTGGCAAGGCAGGGTCACCTAGGCCAGGTTGCACAGGAACGCATCCAGTCGGGTTTTGGAGGTCTACAGAGAAGGAAACTCCGCAACCTCTCTGAGCAGCCTGTTCCAGTGCTCCATCACCCTCACAGTAAAGAAGTTTTTCCTCCTGTTGATGTGGAAATTCCTGTGCTGCAGTTTATGCCCATTGCCCCTCATCCTATCACTGGGCACATCAATGACACCAGTTGCTCTTCCCTTGTCCACTGATGTGGTCACTCTATCACAGAAGGCCACTAGGTTGGTCAGGCAGGGCTTGCCCTTGGTGAAGCCATGCCGGCTGTCTCAAATTACCTCCCTGTCCTCCATGTGCCTTAGCATAGCTTCTAGGAGGATCTGCTCCATGATCTTCCCAGGCACAGAGGTGAGACTGAGAGGTCGGGAGTTCCCAGGGTCCTCCTTACTACCCTTTTTAAGAGTGGGTGTGATGTTTCCCTTTTCCCAGTCTCCAGGGACTTCACCTGACTGCCAGGACTTTTCAAATATCATGGAGAGTGGCTTGACAACTACATCAGCCAATTCCCTCATAATATTTATGGAATATCTTCAGTCATTCCCATTGAACTTCCTTTCTTCTCCATTAACTAATGTAGAAAACCCAATATGTTTTCTCTCACACCAGCAGAATGGCCAACATAACATTTTCAAGTATCCAGAGTTTGTCTGAAGCAGCTGATCTTACCTTGGAAGGTTGAAGACAGGACATGATATCTCCCCTAATCTTCCGTTTTGTTTTATTCTCATGGAGCTCTGTCTTGCAAACCTCTCTGGACAGTCCATAATCCAGGAATACTGGGTGGAGGAATATTACACACACAAAGTTGTAAATCACGCTTCTGCTTGGTTTCTTGCTCTTTGCTGGAGTGTATCTTGAATAAGACCACTGAAATCAAATGAGTCATTTACTAATTCAGGATAAGAGAAGGATCTGGCTTCAGGAAATTCAGACACTTTTGTAACAAAAAAGGTATGATATGACTCCACGTGTTCCACCCAACACTCTTTTTTTCTCTTCATGTTTTTTTTTTCAAATGTGAACTATATGCTGTTATTTGGCTGTAATACCAGTTTCAGAAGCCTCAGCTTTTTATCAATAAGGAAAACATGTGATATCTAGTTCTCTAAAATTGGGTGGTTGTGTTTTTCCATGGCATGAAATATTCTGTGCTCCTTTCATTCTGGGCTAGCTAAAATCTGTCCCTCTAAAATCTGTCCCTTTCCTATGGCATTCTGTTTTGTCTGTGCTCTTACTCAGAGGTATTTCACTGGCTTATCTCCTTTTATTATTGTTTAAGGGGAGAAAGTGTTTCCAGTTGCCAAATGGTAAAATAAGAAGTGAATGGCAGCAACCTACAATTTTATGAAAGAATCTGTTTTTTAAATTTAAATGTAGCTGGCGTCACTTATCTTCATATAGCTTCTGCCTATGTGGAAAAAACCCTCTCTTTTTATAACTGCTTGTCAGCTGAATAATAGAATGGGGGGAGCCAACTTGAAAGACATGGCTGATTGGTGCGATTGAAAAGGGCTTTACAATTAGAGTTCTGGCAGAACACAAAAAAGAAATTGTCTGGCCATGAAGAACGGAGCCTACTTTAGAATTCCCTTTTCTCAGCCAGATAGCATGCATCACTGTTCATGCATTCTCTTGACATTGAATAGAGGACTTCAGAACTACCACCCCAAATTATCCCTTACTGTTTGGTTCTATTTGTGATATTTGTTTGGGGGAGGGAAAACCCCTCTATTACTGACTGTAATGGCATGTGGCTAAATTCCATTCCATTTATGCACTTAATCTCTTAAGCTCGTTTCCCCTCCCCCCCCGATATTGCAATACACATTTTACTTTGATTAACTCTTTTTAGATGATGGGAAAAAACAAGATTCTTCTCTTATTCTCATCTTCCCTCCCTTCCCTTCATTTTACTTCCTTTTTTTTGCTGCTGTTGTTCATTTCCCCCCTCCCCAAACTGTTGTGCATGTGAATTGTAAGGGGATTGTAAGGGGAAGGAAGCCCTTGCAGGTGTGTTTTGGATTACATTGGTAGAACAATAGGGCAGCCTCCAATTAAGACCATACCTATTCACTGGGAATATTTGTTCTCTTGTCTCCAGCGTTATTTAATATTTGAAACCGTTGCCTAATACACAATGTACCTGGTGATGAGAATAGACTTTCAATTCTGTTTGAACTCTTCTATGCCATATAATTAATGCACCAGATTTTATTTATTTATTCTTAAATAATGATGCATATGAGTGTCTCCAGGCACAAAGGAATAACAGAATATGTACAACAGCGAGGCGTTTCACTGCCTTGAAGACAGTATTGGGGGAAGGGAGGAAAGATGTTGGTAATGGCATTCATTTGACTCCTTCTCGCATGTAAAATCAACATGCTAAATATTTATTTTATATTTCCATAAATCTTGCAGATTTAAAAGCACCCCTGTCAAGGTAGCTTTCATCATTTTTACACTATATGTTTTTAAATTGCTGTTATATATAATAACCACTGAAAGCTTAACAGTGACATTTCTTTCTGACTGAAATACTTCTGTTTGTAGTTACAGAGCTGCTCATTAGGGCTATTTTTATCTTTTCCTTTAAAGAAGTACGGGAGAGTGTGAAACTCCCGAATCCTGGCAGTAGCTGAAGAAGGGAAAGGGAAGGGTCGGCCTTAGTTCTATTCTTCTCTTTTTGCCACAACCAAACCTATTTTATACAGAAAATTCATATTCTAACAGAGTGATTTTTTTTTTAAAGGAACAAAATCATGGAATACCCTGGCAAAAATCAGTAGTTTTGTTAAAGGAAATGTCAGAGATCTTATGATTTGTGGGAAGGGGAAACAAATATTTAAAGATTAGAGGGGTGATGAAAAATGAAAATTTTCCCATGAGAGAGAGACTATTTTTTTTTAAACAGCCCTCCTCATGAATTCTCATGACTTGCTGCAGCCTTTAAGAGAGCGTGAGATGGCTGGCATTGCTGGCTACGTTCCCTGATCCTAACATTTCCTGTGCAGCAAGGCTGTGAGAGAGGTGTACCAGTACTTGAATATTCAGACTATGCTATGAATCTTTTGTGGAAAGCCTTAAAGCTTTGAGGACAAGTCTGAATTTTTAATTGTGGCAAACAATAAGACAGAGTCATCTTTTACAGTTTTGAGCTGGGGACAACATGATTTATCTGACAAGAGCCTCATGGAGGAAGGTATCTTATTACAGAGTTGGTTTAGCCTTGCTCCAGTGTCACGTTGAAGGTTTTGCCAATAAACATAGCTATATATGAGTTAATAAATGAGATGAAAGTAATCTGAAGTGAGAACACAAATGTGACACAAACATTGTTAGCCAACTTATTTTCACTTGTGCTGTTGCCTCAGAACCTGGTGTGGCTTAACTGAGGTAAACTGCTGGGTCATCTCTTCTTGTACAGACCTTGGTTTTATTTTTCTGTCACAATAGGTGAAGTCAGTCTAAGACCAACTTCTAGGCCAGCTAAAAGGATGTAATTTTAATTATCTGGTGGCAGTGTTCTTTAATGTGTCCGCTTTATGTTGTTCAACCCAATATAGCTCTGCACCAACTTGCAAAAGTTTGCAAAATGGGTTTTGGTTTAAAGCTGAGGTTTACTCTAAGGTCTGGATATCCACTCCTCACTTCCCCCTCCTTCCTCTTTCAAATCTAGGTCAGCCCAAAGTGACAGAAGTGCAGGCAACTGGAATCGCTACCCATTTTGCAAACTTGGGCCCAAGTGTGTAATGAAGGATGATTGTGCTACCTGGCGTGAGCAAGGGAATTTATCTCAGTGATATGTTATTCTCCTTGGTGCACAGCTGAGATTTCTTTGACTCACTTCAAATTCTGAGTGCTTCCTATTGTTCTGTGCACTATCACCGGGCTGCCTTCACCTTTTCAGGTATGTTTTCTTAATGCAATAGTCTTGTAAAATAATTATCCCCCACGAATGTGGAGAAACAGGTAGGTACGATAACAGATGAAAATCCAAAGACAAGTCTAAATCTTCATTCAAACTCACCATGAAAGTGACCTTTGCTCTGATCTGGAAGACCATGTCTCTTATCTGTAAACGGTATTTCTCTGAAGGACGAGGCTGCTGTTTAACTATATAAAGGTTTTCACTTAACAGTACCACTTTTATGCTGGAGCTCACAGCAAATTTTAATCCCTCTGCAAAGCTTTAAATCCTCTCCCTCCTATGTAAATTTCTTCACAATTTAAGCTTTCCTTCCATGGGCAGAATTTCTTTTTCTCTGTTTGTGAATCAGAAATAGTATTTCAGGGACATTGAGAGGTCAGTTAGTCCAATTTCTCCCCCAGCTCAAGCTCAGCTCCTGACACTGTTTTTGAATTTTTAAAAAACATTAAATAATGAAGATATTGTAGTTTTCTTAGGAAATCTGTTTATCAAACTATCCTTAAAACTATAAGTACTTTTCTAATGTCTCTTCCAAATCACTGATGTTGCAGTTGACATCAAACACACTCAGCAGGGGTGCGGTCCTCCTGGGTCTGCGTAAGGGAAAGCCACAGCTCCAAGAAAGCACTGATCTGTCCTGTTCCTCTCACTGCAGGGTCCACTCTGAAGCTTAAGGAGTTGGCAGTTAAGGGTTAATGTTGCTAATGACTTAAGTTCTGCCAGTTTAGGCAGGAGCATCATGCTAAGGCACTTATCTTTGGTTGTTAGGTGTTGGTGTAGAATGGGGGTATAAAATAGGCTGCAGTGAAGATGGTCTTTCTCCCTCCCACAATATTTTGTGTCAAACTTCAGCTGAAGAGCTGTTTTCATTTTCGTCCTTGGAAAATGAATGTAATAATTCTGTGTCAACAAATTAATTTGGTATATTTATCACTAGAGGCTTAAGATTCAGGGCAGCACTATTTTTTGTGTGTACACAAATAAACCTACTTTGTTACCACAATGTAAATAACTATTAATTATCATCATAATCAAAGGAAGTGAGATTCTTATTTTCTCTGAAATTACTTCTCTTTTTCAATTCCAGGCACAGAGCAGTTTTTAATAAATAATTTAGGCTATTTATGTATTCTCCAAGTTTTGATCTCCTCTTCACAGATTTCTCTTCAACATATTTGGGAAAGTTGTGGGTTTTTTTCTGTCATTACATAGAGAACATGTCAGACAACTGATCATATGAACATTAAGAGAGGTGGGTGGAAATAATGGAAGTTCTTCCCTCTTATTTTAATTTCTCATTAAAAGCACCTCTCAACTCTGTTTACATTTAGTACAAGTGTTAAATTTGCGTGGATTAATACTGATTATAGTCTGAACTGTTTGAGGAATCTCGACCCAAAGTAGAACTTTGTCTGTCATTAATTTGAATTACTTCCACTTGTGTCAGCACTATTTAAAAGGAATCAATGAAGGTTTCTGAAGAAAAAGCCTTGTCATCTACTCCCAAATGGACCAAATTAATTAAACTTTTGGAGCCAAATCTATGACATGTTTTATATACTATTACTTTTTATGGATTTGCTGCCGACATTGATCGGACTGAGAAGATGAGCTTTTCTAATAGGACAAAGAGGAGATTTGTGGGGGGTGTTTTGTTTGATTTTTAATATTTTTGTACAAATTAATGCTAAGGAGATAAACAATAGAACTGTCCTAGCTAAGCATGCCAAGACCTTCACACCTCCAGAAGAAGGTGGGAGAAGATTTTTTTTTTTTAATTTAATCCATCAGTTCCCAAAAGCACAACCTGTGAAAGACAGCTCTTTCAAGAAGCGTGTTAGTGTGCTGTGAAATCAAACCCCTTTTTGATGGGAGATGTGCTCACTCACACAGCTCTTCCTGCTATGAAGGACTGTAAGTAACAAGTGTATGGGAGAGGAGGAACTGATAATTCTGTGAGTCTCATAGTTAATAGAGAGGAAAGATATCTATTAGCTTAAGCTAACCTGCTTTGTAAAGCTTTAGGGAGACACACACAAAGGCTAATGTTAGCCCAGTGAGGTTAACCTCCCCAAGCTCTTTTCCTTCCCTAAGAGAGAAAGGTAGACTGGACTGTTGCCTGAAGGAGTTCAAGTCAGTCTATTCCCTGAACCCCCTGCTGGAGACCTATTTCTCATCTCAGCAGTGCAGGTGAACCTCTGGGAGGGGTGGTGTCACAGGCTTCAACTAGTCTTTCAGAATACACCCATGGATTCACCCTGCAGGACTGAACTATCCTGCAGCTGATCAAGGCTTAGGCTTAAAGGGTAAAGCTAAGTTTCCATCCAGTATTTTATGTGAAGAGCAACCACATTCTTTGATGACAGATGACTGAGTCTCTAAGACCCTAGAGGTCATGGTCTCCACATTGCAGCTGCACTGTGTGAAAGGGTGAAACAAAGACCTCCCAAGGTCTTTGAGGTGCGTGTTTCTCCTCTGGTGGGGTCCTCATTCCTACTGCTCCACTGGCAGAGAGAAGGGCACTTGGGTGAGCAGCCTCCTGGAGGCACTGTCCTGGCCCTTGCAGTACCTGGGCATCCTCAGGTGCAGGTTCAGGCTGGCTGCCCTTACAAATTGCAGCCAGCAACTTATCTTTTCTCTACAAAGCAAATTGTGCCCCTGTACTCGGCACTGGTGAGGCCGCACCTTGAATCCTGTGTTCAGTTTTGGGCCCTTCACTACAAGAAAGATGCTGAGTTGCTGGAGCGTGTCCAGAGAAGGGCAACGAAGCTGGTGAGGGGTCTGGAGCAAAAGTCTTATGAGGAGCGGCTGAGGGAACTGGGGTTTTTTAGTCTGGAGAAGAGGAGGCTGAGGGGAGACGTTATCGCTCTCTACAACTACCTGAAAGGGGCTTGTGGTGAGGTGGGTGTTGGTCTCTTCTCCCAAGTAACCAGCGATAGGACAAAAGGAAATGGCCTCAAGTTGCACCAGGGGAGGTTTAGATTGGATATTAGGGAAAACTTCTTCACCGAGAGGGTGGTCAAGCGTTGGACCAGGCTGCCCAGGGAGGTGGTGGAGTCGCCATCTCTGGAAGTATTAAAAAAACGTGTGGATGTGGCGCTTCAGGACATGGTTTAGGGGACATGGTTGTGTTGGGTTAGTGGTTGGACTTGATGATCTTGAAGGTCCTTTCCAACCTTAGTGATTCTGTGATTCATAGGCTGTGGAGTGCAAGTAGAAGGAAGGAGCAGAGTTTGGCTGACTGAACAGCAATAAACATTGCCATTATTCTTGCAAAATCATTATCTCTTTCTAGTTTATAGGAATAGACAACCATTTGGCAGGCACCCAAAAACATATGCCTGAATCCCCATGTCTGTACAGAACATCGTAGAGTGGAAAGTGTCTGTGACTCAGACACTTAGGCAATGTAAACAAATAAAAAAGTTGAATAATGATCAATAATTGACTATATAAGAGACTTTGTATCTTGTTCCTATTTACAGTAAAGATTGGGCTTAACAGAGATTCCTTGAGTTGCAAAAAAACGCTGTAGCATAACCGAAAGGAGGCTCTTAGCCTGTAAAATTTTCCCAATGTACTTTCTGAACATGCTTTTTTACCTCTGAATATTTTTCAGGAAAAAAAGTATTTGCAGCCCTGGAATGTCTCACCAAAGATAACGGGAAAGAAGAAAAGAAGAAAAATGAAAAAGAATGTAAATGTCCACTTTAATTATTTCCGTATCTTTCAACTAGATAGGTTTGCACAGTTAATTGCAAAAATGATTAAGACAAATGCTATTAGTCACCATTTAAATCCTTTTTAGAATAGGAGAAATGTTGATAATGGGAATAAGCTTATCCCAGGCCAACGTATTTTACCAATAATAGATTTACTGACTAGAAGGTAAATGAGGGAGCAAAAAGCTGAAGAGCTGTTAGAAACTTGCAGTCGGAGCAGTTCTCCCAACACTCAGAAGGAATGGGGCACGCAGAGGAACATGGGTTGAGGTTTCCTGTGTTTTGACCTTGTCTTTTCACAGAGAACGAGTTGTATCTGGAAGAAATGTTTAGGCATTTCCTAATATTGTGCTAACTTTCAGTGATGAAACCATATGGGAAAGATACTAGTTCTCAGTATAGAGAGACGAGGAACTATTTTTCCTGATGCAGATTCTGATATTAGCCATGAAATGAAACCCTCAGCACTCATGTTGGAGTTCAGTTAGTCTCCTTTTGTGGCTCAGTGTACAGGCATCATCAGTCCAGGTGATTTTACAGGCACAAAATAACAAGGTGTTTGGGGACAAATTATTATTACTGGTATTGAAGCTGTGGTTGGTATCATAGTAGGTGGGGAAAGGCTCTGGTTTTCTGAAAAGCTCCAGCTGGCTGCTCCTCTGGAGTGTGGTTCAGGGTCTTTTAGCTGCAAAGTCCTTCCTGGGGCAGGGAGAGACTCTCCAAAACTTCCCTTTGGCATCTGGCCTGAATGAGTAAAGATCAGAGGACATGCAATGGCGTCTCCCCAAAACTTTTAGTACTTCTGTGTCCATTTGTTTCACTGTTTTCTCCTTTTCTACTATGAATGAGTTGATATGTATCCAGAAAACATCTTTAAATTTTTTCAGTATTGCCAGCTGTAATTTGGTCATGTTGATTTTCTCCCTAAGGCCAATTGTAAATTGAATTATAGCAAGAAAAAAGACATTTGTAATGTTGTAAATACAACAAGAACTGTTTAGGTTTTCAATTTCTTTTTTTTTTTTTTTCTGGTTGTTTCCACAGGTTGAACATTCAGTTGGTGATATTAACTGCTGTAAAAACTGACTTAAATGGGCCTATGAGCTGCTCAGGCTTTATGTTGGCTTTCTACCAACAGGTCCATGTCATTCAAACACTAAAGGAATCAGAGATTGATATAAGGCTTCAAAAATTTATTGGGTGCTTGTATGGCTGATATGGAATACTATGTAGATTTTATTTTGTCTTCTTTTAGTCTTCATTTACCATTATTTAGTTTTTTTTTAATTAATGTTTATGGCTCTTGGCATTCTCCAAGTAGATCAATAACATCATGCAGCTTTTAACGTTATTTCTGGGAAAACTGCTGACACTTTTAGGACATTCTGAGGGAGGAGTTTTTGTGTGACCAGGTTGTTTGTCCATTTGGTGTGAAGGCAGAGGGATGAAAAACAAGCCAAACTTGACATTTTTGGAGACTATTCTGTTGTTTGTCTCACAGAGAAAATGAGGTTGACATTTTAAAGTATGCAATGAATGGTATGTAAGTAATGCTGTGCCACTGATTTACTGTGCAATCAGCCAAAGTGATCTGTTTGATTTCACAAACAGTGATTTCTGGAGATGTGGGCAAGGCACAATAAAACATTCTACAAGCTAATAGACTTGCGCAGATGAATTAATAATATTAGGAAATTCTTCCTCAGTCCTAGGCTGCCAACTTAGGAAGAGCGTGAGCATGTGTGAGAAAAGCTTCTTTATATATTCCTGCCTGTGCACCCAATGCCCTTCCCTGGGAAGGAAGGTGGAAGGTGGCTAACGCTGCTGAAGCAGCCGGCGGAGCGCCAGCCTGAGCCATGGGCTTCTTCATGACTGGGTGCGTATCCTTTATGCCGTAAGAATAAGGACTTGCAACACCCAGTACCGAAGGAATGCTAACAACATCCAGTAGTGACTAATCTAGATTAATGCCTCCCCACCCCAATGAAAGCTTCATAGCACAAATTTGGCTTTACTGTGTCAGAGGAGAAAGGGTAAGGAAATAAAGAATTTTTTTACTGTTTTCCCTTTCGTGTACAATTGTACTCACAGGAGTTTGCCACAGGTTATGCCACTAAAGTCACTTTTGCTGGGCAGTGGTGATGTTTTCATTTCTGCTCCTTTTTCATTTTTCTCCTCTTTGTCCTGTCATGCTGTTTATCCTGAATGGAAGAAAGAGAAAGAAGTGAAAACTGCACCATCCTTGTTAATTAGAGTACACCTCTGTCACAGCACTTTCACTTAACCTCTGGAAAACGGTGCATTTCCCTTGGCAAACCCACCGACGGCGGCATTTCTAGGCTTGTGACTGTGTGTGTCTGTGAGCCCTCACTTCCAGAAGTGAATTTCCTTGAAGGTTATATGGGAGCTGCTGTGAGAAGCAGTCCAGCCCCATCCCCTCACCCCTTGCTACTGCAGCCTAAACTCCTGACTTCGAGTAACCCTGTGTTTCACTCCCGACCATTTGTAGCAGCGTAACTCTTCGTTACCACTCTGACACCTCTGAGATTTTAAATCGGTGTTAAAATGCTTCCAGCTTAATTTTTTTTTTTTTTAAATTAAAATGTGGTGTGTTAGGAAACGTTATCATCAGCTTCTTACCTCCAACCAGAGCCTTGTTTGTGAGTAGGAAGTGTGAATGGGTTTGGATTCCGAACACGCGCCCGCTCGCATGCCCGGGGAATCTTAATTAAGGAGTATGCAACCAGACCCTATACATCTATTTTTTTTTTTAATATATTCCAGAAAAATCTAGTAGGTTTATAAAGATTACCATGCCATTAAATCATAATAGTAGAAGGGAGTTTTTACTGAACCAGAAAACAAGCAAATGAATAGAGACAGAGGGATGACAGCCTGCTGTGAAACCAATGGTTACAAATTGGTTTCCTCTAGTCACAGTTGCCTTTAACTGCTTTAAATTCTCAGCAGCTTTTCATTAAGTATCTCCATGTGCCCTTTTAAAGGAGAAAGTGCCTGACCCCTTTGTTTTTGGGAATGCAGGTATAATGTGCATAATATCAACCTGAGATTGGTAAATTCGTAGATTGTTATTTAACGTCTTTCAGGGGGCTGGTTTCTCTACAGAGCTAGGTGGGTTTCAATAACATATAAATATGCCACACAGTAGAGTTATTTTTGTGGTATTTATGCAACTTGCGATTAGGGCTGATAGAATAGCATTTTAAGTATTTTATAAGCTTTTGTTTGTTTTGGGTTTGTTCCCATTTTTGTTTTGTCAGATAGGAACTTCCCCAAGAAATACCTATTTTAATAAAATTAAATTTTTTACTGAAAGTGTTATGTTCTCAACGAAATTTTTTTCCTTGTCTTGGGTTGTCAATATCCCCAGAATATTCAGGTTGGAGTTTTCCTATGTTTTGGTATATGACCTTACAAGTTTTGGCAGTTTTATTGGTTCGGTGTTTTATTTTCAAAATCAGGTTTTTTACTTTTTTCCTTTTTCAGAGAACAAATTCTAGTTCCTGATGAACCCCAAGAATTTGCTCTTTCTGTAGGAATCAAATACCATATTTAAAGGTATTTCCCATAAAAGTCATCACTGATGCTCAGTGCTGCATGAGATTTGGATCTCATTCAAGTATTGTTCACTGCTATTCAAAGAAGTGGTAATGGGAGGAATTTTCACTGCAGACAGCATTGCCACAAAAAGCAAGTAATCCTGCATTCCTGGAAATAGCTGTTACTCAGAGATTTTCCCAAAATTCTGAGCTTAATTTTTGGTTAAACAGCCACAGACTTAGTAGCTTACCTGAATAAGATAGTCCTGATGTTACAGGAATTGGACAGTAATGCTCAGAAGAGAATCTTTCATCCTCAGCAGGATTTATGGTATGGAAATTGCTGAACACTTCATACTGTGCTAGTTTGTGACCTGGGGTTCACAAGTACAAAGGAATTACAAAGATATATGATAATACAGGACAATAGTTTAATTTCTGAGGTTGTCTGAGAAGCTATGAAGTTAATATCTCATCTCCACTTCCACCACCTACTAACCCACAAGATCAAAGTGGGTCACGCAGTCCTGGAAGTAAGGAATTGCCTAATAGTTATGGACATCATTCCCCAAATTATCTCTATGGGGAGAATAAGGCTTGAAGAGATAACGACATATGTAATAGATCAGGCACAGTTATAGTTCCTAGTTTGGGCAATTAGACAAGACCTGAGCTAAGCACAGAGCTTTCAGCACTTTCAGCTACAGGGGTGACCTACTTTCTGTGGATTGATACAGCTCGTGGAATTCAATATTCCATACGAACAGAATTCACGTAGAATTCTAAATGTTTTGGCCCAGGACTCCAGCTTATATGGGTATATCTGGGTAGCTGTACTAGAGGAAGCAATAATTTAAATCTGACCATGTATATTCATCTCAGCAGCTGTTGGACTGTGTTTAAGTTAGTTAGTAATCCTCTGTGTGAAGTTTCACTCACTCACCTTGATTTCAAGGTGTTTTGGATCACAGCCATATCGGTCAGTCCTGTACCGAAATGCAACTCAGTTCAGGGGAAATCCTAGAGCACAGGGCTCAAGTCTAACCGTATTGAGAGCTTATGCAAAATCATAAATAAATTGACATTTGTTTGGCTGTATGTTTGCCTGGGCTTACCATTACTGTATTTTGAACTAACACCATCATCAATTTGCTGCAGCTGCTCTAGCTTGACAGAAACCCAGGACTGCCATCGAGATTTTACAGTAGAGCTGCTCTAGAGGTCTTAGTGCTTCCTTGTATTAAGGTCCTTGTTATCTCTGCTAACTTTTATTTGCCCCACATGTCATAATGCCCTCCACTAGGCTAACAGCGCGAAGGACGTTCGGAGCCCACAATGCTCTTTTGTAGGCTTGCTTGGTAGGAACGTCAGGGCAAATCTTCAAAAAGCAATGTTCAAAAGAGAGGCTGTTAAAGAAGCCTGAGAAATGCAAATCCTATTTAAATAAGGAAATGACGTTCCTCAGTGATCTCAGTAAGAACAGCTTGAGCAAGCCAGGAATGCAAATGAAATCAAAAGACGTACAGTCTGGTTTGACTGGCAATAATACTTTATCTGTTGTGGAGAAACTGTAAATGATAATGAACCAGAATGTCTCAAAGTTTTGATGTGAAAGGGACCAGCAGGGTGTGATTTGGTTGAGGATACCATTGGTTCTGGGCTGCTGAGATTATTTAGGAAATGACCCATCCTGCCAGAAAGGTTTGTGAGTACAAGCAAAGCAAAGTCAGAAGGGAAAATAAATCCCTGACATTTACAGTCATACAGCTACTGTATAAGCTGAACTTATTATACCATCATGGGGTTTTTTTTGTTGGTGTTTTGTTGTGTTTTGTTTTTTTTTAATGTCTGTCTGTCTCATTCAGAATAGGCCTTTGAGGGCTGCTGCTGTATTTATTCAGGCTACGGGGCCAGATGCATGAATTCCAACTCCCTCATCAAGAGTGTATAAAACACTGAATGAGAATGGGAGGAACCAATCAAATAATGTGGGCAGAGCTGGAATTCATCCTAATTTGCTACATACCCTTGCCTAATTGACAAAGAAAGAATGGCAGAGGATAAATTGGTACAAGAGGATACAAGTGAGATGACTGAATATCTTTGAGGCAGTTTCCGCATTAATAATACAAACACCAACAATTACAATTCCTACTGTTTATTATCTTTCATTGCTTATCCGTTATAGCTGTACCCATTCCTGAATCAAAGACCACGTTGTCCTAAGCAGTATACCAGTATGTGTCAAAGAAGCAGTTCCTATCCAGACATTTTGGTTTCCTGTAGCATACACTATACACAACATTTGAGCAATGTGGTGAGCACAGCCACCAACGGGTTTGATATACAAGGGCTAAAGTCTTGTTTCATTTGTAATAAAAGTGTTGTTACATGTCGTCACATGGACAAAATCACCTGCACATAGTAATTGAGAAAGACAGCGTATTAAGTCACATTCACTACTCTGTTTGTAACCATTTGTGATGATGAGTTGCACTCCTTAAAGGAGTGTATTGGTCTAGTTTTGGGAGGGGAAAATTGTACAAGAAAAACGATCTTCATAGTTATGTTTTCATAACATTTTGGTAGCTCTGATCAAAATAAAGCTTGTACACTGTTCCAGTATTGCTCTTGTACAAACACTTTAGCAGTAAAAGTGAAAGCTACTGAATATGTTTCTTTTGCCTAATTGAGCAAAATGCAGAAGAAACTTAAAAGTTAATGAGATGCATTGGAATTTCAGAGTCTCTGTCTGAATAGTTAAATAATAAGTGAATTATGATATCATTAACAGTTATTTAAATTCTAATACAGTTCTAAACTGAAAAAAATAATAATATCAAAGTCCTGGAAGTCTGCCAGTCTTCCTCAGTGGAGGTTCTCTTCCATGTTTGTTGGCTTGATGGTGTACTCTAAACTGGAAGAATGCAGAAATATTCTGCACACTAATTTTAAAATATTTGGTGGTAAATATGTTGCTTTTTAACACGGCATTATACAGTTATGCCTATTAAGGAGGCATTCTGATTACTAAAAGTATCTTTAAAAAGATGTGTATCAATTTATTCTAGCAGTAAATCCTAGATTTACTTAGATCTTCACGAGATCAATAGTGCAGCTTTGCAAGAGGAATGAATATTAAAGAGTTGATATCTCATACAGTGCCTGCAAAGATTAGAACAGCTTACCAGTGTACATCAAAGATTTATCCACCTTAAGCTCCTACAAGAGAAGAAGTTATTTTTTTTTCACACTTGCACATGCTATGCATGCATAAGCGAGTAATGTTAAGCTGAGATGAAGAGGAGGTGAGGTATAGCTGATGCCAGCAAAGACAATATACAGATGAGAAAAAGCTTTTTTGTAGCATCTAGATGCCATTTTCACAGTTAACAGAGGTAGGTGAAAACAATTCTGTCTTAATGCAGAAATATTTATTTGACTATTCTTTATCTGTCCGTGCTCCTTACTCACCTTAAATGTAAAAATGATTATGTGATTAAGTGGCATCCTCCTTCAGATGGAAAGAGAATATATTTTTTAGAAATTAGTTTTATTTGTCATTTATTGCATTGTACAGGCATTTAAATTAAATTCACAGTTAACAAAGTATATTTAAAGTGTTACCAAACAAAACCATCTGTAAGGGTATTTAATATAAGATTGGGCACAGATTTGTTCATGGACCACTGCTAAGCTTGAGTAAATGGGGGGCTTTCTTACTTTGGGCAAGGAATGCTGTTTGTAATAAGAGAAATACACTGCTGACAACAGAGTTGGGCCCTTCTAGGTTTGAATAGTTATTTCTTCATCCTGAAGGTTTTCCCCAAGCCTGTTATAAATGGGAAGATTCCAGGTGAGTTCATTGAGATGGGACAGAGGCCCAAAGAGAGTTTGTTGCCTTCATACTTCCAGAGCTGAGCTCATCATGTGAGGAGGTAAGTTTTTGATGAACGCACCTGAATTACTCTCTCCTATGGAGGCTGTTTTTGTGCTTAGCCCCAAGTCAAAAGCTTTCAAGAGCGGTCATTTTTCACACTCAACTTTGATACGATGTACTGGCAGTGCCATTCGTGTGCTGAGAGACAACAGCAATTGTGGTTCTAGGTGTCTCTACGGGGCTTTCAGAAAAATCAAGTGTAAGTGGAGGCTTGACTGGTTTCCCTCAGTTTCTCTATGTCAATTCTTTACTAATCTTCTTTGAAAAACTCATTGAGATCTATAGTATAAATCATGCATATAGAAGGATTTTATTTACTGAACTTTCCATGAACTGTTTCATTGTCCATGCATTTAAACACCTGGTTACGTTTTGGGCAGACGGTGTTTCTGTACTATAAAAACTCAGAAACATACTACTTGCTCACTGCTGCATGTCTTATGGAAAAATTTTATTGTTGATAGCAGGATAACCGCAGGCAACAGCTACTGCTACAGTCTATTTTCAGATTTACAGTGCTGTTGTTAGGCATTAGGTTAATGGGAGTCATGGTGTAGTGTCAGGCCATGATTTGACACATGACCTGACAAAGAAGATTCTTAGATAAAGGCAACACTGAAATGCAGGGTCAGGGTGGAGGGGGAAAGACTATATTTTTTGTCTGCATTTTAGAAACTAGGTTTTCATTCCTGGAAAAAGCCAATTTTAAAGAAAACAACCAAGCACAATGGAGGACACGACCAATCTCTCCAATATTACAACAGCTTCATCAGAAAAAATAATTCTTAATGCATGTTTTTTTTAAAACCTGGGGGAAAATTGGAACAAGTGCTGTTGTGACTCAACTACAAATCACTAACCTTTGGGGAAAGAAAAATATTGTTCGATTCCAGCTTTAAGATAATTTATTGTAACTAAGCTAATGAAAGTCTATATAAGCAGAAATTTCACCCTCGTCTCAAAACTCGCCAATATTCTATATTCAGACAAGGGGGGAAGCAATGTTTTTGTTCTACTTAATGCTAACCACTTCATGCCAGCATTAGAGTATTGCTGGCAATGGCATGTATTGTGATAAGCTTTTGCACATCATACTGATTTGTTAAGATATATATAAGCGACTATAAGCGACTGGCGGAGGTCTCGCATTCGCTGGCCCTTGTTCTTGTGGGGGACTTCAACCTACCGGACATCTGTTGGAAGTATAAAACAGCAGAGAGGAAACAGTCTAGAAGGTTCCTGGAGTGTGTGGAGGATAACTTCCTGACACAGCCGGTGAGTGGGCCCACCAGGGGAGGTGCCTTGCTGGACCTGCTGTTTACAAACAGAGAAGGACTGGTGAGAGATGTGGTGGTCGGAGGCCGTCTTGGGCTTAGCGACCACGACTTGATAGAATTCTCAGTTGTGAGTGAAGTAAGGAGAGGGGTCAGCAAAACTGCTGTCATGGACTTCCGGAGGGCAGACTTTGGCCTGTTCAGGTCACTGGTTGAGAGAGTCCCTTGGGAGACAGTCCTGAAGGACAAAGGGGTCCAGGAAGGCTGGACAGTCTTCAAGAAGGAAATCTTAAAGGCGCAGGAGCAGGCGGTCCCCATGTGCCGTAAGAAGAGCTGGCGGGGAAGGCGACCGGCCTGGCTGAACAGGGAGATTTTGCTGGGACTCAGGGAAAAGAGGAGAGTTTATCACCTCTGGAAGAAGGGGCAGGCAACTCACGAAGAGTACAAGGATCTCGTTAGGTCAAGCAGGGACAAAATTAGAAAGGCAAAAGCCCAGCTAGAGCTCAGTCTGGCCACAGTTGTAAAGGATAATAAAAAATGTTTTTACAAATATATTAACAACAAAAAGAGAGGCAAGGAGAATCTCCATCCCCTACTGGATATGGCGGGGAACATTGTCTCCAAGGACGAGGACAAGGCTGAGGTACTTAATGCCTTCTTTGCCTCAGTCTTTAATAGCCAGACCAGGTATCCGCAGGGTATTCAGCCCCCTGAGCTGGAAGATGGGGATGGAGAGCACAATGTACTCCTCATAATCCAGGAGGAAGCAGTCAAGGACATGCTAAACCACCTGGACACCCACAAGTCTATGGGGCCTGATGGGATCCACCCGAGAGTACTGAGAGAGCTGGCGGAGGAGCTTGCCAAGCCACTCTCCATCATTTTTCAGCAGTCCTGGTTAACAGGGGAGGTCCCAGAAGACCAGAGGCTTGCCAATGTGACGCCCATCTACAAGAAAGGCCGGAAGGAGGATCCTGGGAACTACAGGCCTGTCAGCCTGACCTCCGTTCCAGGGAAGATTATGGAGCAGTTGGTCTTGAGAGTGCTCAAAGGGCACCTGCAGGACAACAAAGTAATCAGGCCCAGCCAGCATGGGTTCATGAAAGGCAGGTCCTGCTTGACCAACCTGATCTCCTTCTATGACCAGGTGACCCGCCTAGTGGATGAGGGAAAGGCTGTGGACGTTGTTTACCTGGACTTTAGTAAAGCCTTTGACAGCGTCTCCCACAGCATTCTCCTGGAGAAACTGGCGGCTCGTGGCTTAGACAGGTTTACTCTTCGCTGGGTGAGGAACTGGCTGGATGGCCGAGCCCAGAGAGTTGTGGTAAACGGCGTTAAATCCGGCTGGCGGCCGGTCACAAGTGGTGTTCCCCAGGGCTTGGTTCTGGGGCCGGTCTTATTCAATATCTTTGTTGATGATCTGGATGAGGGAATCGAGTGCTCCCTCAGTAAGTTTGCAGATGACACCAAGTTGAGTGGGAGTGTTGATCTGCTGGAGGGTAGGAGGGCTCTGCAGAGGGATCTGGACAGGCTGGATCGATGGGCAGAGGTCAACTGTATGAGGTTTAATAAGGCCAAGTGCAGGGTCCTGCACTTCGGCCACAACAACCCCATGCAACGCTACAGGCTTGGGGAGGAGTGGCTGGAGAGCAGCCTGGCGGAAAGGGACCTGGGGGTGCTGGTTGACAGCCGGCTGAGTATGAGCCGGCAGTGTGCCCAGGTGGCCAAGAAGGCCAACAGCGTCCTGGCCTGTATCAGAAATAGTGTGGCCAGCAGGAGTAGGGAAGTGATCGTGCCCCTATACTCGGCACTGGTGAGGCCGCACCTTGAATACTGTGTTCAATTTTGGGCCCCTCACTGCAAGAAGGATGTTGAGGTGCTGGAGCGTGTCCAGAGAAGGGCAACGAAGCTGGTGAGGGGGCTGGAGCAAAAGTCTTATGAGGAGCGGCTGAGGGAACTGGGGTTGTTTAGTCTGGAGAAGAGGAGGCTGAGGGGAGACCTTCTCGCTCTCTACAACTACCTGAAAGGGGGTTGTGGCGACGAGGGTGTTGGTCTCTTCTCCCAAGTAACTAGTGATAGGACAAGAGGAAATGGCCTCAAGTTGCACCAGGGGAGGTTTAGATTGGATATTAGGAAAAATTTCTTCACTGAGAGGGTGGTCAGGCATTGGAACAGGCTGCCCAGGGAGGTGGTGGAGTCGCCATCTCTGGAAGTGTTCAAAAAACGTGTGGATGTGGCGCTTCAGGACATGTTTTAGGGGACATGGTGGTGCTGGATTAATGGTTGGACTTGATGATCTTAAAGGTCCTTTCCAACCTAGTGATTCTGTGATTCTGTGATTCTGTGATATCTGAGGATGAACCAGCTTCTGGAAAAGTTACTTGCTTTCCAACTACTAGAGGTGGAGGTTAGGTATTGAACTTAGACAAGCAACTAACATTCACACTACTGAACTCATACATATCATGACTCTCAGTGTAAGTGTATTTCCCAAGGCTGTGAAAGAAGGCAGACTTTGGATATAGTTTTCTCTTGTACAAAATTTCAGAATAAGGTCTGCACACGTCATAACAGTTATTTTGATGTCGTAATACACAGAGGTACATCAACACCTTGGAATTTGTCAGACTTCCCAGTGGCAAATTTCATCTATCGAGTAAAAATCTGATTTAATTTAAGTCAATGAAAGTTTTTGCCATTTTCCTCAATGCAAACGCTAAAAGATAGAAAGCACTGATAGCTAGTGACTGCTAATGACAGCAGCTGATTGTGGTATTACTATCTAACAAATTGTCACTCATTAGGTAAGCCCTGGCAGCTGACAATGTGTGCAGTTTTAGTCTATCCCGACTGTGCTGAAGTAAAACGCATTAGACTGAACACCCTAAACTACAGTGACCCATTAAGCTACAGTAATATGCTCTATCGTGTTTCTCTTTCCGTACCAAGGAAATAGGTTGAGTGAGTCTCTTTGACTAAAAATATTTTAATTGTTTTCTCCTCTTTCAGACAATTTGCTTTACCATGATATTTACCTTTAAAGGCAGATCTATTTACTGATCTTGGTCATCATCATTTTAGATATTTCATTTAGAGAAAGAAGGCTGAATCCTAAAAATCTGGATCAAACTGAGCATCTGACTCAATATTATTTCTCATACAGCAGTGAAGTTTACTGCTAATATAACAATTTACTTATGAATCTTGATTGCTTCAATTTTATTTGAAAACATCAAGATTTGCATAACATTTTAAAGGAAAAAAAAAGTGTTTCCTTAACTTATATCTTCATTAAAATTGTAAAGAGATGAAAATGAAAATCATGTTGCTTAAAAAAAAGTCTTAAGAGAACTTATAAAGTGGGGAGAGTTTGTGGCTACCTGCCATTTTTAACGTAGAAGATCTACTTCACACAAGTGGGCTCTACATTGAAATTAAGCACATAGTTTTTAATAGGAGCACAATTAGTTTATCATTTTGCTGGTGGATTTTCCATTAGCAGTTTATGAGTGCCTCAGATATATTTGTTTTAATTTATTGCTAAGTATTTCTGCCAAACAATTTCTCACACATAGGTGGGTCATGGGCAGTTTTTTGACAACATTCAGAGTTAGGGTGCATTTTTTCTCTTTTCAGCTGTTGGGTTACAAGGTATTGTCTCTGGTCTTTGAATGAGTAAGTGTAGCTGCTGGAAGCATATTGTAGATGGTAACGTTTATGAGTTGAAAACTAACAGCTATTACCTGATATTTGCTTAAAAGTTGTCAGTTACCTATCTTTCCAGGGAAAACTGCATGCTAAAATATTTGTAGAGCACAAATGTAATGAAGAAACTCAAGTTCACTTCAGGATATGGTTTAGTGGGCTTGGTGGTGTTGGGTTGGTGGTTGGACTTGATGATCTTAAAGGTCTTTTCCAACCTTAATGATTCTGTGATTCTGTGATTCTGTGAAATATAGAAGAAATACACTGATTATTTTAATCCCTCATGGCAATGTAAGAATATGGCTAGACAGTAAGACATATCAACCAATCCAAAAAAAGAAAAAAATATTTTCTTCATCTGAATATTAAAAGAAAAATCTCCAGCTATACTGTGAGTCTTTCAAAGGCACTATACCAACTGACTCTTGAAAGTTATATTCTTGTGTCATAGACAATATCAGGGAAGGAGAAAGCAACTAAAACTCTGCACTCAAACATCTTACATTGTTATGCAGTCTGTGTCCAAGACCATCCAGCCTCAAGATCACAGCAATTAAGGACACTTGCTTATTCCTGTGATTTCCTGCTGATAATTGTGGCACTCTCAAAAATAAATAATACCATTCAGCAGGATTTTAATTGAACTGGCTGCAATACAGAGCTGGAAGAAGTTCTCAAGGGAAGCAGGATACACAGCTCTGAGTGAGAGCAAGCAGAAGATGCCAGAAGCTCTTGCACCAAGTCTCTGCACAGCAGTAATAAAAACCTGTATAACAATACAACTGATCTTCCATAGAGAAACCCACTGTCCCACTATCTTTTAGCAGCCTGTGCCTTTTTCACTTAACCTTGCCTCTCCCTCCTTCATCTTCTTCCCTTCATTCACCATCCCTCATACTTCTCACTTGGCTTTCACCTTTCAGATTCACAGCAGCGTTTGCAGATATGCCCTTCACATATCAGATTGTGTTCATTATGGGAAGTAACCTTCCAGCATTCTCCTGAGTTCCACTGCAGAAATGCAGGAATTCATTACAAAACAAAAGCAAAGACCCAAGTGTGAAAAGAAAGTAATGTCCTTTCTTCCTGCCTTGTCTCTCTTTTCCTTTTTGTCTCTTTTTCTCTTTTTTTTTTTTTAAACTAGCAATTGGATTGTATAAGTATTTGCAATAAAACAACTTCAGTGAAGAAAAATACAGGCTCTCTTAATATATTTCATTTAGTCTGACTTGACCTTTTTGAAAGAGGTTTATGCTACACAGGACATGATAACAGACCCTATTCAAATCAGGACCAAAAAACCCCACAACCCACCACATTAAAAATTCACTTTACAACTATCACTAAGCCAGATGGTTTAGTCTTGATATCTTGGCACCTTTCTGTTCATTTATATTCCTCACTCCCCTACTCAAAACCCATTGTAATCACTAGTATCTTTTTTCTTATGGGGGAGAAGGTTTATTTGTAACATACTCACACAAGAGAGGAGCGAGCAGAATATTAAAGCATGAGCCTGCATGTCTGCATCGGAATCTGAGGCATACAGCAACCTTTTGACTACGTGGGTTTCACCGAGTACATTTGAAGCAGTTCAGCAGGAAAATACTAATTACCATGATGACCATAAATAACATCAAGCATTAGGATTTCCATGTCAAAAAAGCTACCACGTGTAGCAAGGCGAGCATCTGATGTACCGAGTGGCCTGGACTACCCTGTGTACTGACCTAAAGCAGAGCGAGAGCCAGGTGGAAATGTTTATGTGCTTCTGGCATGTTGTTGTCGTAACTGTAGATCTGAATGTTGCACTGCTCAGGGAAGATGTACAAGATGCATAATTACTCCTTCACCTCCACTAGTGAAACAGAGCGTTTGAAGTTTCTGCCCTCAGCTGTCCATGCCCTGCTAACCACTTCTGCCTTACACTCGACTTCATGGAACACCTTTTTTTGAATATATGTCACTTAAATCCAAGAAAAAGCAGACAGCTGAGCTTAGACCTTCATGTATTTTATTCACAGATAAGAGATAAACAAGCGTAAGTGAGAGATACATACAGAATTGCACAGCTCTATTTAAAACAATACAGATGCCTACATGGACGTTCTTTCTTTCTGTGAAAAGTGCCTTTTTCTTCTTCAGTTTAAATGTAGCTGCAATCAAGTCATACTTGGGCAGATGAGAATATGAGCTTGCTGCATAATCTCTTGTACCAGTTTGCTTAAATATGTTGATATCTCAAATTAAGCCTGTATAACGGCGAATATAGACAAGCCACAAAATTGATGTTAAAGCCAAGTAAACCGAAATGTTGAAATGTTCTGGTACCCAGATTAAAATTAGCTATATCATTTACACCTGTCAATTTAAGGAAACAAATTAAACTGATATAATTTGATCTTAAATCAGAATGAGAGTTTCCACACATGGATTTACAGTGAATTAATTAAAGGTCTGTCTACATGGGAAATTTGACCAGAATAGCTTTCTCATACGAATGTGTCTTTTTGTAGATACTCCTATTCCAGAAATGCCTGTTTGGTTTTGTTGAGGTTTTTTGGTTTGTTCAGTTTAATGCACTCTTAAATAAGAAGACCTGTGCTTCGAGTTATTTGGAAATACCTTATTTTAGAAGAAAAGATTCTCTAGTAGACAAAACCTTTAATGCATTTAAAACTACACTGTCACTTAACTCAGGGTGTAAGCTGAGGTGTGGGGTTTTTTAGCTTCCATACATATCTTCCATATCCAGACTTTGAACATGGAAAAATATTTCAATTGTGATTCAAAAATCCTTTGACAGAGAGGAAAGCATAATCATTTATCATGCTGTGCTGGCTGATTTACTGTACATGTAAGCTCTACTTATCACTTTGAATAACACTGATGGATTTAATTCCAGACCACATGAATGAGCCAGTATTTTTCTCTTTCCAGTTCAGTTGTGCAATACTGTCATGTGACAAGTGTGCTTGAACAGGCAAACTGCAGGGCATCACAAGGTCAAGGGAAATCTAGCCAAAAACTTAGAGACACTCCTTTGGGAAGAAAATTCTTGTAGTAAATTCCACGTATACTTTTGGAAGCTTTTTAAATACAAGTAGTCACAAGGAATTTGTAGTTGAATGTGAGGATTTTGAACAGCTGAGGCTGGTTGCAAACCGACTGTGATGGAATGTCGAATTAAAGATGATAGTCAGAAATGATAGGCCGATATCAGGAACCACCTCCTGAAATGATCAATTCCTGCAGTCAGAGTAAGATGCTGAATGTATATCCATAGAATCACATGTGTTTTACCAGATGAGCTTAAGAGTGAGTCAGAGTAAAGTTTCACCAAGCCCAGCATTCTGTTTCTGGCAATGAGTAGTAGGGGATGCCTGCAGAAGAGCACAGGAAAGAGGCAAACATATGGTTTTCCAAGAGTATGGTCTTGGGAATATGTTAGTATTCCTCTAACACCCACCAGTTTGCTGCTTAGGGGCTTCCTGAAGCAGAAGTTATTTCTTAGTACTGCATTGCCTTCATTGGATTTTTATTCCACCTATGTGTCTATCTGAACCCATATCAACCTTTGGCATTTGTAACCTCCGGGAAGGAGTGCCACATCTTTAGTAAACTTTGCATGATGAACCACCGTCTTTGTTTTGAACCTGCCACCTGCTAGTTCATCTGATACGCCCCAGTACTTGTGTTAGAAAAGGCAGATTCCAGACCTCTGTCCTAATCCCCCATGGCTAAAGTACATAGGCACCCAAAATCAGTATACTGGTTTGGTCCTTGTCAATTTAGGTTAAAATTCAAAATAATACCCATAGCGATCAATTTATCTTCCTAACTTCATGAAAGAGATTTTAATAAATTCCACCTGGTTGTATAAATGCCACATTCATTTAAGTTTTCTGGCAAAAACGTTCCCTAGGTACGGGCACTCTGGCTTGGCTGACTTCGTAAGTGCTTGTTTAGCAGAGGCTATCATCTTTTCTTAGGTCAGGAAAGCAGCAAGACCTCTCCTCCCCACCCTCAGCAACAACACAATGTACAAAGACAAATTGCTGCATTTTAGAAAAGAAAAAAAAAAAAAAGTCCCAGTCCAGAGATGGTAGAAAGCAAGGAAGTGTTCTGGGATGCATGTCTCTTCATGATCCAGTTACCCTCTGTGCTCCACCCAGCCTAATGGAAAGTAGTAAATCCTCTTATAGCTGTTGTCTGGCCTCTGCTGCCCTGTTCCTTTTGTGCCTGAAGTGAGACACAGATTGTGAACCTTTCCACGGGACATTTTGTCTGAGATGGCAGGGGCAAGACCAGCCAGCACCTCTCTTTGAGCTGTTTGAGCAAGGAAACGAGCAAGCTTAGAAAGACCTACATAAGTAGATATTGTCTCAGATCGCTCACTGCTCTGAACATGCCATTTCAGCCACTGGGGTTGCTTTTTTGTTCGTTTTAGAATAATTTCCAGCCAGATCAGTGAGCTCATCTGTCTCATCCTGCACCGAAATGACCAATTTTGATGGCACAAAAGAGGGAGGAAAAATTAGAGAGGACAAAATGGGGGCAGGGGGATGGCCCCTGATGGATCCCACGCTGCCTGGGACACAGAGTTCCTACAGTCATTTTACTGCATTTTGAAAGCACGTCCTAAAACTGTTTAGACATCACATTAACACTTGTGTGAATCTCTGTGCAGTCAGGCATGCATTTTAGCAAACATCTGGCCTTGGGTTAGAGACTTTAAAAGCTAGAGAAGCCACTGTACTCCAGGAAATACCAGTCCAGTCATTTTTTGCAATCAGTGTAAAAAATTGTGTCTTTTTCCTAGCCCAGACTTTTCTGACTTCAGCTTCCAAAAGTGAAGTCTTACACCTATTTCTGCTAGACTGAGAATGAGTTACAGCCTGATATCCTTTGATTTGTAGTTGTATCAATAGTCAGTTTTGCAGCTCTTGGATAAATTATTAGCAAACTCCTTAAACTCCTCAGTCTTCCATTATACAATCAGCTTCCAGAGCTAGCAACACCTTTGTGGCTCCTTTCTGAACCACCTAAGTTTACACAATTTTTTCTGCAGTATGGACGCAAGGCCTGGCCACCGCATTGCAATATCGTCATGGGGGTATATCAGTGTCACGTGCCTGGTTGATATTCTGTCTTCATGCATACACCGAAGCTGTTTTGCCCCGTTAGCTCCAGCATCACGCAGAGAGCTCATGTTAAGCTGCTTTGCAACCACAACAGTTTCGAGTACTTCAGCATCTCAAGTACTGCCCACCAGTTTGCACTCACGACCTACCTACTTCTTTCTTAAAGGCATATATTTTCACGTGTGTCAGATGAAAACAACTGCTCAAGGAATTACCAAATTCATTCAGAGAAATTAATCATCCTCATTATTTACTATACCACCCGTTCCTGTCATCTGTAAATTTTACTAGCAGTGACTATGCTCTCTGAAGACTACCGATAAGGGTGTTGTATAGCATTTGGTCAAGAACAGATTGCACTGGGACTAGCTGCATAGTATGATGATTCATTATTACTTTTTTTGAGATCTGTCAACTAAGTAACATTTAATTAGAGAAAGTATTACATTAGACCTGGATGGCAAATGATTTTTCCACATTGTAAAATCTTCAGGATTTCACATTTTTTTCTCCTTTCCTGAAATAAACCAAGATGCTAAAATCTTCAATTCTGCAGCGGGGGAAGGACGTGGGTAAAAAAGAAAGAAAGAAGATGAAAACTGGATGAGTAAAACTCTTTTAGTTTCAAGGCTTAGATAGTTTTTATACTTACACAGATTTTTATTGTAAAAATATTTCTCCTACATTTTTGAACAGCAACAAAAACGTCTGCAAAACAGAATCTTCCACTGAAAAATGGTGAAATACATGAAAAAGCAGAGATAACATCAAAGCTTTAAAATAATTAATCAAAAACATCTCTCCCCCGTACACAGGCTGTAGTTTTGGCGAGCTGTCACTTGCCAAACTGAGCTAGTTTTAATCCAGTTAAGAGATCTTCACTGATTTTTGTACAGTGATAATTTTGTTATCGGTATGTCATACCGGACTACATCAAATGTCTGAGAGACATCAAGGAGATAGAGGTTCAGTGAACTGATCGGATACCTAATGTGTCATTTATAACCTGTAGTTCCGGACAGGATTCCGGTAGAATTCAGCTTACTTTTCCAAATCGTCCAAAATCCCCTGAAATGCATCCCTTGCCTGACTCGTGACATTTGGTGTGCAAACAGCAAGCACACTTTTGCCTAAATTAAAAAAAAAGAAAAAAACACACTAATGGGTTCTATTCAGACAGTAACTAATTCAGTAACTATTCAGACAGTTTGGGAGACAGTCCTGAAGGACAAAGGGGTCCAGGAAGGATGGACAGTCTTCAAGAAGGAAATCTTAAAGGCGCAGGAGCAGGCGGTCCCCATGTGCCGTAAGAAGAGCTGGCGGGGAAGGCGACCGGCCTGGCTGAACAGGGAGATTTTGCTGGGACTCAGGGAAAAGAGGAGAGTTTATCACCTCTGGAAGAAGGGGCAGGCAACTCACGAAGAGTACAAGGATGTCGTTAGGTCAAGCAGGGACAAAATTAGAAAGGCAAAAGCCCAGCTAGAGCTCAGTCTGGCTACAGTTATAAAGGATAATAAAAAATGTTTTTACAAATATATTAACAACAAAAAGAGAGGCAAGGAGAATCTCCATCCCCTACTGGATATGGCGGGGAACATTGTCTCCAAGGACGAGGACAAGGCTGAGGTACTTAATGCCTTCTTTGCCTCAGTCTTTAATAGCCAGTCCAGGTATCCGCAGGGTATTCAGCCCCCTGAGCTGGAAGATGGGGATGGAGAGCACAATGTACTCCTCATAATCCAGGAGGAAGCAGTCAAGGACATGCTAAACCACCTGGACACCCACAAGTCTATGGGGCCTGATGGGATCCACCCGAGAGTACTGAGAGAGCTGGCGGAGGAGCTTGCCAAGCCACTCTCCATCATTTTTCAGCAGTCCTGGTTAACAGGGGAGGTCCCAGAAGACTGGAGGCTTGCCAATGTGACGCCCATCTACAAGAAAGGCCGGAAGGAGGATCCTGGGAACTACAGGCCTGTCAGCCTGACCTCTGTACCGGGGAAGATATGGAGCGGTTGGTCTTGAGAGTGCTCACAGGGCACCTGCAGGACAACAAAGTGATCAGGCCCAGCCAGCATGGGTTCATGAAAGGCAGGTCCTGCTTGACCAACCTGATCTCCTTCTATGACCAGGTGACCCGCCTAGTGGATGAGGGAAAGGCTGTGGACGTTGTTTACCTGGACTTTAGTAAAGCCTTTGACAGCGTCTCCCACAGCATTCTCCTGGAGAAACTGGCGGCTCATGGCTTAGACGGGTTTACTCTTCGCTGGGTGAGGAACTGGCTGGATGGCCGAGCCCAGAGAGTTGTGGTGAATGGCGTTAAATCCGGCTGGCGGCCGGTCACGAGTGGTGTTCCCCAGGGCTCGGTTCTGGGACCAGTCTTGTTCAATATCTTTATAGATGATCTGGATGAGGGAATCGAGTGCTCCCTCAGTAAGTTTGCAGATGACACCAAGCTGGGTGGGAGTGTTGATCTGCTGGAGGGTAGGAGGGCTCTGCAGAGGGATCTGGACAGGTTGGATCGATGGGCAGAGGTCAACTGTATGAGGTTTAATAAGGCCAAGTGCAAGGTCCTGTACTTCGGCCACAACAACCCCATGCAACGCTACAGGCTTGGGGAGGAGTGGCTGGAGAGCAGCCTGGCGGAAAGGGAGCTGGGGGTGCTGGTTGACAGCCGGCTGAACATGAGCCGGCAGTGTGCCCAGGTGGCCAAGAAGGCAAACAGTGTCCTGGCCTGTATCAGGAATAGTGTGGCCAGCAGGAGTAGGGAAGTGATCGTGCCCCTGTACTCAGCACTGGTGAGGCCGCAGCTTGAATCCTGTGTTCAGTTTTGGGCCCCTCACTACAAGAAGGATGTTGAGGTGCTGGAGCGTGTCCAGAGAAGGGCAACGAAGCTGGTGAGGGGTCTGGAGCACAAGTCTTATGAGGGCCATCTGAGGGAACTGGAGTTGTTTAGTCTGGAGAAGAGGAGGCTGAGGGGAGACCTTCTCGCTCTCTACAACTACCTGAAAGGGGGTTGTGGTGACAAGGGTGTTGGCCTCTTCTCCCAAGTAACTAGCAATAGGACAAGAGGAAATGGCCTCAAGTTGCCCCAGGGGAGGTTTAGATTGGATATTAGGAAAAATTTCTTCACTGAGAGAGTGATCAGGCATTGGAACAGGCTGCCCAGGGAGGTGGTGGAGTCACCATCTCTGGAAGTGTTCAAAAAATGTGTGGATGTGGCACTTCAGGACATGGTTTAGGGGACATGGTGGTGCTGGATTAATGGTTGGACTTGATGATCTTGAAGGTCCTTTCCAACCTAGTGATTCTGTGATTCTGTGATTCTGTAACTTGCTTGGACTGCACTGAATTCATATCAAAATAGTGGTACCTTGTGGACAGCTTCTTGGATAGAGTCCAAACAGCTACTCTTATCATGAAGGTAGGAGAGAGACAGAGATGTCATTGCTTCTGCATCTGTTCAGGCGTTATTATAGTTTGGTTTTATAGGTACATCTATAATACTAAATAAAGAGTGGCAGGGATTGAGTGTGATTCTTGGACCTCCCGTCATCTATCCACACTGCTTATTTCGTACTTTGCTCCTTGTCGGTTTTGGACCTCTGCGGTTAGCTTTCTCCCATACCCAGGCACGGAGCTGGTGATAATTCACATGGGAACATGCTCTCCAAAGGCAGCGTGGATGAGACAGGCTCCCTCACTACGGCTCACTCTGCCGCACAGGTCCTCCAGCACTACCCTAGCTGGCTTTGAGCATGAAATAGCCTCAGATGTCCTTTGCCATGGCCTGAAGTACATAACATGCCTCACAGAGGAACCAGAACCAAGTGATACTCTTTTCCTCCCTTTTTTTCCCTGTTGTCAGAGGACTAAGAAGGCTCTTTCAAAGCAAGAGGAATTCCTGACCTGACTCATCCCAGTTAAGCCTCTCACCTCCTCCAAAGGCAGAATTATGGCTTTTGCCCTCAGAAGGCTATTGGAGATCTCTCTTTTTTCCATCCAATCCTTTGAGCTTCAGTTGTTTACTTTTCAATAGAATTTTCTTTAACATTCCCAAAATCAATGTGTGGAGTTTGGGGTTCCTACTGGTAAAAATTTAGCTCTTTCCCATACTAAGTATAGACCTTCTTGTGCTTTGAAAATTTGATTTACAGAGCTAAGGCCCTAACTTTCATCCATTTACGTCCTGAACAGCACTCCTAAATCTTGTTTTGAATTACAGCCAAGCTATTGTTCCAACACTTATCTTTGACAACCATACTTGTAATACTGTAAAAAACTCCAATATCTAGTTTGTCTGACAAGGGCTATTTTCTACCAAAAAAACCTACCCAGTTTTATTTACATTGATTGTGGTACTACTCTATAAAACTTTATGTATGCCATATCAATTTTCTTGTGATTATGCCCAAGATTAGTGCTGGGATTAGAATCCTAATGTTGCTTAGTCACTTTTTTTAAACTAGTTTAACATTTCTGTGTAGACAAGGCCTAGAACAAATTATATCAGTGTAAGCCGGTTGTAGCTAGATTTAAAAATTAATTCCAAAAACATTCACAGCTTTGCATAAATCAAAGCGTTTCTCATTCTTTCCTTGAATTTCTCTCAGAAATGAAAAACACTCTCCATGCATGAGAAAACTAATTCTTGCATGCAAATGCTCCCAAGGAGAAAGTTGATTATTTCAAACAGATCCACATAGCAGGAGAGAATGGCTCTGGCCCAAACTTGAGGGAAACAGAGTACGCTGGTATGTGCTGGGGACACCCTGGACACATTTCAAACACAACTTAACCCATAGGTTTGAGAAATTGTGGGCAGCACAAGAGAAACCTTCAAAGCCTTGTTTTGAAACCCTAAAAATTCAATGGCAATAGTTGGTGCTTTAGAGTCAATGACATTAAATTAAGTAGTTTTGTTTAGTAAAACTGAAAGAAACTCCCCCCCCCAAAAAAAAAGCCAAAACAAACAACAACTATTTAGTTACTGTGTTGTCCCAGGACACTAGTGCAAATATCTTGTAGCCATGAATGTATTTACCCTCACAATAAGCTTATGAGATAGGGAGATATTAATATCCTTATTCTACAGATGGTTAAATAAATCATGGGGAAGCCTATTTCATGTCCCTTAAAAGACTTCCTGGCTATTAATCTATAATATGTCTACTGTAAATATTATATATTTTATAACTTTATGCCTTCATGCAAGTTTATAGCTCTTACTTGACTCCAAATTTTCTATCAGGACAGGCTCAGGCAGGAAGCATTCATCATCAGGAAATTAGGATAACTCTCAACTACAACCAGGCAAGTGAAATAGTAGGATGTTGAACTATATGAAAGCCAGTAGAGAGTCAAAGTTTCTGTCTATTGCAACTTTCTAGGAATTATTTATTCACCGTCTCAAGGGGAAGTCCTGTTTCTCCTAGCAAAAATCTGAGCCAAAAAGTAAATTTTCAGAGTTTTTGAAAGGTGTGAGTAATTTGCAACATTCTTGGTCTTTGCCAGCTAAACTGGGACTTCTGGTTATTCTACCATAGTAAGAGCTAAACCTCAGAAAGTGCTCTCAGACACTTAACATGCTCAAGCTGGGTGAGAAACCTTGAACATGGACAAAGTCTAGCTGCAGAACATGGATATTTTCATAAACTGATTCACAGCATTAACAGGTATTTTGCACCTCTTTGTAGATGAGAAGCTTTTCCATATGTAACAACCAATGTCTGTTGCAGAGCTTTTCCATTAATATAGCTCAAACGAGAAACATTTCAATAAATCTAACAAAAAAAGGACAGAGAGACGAAGGAATGAGATACCTCTGATCCAACAAGTAGTGCCAGGTGCAGTGGCTGACAGAAAAACACCTTGTCACCTCCCTCCATGTCTGATGCACATGACTTCTTAGCCTGCGTTGAATGACAGAAGGGCCGTGGCTACGTACCAGCGCTTCATGTAAGCAACGTCTCGGCCATAAATGGGGCAGCATACAAATGAGATGCTGTCCGGTGTACTTTGTCTAGCCCTAGATATCTGCTGTTGTGGAATGCTGCTGCCACTTCACCGAATATCTAACTGCCTAAGGATTAATAGAAAAGGTGGCAGAGAGCAAGGGGTTCCCATCAACGGAAATATTGAAGAAATCTGACCTGAAAAATCTACCTGAGGGACTAATCAGAAAAACCTTGCAGACAGTTACCAGACAGTGATGTCCTTTTGGATATATTTTATTGTTTCCTTTGCTGTTTCTGTTAGCTACTCTTGCAGACCGTTTCTTCCACTTTACATGATCATCTACTGAAATCATAACACTGAATTTGTGACACCACAATTATTTCCATGGTAACTGGTTACTGTCAAACAGAGAGGCACTGTGAGCATGGCAGCACAGGAGTGATACGATCAGCAATTTCAGTCTGTCCAGCGAAGTCCAAGCTGCTGGAGGGGGCACATAGTGGTGGGAAGGCCAACACAAAAAGCCCTGCACTAATCAGAACTGCTTGTAATGAAAGTGGGAATAATCTCCAATCATCTGCAACTAATGAACACTTAATTTGTTACATCCTTCAAATAATAATAATAATAAAAAACAAACCACCTTGAAACAACAGTAGCAAGCCTTAACAAGGCAAGTTTTGGGTTCCAGTCCATCAAAATGCAAGTACGCGGAAATCATCCTTCTGTAATTATTTCACATACCAATCAGCAGCAATTCAGTTGAAAACAGATTTAAGCAAAATCAGTTGATTTTCTGTCCATTCCAGAATGAATTCTGATTATTTAGCAAGAAAGCACCGTGCCAGGATTTGACAAAATACGTTTGAATGTCATCGACATAATAGTGGAAGTTAACATTTTTGGGTTTATTTTTTGGTTCTTTTTTTTTTCTTATCTGTTTAGTGTTGTTCTCCATTAGAACCATTTGAAAAATAAATGTGAAATAAAATGTGAATGTGAGTGAATGTCAGTGAAAGTCTAAGAAATGTTACACACAGCTTCAGGGAGGCTTTGTATCCACTTAAATAATGAAAGTACATACTTGAGAGAAGTGTGATTCACTTGGTTATATATATAATCAATTCTCAAAGACTGTCGAATTCACAAGGATGCTACCTCATTTCCTGTAGATAAGTCATGCGAGTGTCAGCTCCACCTTCAGGTCCCCCGTGCACCCATCCCTAGGAGTGGTGATGGTCTAAACTACTCAAAGGCAAATGTGTAAACTATGGTTCATCTGTTAGTGCCTTTCAGATGTTATGTAAACCCTGCGCTGCTCCTTGCTGTTGTTGAGCTTTGCGAGAAAACTGCCTACTAATTACACCTCGAGCACTGTGCTTGGTGTGTTGACAGCAAATGCTTTCATCTGGAACCTAACTGTGCTTGTGCGGCTTCTGCATGGCCTTTGTGCCGTGTGACAAGCAAAGCAAAAAACCATAGAAACTACTTTGGTAGCCAAGATCCTCAGCAGGCGTAAGCAGGTGTCATAGCTGCTGGCTGTGCTGGCTTACACCAGAGGAGATGGAACCCTTTGACCTTTACATTTTTATTAGCACATCTCTGTCATCCCAGCGTAATCTAGAGGCTCTGATCCCATCCCTTTGTCTTCCAGAAAATGTCTGAAATGAGCATTGTGCTCTCTGGAGACAGAGAAAAGACTTTTCATCATCTAAAGCCCTGTCAGGTAACTGATTACCTGAGTGTGTATGCTTACACTGACTCGCCTCCATCGCTCACAGCAAACACGAGGACAAATGCTGATCACAATTCGCCGCACTTTCCTCCTTGTGGCTGTCGGTAACTCTGAATTTAGCTGGTATTTCCAGATTAACTGTACCCCAATGCACATAACCAAGCCTCGCTAATACAAGGTGATACTTGGAACTTTTGGAAACCTATTGATTAATTCCAGCTAGGACCTTGCTAAGTTTCAGATTTTTAATTTCTCTGTCTTTGATATCAGATAAAAGAATACATAGTTCTCTTTCCAGGCAGGACTGTATAACCTGGATTGCCTTTTCCCCGTGATTTTAAGCTTACTTTCATTTGCTTTTTTGACTTCCCACCGATGAACTTACCAAATATGTTTGCTAGATTTAAAAAATAAATAGCATTACAACTCTAATTCCTGTTTCCTTTGAATAACATCTCCTCTGTAAAATGATGTACAAAGTACCATTTGTTATTTTAAAAGCATGGCTTTTCATAAGGCTGCTGTCATAAATAGGACATTTAGCATTGGATTCATTGTTAAACCAGACGGCATGCAGAGCTGGCAGCATTTTGCAGCAAGGCACACAGCCTGTTTTATCAATGAGTTCACAAACAATCAATAAAATCTTGGGAAGAAAAGCACTCCCTCTTGCCCAAATGGCAACAGAGATTCATCACAGGAGTTTTATCTGTGGATATGAATATGCTTCTTTCATCTCAAGCAGCTACTAAAGCAAAAACCCTTTCAAAGAGTCACATTGGCAGGTGATGACAGTGAAAGTTGAAAGGGTTGCTTGGAAGGTTTTATTTTGACTGCACTACACTGAGAGATAGGAGCTGTGCTTTAAACAACTCATTCTGAGAAATGTCTTGGTGTGTCCAATTAATTGCAGCACAAGGTTCCACAGAAAATATAATTATAGTGACAGACTCTTAGTAACTGCAACAAGAACTGTTTTCAGCAAGGTTTTCCTCTCAGATACATTCTTTGTATACCCGGTTTCTTATGAATCTTCTTTTTCAAAAGGACCATAGTTTATTTCTGCATCCATTACTCTGGTTATTATTTGAAGCAGTTTCAAATCCAGAGGCATTTCTTTTGAAAGCATCAGGATCTGACACATCTTTCCCCCCTTAAATCTTCAGACTCATCCGTATTTCATACCTGCTCCTATTCACAAGACAGAAATAAGCAAAATGCCTCAGGAAAAGCAAAGTAGTTTTGTCTTTAAAGCCTGAAACCATCCAGCTCTGCAAGGCGTTTTGATAGGGTGACACCAGAGATAAATCAGATAAATGTGGGTTCAAGCCGACTGCCACAACTAGGTTCACCGACCAGTCACTGGGAAACTGCAGCCGTCTCCGCAAGCCTGAGGGCTGAAGCCCTGAGCAGGAGACCCCAGACACAGTCAAGAAGTAATCACAGGACCATGTCCTCGTTATTGTCCTCCAGAAAATCAAGTTGCAGCTGAAGACAAGCAAGTTATAGCCAAAAGAAGCAGAAGAAATCATGACTGTGATCCCTCCTTGGCATGATGGGGTTGTCGTAAGGTCAGACTCGCCAGTAACTGGCCATTGACCATGTGAATGGAAAAGATATGCAGTGGGATTTAGCAAGGGGACACCCAGTCTTGCATCATGTCTTTGTTTCAGAATAGACCAAAGACCCCAGGGCTGATGGAGGTCTGGCTCATAATTTGCACAGAAGAAGACAGCATAGAAAAGCTGAAAATGGTGTAACTCAAATATCCTTGTTGGAAGGCACAAAGACATCTTTTGGATAACTGTACGGGAAATGCATTGAATTGAATTAGTGAATTGTTCAAAGGTACAAATGCTCAGAATATTGCTATGGGAATCCCCCATGATTTTTTGAACAAATAGACATATTCAAAAATCCCGGATTGAAAACAAACAATTCTTTTGGCTAGAAGTTTGCAACCATTTCAGATTAAAAGAGGTGTTTTCAGCTGACATTTCTAAAAATGGGTTTCATTCACTCTAGTTTTGAGTTGGATATTTTTCCGGTGTTTTCTTGTTCAGTCAGAAAGAATGGAATGGCTTTTTAAGATTAAGCAAAATATAAATTTACATTCCTTTCAAAGGTCCATTCAAATTACTTTTTCACGTTTTGACTAGAAACTGATAGGTTTGATTGGAATTACAGTCCTCTCTCAAAATTATCACAGGCTAATTTTGGCAGATATTTTTTTTCCTTTCCTGACAACAGATTCTGACTGCCACTTATAGCATTGGGATTTCTTGTGCCTTTCTACTAACCCTCACCATTGACATGCTATTATTACTTATGCAAATCACTTAGCTTACTTCTACTTTATTATCTTCTTAGTAAAATAGCAATAATTTCCTAGGTCAGAGAAGATTTCTGAAGAATATTTATTAGGTACTTAAATCACAGAGAACATGATTTCTCTGACACTAGCATAACATTTATGCAATTACATTTGTTTCTTGGCATTATTCTTGATACACTCCTCACTAACACAGATAAGAATCAGACCTTTACAGTGGTAAATACTACTGTATTTATTATTTAATTCACTCCCAAACCTCCCAGCTACAGTTAGTGTTTGTGTTCCTAATATTTGAGCCCAGAGCGGTGCATATTCATCCATATGCATTTGGGCTTTTAAGTCTAAACAAACTTGGTATTTTTTAACGTTTGTGAACCGTATGAAACAAACTTGGTTGAATTTTGTTTTGATTCCAACACAGGTTTAAGAAGGCCCCAAAGGAGATTTTGTATAAAACTGACAAATCTTTAACTATGCTTGAGATGTATTTTTCCTTCCATTTTTGTACCTGTTTGTACAGCATAATTGCAATCCTTCCTCCCTGGAGAATAAATCAGAAGATCATGACAGTACAATTGGAAGCAGTCAGGCATCTTCCACAGATTGATATGTTTTGCTTCACTCACCCTAGTCCCCCTGCTGCTTTCCTACTTTTATCTCCAGATTTTCTTAGTCCGATTGCTTCAGACCATACATTGTGAGTGAGTGATGTCAACGGCATGCTTCATGCATAGAAACTGTGTAGCAGCCAGTGAAATACAACTCAACAACATCCTTCAGGTTTTTCTCCATGCCCTGTCTGGTGAAAGACAAAATTTTAGTTACATTAGCCACTCCTTGAAGCTTGAAGTGCCAGCAGTGAAATGCATGTTTTTCTGAAGACTTCAAAAACTTTATGAACCTTTTGAATAGTGTAAAGTCTTTATGAGGAGTACTGTTAAAATGGATTTGTAGAACTGCACCATCTTATTCAGCAAATTAATTTCCATGGTACATTAAGTAAGCAAACTTTATGCGTCAGGTAAACGTGAGTTGTCAAGTTACCGTATAGTATAAAACTGCTGGTAGACAGATACCTTTGGAAGGTGACCCCGTATTCTGTGTTAGTCTAGATCAATTTCAAAATAATATTCATTAGCTTAAGCAATCATGAAAATGATTGTGTAGGACATGTACAGATTATCTGATCAAAAGAAATACACTAAGGAGCAATCTTTGCTTGTTATTAATGTGGGTGAAGTATTATTCAGTAGTGATAAAGTAGATGAACATTGACTTTTAAATTGGATAGCCAGTAATTGGCTTTGGAAGATGAGTGTTTTTCCCATAATTTCTACATTTTTTAATTTCTTGATTACCTTTTTTTCTTAATTTCTCATAATTTACATAAAACTCATAATTAGTAACAGTCAGGCAGCTCAGTGTGACTAACTAGAAGGCAGCTGTAAGAGAATGACAAGTATGGTCAAAGGTATGGAACATTTCAAGCAATTCAGTAGGGCAGTATGCTTTATCATGGAAAATAGCTGATGGATAAATTGCTGAAGATCTTCATAATCACAATGTACAAAGAATATGAATAGGAAAATATTTTTTATTTCTCCTCCAAGACCAGCATTAGGCTGCTTCAAATGAAACTAGTGAATGAAAAAAGAAACTGAGTTTCCAGAGTACGCGGCGTTGAGATGTAGAATCCTGTGTTTCTGGGAAGTTTACAGGTTAGAGTTACAAAGAAAAAGAAGGAATAAATCAGTGACTGTTGAATATAAAGATGCACTTTTGGCCCAGGAAGACCTGGAGCTGCAAGCATTCAGCATTCCTGGAAGTGTGTGACAACCTGCTTGCAGGTTCTTATGCCTTCCCCGGTGCAGCTGTAATTGGTAACCGTCATGGGGCAAATCCTGAGCCAGATGAAGCTTTGATCTTACTCAGCAGACCAGCCTAATTCTCTTCTAGACACCTACATACATACCTACAACCCTTCGTCATGATCCATCAGACAGACAGAAGTTGTAACGACATTAAGTTAGGTGTGTGTTAGAGACTTTGTAAACATTGGCCTATTGTATTTATCCCGTCTATAATTGCCAAACTGTCCTCTTTCAGAAGCTGAGCAGAAGTGTTAAAAATTATTGTTTCCTGAAGACCAGTAAAGTTCCAATTCAGATATGTGTTAAGCATCCCCAGTACATACGAAAGATAGACACTTAGTAGGCCTGCGGTGGAGGATGGTTAAGCATCACTGAGTACAACACAGTTAGGGAAAATGGAAAATAGCAGGTGTATATATTATCTTTTTACTGAACATAATTACGCAGCTGATTCACAGCAGACTGTAGCAGAAGTGGCTCTTTCAGAGGCACTGAGGATGGAAATAGCAGGAAAGTGTTTTTTAAGAGAAAGTCAAGAAAGATAACCTTTGCTAAAAAGTCACTGCAAGAAAAAAGGCAGGGAAAGAGGAACAAGATGTGACAAGTTCAGATCACGTGCAACTTCATAAGAAGCGGAATTGCTTTTCTATGGCATTTCGTGGACATGAGTGTGTCTTTATGAACAGACTGTAGGAGATGCTAGACGAACAACGCTATGTGGAATTATCGAACATCTATTGAAAACAAAATCAAGACCATTTGATTTCAGTGGGATGAGAAGCCTATGCTAGAACCATTAACGTCTGCCTAAGTGGCTTTTGTTTCTAAGGTTATTAACAGTCAAGTACACCTTGTTTAGCCATCCGAATAATTATGTACATAGCTAAACAATCCTGTCTTTAAAAAAAGGAAAAAGAAAAAAGCTAAATATAAATCAAATATGCAATACTCATTAACTCTTATAAACCACACAGGAAAGATAAAATCCCAGGTACTAATAATCACTTAGTTACTAGCATCTTAGCTTAAAATTTATTCATTTCCAGGCATCTCTTGCAGACAAGGATAATATGGTCAATTCCATTTTTCTGTGTCCACCAATCTGTTAAAATTTAAGTACTGTGAATAACTTGAAAATTTTCATACCCTAACTTGTGCTAACTTACTTGCTAAATTTACTCACTAATATAATGAAATTGAATAAAAGATCACCCACCCATGTTAATTCTAAACAGCATATCAGAGCCAGACTAGAGCAGCGTCAGAGTTGATTTGTGTTTAAGATAATGAAATTTGAAAGTCTAGAAATGATAGGGTTGTTTATAGCAAGTTCATCTCTGTAAAATAATTGCATCCAAGTTCCCATAAACATAAAAGAGAGACATTCTGCTGCAGCTGGTTGAAAGGATGGTTTGATTAAGGAATATAGATAACATTTACAGCTTCAGAAGAACTTCAAAAGACTACCAGGGAAATCAGGGAATTTTAAAGACAGAATACAGCTTCCAAACTTAAAAGCATTATTTTTCCTAAGACATCTAATTTAGATTATATACCAGAAGCCTATAATAAACCTCCCACAAAGAAATAATAGCACACTACACATATTATGGTTGTTCAACACCCCATTTAAATACAATTACTGGCCCTTTGCCAGAAGCCAGGAAGCAATTCTTTCCATAGCAACAGTAAGAGAAAGGTCAGGATAATATTTCTGCAAGAAAACCTGCCCTCAAGAAGGATTCAGGATTACATTGTGGATTACATGCTTTTGAAATGCGGTACTTCCAAGTTAAAATTCACCTGGATCATCCCTCCACCTTCCACTGAGATTAATTCTTTGGGTTTGCAAAGCCCACACTTGGCTCCTCACACCCCGTTCTTTCCCAGCATTTAGCCAGAATAGAGCTACTCCAATTGCTACTTTAGCAAGTGTGTAAATGAGAAGCAGCAAAATGTTCCTTGCTAATTCATTGAGAGCATAGCTCAGGATGTATTTAATTAAAAGCAATGAACTGAGCTAATCTACCTAGTTCATTTTATTGGATTTGGTCTAGTAAGCAGCCTTTTAGATACCAGAACATTTAAAGGACAATGTATTGTTGTTTTTTACCTTCTTTTTAATCTTTTAAAAATTTATTTAGTACTCTGCCTGTTAGTATAAAAGCTAATAGATTTTTTTCCTAGCGTTGTTTTCCATTCTGCTAGGAGCTACTTAGCTATTGTGTATGACTGGTAAACTAATAACATCTGGTTTTGAGGATTAAGCTTGCAAAAACATATGCAGATGAGTCACTTTGATCATGTGAATGATTTCATTCAACTTCTGTTAAATGCTTTGAATCACCGTCTCCCTCGAAATCATAATCCAAGGAGAACAATGTTATTAGTTCAATAAAACTGCTAAAATGGATCAAGTAGCAGGCCTAATGGAAAGCTTGATAAGTTAATGTTTCTTTTAGCAACTCAATAGTTTGTGAAGAATGACCTGAATACCTAGGTTTTTCAAAAGTTGCTTAAGAAAGGCAAAAGTTTCAAAAAAACTGATAAATCTTCACTGGATTCTAGGTATGCATGTGGAGAGCTGTTATTTTGTGAAGTCGGTGTGCTCTTCAGTTTGCTCGTGGGTGTAAGTATTTATGGAATCATAAGCATAAAAATCTACAAAACCAATTTTTGGGGAAAACACTTGCACGCAAAAGCCAGGAACCTGTTGCCACAAAGATTATCCTGAATGTTCACACTCATTCAGGAATATCCATTGGTTTGGACTTGGATTGGGTTGGATTGTACTAGATGGAAGGATTATCATCAAACCAACGGATTATAAACATCACAGTCATAATCCCCAGAAGCTGGAGGAACCCAAGATTCTGCTTCGTAGCCAGAAGACACCTTAGTACTGGCCAATAGAGCTATGGAAGACAGCCTCAGACTCTGGCAAGTGGCTCTATTTTCTGCATATTGTTCCCTGAGCCGGGACCAGCTGCAAACACAGAACATCTGTAGGCAAAGGAATGGATGTTTCAAAGAAATGTACAGTAAATGCAAAATAGAGCACTTTTTACAAGAGTAGCAACCCTTATAATACATTCTCCTTGTTGTCAAGAAAAAGAAGAGCATTCAGAACAAAACAAATGGCAAAATAATTTTCCTTACCTACTTTCAACTGAGGTTATTTTTTAATTTGTTTCCATATAAATCCCTTATTAAAAAATAAATTCTATGATTTGTCCATTTTATTTGATAACATGTAAGACCTATCTTGAAGAAGCAGCTCATCTGTGAAAGGAAACACAGGAGACCCCTCACAAAGGCATTCCTAGTGTTTTTTCTGTATGACACAAGAAGGGTCTGTCAACACTAACAGCATTTGGAACGGTAGTGAAGGAGACTGAAGTTTATAGCATATTTCATGAAAGAGAGCTTTCACAATAAAGCTGCACTACACCTAACGTATCAACCTTTTGACCTCCTTCAGAAAATCATTTTATCCTGTCATTCTCGTGAGAATGAATCTTTTTTTTTCCCCTTTTTTGATTTTTGAGGGACAGAGGGGACAGGGATGCATTCTCAGGAAATTACTTGGGGGCTTTGAAACAAGTCCTGCAGGCCGTGGCCAAAGGACTGGTTATCATTAGAGACTTGGCATGTGGAATAAGTTAAGGATGTTGACACTGAGAACACCTCAGTCTGCTGGAGCAAGGCATAATGGTGTGGCAACAGTTGCTTCACATTGGAAACCCACTTTGTGCCGCAAAGTACTGCTGATTTTATTTGGATTTTTTTGTTAGTTTTGACTTACAGAAATTCTGGGGAAGTATCTTGTATATTAAGGCTATTAAAGCCAGACTAAGGAGTACTTAGTATAGGAAGACTAATTAAGAATTTGGAAATTCTATTCAAATGTCTTTTGAAATTACTTAATCAAGATGAAGTTTCCTAACTAATAGTTCTATATTTTATTACATTTTCCAATCCAGAAAAAAGTTTTAGTATAAAAGTTTCTGGTTACACAACAATACTACAGGTCTAAATTTTTCCTTATTTCTGTATATTTTTTTTAGCAATAAGGTAGCCAGATTAATGACTCGTCATAAGTATAGCTAAAGATGGCCACTGTCCACATAAATCTGGGAACAAAGGAATGTAAAAGGAGGAACAGAAGATTGTCAGGTGATGGAAGTAGCATCTTAAAGCTTCTACTCCTCAACATCTGCAGTATGGTAATCACCAAATTCACTGTGTCTAACAATGATCCCGCATATATTTTACAGTGTTTGAGTTTTGAACACGCAAATTCTAGATACAGCAAGAGAAATATAGTCCTTTTGCTTTCAAAATGTTTTAATGAATTTGTTCCTGCTCACTTTGAAGATGATGTCTTTGTACTGCTCTCTTTTAGTTCTTCTCTGCTATCAACAACTGTTATCTCCACACTTCTTTCCAGATGGCTCAAACGTCCCATGTTACTAATTCCCTAGTCCTACCAACTACTTTAGGGGTGGCAGAATGAAAAGGGAGCTCAGCTGATGTCTCAAGTGCACATATCATGTGCATTTGAGTGGAGCAGGATTGGGAAGCTACTTTATTTTTAGATAGTACATACATGTCACTTGCCCAAAGTCAAGTACCTTTAAGGGGGTTCTAACAAAAAATAGCAAAATATTTTTTGAATAAAGAAATTTATCTGTATTAAAAAAAAAGTCCATGCCTCCAAGAAACCTACATATCTATATACACACACGTGTATGTCCATGGCTCCAAAAATGTTGTGATAGGTTTTAACAGGAAATTCCAAAATAAGTTTTGTTTTCTTATTATTTTTTCTTTCTTTGACAGTTTTCTGACTACATTATATAATATTTTCTCCTTCCTCTCTCCCTCAGTTTCCCACAGTGTGTACTTCATATGATGCTATCTTTTCCCACAGATGCCTTGCTCTTAGTTCATGTTTCCTGGGATAGGAATAAATGTTATTATAGGGTGTAAAAATGACAGCTTGATAGAGTAAGAAGTTATGTAATTCTAAATAGAGATTCTAAATCAATTCCATAAATATGAAGAATAATAATCCGAGAGGTTAGATTCAATTTTAAATTAATTCCAAACTCTCCAACTCAAACTTTAAACCAGTTCAGTCTAACGGCTTATGAAAAGCTGGATGTGCATTTAACTTCAGTGGCAATGAATGGCACTCAGTATCTCCCAATCTGCCAGTCTTCTATGGGTCCATAATATTGAAATCATCTGAAAAACCTCCCTTTGCTTCCAGTGGCATGAGAATGAGGCTGAGTGTAAGATTCAAAATGAATAATACTTGACAGTCCTTGTGATTGCCCATTTCTCTTTGGAAAAGGAAAACTTTGCACAGATTAATTCAGAACTCAGCAAAATATGGACCAAAATAGATCAAATCTGGCCTTTAAAAAAAATCTAATGTTTATGCAACATCTTAGGCAAATCAGCAGGCTTTAACAGCAGCAAGCTCAAATCAATGGGTGTTCTGCTGGAAGTTGCTGGTCTAAGAGTACACTGCTGGATCCAGAGCAAATACTGCTGCCTCCGGTTTTCTTGCTTCCACACCTGCAGAGGAAGCACAGTCCAAAGGAAGCTGCTTCCACTAAACTTAAAAGATTTGGGTATCGCTAACTCATCTGGAAGGGACTTATGCCAGCAGAGGAACACCTCCCTATCACACAGCATAGCAGAGTGCCTTGTAGCAACCTGTTTTGATGAGGATGCTAATGTCCCTGTGTCCTCTCTCTACTAGTGAGCCTGTGCCACCAAAAGACACCTTTATCCCATATTAATTGATCTAATTTTTCTTACCAAATTTTCCAAACTGAGGTATTTTATATGGACTTATCTTTTGAGCAAACTTGTCACACCTTTGCCACCTGAACTTGTAGTATGTCTAACCTTGAGCAGAGTTCAGTTTTTAATAGTATTCTAATTTTGATTCTAAAGTAAGGATGATGTAGCCATTCTCAGTAAGTATGCCAAGCCCTCATGTTACCTCAGAAGAAAAAAATTAGGAAAAAAGAAAGAAATACAGATTTCTCTGTCAAACAACAGAGCTAATTATTATAAATATTGTTATTCTTAATTAACAAAGCTCAACATTTAATTTAAACACACACAAACAGCAATAACAGTCTTGTTTAATGAATGTAAAGCAAAATACTTAGGGCCTTATTCTGCAATTAGTTACACGCCATGTGCTCTGTCTCTGATTTTGATACAGTTTTAATGAGAAAGTTTTTAACACAAGCCTCTTGGTTAAGGTACACAAAATTAGTGTTTTGTCATCCAGAAAAATGTGCCCATTCTCTAGTATCAGCTACAGAGAGTATTCATCTAACCCCATGTTTGGCTTGGTTTACTATATGCAGTGAATTTTTGCATGAGGATTGTCCAGCAAAAATTCTGATCCTGTGTGAAAACCTAGTCTACAGGAACCTTATAGCAAATCTTGTCATCTCTCTCTTCTGCGTTGCCCAACCCTGTGGACTCCATAAAAGTGTCAGGGACGAGAACAATCTGTTGACCTCATTAGTCACCCCTTTTTCAGTATTACTGAAGCTCAGCCATGCAGCTGAGATCAGCTGTGTGGTTTTGGCAATAATCCCTGGGTAAATAATCTAGTCCTGTCTTCTAACTCTTCCATGCACCCCTTCTTCTGTCAACCGCTGGTACACAGGGGTAAACTCAGAAATCGATATAAAGCCTGAGTCTTCCTCTGCAATTACTGCGGGGCAAGGGGAAAGGGTCTACAGAGCAGCTGGTCCAGAGAACGAGGTATTCGTGCTGTGTGCACCTGGATTTTACTATGGTCTAGCCCTCTGAATACAACGCCCATTAATGTTTGCAGTACGCTAGGTGCCCTCTGGAGCACGTGATCTGAAAGCAAATCTGTTGGTACTCTCATCGCAGATGAAAGCCTGTCAAGGAGGGATGATCAGGAGATTCACTTCAAAAGTGTGTTTCTAACACGGACTATGTTATTGGAGACACACTCAGAAGGACCATGCACAGATGCCCAGGAAGAGTCCACTCTGCATGGTACAAAGAAAGCAGTGGGGCTGGTTTTGGTGTGGACTGCAAATTAAGGCATCCTCAAAGCTTTTATAAATCTTGTTTATAGCATGATGGATGGAAACTAGATTCAGTTTCCAGATCTGCTACTGATTTACTTCCTCCAGTGTCACCAACAGTCAGTTAAAAAATCAAGGGGAATGCTAATATAATTAAAGCTCTGGAAGTACTTCCCTTGTTGAGTTGAGACCATAGTTTGTCTGCTCCTTACATTTGACTTGGAATTAAATTCATGCTAATGTGTTGTTCTGAATAAGAATTACAAAGGAAAAAAAAAAAAAAGAAAGCAGCATCTCATTCCTTAGGTTTCCATCTGTGAAATGAGACAATATTTACTTTTCCTCTCTGTCTTGTAACATCTGTGGTGACACAGGCATATGTTATCCTGTATAGGCCCTAGCCAAACTGCGCACCAGTATTGGTAAGACTTCTCATTCCTACCAGTCCAAGTGAAATCAATAAAAGATGAGGGAATACATAGATCAACTAAACTTGTCTAAGGTCTAACTTTATTGACTCCAACTGATTTAGCAGTATTAAGAATATGTTTTTGTTTCATTAGGGATGGTCCATGAGTTCTTAGTCAACAAAATGTGCTTTTTTCAGTTTTCAGATATTTGAGAAAGCTGAACAACTCAGAATTTCTGGTGTTTCTTTGTAATATATTTCTTATTTGAGAACAATAAATTTAGCTAATATTTTCCCAGTGGAATGATCTTCAGTTTTATTATCATTAATCAAAACACCTTATTGCAAACTGAGTTTCTGATTGCAAGCTTTTATTGAAGATAAAGAAAATTGTCAGTAACACAACTTATTTCTTTATATAACCAGCAAAGGACAGAGTGACAGATATACAGGATATAGGAATGCAGGAAAATCAAAGCACTGTAAGTTATGGGTTACAGAAGTATACGTAATGTTATTATAAAAGTTACATCAGTGATTTATTTTTAACAACTTGTCCCTCTTTTCCTCAAATAGTTGAGCTGTTAATCTAATGCAGGCAGTAAGTCACGGAATTTTTTTCAGTTCCTTTGGTCTTGACATCCACATTTCTATAGTGGTTATTTGTTTTTTGCAGCTATAGTGATGAAATTGACTTAGTGGCAGTATTATCAAAGATTCCAACAAGTCCTTCATCTTTATTTAATTTCAGTAAATCAGGAGAATTCCCTAAGTCTATCATAAAAAAGAATCTGACAATTTATCAGTGAAATAACTTGGGTACTAGTTTTCTATAATCGGATTTTGAAGTCGTCTGACAAAAATTGTTTCTGCAGTGTCTTGCACAACAACAGCTGAGATAAATATAACAAACATTGGCTAAATCTTTCAGGGAACTTAAACTTACATTCAAACTTTAATATTAAAGACCAACAAATTTGATGTTTGTTGAAAGCAACTTTTCCAGATGAAAAGCTGGCAGCCACATCATCAGAGCTCAGCAGGGATGGTGTAAAAGCTCTCAGGACTTTGAGGACTGGAAGTCTCTGAATTCTGCCAGTGTTTCCTACACTGGCATTTAAACATTAAGTAGTCATGCAAGGGGTTAACAACGAGGCTCCTTTCTGTTATGTTGCTAAATCGTGAGCTAGTACAACTGAGTAGGTCAACTCATCTCTCATCATCTGTTACTGGTTTAGATATTTTGTAGTCTCTATGAAAAGTTGCGAGCACACCCAAAGTCCATTGAACCATAAAACATGCATAACTACTATCCTGTATAACAGGTAATCAATGTTTATTAATGGCCTTAATTGTGCTTGCGAAGACTGATAACTAGGAACAAGAGCACCTGTGGTACTAACCCCTAAAAGGGTTCTGAATTACATTTGCATAGTTTACTCCTCCCATGGCTGAATAGTTACGAAACTTAGAGAAAAAAAATCATGGGCATTTGTACCTCAAGTATAACTCCAAGGAAAAGTAAGTGGGAGTTTTTGGAACAGGATTTGCTCTGGAGACAGGGATCCACCCAGCAGACGTAGCTCAGCCTGCATCCCTGGCTTTTGTAGTCATGACTGACCACAAGCATGCTGGTGAGGGACACTGAAACAGCTAAGCAAGCGGCTATTAAAATGGAAACTAGAATTTTGTTATGTATTTGTCTTACTTGCAACCTTTTGCTTCAGTCTTGTAACTGAGGGACAAACCTTGTATGTTAGTCAATACAATCTTGCTTTGGTGTCAAGCCTAGAGCCGGGAGTCAGGGTGAATTAGAGTGGAACTGCGTGCTTTGTCTTCCCAGAAAGAGAAAGGAAGCCACCTTGCATAGTCAGATCTCCTCCAGGGACATAGTTAGCAAACCCAGGAACAGAGAATTCTTCCTTCCAAGCTGAAAAGAACCACAGTGACTACAGGAATGTATGCACCTTCTGGGTCCTTGGAAACCCTGAAACAGCACAACCATATAAAGGTATACTTTGTATGTATATATACATATACAGAAGGCTCTCAAGTCTAGGCACAATGCAAATAATGAATAAGCACTCCATAACAGGTACAAATTTGCTAAAATCCAAACAGAATAAGCTATGGCATACAAATGTGCAAGAACGAAGTTTTTCCAGTCTGCAGATTCCTCCTCCTTTTTTCTGTGTTTGTTCTCTGCTCTTGTCACATGGTAATAATTTACTAACTGACTACAGCTTCCCTAAGTGATGCAGTGACTTCAGTCTCCTAATTTTGTCCTAAATAAAATAGAGAAACTCTATAATCATAGTTCTCTTACAAGGCCAGACTGTGTCACTCTCCAAATACTTCTGCCCATGTTGTCTCATCTTCATCAATTTTTACTGTCAGTATCAAGCATTAGCGTGACTCCACTCCCTTTCTTCACTTCTACTTTTGTGACGCTTCAGTCCTTGGAGTATGCTTCAAGTTCCATCAAAATCAGTAAGAGAAATCCCTTTTGGTTTTAGCAGGAACTCATCAGGACCTAGTGAAGCAGTCATCTTACTACTCCCTTTGGTTCCTATCTCACTCTTGTTTGCATGCTTCTTCTTGCACTTAGCTAGTCTCAATAACGCTGAACACAAAGCTGTGTTATTAGACTGACAAGTCACCTTTTGTGTTACTCTCTGCCATAAAACTAAAATGGTGCTGAACCGCGTACACTGCCAGGGACCACAGGAGCAGAATCTCATCCAGGGCTCTGAACTGAACTGGTCAGGATTCAAAATAAGCCCCAGAGGAGAGGAGGTAGCACAAGCTGCTCAGTTCTAGCTGGAAGACTGAATAGATTCGTGAGTTTTTTTCTGTGCTAATTCACTCGCCAAAAATACAATTGTAATTTTAAATCAAATTCAGGAAATAGTTTTGTGTGAGAAAAGAAGTTCTTCCAGCCCTAGAACTAACCATCATGAACCCTTTGCTTCAACAGGGTCCAGCTGTCAACCCGCCCAATGAGTCAGCAACAAACCTTGATCTTCATCTACTGTTCTCCAAAAGTTAACTGTTTAACTGGTTTCCGTCATTTTCTAGGGCAAGATTTTAATTTTTAATTTCAAAGGGCAATACTCCTTGGATATTTTTAAGGTGAAATAAGGCTCCCTAAGATTGAAAAAAATTATTTCATTACACTGAATGAGATATTTCATTACACTCTAGATTTTTATTTTAAACGAGACATTAGTCCTTAAGCAAAGTCAGTTAAGTTTCTTAAACAAACCAAAGCATTAGATCTTACACTGTGAAGGGACATGTATATAGCGAAAGAGTCAAGAGGGCCTTACACACTTTTCGTGTGCTGGAGGTTGATTTTCCATTGCAATTTACTGTCACACCACCCGTGTCAGATCTGGCCAAATACCTGCCATCCTCTCCTTTCCTTTCTTCAGCCTTACAGATGCCTGGGACTTCCCTACCCATTCTACATTTTACAAATCTAAACCTTTATTTGCATTTTCATTTAGGAGATACCTATTGAGAAAAAAAAAGAAAATCACAAACTTTATAAAGTCATAGAAGAAATATTAATGAAACAAGATCTTCCAGCAAGCTATGAGTTAGCTATTTTCCAAACACTTTGTGTATTCAGGACCTGCCAAACAAACCAGCCCCATGCATCTTCCTGCTGGTGCAGTGCTGTTTGAGGCAGGCTGAAGGAGTGAAGTATCCCAGTGCTGCTCCTTGTCTGAAACACCTGCAATCAATTACCATTATTGTTCTGCTGTGCAAAGTCCAAATGCTTGCTTAGCTGGGACCATAATGGCATCGCTTGTGTGCCGTTGTCCATCAGACCACAGTATAAATCTCTGAGCAGCGGTTCTTAAAACATTGAAATTAATCTCACCTTTTTTAAATTCTAACCATAGTAGGTAGGAGTATGTTTTCCCTTAACCACATAAGGGTTGTTTTATACATTTCAGTGTTTATTTCAGTATATTTTAGAAAAGATGAGATATGCTTTCATTGCAGGAACAAATGCTAGCCCAGCTAAAACCCAGAGAATAACGGTCACAGTTGGAGGAAACACAGTAAAAGCAAGGCTGGTCTCAGATCTTGTAAGTTAAAATGGTTTGACTCAGACCATGCTTAGAAGGGAGACTTGCAGGGAAAAGGCAACGCCTAAGTGCTCATGTACTGAAAGCAGTGTGAGTGGCCAGGATTTGCCATGCTGCCCTCTGAGCTACTACAGGACCAGACCCCCAGGGCACTTCTCATGAGGTATTACACTGATGGAGTGATACACAGGGTGTGAGCTTCTGGTGGCTTACACTGATTTCAGTAAAGTTCTCACAGTTTGGCCATCCTGGGAAAATTGGAGTGTGTGGGGTGTGGTGATGTTGGTTTGTATTGAAGCAGCTGGCTTTGCTGGACAATGATAAACTCATCACATTCTCAAGTGGCAAAGTGGTCCCTTGGGGTTCAGTTGTGTAATCCTATTGTATTTCATTCCAAGCAGGCTATCCTGGGGTAAAAAGGAGCTGCATTTAGCAGAGCCCGTTGCACTCCACTGAGGCTTTAACCATATTGGTTGCTAAGCAGGCTTGAAAAGTTCTTAGAAGTCTGCCTGAACCTGCAGCACAATGCACAAATGTGAAACTGCTGGGTTAAAAAACGGCTAAGAACAGGGATTCCTTCTCTAAGGTGAACTAGATACACTGCACAGGCTTCTTGCTGATAAGAGAGGGATTATTATGTTTTACAAATTATTTTAATTGTAATTATTATTATTATGATAGCTATTCTATAATTTCTCTGAAGTTTGTAAATGGCTAAAAAGTTATAAAATGGTTTGTCTGGAAGCTAGGATAGATTGCAAAGGAAATACCTTGGTTATGCCCATTTTTTCCTGGAAAGATATTCTGTGGTTACTCTTTTAGCTAGAGCATAGCCTGAGCGAAGTTTCTTAGCCTGTTATAATTAAAGAATTATTTAACCTCTGGGGAAAAAAAAAAAAAAAATCCATGTAATAACTTAAGTATTTCCATAATGTGATTTTTTGGGGGATAACAAAGTAAAAATTAAGTTAAACTATAATGATCATTTATTGTTTATATTTTCCATCATACTGTTTTTTTCTTGGCTTGCATGAGTGGGAAAGTATCTATTTAAAAATACACACATTTTCTTCTGTTTTGTTGTCTATTTTCTGGAATTTTACTGCCTACCAGTGCTATTTTGACCACAGATTGAGAAACGCTGATAGAATATTTCACCGTGTCATACAGACTTTACTTACCCTCAACCTCTGACCATTTTGATTACTGTTTATTATATCCGTCCAAGTGAGATTTAGATACTATAACACAAGGCCCTATGCTAATATATAAAAAGAGAGGGATTTCTACACAGATCAACTGCAAAGAGAAATAAATTTGCATTGATTTTCCAAAATAATAATATTTTAGAAGAATAATAGAAAGCTCAATAATAGAAACAGAGAGAGATTAAATCACTTGCTGAAAGTCTCTGAAAGCATATCTGCCTTGCAGAACCAGAATTATACTGCCAGAGTTGGGCAGACCCACAGGCAGGCTAGCGTCAAAACTGGGAGCTGATATTTCCGTCAGTGCTGTATTACAGTCAACGCGCCTTGCTGAGAAGCTCATTATCTTCAGGCCAATACAACTGTATTGCTTTTGAGTCTATATATCTCTCCAACACTGCACTATTCATTGTGGACATTCAACCTTGGTTTGGCATTAACCCAAGGATTTCTTCATGACACAACATTTTCTGCAGTATAGACAAGCCCACAGGAAGCCTGCAGAAGAGCTATAAAGTTGAATGTAAGGGTTTTCGGTTTTAGTCCACTGTCTTAACCACAAAACCATACATCTCCTGAGGACATACTTGGTTCATTTTATTGGATACTCAGTGTAGGACATAACTTATATATCAGATCAGGTGGTAATTCCCTACCACAGTTTCTCTATGTAATACACTAGAGAAAAGTATAAGGAAAGAAAAACACCTTGTGACCTTGCTCAATTCCTTGCATTAAGGTTTATAAATGGAGAAAAAAATTTCTCTCAACCAAAATAAAAGATCTAAAGCACACGTTTTACACATACAAGTGAGAGGAGTACAGAAATGAAGCAGAGGAGAGCATGTTCTCAAGGATTTTGTTATAATAGTGGTGTTCTGTCCATAAATGTCTAGACAACTTTAAGAAGAGTTGAAAAGAGTTAAAAGCTAACATAGTGTTATAAATATAGGATGTAAATGCAAGGAAGTAGTAATGAAATCTCTGGCAAGACTTCACTTATACTGTGCTCAGTACTACTTACCACATCATAAAAAAAGTGGTTTCTTAAAAATGTGGTGAGAAGGAAAGAGACTTGATCCTAGTAAAAAAAGTTATGAGCTGTGAAGACAAGAACAGAAAAGCCCTCGTTCTGAAATAGTCACTGAAAAGGCAAATATCTGAGACACAAATATGAAGTGATGAAAGCAAGTTCACACAAAGAAATATTTATATAGATAAATATAAGATACAAATATAGATATGTGCAGGAGAATTTGAGGCATTGCCCCATTTTTACTAATTCCTCCTCACTTTATTTGCTATGATAAATAACACAACTGTCCACTTTAACCGGGAGATTTTTACCAATGAATATACCTGCAGACTGCAGAGAGTTTGCATGGCAGTTCTGCTTCTTACGTGTTAACTGGAGCTTAAGTACAACTTCAGATTATAGACAAATACCAAGTGGCTAAATGCTGGGCTGCAAGTAAGCAAATCACTATGAAATATAAAGTCACATCCCTCACTGTGAGCGCAGAACAGTGATGCTATCAAGAAAGGCATCTCTGGAGGGAGGAACATGACCTGAAGTCCAGTTTTCTTTACTCTTTCCTTCTGTAAATGTTATGTGGGAGACAGTTGTGACAGTGTTTTATCAAATGCAGGTAGGAGACCAAATCTTGCTCTCCTTGACATTGGTGTGATGATGGTATTTGGGTCCATTTTCATTCCTTCACTTCAATTATATGGCAAGACAGTAAAGAACACTTGAAAAAGCTTTTTTAACACACGATGAAAATTAAGCAGTGATTGTTCGTTAAAAAAAAAGTAATCTTGGCTTATTTTACATAAAAATTATTTTCATTCATCTGATTATAGTGAAAAAAATACAGAATCAGAAATCTCAGACATTAAGTTATTGTCCTGGTTTCAGCCAGGATAGAGCTGGTTTTCTTCACAGAAGCTGGTGTGAGGCTGTGTTTTGGATTGGGATGAGAAAATGTTGATAAGGTGCTGATGTTTTGGGTTGTTGCTGAGCAGTCAAGGACAGTCCAGCTTCTCATGCTGGCCTGCAGCGAGCAGGCTGGGGGTGCACGGGAAGCTGGGAGGGGACACAGCCGGGACAGCTGACCCAGGCTGGCCAAAGAGATATTCCCTACCATCCGACATCATGCCCAGTACATAAACTGGAGTTGGCCGGGGGGGGAGAATCGCTGCTCGGGGACAGGCTGTCGATCACGGGGTGGTGAGCAATCGCTGTATTGGGCATCACTCGTTCTTGTACATTCCTTTGTCGGTATTATTATTGTTGTTATCATTGTTGGTTCCTTGTTTCTTGCTGTCCTATTAAACTGTTTTTATCTCAGTCCACGAGTTTTTTTCCCATTCTCTCCCCCGTCCCACTGGGGGAGGGGGAGTGAGCGAGCGGCTGCATGGGGCTTAGCTGCTGTCTGGGGCTAAACCATGACAGTTATGTTTGGGCAAATATCACTACTATAGAAAAGAATCAACTCCCATATCTTCCCTTTCTGCCCATCTTTCTCTTTCCTTTCTTCTCTCCAGTTTCAGTGACCTTTGTGTCTCAGCATCTCAGAATTTTGCAGCTATTTACGTTGTGCACACCCTGTGGCACAAGGAGACCCTCTTTTACAACGTAGCCAAGATAATACCTGGCTGGAAACAAACCCCTGTTGACCATTATGGGTGCCTAAGCAACGTGTCCAAGCTCACACAGAAAAGCTAAGCAGGGAATGGAACCTCAGCCTTCTAGTGCTCCAACTTTGTGTCCTTGCTAGGCATTTGCTGGAGGTGGGGTATGTGCACTACAAGTTTTTTTCACTAGACCTATGGTCTTAGACTTATGATATGCTGAGCTTCATTCTAAAGGCTAGATATTTTCAATGACTATGTGTGAATATGTAGCGCTCTCACAGTATTGTGTCCTGTATTCCATATTCACTAAAAAGCCAGGGTCTGCCTGTTAAGCGGGGCATGTGCCCTAGCAACCATTTTTAATCAAATTCTAAGGGCAAGGGGTGATTTCTCACACAGAAGGAAATAAATGTCAAGTCAATACCAGCCATTTCACTCTCACCTGTAGAGGAGACAAATAAGCATCTTGCACAGGTGGAGAGGGAACATCACACAAAAAGCAGCATCATGAGCAAAAAATAGAAAAAAAGAGTCATGATAAGTTCATTATTGAATATACCATGAAATAAAAAATAAAACACAGAACAAATATCAAGCTGGAATGCACTGACAGCAGTGGCAAAACACGAGAATCACACACTGCATAAAAATAAAAGAGTGGAAAAATTTTTGCCTATTTATTTTGAAAATAGAATTATTGAAACCATTGTAGCAGAAACATTGTGAGACCCTTCTTGTGCTATAATTAATCCTAAACAAAAATGCTTTTTATTTGCCACATGATGGATTTTACTGCAAATATACCCAAACCTATATCTCCATATAATGTTATAATTATCAGCAGAAAGTGAATTGCTAAGCAGATGAAAACTGTCATATAGAAGCAAGGTCCCATCCCCCTGACAATGTAAATTGGCTTAGCTTCATGCAAGGCTTCCAGACTCTGTCTTATACTCCCTTGCCTCTTTCTTGCCCCTTAATCCTATAGTGTTCACAAAAATCCATCATATTTGGTAGTTATTTTTGTTTTTAAACACCTAAATGCCTAAAAAAATCCAAACCTTTGTTGCTACGTTCCCAGAGGTTATTCCAATACAAAAATCCTTACCTTCCCTCTTTTTCTCTTCAGCTCAAATCCTGCACTGATTTTAGTTAACAGGGACAGATTCTGCCTTTGCTTGCTCCAATCTTTACACCAGTTCTTTTGGCATGATAATTCTTGTAAGAAAGAGGAGAGCAGTGTTTTAAGATTTTTTTGTCATAGATTACACTGCAGCATAATTTCTGTGCATAGATACGTACATGTAAGTGAGCAAGCCTTTAATTGGAAGCATACTGAATGGAACATGGGATCTGCCTCCCGATTTATCCATCGGGTTCCTTTTGACTGCCGTGCACCCTGAATGTCTAACCTGGCCAGTCCCCTGTGTAAGGATCACAGTAACATATGGGCTAGGGATTGTGCAAGATGCTAAGACCCCATGAATCACTGAATGGATTTTCATCGGTATCGTTAGGCTTTGGATTCTGCCTGAAAATGAGGGTGGGAGAGGGAGTGGGCAGAGATGAATTTTCCTACTTGCACAATTCATCTGTTGAAAGAAAGTGCAATTTTTCAAGAACAGAAGGTGTGGGTACTGCTTCAGAAGTACAACTGTGAGGAGGAAATATACTGTGAAATACTTATATTAAGATATCTCATGCAGATGATACATGCAGGTCCAGTGTCTTGAGAGTCACTGTAGATCTAATCATGTGGAAAATCCATGTGAATTGACTTCTTACAGACCAGTTCCAAATGATCTGACAATGGCATGTAAATCAAGACTATGACAACATCACTTTTATATAAGAATAGTCTTTCTTAATACTGGAAGTAGTATTTTACTGCTCCAGATAGATTAACTTCAGTTTACGTAGCATAGGCAGATATAGTACGAGCTTCCCTGTTGTCTTATGTCAATGAGCAGTCTCCTGTCATATCCATATTCCCACTCAATGGCAGGCATATAAATGCATATACACACTGAAAACACACAGTGGTTGCTTAAAATACCTTGCAGTATCAAATACCTACAGTTTCATGCTATCTAAAGATGATCCTTCTGAAATGAGAAAGGTCTGAAATGCCACCATTATGATCTATCCTAGGGACTGGAAATACTATTGTATCTTACAGTTTTTTGTAAACTGCAAGATTTTTAATGGCAATACCTAAAACCCACTTTTGTGATTGTCTCCACTTCCCAGACTCTCACTGCCAAAAACATTTAATGGATTCAAGAACAGATCTTTCCTCACATGAACACAGAAGTCCCCAGAGAGACAAGTGAGATCTGCCTCAGCATCATCATTGTCCACAACTCTGCTCTAAAAGGAAGTAACAAACTTGTATAGTAAAACATGCATATCACACTCTGGGTTTTGATACAAGTGGTAGGCTTCCAGTTACATCATTGATATTCCAATTTATTTGTAACCTCTCCAGCTTAGTCCAGTTTCTAATGCAACAGGAAGAAATCAGTTATTTGAGCCAGGTTTCCATTTCAAGCCTGCCTGAGCTCCCTGCACTTAAATCCAATGCCAGCTCTTCCCCACAAATATACGTTGTTAGAAAGCTGAAATTCACAGAGCTGTCAAGTAAGATATCCATTAAGATAGCAAGATGCTAGTGTTCAAACTTCAACATTACAGCATTAAATCTCAAAGGAATTCATTTTGTTAATGAGAAACAAGAGAGGAAGTAATGCGCGATGCAGGGGGGTGGGGGAGAGGATAAGAATATGGAACAATATGACAGTAAAATAGAAAGCACAGATTGAGGTACCACAAGGAATCTGAATTCCTCAACTAAGACTTGTCAATGAGATTTTTAGCATACGATATGCAGTTTTAATTAAATTATGGCCCAGAGTCAGAGAACAAAGCCAAAGGCCCAGTTTTTTATTTCATTTTTAGAACAGAGATCTTATCTTCCACAACATTTCGTGCACTTCTAATTAAATATGGATTTATGGCTTTAAAGTACCTGGAAACACAGCATGACTTTTAGGATTCATCCTATGCTCAGAACTGTACAGTCAAAGGGTGAGATTCTGGCCCCTGATGAAATCAGGGGCAACTTTCTTAATAGGTTCAGAGAGAGATAGGTAAGTTGTTAGGAAAAGAGTTTAGCTTCTGCACTCTGTGCAAAAAAAAAGTTACTATACCTTTTAGTAATAAAGAAATGTGTCACTGTGTGTGTAAACACTTTCAATAAAACTCTAATTGTGTTTCTTATAGTAACAGGGTATAATTCTATACAGAGCTAAAGATTTCTGAGTACTGTCAAAAGTACTGTTTCAATCTGATGGTTATTTTTTGCTATGCCTGCCGAATCCTACATTTACTGGCAACTCTCATTACACTTTTTTCACATCCCATTGCATTAGTTAAAATAAATACATTATTCCTTCTGTTTAAAAAGTATGCTATTCCTTTTTCCAATGAGGAAATTGCTGCAGAGGGCTTTGCTTGTGGTGATGACTTATTAAATAGATTTCAAATGAGTTTTCTGAGTCTCTTAAAACGGAAGTGTAGGCTGGGTGGGAATGTTACCCCCACTCTTGAAATAGTGAATGACCATCAGAACCTGTTTTGCCATGTTTGTATAAGGAGAGACTGCAGAAACATTAATAAAGTGCATTCAGTTGAGGCTCTCTTGACACTATCTAAAGGTCAGCAGCTCTTAAAACCATTTTCTAAAATCATAGAATCATTTAGGTGGGAAAAGACCGTTATGATCATCAAGTCCAACTGTTAACCTAGCACTGCCAAGTCCACCACTAAACCATGATCACATCTACACATCCTTTAAATACTTCCAAGGATGGTAACTCCACCACTTCCCTGGGCAGCTTGTTCCAATGCTTGACAACCCTACCAGTGACAAAATTGTTCCTAATATCCAATCTAAATCTCCCCTGGTGCAACTTGAGGCCATTTCCTCTTGTCGTATTGCTTGTCACTTGGGAGAAGAAACCAACACCTACCTTGGTGCAATCTCCTTTCAGGTAGCTGTAGAGAACGATAAGGTGTCCCCTCAGCCTCCTCTTCTTCAGGCTAAACAACCCCAGTTTCCTCAGCTGCTCCTCATAAGACTTGTGCTCCAGACACCTCACCAGCTTCGTTGCCCTTCTCTGGACACGCTCCAGCACCTCAACATCCTTCTTGTAGTGAGGGGCCCAAAACTGAACACAGGATTCAAGGTGCAGCCTCACCAGTGCCGAGTACAGGGGCACGATCACTTCCTTCCTCCTGCTGGCCACACTATTTCTGATACAGGCCAGGACGCTGTTGGCCTTTTTGGCCACCTGGGCACACGGCTGGCTCATATCCAGCCGGCTGTCAATGAACACCCTCAGGTCCTTTTCTGCCGGGCAGCTCTCCAGCCACTCCTCCCCAAGCCTGTAGCGTTGCATGGGGTCGTTTTGACCGAAGTGCAGGACCCGGCACTTGACCTTATTAAACCTCATACAGATGACCTCAGCCCATCGATCCAGTCCAGATCCCTTTGCAGAGCCTTCCTGCCCTCGAGCAGATCAACGTCCTCACCCAACTTGGTGTCATCTGCAAACTTCCTGAGGGAGCACTTGATCCCCTCAGCCAGGTGATTGATAAAGATATTAAATGGAACTGGCCCCAGTAGTGAGTCCTTGGGAACACCGCTTGTGACCAGCTGCCAACTGGGCTTAACTCAGTTCACCACAACTCTCTGGACCCTGTCTACCTGGACTTTCATAAAGCCTTTGACAGCATCTCCCACAGCATTCTCCTAGCGAAACTGGCAGCTCGTGGCTTAGACAGGTTTACTCTTCGCTGGGTAAAGAACTGGCTGGCGGCCGGTCACAAGCGGTGTTCCCCAGAGCTCGGTTCTGGGGCCGGTCTTGTTCAATATCTTTATTGATAATCTGGATGAGGGGATCGAGTGCTCCCTCAGTAAGTTTGCAGACGACACCAAGCTGGGTGGGAGTGTTGATCTGCTGGAGGGTAGGAGGGCTCTGCAGAGGGATCTGGACAGGCTGGATCGATGGGCAGAGGTCAACTGTATGAGGTTTAATAAGGCCAAGTGCAGGGTCCTGCACTTGGGTCACAACAACCCCAGGCAACGCTACAGGCTTGGGGAGGAGTGGCTGGAGAGCTGCCCGACGGAAAAGGACCTGGGGGTGCTGGTTGACAGCCAGCTGAACATGAGCCGGCAGTGTGCCCAGGTGGCCAAGAAGGCCAACAGCGTCCTGGCCTGTGTCCGAAATAGTGTGGCCAGCAGGAGTAGGGAAGTGATCATGCCCCCGTACTCGGCACTGGTGAGGCCACAGCTTGAATCCTGTTTCAGTTTTGGGCACCACACTACAAGAAGGATGTTGAGGTGCTTGAGCATATCCAGAGAAGGGCAACAAAGCTGGTGAGGTGTCTGGAGCACAAGTCTTATGAGGAGCGGCTGAGGGAACTGGGGTTGTTCACTCTGGAGAAGAGAAGGCTGAGGGGAGACCTTACGCTCTCAACAACTACCTGAAAGGGGGTTGTGGTGAGGTGGGTGTTGGTCTCTTCTCCCAAGTAACTAGTGATAGGACGAGAGGAAATGGCCTCAAGTTGCACCAGGGGAGGCTTAGATTGAATGTTAGGAAAAATTTCTTCACTGAGAGAGTGATCAGGCATTGGAACAGGCTGCCCAGGGAGGTGGTGGAGTCACCATCTCTGGAAATGTTAAAAAAACATGTGGAGGTGGTGCTACAGGACATGGTTTAAGGGTCATGGCAGCGTTGGGTTAACGGTTGGACTTGATGATCTTGAAGGTCCTTTCCAACCTTAGTGATTCTGTGATTCTGTGATTCTGTGACCCAGCCATCCAGACAGATTTTTACCCAACAACGAGTACACCTGTCCAAGCCATGAGCAGCCAGTTTCTCCATGAGAATGCTGTGTGTCAAAGGCTTTACTAAAGCCTAGGTAGACAACATCCACAGCCTTTTCCTCACCCACTAAGTGGGTCACCTTGTCATAGAAGGAGACCAGGCTGGTTAAGCAGGACCTGCTTTTCATGAACCCATGCTGACTGGGCCTGATCACCTGGTTGTCCTGTATGTGCTGCATGATGGCACTCGAGATGATATGCTCCATAACCTTCCTGAGCACTGAGGTCAGACTGAGAGACCTGTAGTTCCCCAGATCCTCCTTCCACCCCTTCTTGTAGATGGGCATAAAATTTGCTAACTTCCAAGTCAACTGGGACCGCCCTGATTAGCCCGGACTGCTGATAAAGGATGGAAAGTGGCTTTGTGAGCACTTCTGCCAGCTCCCCCAGTAACCTTGGGTGGATCCCATCTTGCCCTATAGACTGTGTGTATCTAAGTGCTGTAGCAGGTCACTAACCATCTCCCTTTGTATTTTAAATTCTCACAGGATGAGAGGTTATGGTACTAAAGCCAACAAAACAATATTTATGGTAACTGGATATATATATATGCATGAACCACCAAATTCAGGAAGTTACACCCTAACACAAAGCCTTCCATAGCAGACTTATCCAGTAAAACTAAGGATAATGCTGCTGGCTTAGAAATAATGAAGTGTGTGCTTGCTTGGGACCAAAGTCTGGTGTGTGTGTATGATATATTTCCAGAATAATCAGACATATGGGAGTTTCTTGCAGGGGCAGTGTGTTGATATTATTTGTAAACATGTTATGTGGCTGTTAAGGCAGGTTAGAAATAGTTCTTATTATTTCCAGGACTAGCATTCCTCTTATTTCCAGGATTAGCATAAACAGTTTCTAAGTACATGAGGCTTCAATTTTTAATACTGGTGAGATACCTAGTATATGATTGCTAAATTTAATTTTATTCCACAGAAGTGGCTATGATTTGAGAATCAGAATCTTAAAATAAAAAAAAAAATAATTAATCAAATTTAAAAGCACCAAGACTCACCCCAATATATGTACAACATTTATTCTCATGGAATACACGGATATCTTTCTCTGCCTGTAATCTCATTGTGGACAGAAAAGACAGCTAGAAGCAGTGTTTCTCAAAGAAGATTCCCGGTACAAATTCACCAACTGCCAAACTACACCATTACAAGTAAGAGGAGAATCAGCCCTGATGCTCCGCTGCAGGTGGTTTTCATTGGTTCTTGTATTTTAATCACATTTCAGCTGCTGTTTCTGTGAGATGATTTCAAAAATTAAATTGTATTTCGCTGAAGAGGACTGATCTTGTTTCACTGTGACTGCACTCAAAAAACAATTTTTGTATCTTAGAAAGGTAGAAGTATTTTCTGATGTGATCTAGTTTAAGTAGCTTTTTTTGAATGCTCCTTTGAAAATTAGGTCTGGAAATCTGTTTTGGAAATCAGAATCTATTAAAGTCTCTCTCCTGTGAAATTGCTATTTCTCCTTGCAGCTTTCTATCTTCAGTGAAAGGACTTCCATTTGACTTTATTAACAAGTAACACAAAACCAATACTATTTTGCCAAAACACTTTGACTTTTGAAACTGCAGATTCAGTCTGCAATATTACTAATTAGACAGCAATTTTCTAATGTGAACAGAACACACTCTAACAGGGGCCACCCAAACAGGTTAGGACCTTATCCTACACATTCAGTCACAAATCCACAGTGGCTTGTGGCTTCAACAACAAATACAGGACTCCGTAATTTGTACAGATCCACTCTGAGAATACAGACTAAGATGTTAAAAGCAAAATAATTAGAAAGAATTTAGCCGAATACAAAGCAGACCTTAGTAAAAACAGCACAAATCCCCCACCTTTGATCATTAGGGATTTATGAAAATTAATTTATAGTCTTTCTTATGAACTTCCAGCCAACAGCTGAGTTATACTCCTTTCCTTCAATAGTTATGCACTAGAAGTGAACATTTAAATTCCCATTCAACCGTTTGTCAGAACAGAAGGCTTAGGCCTCAAAGACAGATCTGTTCTGGGACTGATACTTAATTTTAGTAAAGATGGCTGAAGAAAGTGAAAAGTTTTTTCATGTAATTGTCCCCAGCATTTCTTCTGGCAGTTGGGTAATTTATGATCTTTCGTTCTTTTGAAAAGCTCTCCCTCAGTCACCAAAGTCTGTAAGATGTAAACCACAGATGGACAAGATTTAGCCTCTTAAACTCCTTGCCAGTGAACTAAGTCTGCACATATAGTCCATTGCAATGTTAGTTTTAACGACCTTCACACTTACCCTCAAATATGCAATGAGTTAGTATTGTGAGCATGGCCTGTTACTCGTGTTCATTAGGTAAACCATGTGAGGGCATTAGCCTGAAATATCCTGACAGTTTGCAATTATCTTTTCTTATGCTAAGTCCTGTGGAAAAAGTCTTTGCAAATTTTGCCTTTGACTTCTCTTTCATTTCCTGGATCCACCTCTTCAAATGGTGCAGGTGACTATCAAAGGAAAGCAAGGCATTTGATGATGAAAATGTCTCAGTCAAGCAGAGGTCCAAACTTTTCAGTACTTCACACAAAATGCTAAAATCCTCTGCATTTTCTACAGCTAAGACCACACAAGCACACATAATTACATTATGTGGATGTGACAATGGAAAATTAATTTAAACTGGTGTGCTCTCAGCCATGCAATTTTAGAGTAGTCTAATTTTTTCTAGGAACTATCCCTAAGGCAAGGCTTACATTGCCTAGAAAGAAAAGAGGTTTAAAATATTTCAAAATTTTTCAATCCTCTTTATCTGCTACTTCTCCTCCCTGAGAAATTTCATGCCCCCAAAGGCTTTTCCAAACCATATAACCTAATGTTAAGAGTTTAGTATATTTAGTCAGGAAATAGAAATTATGTCATCTGTTTTGTATTATCGATTGTAACTTCAAAACACAGTTCTAGTATTCACTGTTCAGTCATCAATAACAACTTCATGAGGAATTAAGAGAATAACACTCAGAACAAAAATCTGTCCAATAAATTACAAAGGTAATTCAAGAACTCTGTAAGCTAGTGCATATATTCTATGAGCAAAAAGGAACTTTGTCAAGTCTTATTTGGCATTAATGGTACACAAAAGCTCACTTTGAATATCCTTTAAAATCTTCCTCTCCACTTTAATAATAGTCCGTCTCACCACAGAATTATTTTCCTAGCCTTTAAGAAAAGATCATTTATTTTCCATTCTGCTTCAATAAAAAATTAAAAATAAGCATATTTATTTCTGCAAGCTCAGCACTTCAAAACTACACCATGTAAAGGACAAGCCAAGTGTTTTTTGCCTAGTCAGAGCTTTATGTACTTTTTTCCTCTGTAAATTTTTTGTGGTGATTTTGAAATGCTTGTGGAATCTTGTAATGTTTAAGAATATCTCTTGTTTTTCTTAACAGAAAAGCACATAAGCTCTTATTCACGATGATTTATCACTATGATAAAAATAAATGTTGATTTTCTTTTCTCAGGCTGCTCTGTTTTTTTCTAGTTAGAGACATAAGACAGCATTAACAAAAGCAGCAGAAAACAAATAATGGGAAATGCATTTTTAAGATGCTTTTGAAATTGTGAAAGTTTTTTTTGCATTAACACTACTCAGCGATTCACTACTGTTTCTTAGCAAAGTATTTCTCTGAAGTACAAATCAAATTTAAGAAAGAAGTTAAATATTCTAGTAGTCTATGTCAGTTTAGATGCGAGTGTGTAATTGTGTTTTTTACCTGCATGCGCATGCACACGTGTAAGCACTCTACTGCTTTGCTCACTCAGCTGACACGATTAGTCCACTACTCATTTCACTAGAGGGGAGCATTTGTCTGTCATTTCCCAAAGTACTTCATGCAAAAGGAATTCCTCACACACCCGTTTTTGTCATCTTTGTTTTGTTTAGGGGTAAAGGAGAGGTCTGGCTTGTGGGTAGGATCTCATGAATCAGTCTGGGAACTGCACAGCAAAGTCAGATGTACATGTATTTCCTAACCTTATTGCTACTGTGATAGATGTATTCCTACAAACCACAGCAATGATTCACCTGTGCACACAGACAGCTTCAACCATTTGGCCACAGTTACATCCTGGGTACTGAAGAAACTGTGAAGTGAGGCAACAAGGTGTACCGAGTTTACACAATAGCACCAGGTTTATTCTCTCTGCTCTTGGTGATTCAGTAGAGAATAAATGTCATGATGCCTGGGAGCCCCTCACAGAGCGCATCATCTGTGAGGTGGTTTGTGTTACTTGAAGGAGGGACTTTGGAAGCTATAGGCAAACTGTGTGCATTGAAACTTTTTGTTTTGTACTTAGCTAGAGCTGCAGTCCCAAACAGCTTCAGCAGGTCTTCCCTTGCCAGTTGCTGTCCCAAGCATCATTGCATGGTACAGTGTGGGAAAGTTGACTTCTCCACAAGCAAAATCCTGAAAGACATCAAGCTGTTGCTGCTCCACTGAAGGATCAAGGGCAACTGAACCTATTGAGCTGCTCTTAAGAAAATCTGTGAAAGGTTTTCGCCTGCAGCCTATCACCCAATCTGCCTATGACTGTGAACATTTATGAATACCGGAGACGGCTTCTAAACTATGCATTTTTTTGTCTGCTGAAGTCCATTTTCTAAAGGTGGGTCTGTGCTGTTAGATGCACATTTTTGCCAGAGACATAAGACAGGTCATGTCCTCCGTTTTAAAAGGCATATTTAGACTAAATCCTAATACTGATTTCAAAGAAAAACAATGGAGTTATTAGGATATTATTTATTCCCAATGCTTAAGAATAAAAGAAACATGTTTATTTATTAAACTGCTGTTGTGATCAAGTTCTTCAAAAGACCATGTATGACTACCATAATTCTTAAAAAAACGGTGTGGAGGGAACTGTGATGGAGACAGAAAATTACAGAAAAGGGAAACTAATTTCACATCCATTTAATTACAAAGTTTCATTAATAAAACCCTATGAATTCAATATGTACATTATTGCTAGATCATGATCTTTCAACTGTCCTAATACAGGGTATATATTTATTTCCTGTTAGCCATCTAAAAGCAAGGTGCTTAATCTGAACTAGATATCTGGGCTTCCTGTATAGTTAAGAGAGGAAGACAAAGGCGGATAGACAATCATTCAGCCCACTTTCCTTCCCCATTTGTCTTAAGAAGGAATGGATTATTCTCAACTGAACCCAATTTGTTGCTTGTAAAGGGATTGTAGACAATTAGAGCAGAATAGATATCTAACTTTTAGGTGACTATATTTAGAGAATTATAGAACTAGTTGGGAAATGTCCTTCACTGTGATTAGCTCTAAGATGCAGTTTCTGTAGCATTGCAAATATCAGGAGAAATCACATTGCAGAATTAATTTTCCATTGGAATATATGAAAAGATACCATTTGTCTAAGGTAATAAAAATATAGTACAACAAGACCAAGATCCATGGGCTGAGGAAGTACCATCTCCCTCAAAATAGCATTTCCCCATTTCTAGCAGACATGGAACAATTTGACATTTGACAACTTTTGGTATTTTACCTTTCTGTCCTAAGGTAGGATGAAAATGTGTTTCAAAAATACTGGAGAATCTCATTACATGAACCTCTTTATTTTAATTTAATAATTTTATGAAAAACTCAGGTTTTGGTCTTTCTTTCAAAAACAAATTTTGGAAGAGCTCTTGAAGAACCCCTCCTCTCCAATCTTTCTTTGATGGGAATTAAATAAAAAGATCATGATAGAGGATTTGTTGTCTTTTGGTTTCATAAGCATTATTAACTCCACTTTAATTTCAGTAGCTTGATGTTTATGCTGGAAAAGTAAAATGTTTGAACCTTAACAGGTTGCAAAAGTGTTTTTTTATCTTGCATTCCTGGTTTATCTGGAGTTTCCATCTGCATTTCTTGTTCCTGACATTTATGTAGTAATTGAAACTCATCTAATTGAGCATAGTTATTCTAAGGGTACTTCCTGTAGTTGCATTCAGTAAAACATGAACTCCTAGTTTAGTGACTAAACTTTTGTTTCAAATCGTATAATTAACTTCCGTTCGCCAGAAAAAAATATTTCAAACTTTTCCTTGTTGGCCACTGGTCAAAGCTATGATTTTCTTTGAGAGTAAATCACAATAGTCATATATCCTCTGGAGAATTGTTAAAAGCACAATATATAGTTTCTTCCATCTAAACACATCTCAATAACGTTAATGAGCTTGAATGCATTTGAAGGACTTACTTAAACTTTTTGTCATGCTGAGTAGTATAACTAGATTATGACTTAAGATAACAGCAATAAAGAAGAGTTTTCTTGGTTGCTGTTGTGGCTTTCTTCACAGGTTTGTGTGAAATCAGATTCCCAAAGAAGTGTTAGATAACTTTGTCCCCCTTCACCACATGACTGAATGAAGCATTGCCTCACACCCTAAAGGCGTTGCTCTCATCAAGGCACATGTGGTAGAAGGAATTTCCCTCGTGGAAGAGTGAAGTTCACAATACTAAGCTGCTGCTTGGAGACAGGCCACCAGTTTCGAGTGTAACTTCTGATAGGGGTTGCAGCCCCAAGAGTAGATTCTCCTCCTCTTCAAAAGTTTCCCTCTTGGTATGTGTATTACAGATCATACCAGTGGCCTGCTGGGTATGTGGGGTTATACAGTAGCACTGCACAGCACATAGGAGAGGAAAGGGACTTGCTGCAGCAGCAGTCAATTGTGTGAGCCTTATTTCTGGTATACTACATTCAGCTGTGCATTTGCCCACTGGTGGCTGAAGATTTCCCTTTAGATTTTGACCACTGAAAAATACTGATAGGAACAATCAGTCAATTGTCTGAGGAACTGCTAAACGAACAAAGAAAAGGCACGATTTGGAAATAAACCAATTGTAATTTTCTTCCGTTAGAGACAGGACCCACACAATTCTTCTGGCTGAAACTGGTACAGCTTTGAAGGGTTACAACTTTCACACTTTGGTCTCCATCTGAATTCTTCAGAGGAGCAGACATCTCTTCAGAATTGGCCTACCCATGTTTTGGGTACGACAGGCCTTAAAATCCAGACCTGAAATCTTGGGTATAAAAATAATGATTGTGGAGGCTGAAAATGTTTAGACATGTAATAGTAATATTTACTAAAAAGTGTTTTGAAAAAAATACAAAGATTTGTTTTCCTTCAACACCACGCTCTCCTTCTTAAGTAAATTGAAAAAAACTCCTAAAAATAGGCGACTTTCTGGGTGCAGTTGTCTTTGCACTAGCTTTCCAATAAAGCAACTGGAGCTAGTCACCATAATAAACAAGTAAATAATCTGCTGGGTTACCTGTGCAACAGCTCCTGTGTTCTCTTTCCTACTATGGGTGTCTACTGGACTTACAGGAAGCAGAGTTTACTCTGCAAAAATAAAAGATTAACAGATACTTATTGGAATGTGATCTCTTCAGAACTAAACACTAATAGAGGTTGAAGTTAATTATGCATTTATCTTCTGGTTAATGTCTAACCAGCTAAGGCACTGGTTGTACTCCTGTCATTTCAACAAAATATACAAGATGACTCATCTAAGGAATGGATTAGCCCTATCTTAGGTCTACACAAAGGTTTACTATTTTCTATGAAGAAAGTATGAGCTGTCAAGAAAGGTAAATGTTCCATACACCCCATTCTATTGACAAGCCTTGACATCTCTTTGGTGTTTGTTAAGTCTTTGAGAATTGGATATGATTGGCTTGAAATAAAACTGACAAAAATAATTTTACTTAGGAGCAACTATCCTAATACTTGCACTTGAGGCAGTTCTTTAATTCCTTTATAATTCCCATGTAGACGTTCCTCAGTTGAAGTTAGCTTGTTCTGCCTCTCTTGCAAACCCAGCTGTCACATGACTCGGCTGTTCCTGCCTCTTCAGACTGGATAATCTGTTTTTCTCCCTGTATGAGCTAGATATGTCTGAGGACCATGAACATGAAAGAATACTATACTTCACTCTCTATTCTTACAAGCTCAGATGCTGGCCTGTTGTGAGGGATAAGATTCTCAATAGATCATTTTTGTTTTTAAATTCCCATTATCACTGACTTACTTAAAGTCCTACATTACAGAGCTGTTCTTGTTGCTTAGGCATGTGGACCTAGCTGTGCTTTGTTTTTTGCCCTTAAAATGCTTTTTGAGATTGGTGTTTACAAGGTGCGGTTGGAAATGGCCTGGGTAATGTTCCTTTTCAAAATCCAAGCATTACTATACTCAAAGAAATTATTTTTCTAATCACTAATTTTTCTAAATCTCATTGAAATCACTCAGGTATCCACCTTCTTGTAGTACTTGCTTCTTTGACCCATGATCTAGTATAACATATCTTACTTTCCTTTTAAAGTATTATTTTTCAGATGATGACAAGGGACATTGATTCAGATGAATCCTGCTGGGTCAGTTCAATTTTCTGGGTTAAACCAATAAGCAAACACTGCAAAAGTCAATCTTTTTTTGTAAAAAATAGCCTAAATGATACTTAGGTAATGATAGCTGGATGTTTATCTGAGATTAAGATGTTTGCATTAGCTCTTCAAAACACACATTTTTTTCTAATGTGAGCTTAGGGGCTCAGCTGAGAATGTCAAGTTGCAGCAAAACCACTTCCATTTTTCTTACAAAAGGGGAGAAAAAGAAACTACCACTTGCAGAAAGTTGGGCATATTTTATCTCGTACACAAGCAATCTGGAAATGAAAGTTTTATTATGAGTCATTTTTTTCAGTTCTATATCTGACCATTTTTTCTTTCTGTACATGTTCGTATCAGCAAGACATGAGTCAATATTTAATATAAAATTCTGACTGTGTTATTTGTATCAGTATTATAAATGTTTGTCTAATGCATTAGGCAAACTATTTCAGGATTTGGTTTCATGTCATATAAGGAGAGGAGAACAGCACTTGTTGAGACTTTGATCTTATCCTTATCAACATTAGTTCTTTCAGCTTCTCAGATAATATGCTGCACAGAAAAGTAATGATCACAAGTTGTTTAATACTGCAAAAAAGGGAGTGTTTCTTGGAAAATGTAGAAAATCTTTAAGAGGTCGGGGGAAAAGGTAGTGTGTGTTTCTGAATTGTGTTGAAATATCTCCTACAGCTTTTCTCCTCCCATTACTACTGAGATGTTTTAACTCTCCCAGGTGGTGGGAAATATTTTAAAGGGGAGTTTCTTTGTATATTTAGCAATGTGGGAAAGCTATGAAAGGGGTGTTCCCTAAAAGCAGTGACTCATCCCTTGCGTTGATTCTGTAAGAATATAAGCTTTGTCTACTGTGGAACTACTGAAAATAATATGTTTTTATCTAGGCATATAACCTTCACTATATGTACCTAAAATTAAAATTTCACAAAAAAAACACTTGAAAAGATATGCCTACTAGCCTACTAGTTTGCCCAAGCAGAACCCTTGTTTTTGAAGAAACTGCATGTATTGGCACATATCCCAGGTCATAGTAAAATTTGTAATCCTTCTCTGATAAAAAAAAATCTGAACTTTCTTCCTCTTTGCTTGTGATTAAGGGAGATACCTCTCATTTTGCCCAGGAATTTAATGGTTGGAGACTTTTTCTTGAGCCCCAGAGATGGAAACACAGGTATCTCTGGTTAGCCAGATGATGCTGGTTCTCCAGTTTTTTCTCTGATTTGGAGGGCTAAATCTAAAGAGCATATTGCTTTGTAATGCCAAGGTTAAGTGTTTTCAGGTAAGCACTTTCTCTATTAGTGAAAATGTTCCATTTTATTTGAAATGTAAGACTTTACCTGCAGGTGAATTCTCTCTCCAGTTTCTAAGCTATTAAGGTTTTCCTTCAGTCCAATAAATATTTAATTACTCCATACCAAAGGAAGCAGATTTTGACAAAAGAGGCTTTTTCCTCTCCCCATTGACTATGGAAGGGGTTTAATCCCTTACCTTTGTCTTCTTAATTCTTCCCGAATTAGTCACCTAATATAGATGATGTGAATACCACGTGTGTTATTGAGGGTTGCAAATTCCAGCTGGTGTCCAAACACCTGAAAGTTGGCCTGCATGACAACTAGGCTATGCATGTAAGGGTGTTTCCACAAGAAACTCTTCATTTAGATAAAATTACTGTGATTAAAACTAATGTGAACCAGGATATCTTAACAAAGATCAATCTACATGTTTTAGATTTTTTTGTAGTGTTTACACTGTGTTGGTCACATATTAAAAATAGTCTCACATATCTTTTGTTGTGTTGACATGTCTCTAGGTATACATATCTTAAGATACGTATCTTTAGGGGTGTGTCTGGTCAGAGAGTTTTTCTCTTTAGTAATGTGATAAAGACCTAGTGATTTTGCTTCCCAGCTTAAGACAGGTGCTTAAAACAACTAGAATAGATTTCACTGTAAATTTCTGCCCTTTGACTATTGAGAGAGTTCAGACTATTAACAAAGTAAAATTTAGATATCTAGTATAAGCTGAGGTTAAGTAAAATGCATTTTACCACCATATTACAGTCTTGAGGTCACAGCTCTACTATTTAACTTTGGGAATGGGAGCAATATATATTCTATAAAAACAACTGATTTTATAGAGGCCAACCTGAAGTGGTAGAGCTTGCTCTCCTATTAACATGGGTTACTAGATCTTGAAAATATCTAAGGCAATAGAAAGCTTTGAATAGACATGAGCAAAATTGATTATGATGATCACAGCCACAGTCTGTGAGGAGAACAGTTTGGAAGGCTAAAAGTGTGTGTGTAGTGGAAGAGTGTCCCTTTGTACTTTGTAGCTGCAAGCTTGATTAAATTCAGATAAATGATTTAATATTTATGGTGCAGTTACACATGAAACGCAAGAATGGTGAAAATATTTTAAATTCTCTCCTGATCTGAATAAGCTTTCCAGCATTATGTAGGTCCCAAGAGGAAGAACTGAACTGCGATATTCAATTCCATAATTTAATTTACTAAAAATTTCTTGGAAGAAACATGTTGAAGTTATGAGACTAATTTTTAATGCCCTGACATAGCAGGCAGCAAATTGACTTAGTAGAGTAATCTCTTGCCTCCCTCTTTTTAAGCTAGAAGTGAGTTGTTGGCGTCCCATTTGTTAAGTTCACATAATAACACTATAACTATTCACCTTATCTAAGTAGACTGACACTTTTCAGGTCAAACAAGTTCTATTATGTTAAAATTAGTTTAATCTTCTCTTAAAACTCCATTTCAAGGGAAATCAGCCTTAAAAGTACTTATTCTGAGTTGAAAGACTAATTTTGTTTCTTCTACTTGTAGTCTGATAATTCCATCAGAGCTATAACTCTGCCCTTTTGATGGCCTTTAGGAATAAACTGTTGTGAACACTACCAAAGACCACAACCCAACTTTTTTCAAGCTTCTAGAAAGAAACTACAATGCAATATTGAGAGTTCCTGCTTTTGCACAGCAAAATCCATTGATAGTTTTGTTCACATATTTAAGTCAGTCACAGTATGTCAACTCCATTATCTGTCTCACATCAGTTCTCACCTGAAATCCTCATTTACATAGCTCAGAGCACAATCCAACAAGAGAAACTCTGTAATCAAATGCAGAGAATGTTTACTGCAGTATACATGTGTATGTGTATTTATATACTTACATATGTATGTTGGTTTTAATATTTCCATTATAAACAACAACAACTTGCCCTACGCCTATTTATAATGTTCACGAAATGTTCAGAGATTCAGCTAATAACACATTAGCGCTTAGCCAGCTGGAGAATTGGTGACGGCTGCCAATTACTTAGAATTCTTCTAATAAACAATAGTTTCTCCCCCTCTTGACATATATGGAAATGGGCTATTGTTATTTTAAGTGCTGCTGTACTGAAATGGCACCTGTGCTGGCTGTAGCGTGGAACATTGCATTCCAAGTGAGAAACAAAGCTACATGGAACTCCGTGTCCTAACCTATTCTCTGTAGAATCTATGAATCTATTCAAGACAAAAGAAGAGGAAAAAATGTGACAGGGCAGCTCTGTTTTTTGCTTTCATTTGGGCCACCTTCACCTGTCACTTACTTTCCCCATATTACCAAAAAACTGAGCACGGTTTGTGAAACAATGAAGAAGGTCAAGAGAATGTTAGATTTTTCAACCATTATTTGGGACATCTACGTGAACATTTATACAAGAACATGCCTCAAGGGTTCAGCAACTTGTGCGCTAACAATTTAAGCATGCCTCACATTCCTGTTCACTCAACTTCTTCCATTAATTCACCAGCTTTTTTCCCCGTTGCTATTCTGCTGTATTTCCGTAATTGGGACAATCCATACAATTTGTTTTTACAAATCATGAGTTGGCAAACAGGATTTTAGTCCTTGATTTCCTGCATAAACTTCTCCCATCCCAGTGCAATTTATGAATTGGTCATTTTTATAGCCACTGGAAAGGCTAGTTATGTTAACCAAAATATTACTGCCATGGCATATGGTTTTTTAGTAAGAAAGTGGTGTGGCCCTGTAATCAAGTTAAACTCCTACATCTTGATGAAGAATAAAGCAGAACGTTAAAGATATTTATTCAGGAGAGCAAAGGATTTTTTTCTTTAGTTTTCACTGAAGTAGAATTTCAAAATTTCTATTCTGTTTCAACAAGTGTGTTTTTTGGGGGGTAGAACAGGCAGTTACTCAGCCTTCCTGTTGCCCCATACAGATTTATGATCACATTTAATTGCAAAACACATCACTAGGGACCAATACAATGGACAAAAAGCTACAGAAATTAATATATCAGTCTGAGTTCTCGTCTAACTTTCACTGGTATTACAATGAAAAACATTTTTTTTAAAATACATATAAACTTCTTCAGGCACGAACCTATTCAGACATACTGATATTCAGTTATAGAAACAGCATTGTGGTCCCAGAGGCTGAAAAGTCTGATAAAAGATTCATGCAGATTACTTCTCCAATATACAGAGTTTTCAGGATCCAAATTTTTGTTGCATGTATGTGTATGTGTACGAGGTTTATATTCTTAATGGCCTTGTAGTGTAAGCTCAGGTTCTGATTTGATTTCCACATGTGTTTGGAATTGCTCCAAAAGAAGGTTTTGGCTCAAGCCCACCTCTAGCCCATCCCACTTAAAACTAATGTACCTTCTCACAACACATTTCTGAAGACTTTCTGGCATCCTAGAAAACCCTTCTCAGCATTTTACCCATGTTCAGAGGTATAGTCTGTAGAGCATATGACCATTATGCTTACTGCAACTGGGACATTAAATCAGTGTGCCAGCATCACTTTCCCCAACCTCTGTGACTAAACAAAAAAAATGCTAAATTGTCCTGAGATACTGCAATGTGCAATTTTTTTCCCAGAAAAAAACCATAAGTCTGATCAAAGTCAATTAATGAGATTAGAGTTAAATGATTTACATGCCGTAATAAAAAGAGTCTGCTACACTCAGCATTCAGATCTGTTTATCCGCAAGGCTTTCCCATAAATGTCTTTTGCCAAAAAGCACTGGTGTGACCTCCAAGACAGGTTGCTTAACATGACTGTAGTCTTGCTTCTATTTTAATTAGACTTTAAGTGGTAAATATTTACTAATTACCCTCTGGGTAAATAATTAAGAAGTCTTGGTCTATTTTGCTAAAGAAAAGTTCATCTGGCAACACTTTCAGATCACAATCTAGACAGGTCTATCAATAAACTGTCCTCTCCCCGTACCATTTTTAGAAGCAGAAGTCTCTGAGATGTGAAGGTTAGATGTGTGTGGAAGGAACAGACCCAGCAGGGCCTCGGACATGGCTGCTGCTCCACACTGCCCACTCCAGCAGGAGTCCGGTTTCAGTTTTTCTCCTACCTACAGCATTGTCTCTTCCACGGCTCCCCATCACACCTCGGTATCCACCACTACTGTTTTCAGGTTAACTTAACTTCCTCTGTGGCCTGAGTTACCAGCATCAGGCCATCCTGTGGGCCCCACCCCTAGGCAGGGCCTGTCGCGGCCCCATCCAGGAGCAGGGTGGCCGGGGGCACTGGGGGCAGCCCCAGCCCCGGGCGTCAGGCACCTCCCTGGGGATGGGCCGAGGTCAGGCCAGGACACCCCGCATGTGGGCTCGGCTGGGCCCGGCCCACGGCTGTGGGGAGCTGGAGACCAGCAGCAGGGACTGACAGCTCTGGGGGGCTGAAATGGGTCCTGGGCCACGGGCGGGGTGGGGGAGCCCCCAGGGAACTGGGCAGGGACAGGGAGACCGGCCGCTGCCCTCAGCCCTGACAATCGGCAGAAAAGCTGCGCTACCACACGCGGCAGCTGTGTGTAACCTGCTATTTTTCATATTCTTTCAGCTTGTCCAGATCTTTGCAGATTTATTTCTGTGATGGCCAAACTCAGATTCCTACATGAAAATCAGTTCCCTCACCAAGTGTAGAGACTTTTCAGGCTGTTGGGAGAAGCAGGTCTCCTCAAAGAAAAGATCACTGTATATTTTTTATCACTTACTTCTGCAACAGTGCAATAGAAAAATCTTCCATACACATCTCATGCCAAGCCACATGCCTGAAGTATGGTAAAGCTGTAGGTACCTAAAGCCATGCTCTTACAATAGTACCTTAACCTTATGAAGAGCTTTTGTCTCAGTGCCATAACTCACAGCAGTGGCAGCATCTGAGATGCGAACAAAAAAAGTTTAAAGCACTGGGTACTGAGTAATATTTTAAATGACTTCATAAATGCTTAAAACAACTAGAGAGCTTGCTCTACAATTACTCAAGAAAAAGGCATCGTTTCATTACAGGGAGTTTAATAAAATGATTTGCTCTACAAGGATTTTGTTTTAAAAAGGAATTTTGAGGTTGATTAAAGGACAGGATAGAAGAAAATACTTTAATGTCAGGTTAAATCAATAAGACATTCACATCTGGAATATCACATTCACTTTATTTGTAGTCTTAAAAGTTCAGGAACAAGTGGCAGATTATTAGACATGAGGAAGAAGGAAAGGAAGGATTGTTTTGTTTAAAGAAGAAATCATCAAAAGGAAGAGAAGATAGAGGTACATAGAGAATCATTGGAGAATGTTGCTGGGGAGGCATTGTAACCCTTTGTCAGACTATTTTATGGAATTTCAAAGCAATTAGTTATTAACACACATAACAGGAACAACCATAAAAAACGTAATATTGGATTAAAAACCCATCTACCTATGTTTCAGGGCATACATCAGATAACAATCTATAGGTGGCAGGAAGTTCTCTTATTTTTTAGATTACCTTTTTAAATTTGTAGCATGGAACTCATTACAATCAGTTATGATATGTGTATGTATGCATGTATGTTAGTAGAGAGTGATCCAAGCGAACGGAAAGTTGAATATCACCTTAGTGACTTAGGGCATTTCACAAAGAGTTTGAAGTTCCAAGTTTCTTTTCTGCTTTCCTGTTTCTTCTTGGATCATGTCTATTTTTCTTGGATCAAGTACTAAAGCAAAAAGAAAAAAAAAAGTTACAAAAAAACCCTAGGCCAGCTAGGTAGCTCTTTAGTTTTATCCTACATTTATATAAAATATAGGATCATAATGTTATGGTATGTTATACCAAGGGGATTTCTTGTAGTGTAAGAACTGAAACACTAGACAATATCTGATGCAACCCAGTATGAAAGACATGCTATTAAATTATCAGTATCTGCAATGGAATCCACTGACACTGAAAAGAAAGACAAGAAAAAAGATGACAAGTCTTGTCAAGACTTGTCTAGTGACAAGGGCTTTCTCTCTCTGATGAGATGAAGGCATAAAGCAGATGCTAGTGAAGACATTTTCAACATGGTTTTATTAATACATTTAAATGGCTGATCAGACAACGAAATAGTGTGCTAAACTGTATTAGAGTCAAGAATAACACTTATGATCTTTTCCCATTCCAATATCTGTTAAATGCAGATGCAAATAAAATCCATATTAAAATATTTACATGGTTGTTCCAGAATAACTTATCTTCTCCATTGTGGCTTCTGGTCATTTTGGTGGTGGTGGTGGGATTTTGAGATCAAGGAGGTTGAGGTTTCTTTTCCTAGCAGCATACAAGAGCCCACAGCCAAAACAAATATTTGCTTGGTAAAAATGCATGGAAAGGGATAATTTGTCCCTTGAGACATCTACAATTTAAGCAGACATCTGGGTGGGAGGAAAAGAAGGGAGGCACTAAATAGGGTCACAAAAAAGGTCAGTGGCAAAGCTGTGAAGAGAAGCCAAGCATCATGTTATCAAGCCTAGGGCCTCTAGGCAAGAACCACTTACTTGGGAAATTTCATTGATACCTACATACGTTTTATAAAAATCCACTCAACCAAAATAATATTTTGCTCTAATTCTCTTAGGCCAATCAGGCACGTCAACACACTTCACGCCTCAAAACTGTTATAGAGTGCTGCAGCTGCCTCCGAAAACACCAGGAAAGGGTGTACGTGTTGGGGAGGGTGGGGGCAGCTAGAGTTCTGCTGTAGGAATATGACAGACGTTGCATGACTGCAGCTTTTCACCTTGACTGCTGATCCAGCCTGTAATCTGCTCTTTGAGTAATTCTGCCTTCTGCCATCCTAGAGCTCATTATTTATCTCCTGCCTGGGGTTTTAAGTTTTGTTTTGGACAGGGATTATGCATGTAATAATGGTACTCATGTAATCAATAGCCAAAGAAACACAACTATGGGAACCCAGACAGAGTTTGTGTTCGTTTTCATTAAATAAACCGTTGCATGTTTTGTGGAAAGGAAACAGGACTTTTTTTCATTATTGGACTTTCGCCATTATTTCTAAATTGTTCAAGCCAAAAACTTGCAACTGAGAGTGCATGGGAAATTCCTGTTGAAGTCAGTGGGAGATTTGCATGTGATTGCTACATGACCCAATAAGTGTGTAATTTACTTGTGTTCTGGTTTTCATTAGGTATGGACAGCTTGTTTCCAAAATAAATAGCAATTCCAAAGACAGAGGTCTTACCCATCCAGAGCAAAACTCAAGCCAAGTTTTCAAATGTGTTTTATGTCTTTGCTTTTACCTTTTGGATTTCTTGCTAGTCAAAAATAGAAGTGCCATATTTCATGTGTTAAGTGCTTCTAAATGTGACCCGAAGAATGAACGTGAAGTGACGAGGAAATCTGCTCCTAAATTTTTTTTTCTGTCTGATTTTGTGATTCAATAAATAACTTATCGGGTCATCTGACACACATTCTTTAAACCTTTAAGATATTAACCCATTGATCTACTTACTCCTATGAAGTGAATAGAAAATTATAGGGAAAGTGTGGCATTTTCTCGAGAAGTTGTCAAGAATTGAAGATTTCATTCCATATCTTAAATTCAAGATGCTACTGATATTCTTGCTATAGAGCATGAATCAATAAGTGTTTTCATTTATCATGCATTGTGTGTTTCTTATGCAATAATTTGATGCAGTATACAGTTTATACACCAATCTTATTACACATAAGTGTTAAATATATTGTAATTTATATGATATATGTTTCTCTAGTCTTGTTAAGAACCAGCTTCATTGACCACCTGCTACAATAAAACAGTGATCTTTCTATCTTCATTTGGATATCTTGCAAATATTTACCCTTTCTCTTGCCTCGCCTCCTTTCAAGTTAACATAGTTAAAAATACTGGAAAGGGAATTATAAATTGAGCAGTAATGTCACTAAGGGTCTACATTATTTTAATTTAAAAAAAAATTAATTAAAATAATGTATCTTCTTTCATCTTCAAGAATCTTGAAGTAATACATGTTCTTTATATATTTACATCTTGCCAGTACTGTTCTCATCAAAGCTTGTGTCGATATTTTCTTTTATGTCAAAAAGTGCAGTGTTTGTCTTCAAGATTCCCAAAATATTAAACATGTGAGAGAGGGAGAGGTGAACAAGAAAGACCAGGCATGAGGAGATGTATTTGCAATGGAAAAATCAGAAGTGCATCACGAACATTTTTTTCTGGACTAAATGGCCTATTACAGAGGCTTAAGAAAGGATTTAAGAATAAGGTGAGCACTGGGTAATCTTTTTGGTGTACTCTCACAGTTCACGGGAATCAGCAGCTAAATGCGTTCCTGATCCAAAGGCATTATCTACCTTCTTATATTAATATCCACTAATGGATGTGTTCACCACTGAACTATGCAGTTCATTTTTTAACCCATTATACTGTTCTGCTCCATGATAATCTGTAGCAAGCTTCACTGTGCAGTAATGCAGCGTGGAAAAGTGTTCCTTTGCTTTCTTTGTGTTTAGTTTGAAGAGTCCAATCTGGGTAAAAAATGTATGTACTTCTACGCAAAGGTACTGTAATTGTATGTCTGCACCTTATTTTTATATCATAATCCTTTTTCTCTTTACAAGATTTAAAGCAAAGAATAGAACACAACATGAAAATTGTGGTATATCTTTACTGTAGCTTCTGTCATGAATACTACAAATAAGGAATGCTGGCTCAGAGTTCAAAACTGTCAGGTGAAACCAGAAAAAGACAAACCATACCAGTGGCATATGTGCTCAAAATAGAGTATTTTCTCCTAACAAACCACTTAAAATCTTGATGTAAGCAAGTCTGAAGTGAATTAGATTCAGTAAATTGGCTAATAGGAGATAATATATCAGTGCATTGCTTTTGACAACATAATTTAGCCTCTCAGTTCACTGATGAGAAAGGATTTAAGATACATTTTTGCTATAACATTGTAGAATAAGGTTAATTTTTACATTAATGATGGCCTGGTTACTGATCAGGCACATCCAAAATTATCATCTTTATTTTTCAGTTCTTAAATCCGTATCTTTGTTGACACATCTAGCTGTTGTGGAAGAAAGTAAAAAGAGAGACTGAAATTCTCATTTCCTACCTGACTAGGGTTGGCAGAGTCCTTCCTTCTATTCAGGCAATTAAATACCATCCCAGTGGGTGAAGGTGTCAGAAAAGATTGAACATCTCATTCTCCTTTTAATTCTTTGAATGTCCCTTTCTGGTATAAAACAGATTCACCAAAGAATCTCGAGAGGACAATTTCATCCTTTGTGTATACATACCTGTTTCTAATGGCTCAAGTCTTGATTTTTTTTTATACTACTCTGTTCCATATTACTCATTGAGCTGATCAGTTGCTTTCCATCTGTATGCAAGATGTTTGCAATTCCATGGTGTTCTCTATTTGTAGAAGGTAGGGCTCTTCGAGCTGATGATAGAATTTTTAACAACCTATATATATACTATGATAAATAGCAGTCATATCTCTCATTGTTAACAAAGGGTGGCATTGAAAAAATGAATTAATTACGGATCAAATTTTCTGTAAGTTGCTGTTCTTTATTCTATAATGATAGCAAATGTGCTAGTTAGTCATAAATTTACCTCTTATGGAACAAGTTGAAAACAAAAAAACTTTTAACATGAACACATTTAGCCTATACTTTTATCCTTATATCCCTATTTAATACAAATTTGAGGTTAGCATAAATGGCACCATCCCTACAGATGTAGCTCTAACACAGTATGTGGTTTATATTCAGCCATTAGAGCTATTAAAGCACATTAACATTAAGCAGTGTAATAACATGAACTGTGCTTCCTGCATTACTGAAATGTTACTCTCCTTAATACTTTTATTGTGGAATTCTGTATGATTTATTACTGTGCAGCTGAGCTAATTTCAGTATTGCATGTCTGAACATCTTGGCCTTGTTTGGGCTAGTCATAAGTCTCTGAATAAAATTTGGTTTGATTAGATAGCTGTCTTTGGCTCAACAGGTGAGTTCATCCAAATCATGAAAGCACCCGCTACTGCTTTACCAGATTGCAATCTGAATAGATATTTTATTACTGCTGTACTGCGTGCTTTTAGATGAATAATTCTGAGAATTTTTTTGAATACTTGTAACTAATTAAGTTCTTTGTTTCACATGTTTTTTGTGTTTTGTTGGGGTTTTTTTAAGAGAGGCCATGACTGTTACCAAGATCAGGGAGTGACAGAGTGAGCCTAACCAGAAAAATTGAGTTGAAATACCTTCCCTAAAGAAGCTTAGCAGAGAAGTGGCAACATCAAAATGAGAATTTCCCAAGTTTCAGTTCAATCCCTCTTCAGCATTGTAGCTATTGTTTTCAGTAGTGTATCTGCCCCTTTTATGGTTGAGCTTTATCTTAAAGTTGAAGAACAGTAAACTTTCTATAGAGTGTTTAGTCAATCAATGGGAACTTTAATATTGGTCATTTTTTCTGAAATATTGTTGAATGTCTCAGATAAACTACTGACAACAGCATATTATATCTAACTAATGGAAAATCTTTTCATCTATAAAGGTCATGGTGCTTTCTTTTTCAGTTACATAAAGCCTCATGTCCAAGTCTAACAACAATGTAGCTGACATGTTCTTACTTTATCATAGAAGAATTGCATTACAAAATTGGAAAATATTCAGTTCCTTTCCCTTTCAGCTCTGGACTGTACTCAAAAGCCAGAGAGCAAAATGATTCAAAATTATTCAAAAATTCAGTGCCGAGGATAAAATGCCACATTAAAGATTTCTTTTTGAAAGTATAGATACATTGGAGCTTCTAATATAGCTTAGGCTATCTTGGCAAACCTTTGCGTGTATACTGTACGCTATTGATTTAATTTAGACCACAATGGGAAATAGGTCTCCCTACATCCAGACCTTGGCCTACGTTGGTCTTTCACTTAAAGACAGCAATACCTAGGACCGTGTTTTAAAGAATGACATAACTTATAACGAGAAGGAGCTATACTTTATCTACCCCTTCTGTTTATCAGGAGGGGGTTTCCTCTTATGTTTGGCAAGAGGGAATTTCCCCTCTCTTCACAGTTCACAGGGTAGCTAAGAGCAAGTTTCTTGCAATGCTGTTTTATATGTTGCACTGAGTCATTCTTTCACAAAAACTCAGAACTCTGGCACTCTAAATATATTAGACTTTATAGCATACTTTAAAGATATAAATAATTAGGCATAATATTAAAAGGAAAGCAAAACATCATCCAAAAGGAGCTTACCAACAGTAGAACGTCAGGCTATTGGGGGGGGGGGGGCAAAACCAAAAACAAATATGACACAAAACACCAAAAAACCCACAAAAAACCTGAAAACTTACCCAACAAAAAAACAACCTACTGCATCTTTACTCAATGAATGCAGCAATTCCTGCATTCTATGCAAACTTCTGTAAATGATTCAGATGTGCCACATAGAAAACTATTAACCGATCTAAAGTATATAAAATTTAAGAAAGAATTCTAAGGTAGGTGGGGAGCTAAGAAAAATGAAGATGGTGTTGGGGACTGTTGAAAAGAGAAGCATCAGGCTGGAGAGTAGATGCTAGCTGAGTTCCTCAAGGAACAGGTTTTGGTTTCATTAATTACTTCACATAGATATTAAAAGCATCCTGAGGCAAGTCAATGGTGTCATAAAGCTGGAAGCAGTGTCGGTATTAGAGAGAATTGAGACTATATATGCTGAACATGCCAGAAAACCCTGAAGACATACAAAATGCTAGGTCATGCACTTGGCAGAATTTTATGTTACCTCCTGCATGCTGAATATAAATGAGAAAGAGGAGGATGTGTTAATGACAAGATGTAGCTATGAAATATGATATAGCTATGAAAAAGGTAAATGCAGACTAATCTCTAGATGATGCCAGGAAGCTTTTAAGGCATCTTTGGGATGGGAGAACTGTCCACTTTTAAGATTACAGATAGAAAAATGTTAATGCTTATTTTAAAGGACTTTACGAGACTTTGCCTGAATTACTGTTTTTCTGTTCTGGTTATGCATACATAAGAATGAAGAAGTCCATACGAAACATGTATTTATGGTTTACTTGTGGTCTACTGTTTGATCAAGGGTGAAAAACATCTACAAACTGATAAAGCCTTACCTATTTGATTATCTGAAGAAAATAAAAGTGTGCTATCTTGCTGTTATTTACAGAAGATGCTGTGCAAATAAAGGAAGAATTCAAGTTGCTGGTGCAATAGTAAGCGGAAACAAGTATGGATTTATTGTAAGGTAGGAACTAGAAGGAGACTCATATCCATCACAGCAATTGACCAACCCACGTCTCTTAAGCTGCGAGCAAGTAACAAGCAGTTCGAGTGCAGCTTTCTGCTGGAGCTGTAACACGCGACCTGCAACGAGGCTATTCTGGCGCAATGGCTGCTTTATACTCGAAATCCTTAAATGCCCGTTCCAGTAACAGAGCAAGAGCCAACGGATCCAGCACTGCAGTGATGTCACTTGTGTTCCCAGCCAAGCGCCATCTCAATAATCGGAGCTGTTTTTCTCTGGCCTGCAAATGGCCTTGGAATATCTTCTCCCCCAAGGTTTCTGAGGTATGCGGGCCAGGAGAGCTATGATGAAGTTACACAGTCTTAAAACCAGGAAATCTTATGTCCTTTGGGATCTAATGTAGTGAACTGAAATATATAAATGCTACCTGGTACTGACCTAGGCTGCGTACGTGGTCTGCTGTTCCTGAGCAGTAGCATAACTGACTGCAAGCGTGATAGAAACGGGTTAATCAAAAAAATAGGAAAAAAATAGGAAAAAAATATTTGGGGGCCTTATCTGTATCAGTCAGAGAAAGGATACTATGTGATGATGATGCACATGCAGACAGGGAATCTTTCAATCTGCTATTTGAAATTAAGTGGACTAATGCCTAAAACAAATTACCTAAAACAAATTATACTAATGTGAATAAGAGATAGAGTATTAAACTAGGCTTTAGTATTTTAATAAAGTAATAAACCAATATATAAGGAATTGATAACAACATATGAAGAGGACTTTGCACTTTCCTTATTTGGACTACTAATGACTTTACCCTTCTATATATTATCTGCTCTCTATATCTTTATTACACGTGCTTTGTTGCTTCCCATTCCTTATTCTATTAATAATGAAGAAAAATGACAGCTCTGGTGTACAATCAAATCTGTTGTGGAAAGTATCTGACTGAAAGCCCTTGTTCCTGCGAGAGATGTTCTGCAGAAGGCTGGACACCTAACTTTTAAATGGCTAAACAGAACTCTGATCCTGATTGACTGTTGGGGATGCTTACATTCCCGAAATAGCAAAGAAAACAATGAAAGAGAAAAGGAGAGAAATATCATTTAAGCCAGTGTGCTAGCTTTTTAAAACAATATGTATTTTTACCTTTCATTTTTCCAATATAGTCTAATTTTAACCAGTTTTGTATTTTTCCTGGGTGCAACGGTGCACTCCGTTATATTGTTATCCTTTAAGCATCAGAAGAAGGAAAAGAGCAAAGTAATGAATGTCTGCCAGCAGTTACATTTACTTTTAATAAGCAACCCAAAACTGCTGAAAATAGTAAAAAGCCTTAAAAAAACCAAACAAACAGGAATCTATCATTTTAAAGTATTCTGGTTTGAGCTATCCTACATCATATTAAAAGGGGCCTATACAGTCCTGATCTCACTAGCCTGTAGACCACTGCATGTAGTCCATGATAGCTTTTTATACATTTTGAAGAATTACAATTCCCCCTCCAGAGTTTAATGGGTTTAAACTCCTCCACCCATTGCAAGTTACACCCACGCTCCAGGTTCATCTCACTATCCTTTCACAGCAACCTGGCCCCACAGCCTCACCCACAGCCAATCCTCTCCGCAAAGTTATCAAAAGCCGTTATTTATCACACAACCCTATCTACCACACGCTGTAGGAAGGTGGTGGGGGCCAGATGGAATTGGCAAGACAGTTAGACCTTGCGTCCCTCCTGTTCTCTAGCGGTTCCCCCTGGAGGAGGTGGGGGGAACCCAAGGAACGTGGTCTATGATCTGAGATACGAGCAGACTCTTACAGCAAACAAGCGTCTCCGTACTGAGGCGGGGACACCGACTGCAACTGTTCAGTCCAGCAAAATCTTGGCTAGCTTGAATACTACTAATTGCTATATGTTGCCTTGTAACTGCAACATAACACATACCCTAGACAAGTTGTTTGATGCCTACAAAGCAATAATGAAGGAAAAAAAGAAGTAGGAAAAATAGTTTTCTTACAGTTATAAAAGCTGTTCTTTATTTTTTCCCAAACTGTCAAATCTGGCAAATTTACCTTAAAGTAAATGTCTTTAATACCTGCACAAACTGCAATAAATACTAGAGATGTCGTTGGAGAAGGAGGAAAAGCACATTTGCCAACTGTTTAATTTTCTTTCTATCCACTCTTCATCACTGGAAAAAAGCTAATATCTTGAAAACTTATAAGCTGAATGCCTGTATCCCATCATGAATGCTGTTATTGATTCTGCTCAGTAGCAAAGGGAGTGAAGCAAAGTAAGGATTCAAATGTAAAACTGGTGAAATAGCTTTTGACATCTACTTCACAGTTTATTTTACACTGCTTCAAAAGTAGCTGGCTCTCCAATGCCATTAGTGCTGTTTAGATGAATGGGCATTGCAAGAGCAGATGGAATTCTCTGATGACAAATACAAGGTAATGAACACGGGAAGGAATAATTTGAACTGCTTACACACATTACTAGGTTGTAAATTAACTCTGAGCCATTACTCAGGAAAAAAAAAGGGGGGGGATCACAGTGGAAATTTCTGGCCAATATACGGTAGGTGTTAAAAAAGGAAGTAAAATGTTGATATAGATCAGAAATTAAATTGAAAATAATTTAGATACTTGCTTATGGGTTTGTATTGCTCCTAGTCACCATGGTATTTGTGAATCTTCCATGCAATGTCATTAATATTAAGAAATATCTGTGGAATAAAATGTAGTTTCTAATGTTTTATTATGTGCCTGGGCTTCAGGTGTTTGTGTGTGTTTGTCTTAGTGCTTATTCGCATGTACATTCTACTTCTCTCACAGTTGTTTTACAGTGAAATAAGGGATAAAAATATCACTCTTCTATCAATGTTTAGTTAGTATGCCATATGCTGTGATGATACCATTTAAACTGGGCATACATTTCAGTTTTATTTGACTGGTACGTGTTTATACAAGAAAGAAATAGTTCTCCTAAGCAGCAAACCTGTTGCAACAGACAACCGGATTACCTACATTCTACCTGAAGTTATTAAATAACAGAATACTGATAAATTTAGGGCAGCATGCACTATCAAGATACGTTAGATTTTAAAATGCAAAAATGGAACAGTTCACTTTTATTTATAATTTACATGACTTTCTTTTTCTTGCTGTTCCTGCGCGTCTAAGAATTACTCATTTTATGCTTTGGCTCTGCTTATGTTTCTGAAAGTTTCCTGCCAATTGAATCCCATTGACTTTAACAACATTGCTTCCAGTGTATGGAAGCATAACTTAAATCAACACTAATACTTATTAAGTTCAACTAACACTGTTACTTTTAATTAAAGACAGTTAGGAAAACTCCAGTAGTACTATTTATAATGGACAATGCTATTCTGAAATGAGTGAATCTAGATGTTTACTGGAATTGCACTTTTTGACTGATACAGGTAGATAAATTCTGATGACAGCAAGAGATCTACACTTTCAAAAGGCAAAAGGTTTCTTTTTTATTCAGGAAATCTCTTTGACTATTTTTCTATAACACTGTACTACTTTACATTATTTACAAGTGAAAAATATTTGCAAGCATAATAAAATAATTAAATATTGTTTGTAATAAATGTTTTATTTCAACCAAAAACAAAGTTCCAGGAAAAGTTCTTCTCAAGTGATTTTGACCTGGGTGTGAGGAAGAAGGGTATTCTGAGCCAGAACAGCACCAAAATCCACCAGGAAAATTACTTTTTATTCTCCCTCCAGGTTTCTTCATAAGTTATGTACACAAAATGCAGAAAGATGTGAATTACACACTGGTTGTTTGTTGTGACTTTAAGGACAAAAGGGAACCAAATGTCTATAATTTGTCAAGAGAAGGAGCCAAAAGAAGACTTAGGTGGGAGTGCATACTGCAGATATAGTATGTATTACAGAATATAATATTTTGCATATTTGGGAACTATCCAGTGACATATTTGTCACAACTCAAGTTGAGTATCCATATTAAGAAAGACTTGAGTTTGCCTGAGCTACCTTAAATCAGCAATGTAGGAAAATAGCCTCTATGGAGATATTCCTGTTACAGCATCATGTGCTGTAACTCCCTCTTTCCCATTACTTTAAATAGCATGATTTACATTTCACTGTGTTTAGTAAAAAGAAGAAAGAGAAGATTAATTAAATGAGGGTAACTCAGTATGGATGTAGGAATGAAAGGGATCTTCTGTGTTATCAAGTCCAGTTCCTAGTTATACAATTCTGTTCATAATGGTAAATAAAATATGTCCATAACTGTTCTCTGTTGCTGAGGCCACCTGACAAAGAGTCATTCATGCTGATTTAGTGCTTTTTCTTATTATTCAAAATAGACTGTGTATTAGGAATGGTCCCAAGTTGATGCAATGTCTCCAACTGTCCTGGGAATTATTTGAGAGAGTGCTAGGAGGTCTGGGCCAAAACTGTGCCAGGGGTTGGTTTTATAGTGCAGACAATTGAGTTCCCATGCTCAAGAGATTTTCTTGATATTGTTTCAATCACTAGTGTAGGTGCAACTAACACCTTTATAAATTAATTTAACTGTCTTAGAGCTACTTATTTTTTGCTTTTTTTAGATCTATAGTGAGGCTGTTCTAGAAGTTTGCTTCTTCAGTAGATAAAAATCTTTGCTTAATTTCCATTATAAATTTATTCCTATCTAGATTATATCCCTTTGTTCTTGATAACAATGCTATACAATAGTAAACTACCTTATATTCTGTTTTATCAAACTCCTGATTTATGTAAAGTAAAAGGAAAATTACCAAGAATGCTTTTATTTTGAATGGCTTTGGACTCAAAATTATTGATTATGATCATATATATAGGATTTATAAGGATTTAAAAGTGATAGAACTGAGTGATTCTTAGCCTGAGTGTGTATTTCTCATTTGAGTATCACAATTAACATCAGTGGGATGTTGATGTGACTAAGTGTCACTCAGTATGTAGAACCTTGTTCAGTGCAACTTTGCCAGCAATTCACTACAGTCAATTTAAAATGGTTGAAAAGTGCATAAACCCTGAACCTGAAAATAAACTGTTAATCCAAACTGATCATATTTTGGTTAAATAGTTTTTCCTCCCTGACGTTTTGTATGATACTCATGTATCAGCATCTACTGAAAACACACTATTTTAATATGTATTCTGGTTGTTCCATCTGCTGTAATATGAAGAAAACCTGAATATTCACACATATTCATGCACATATATAGCCTTACCTTGGCCTTCGCGTTAAGCTGAGAAAATTTGGTGCATAAGACTAAAACTTAATAAGAAGCTATTCTGCTGTGAGTAGGAATCATGGCTCAAAGGGTGCTACCCCCATAACCACAGCAACCAAATCTTCACACCCAAGGAAACAATTCCAATTGCCATTGCATGCATGTAAGTATAGACTTTACACCACAATAGTCCTGACATTTTGATGTAAGCAAAAAAAAAAAAAAGTGTATCTTCAGATTTGGTTTTCTTGTCCAAATGAAGCTCTTTCAATTTTGCTTCAATTTTATCATTTTACTTCATTATACAGATGTAAAAAGATGGCAGATAATGAAAGAGAAACTTGTTTGAAGAGCTGGCAATTAAGCTAGCTACTGAGATCCTGATCCAGCAACACTGGATTTCCAAAAGTCCCTACCAACTGAGGGAAAAGGCTGAGAAAGTAAAGCTGACTGGGTGCCTTACAGTGTAATGTAATAAGGTCAAGAGAGTTGATATTCAGATTCTTGTCTCCCTGCATGCCAATGGTTCATGTTCCCATTATTCCTATAGCTTCTGGTTATTATTTCTGCTTGCTTTCCCTCTGTATCTCTCTCCTGCTGTGCTACATTAGAAAACTGAGTGCATGCTGAGTTCTCACAAGGGCCTCATCCTCTGCTTTTCGCCTCAAACAAAAAAAAGAACAAAAGTGCTTTTTATAGGGATGTGGGAATCATGGTAGCTACAGCTAAATATTTTTATTTTATTTTAGGGGCTGCTAAAGAACTGTGTATTTTAATTCATGGAAAAGGAGAAAACAAATAAGTCTTATTTCTCTCAATATTTTAAGAGTTCTGGTGAATTTGTAAAAATAAAGTAACAAAAAAAGGCTCCCAAAGGATTGCTTGTCTTTAGCATGTGAAGAAATTTCAGTTTTATTGCAATGTAGTTTTTCTAGTCTTAAAAAAAAAAATTTGATCAGGTGTGGTTATTAGCTGTTTAGCAGAGTTTCTGCAACTAATGCATGACATTTCACAGGCAGAGAGGCAGAAGTTTGCTGAAATTCCTTGGAGGTTTTGGAAAGGCTATTGTAATTATTGAAAGCTGAAGAAATGTTACTGCATGAAAATTATGCTTTCAATTTACCATCCTTTAAAACTGAAAATTGAATGTAGATGTGTCAAACATTTTAAAACACTGGCCTTTTTGAGAGCTATTCCTTCTCAACAGTTTGGAAGACAGCAAGTATTATGAGGGGTTAATTTGCTTTAGTAAGAGATGTAGACCATGAAAGTCATGAGTCACTTCATAATATGTCTATAAAGGAACTTCACATTCCGGTGGAAACTATCTAAACCATGCCCATAGAACCCAGAGTGCTGACCCTGTACCAGCCTTTAGCACTTTGACACAAGGTAGGATTCATTTGATGAAATTTACTCTTCTGAACTGATCTGCCCATGATCTTTATCGTCTGTGAAGATCCAGTCAATATACTCAGTGCAATCCCGGGTGCAATTCATCTCCTAGGTAAATACCTGTCTGAAATAGGTCAGGTGAATCACATCCCTAAGGCATATATTTCTCTCCTTTGACTATTAAGGGAGATTTAGGTCACTGGCTGTGATGTTAACATCTGCATTGTGGGTGTTGAAAGGCAGGTGAGGCGAATTCCAGCCAATGTTTTCTGAATAAATTACCTTACCAGTCTGTGTTCTTTTTTTGTGGTTAAAAAAGCAGTTGAGATAAATGTTCATCCACCTGCCAGAGAACCGTTACTCTTTGATTGCCACAAAAGTGTTATTTGTCTGGCTTCCAGAGAATAAAGACAATTCTTTTTACACTGGACATCCCTCACATGCCGGAAAACAATTCATGCTTGACCTTATTTTAGGTCAGTTCTGATTACTGGTGTATTTTATGGGTATGATGAACTGAATGTTCGTGATTGTAGATGTGATGAACTCAAGCAATTGAGTGATATGATAAAGCCAATCAAGATTCAAGTCCAGTGAGAAGCTTGCTTCTCAGGTGATCTCGACCTTGAGGGGAAAATAAGCGCTGTACAAGAACGAAAAGTTAAAAATTGTCTGAGTGACCAGTGAATAACCTGATTTTCAGGGCTCCTGAGCACAAAATTCTTTGATTCTATATGGAAAAAATGCAGAAAATGAAACAAAGATGTTTTTAAAAGTCTGTAAAATGTGTTCTCACAAACAGTGAAATGCCATAATCATATAGCTATTGTCTGACATGATTCCAAAACACAGTCAAGATTGTTTTCTTACTTTAATTATATAGTTCCCACATGAGTTCTTTTACATAAAAACTTAATTCTCCACTTCATCTACTCTGATACTTTTCTCTAGATATCTCTTTTGAGAGATCTTTATCTTAATATTTTTTTCTGAGATAAACTATTTTCATTTTCAGTACTGAATACTGGTTAGTTAATCTCTCGGAAGCATAGAGGAAGTTCTTCTGGGAAATTGGAAAGAACAGAGGATAATGGCTCTCCTGACCAGACCAAAAACCATAGCTTATACATGGGGAGCACTAGAAAAGGGGGAAAAAAAAAAGGCTTGGAAGAAATGCATGAACTGTTGTCACTAATGTGGAAAATCAGTTGTATTAAGGATTGTTTTCCATAATTCTTTCTTGGAGGCAAGTAGGTTGATCTCACTGTTAAGATTTCTTGTACATATTTATCAGTCTCATCACAGCATAATGGATGATTTACCTGAGAATAGCTACCAGGTAGTATGGTTTGTAGCCTGCGCTGTTAGTTTTCTTTATTAACTCTACTGATTAAATGTAGATGCAAAGAATGGCACAGATGATATACTTTTGAATAAATCACAAGTATCATGCTATTACCCTGGGTCCTTCATGAGTTTACTATGCCTCTCCTGAAAACCCTTATGCTTTAATATATTTAAAAGATGTTTCTGAGATATAATCTTCAAACACTAAAAATGCACAGAAATATGACTGTAAAAATAGACAGAGTTTGGATAACAAATAAGGTATGTGAAATATTTTTCAAGGAATTTGTGATTTTCTGACTTCATCTTTCTCACCACTGCTTCATTTCATTTTGATCCATTCATATCTTTCTCCTACTCTTTGCCCATATTTTTTGGCCCTGTCATTTTTATCCTCTACCACTCTCTCACCAAGCCTTGCTCATTGAATTCCTACACAGAGTGAATTTTAGGACATCTTACAAATCCCTCAAGGTGTTTTTTATCAGTGAAAATCTGACAGACCATTAATGACAGCAACACACAGCAGGTGCCACCAGAATTAAGGAAACATTTGAAAAATGTAAATTGCAAGTGATGATATTGGAAGACTCTAAAATGAAAATTAATTAGACACGTCAGAGAGATGTGCGTGTGTGTGTTATGAGGGGAGGATGTTTGTTTATCTTTAAGCCATTTTGGGTTTATGGAACCAGAGACTAGTTTTTGGCTTCTGCCTCCTCATTTTGTCTAGTGGGGTCAGTAGATTTGATTTACGATGTGTCTTTACAGGTAGAAACGCTCACTGTGGTAGGGTAGTCTGATCAAGATCATTTGTTACAGTTTTAACATGCCTAAATCGATTCTTATTTTACTTCAACTGAGTTTCCCTCGGATTTCTTTGCAATAAGCAGTTGGCTGTCTTTTGAACTTAAAATAAAGTTTGACTAACTGTTTTATATGAAAAAAAAAGTAATAAAACATGTAATTACTATAATGAAGATGCATTGTTGCTCTTTGGGATTTACATCAACAATTTTGTCCAATTTGTTTGGGCGTATGGTGCTGATATGACAGTGTATCTCTCAAGAGAAATAACTAGAGATAAGATGATCCTTACATGTAAGAGATGAAATGAAATATGAGGATAGATAGTTATCTATACACACACAGTCCTGGGCTTGGTACCCTTCAAAGGGAGGACTTTTACTTGGTTCCACCTGATAGCATCATGCCTCTACTGTGTATGTTGCTAATACTAATGCATTGACTTCCTTTTCAACATCTTTCATTCAAGAATCTCAAAAATCTTTGTTAGCATTAGAAAGTAATCTTCAGAGTATCCACAGTGTGCAGCCGATATCAGAGATAGTTGCCCAAGAATATACAGTGGCCAGGTCTTCCTCTGGCCCCCTGTTAGGATGTTAATTTTTCAGTGCAAAATTACAAATCAAACAGGAAGAATTATATTGGGTTTACCAAAACTCAAAACAAGTCTCTGAGGTTCTTGCTATTGCTGAGACTTGCAATTTCTGGGAGGAAAATGTAATTTGTGAGAATTTATGTTTCAGGATTTATCTTTATTCAGCTCAAACATGTTTTCATCTCTCTCTCTTCTCCTTCCTAACTCCCATGGCCAAAGAGCTAGAGACAGAAGGGAGAAGAAGGAGATGGAGGTGGGAAAAGGTGAGGGAGAATGATAAAGGCTAACAGATGAGATTGAGACAACAAGAAATTTCCTTCCTGAATAATCAATACCTTGGCTACTCCTAGGACCTGTGAATGACTCAGCTACAAAATTCTTGTTGTTTTTGCCATACAGGCAAAACAAAAAACTGAATAAAGCAAAGTTTCATTGCTACTTATAATTTTAACTCTTGAAATTCACCTTGTTTGTTCCCTGCAAATGACTGCACTCTTCTACGCATTGCTTTGTTTAGCCAGTTGTTGCTAAAGCTGGACATTCCTTTTCTTGCAAATATCCATGGAGCAAGTCATCATGCATTTGCTGGATTACTTGTTCACAGCATCAAAGAAGGAATAATTGGGCTGTTATTGTGAGAGTAAAATAAAGATATTGCCTGAGGCCTTGCAAAATTAGGTATGTTCCAGCTTGACTGAAGTCTGAGCATATGAGAGTTGCTCCTAACACCTCTCCAGGAAGGGTTTGGATGTGACCCTTCTGGTAAAATTCCTCATAAAAATACCAGAAGTCATCAAGCAGAGGAAGAAGGTTGCTCGGAGAGGCTGCTCAGCCTCCATCCTTGAATGTTTTCAAGGCCCTGAATAACCTGGTCTGATCTCATGGCAGAGCCGGCTTTGAGTAGTGTATTAGACTAGAGACCAGCTGAGGTTCCTCCGTACCCGAGTTACCCACTCATCTCAGAAGCATTCCTGGAAGCCACCGGTTTGAGAGCTTCTACACTCTGCTTTTGCAGGTTCCTGTGCAGCATGTGGCATAGTAGAGAGACAAGGGACACCAGCTGGGACAGTGCCAAAGGAGGCTGTACGCAAAACAAACACAGATATTCCACAAACTGAATATGGAAAATAAAGGAGGTGAGGAGCCAACAGCGCAGGGAAGCACATCAGTAATCCCCTTGCCAACAGAGTCCTCCAGCATTTCCTCTGAAGGACAAAGGGTCAGGAGATAATACTGCATTTTGACAAAAACTAGGAATGTCAAAGTTGGGTTCTTTTCAGACTCAAGCAACAAAATGAATCCTTTTTCTCCTGCCTAGCACCTCTGAGAAAGGTCCAGCTTCCAGAAACACCCGCTCACACCTGACTAGTCCCCAGGGGCAAGACAGAATTTGACTCTTTCTGTGAGTGTGAGAATTGCAGACAGTGGTGCTGCAACAAGGATACTACTTCCCCCTTTCAAAGTTAAGCTCAGATTCCTCATGTATTTTCCACACTCCGTATTTACATGCGTAATTGTTTTCCACTGTATGGAACGCTTTCCTTTTGACCTCTGGTTGGAAATAGGAGCTGTGCTGGTGAAACCCCAGCCAGCAGAAATCCCCAGCTCCCTGTGGTCGGTGGGCAGCGTCATCACCAGCTGAACCCCAGAGAAACCTGGGGTATTGCCCTGACGACGCTTTAGTCCTCCAGCAGTCATTCACATGCGGCACACAGCGGGCTGGAGCCCACTCTTGCCTCACCAGCGCAAACCCAACACAGCTGTTCAGAAGCCAGACTGCATGAGAAATACAGGACCCAGAAAAGCAGCAACTGTAGGAACAGAATATCCTTCCCTGATACTAGAAGTCTTCATGCAGCTCAGTTTATGCATACATCTCAGAAGGGTTTAAATGGGATGAAAGCAGTGCAGGATGCTTGAGCTGTCTCTTTTGCCTTTATCAAACAAGACATTAAGCCATCTTTATGAGAAATGGGGAAACTGAGGCAGACATCGGTAAACACAGCAGGTTAACGGCTTAACTGGCTGACCGCAAACAATTAGAAATTAGTTTATAACTGTATATAAGCACTGTCTGCTTCTGGATATCATTTGAGCCATTTACTGATATTGTGCCTTCACCATCTAAGGTTTGGGGGGGTTATCGTTTGTCGTAAAATAGAAGCTCTTTAGGCAGGGACTGTGGTTTTCATTGTACTGAACACTATTAAAAAAAATCTCTTGCCATCAGTGGCTGCATCCTTGCTTTTAATTCTTCTGTACGGAGTCGTGATAAATAACCTCTTTTCATGCCTGAATAGTTATTTTATCTAATGCTTATATTGTTTAACTGTAATAACCAAGGCTGAGAAAATAAGTTGTAAGTAGCCAATCATTTACTCAATGCGATTTTCTTCTTGTAGTATTTGTGAATTGTCAATGACATTTTTATGGAGATATTAACCTATTGGAAATTAGTCATCAGAGAAATGCTGCAATTATTTCTTGGTCTATAATTTGAGGAATAAGGTTGAAGTATCTTCTGCAGCTACCAGTGGAATTCTTTTTCTCATCTTTTTTTCTGCTAAACAACGTTTAGAGTTTTTATGCAAGAAACATCTACTGTAATAAGAAAAATGTTCCGCATCAAAAAGAAAAGTCCAAATACTTCATGCAAAAATCAGTTCTTTGTCTTACAATTAAAAGGTTTATTTTTCACTTTTCAGTCACAATTTTTTACTTTTTTTTTACTTTTTCTGCAGAAAATTATACCCTGACTAGTTATGGTCATTGTAAATATTAACTATTCAGGTGTTACCTAGGTACATTTGACAGGCCACATGAAAATAGCCTCTGCATCCTCAAGGAACAACTGCTTTCCAAAGGGAAAACTTACATTCATTCATTTCGCATTGTCTTCCTAGGCAGAATTTTTTCATTATTAATCTAACGTGTTACTGTTTCAAGATGCTCCAACCAAGAAATGAGTTTTTTTAAGCAGGCACAAAACCACTACAAAAAATTAACTTATTTACTGGGACAAGAGAGAGAATACTGTTCAAAAATATTTGTCTACCATCAGAGTGGAAACTCCAGCAGAGTGGAGAGAAAGCCACTTTCTTTTATGAAAATTATATAACGAGAAGCACCATAACGTATCTCCTGTTATAGCTGGGATTTCTGAGTAAAATGGAATGTGAGGTAAATGCTGAGAATAATACAAAGAAGAGAGGAACTTTTGTAATGGAAACATCCCTTTTCTTCCTGTCACTTCCCAGCGTTGGAAAATATGTGAATTATCTTGTAGGACTAATAATTGTAACCCATGGAGTAAAAGAGGAAGGAAAATGCTCTTGTATTTGTGTGAGGAAGGAAAGTCTATTTACAGCACAGCTGAATAATCATGGTTGCCATGCTACAACAGTTTGTTGACTAAAATAAGCGTATTAAAAAGTGACTCTGTTATCAGTGATCATTGATCCATCCTACAAGCAAAAATCAGCTGCTAAGCCTAATAATCTCCTATGGCATTGTTCGGTGAAAAAAATGAAAGCAGCAGCCACACTGCTGAGTCAATATTTACGACTCAGTGGGATTTAGTTCCAGCAGAGGTACAAATGTGCCATGTGTAAGTGGTCTGGGGGCTCTGCTGTGGTGCCCCAGGTAGCCCCGCGCTGCAAGCAAGCAGCCACCCGGCACTGCAGATGCCTCCTGCCTGGTAGGGAACGACAAGGTGCCAAGTGTCTTGCAGAGCCACGTGTCCCATGGACAGTTGTGAATGGTAGTAACGGGAAACAGCTTTGGTTTAGGAAACAGAAGAGCTCATGTTCCTGCTGTTCCGCTTGCAAGGCAGAAATACTTCTCAGATGATGTAATGAAGTTCATTTGAATGCGTTGCCCTGGCAAATTTTTTAACTCTTTCCAAAGCCTTCATTAACTTGATACACTGTGGTGGAACATCACCTTCGAAGTTCCATAATAGCGTTTCATCTTTGTTTGAAACTACATTTACTAATATGTTTTAGGAATTTATGAAATAATCTAAATGTAGTCACTGTAACTACTGTGTGAAATTTTGTCACTCTGCGCATGAGCAACACAGCTTGGACATGCAACTCAGAATTCCACAGATTTGCTTCTGCATGGAGATTGGCAGACCTGGCAGAACTGGTGTATTTCTGCTGAAGAAACAGACTTATAGGACTGAAGAAACAGCAAGGTTTGGGGTCATTTCTTGATAGTTTTATGAAAGAAGAAAGCCCAGATTCTGCCACAAGTATGTCTATAAACCATGATCAAAAACACATTATGCAGCTGCAACTTCAGCGTAAGGACAACTGTTTTTTTAAGACTTTGACAGACAAAGGGCTTGTCTTTTGTAATATGGGCAGTAGTTTTTGAGAAAGCAAAGATGAGATGTGCACAATGACAAGGCTGAATGAAGCTTGGAGGTAGCACCAGGAACTAAGCCATGGTCCCTAATTCTTGTGCAACTCTACGTGTTCATGCAAACCTGAATTTTACCACCTCATGGATGAGGATCTAATTAAGGCTGGGATTTTTCTACCAACGTAAAGAGGGAAAGGGCAGGGCATGATCCAAGGAATCATAATCATGATCAATCCTATCTACAAGAAAGGCCGGAAGGAGGATCCTGGGAACTACAGGCCTGTCAGCCTGACCTCCGCACTGGGGAAGATCATGGAGCAATTCGTCTTGAGAGTGCTCACAGGGCATCTGCAGAACAACCAAGGGATCAGGCCCAGCCAGCATGGGTTCATGAAAGGCAAGTCCTGCTTGACCAGCCTGATCTCCTTCTATGACCAGGTGACCCGCCTAGTGGATGAGGGAAAGGCTGTGGACGTTGTCTACCTGGACTTTAGTAAAGCCTTTGACAGCGTCTCCCACAGCATTCTCCTGGAGAAACTGGTGGCTCGTGGCTTGGACAGGTTTACTCTTCGCTGGGTAAAGAACTGGCTGGACGGCCGAGCCCAGAGACTCATGGTGCATGGCGTTAAATCCAGCTGGCAGCCGGTCACAAGCGGTGTTCCCCAGGGCTCAGTTCTGGGGCCAGCCTTGTTCAATATCTTTATCGATGACCTGGATGAGGGGATTGAGGCACCCTCAGTAAGTCTGCAGATGACACCAAGTTGGGTGGGAGTGTTGATCTGCTGGAGGGTAGGAGGGCTCTGCAGAGGGATCTGGACAGGTTGGATCGATGGGCTGAGGCCAACTGTATGAGGTTTAATAAGGCCAAGTGCCGGGTCCTGCACTTCGGCCACAACAACCCCATGCAATGCTACAGGCTTGGGGAGGAGTGGCTGGAGAGCTGCCCGGTGGAAAGGGACCTGGGGGTGCTGATTGACAGCCGGCTGAACATGAGCCGGCAGTGTGCCCAGGTGGCCAAGATGGCCAACAGCGTCCTGGCCTGTATCAGGAATAGTGTGGCCAGCAGGAGTAGGGAAGTGATTGTGCCCCTGTACTCAGCACTGGTGAGGCCGCAGCTTGAATCCTGTGTTCAGTTTTGGGCCCCTCACTACAAGAAGGATGTTGAGGTGCTGGAGCGTGTCCAGAGAAGGGCAATGAAGCTGCTGAGGGGTCTGGAGCACAAGTCTTCTGAGGACCATCTGAGGGAACTGGGGTTGTTTAGTCTGAAGAAAAGGTGGCTTAGGGGAGACCTTATCGCTCTCTACAACTACCTGAAAGGGGGTTGTGGCAACAAGGGTGTTGGTCTCTTCTCCCAACTAACTAGTGATAGGACGAGAGGAAATGGCCTCAAGTTGCGCCAGAGGAGGTTTAGATTGGATATTAGGAACAATTTCTTCACCAAGATGGTGGTCAAGCATTGGACCAGGCTGCCCAGGGAGGTGGTGAAGTCACCATCTCTGGAAGTGTGCAAACAACGTGTGGATGTGGCGCTTCAGGACATGGTTTAGGGGACACAGTGGTGCTGGATTAATGGTTGGACTTGATGATCTTGAAGGTCCTTTCCAACCTTAGTGATTCTGTGATATGATCCAATGCAGGGGGTTGCAGACAGCTGCGTGTGTTGTTGCAGCTGACACCAGGCTAGGGGCTGACAGGAACTGTGGCTTCGGGGGTTTGTCATCTCTTTCAAGTATATGTTTTAAGCAGAGGAACATAAACACTGTCTGGATGTACGATCACTGTTACAATTGCATGTCCAGACCTTGCATGCATCAAATCTCTCTAGACTGCAGGTAAAACTCTAAGTGCTAACAAGTAACTTGCCCCATCTCCATTCACTCCATTAAAATTGTGACAAATATCCTCGATGCACTTTCAAGGTAGAAATACTAAATGCAGGTGAATATTTTTAAGCCCTTTGACTTACTGCCTGTGTTGCCCTTGCCTGCAGAGAGAGCGGAGGTGGTGCACAGGCTGTTTGCAAGCACTACTGCTCTGCCTATGAGAAATGGAGTAGCAAAGGCTTTTGCTTGTCTGCCTTTTGCACTAATTCTGTATGACCAAGACACATGAGTTAACATTGGGCTCCTTCTAGCAGCCACAGTGTCAGGTCTCTGGCCTTGACTGTTGGTTCAATATTCCTGAAGGATACAAGTTAAAATAAAGAGCTACAGATTTTTTTGTAGAGTTTGAGCCCTTCTGATACTGCCCGAGTAGTGTTGTCCCGTTAAACACAGTCTGAGCCACTGATTTTCTGCAGGTAGTGAAGGTGCCGACCTGAGGCATCAACAGGTAGCAAAACACTGAGATTAAATAAAGCAACACCAGCAGAGAATACTTGTGGGTTTTGGTGTTTAGGCATTTTACATATTGACAGTGAATGTAATTCCTTTTTATCTGAGTCCATTCTCATTTACTTTCTTCACTGAGCTGTGAGCACAGACTGGCACCTTGGAAAGCAGTAGCTTTTAACATATTTGGGAAATTGTCAGCTACTAATGAAATTTAAAATTATTTGTTTCTTGGCCAAAGGTGTAACTGGAGGTTTTAGTTTCCCATAGCACAAAGTATATTTTAGTAAAAAATTGTTCCAAACCCCATTGGCAAGTGGTCATGCTATCTCCCTGACAAAGAAGGCACATGATTTTATAAGGGGAAAAAAATACAGAAAATATTAAATCCATGATCAAATAGAAATTTCACAGGAAATCCCTACTGGAATTCCTTCAGGAAAACTTACAGGAAAAAACAGGATAAGTCACTCTAAATGATTTTTTAAAATTATTTTTGATAATGCCTGCTCATGTCTATTCAGTCTGTGCACCAGAGACAGTGCACAGTAAAACTCTTGACATATACAGAGACTGAACATCAGCACTGGCTGGTTTATTCTGTGGGTCCATTCCTGTTTGACTGCACTACTTGCTAATATAGACAATTGCAGTTCCATTTGAACATCCAGTTTGTGATCCCTGACAGCTCAGCAGTGTGAAACAAAGCATACTAAGTAATAACAGGAAGGGAATAACTTCATAATCTCACTCCTGATGCAAGCACAAACGCTACCACGGACACACCCAATGAAGCAAGATATATGTGTGCGTGCTGCCTTTAAAACTTCATAAAGGCTATTCATATTCACCTGATATTCTTTAAGGCCAAGCAGCTCTCATTGCTGGTAATTATGGTGAGGCTATTCAAAAGCAATTTCAGTATTCCTGGCTGGATAGTTTCTCTGAACTGGAACTTATGAGTCTTTATATAATAATAGGTTAACATATAAGTTAAATTGTAATTTGTAAGGTTAATATGTAAGCAAAGAAGATACACATATCTCTCCTGCTCAGGTTTCTGCCTCATTTGTTTGTAAAGATCTCTGTTTGCCTGCTGATCCATTCAAGGCAACAACAGCTCTCCACCAGACGGTTCCAGGGATGCTACTTCTAGCTGTAGTATTTCAAAGGCTACTGACCTTTATCGTTATATGGAAAATAATACCAGGCTGCCCTTTGAGCTGCCTGTCACATTGACTGGCATCAGGAGAGGCTTTTAGGTGACCCTGGGATCTTGCCTGGTGACACTGAACCTTTGCTCTGTTTCCCAAATACCTGAAATTTGGAACAGCCTGTCTGATACTGAAACAAAACCTTCTCTGCCAGGAGCACCACATCTAGGGAAAAAAATGCTTTTAACTTCAGAGATGATTAACTGGATGCATGCGTAGACTGACTGAATAAAAGCCATACCTATTCTGATTTCCATTATTAGCGCAGCAGGCTGTGGTCTGGAAATGAAGATAAAAAGCTTGGAGTGTTCCTGAGTTGGAATGGGTCCAGTTACACAAGAGATAACTTGGTGTTCAACCTGAGTGAGAAATGGAATCCTGGCTTTCTATTTGTTTTTCTCATACATACATATATATATACACACACATGTGTGAATATATGTATCTAAGCATCAAGCTGAAGAGAGGATGCAATAACACACTAGTTAATGACCTTTAGCCAGGATGATGTATCACTTAAGCTAAACATCTATGTTCATACCAGAAGGAAAACAAAGTCACCTGTGCTCTGGAAAGAAGAGGGGAGCACTGACTGTCGCTAGGTGCTCTTAAGGGCACATGCATTAAGTGAAGAGGGGTTGACCAGACACTTGCCACTTGCTCTCCTTCAAGCCCTGAAGGTGGACCACCCCATGTGCATGCATGCAAATAAAGGCATGCCAACAGCACAGCATAATGTGGGCAGCTCTCAAACGTTTGCTGGGAAAGCTGCATGCCCGGGCGGCTCTCTGGAGTGCCTCTACCTTTCTGCACGCACATGGGAACAAAGAGAGGGGACTAGAGTTCTCTGTGTAGTTGCAAGGCTACAGTCCCACTGGGATCAGAGAGATTCAGTGGGACTGAGTGTTGCCATGGAAGGATACGGGTTCTTTAGGAAGGACAGGCTGGGAATGTGAGGAGGTGAGTTGCCTGTTACATGAGGGAGCAGCTTGGTCTGCTCTGGAGTGCTTAGCCCAGTGCTGGGTTCCCCACATACTGGAGTGAGTCCAGAGCAGGGCCACAAAGATGTTTAAAGGATTTGGAGCATCTCTTATATGAGGAGAGGCTAAGAGAGGTGGGACTGTTCAACCTGGAGAAAAGAAGGTTCAGGGGGATCTTATCTGTGTGTATAAATACCTGGTGGGAAGGTGTAAAGAAGATGGAGCCAGCCTAATTTCAGTTAAACCTGGAATTCCGTATAGCTGTCAAAACCAACTGTACTTCACAATGCATTTTAGAAGAAAATATATATTTTTGGAAGTGCTTAATGATATTTTATTTCTTAGTTTAAGAAAAAAAAAGTCTCACGCAATCCTACTGCTATCCAGTTTTGGGTTTTTTTTCTTTTTTTCCCTACACCTCTTCAGACCAGGGGATAAAGAGCAGGAGTGGGGGAGAGAGAAAATATGGCAGTGAGAATACAGAATAAAGATAAGCAAAATCAGTGCTTTCTAATCTTCGTCCCTCTTGCTCAAAGGGGAAAGAGGGCATACTGAAAACTAAAAGGGGGTGACTTTTTTCACCTTTTAAATTATAATAGACCTTTCTTTTACATGAGGAGGTAAAATGTGTGAGACAAAGGTACTTTTTAACAAGAAGGTGATATAGAAAACCTTAAAACTTTTAATTTAGGTATTTTATTTAAAAGTTAGACTTTTTTTAAAAAAATAATGTTTCTACTGTAGTGAAAGACATTTTAAAATAAAGACTTTTTAAATTAAGACATGTCAGCAGTCTTTATGACACAGAAAACTTTATCCTTTTGAAATTGCATTCTTGGAGAAGTAAGGAGGACGGTCAGCAGAACTGCTATCTTCGACTTCTGGAGGGCAGACTTTGGCCTGTTTAGGAGCCTGGCTGACAGAATCCCTTGGGAGGCAGTCCTGAAGGGCAAAGGAGTGCAGGAAGTTTGGACATCCTTCAAGAAGGAAATCTTAAATGCACAGAAGCGGGCCATCCCCACGAGCTGGAAAGATGAGCTGGCAGGGAAGAAGACCAGCCTGCCTGAACGGAAAGCTTTGGCTGGAACTCAAAAAAGAAAAAGAGAGAGTTTATGACATTTGGAGAAAGGGGCAGGCAACTCAGAAAGACTACAAAGGACATTGTGAGGTTACGCAGGGAGGCAATCAGAAAGGCCAAAGCCCAGCTAGAACTGGCTACTGCTGTACAAGACAATAAAAAATGCAACAAACGGAGGGCTAAGGAGAATCTCCATCCTTAATTGGATGGGCAGGAAACATAGTGAAAAAGGATGAGGAAAAGGCTGAGGTACTTAATGCCTTCTTGGTCTCAGTCTTTAACAGTAACACTCTGGGTACCCAGCCCCTTGAGCTGGAAGACAGGGATGGGGAGCAGAATTAAACCCCCATAGAATCATAGAATAGTTTGGGTTCAAAGGGACCTTTAAAGGTCATCTAGTCCACCTCCCCTTCCCCAAATGAGCAGAGACATCTGCAACTAGATCAGGTTGCTCAGAGCCCCGTCCAGCCTGACCTGGATGTTTCCAGGGATGGGACATCTACCACCTCTCTGGGCAACTTGCCAGGGTTTCACCACACACATTGTCAAAAATTTCTTTCTTAGATCTAGTCTAAATCTGCCCTCTTTTAGTTTAAAACCATTACGCCTTGTCCTATCACAACAGGTCCTGCTAAAAAGTCTGTCCCCATCTTTCTTATAAGCGCCCTTTAAGTACTTGAAGGCTGCAAGAAGGTCTCCCTGGAGCCTTCCCTTGTCCAGGCTGAACAACCCCAACTGTCTCAGCTTGTCCTCATAGGGGAGGTGTTCCATCCCTCTGACCATTTTTGTCGCCCTTCTCTGGACCCACTCCAACAGGTCCATGTCTTACCTGTGCTGACGGCTCCAGAGCTCAGCACCGTACTCCAGGTAGGGCACTTTATCAGCACTCCTGGCTAACCAGGGAGGTCCCAGTTGACTTGGAAGTTACCAAATTTGATACCCATCTACAAGAAGGGCCAGAATGAATATGCAGGGAACTACAGGCCTATCAGCCTGACCTCAGTGCTGGGGAAGGCTATGGAGCAGATCATCTTGAGTGTCATCACATGGCACATACATGACAACTAGGTGATCAGGCCTAGTCAGCATGGGTTCATGAAAGTCAGATCCTGCTTAACCAACCTGGTCTCCTTCTATGATAAGGTGACCTGTTTATTGGATGAGAGAAGGCCCATGGATGTTGTCTACCTAGGCTGTAGTAGACTTTGACACCATTTCCCACAGAATTCTCCTGGAGAAACTGGCGGCTTGTGGCTTGGACAGGTTTACTCTTTGCTGGGTAAAGAACTGGCTGGATGGCCAAGCTCAGAGAGTCGTGGTGAACAGAGTTAAACCCAGTTGGCAGTTGGTCACAAGCGGTGTTCCCAAGGACTCACTACTGGGGCCAGTTATGTTTAATATCTTTACCAATGATCTGGATGAGGGGATTGAGGCACCCTCAGTAAGTTTGCAGATGACACCAAGTTGGGTGGGAGTGTTGATCTGCTGGAGAGTAGGAGGACTCTGCAGAGGGATCTGGACAGGCTGGATCGATGGGCAGAGGACAACTGTATGAGGTTTAATAAGGCCAAATGCAGGGTCCTGCACTTCGGCCACAACAACCCCATGCAATGCTACAGGCTTGGGGAGGAGTGGCTGGAGAGCTGCCCAGAGGAAAAGGACCTGGGGGTGCTGGTTGACAGCCGGCTGAACATGAGCCAGCAGTGTGCCCAGGTGGCTAAGAAGGCAAACAGCGTCCTGGCCTGTATCTGAAATAGTGTGGCCAGCAGGAGTAGGGAAGTGATTGTGCCCCTGTACTCGGCACTGGTGAGGCCACACTTTGAATCCTGCGTTCAGTTTTGGGCCCCTCACTACAAGAAGGACATTGAGGTGCTGGAGCGTGTCCAGAGAAGGGCAACGAAGCTGGTGAGGGGTCTGGAGCACAAGTCTTATGAAAAGCAGCTGAGGAAACTAGGGTTGTTTAGCATGAAGAAGGGGAGGCTGAGGGGAGACCTTATTGTTTTCTACAACTACCTGAAAGGAGGTGGTAGTGAGGTGAGTGTCGGCCTCTTCTCCCAAGTTACAAGTGATAGGATGAGGGGAAATGGCCTCAAGTTGCACTGGGGGAAGTTTAGATTGGGTATTAGGAACAATTTCTCTACCGAAAGATTGGTCAAGCATTGGAACAGGCTGCCCAGGGAAGTGAAGGAGTTACCATTCCTAGAGGTATTCAGAAGATGTGGAGATGTGGTGCTTAAGGACATGGGTTAGTGGTGTACTTGGCAATGCTAAGTTAGCAGTTGGACTTGATGATCATAAAGGTCTTTTCCCACCTAAATGTTTCTATGATTCTCTGAAATGATACACACAGCAAATGAGTCATTGGATTACCTTAAAAAGAATTTTTAATTTTATTCCAGGTCAGATTTTGAAGGCTTTGAGTATTATCTTGTTTATGCAAAGCTGAAAGAGATCATTTAGGGTTGGTCAAAATGTCTTGTTGATTATTTTGTGAAAAACATACCTATCTTATGTCATCTAAAACATCTGAGCAGCAATGATTTAGAAATTATTTAGATTTTAAAAGGGATTTTCAATAATTAATTTCCTGAATCTAAAGAGAAAAGCTTAAAGACACACAGAAGATTAAGAAAAACTTGTGTGAAGCAATCCGAAAGAAGCAATAGAGTTAGGGAGCAAACTTAGAGCTAGGGAGAAGGGGGTACATAATTCTGCATAGCGTAGCCCCTGAGCCCTCAGGGAAGGAACTAGACACTAGCCAAAGAGCAATTTGCTCACAACTGAGCAAAATTTTAAACAGTTCAAAAATATTTTTTGTAGTTATTGTTTATGGCCATTTTTAGAGTCTTGTAATTCCTCAGGACATGCAAGAGGAGGAAAATAGGTAGAGGAGTGGGTTTCTGCCACATCTTGCAACATTTTTGACATTATAATATGGTGCTATTACCCCCTAATTTAAATGAATCAGGGACAGAAGAGACTAGGTTGTGGAGAAAAAGGGCAGGAGAGAAACTTTTTGGACCCTGGGTATCCTCTGAATACATCCTCCTGCTCTGTTTGTCTCTAAAACATCTCTCTGCAAACACTGCCACTGCTTTTTTATGGCTGTGGTTTGGGCACAGTTTTAATCTCATCCTTATTTTTCTCATAGAAGAGTCCTCTCTCTGTCCCAGATCACAGAGAGGGGAAAAACACCACACACGGGTAGTTATTTGACTGAGGAGTGAGCATCTCTGTGGCAGAGATTAAGTCTTAACTGATAATAAGCAAATTAAACATGTTCTGCAAGCCTAAAGGAAAAAGCTTTACCACAAAATGACCCAGTGCCACCACATCTCTTTCTGGGGTACCTCTGCACTCTAGTAAAACAAGAACTCCATGTGACCTCCTATTATCAAGCCCAGTTTTATGCATTTTAAAAGTGTATTTTCTATAGAAATATACACATGTACACTGTTTACTATTAAAAATGTGCATTCCTATGTTTTTTATGGTGTCACAATTTTCCATTGTCCTGGAATTCCTTAATACCACGATAATATTAACTAGTTAAGAAAGAAAATTCTGAAATTAGAAAATGGTCACCATTAGTTATATTCATTTAGAAAAGTACCTCTCCATAACCTTTCAGTTGATTTTTAAATATAGATATTTGAGTTCAGTGACTATCTATGCACACTGAGTTAATTGAGACCATTCTTGTTTTCCTAATTTAACATAACTGATTAGACACCATTAATTGTTCTGTGTTAGTAATTTTTGTTTCATTGATTAGGTGACTCAGTGGTATCCAATCTTATAATGACATCTTTAGAAAAAGGCTAGAAAGCTAATTAATATGAAATACTATCCAATGTGCAGTGCTACAAGCTAGTACTTTGCTGAAATACAATTGCATGTCCATGGCTATTGGATACAACATAAAAGATGATTATTTTTACTTTTAACATACAGAGCAGCTCATGCATTTTTGTAGAAACTCTTCTCATTTTTTTGCTGGCACAGTGTCTTCTTCTGTGTATGAAATAGAGCTTAAGTTTCAGTGTTAGAGAACATTGTTACAGAACCCTGGGATCTTAAACTCATTGAGCTTTGTTTTTAGCATAGAGCATAGTGAAGCAGCAGCTATGCCACTAATTAAAGGCATATTGATTTGTTTGCCCTAATCTAATCATAGCCTTTATAATAAATCATAAGGTGTTTCGCAATTAGGAAATCCATACCAAATAACAAAAGGACTGTTATCTTTATAACCTTATTAACTATGGCTTAATGCAGAAGTGTTGCTCATATAGATGCATTTTATGACTTTTCATTTGTGCCTCATCCAGTACTTTAGTGGGATATATTATGTTGCCAAAACTTAGAAAGTGTATACCCAATATCCCACAATATGTTTGTTCCCTCAGGAGTTTTTAAAATCCTTCAATTACCCACTACTACAAGCACTGCTTAAAAAAGTATCTACCTGAACAAGTATCTAATTAGACATCTATGTTAAACTCAAATTTATAGTTCACACAGAAATCACAGAATCATGATCATAGAAAAAATATGGAAAGTTTGGTTTTGCATGTGGGAGACACTTTAAAAAAAATTATCTCTTCTATGCATACTACATATTATAAAGTCATTGTACGACTCGATAGACCTGTCACCTTCTAAAACTCAGAAAGTAAAACCGGAGTCATTGCTGGGTTTGATGAAGCTACATCTGTGTTATTGATGACTGATGAGTAAACTGAAGACACTGAACCAGAAGAATATTTGCTGTCTACCAGTTGTACCTTTCCCTTTCCTAAATGTCTGTTTACATTGGATAATTGTATACATAGAGTCATGATCCATGTATATTTTTCATGCAAAACTTCTATATGCATTAAACTGTGCGTAACTCAGAAGCGAGAAGGTAATGACTTAATAAGAGTTGTTAATACAAATAAGGGGATTAAAAGCCAATTTAGGAGCAATTCATTAAATCAGGATTTATGTTATAGAGTAAAAAATTAACTGGGGTATTGAAAATGAATACCTGAAATTAATATTAAGAAAGGGAACATATCCTCATTTGAAATTTGAATTATTCTCAAAAAAATATAGAAGAGAGACTAAATGGTTCCAGTTAAGCTTTTAGTTACACAAGTTTCAATATATCATATCTGAAGGCAAAACTTGTCACTAAGGGAGCCTAATTCTCATTTTCACTTCATTACTCCAGCACTGTAAAAATGGCCTGATCATGGGTGAAAATTCAATTTGCCAGAGCAAAGTATAAATTAGAAACAGGATGAAAGTTTCAGTAATGTTATTGTGTTAAGATTCTGATACGCTCCACATCAGCAAGTAAAGACAAAGGTAAAACAGCCTTAATACACTCAGTAACACCATCATTTTATTCCATTGTGCCTTAGTTCTATAACCTAGATGTATAAAGAGTAGTCTGAGTCCCTTGACAGAAGATAGTATCACCATTAATACATACAGTAAGGCTGAAATTGTTCTCACTCTTTACTTCTGAATATTTTGCTCTGGTAGATTAAGTCCTACCTCTAACATTATTGTAATATAGGTTTTTTGTTGATTTAGTTACATACTCAAGGGTGTAATCTCCCTTTGAATGGAGCACATAATTTCCATTAATGGTAGTGGCAGTCGTGTGTGCACGTCAAGAGGAGAATGTTCCCCTCTAGAAATTATATATGAAAATCCCTAAGGGAATAATATTTTCTACAACTGCACCATTACCCTATCAGAAACCAAAAAGTTAGCGTGTACAGTAATTAAGCAAGCACAACAGGCAAATTCAAATTTCAGGAGTCTGGGTTTTATTGTTACAGATGTTCTTCAGAGCAAAGACTGCTCAGCAGTTCCTTGGGTCATAAATGTTTAATTTTTAATCTATTTTTTATCATTTTTGTGTAATGCAAGCTCCTTGTAAACCAAAAGAATTTTTACAAGTGTTTTTTATGTCTCAGAAGTATAAAGTAATAGTGATTGTTTAAGATTTTTCTTTTAAAAAACATTCTGCTCAATAAAAGAGCAGTGTTATTTTTAGCTCGAAAAGTGGATTCATTTGCTTTTGACTAGCGCTCTGAATTTGGCAGTGAACAATTAGCAGATTTTTTTTTAAAGGGAGTCTAAGGGCATGATTCCATTAAAACACCTATGTGACCTTAAAAATCTGTCCCATTTGGAAATGATCCTAGGCTCTTAAGCGTCACCGTGAAACTAGGTGCTCTGAAAATGTCCTCCTATAGGGCTATTGCAAGAAGATAAGGGTACGCAGCACCCTGAGGGATCAGATCTGGTGAGCAGGCACATCAGATGTATACTTCCCATTCGTGTTGCTGTTTACAGATGGTAGTCTGTTTGCACAGATTGGGTATTCTCCTGTGAAAATCATACAAGTTACTTTGCCAGTGTATTGTTGGATTCACTTTGGGTTACATCTTTTATTTGCATTGAAAATATCTATTAAGTAGACTCGGGAACTCAAAACAATAGCTGGTTCAGGAGATATTTTTTGTGACTCAGACAGCTGTCTTCTCATATTTGCATGACAATGTGATATAGGTTGTTAGTTAACAGGAGCTGATAAAAGGTAAACAGTTTTCTGAAAGACTGGAAATATAACAACATAATGATTGGGGGGGGAACTCCTGGTGATTTAAATGTATTTGCATTTTATCTTCTGCCATCTGCTGTAAACCAGAAATATGCTCATCCACACAGTGATGTGTGCTCCAGTCACTCAACCCACCAGACAGGAAATTACTGTCTTTGACTTTACAGAGTTAAATATTCCTCTGGCCACTGCCTGACCCAGTACAGCTCTCTTCATGCTACCCTTAAAAAAAAATCCTTCATTTTTACTCTATGGACAGAGATCATCTATCATATTTTGTGCAATGCCATTGGCCTCCAGTCAACAGGACAACACAAATAATAACCTACAATTAAGTAATTATTCTTCATTGATTTAGATGAAATTTGGGGGAGGGAGACACAATTATTTACTTATTTCTCAAAGGTGTTATAGAAAACAATAATGATGATAGAGTCCTGATGAAGCAATTGAATATTTCAGAAATGCCTGAGTACTTAGTTCACTTTGCTTTCCATGGGATTTAGATATATGACCAGTTCTGGATCCAAAATTGAAGTTTTCCTGTGTCTTTATGTACCCAAATACCTTTACATGTCAGTCTCTATATCCCACTAGCTTTCAAAGTAAATCTGACACTTTTGACACTTTTGAAATTCACGTCCTCTAAAGCTGCAGCTCCACAACTAGAAACACAGTTAACACTGAAACCTGTTCTTCAGGTTCATACTTTTGCAGTGAAGTTTGAGGATGACTGGGCTGAGTCAGCACACCTGAGATGAGAGAACATACAGCTGGAATCAGGCGTTGGTGGAGCAGACCCAGCAGCAGCAGCAAGCACGACCTGGGGCTCCCCATGCCTGGACATGGAGGAGGACAGGACCATGCTCAACATTCCGGGTAGAACAGGTCTTTGGGTTTAACCCAAATCGAGCGTAATATCCCTGGACTTGTTTTCAGGCAGGGAGGTGAGGTTTTCCGCAGCAAACGTGTGCCGGGGCAGTCCCCGTGGGAAGGAAGGGGAAGGGCCAAGCAGCTCTGCGTGGTGGCACCTCTTGTAGCTTTCAAACTTGTGGCTATGAGATGAGGTACTGGCGAGCTCGGCTTTTCTCTCCAGTCCATGCTGTGATTTCCATGTTATGAAAGGAAGAATGCTGTCAAGCCCTGCTCCCATGCGAAATGGATTTCAGCTTCAGTGCCCCACCTTTTGTTTTCAATCAAATATATTGCTGGAAACTGAGCTGTAATAACATTTTAATATTCTCCAGTTATTAAAATTAAACAGAGAGGAATAATCCTCCTTGGTAATCCAAAGCATTCAAAAATGAGAACCCCAGTATCATAAGATTGGCATAAAAATTAAAAGATTTATACATAGTAAGTTTTGGACTTCTTTGCATTCTGATTTTTCCTTGTAGTTTCACTGCTTCTGGATTTTTTTCAAGCACCATTAAGGCACAAAATGAAAAGAGCAGATTCTGATATGTCTCCCTCATCGCAGTTGCTAGGTCAATAAGGACAAAGCTAAAATTCCAGGAGACTTTGTGGTAAAGTCACAAGGGATAGCAGAAATGTCACCCACAGTTCCCTTGGAAAAGGATAAATTCTCCACAGGGCTGCATCAGCTCATGCAACTAGGGTCAGGGCCAGTTTCAAAAACCCAGCCAATTTGCTGACAAAGGCTTCCCTGTCTTGCTGGTGTGCCTGATGTTAGAAATGTTGAAAGAGTGAAAACGTTTTGTTTCATTTTTTTCCCCTTCATGGAAAATCTTTTGCTTTTTTTTTTCCCCCTCAAATGCCCCAAAATAACAATTTTTAGGTAAAACCTCAAATATTTAGTTGTCAGAATTGCCCAAAAACTGAATCTTCTCTCCTTTAAAGAGAGCTATGCTCGTTTGTGGAACGTGAAGTTCAGATAAGTTACGACCCATTTTGTTCTATCACCTGAGTTTGCAATCTATAATTGTTCCTACTGCAAAATCCTGCAGTATTTTACTACGTTTTGAGGAGAAAGTACCAACAAAAGAAACATGTGGTTCAGATAGATCACAAGGCAGGATCCATTGGTAAGGGGAACACAAGAAACATAAAGCACAAACTGAAACCTCCTAGGATATCTTTTTCCCTCTCTACATCTTGGATTCTTACTCCCTCTAAACAAAAAATGAAATCATTTGCAGTTGTGGTTATGGAGCCCTTCACAAGAAATTTCAGACATTTTTTCCCTAGAAGAGTGAAAACTCCTTCCCTCACGCACATGCATACACACACACAGATACAGTGGCTAATTCCACTTCAGTTTATTTGTTCCTCTGACACTCATGCAGGATCCGCTTCCTTCCATTCTGCTTCTGCCCCCACATTTTTATGTAAATCTTTTCCTAAATTCTCCTTTATACTCAGTTCCTCTTGCTTTCTGCATCACATTCAAGCTCCTCACCCTGCCGATATCCACTGTAGCTTCATTCCTGCCTCCCCTTTACTCCAGGTTGACAGCCAGGCAAATCCTCATCCAGTTGTGGCTACGGTTACTGGATGGGCAGCCTGTGCTTTCAGCCCAGCTTTGCAATTTCTTGGTGGGTGGCAGAATCTGTCCTAAAATACATTTGAAACATATTTCAATTGCTAAACCTTTTAGTATCAAAGTTCCTAATTAACCGAGAGGGGTTTTTTCCCTATTTTTTTCCTAGACAAAGGCTCCAACACTGATAATAGATGTCCTAGTAACACCTGAATATCTTTTATGCAGTTGAATGTACACAGCTGGACTTGGTGCAATTCTTTGACTGATGATAGTGGAAATATTGACTCTGGTACTGAAAGATGAAAATACAATATACAATAACACAATACATCCTCTGCTTTTAGAAGTGATTTTCAAGGCTAGGTATTTAGTAACTGCTGTAAGAGCTGTTTGTAGATCAATTTTTTTTTGTTCCATGTCCTTTGGGAAATGACCTTGCTGCTAAGAATGAATAAGGCAGCATATGTGTTCCTTTAGACATGCTGAAATAAAAGGAATATCCTCATACATAGTGGTTTTTCTTCATGCATATTTCTATAGAGCACTATAGCTCATGCCTGTAAATCACAAGTTTATTACCCGTCTGGATCACATGCAGCACCCACTGAAAATAAGTACAACTTTTCACTTCAGCAGAAGTTTCATCTGATGAGCTTAGGGCCAGGCTGTAAATGGTAACTGAGTGCATAAAAAACACCACTGTGTGAGTTAGATACCTTGTCCCTGCATATCCCACTTGCCTGGAAAATTTTTCAATGACTTCTGTAGGCATTGGTACTGCACATCAGCAAAAATGCTAGAGGAAAAAACGTTGTTGTTTGAATAGAGCCTGCTTTTTTAAAAAAAAAAAAAAAAAGAAAAAAATCTATTATGACAGCTTTCATGACCTTTTCAGTGATTCAACAGTATTTGCTATGCAACTAAGTAATTCTTAGCCTGGAGAATCTTCACTACGATTTAGGCTGGTATCTCCACCTCTACTTGCCTAAGGTGACTGGTCAGACGGCTCACCTGACCAGTCATAAACTGGTGAGATCCAAAGTCTTGGCTCAGCCTGCACCCTTTGGAAAGGGACACAGACGCCTCCACAGGGCAACTCCTGTCTCAGGGTTGGATAAATTGCTGAAGTGGAATGAAATACCTGACATTCTGATAGGCTTTATTCAGGCTTATCTCAGTATTCTTTGTGTTAAAATGTGTGTCATGTTCATTGAGAGATTGTTGCAGCTGTCTAACATGAGTAGTTCATTACTTCAGTCACCTCTGTCTTGTTTTACCACTCTGTTTCTTAATGGAATAAGGCTTAGAAACAGGATGGTTGTGGATGAAATCATTGCACCTTCCATCCTCTTCAGAATTGGTTTGAAAGAGAAGCAAGTAGTTCAGGGAAAGTAAAAGAACAGGAAATAGAGAATGAAGGCACGAAGTGCTTGACGTCACAAAATCAAGACTCTTCACTTAGGATGTGATTCACCTAAGCTAACCTTAGGCATCTATATTTCACCAGTCTTATTGGGATCTCTCTTACAATAGTTGGTGAGTGAAAAGCATTTTAGGGCATGAGTCATTTGAGTTAATACAGACATCTAACTAGTTTTTATCATGCTATAAATACACCTGTTTTTTCTCAGTCACAAACGAGGAAGGTAATGTGACTAGCTCAGACATAGATGTTTCCACTGTGGAAGTCTACGTTTGGACAGATGAACCCCCTCCATTGCATGAGAAATGTCTGCACCTCATAGAATCAGAATTTTCTTGTGTGAAAAGGATATTTACATTGTAGGATAGACTTGATTGTTTGTACAGCAGCTTTATTTTATATAAATAAACAAAAAAAATTATTTGGCAAAAGCAAGAAAAATATTTCTGTTTTCATACAAGTCTCTATTCTCTAGATTGAGGTTATTCTCGTAAAAAATCAGAAGACATTCATTCATTCTTTTCAGTGTGCTTGACCTATATTTTTTTCAGGGACATATTATTCTGGCAATCTTCGGATGTCAATGGGGGTTTCAAGTGCATTCAGTATTAAGTACCAAATCTCTCACACTAATCAAGGTCTGTGCCTTTATTCCTTCAGTTGATTTCAGAAGGTTTACAGTTAGACTTCCAAGGGACAGAGTGTCAGATATGCTGAGCATCGCAGTGATTAAAAAGAGTGGGAGCAGTTCTCAGGGCATCAAGTAATACAGTCAGAACATTATGTGCCTAACAACAACATACTAAAGCTATTTTCAAAAAGCAGGTATCTTCACATGACATTTGTTTTGTCTTTACTTTTACTTCCTTAAATACATTAAATATTAGGTCATTCCTACTGCAATGAGGCTATGACTTCTGCTCACTGCTTAGAACTACCTAACCAATGTATAAATACATTTTAAGTACATGTTTATCCTCATGTCACCCTTTTTCACAATATTGTTTATAAAAAAATCTTTGTACATAATAAACAGAGAAAATAGAAAAATGTGCCTTCAAAATAAAGTTTCATTATCACAAAAAATATTTTCTGTACATAGGTACATACTCTGCTCAGCTTGATTTTTTTTACATTGAACTATTGTTAAATACTGTGTACTAATAAGCAGAGAGGTGACCATGCTTTTCATTCATAGAAGGATAGAATCATAGAATGGTTTGGGTTGGAAGGGACCATAAAGGTCATCTATTTCCAACCCCCCTGCCATGGGCAGAGACACCTTCCACTAGACCAGGTTGCTCAAAGACCCATCCAACCTGGCCCTGGACACTTCCAGGGATGGGGCATCCACAACTTCTCTGGACAACTTGCTCCAGTGACTCACCACCCTCATAGCAAAGAATTTCTTCCTTATATCTAATCTAAATCTACCCTCTTTCCATTTAAAGCCATTACTCCTTCTCTTATCACTGCATGCACTTGTAAAAGGTCCTTCTCCAGCCTTCTTGTAGGCCTCCTTCAGGTACCAGAAGGCTGCTGTAACGTAACCCTGTAGCCTCCAGGCTGAAAACCCCAACTCTCCTTTTAGTTATAACCAATCCTATTGAAAACCAGAGACAGACTTGTCACAGAAGTAAAATAAGAGCAGGAAAATGAGAGAGAGGAGGAGAAGATCTAGTAACTCAAATAACTTCTTGGAACTGATCTTGCAGTGATAATATGTAATGGATAGTAAACTATAACTACTGCACACACACGGTCATAAACTTACATTATGCAATCTATTTATTTAGAAAAAGAGTATGTGTGTGAATATATAGTTACTACGTAATTTTATATAAGCTGTAACAGTATCATCATATTTACAGCAATTTTTATAATCTATGGTTGTTAAATCCAGCAGGCTTCTTGGTAAAAAAGATCTATAAGCCTACAGCAAATGTTGACCTATGTTCAGTTCATTTTACCCATTTCAGCTGGCTAAATAGGATATACGAGCTCACACTATAGTTAGCGGAGAGAGAGAGAGGGGTGTTTCCAGAAAATTATTCATATCACCTGAAGATACACATGAAAAACAGGTGGGGTGAATAACTTCCCTCTGTAACTTCGCTACTTGTGGATTAACTTGTAGGTACCTGAATTCAGCTGAGAGAATTAACACTAGCAACAATGACACTACAACAGTGAGACAATTGATAGGTAAATGAAAAATAAATATTTCCTTTATACAAGGTTAGCTGTTCCTTTTTGGTAATCTTGTGTTTCACAGGTTTTCTACTGTTGCAGCTGCCGATGCTTTGGGCACTATCACCATAGTAACTAACTAGCAAACTATTATACTAGGAGTTCAAAAGTCAAGATGGAAATTTTCCAATATCATAGTTTACAAACATTTCTGTCTTTTTAGAGCACAGTTGAGACAGGTTTTCATCAGTTTTCATGTGTTCCCTATAAATAGGAGAGTTAAAACATACTTTTCAAGCACAAATTATCTCAGATTACTTGCTTCTAGAATATGGTATTTTACTTCAGAAAAGTCTTCAAATACCATACAGTTGATAGTTATATATTATTTATACTCACATTTCTCTAACTTTCTTGGGATAGAGGTAATTCCAATGACTGAAAATGACCTGCACACTTACTAATAATTCGATTTTTTCCTCTCAATAAATATGCCTTATGTGACTGATTTTTCCCAACTGTATTAGTTGTTTCTTAACTTATTCAATTTGGTCAAAATTTTTTGAATGTTTAGTGATTTCAGATGTCCCAGCATACCAAGTTCATTTAGAGATTTCTCCAAGGCTTCTGATTTTCAAGAAGCGCTGAATAAATCATAAATCATAGGTTCAGTATTGCTTGAGTATATTCTATACGTTGTTCGTGACTTGCTTGCTATGAGAAGTGGATAGCTGGGATGAGTCGAGCTGTTTTTTGGCATCTCTGTCTAGGGATCTATTTCTCTTCCTCTTGAAGCCTATGGAAGTGTAAGCCTTCGGACACCAGGCTCTGAAGCTTGATTCGAATACATCACTCATAAGCCTTCAGACTGGGGCTTTATATATGTGATTCATGTTTTCTACATACATTAATGGGATACCTATCCAGAGCTGCCACATATTTACTTCTCTTTCCACTCAGATTTTGCACCCAGAAATGAACACCTATCCATGAAGTACATCTGCTTTTCAATTATTTCTCATATTGCTCAGAAGACTAGGCACAAACACGACACCCTTCTTTCCATGTGTAACGGAGCAGAACTCATGTATTTGCAGCAAATGATCTTGGAAGAGAATTGCATATATCCCTGTTTGTCATACATGCGATATTCGCATTAGTCACCCTGGCCTTTCAGGATCCTGTTCAAATGGATGAACGCAGGATGCAGAGTAGGCTTTTAGCTCTGGGAGTGATCACATTAATTCTGGACCACCATCCCGATAAACATCCATGGCATGACCACAACCAGAGTGACTTTATTTAAAGATTCCTGTACCCCCTTCCACAGTAACCAGCTGGGTCTGCCAGCATTCACAGCAGCGCAGAGACCCTGAGGGCTCCGCAATGTTTTCTTTTTACTTATTCAATTACATGGGGATGGATAAATACAGAATGAATTTTACAGCACAGTGCAGCTTTCACAACATCCAAAGGACATGTTATTCTATGTTTAAAACTAGAAAATTCTCAAATAGTTGTCTGAAGGATATCCCAAGGACTCCAACACTGGAGATGAGCTACCAACACAATCCAGGGAAAGATAAAGGATTTTATTGGGTTTGAGATTCTTCTATTCCATTTGTAAAAAAATAAATAAATTGATTAATCAATACAATTTAACCTTTGTTACTCTAACAGTACTAAGGTTAAATACGATGGACACTTTTTTTTTGTACATACATTTTATTTCTATTATTGTGTTAACTGGTCATCAGATGTACTGTTATTTACTGGAGACTAATCATTCATTGTCTTCTTATTAAAGCTTTAGTTTGTTGCTACATTTTTCCTTCTATTTGTAAACATATGAATCTCACAGTTCACATTCTTCTTTTGTAAATTATTCTTACCCTGCTCTAACAAAGAATTCAATAAACAAATTAGAGATGAATAAATTATGCCAGGATGTTCAAAGCACCTAAGGGAGGCGGGTGTTGATTCCTAGGAAAACCAAGGCGAGTTGGCTGTCTAACTCTCCTAGCCTCTGCTGTAAGCTTAAGGTCTGATTTTTTAAATAGGAAGCCTTACTGCACAGGCTGATGTCCTACAAGTCTGCCGTTTTAACCGCAGTTTAGCTTATGGCTCTCTGGGTCAGCATGTCAAGATCTGAAATAGGAAATCTTCAGCCAAAAGGTAAGTCAAAAGCTCGCCACAGCAGTCCATACTCAACTTTGCCAAACATGGAGAGCAACCCACAGCAGGAAAGCACCCTGTCTTCCTGTCACTAGCATATACACATGAAGGATAGAAGTGTTTCAAAGGAGCACAAGAGCTGCATAAAGCTCAGCAGTCCAAATAATGTTAGCCCAGATAGTATTAACACACCTTGGATCCAGATGAGACAATGCACCCTATCACGGCTTCAATTCATGCAGCTTTAATCGGGTTTCCTGGCCGCGTATGAGATCAGATTTCCAGGTTTAACATACTTCACTATATGTACTTGCCTAATTTAAATCAGCAATAAGACTTGACAGTGTGAAGATCTGCGTGCTTTCTTCTGGACCTATGTTTTCAGTTATGGTTGAACTCTTCTCCTCCTTGTGCTAAAGTCCTAAAACATCTTGCTGTGGCAGTAAATTTTTCAATCAGCGTTTATTAAAGGAGTGTGTGGACATTCCACATGATGTGAGCACTTCTCTTATTAAAGTTGTCATTTGTTGACGAATGAGCCGCAATTAGAGTATGTGTAAGAACATTATACGTTCTTTGTGCTGACAAGCCTAATTACATAATTTTCTATAGGTATTACTAAGCAAATCAGAGGGAACAGCAATGGTGGATTTGGATCAGCAAATAAGAAAATCGAAGAGACCTCATTTAAATGATAATGGTAGAATGTGCGTTATGAATAACTATTAGGTAATGAAATGTATTTATTTGATTTTTGTGGTACAAAGCAGACCTCATACTGAGATGCAGATGGCTCAGGGCCATTTCACAATAGCTATCCACATTAGGGGAGGAGCCTTGTAGGATTCTGGGTTGGCATCCAACCAGCCCAAAACAGACATCTTTTGTCTGAAGAAAGAGAACTACAACTGTTCTTATAATATAATCCGCCACTTACTGTCTTGAGGTTTTTGCACTTCAGCAAGAAGATATTAAGAATTGGCTCTCATCACCGAAAGCCAAATCAAAGAAGAAAGGTTTCATGTCTGTATTTAAAAACACCCCCACGTAGTACATTTTTATGGCTTATACTGCCCTTAGACAAAGCTCAGAAGTCTTTATTTCCTGAGGATATCTCAGAAACACCACCAAACTCAGAAGTTGCACTCTAAGCATTGGGGGATCAGTGTGCATCACCACATCCACTGAGATTCAGGTTCTGTTCTTGGTCATGCCACTATGAATCTAGAGTTACTCCAATGGTCTCAAGAAGTTCAGATAGATATCAGTGAAGGAAGAAAACATCTTTGGAGTCCGGCACTGGGTAAAGCATGGAGTCATCATTGGCCAAACCTTCTACAGAAGACAATGTGTCCTCTTTATATACAGACATGATTTGCACTTTACATACAGTCATGATGGGAGACTGGTCCAAATAAATTTTGATTTTAATTTGCAGAAGCTAATTCCTAATTTGGAACAATGTTTGTGTGTATGTTTAATTAGTGCAAGGTACTCAGACATCTTCTTATTGGAAATCCAATACAGTATCTAAAAAATGGATCTAACAGTTCCTATGCCATCCAATGGTGTTTTAAATCAATGTTGCAAAGATTTTCTAGACAACTGCAAGAACTATGAGCTAAATTAAGCTCTGAAAATGCTGCACCTGAGCCAGCTTCCACAGAAGTCAGTGAGAACTTCCTTAGTAACTTTCCCAGAGATTATACTGGGTTAAATGTTCCCCAAAATTGATGGGGACATCTGTGTGAGGCTTTGTTTGGTTTCTGAAAGGATCTGTGAGAATAAGTGTGCTGTTTTGGCAAAGCTGAGTAAACAGGTGGGGCTTGCGTTTAGTCTTTAGTGTGGCAAGTGTTCATTCTTGTTTCTTCTTTACAGCAGGAAACTGAGGTAAGTGTTGTTTGATCGAGCTAAATGAAAATACTGGTTGTTTATATTCATAATATCCAGAATAACTGTTTTACCTGAGAAGTCAATTTCCTAAGTAGTTTCAGGACCATACTTCAGACTACCTATTACTTGTTGACATGTTTTTAAAGTATATTTAAAATATTTTTTAATTGCTTAAAATTTGACTAGTCATTGTCCATAAAAAATGTTAAGAATGAAGTGAAATTTTCATTCAATATGAGCTACAGATTTTATAAGTGTTGGCTCTCCATAAAGCCACTACTATGTCAACAGTATATTGCTATATGAAGGGTGACATTAACACTAGAACTAATACAAAAACCCTTACTGGAAGCAGTTCAGATATTTTTGCTCTATTTGCACAATGCAAAAATAGCCTAAATACATTTTTAATGCAATCAGCTGAATTCCGTAAATCCAAATTGTGTGCTAACTGCTCATGCTGATTAGTGTGAAATATTAATTTGCACTAATCAGCTTGAGGCAAGGAAAGCATAATAAACTTGACACATACATTTCACGCTTTACAGTGCTGGAGCTTGTCTACAGTGCAGTGCCTGCGAACGCTATCGGTGCTGTTAGCCGTGTCACTGGGGCTGTATATTCAAGGCGCGTTTGGAAAAATTTCCTTAGCCGATGCTTCAGCTGGTTCAGTGTTGTTGTGAAAATCCTGGTCTTTTAGAACTGATGGTCTGCACCAGATAATGTTGTCAGAAGCATTTGTCTCTGCAGTGAGCCAGAGCATCTGATTGCTGCCCGAGCTGTTTCATGACTAAAAGCCATTTACGCTCATGCTCCCTCTGCTCTTGGTGTACCAGGCTGCAATCAGACCCCGCAAGCCAATGACTTCGTGCTTCTGTGAAACATATGCATTTACTAACGAAATAAAACTGTAACACTAGGCCTACAGAAATAAGCCAGCTATTTGGCAAACACACGGGGGAGTGTCAACGTGTTGGGTTTCATGTATTATGTCTGAGGGTCACTCTTTGCATCCCATCTCACTCTTCTGCAGAACGGTGCTTCCAGTTCCTGAGTTCATGGGTTGGCATTACCCGCAATCAGCACCTGATTTAGCAAGCACACCTTCCCCAGACGCTGCTTTGTCATAAATCCACCATGTGAGGTGGTAAACAGGGGCTCTTTCTCCCCAGGACATGACTAAATATGTAGCACCTTAGATGCTGGGTCACAGTGAAAGTGAGAGTCTGACAGAAGGCTGGAGGGGAAAAGAAATCTATTTATGTGTACCGAAGACAGTCACGTGCATGAGTGAGAAGGGATAATCTGTGCAGACAAATCTGCCGCTCGCTGCTGCCTGGGTCATCCATGCTCCATCTTTCCTACTCTCTGCGCTGCTCTGCAAGGCCCTGGCTGAGGTCGCAGCCCTGCGGAGCATAAGGGATAGACACGAACGAAAATACATGTGGTGAGAGTCACCATTCGCTTGAACTGCAAAATTGCAAAGACCTGTAATCTACTGGCATTTCACTGACCTTTGTCCTCCTACATTTTTCTTTTCATTTTAAAGATAAATTACTCCAGGATACAACTATATGGATGCTCTACTCTGAGCTGGTTTTTCAGATTTCCTCTCAGAGAAGCGCTGCAAGTAAGAACTGGGATGTGGGCCACCCAGCCTTTAATGAAGAAAAGGGCATTTCCGAGAGGCAGCATGGAAAAGTCTGAAATCTTTAAGTGTGATGTGTTTACGTGTGTTTATTACAACCTAATAAAACGACACAATTATCTCATATGTTCTGCTGCCCAGGGCAGGCAAAGCTAAGCATATTGCTGAGCACAGAACACATTACTTAGCAAAAAGTTCATGACAAGCTCATTGATCCCAGTGAAACCAGTAAACACCAGTTTCACATAACCAAGTGTACATTTGGTGTATTATGCTGTCAACAACACCAGTTTAATTACAGTCATTTATGTTTCCTAGAGGTAAATGGCATCTGCCTTTTACTAAAAAAGGACATTTGAAACTTGAAACAGGTTGACAGTGTCAGTTCTAAATAGTAAATGGCCACATACATTAGTGTCCACATGAAAAATGTCTTCATTCATTGGTTCTTTTAAGCTTTTGAACAGTATATCTGGACTTGGAACAAATTTCATTCATAGTTTCCTTCTTCCACCTCTGAAGATTTTCTTAATGTATACATCAAAGGAAACTAAAAGAACCCTGGGTAATTTTATATGTACGGATATTCGGTTCACAGACTGCAACACTGTCTTAAAAATCTTTGGTGCAATTATTTATCTGTGTATTTTACTCCATTGTATTGAACTAATACCGCTAATCAAAAAGTGAAGCATTTACCAGCCAGCGTATTTTATTAGGTATGTTTAACCTGAACAAACACAACAACTCCTTTCTTTCATTTTTTCCAACTCTGACAAGTTTCATAAATTGAATGTGGCAAAGTCAGCTGGACAGAGCATTTTTAAGAATACTAGATCTTGCTACCTTTAACATTTCTTACAGAAGTAAATCCCACCTAAGTCCCAAACATCTTGGGGGGAGAGAGTGGAAGAGGAAGAAAAAAAGAATGACTCAGATCCTGGCTGTTAAAAGCATTTTTACCTCTGCACTAGGGAGAATTCCATTTTTGGAGAAATGTAATATTTTAGTCCTCACGACTCATAATTTATTATATGTTCTTAATGTCTCACATACCTCTTTCAAAATTCAGCTTCTGTGATTATATCTAGAGGAACTTCAATTCTCTTTGTCGTTTCAACTTACCACATCCATATATAGCTATATTCTACTTTTTAATTCTGATTTTTTCATCAACTAAACACTTTCTCTCTTCACAAATATTCTAGCACTTTTTATCTTTTTTTCTTCTCTTTTATTGTTAATAGGCTCTAGCAAGCGCTAGTCTGAACAGAATTTCAACACTTCACTGCGAGACTCTTCTCTGAAGATTTTTTTTAAGTTCTTATTTACTAAGTTAACATTAAGTGAGACAGAAAATATTCAGCAATTTTGAATTTTAATTTTTTTCACTTCTTTGCTGTGGGAACAAAGAAACTAAGTTTTTAAGTTTTAAGTATTAAATCACTGTGCTCTATACCACAGTATATGTTGTCTGTCTTTATTAATGTTTTTTCATTCGTTATAGTCAAGGGAAAATATAAACAACATATCATACAAATTTCATTAAAATACACAACTGAACCTCTTTCCTTAAATTTATTACTATTCATAGGACAATCTTCATTGTTTTAGTTTCTGTACAAACACTCAGGAAGAGACAGCAATTACTCCAGAGCACTTGTAATCACACTTACATGTAGTTAATTAATTAAATTAAATCAAGAAGGAATCATTGTAAAATAATTTAGCTGAATCCACCAAGTGTTTGCATCGTTTTAACTTCACGTGTTTAAAAAATAACGTGGTGGCACTAATGCAGATTGTGTTCAAAAATAGGATTTCATCATACGACAACATAAGGCTCCTGAAGAACTCCACATTTGTACATTACATACAGTAAAGAAAGAGCAAGTAATGGGTCACTATGCAGGGATGGGTGTCTTCAATCATTTAAACATCTTGGCTGAAGAAGGCAAGTGAAGTTCAAAGCAGAGAACAATGGAAAGAATCTCAAAACAGGAAATATCTGTTACAGACATTAGAAATGCGGTAGATGATCCAGGTGCAGTCACATACTGACCAGGAAGGAATATTAGGCTTTGTTGCAGAGAATAACAAATCCCCAAAGCATTCAGCTTGATATGCAGCTGCAGAGCACAAGACAAACAAAAATTATTCCAGCAATAAAAAAATACAATAGAAATCAAAGGATATAGTTCTGCTGCTAAAAATAACACTGCTCATTAGACTTCACCTAACAGGCAATATGCGGTCTACTTACTATGATTTAGAGACGATGTGCATATAAACTATCCCAGCGCCTGAAGGCAAGCATTGTTTGGCAGAAGGGATATAAATTTTGGTGTTTATTAGAACCAGAATTAAAGAATAAAAGGCCAAGAATGTAATGAGCCAATATAATTATTTCTTCAATGTCTCCATTTTGTGGAAAGATAGATGAGTACACAACAGCGACTAGGAGGAAAATAGGTTCAGGTAGCAAAGATGAAGGAGGCAGCTTCAGTTTATCAGAAGACTTCTGAGACTACCAGATCAATTGGCTTTGCAGGCTGAAAAACACACACCCAAAGCTCTCTCTATGAAAGCAGGATTTGGATCTTGCTTGACATTTTGCTTAGTTCATGGCAGTCCTCCTTCAACAAAGCCAGCCATGAACTGAGTTTTCACATATAGCAAAAAGACCCATTCAGGGAAGTGGGGATCCAAAATGATGAGAATGAGGTGATGAGAGGGGGATGAAAGGACACTCTCCATCCCCCCTCCACTGTGAGGGTCCAGCAGCTGCAGGGGGGGGCAGCTCCAGGGCATAGGTAGCAGTGTGTAAGGGAGTAGGTCTAAACTCACAGCCCTGCCTTGTTTCCTCCTCTTGAATGCCCAAACATTAGTGACGGTTTCATGCCACAATACTGCCCACTGTGAGATGAAAAATGAATAAAACAAACAGTAAGACTTTGCCCAGCAGCTGAGAAATTTGCAAGACATGCATAGACCTTTGCCAGAGATGCAGAAGTAGAAGCCAGGTCTTCCTTCTGATGCAGTGAGAGAAGTCCAAGACCACGCAAACGGGTTCCTCCAAAACATGGACTGGTGGGACGAAACAAACTCTTGTAAAGTAATCAAAAAGCTGCCTCCAGTAGATAGAGAAAATAAAATACGGGAAACATTACCAGAGTTAAAAATTCCCACAAAGAAGGAATACCACTGGCCTTAGAAGGAAAAGGGAGAAGGCTCACGACATGTACAAGAAAAATCAGCTACAATCCAGCTTCTCTGAAAGGCAAATCAAAGCTTTTTCTCTTGGACTGGCCTGATCCTCTTGTGATATGGGTTGAGCCAATTAGACACAATGCAAGAGAAATGCCAGATTATTGTTGCCATATGAAAAGCCACCTTTCCCTCTGTGACTAGTTGCTACAAGCCAAAATTCATCAAAGGACTGAGTGAATTTGAAGTTTGCCACAGCTGAAATAAAAACCTCATCCAAGGTTTCAAACACAGCAGCCTAAATATAGGTTCTTAAACACGTGTAACCTGTTTTTAAAAAATGTGGAGTTCTGTCAGCTCCCATATGAAAATTAAGCCAAGTCTACTTCATAACTTCAATAGAGATTCAATAAGCCACATACAAGCAGCTACTTTTGAAAATTTTAGCTCTGCTTTGATTTCAACAGTTTTGTCCTTTCAAGTTGAACAATTCAAATTCAAATTTTGAATAGAATAAGTGGGCATTCCCAGGCAAGTACATAGGAGAAGGACCAGAAGACAGCAAGAGATAGAAGGCAGTGATTTTTTTTGACTAATGTCTCCTACTAGGGAACAAATCTTGGGTTATCTGGTGGTAAATTACGGCCTCCTGCAGTGCTGGCTGATCAGCTCTAGGCAATCTAAACAGGCAGTTGAGAGCCCTGGTAGTCCTTAGGCCGTGTCCCATCTGGGCTGGAGAAGCGAGAAGCAGTGAGGGGAAGAGACACTCAAGCCCCAGGTTTACCAGAACAGCAGTTTTGGCAGCTGGAGGAGTTCCTCACTTCTATAGTCCTGTAGTGCTTTGCAGACGTTACATTAAACAAGCTGAAAAGGAGACAAAATGGATACCAAACGCTCAAAAAGCCCAGGCAAATGACCAACATTTCTGACTCCAGTATAAATTTGGATTAATCCCCTGAAACCAGCAGAATTAGTTCTAACTGAAGAAGTGATGCTTGTGAACTTGCAGGCTACTGAATGGCCTCGGCTCTGTCTCAGGCCACTTTCTGGCAGTTAGTATGCTGAGTCTGGTTTTGTATTATTTGGAAAACAGGAAATGGAAAGAAAGAGGATTTCCTCAAGGAAGGGAGATTCTGAAGGGTGTGGGAGGCAGATTCTTCAAGGGCTGTTTAAGCTATTGCCAAATCAAAGAAAATGGAGATATTACTTTGAGCTAAGAATGAAAATTAAAATATAATTGATATACACTCCATTCATTAAGTGACAAAAGTTGAAATAAATCAAACCTATCATAAGCAAATTAGCATTAAGTAATTACTGTTTATAACCCCCATGCCACTTCAAACAAGGAAAGGTACCTCATGTTTCAGCTTTCGATTATCTACATATGCAGAATTAATTTCTAAATGATACAGATTGCCTTTACTGCATCATTAAAATCCACTGGCTTTGTTATGCACAAACACTGCATCTTTAGCTTTGACTAGAGGTTGCTATTTTTACAACTGTGTGTTAGACGTATTTTTCTTCTCTAAAATATAATTTGTGGTTGATTTCCTTTATAAAATATAGCATTAGTGAATGACACACCTTTTTAAACTAGTCAAATTTGATATTTCAACGTATAGTTCTGCACTGAAATATCCATGCATGGAATATGGTGGGGGATCCCATTTCTGCCTGCCTTCCCTCTTCACTCAAGACATAGCTAGGAAAAAGTTTACGTTACATGAAAATACAATAGCACCCTTTTAAACATTTTATCAGCTCTCTAATGGTATTCAGAGTGCTTTGCTTTAGAATTCACTAGAAACTAAGCAGGGCATGCAGCCAGGACTGAATGTTTCTACATGTTTAGTAAATATAGTTATTTGTAACCCAAAGTACATGTGTATTTATATTGTTTCTGCTAGGCAGAGAAAAACAGACATAATAGCATTTAATAGTGTCCATAATTTTAGACCTGTAATTCCAGTGAAGTCAATGGGTTCTCCCTGGTTCTTAAACTAAGAAATATGCTGGAATGATTTCAAACACCTTAAAAAAAGCAATCTTAATATTTAAAGAGATTTCATAATTTCTATATTTAGAAAAAATTACTCTAGAAGAAAATTATCCAGACAGAACATGCTCTTAAATACTTAAATGCAGGTTTATTTTTTATAATTGTTGACTGAGTTCTAGGAAGATGCATCAACTACTAAAAATAGACCTAAAGTAAAATATGTAGGAATAAATTTTACTTCCAATGGCAGTTTCATTTCCATAAAGACAGCACCATTGAGGGAATACACCTAAAATTAGGCAACTTATTTATGATTCCTTCAGCTTCATTTACATACTACTGTATCAGTTCTGTTTGCTCCTGTTAGTCAAAACTACATGGCAATTTAGTCTGATTTGGAGGCCTGATGTGAAAATGCCAAATTCAACTTTAGGCACCTGGGAATTTTTCCTTCAGAGGTATTTATGTACCTTACTCTCCCTGAAATAAATGGAATTCAGCAATTAAAAATGTTGAGAATGTTCCTTCTTCACTGCAAAGATTAATTACTTTCCTGAACTGCTGAACATCCACTAAAGTTCATGAAACCAAACACACACAGTGATGGTATTCCAGCATGAATGCATAGGTCTACCTTCAATCAATTCAATCAATTATTTTGAATCCATGTTTTGTTTTTTTAACCAAATTTAATAATGCAGAGAATCACAGAAACACAGAATAGTTGGGGCTGGTAGGGACCTCTGGGGATCATCTAGTCTAACCCCTTCTGCAAGCAGGATCAGCTACAGCAGGTTGCTCAGGATCAGTTGTATTATTTATATCTCCAAGGATAGAGACTCCACAACCTTTCTGAGAAACCAGTTCTAAAAGTGTTTTACACCCTTAGAGTAAAACTTTCTATGTTTACATGGAATTTTTTGTATTTCAGTTGGTACCTATCGTGTCTTCTCCTGTCACTAGATACCACTGGGAAAATTTTGGCTCCAGTTGGTGGCTGGTCAGAAGTGGTGTTCCCCAGGACTCACTGTTGGGGCCAGTTATGTTTAATATCTTTATCAATGGTCTACAACTGAGGCACCCTCAGTAAGTCTGCAGATGACACCAAGTTGGGTGGGAGTGTTGATCTGCTGGAGGGTAGGAGGGCTCTGCAGAGGGATCTGGACAGGCTGGATCGATGGGCTGAGGTCAACTGTATGAGGTTTAATAAGGCCAAGTGCTGGGTCCTGCACTTCGGCCACAACAACCTCATGCAACGCTACAGGCTTGGGGAGGAGTGGCTGGAGAGCTGCCCGGAGGAAAAGGACCTGGGGGTGCTGGTTGACAGCCGGCTGAACATGAGCCGGCAGTGTGCCCAGGTGGCCAAGAAGGCCAACAGCGTCTTGGTCTGTATCCAAAATAGTGTGGCCAGCAGGAGTAGGGAAGTGATTGTGCCCCTGTACTTGGCACTGGTGAGGCCGCAGCTTGAATCCTGTGTTCAGTTTTGGGCCCCTCACTACAAGAAGGACATTGAGGTGCTGGAGCGTGTCCAGAGAAGGGCAACAAAGCTGGTGAGGGGTCTGGAGCACAAGTCTTATGAGGACCGTCTGAGGGAACTGGGGTTGTTCAGTCTGGAGAAGAGGAGGCTGAGGGGAGACCTTATCGCTCTCTACAGTTACCTGAAATGGGGTTGTAGCGAGATGGGTGTTGGTGTCTTCTCCCGACTAACTAGTGATAGGACGAGAGGAAATGGCCTCAAGTTGTGCCAGGGGAGGTTTAGATTGGATATTAGGAACAGTGTCTGTACTAGAGTGGTCAAGCATTGGAACAGGCTGCCCAGGGAAGTGGTGGAGTCACCATCACTGGAGGTGTTCAAAAAGCTTGTAGATGTGGCACTTCGGGACATGGTTTAGTGGGCATAGTGGTATTGGGTTGATGGTTGGACTTGATGATCATAGAGGTCTTTTCCAAACTTAATGATCCTATGATTCATTACAACTTCCCACACAGATATTAATACATATGGATATAACCCCCTGAGCTTTCTCTTCTTCAGGCTGAATAGTCCCAGCTCTCTCAGACTCTCCTTGACAGATCCTCTAATCTCTTAAACATCTTTGTGGTCCTGTGCTGGACTGATTCCAGTATGTCCAGGTCTCTCCTGTCCTGGGGAAGCCAGCACTGGACCAAGAACTCCACATTTATCTCACCAGTGCTGAGCACAGGAGAAGGATCACCTTCCTCGACCTGCTGGCAGTGCTCTTCCTAATGCAGCCCAGGAGGCTGTTGGCCTGCTCTGATGCAAGGGCACATTGCTGGCTCATGTTCAGCTTGGTGTCCACCAGGGCCTCTAGGGTCTTTTTTGCAAAGCTGCTTTCCAACCACTTGGTCCCCTGCTTGTCCAGGTGCATAGAGTTCTTCCTCCTGTGGGTCAGGCCTTTGGCATTTCCTTTTGCTGAACTTCATGAGGTTCCTTTTGTCCCATTTCTCCAGCTTGTCCAGGTCTGTCTGAATGGCAGCACAACCTTCAGGTATATTAGCCACTTCTAATTGGGTACCATCTGGGTAATTTTGCTGAAGGTGTGGTCTATCCCATCATCTACCCGTCGGTGATCTTGATGGGATCATAGGCTGCAGCTGCACACAGACGTCTCATTCCCTCTGTTTGCTCTTCTTTGCTGCACACTGATTTCCCAGAAAAAGAGTGAGCATTCCCCCCATAATGCTCTGCTCCTGTCACTTCTTTATTTGTGTGTATACAGTTGTGGTGGGCTGCCTTTTACCCTGTATTTTGCAGTCTCTGCTTCCACATCAACCAGTCTACAACTTGACCACTTGATTGTGGGTTATCATCTTTTTCCCCACATTGTTTCTAGTTTAAATCTCTCCTCAGCAGGTTGGCCAGCATGTTGGCAATTACATTTTTGCCCCACTTCATCAGGTTGATCCTACCTCTAACTAGCAGTTCTCAGTCCTCAGAGAGGACTCTGGTTTTGTAAAGCAAATCCTTCTAACCAACACCAGATGCCTAACCAGTTGTTGACTCTCAGGGCCCACATACAACAGATGTCCATGAATAATCTCACAGTAATTATACTGTCTAATTGCAGTGCTGTCTGAGGGCATAGGCTGATGGGACTGATCCCTGCTCTGAAGGAGACGCTGGTGCTGTGAGTATCAGTGAGGCATCTACCACCTCTCTGGGCAACCCGTGCCAGTGTTTCACCACCCCCATTGTCAAAAATTTCTTCCTTTTATCTAGTCTGAATCTGCCCTCTTTTAATTTAAAACTATCTCCTCTCGTCCTATCACAACAGGCCCTGCTAAAAAGCACCCCTTTAAGTACTGGAAGGCTGCAATAAGGGCTCCCTGAAGCCTTCTCTTCTCCAGGCTGAACAACCCCAACTCTCTCAGCCTGTCCTCACAGCAGAGGTGTTCCATGCTTCTGACCATTTTTGTGGTCCTCTTCTGCACCCGCTCCAACAGGTCCATGTCTTTCCTGTTCTGGGGGCTCCAGAGCTGGGTGCAGGACTCCAGGTGGGGTCTCACCACAGCTGAGTAGAGGGGCGGAATCACCTCCTTCAACCTGCTGGCCACACTGCTTTGGATGCAGCCCAGGATGTGGTTGGTCTTCCGGGCTGTGAGCGCACATTGCCAGCTCATGTCCAGCTTTTCATCCACCAGTACCCCCAAGTTCTTCTCGGCAGGGCTGCTCTCAATCCCTTCATCTCCCAGCCTGTATTGATACCAGGGGTTGCCTTGACTCCGGTGCAGGACCTCGCACTTGTCCTTGTTGAACTTCATGAGCTCGAGATTGTTTGGGTCCCTCTGGATGGCATCCCATCCCTCACGCATGTCAACTGCACCACTCAGCTTGGTGTCATCTGCAAACATGCTGAGGGTGCACTCAATCCCACTGTCTATGTCATTGATGAAGATATTAAACAGTATTGGTCCCAAAACAGAGCCTGACGGACACTGCTCATCACTGTCTTGACACTGAGCCATTGACCACTGCACACGACCATCCAACCAATTCCTCACCCACCCAACAGTCCACCCATCAAATCCATACCTCTGTAGTTTAGAGAGAAGGATGTTGTGGGAGACCGTGTCAAAGGCCTCACAGAAGTCCAGATAGACGACATTGGTAGCTCTTCCCTTGTCCAGTGGTCACTCCATCACAGAAGGCCGCTAGGTTGGTCAGGCAGGACTTGCCCTTGGTGAAGCCATGCTGGCTGTCTTGAACCGCCTCCGTGTCCTCCATGTGCCTTAGCATAGCTTCTAGGAGGATCTGCTCCATGATCTTCCCAGGCACAGAGGTGAGGCTGACAGGTCGGGAGTTCCTAGGGTCCTCCTTGCTACCTTTGTTAAAAATGGGTGCAATGTTTCCCTTTTCCCAGTCTGCAGGAACTTCTCCTGACTGCCAGGACTTTTCAAATATCATGGTGAGTGGCTGGGCAACTACATCAGCCGATTCCCTCCAGACTCTGGGATGCATCTCATCAGGTCCCATAGATTTGTGTGTGTTCAGGTTCCCGAGGTGGTCTCGAATGTGATCTTCTCTTAGCTTGGGAGGGACTTTGCTCCTCCAGTCCCCCTCTTGCAGGCCATCCCCTGGAGTGGTGTGGAGAGAGACATTGTCAGTGAAGACTGAGGCAAAGAAGTCATTCAATACCTCAGCCTTCTCCTCATTTGTTGTTGCCAGTTTGCCAGTCTTGCTCATCAAGGAGGGTATGCTTTCTCTGACCTTGCTTTTCTGGCTGACATACCTGCCGAAGCTCTTATTATTCTTTGCATCTGTTGCCAAGTTCAGCTCCAGCCACGCCTTGGCCTTCCTGACCCCATCCCTACACAACCGGGCAGCATCCCTGGACCCATCCCAGGATACCCGTCCCTGCTTCCACTGCCTGTGCATTTCCTTCTTGCCCTTCAGTTTGCCCATCAGGTCTCCACTCAGCCATGCTGGTCTCTTGCTTTCCTTTCCTCATTTCTTACACCTGTAGATCGAGAGCTCTTGCACTCTATGGAAAACGTCCTTAAAGATCTGCCAGCTCTATTCTGCTCCCTTGTCCCTCAGGGCAGTTTCCCAGGGGGTCCTATTGACTAATTCACTGAAGAGCTGGAAGTTTGCTTTCCTAAAATTCAGGGTCCTGACTTTACTCTTTGCCTGCCCCATATCCCTCAGGACTGCAATCTCCACCAGAGCATGATCACTGCAGCTCAAGCTGCCTCCAATCCTGATGTCACCAGTTAGCTCACATGTGTTGGTGACCAACAGGTCCAGTATGGCGTCCCCTCTGGTAGGGCTGTCTATTACCTGGCACAGGAAGTTATCCTCCATGGACTCCAGGAGTCTCCTGGATCACCTACAGCTCACCATGCTACTTTTCCAACAGATGTCAGGGTCATTGAAGTCCCCCAGCAGGACAAGAGCCTGTGAGCATGATGCCTCCTGTACCTGGAGTGAGAAGTGTTCGTCAATAGACTCCCCTTGGTCGGAAAGCCTGTAGTAGACACCAACCACAGTGCTCCCTTTGTTGCCTCAGTCCCTGATTCTCACCTATAAGCTTTCGACCTGCTTGTGGCTATTCCTCAGGGACAACTCTTCGCACTCTATTCATTTCTTGACGTAGAGGGCAATGCCTCCGCCCTTCCTTCCTCACCTGTCCCTTCTGAACAGCCTGTAGCCATCAATAGCCGCACTCCAGATTGTGGGATTCGTCCCACCAAGTTTCAGTAATGGCCACCAGGTCATATCTTTCTAGTAGCACGTTTGCTTCCAGCTCCTCCTGTTTGTTGCCCATGCTGCGTGCATCGGTGTAGAGGCACTTCAGCTGGGCTGTGGTCACCCTCTTAAAGGAACCTCCTTTAGTTCCTCTGAAGTCTTTCTCTGGTGCAACAGAGGGGCCTCGCTCGCACCCTGTCCCTCTGACCTTGGTGTGTCATCCCACAGCTTGTTGTGGGTGAGCCTGATATTACCCCTCCCCCTACTTTGAGTCTAGTTTAAAGCCCTGTCAATAAATTCTGCTAGCTTGCAAACAAAGACCCTCTTCCCGCTTTGAGAAAGGTTAATCCCATCTGATGCCAGAAAGCCAGGTGCCGTGTACGTCGTCCCATTATCAAAAAAACCAAAAATGTGGTGGTGGCACCAGTCACAGAGTCATGTGTTAATAGACTGGACCCGTCTGTTTCTTCCTATGTCACTGCTTGCAGCTGGAAGGAGGGAGGAAAAAATAACCTATGCTCCAGTTTAAGGTAGTACATGCAGAGTCGTTTAATGGTTTCAGGAATATCTGGTAAACAGATATGTTTTTTAAAGTGAAACAATCTCGATTTCTAAAGAACCTTGGTCCCAAGACAAAACTTCATAAATAGGTCAAAAGCAAACATGACTGTAAATGTGTCCATTTTAAAGAAACCCTCATCCCAAGTCCAGCTTTTTGAACCTGTTTTGAACTCTGCTAATGATTGTGAATTTATTGTTATTATTAATATTAATATTATTTCTAATCTGGATGTCATTAAAACGGCAAAGCTGCTGTAGAACTTCAAAATGTTTTCAGTTATTATCATTTTATCAAAGTTATTGCAGGCAGGTTCTCTTTCTCTTTGTGGCTAATCTTCATTGATTGGGAATGAACAAGCAGCAGTAAATTCCCAAATGCCTGTATTTGACTAGAAATAGCAATTACTTGATTCTTAGGAATATGCATTTCAAATGTATTTGGCACTGTTTCAACATTCATTGATTACTGTTATCGGTTCAACAAATTAAAATGCATCCACAGGTATGAGACAATATAAGATTTGATACTGGTTGAAATCCTGGTTGTAGAGAAACCATTGACTTTACCATTGACTTCGCCATTGACTTCAAAGAGGTGTCAAGTCAATGATCTCCCAAGTCAGGTGTTGAGTCTCTAGCAGTGGTCAGATGTGGATGCTTTACCTTTCTTTAGACAGGAAAAAAAAGGGAACTACCTTAATTTATTATTATTTCAGTAGGATGATCATAATTGCTTCTGACTTTGCAGGTCTTCCAATAACCTTAAGATGAACATCCCTAAATACTCTTGATATTGGCCTGGAGTATTCCTAAATACTCTTAGATACCACTGCTACCACAGGCTATAATGTAAAATATCTATATCGTGTATCCAATTAGCAGAGGAAGCAGTCTACCCTAAAGCAAAGAATGTAGCAAAGAATCTGAAGAAATACAAATTCTTCTGGTTTTCTGCTGCCAGTTTTGGAAAAATTAGCTCACCTTTCTAACATAGATGCTTGAAAAGATGTTCCCATCCTGTGGAACCTTGGGCAATGCAAAACACATGCCCTTTCCACAAAATGGTGAAATCAATGCCTTTCAATTCTGTGCTGCAAACCCCAAATATTTATAAATTGATCAAAATAGTCTGATGTGAAGTCCATTAAGTTGGGATAAACACACGTTCAAGACTCATTTTTATCACTTAAGCAAATGTCTAGCAACGGAAATGGAAATCAACTGAGAATTATTAAAAACTTAGACTGGGATTCACCTTTTCTATGGATGCCACCATTGAGGCATCTAATCAACTGAACTACTCATTCTAGGATGCCTTTACAGCCAATGGAGACTGAGTCAGTGGAGTCTAAGGCCGACTCATCACAATTCAAAATCCCTATAAATACCCACTTTGCTCTACTGTTTTCAAAGAAGACTAAGGATGGGTTGCTTAATTATGTATGTTTATACCAAAGACGTTTCAAGTTAGAATCTCCTGAGATATTAGTGAAAAAGTCCGAGCTTATCTGAATTGGTCAGTTTAGCAGAACACACAGATCGTTGGCTGCTCTGACAAAAGCCCTGATCCTTTGGTAATCATTGTTCTGGGATGTGTCTCTTGCAACTGATAGACAAATTTCATTTAGAGAAATCTACACTGATTGAACTTTTTTTTTTTAATAGAAAATTCTCTGTCATCTCTATCGCATGTGCCTCTATGTTCCACTGTAAATATTCCACTGTAAACTAGGAATAATGGTTGCATTTTCTTTTTTAGAGTGCTTTGAGACAAAAAGTGTGTAAGAAGAATTTAAACTGGATATTACAGTTCTTAAGTCCCATTAGAATCAGTAGAGTCAGGTAGCAAAAACAAAATTAGGAACTAATGTGTCGATGTGTACCTTTGCACATCTGGGCTTAAATAAAGAGGAAACAAAATTTATTTCAGTCAGGCCTGAATTTCAACCCTGAAAAATGTCATATTATTCTTTTAACATAGGTCTGGAATCCTCATTGATATTTTTGGCTAGTTCCTGTATTATCCTGCTCTCTGGCTGAGTTTACATAGGAACATATTGGTTTTCTCTTCTCCCTCCTCCTGCATCTTTCCCTCTCCAATACAAACAGCATGGAAGTATCAGCACTTAACAAGAAGAAAGAGGCCATAGGAGTGGGCCAGCTCCTGGCTCATGCACAGGGAAAATCTTTTTGCTTTCTGACAGGACATTCTGGAAACATCTACTTTTCATTTCAGGCTTTTCCATGACAAAAACAAGCTCTTTCTGAGCCTTTTAAATAATTTCCTTTTGAGGCCAGTGACATGTTACATTTTTCTAGTGCCCATATTGTCAGTCTTGTTCATCTCAGGAGAGAGTTAAAAGTAAACATTTACGTTTACCTGGTGTCTCTTGTGGATACCAGTCAAACGTGTTTTGTTTTTTTTTAAAGAAAAGTAGATTTGTGCAAGGGTGGCAACATTTTTTTTCAGGAAATGTGAGTGTAAGGTTGGATTCACATAACTGTGGGCCATTTTATCAACCCACATAATTGTTGTTATTGTAATATACATCTCACTGTGGCAGTATTTAAAGATTATAGCCGGGCTCATTTTGCAAGACCCTATGAATGAGCTGTGCTTCACCTAAATTTCGCCATTTAGAAATTAGAATCTAATTTAGAGCTTATGTCATTCATTTAGATTCCCTTTAACGAATGAAGTGTCATCAAATTGTCCATTACAAGAGATTGGCACCACCGGAAGAAATATTACAACCAGCTATCTTATACACAGGGGCTACCCCCCATCTGCTGACAGAAAAGGGGCAAAGATGATGAAGCTAAATGATATTTAGTGGTTACTCAGAAGTACAAGGAATGATCCCCTCCCTCTCAACTGACTAAGGAGAGCAGGAACCACCACGTCCTATGAAGCAAGCGGAGAAAAGGGTGCAATAGTGGCATGTCTCTGTCTGTCAAATCCTGGCCACCAGGGATGGCTGACTGCATAAGAAAAATATGCCAAACCTCAAATAGGATATTACAAATTATGTCTATTTTCTTGTTCAAGTGGAAAGCTCCAAGGACAGGTACTTTTCTGGAGAATTGTCTGACAGTTTGTCCATGAACAGGTCCCCAATCTATTCCTTGTTTGAACACAACACGAGAACACAGTTTATCTTCCACTTCCCCTAAAAGATAATATAAAATGAGATGTTTCATTGTTTCTCTATAAACAAAAGGAAAAGACTGCCGCCGTTATCCCACAAAATACACCCACAAGCGTCATGGTAAATCTTTGCTGCAAGGTGATAAAACAATATACAAAGGTCATGCAAGGGTAAGGTCAACTTCTATTGCTCTTGGGTGATTTTTTTATTACCTTGGGTTTGAGTCTGCATAGATTTTATGTTTTAATTTGCAAGCCGTCTTAGATTGTTTACAGTTCATGAAGGTAGACATGAAAAAAAAGTCTAACGGGTGTCTATGTTGCTAACATACAGATGTTCTTTTCTGAAGATACACTAATACAGCTATCTCTAGATAATCCTGACACTTTATAGTGAACAAAGTAAGTCTTTATTTTATTTATCTCTGAGCTGACACTCAGGTCAAGCTGAGGATTTTGCTTCCAACTTTCCAAAACAATCCCTCTCATAGCCAAATTTGGAGATGTTTCTCAAGGATATTCTCACTGATTGCAATAGCACTATTTAGCAAGTGCTGAAAACTATGAGTAGTGGTGCAGGAGACTGCCATCTAGAAAAGATCAGCCTGCATTCTGAATATATGATGATAATCTGAGAGGAAGGAGGAAAAGGTCTACCCTGTATTTCCAAACGGTGATGAGCTCATGGCTGTTGAACTTTTGAGACCCTGACAGTATCCATGCAGCACAGGTTAGGCAGAAATGCTGGAGACAAAAATGAATAGGTCTTAACCAGAAATAAGAAGAGGAGGAAAGACTGCAATCTCCATAGATGCAACAACATAAACAATTAAAAATATATGCTTCACTGGTGTTTAATCGAGTTCAAAAAAGAAATTCCATGGGGAGTTATAGTTGTACAGGCTCACTACATGGGCATACGTAACGTCAAACTCATTATGATTTTTCAGGTTTCCAGGAAGGGTTAAAGTGTAACTACCCAGAGCTCCCCTCTGCTTCCTCGCTGACTCTGTTTTGCTTCCCCAGCTTGCCTTAGAGCTTGGCAACATATAATCTTGGAATTCCACCTGTAGTTCCTGAGCTGTTGCTGCAGAGCATCCTGTATGACATTCCCTGGCAATATCCCCAGAATTCAGCTTTATTATTCATTCTGGCTTGCCACAAGGCTTCTGCTTCTGAAGCTTCCTGCTTCAGTGTCTTCCAGACAAAAATAAATCGGAGACAGAAGAAAGGCAAGATAAGAACAGTGGTTTTCTGCTGAGCAAAATTTACCATGATTCCTATGAAAACATTGGTACCATGAAAGTTCTGATATTGATATTGCACTGGTATCATTTAAGTTCTTTGTTTCATAGGAAAAGAACCTACAGGGCAGCAACAACTCCCATGTTACATGGAAGATGTTGATATTTAATTGAGCTTTACCATATGACTTATTATAATAGCATTTAGGGTATTCCTACATTGCACAACATCATGTCACATAGAGATACCCCAGTGATCTATAAAAAGGCCCTACTGAGAAACTAATTAGTCAAGGCAGAGCTCTGTGTTAATTCTACTCTACTGCTTCTGGTATTGCACTAGCTCTTTCAGAGAGACAAATAAAAGGCAAACTGAGATGAAATAACTGGCCTGGGGATACACAGGGTGGGATTCATCTCACCTGACTTTAGACATCAACAATGTAGACATTTAAAACCAAGCTAGCCCTTGGGGCTCCATTTATAGTCATTGGAGATAAATATGCCCTTTTAGGGTGCCAATCATCTGCCCTATTTGAGACGTCTAATTTAGGAGACGATGAATTGCCCCCTGGATTCTATTGACTAGTTCTTTATTGACTACCAACTGAGCCAGAAGCCAGATGCAGATGTCTTCAGTACATGTAGTCAACATAATTCCACCTGCAAAGTCAGTGATGAAGCTGGGAATAGTATGTTTCCTTTACTTCCAGACCTGCACACTACTCTGTAGATCATACCACCACTTTGTTGCCTCTCCCAGTAACAGAGAGACTTGCAATCATGCTGTATGATATTTAAAGATTTTTCAATTGTCATAGAAATCAAAGTTTATTTAATGGACTAGGCAAGTAACTAAGCAGTTGGCTGGTATCAAAAACTAACATGTTAATAATAGGAAACCTAATTTTAGTATAATTTAATTCCCTTCTAGGGTTTCAGTTGCATTCTCGCTGGTCAACATCACAATGGATTAATACTTTAAAATTTTGATTCAGCTGTAAAAACAGAGATAGAGTCATGCAGTTATAGCATCAGGGTGGGGCTTGTCATACAGGAGCACCAAGGCAAGAAGACACAGCATCATGCAATACAGCCCAGTCATGAACAGTGGAAAAAGAAACATGTCTCTGCGTAAAGTAGGAGATCCATTTCCACTAGATGTGAATAACTGTTAAAAACTCAGCAAGTGTGGGCAGTTCTGTGTGAATGAGGACCACAGGATGAATGAAAATGTGTCTGTGGTATCCTAGCTTCAATCCGCTGCAGAAAATGGAAGGTATTGAAGAAAGGATAAAGAAAGAATACTGTAGAAGTATAGCATTTCATTACTAAATACACTGAGGGGAGGCTTGGCTGCAGATTCAGGCAAATAAATTGGCTGTCTACAAGGTAGGTGTCTGCACGTCAGCTGGGTGTCTACGTTCCCCGTAGAGTCAGCTGAGACCTATTCAATGCATCTGGTAGAGCACAGCGGAGTGCTGGGCTGGTCAGACATAGATGTATCCTGGGGAGGGTGAACGAGCAGCTCCCCGGGCTCTGTTGAAAGCAGTGGGAACTTAGATGCCTGACACACCTGTAGACACTCAAGGGATAAATTTCTGCCTTTTGCTGTTTCGGTATAAAGCTCAACCCTTAACAGCACTGTAAAGCAGTCATATCATCTCCCTACCTCTGCCACAGTGTTCATTTTGGATTAGAGACAGCCATTTACAATCAGCTCTCAGCTGTTAATATTTTTTATTCCCTGCTTTCTGGGTGTGATTTGCAGAAATTCAGAAGGCTGAAGCACATGGATAGATGACTGGAATATAGATTATCTATTTAATACTATTGCCCCTGAGAAATTATATGCTAAGGTGTCTAAAGTTGGTCATCAAAAATTAGTATAGGGTTTTTTGACAGCTTTGGCTATAATTTATCTTTTCTTCAGTTCTCCATCTGTAAAATGATGGTAATAATATACCTAATTGCTAGGGCTGCTGTGAATATAAATTCACGATGTTTGTGAAGAACTGACAAATTACAGAAAGAGCACCATAAAAAGCACATGAGGAACTTGATACCATTGTATTCAGCTGAGGCTTTAGATTGTGATTAATAGGGCCTGGAGCCATATGTTAAATAAAGGAGATAAAAAGAACTATTTAATAATTATCTATACAGGGAAATAAAAATAATAGATGACCATTAATTAAATTAACCAGTAATTAACATCTGGGTCAAAACACACATGCACAGGGGGCTAAATGAAGGTGGCATATGAAATTTCTAACATTTACAGAGCAACTCCAGGAAAAAGAAAACACAAAAAATCTCTAAGTACAGTTGACAAATTGTATCTATCTCAACAGAAGGAGGCAAGGGTGGTCAGTCACTTTACCATCACACAGTCATGTGTGAACTCACTAACAAGACGTAAACGTGCTTAATACCCCTTCTTCATCACCTCTGTATCTGTTCTCAGCCACCACAATTTATTTTCCGGTACTCTGTGGGGATCCTATTGCCTCTTCTGTTCAGTTCATTCCCTCCCCCTTCCCCTTTTAGGCTGTGATTATTATATAAAGGCATTTTCTTCAGCAACTGTTCCATCTTCAGCTGCTGGACTCTTGCTGCCTATGAGACTGTGTTCATGGAACTACTTCAGGAACCAGCAGGTCCTTGCTTGCATCCAGATTTATGTTAGAAACCACCTTTTTCTCTCCACTTTCCCTTTTTGCGTTACTCTCAGGGTTACTTAAGCTCAGGCTAGGCTCTGATCTTGTTCAACACAGTCCCTACAAACCGTAGCACTGGCAGAACTGGAAGGGACATGCGGGGTGAGAAGGACCATCCGTGGGGTGAGAAGGACCACCTGTGGGGTGCGAAGGAGCATCCAGGAGGGAGGGGGCACAAGAAGAAGGGAGAAGGGGACCAAGTAAACCAGCAGAGAAAGAACAGCCCATATAAAAAGCACTGCAACTGGACACTCCTGCAATCATGGTCCATCTTTAAAAAAGCCCCTGAGAAAGACAGGTGGTTCATGCAGAAAGCAGTTTGCATTTTAATCTTTTTTCTTTCACAAACATGGCACAAAAGTGCTATCCTCGGCGATAAGAACTCCCCTGAGACTCCACCTTACTTTCCAGCTCTTGTGAACTGGCTTCCCCTGGTGCAAAGGAAGGCTGAAGTGCCAGCTGTTAGAAGAAATAATTATTACAGCACTTCCTGCTAGCACTTCAGATTTTAGAGAGGAGAAGCAGAAGCTACCTGATTCCACACTTTTTTTTTTTTTAATTTGCTTTTGCTTTTTTTTCCCCCTTACTCCCTCACAGCCTTTGCCTGCAGCCAGTGAATGAGCTTTTACCCTGAGGATTCAACTCGTCGCTAAACTCTGTCATTACGGTGAGCACCTTCCCGTAAGTCATATTCACAGTTGTCATTTCAGAAGAGGCGTGGGCTAACCCTTTCCCATTACAGACACGGAAACCCTCCCACAATTAAATCCAGTCCACACCTTCTAAACACTTAGAATTATGTGGCTGACTAGGAAATCTCGGGAAATGTGTCTGTACTCAGGATTAGAGAATACAAAGGCAGTAACTGCAACGTGCATTGCCATTGTTCCCCGCCCGCTTGCAGCTCGCAGGTAATTGCACAGATCGGGGCCATCGTTTACTGCCGTGCCTGCGCGGGATTCATTCCCCCACGGCAGTCACTGCCTTGTCCTTGTGCTAATTGTCTGTCACTAGCAGTGTGGCAGCTTCCTCTGTGTGGGCATCTAAACACGCTGTTATCCTGCCATCCGCTCTGCAGTTGCAGCTTGCGGTCCCAGATAGAGCGTTGCTGATCATCTCTGAAATAACAGCTATGAGTATTGGTTTTACAATGGGCTGAAACCAACCGAATTAACAAACCTGCTTCAGTTGCTTTCTATTATCCTTCCAAGACCTGATTAAAGCCTATTTGAATGATGCTGTATTTTCTCCTGTCGTTGCTTCATTTCATTTTGTAAAATGTTGGCACTCAGAATAAAAATATAATTAAACTATGGCGCAGAAGCAGATAGCTTTGATCCCACCTAGCTTAGTAAAGACGACAAAACAGGCACATTTAATCCACTGTTTGTTCAGTTACAATGTGCTAGTTTTAAGCTATGCACATTCCAGTGACTCAATGAATATAAGAGGAATGCCAAAAATTAACGTATGAGTTACAATTATTGCCATACAAAGGCTGTTATAGTGTACACCAAAAATCTCTAAACAATGAGGTCATGTCACCATAAAACATAATGCATGCCTAAATCATAATGCAAAAAGAATTTCGAAATGCCGTATTTTCACGTGCACAGCCCATGATTCAGTAGAGCTTATACATACGCGTTTGTAGAAAAAGAGACTTCCCCTCTCCCAGATTTCCCCCCTCACCCATTTCTGATTCTCTTTTCCCTCCTCACATCTCCCCCTGCTCCTGCTGCCCTCTGCCTCTGCCTCTGCTTTCCTGCACGCTGCCTGCGGACTGCTCCAGCGCTTCTGTTTGCCTGAGGATTTCTTTGCACGGGCATGCAGCTTATCTGACACCCAAGTTTTACCCATGGCAGTGTGGTACTCATTTTTCACACAAACACACACAGAGACACACACACACCTCCCCACCAGGTGTGGTAATACCGATGTTCAGCATTTTTTATCCTCAAAATGCCCTACAAATGTTGACTAATTAATCCTCAGAACACCTCTTTGAGTTAGGCATGCTTATCCCAGTTTCTTAGGCAGAGGCAGGGAAGCTGAGAGATTAAGTGACAGCAAGAGCTTCCACTGAAGTCAGGGGGGAAAAAAAACCTCATCGGCTTTAATGGGACTTGAATCAGATCTGAAGTGATTTGTCTAATGCCACCAAAATGTCAGGATTAGAGCAAAGTTACCTATCGCTGGGAGTTTCTGGGACTGCCTGATCTTTTGGTCAGCCCTGAAGTGGTCAGGCAGTTGGACTAGATGATCACGGTGGGTCCCTTCCAGCTGAAAATATTCCATCCCATCCCACCCTATCCTACCCCATCCCATCCCATCCTAGCCTAGCCTAGCCTAGCCTAATCCTACCCTACCCTACTCTATCTCCATCTCCATCTCCATCTCTGGGTGGGTTTGTGCCCGGGTCAGACACGTGCAGTCCCAGCGCTCCCAGCAGCGTAACAGCGGCATCAGCACCTGCGGGATTCGGCTGCTGGCAAGTGTACGTGCGTTTGCATCGCACCATTTCTGCAGCATTTCTTTATATCTCTTTCCCAGCAGAACACAGCAAGACAAAAAAAATAACGGCAGGTGACAAGGTGGCTTTTGGCTTATGACAGGGCACTGAGTCATGCGACGCGTCCCCGTGGACAGCCGCGGGGTGACACGCGCTACGCGGCAGGGAGAGGTCAAAGTGCTGCAGCCCCTCTTGCCTCTTTACGAACAGCCCCCACCCCCTGCTGCTCTCTCAGTCGTGACAGCTGCACAAAACGAAGGCTATTTCTGATTTATAGCTGCAACCTGCAATGAATTATACTTGGGTGGTTTATTAATATGAAGCACGTTAGCAAGTATACTGTATGTCTGCCACAGATGGAAAAAAACAACGCTATCGATGACTATAATCCATTCATTGTTTTATGAATCCAGCATCCTCCAGAGAGCACCACAAAACCCCACTCAGTGTCTCTGAATACTACATTTTACATTTAGATTTTCTGGCTTAGAGCAAAGATGTGTAAAATCACAAGCAGGCATAGCATTCCCCACTGACTAGTGCATTTATGAAGTCTTTTGTGGTGTCATTACAGCAAGCATATGAAATACAATGTACGTGAAACTAGGAATAGGGAAATAAATAAGTCCGTGTTTTTTGAAGGAACAAAAGGCTGATATTCAGGTTTTATCCCACACTCTGGATTGGGAATGTTGTGTTCTGTTTTCTGGCTATGAGAGCACAAACCTGAAAACCACATGGAAGTAAAATTTCCTTGAGAGGTCTGGGGTAAGATAGGCTTTTTGAGACTTGTGTTCAGAGTCAGTTTTGAGGTCCCTCAGTGGACCCTGTATATCCAGTCACACAGCTCTGGGAAATCACAGGGGTTTGGGCCAAGCCTACAGCATTAGGAATAAAGGCATATGGAGGTGGGTCCAGAGGGATTTTGAATTGCCTGGGGGGCTGGTCAGAATGGTTGTAAAAGGTGGACCTAAATGGCAGGCCAGCTGGATTGTGTCATTCCTGACCAGAAGTTGTCCCCATGCCCCCAGGCTGTACAAATGTTAGAACCGTGTCCTCTGGGTTTAACTGAAAACAAATGTGCATCGACAGGATGGACTGAAGTTTCCCACTTTACACTGCTGGACTCATCTTTCTACAGTGTTTTGCATGTATAAACCTCTGCAATATCCCACTGTATTCCTGGATGTTAAGAGAGCCCCAACAAACATGCACCAATGGGTTTGGTCCATTTCTTTCTCTTCGCAGAGGGCTTTTTACACCTAAACCCCATGAAACTGCATGAGGCTGAGCATTCAAAGCATGTCTTTCACAAGTTGTTCACCACAATTGGCTGCTTCTCATGTAATTGCTAAGTGTAGTAGTTTTAACCAAACATGACTCACAAGAAAATTTGTCCCAAAATAAGCCAAACCTCATCATGAAGCTTCTTGTTCACGCAGCCTTGAACCTCAATACCTTGCTATAGCATTGTCACAGCAGGTTCTCATGGGACACAACTGCTGCTGACCTGAGACTCAGCCCTTCTTCCCCCTTTCCCACCTGCCTGGGCTGAAGCTTTGGGGTGCAAGAGGGGACCCAATTAAGACACATGCCCAAACCTTAATAGTCAATGGGCACACAGCATCCACACCTTATTTCAGAGAGACAGCCCAAGTCCTCCAAAACCACTCCAAGGATGACTTCTGCACCAAACACCACAGAATGGTCCCTTACTAGGAAATTTACAACTGCAACTGCTCATCCTGAATTCTGTAAGTCCCTTTTTGCCCACAGGTATAATGCTATTTACTTACCTCAGGTGTAATAGGACTTGCTTTACTGTGTATGAAGAAAGATTTCTGAATAATAGATAAGAATTCAAAGCATTATTATTAACAAATAGAAATCATGACTCAAGCCCTGTTTTCATACCCTTAGTCAGTCCAATCTGTTACTGAAGTCAGAGCATTGTTTTGTGGAAACGTGTACTGCAAATTCCAAGTCCTTCAAAATCTCACTAATTGCAGCAGCAGTTTTGCTAGAATGAAGACAAAAGGGTTTAGCCTGTTGCAGGTAATTCAATCTTGTGCAAAAGATGTTTATATTTACTAAAGCAAAATACTCATCACATATCAGTTAATAGGAAAACAATCAGCTAATTTGACAAGTTTTGCTGTACTCTGAAAAAAAAGTATCCCTATTCAGAAATGACTATTACTGTCTCTTCCTGTGTATGAGAACGGTGTCTCTCTTGAATACTCATGGTTCTTATAGTCCCAGGTTTTGAGAATTTTACAGTCCTTTTCATTGCTTTTTTTTTTAAAATGTATTTATCCTTTGAACCCTCCTTCAAGGTAGTTTATAGATGAAGCATAAATCTCAGTCACATGACCAAGATATTGCAGCCAAACAATTCAATATGCATTATCCGAGACATGGTGCCTGTCCTTGTGCTAACCCAGCCTATACCAAATGCAAGGCTATGCTATTTATCTTTAAATTCCTTCATTGTAAGCTAAGTCAAGCTGAATTTGCTGTGGGCTAGGAGTATGAGCACAGGCAACTGCTATGGCTCATCTGATGCAGAGGAACTTGCACAACTTAAGTAGCTTGACTATGCATCTGAGCCTGCCGGAAAGCGTGGACTGATTTTCATGGAGTCTCACAGAAAATCCGTGGCAGGACAGGGAATCCTACTTCATGCTGAAATCAGTGGTTAACTTTCCTCTTCTGGGACATGCAATGCTATGATGAAAGTAGTTGGTGGTCCTAAGAGAACGTTGACTATAAACAAAGTACATTTTTCTTTTAAAAGAGGGCCAAATATATGAGTGACCTTGGTTCGATAGCCTCACACAGTGCTGCAACAGTGACAAGAACAGCCCTACCTTTGCATATAATTTCCCTGAATAGTATTTTCCTTTTTATATTTTCTTTTACTTACAGTTGACTGAACTAACATCTCTTATCATGGCCTGCAAAGAAAAGCTGTAAAAAAAATCAAATTGGAAAAGCTAAATTATTTATACAATTTCATGTGCTGGATGTTTTGGTACAGTTGAGCCTTGCTTCTTCCTAATAGCATAAGACTATTAGGAATTGTAATACTCCTCAGGGGATGTAAGATTTATCAACCCTTGCAGAATGGGATGGAAGCCAAGGAAGGAGATTAAGGGATACTAGTTAAATTAATCAACCTTCTCTCCGTATATTGGCCAGGAGAATGTACTAAGTTGTTATTCATGCATTTTACACAGTAGGAGCACAATTTGACCACAACCATATGTTGAATTTAATATTAAATGTTGGATCTTTCCAAAAACAACCCCATAAAAATGTCAATACTTTTTTTTTTCAGACAAATGACTCTATTCATTTTTTAAAGGCATTTACACACACACACAAAAAAAGAAAAAGTGCTTTTCTTTACCAGCTTTGAAAAAGACCTTTCATTTTAATGCTGGTCCAGGACCCTATCATGCTTGTTTATGAGTCAAAGTCTAAAACAAAGATTAATGGAGAAGATGCAAGAGTTCCAAATACTCCTTTTTTTTTCTTTTTTAATCTATAAAAGGATCAAGAAGACATTTTCCCTGTCAAATTGAAAACCTTGAAATGTTATCTTTTGCTTTATACACAGTGCTGAAGTTTAAGTTTCCTGAAATGAATGCACACTATTATTTCTGTCTCTGTACAAAACGAAAAGCATCATTATGTGGGCAATTTTTGGAACATATTAGACCTATGGAATGGTATTTTCTCAAAACCCAGAAATTGGTTAAAGAATTATAACATCAAAACTTTGGAGATCATCGTATTAGACCATCCTTAATCCTGAGCAGGTGGAACTAGTAAAGAGCATCTTTGCATTACATGCCCTCCCAGGGAAGGAAGTAAACGGATCACATGCTCTGCATTGCAGGCAGTAGTACCTAGGCAAGTCCATCACTATATGTTGCTAACCAGGTAGCTGTAGCTGGCCTGTGACTTGTACTGTAAGAAGGTTTGCAACGTCTTGCTGCACCAAAGAGCCTTTACATGGTGTTGCAACCCCCCAGTTTCAGGTCAGTTTGTGCAGCCTTACAAGTGAGTCAGTTCCTGTGCTCTCCTGGTTGCTGACCACCACTATGACAACCCGGGCTGTGGCCACCAGCTCCTCTGGTTGCTCAGTTAGCTGTCATGGCTGTGTTCCCAGCTTTGAGACGAATACGGGTGTGAACACAAAAAAATTTATCACGGCAAAAAGTTTCACGGCAGCAAATAACAACATGCCTTGTATATTCTTTGCTCTGCTCTGCTTGAAATTGAATTTCTTCAATTCAGAAATGCGTTTTAGCACGTGTCTACAATAAAGAATAAATACAAACATGTCCCCTAAATTACACATACTTAGGGCTGTAAATCATGGCAGAAAAAAAGTATTTCAAAAATTCTTCATAACTCTGACATCAGGGTAACCAACAAAGTCAAAAAAAAGATCAAAACATTTGACAGTTCAGACATTTAGCTCTTTTAGGTACATGAAATGGGGGAAAATTGAACTGCATTGTTTATCAAGTCAATTATGTTTCAGACCTATTTATTTTTCTATGCACTCTAGCACTTGTGTACACTAAAGGGCTGTAATTTTTCAAGCCAAGAAGTGGGATAAAGGTGTGAAATAGTGAATATATGGAAATCAATTGTTAGGGTATGGGAGAACAAGGGAAAAAAAGAGCAAGACAGTGGGTTTGTAGTCCCCACAGCAGGTGTAGTACACACACTATGTCACACAAAAAGGGGACTGCTATATCACACAGAAATCCTCAACTGTATCTAGCTGTATATGAGCTGAGTGTGGAAGTGGCCCCTCAATAATTATCATTCTGTTCACCTTTCAACTGAAAGGGATCAACAATATGTCTATATAAAGGAATTATTTTTAAACCTTATTAAGAGCAACACTTCTTAAGACAATATAAAATCTTCCTCTGAAAAAATACAGAGGAAAAGATCTTCCACTGAGAAGATAACAGTGTTTGCAATGGCAAAATAAGTCAATTGAAAGTGTAATGACTTCTACACGATGTCAACAGAAATGTTTGGTTCACACACTCATATAATGCATAAGCCATTCACCTGACATTGTAACCAGTTGCTGTTATAGTTTACATGAGTAAGGGCCTGTAAAAATTCATTTTTTTCAGTCTATTATACTATCAGAAGTGTTTATTATGAGTGAAACCCCTTCTAATGCTCATTTGTTATAAGCCAAAGACAGTAACACTGACATTAAACCAAGTAACCTTATTGCTTTCCAGTTTTTCTCCAGTATGTACTCTGCATTCATCTGCACTTTCACAGACCATCTGATCTGAAAGGGGATTATATAATCCTCTCCTGGAGGTACATAAACTCTGCCTGAAATAAAGCATGTGGTCCACAGGCATTATATTATAGCAACAGCTAGGAAAACTAGTCATAAACATTCATTTCACTAAGATTCAAAAAATCACGCATTGGAATTTATTGATTGGAAGACCAGTGATGATTTTTTCTATCATTTAGCCTGACCCTTTGTGTTACACAGATTGTAGAGTTCATGCAGTTACCTCAGTTTTGAATCCAATGGACCCATTTCTCCAGTCAAGGCCAAATGCAGCTGTAACATGGACAAGGAGCCCCTACTGCACCCCCCGATCCAAGGCATATGGACCTCACAGGGCTGATGGAAGAACTACCACACATTTAATTCTCCTCTTTTCCCTCCTTTTCATTGCCCTTTCCCCAGTAAAATCTGTGGCTGATATTTTATGTAAACTTTCAGGCAATAATATTTTTCTTGGGGCGATGTTTCCATAGGAAACATAGGAAACAAGGAAGCGAAATACTGGTGCATATTTGCCCAGTTTGAACAGACTAAGAACACAGAGTGGCAGTGGAGGAAAGGTGTAGCATTCCCATTTAGGAAATGTGTGTAACGCTGTGATCCAGGTGAATTCATACAACTGAGCAGCATGAAAATAAATTCCCAGTAACAAATACAGCACACACAGTTAAGACAGGAAATAGCTTGGAAGGAATGCACAGGCTACAGTGTGTTTCTATGAAGGAGTCAGCTAATGCCCAGGTTTGCCAGTTGTATTCACTCTAAGCATAAATTTACTCCAGAGTAGTCTCACACTAAAAAAGGCTGAAGTTTGTATGTAAATTATTTTTTAAAGCATAAAGCAGCTATATTTGATGAACAAGTTGTTTGCTGAGAATCTACGTGCACCTAGACACAATATGCTGAAAAGTGCATGACATTCAAAAATTTTTATGTGACAAGTAAATGCATCAAATCCAAATGAAGATCCATCCCAAGCCTTGGTTATGCACTGGGAAATCCTGGTCAAGAACATCAGCTTTTGTGTACCAGCATCTTACTTGGACATCCCTGGCTTCTAAGCTCTTCAACCAGACAAACATGTATGACATGTCTACAGATGGAAAGGATCACACCTTGAGAATACATTTCAGTCATTTTTCCTTCTCAGCCTCATAAGCATAAATATAGTAATTGGTCAGGTGAGATGAATCCAGAAAATTCAACACTTTCCTAAAAAAATGCAAATACGTTTGCTGGCTTGATTGTAAATAGATAGTTTCTATATTAAAATAGTAATCTAGTTGTCCAAAGGTTAAAGAGACCAGAAAAACTCTCAATAACTGAGTCTTTGAGCTTGTAGCTCAGGTGTCTGCAATGGAGCCTTTGTGTTGTGATGGCCACCTTTTCTTTCCCCATATTCCCATAATAAAGGCAGTGGTACTTCTACAGGTTTGAAGATGCTGAAAACTTTATTGGTCTGATTCATCGTGATCCCTTTGTATAATGAAATTAGAGGAAATTGAAAAACTTAAAACTGATTTTCAAGCTCACTCTTTAGCAAAATATTAAGTGAAAGAGAGAAAAACATATCTGTGGGTGAAATATAGTACATGTCAAGGAAGAGCAATACATCTTTCTTTCCAAGAATTCTTAGGACTTCATTAATTTCCGAAGCTCATTTCTTACAGTTTATTAATCCAGTGTTGCTGAATCTCCTTTCCTTGTGATTTTTTTTATTACCTTTTTTATGTTCACAGCATGGGTTTCCCCTGTGAATCATCAAAATTCACATTATTTATATTTGCCAGAATCCCTCTGTTTCTACAGATAAGTCATGCCTGGGTGCTGATCGGGCCTGGGAAGTAACAGTGCTGGTTTCTGTGCACATGGTATCACTGATTGCTTTTAATCACTGACCTACGGGGTGTTATCCAAAAGATTGGCAACATGAAAAGAGTTCTGCTGTGCTGGTAAGACTATCAAGAGAAGTTAGGCATCTAATCTGCAGAGATGCTTCTGTAAATCTTGTTTGTCACCTTCTGCCTTCTAAGGTACCTCAACAGTTACTTAAGTCTTGCCTTTGATATACGGCTCTTCCTTCATATTATATTATAGCAGCACCTACTCACCCATGTTCGAGGCACCATGCAAGAGATCTGTCCCATCCTGAATAGCTTGAAAGACCTTTTCTATCCGTACAAAGAAAAGGGGGGGGAAAAAAAAGAGAGAGAAAAAAAAAAGGATAAAAAAGAACTGGAAAAGGTTCAGAGAAAGAGCACAAGGATGGTCACAATTATGGAGTGCCTTCTGAAAGGAAAACCATCACATACATGATCCCTCCTGGAAAAGAAATCAGTTAAGATGCACCAAAGGAAAATGATGTATATAATCACGAGTTAACATGGAGAGGATAAGCAGAGAATGATCAGTCACTCTTCACTGTTGCAGTACAATGACATCAAACCAAACTAGCAGCTGGCAAAATGAAAGCAAAAGGACTTGGTTCTGACACAAAGTGAAGGTAAGACACAGATCTCAATGCTGCAAGACACTGGGGGGGATCCAAAGATTTACCCAGCTTCACAGAGACAGAAGAGAAATCTATCAGAGAGTAACTGAATACTAAGATAGTGCTTCTGCCTTGGGCAGCCCCCGAACTCAAAATCACTGGAACTGAAGAGAGAATTCTTGGCCAGTTCTGCTACATTTGTCCTGTTCTTAAGCTCATCTGTGGGCTCTGTGTCGTACGCCAGCAAAAGAACCAAGTCTTCCGTAATGGCTGTGCACCATCAACAACTGCGTCTGTTCTAGTAAATAAAAGTGACCAGACAATGTTCTTGGGCCCTGAAGCCAAGTGGCGTGGCAGGGCCACTGTCCATACAGCTGGACTCTTTTACCTGCTGAAGCCAGAGCTACCATGTCCGGATTAGCCACTGAGAATGTTCCCTGGCCCATGCTGATGCTTGAGGATGATCATAAAACAAAGAAAGGGCTGATCTCTTTTTTCCATTACCAGCACCTGGTCATGAAGAAAAATAGAGGGGGAAAAAAAAATCCTTTCTGCATCAGGTACCTTTGTAACCAATGAGCTCTGAAAAGCTAAGTGTTTCTAGACATGGGATGTTTTTGTTGCAGAATAATCCAAGACTGCTATCTAACAAATGCTTGGCATGACTCATATTATTGGCCCTGGACTGTTGGCAACCCTGGAACAGTGCTCATGGTGATAATTAACCAGTGTCAGTAATAATGGCCAGTTCTATCTTTCATAGTCACAGTTACTTCTATTACACAGGAGCACTCAGAAGATGTATCCATATTTTCACTGTCATTTGAGATCTTTGTATACACACAAAGATGACATAACACTGTTCTAGTACCACTGCGGGGCTCCAGGTGCTGGATTTAATGTCTTGTCACAGAAACTTGTGTGTGAGTTCCCAGAGAGCCGAAGAACAGTGAAGGATAATAATTCTGTAAAATTTCTGCTGCTTTTGCCAGACTAGATTGTGATAACTTCTATTATTGAGTTGGAGGAGGGGAGATAAAGAATCCTAGCTTTTTGTTTTCTTTCTTTTTTTCTAAATTGGGCATCTGTAGTGATCTAAGAAATATAATTGTTATCTCTCTCAGTTCTATGCGCACACTAGTGTTATTTGATATTCCTGACACCAGGAACATATTGCTTAAAAAATGGAACAGAACAATGGGAATTACTCCACTCTCTCCATATTTTCTGCTTCCCAATCAAAGAAAAGTACTTGAAAAGCGTGAACATTATGTTTAAAAATAGGTCTGCTGAAATATGCCCAGAGATCAGAAGAAACTTCCATATTTGGAAGAACACACAGCGTGTTCTGCCAAGCTATTTGGCTTTTCTTTAGGTCAAGGCAACCCTGGGCTTTGCTGCTGTTCCCATAATGTGCTACAGACAGGGTGAAAGTGCTCTCCTGTCATTTCCAGTTTACAGTACAGTTTGTGCTAGCTGGTATGGGACATGCCTTTGCAGCCAGCCCTACACTGAAAACCTCACTAACTACAAAAGCACGTTCTACCCTGCTGTACTTGTATTTCCTGTGGGTAGCCATGGAAAGCAGGCAGAATTTTCTCCTGGAAGACTACAGGATTTCTCTCCTTTTTTCTCGTTGACGCCCCTCCACTTACGCGTTCAAAAATACTCCTTTTCAATTTTTAAAAGCTTCTTCTTAGAAGACTTGGTAGGAACTAGTGCAGAAAATTACATTGCATCTATCTAGATTCTTTTCCTTCCCTTTATTTTTTCTTAAAAACAGACTTGATTATTTTATTAAGAACCTGTTTGCTGTCAAATACTTCATTTCAGGAACATTCCTGTTACCAGTAGTTATAGTGAGTAAAAGCTCCATTGATCTTAAATTAGATTCAGCCAAAAAAATGGGATTTCCCTAAATGTTTACCTACTGACACCTCTTTGCATGTCTAAAGGATAAAGTGCCAATGCAATGCTTCCAAATATAGTGATGTGTCACTATCTGAATTAATTCCAGCATGACCTTATAGTCCCTTGCCCTACTCTCTGGGTAGTTCATTAGCATATTGGTGTAGTACATTTTTTTTGCCTATTTTTTCCCTTGTTTAACGTCACTGTCTCTCTTGACACCACATTTCATGCTCTATCTGACACTAACACTCATTTTCATGTTTTAAAGAAGGTTCCCACCTAAGCTGGAGGGCTGGAGGCACTATACATCTTCAGTTTCATTGCGTTACCCTAGTAGTTAAATTTTGCTCTGTTATTATATAGATCCCAGGCCCTCAGAAAGCAGATTTGATTCTGGTGTTACCTCTGCTCCCCTGGGCTGTTGTGCCATCAAAATGGTCCCTTCTGCTAAATCAGGGACTGGTTATCTGACTATCTGACTAAATCAGGGACTGACTCTCTGAAATGCTGACTATCTCAGCATTTCCTATTGCTCAGGCTGCTTGGTTGACTTCACAAACTACCTCATAGGCAGGATGAAGTGCTGCCTTCTCTTATCCTCAAAGAGTTGCTGGTTTGTAAACTTTATTCAGTGTAAAAAACTATATATTGCAAAAAACATAATGGGCAGGGCACCTGGCAACAGTTAATGTCACAAGCTCGAGGCACAGGCCTGTGTGAACCTCATGAGGTTCAACAAGGCCAAGCGCAGGGTCCTGCACCTGGGTCGGGGCAACCCCCAGCATCAGTACAGGCTGGGGGATGAAGGGATTGAGAGCAGCCCTGCTGAGAAGGACTTGGAGGTACTGGTGGATGAAAAGCTGGACATGAGTCGGCAACGCGCGCTCACAGCCCAGAAGGCCACCATGTCCTGGGCTGCATCCAAAGCAGCGTGGCCAGCAGGTCAAGGGAGGTGATTCCGCCCCTCTACTCAGCTGTGGTGAGACCCCACCTGGAGTCCTGCGTCCAACTCTGGATCCCTCAGCACAGGAAAGACATGGACCTGTTGCATTGGGCCCAGAGGAGGCCACAGAAATGATCAGAGGGATGGAACACCTCTCCTCTGAGGACAGGCTGAGAGAGTTGGGGTTGTTCAGCCTGCAGAAGAGAAGGCTCTGGGAAGCCCTTATTGCAGCCATCCAGTCCTTAAAGTTGGCTTGTAAGAAAGATGGGGACAGACTTTTTAGCAGAGCCTGTTGCCATAGGACAAGAAGCCCTTGTCTAAAACTAAAAAGAGGGCAGATTTAGACTAGATAAAAGGAAGAAATTTTTGACAATGATGGTGGTGAAACACTGGCACAGGTTGCCCAGAGAGGTGGTAGATACCCCATCCCTGGAAACATTCAAGGTCTGGTTGGACAGGGCTCTGAGCAACCTGATTTAGTTGAAGATGTCCCTGCTCATTTGGGGGGCGGTTGGACTAGATGGCCTTTAGAAGTCCCTTCAAACCCAAACTATTCTCTGATTCTATGAATGTCCAAAAACAATTCTTCAGTGCTTCACTGTAGTTTGAGCAGAACACTTGATAAGTTTGATTGTAAGTAATAGCAAGCAGCCAAAATCTTCTATTTCTGATCAAATTATATTTGCAATCCAGTTTTTTGCCACTCTTGAGTCCCAACATTTCTGAGGTGCTTACTGTGCTCGTGGGACTCTTTGGCCAAGGCAGGTCAAATGCAAAAGAGGCTGAGGTTCAGCCCTGTACTGAAGGACTCTGATGAGCTCACATTGTCTCCTAAAATGCAGGATAAAGAGTTAAAGATTTGCTTTCAAGCTGGGAAAATGCATTCAGTAAATCCTACGGCTGGATTTATAGGGACTTTGTTTTGTGGGCAAAACCAAAGTTAGGAAATAAAATTTGCTTCAAGGATTAAGCATCTAATCCTTGACTCTGGCCAATAAAGCGTCTGATGGATTGTGTAAGTCTCTATCAAAGTCTGTGTCTCAGCACTGACTTCCCTGGTCCCCAGAGCAAAGAAAACTAGAAAACTTCACATGCTGCTTGAAGCCATGTCACCAGGCAAATCAGTAAGGCCAAAATACAACTTCAGGAATATTTGTATTTTGCATAACAATTTACTAGTTGATAAGTGCTGTGGAAGCACCATGGGCTTAATTAATAACGTGGCACATCTCCAATGCCAACCCTTGGTTCAAGGAGGTGCTCTGCAGAAAGTCAATGTAGGCCATCACAACTTCCCAGCCAGCCTTCCTTCAAAATCATAGTGAGAATATACTGGATTTCTGAACTCATCTTTTTGATGAAACCATATTAATTTAGGATAAAACTGAGCCCTGTGCAGCAGTCAGTGCAAATGCTGGGTTTCACTCTGTTGGGTTTCTTTATCCCTGTACCTACAGAAAAGTCAAATGGGATGAGAATTCAGTGCTTTTTTTCCAAGGGGAAAAATTATAAGTGCTTGGTGTAATGACTTTGGGTTAGCACTGACTTGATGACTGATGACAATCCAAATGTAAGAAAATAATGTAATGTCATATCTGTCAAGAGAAATTAATTGCTTTTAAAATCTTAGGTAAACTATGTGTTTCACTGAATAAAATGAGATTATGGGCAAGGTTAAACTGGGACTTGATACTATTCAATTATTTTAATTTAGTCCAGGAATATCTGTGATTTTAATTGGGGTCTTAATCTGTTAAAAATTCAATTTGCACTGAATTACAGTGGACTTCAGATATTTTTACCTCCTTAGGCTCCCTTAACAGTCTCTCTTCACATGGAAATATGGTTTATACATAATTCTGGAGGTGACATGAGGTACAAGGACAGAACGGCAAATGTTTCTGCTTCTGTGTGTGACAACATTCAGGTGTTGGAGCAGTACTGACAACTGAGATAATGTTGGCTCCAAAGCAGTGTTCGTGGCAGCTTAGATGCACTTAGCTCAAATCCTTTCCACTGTGGACTAAATTGTCTCAACTCATGTGACATATGCCTTTGGCTAAGAGTACTCACAAGAAGATTTGCCATGGCTTTGATGCATTGTGACCTGTTACTTTGAAGTCACTTGACTGAACATCTGACTCTACCTCATCAGTGTCTCTTCAGCTCTGAAACCTGAAAGAGCAAGTTGGTAAATTAGAGAATATCTTAAAGGGACTAAGGATTTACTGTTACTAGGTGTTCATAATTGAGCCTTCTGACTCCTCTTTCTGCTGGTGATGAGCAAACACTGAGTAGCTGGATGCCCTCACACCCTCCAAGGTCTTTCAGCAGTGACTTCTTCAGATCTTCAGAAGACCAGAAAGCACTCTAGGCTGATGAGCCAGCTACCATCTTCCTTCTGGATTAAAACCATCAAGAGTCCTTTTGTTCCTATAAGAAAATTGTTGGTTTGTTGTCTGTATCAGTCCTTCTACCTTTACTCTTGACATAAAGTGCATCACCAATTGTAGGTTGGCAGCTCTTTTCATCCCTTTGTAGTACAGAAATTATTCTAATAAACACCACTAGCAGCAGCTGAGCCAAGGAACATAATACACAAATGTAAGGCACTGCCAGTTGCTGTAGATTTTGTCTAGTACTTGTGGAATGCCACTTCCCATACTTTTTTTCTTCTCTGATGCAGTACGTACTCTCGGTCCTTCACACTGCTTTAAATTAACGTGTCCTTACTGTTCCTTTGCTTTCCTTTTCCTCCCCTTCTAAGAACTTCTGCTTTTATTTTCCTTTCTGGCTTACACTAGAGCCAGTTTAGATTTGACCACTACCAGTGCATCAGAGGAAATATATAGTACATCCTGTGCTTTCAGTTGGGTGGACTAGGAGCTATCCATAAAATGCAGTTAGCAATAATATGACTAATGAATATGCTGCACTATGGGGTTCCTGCAAAAGAGCAACTCGCACAACCCAGCTTTTATCACGTTGTTTTTGTTAGCCATGGCTCTTTATTTACTGTCACTGAAGCTGGGAAAGACGGCTTATTTTCTCAGCGTTGTGCATATGCATCTGTTCTGGAGCTGGCAGTACAACTTGTTCTCCATTTTTCTGCACGTTTTATAACCTGTTTTTATTTTATAGTACACCAGTAATTTATTCTGTCTAAATTAAAGGGGCATGTCTATTCTGTATGTGGGCTACCTTGCACATTATACTCTACTTTTAAGAAAGCATAAAGGAATATATTAGAGCTTATACATCTCTCACCAATACACTGAAGGTCCTAGGAATCCAGCAGTCTTAGCTGGCCTATTCCGAGGCACAAGTTTAATTCCCAGCTGTCAGCTAGCTAGAGGCCTTCGGGGGATAAAAATTGCAAACTTTATAAAGTGTATTGCTTGTTTCAGTGTCCCTTCCAGCTGCTCATACCTGAGGCAGATGTACTGGACATCCAAGAAAACTGCTGCTCCCTCCTTTGTCTTCACCAGTCTGTGTACTTTCAGAGGGTAAGAAAAGGGCTGCTCCTCTGTTAGCCTCTCCTCCCTCACAATACTCTCCATTCTTTGTCACAAAAGCTGTACCTTTGTTGCTTAGGTGCTCATACTTCAGATGCTTGTACCTTAGGCACATAAATATCCACTGTCAAAACTTCAAAGTCTTCCTGGTTGCAAGATGGAGGCCGCTCACACTGACTTAACTGCCCAAGGGGAATTTGTTTATCCTGTTACGTGGCCTTTCGGTAAAAGCGAGGTCCCCGTAACGGCACTTCGGTATCGCTTTTTGCAGAGGAGAACAAGTACTTTTCTGACTGGCATTTATAACAAGTGCTGCAGTCGGGTCCTGAGTGCCTCTTGACGTGAGTGCTGGAGGAAGAGCACAAAAAGTTTTGCAGGACTAGTTAGTCTTTAACACCTTCCTTTCCTCTGGCTTCGTGCTCCGTTCACATTTAATCTCGACGCTTGTTAGAAAGGCAGTTGCAGTAGCAAGGAGGAGATACTGAATTGCAAGGCAAGTAAATTGTAATGGACTCTCACCAAAGATCTACAAGGGGACCCTCTAAAACACGATCATCCACTTAAATAGCAAGTAAGATCTTAGCAAAACAGTTTAACTGCAAGAGAACAGCCATTAGAAAGTCACTGTCATTTCAAATGAGTGCCACGCAGCGTCCCCATTTCATATTGTTCATCTCTCCAAATATTGAATTGTTTCTCCTGATTGCTCTTTATTAGCCCCTTTAGCCATTTCCTCAGTTCTACTTTACTGTGCAGAATCAGGTAATTTACAACACCGTAATTATTCAGATTTCTGTAAAAGTAGCTGGTTTAGACTGAGGCAATAGGGGACTACGGTGCAAAACGTGTGGGGTTGGTGTATACTCGGCCCAATATATCTTCTAGTGATTAAGCCAAATCTCAGGGTTCAAATATTTAAAAGAAGAACTCAGTGTTATTCTTGGAAAGCTTATTATTTACATAAATGAGTAGACATTAAAAAAAAAAAAACAATTCTCGGGCTGTGAGAGTCAGCAGCCTCTTCTCTGACTCAGACAGATAAGAAGGCTTCATGCCACATTTTGGCTGCTCAGTGAAATCCTTGTCCAGCTTGTTTGTTCCTCTACAAAACCAAGAAGAAATTCCTGTGAAGTCCCATACCCAGCCGAGGGCCGACCCCCGTGCGAGGGGAGATGCCAGGCTGCCGTACCCCTCGCTACCAGCGAAGCACAGGCTGCTGCATGACCAGTCTAGAGCGGCTGTTGCAAAATACTGTGCTCTGTACCATTACAACACAGAGCTGTTTGTGTAGTTTGTGTCACCTCACCTCTTCCCACATCCTCTCCTGAGACAGGGATAAGATCTGTAGGTGTGAATAGTACCGGGTAACTAGATTAAGGTATGTTGAAATATTTGTTATTCAGTCTCAGAATGGTCACTTCGAGATACATTTGTTTGGGGACTAAAAGTAGAAATACCAGGACCACTAGGTACTTTCACATTATTTTAAATGGAAATCATGAGCAAAGCTCTGAAGAGTGAAAATCCATCACTACACATTCCTAAAATGCATTCACTTGGTGTTTTCATTTTGCTTCCCTTTTTTGCCCAAATACCCCAGCTCTGTAGCGATGTGAAATAAATATTAGATATTGTACAGATGTGAAAAAATATATCTTAGCGTTTTGGAACTGTTTAAAACAGTGGGAGCCCCAGACTGCAAATCCTTATGTAGAAATTACCCAAATAAAGCTCCCACTGAAGCCAATTATTTTACTGCCATTTATTCAATTGTACAAAATGAGCTACATGCTTTACAGAACAAATAAAGAAAAATCACATGGTGCCTTTATCGCCTTTCCTAGTTTGTCTTACTCTCACAATTCATTGCATAAGAGAAACAAACCATAGGAGCAGAAGAGAAAAGAAACACCATAAATGGCTATAGAGAACTCTATAAAAACAGCAGCTTGATGGGGCAAAAGTTCCTCTGTTGAAGTCAGATGGCTACTTATTTTTAAACATTTCACAGAATATTTTGCTTTTTGATTGACTAGCTGATAAATCAACCGGAGTTTTACCTACGTGGACACTAAATGAGGACTTGTGAATAAAACTGTTATAAATTATTAGATCACTGCTGTGTATTATGGTATTATTTTTATCCAAAGCCTTTTACTAAAATAGCACAGCTTTCGTCTGAGCTCCCATGTCAGACAGTGCTGTGAGGAGCATTTTGGCACTGCTTGCCCCCCCCGCCGATTCCCCGGCCCGGCGGGCTCGGCGGGGACACGGGGCAGCGGCAGCCCTGCCGCTCTGCTTCCCACCCTCCCTGTGCCTCACACCCCTCTGCTCCGGAGGCTCGGCTTCTCCCCAGAAACATGGCTCACTGAAAAGCAATTTGCCGGAGTTATCGTTATTACTATCATCATTGTTTTTAAGCAAAGAGACCAGCTGTGATTTTTTTTCCCCTCAAAATCTGACCATCCACGTTCAAAAAGGCTCTCCACAAAGAGATGCTCAAAATGGCAATCTGAAAGGGAACTTGGTTTACCGAGATTTCTGATCCTTTACCTTCTCTTGGTGACACCAATATAAAAATGCCACTTCAGTTGGCAGGATTATATTGCAGTGAAATGGAGCTATGAGTAGGAGTAAAGTGAAGTCCATTGTATGAAACTCCCATTACTAATCATAAAATTGGAGAGTAAAAATATTTTCAGATTAGCCTTGGCGTTAATAAGACAGGGCAGGGATGTCTCTTTTCAGGCACGTTAGCAATAGAGCAGAAGGGACTTGAATGAAATCTGATGAGGACATATGGAAGGGTAGCGCAGAACCCAGAGCTGGCCAAATAAAGGGAGGGAAGCGGAGGGTCAGGTCCATGCTGTAGGCTGGAGCAAAACTATTGTCATGGGTGTATTTAAGTGTGTTTATGTACTGCAGAAGGCTAGGAAGACTTAAGATTTACAGAAATGACTGTGCACTTGAAAGAAAATATTCTTCTATGAGTCACATATCTCCCAAGTACCTAACAAAGATAACGGAAGGTAGTAAAAGAAACAGGAAAAAAAAAAGAAAATATTTTGATAAATGAGTAGACAATGGATTATGAAATGGGCATATTGTTGTGCCTGTGTCATAACCTTTCATTGTCTTGGATTGAGATTTTAAATGGTTGTAAGATTCAAAATGTTCTACCCAAACTGTCTGCAGTATTTCTTTGATAATGACACATGGCAAGCAAATATATTACTATATTCTGCTTCAGGAATAGAAGCACTTTCCTCTCCATTCTGGTTCATCAGCTTTGTGACACTGTGGAAGGGAAGAGATCAGTATTTAAATATGCCTTAGCCAAAAGAAGCAAAACAAAACTGAAAGACTCAGAAATGCTTCTCTCCTCTACTTCAGACCAGGAAACCCCTTCTGCAATGGTGCCTACCTTTTTATCAAGCATTTGTAAGCTTGTGATGTGGAGCTAGGGGAAGCTCCTCACCACTAATCTTTGATGAACCAGAAGAATAATAGAACCAGGATGGTTTTCCATGCACACTAAGCCAGATTAAATATATTTTCTGGGCTTCAGTTAATTTTGTATAGATATTCCTATACTGAAAATATCATTCGCTATTATGAAAATGAACTAACTACACTTAACCTCGCTGTGTAACTAAAAGTAATAGAAATACATTCAGTGACCTGAGTTTCTGCTCAGCGTAACTAATACCTTATTCATAGGTAATAGAGTTTGGAGCTGACTGAAACTAAAACAGAAGGAAATGGGGAAACATTTTTTTTTTGTAGTAAAATTTCTATTTAAAAATTGTTTGTTTGCATAAAACGTTATCTGGCTAAAGACCTGTTTCTAGCACAAGGAGATCTCTATTACCTACTGCAGGGCTCTAAATAAAAACTCCTGTTTTGGCACTGAGGTAAGAAACAGCGTAGCGGTGGTGAAAAGGGCTTTACTGGGTATTAAAAGGGCTCAAACCTAATACTGGCAGCATGGCTAGAGATAAACTGATGGAAACTCTGAGGTGCAGAATCACTGCACATCACTCTGCTAGGACCTCTAAAGCCCATTTAAAAGCCCTCTAAAACACTTTTCCGTGTCATATGCCACTTGCCAGTCTCAGATGCAGAGATAGATGTGTATAATCCAGACATCTTTCTTGTATTCTATGCTCATATAAGAGATGGTTTGATGACTATGCTGCAGTAAGAGAACAGGTCAGAGACGATGCTACAGTAAGAGACGCCATGGCTAAAGGCAGCATCTCTCTTCCGGCCACCAGGCAGTACTTGTCTAAACAGAGGCAGAGCTACAACAGGATATTGCTAAAGCCAAGAATTTCTGAAGATGTATTATTTTCTACCTGCCAGTCCAAAAAAAGAAATGGAGTGAATAGTATCAAAATAACAGAGGAGTTTCCAGTGAGACTTACGTTCACATCAAACTTATATGCATAGAGTTTTCACATATAGATTATACAATTGCAAATTTTGTTTCTAGCATGTCCCACATTCTGAACTCATGGCTTTGAATGCAAATATCACAAATAGCATCCCTGTAAGCAGTACTTATTGGCATCTTCATAAATCATCTTATCAGAATCAAAAGCCTGGATAATCCTGGGGACTAAGACCTAGATTCTTAAAGGTATTTTAAGGATCTGTGTGTGTGGTGCCTTCTTACGTTTATCACCAATTCTTACAGTCTGTGAGAAAACTGTACCTCTGACATTTTCTTATCTCTCTGACCACACTCCCTTTGCTGCTTAGGTCTTTAACCATCACTTGCCTCTTAGGGTAGAGTCAGACAATTTTCCTATTCTCAGCCTGGATATCCAACACAGCCCCCACAGAACAAATAAGATTTACTGCAGAAGGTCTGACTTTAGTCCAAATCTTGCAAGTTCTGGTCCCTTTCGGCAAAAGCTTTCTTACAGCATAGCATTATTTATCAAGAATGAAACTGTTTCTGAGGAAAAATATCTTCAGAGCAATACAACAGAGGGTTGATTTCTCTCACTTTTCTCCCATAGCTTTGCTAATTCTGACACAGCTCCACTCTACTGCTTTCAGTCTCCCCTTTCCCTCTTAAGGACATACTGTCTAAAAGAACAGCTATGCTAGGTCAGACCAAGACAGCTGTCCGGTCCCTGGAAGTGGAGTATAGAAACTTCTTATTAGCACCAAAGCAGAAGGGCAAGTATGGAGCAATCTTTCCTCTGTCATGCATGCCCTCAGTCAGATGTTGCATCAGACAACTGTTTTCAGTAAGCAGCAATGGACCTATCTCAACAAACAGCCCATTTTTCTCCAGATAAATGACTTTTACCTCTTCAGTGGTCTTTTCTCTCTCTTCCCTTTAACGTTCTTGCTTAAAAAAAAAAAAAAATTGACACTCACAACCCACTAAAGATGAGAACAGGATCCTTACAGATTCCCTTGACTCTTCTTCCTCCTACATGCTAGAGAAATTTCTATTAACTGTTTGCATGCTTTTTTCTGATATTTCCCAGTCTGATGTTAAATTAGTTTAATGTTTTCAGACAGAACAGTTCCTAGTTTCCTTCGTAGCCTACAACTGTCTAGCAACTTTTCTGTGTTGATCACAGAAACAATTATCCACAGATGAAAATATAGAAGTTTCATGCCAACTGCATTACAGCAAAGTTTGCGATTCTGTTGTCTCTAAGTAGACAAATATTGTGTTCAGTTTCCACTGCTTTCATTCCAGCAGAGATTATAGACACTACTTTGCCTTGGAAGATGACAATAAAAACCAAAAATATGGAGAATTCTGTTCTAGAGGATTAGATATGATGCTGACATCTAACAGTTTGGAGTTGGAATAGCACTGAAAGGAAAACAGACGAGAGATAAAAAGAGAGAAGACCAAACAAAAAATTATCACCTTCAAATGAAGGGATGAAGCCAACCCAGGAGGACACAATGAAGGCAGACAGATAACAGAGTTCATCACATTTCTATACACAGTATAAAAGAATGTGAAAGAGTTGTCACTAAAGGTGTCTGTGAGCAATTTTATTGCCTTGTGTGAAGTTCCAGGTATTATACACCCTTAATAACTCTGAGCTTGAACATCTGATTCTGGAGATTTTGAAAGGCACTGCTAGGAAAAATATACCTGGCCTATCTCAGAAGACACAACTGTTCACAGCCAGGCTCAGGATACGCAGATTGCCTATTCCTTCCAGGAAACCCTAATCAGCATTGTTTGTGTCTGCAGCCAAAAATCCTGTGGAAGAGGGAAGCTACGCCACGGTGATGTGTACTCAGTGTAAGCTTTGTTATACCTGCCAAAGAGTGCAAAAAATCATCAAAACAGGGCAAAACCTTGAGGAAATACAACGGGGCAGGGGAGTAGTCCCAGTCACCTCATGAGGTCAAAAGATCTCATGATAGAAAAGGTAAAGCAGAGCAGGAAATAATTGGCTGTGGAGTCTGTTTCTTACCACCTTGACCTGAGGAAAATCCATGTAGGAAACAGCTCTTTCTCTTTCAGCTTATATAGACACACAAGGATTTTTGTGGGGATGGAAGGCAGTGAGTTTGTAATGTTTGGGGTTTTTTAAGCTACAGAAGCTTGAGAATTTCTCATGAAACTAAAGAGTTCTGAAGGCCCACACAAAGTTCTGTAGTATGCACATGCATCCTATACCTGTTAAGACTGTAATGGCTATGGTAACCAAGCACAAAACAATTAATAAAACCCTGAAGCCAATCATGGATATTCACTATGGTCCAGATCTCACTTCCACTTCACCTAAGACTTTTCTAATAGCATTTAAATTATGAGATCTTCAAAACTCCATACAAGAAGTATCTCATAAAGATATGAAAAGCTATGTTTCAGGTCTCTTGAGCAGTAGCTATAATTAAAACTGTTGAATAGTGATCATAGACTTGAAGTATGAAAATACTGAAGGAGAATCAGCCAAAAGAAAAGTCTTAATTAAATTGGACTTGATGAGTAAGTGCTCAGAGACTTCACTAAAGCATAGTCAGTAATAAAATTTTGAAAGTCACAGATTGAGATTACAACAGGAGAATTTTCTAGCTTGCAGCTCTCACTGATTCTTTACTTACCCAAATTCCCTTTGGTTTTATTCACAATACAAACTTTACAATCGTCATAGAGTTTTGCCAACAGCAAGTTGCAAGAAATGAACCAAAGTTCGGACCAGGCGACTGTTCATTTAGTAAAAAGATTTGAGCTCTGGAAATTGGACCAGTAATGTCAGATGATGAGCTTTTCTCTTTCTGATTGCATTGTTAGGAATTACGGGCTGTGCTTTGGCTTTTTTTTCTTTTTTTTTTTTTTTGGGGCAGCAGCAGAAAGTGCTGAGACACAAAAAATGTAATGAAATGCCAGTGGTTTCTTTGCTAGCCAACTGCACTTTTAAGCCTACAAGCTTGCTACATATGCAGGCCACATATGGACAAATGATTAGCTAGTTCGCTTCTTAGTTAATGGTCTGAATTAATTGGTGACATGAAGGAGAATGACTTGAATGGAGGACTTTCTGTGCCAAAAAGCTTTTATGTGGGGACATAGTTAAACATGGCACTAATGCAAGATTAAAAAAAAAAAAGGGGGAGGGGGAAACCTAAGTGCTTCCAAGCCAAAGATCTGGTTTGTGCTGACCCAGCTTTGAACTTCTGAAGGAATGAATGAATTCTGATGAGCCAAAGTAGTTTTATCCTTCGTCCCTGAGAACAGAGTGGGATAAATAACTGTATTGATAGCTCTGCAACAATTGCATCATTACCTGAGCATGAGAAGTGAAGCAGAATCAGCAGAGGGGGATGAGATGCTGCTCTGCCATGGCTAAACTTGGAAGGTCATCTCCCCCTCACTCTGAACGGAGCCTCCCGCATTTTCAAATGTTTTGCCATGAAATTCCTCACCACCCAAAAGGGAGGGCGATATGGAAAGACTGAAAACAATGGAAACTAATTAAACTGGTGAAACAGGCTGTGAGAGGCAGCTCTTGCTGTGGTCTCTTCACCGTGCAGCTTCTTACTTACGTGATTACTGCAGCCCCAGTGTCTGAGGCATTGGGTCTCAGGGGATCAGATTCTGCCCTGGCTGCAACCCTGACTTGCTAGATGACACTGAGTAAATCACTTCCCACATGCTCTGCCCCAATTTTCCCAGCAGTTACAAAAAAAAAAAAAACCACCCAAAAGCATTCGTGCTTCTGGTTTTGTTTGTAAAAGGTGCTGTGAGCTTAAGCTAATATATGCTATAAAAAGGCTAGGGATCAGTATTCTTTTTTGTTAGCAGCAGTGAGAATTATTTTCCATATAAAGAAACAACCAAGGACACATTCGAGCCAGCCGAGAACACAGCGTTTTGTTCTGCTGAGCTAAAAAGGCAGTCCAGGTGCCAAGTATTCTCTTTAAGCCAACAGAAAAGTTAATATGGGCAAGGCAAAATAAAACCCCAGGGACAGAGTCTGACTTTCTTCTCCACATGCTCAGTTCAGCGTGCTGCTTGCAGGCTCAGAAAACTTCAGGTCCATATCTTCCAGTGAAGCCGAAAGCTGCTTTGATGAGATCTAAGTATAATGTGAAGGAAGAGGAAAAGCAGAATAGGGAATCCCGTGGAAAAATTGAATTCTCTGAAACACATCAAGAACAACATCTAAGTGCAGCTACCCCTCAAGCAGGGTGATGACAGGGATTTTAGTGCATGACTTCAATTTTTCAGAACTCAAACGTGGAACCACTAACTGAGCTTTGCCATCCCAACTTGCAGACTGAGCAGTTGCAGCCTTGAGGCTGAGAGAGGAGGAGCCCTGGCGAAGGGCTTAGATTTAAAACCCAGAGCTTCCACACATCTTTGCAGATAGCCAGTTCAAGAGCCCAGAAAAAGCTCAGCCCAGAGAAAAGTGAAGTTTTGCTTTGCACGGGTGCATCTGTTTTCAGAGGCAAAGAAATAGGCTTGTGTGGATACAACCTACTTGGTCTGGGAAGTGGGTTACAATAGCCTTGCTGTCAACTCTTCCTCCAAGCCATGTCAAACTGGCTGCCGCACAAGAAATCTTTGTAGAAGACATAATATTGTTCTTATTTCCTGCACAACACAAATAGGCAGTCTTTCCAGGTTGGGATCAAGCAGAATTACAGCCTGAAACAACCTCTGCGTGTCAAGGTGACAAAGTGGACAAAGTGAACATGATATGGTGACATCCTAACAATAGTCATGGAAAACAATGATAATAATATCTCATGCAGAAAGAGCAGTTGTCAGGGAGCTTTAAAATGCCATGCTTCCACTAATCCCTCACCTTTGATTTTGACCACAATGAAATAATATGCAGACTATGACAAGGATAATCTTGACCTTCACCTAATGACCAGTTATCAGCTCTATACCAAAAAGCAGATCTGACATCTGACTGTAAGCATAGGCATATTAAGCCAAGTACCTTTTGAGACAAATTAATAAATTAATGACTAAAGCTGTTAGCAAAACAGAATTATTAACTCTATAAAGATCTGTAACCAGTATTTCCTCACTAACTCCTGTATCTGGCCCAAATTTAATCCCCACAGCTCCTTTCTGGGCTCCTAAAATAATTTAAAAAGAAATCAGCAAGATGGCTCATAGTTGGCATACTGGTACAGCCCAACAGACTGACCTTTAAGATCAAATGTTATGGCTTACAAGGCAGGCTCTACAGTTCCTGGATTTGTGGTAAATGGACACTGTAACCGGTACATAAACCATATGTATCGCTCAGGCAGGGGGTGATAGAAATTCATAGTCAGGGTGATAGAAATTCATAGTGAGGGCACAGAATCGCAGCTGTGCTTAATATATATTATTTGAGTAAATTACTTGACATTATCATATATATGTCTGTATGTATTTCTACTGCATCCTTGCCCACAAGCCAAGGAAATAAATACAAATTGTACACATGAAAGATAAGGCATGAGTGCCAAAGAGAGAGGGAGAGGTTGCATTTGGTCCATTTATTAGTCTCAGAGCTCAGCTCTTCTGCCTTCCTGGTGCTGTTTGTTCACGAGAGCCGATGAATCATTGAAAAAGAAGCCCACGTGCCTGTGATAATAAACTACAAGGAAAAAGGCTGAAAAGCTTAATCAGATTATTCAATATTCAGTCAAAAGATTGCATGTCGATTTGAAAGATCTCAGTAAGAATCTAGGGCCACTGACAAAACAGGAAACACTGAAGGAAAAATCCATTTAAATACCAACATCAGCAGAAAATCACTAGGAGCTGCTTGTTAAGCTTAGTGTCATTTTAAACTTCAGATTCTTTCACTTGATACCCAGCAAGAGTAAAATTTCTATGTACTTGTGGAGATATTAGTGTTTAAACAGACGTCAGAAGCTTTTTAGGTATAAATGGAAATTGAGTTACAGATTATGATGGCTTAGGGATTTGAGTGGTGTATAATATCAAAAACTGTATCTGAGAAAGAATGTAGTGTTGAAAATAATGATCTTTAAATTCCTGTACATGGAAACTTTTAAGTTGTCTAAAACTAGATTCTTTTACTTTTGTTATTAATAATGTAGAAGACTATTAAAATTAACCAAAAAATTCAAATATTTAATTTGACATTTTCTCTTTCACCTGCCTGTGTGTTTTTTCCCCCATCACCTTCCAGCATTTTGTATTTTTTGCCTTCCTTTTGATTTATACCCTCCCGAGTGCCTAATGCAATTCCTGTATAAGCTCAGCCTGATAAAACCTGATCCACAAACACAGCAGATAAATCATCAGCACCACCAGCTACAGAATGAAAGCCCTATATCCCCCCAAAAGCTAAGCTGGTCTCCACTCACCCTCGAAAAAATGCGAAAATAAATGAGCCCGATGAGTTGTTCTGGAGGTTAATACTTTTGGGCCTTTTCCTGTCAGGGGCCTAGGAATTAATTTTTAAATCACAATTCCTGCCTGGTAATGGAAGTCAGGAAAGATTGCACATTAGGGCAGAAAAGGGAGCGCAGGGATTATGCAGTGGGCTGCCACAAGGACAAGGAATTCATCTGCAAAAACTCCTATAAAGAATGCTGTGCCATGACTTGAAACATGCTTTGAAACTTCAACGTGGAACTACCTGTACTTCAGAAAGAAACACCTCAAGCAAGTAAAAATGGCAAGAGTCACATCCTTTCCACTATGCACCTGTACCCATAAAGTTCACTTCAGAAAATTGTTAGTATTGTAGTATTTTATGCTACCTACCATACGTTTTCAACATCAGTGGCACAGGAACTCTGTGCATAATCAGCAGCTGAGAGGTAAGAAATTGCTTTTGCATCTACAGATTAGTTTAACACACCTCTCTGGAAGACGAAAGACTCGGTCTGATTTGTGTTTGCACCATTTGCTATTTAGAGCTTGAATGTGAATTTATAGTTATATCCTAATTAAATGTCTTTTCCATTCTCAAACCTAGTTAATACAAATATAAAGCAAATGCATATATAATCAAACTTTTCCTCAAATTACTCTGAAAAGCTAAAATGTTACTAAGTATTTGAGCTTCTATTGAGCATATCTTTGTCAAGCTGGCATGGAAACGAAGGCATTCCCTGGAGTGGAAATAAAAGGTATCAACGCAGCCATGCAGCCCTAGGTGGGACCATCTTCAACAGGTCATCTTCAGAGAAGTAATTTTTTTTTTAATCATTCTGAATGTGAATAATCTGTCCTTCAGGAATCTGTGACAAAGGATTGAACAGGCAAGAAATGCCACAGTTTTTCCCATGAATAAGATTATTCCCTTCACATAAGTATCTTTGGATCCATTTTTGCTACTTCCCTGTTTTTAGCTTGGATTTGATGCGTGCACAAGTGGATCCTGTGACTTCAGAGAGAATGCTGCACGAGTACCACAGCTGAATACAGTATTTTCTTTAATTTTACCATGGGCCATATAATTTCTCCAGAATGACCTTTGCTTCACAGTTCTGACTGAGATTTCTGTCTTTTGAATTGTTTCCAAATACATGCCATTAATCCAACATGACTCAGGTAACACTTCTAAGTAAACAGTCTTCCCTTTTATATGCAATATTCTGCTTCCAGCACACAGCTATACATGAGTGGGCATACCGTGTCAGACAAAAGGTACACTGATCCCAATTGTCTCTGCTGGTGGTCACAAGCAGACATCCAGGCAATCATACAGTCCTAGAGGAAGTTCACTTCCCCAGAAAGCTCTCCTGGCCACCAGCTGAGCACAGATGATGGAACTCTTCAGCTTTCGGTCCAGTAGTCCCGGATGAATTTCTCTTCTACGAACCATTCCACTTACCCTTTTAGCCTATGGAAGCTTTTAGCATCCACATCATTCCATTGCCAGAAATTTCACAGCTTAACGATGATTTGTTTTCCTTGCTCTGAACCTCATGCATGCTGGTTTCACTCCATGCCACCCAGTTTTTTAAGAAAGAACAGCTGATCTCTGTTCATCCTGTCCATGCTATATCACAGGTCTTTATCATACCCACCTTGGTCGTCTCCTTTGCAGATGGAAGAGTCATAGCCTACATAGCCACTCCTCACAGGGAAGCCACCTCATACCTATGATGATCTGTATAGCCCTTTCTGAAGTTCTCCCACAGCCTTTTTGATATCCTGCATATTTTATTCCAGACATAGATAGATTCACATGGTGGCATGTTTTGTCAGCATGCTGAAGCAGTTGTGGTTAGACTAAGTCCTGCTTCATTGTGTTGCTGGGGTGGCTCCAGGTTGAAGACAGTCAGAATCTGCACCTCACAGTTGAATACAATATCCTTGTAGATAAAATCTACCTTGACATGCAACTTCATTCTGGTCATGTGCTTTAACTTCACAAGAATTCTGGCCCATCCCAGTATACCTGCACACTTATGCAAACACATGAACAGAGTGAGGGGCAATGACATTTTGATAATGGCTTCATATCTTTGAAATTACCAAGCCCACAACGTTCATAAGAATCAGAGACTGTAGAATAATGCAGGCTGGAAGGAACCTCAGGACTTCTCCACTCTAACCTCCTGCCCAAAGCAGGGCCAATTACAAAGTCTAACCAGGTTGTTCTGCGCTTTATCCAGTCGGGTCTTGAAAACCTACCAGGATGGAGACTGCACACCGGGCTATCTGCTTCACTACCTGACTAGCTTCATGGGAAAAAAGGTTCTTCTTGTACCCAGAACATCTCTTTTCTCAACTTATGCTCATAGGCTCTCTTCAGCCCATTATGCACCACTGTGCAGAGTACAACTCTTATCTTCTCAAAGACCTCCCCTAGGTACTGAGGAGCTAGTGTTGGGCCCCCCAAAGCTCCCTTCTCCCCTAAAGGCCCCATCTCCAGGCTGCCCAGGCCCAGCTCCCTCAGCCTCTCTGCACAGGGTGAGTGCTCCAGCCCCAAGTGCTTCTATGGACCTCTGTCAAACCTGCTTTAGTTTGTCCATGTATTGCCTGCACTGGGGGCCCAAAACTGGACAAGGAATCTAGATGTGGTCCAACACGTGCTGAGCAGAGGGGGATGACCCCTTCCCTCCCTCTCCTGGCTGTGCCCTGTTCACACAGCTAGGGATGCTGCCATCCCTAATTGCTGCTCGGGTGCACAGCTGCCTCCTGCCCGGCTCACTGACACCAGGCTCCATGGCCCTTCCTGCGCAGCTGCTCCGCAACCACCATCGCCTCATCCTGTCACTGGAAGGAGCTGCTCCTTCCCTGGTGCAGGACTGCGCATTGATCCTGGCTGAATTTCATGTGGCTCCTGTCATCCCAATCCTCCTGCCTGTCCAGGTCCCTCTGGATGGCAGCTCTCAGGCATGTTGACTCTCTGTCCCTCCCTTAATACCAGTTTGGTGTCATCTGCAAATTTGATCAGAGTTGCCACCTTCACATCATTGATAGACATGTTAAGCAGGACAAGTCTCAGGATAAACCCCTGAAGTACCCAACTTGTTATGGGCCTCCAGGCACAGTATAGCCCATCCAGCCAGTTCTTTAACTATCTGGTTGTCCACTGATCAGGACCAAAACATCCCTACAAGAATACTGTGGGAGACTGACAGCAACCTTCTTAAAGTCAAGTAAATCCAGTCATTTTATCTTAGAAGGCCATCAGGTTGGTCTGGCATGATTTAGCCTTGGAAAATCCATGCTGACTGTTCCCTTTCACCTTCTTCTCCTTCGTTTCCCCAGAAATGTGCCCCAAGAGGACTTGATTCATGATTTTCAGTCTGACCAACCTGTAGTTCCCTAGATCATCCTTTTAGTCTTTTTTCAAGACAGATGCAATATTTGCTTTTCTCCAATCCTTGTGGACCTCTGCCCACTCTCCATGATCTTTCTTAGATATAAGAGAGCAGTCTTGCATGGACATTAGCCAGTTCTCTCTGCACCCTTCGATGGAGGTCACTTCAGACATCTTCACCATTTATCCTTGGCTTGAACTGCCACAGTGACAGCAGCCAGAGCTGCCCCTCCCTTGGACATCTCTCATGCAGCAAGGCTCCCAGGTGCCTCTCTGTTTGCCTTAGAACCTTCCTCTTACAAGACCAGTCAAGCCTGAGTTGGGCCCTTCATTAAAAATGATTATTGAATCTGAATAGCCATGTCATAAGAACACTGACTCTTACCTGCTAATGCTGTGTTAGGGACATGAGCTTTATATATCAGATATAGGCAGCTTCAACCCTTTTGAAACTAAGATACCTTTCTAACAGCACAGAGAATCAGTCCTACTATCAGCTTCTCAGTGCACTAAGGTACATTTCTTATTTTGAGTATTTTTGTCAGGTATGCTGTAAATTGCTTGTTTCCACGTATTTTAAAACAGTAGGTTACATTTGCATGTTCCCGTGTATTTAGTACTGCATGAAAGATCCAAGCATCCTGGTTTGGGTTTTGTTGGGTTTTTTTTAATAGTGGCAATGCCTGTAAAAATGTTTTCAGGACAGTCTACTGTCCCCACAGCCCTGAATATAGATCAGTGTCTTTATGCTTCTCTTCCGAGGACCACACCTACAGTCCTCTCACTTTTTCCAATCCTCTCCCGGGTGACACTCAAAACAAACAGTGTGCTCAGAATACAGAGCTCAAGCCCCAGCAAAAGACAATTGCCTATAGCCGCATGCTAGATTACTGCTTTTCTTACTGAAAGTAAAGCAAGCAAGCAATGAATGTTTGTGAGCTACAGTGATTATGCACTTGGATCAAGTAGCTATATCATGGAATATCTGTATCTTTTATATGTAGAACAGAAGAATGAGGTATGCAATGGGTGGTTGAAGGGAAAGTAAATGTTGAAGAGGCATGATAAAGAGAATGGAATCCTGCCATCCTGCTCCTTACAGCATCAGCCCTTAGCAATTATAGGACATATTCAATGGATTTTCATCAGGAAGGAATGTGGTTGCCTATTATAAACACAGTAGCCATAGCAATGTGAGGATCTACTTTCAGTTATTCAACAAATAAAAAATATTTGAAAAAGGATTGTGGCCCCAAATCTGCTTTTAGTAACACACATTCAACCCTCTTGACATTATCTAACTGAGAAAAGAATTTAGTCCAATTAATGTGTTTTTTTCTTTCAAATGTTCTCAGTGTCTACAATAGCACTAGTGCTCTCCAAGTTGGTCATTTTCTGTCAACTAATGACAAGCCAAGCAAAGGGCTCTCAGCTACTTCTCAGGCACTCAACATTAAATTTCCTGGTCATTAAATGCCAGGAAATGCCTGTTCTATCAGTCATTAATACTGAAATTGCAGTTTCTGTTAATAATAGATTAATATCCTCCTTCCAGAAGAGGATTGGTCTTTTTGCCACTAATGCACTGGGCTGAACTAGACTTTTCCTTAATCTCATGCAATAATTTAAAGCAACAGACAAAAGAATAATTTATTTTGGTAGGGACCTCCAAAGGTCACCTGGTCAAACCCATACTCAAAGCAGAGGAAAGTTAAAAGTTAACCTGGGCTTCTCAAGGCCATGTCCAGTTGAGCTTTTAATATCTCTGACGATGGAGATCCCACAATCTGTTTGACCAATACTCTTCCAGTGCTTAGTCACTCTCACTGTCATTTTCTTTTCCCTATACCTGGTCAGAATTTTTCTTTGGTGACCATTGTCCCTTGTCCTTTTGCTATACACCTGTGCGAAGACTGAGGCTCTGTCTTGCATATAACCACCCACCAGGATAGCTGAAGACAACAATTTTTTTCCTTCTCCATGCTTTTCCTTCTCCAGCCTAAGCAAACTGCTCTCCCTTGGCCCCTCTGCACAGCAAGTGCTCCAACCCTCTCAGAGCACCATCATGGTGACCCTCTAATGAACGCACTTCAAAACGTCACCCTGCTCCTGAGGTGGCCTTCCCAGTGTTGTGTGTGAAGGCAAAAAAACCCTTCCCTCAGCCTTCTGGCTACTCTTTTGCTAATACAGCCCAGCACGCCGTCAGTCTTCATGGCTGCAAGGGCACACTGCTAATTCATGTCTGGGCGGTTATTTATGAGGACGCCCAGGCCCTTTTTGCAGAGCTGCCAGCTCTACAGTCAGTTCCCAGCCTGGGCTGCTGCACGGGGTTGTTCCATCCCAGGTTCAGGGCTTTGCACTGTTCTTGAATGGGGCTATGTTCTGTCCCATTGTCAAGGTCACCAATGAAGATGTTAAACAGTGTTATGTGCTAGATGGAAGATACCACAACTTTCTTGTCTGAACTCTGCCTCACCTCCTCTCCTAACTGCCCACACATAGTCTGTCACAGAGAAAAAAAATTAAAAAAAAGAAAAATGGCAGCAGAAGCTACCAAACCTCCCCATTTTACACGTGAGCAGCACTAGGTGGACTATGTTATGGCAATAATATATATGTGAGGAAACATGACTTATTTAGCTTTGCCAAACCAAGACAACCCCAAATCAACACTAAATAGGAGGGAATATATCTTTTCACAACCTGATTTTTAATTTCTTACTGTGTTTTTTTACAGTGTTCCTAACAGTAAAACATGTAGGTGAAACTGTAAAGCCAATAATAATAATAGGAGAAGGAGAGCAGCTCAGCCAAAAAGCAAGTTATCCTTAAAAGGAGGTTAGGTTCATAAATACAGACCATGTGTTAAGTGGTGAAATAAATGTAATGCTTACTGAATAGTGTCACTGATATAAAAATAGAGCACTTTGCCTCACACTTAATGGACCATATCAGATTTAGAAGCAAGTTACTAGACATTTTTGTTAGTTCAAAATAGCCATGCGACATAGAATGCAATCACATTGCTCTGTGTTGGTAAACAATCAGCAAAAGTTGGCAGCTTTTAATGAATAACAGCAAAGCAAAATAAATGTGTTTTTAATATGAGTATGGTGATGAACTCAGTACATTTGGTCTTCTCTGAGACCGCATAGTAAGTTCTACGTGGCAGAAAGGAGCAGTGGTACTTTCCTAGAAAGAACAATCCCACCCCAGGCCTGTGTGACTGACCACAGCTCTGGAACACAGAAGACGACAGTCTCTGAATAATCCACCACTGGTTTTGAGAAGCTTCTCTGCAAGTTCTGAGAGCACTGTCAGCTTCTTACTCCATTCTGCTTAGCCAGAGTGGATTATATGATGAAGCTGGTTGTGTATTCCCATGGTCTTAGCCAAGATGTGTATCCTTTGCCGACTGATGTCAATGCTGCTGCTTTGCACCAAATTATTTTCTCTTTAACTGATCTGATCTCTGATTAAAAATTCGTTGATTTTCAGTGAAAAATGGGAAGAAACTCCCACCCACTGACTTAATTTTAGAGGTATGCATAGGGTAGGGCTAAGTAAAACTTAAACTGCCACTCAGCTTTTCAGACTACATTGAAGAAATTCTTCACAGAGCAAGTCCAAACACCCAGTATCTAATTCACTCTCCTCTCCCTTCTCCAAGATGGTATTTAGGGAAAACCCCAAGAAAATGCTGCCTGTACAAACCCTGGTGCAGGGCCATGTAGGAAATATTATTCAGATGATGGGCAACACAATAATCTACTGCTAACCTTCAAAGTCTACTGTAATTTACAGAAATACTGAGGTTGCCTACGGTGTGCCAGGACTGTTTCTACTCAGAATCTCTATAGCAAATATGGGGTGGCTTGAACCTGGAAACCTTGTAGACTGTGAGCCATCATTCTCTGGCTTCTAATGAAAAGCAAGGTCCAAAACACAAAATGTGAATAGTGTCAAGTGTGAAAGGTATTGGGGCCTCGGGCTCTGGTTCAGACCACTCTGATGCTAGTACCACACTGTGACTCCTAACACCAGTACCAACAGGAGACAAAGAAAGCTTGCCCTTTGCTCTAGGCTTTGAAAGGGATGGTGGAGGAACATCTGCTTGAGCAGTCACAATGACTTGCAGTGTCTTTGGTGCAAGGAAGCAAGACATTGTCGCAGATTTGCTGTTTTAATTCTGCTCATCATCAGTGAAATCTCCTTCATTTCCCTTTTGAAATGGATTGTAAATCCTAAATATGCCTTCCCAAGGCTCAAAGCAGCTCTGAATCTTCAGCTGAGCTATTTTCTTCAAGAAACACTAATACAAGCTGTAACCATTCATCCTGGTTCTGCGCCAGGTTACTTGGCAAATGCATGAATTTAGGCGGTTCCTTTAATCTGATTTGATGCTTTGCCAAGGTGGGTTATTTTTATTATTAACTTTCTGTCATGCCTGCATGACAGAACAGTCCAGAAACCTCTTGAGTCTTTGGCAAGGCAGCAAGGGAGACTCTCTGGCAAAGGAATAATTAGGACTCAAAACCAATGGAATGTAAATGATTATTAAGAACAATAAAGACAATAAAAACAATAAGAGTGACCAGATTGCTTAACAAGTATCTTGAGGACCCTGCTGCATCCAGCAGTGAGAGTTAGTGCTTGCTGACAAAGAAAGTATTTTGTTACTGTCAGGGTAGCCATCCAGAGATGAATTTGGTGTCTTGGAATCAGTTCGTACAAGACAGTTGTCCCTGCTGGAACAACTAAGTTCATAGTTAGAATTGCACCCTCTTTATTGATGTTTCAGTAGATGTCAACACCTGACTGAGCATAAAATAACTGTGCTTTCACTTAGATGAGAAAGGTCCTAGTCCCCCAAGTCAGGAATTTTCTGGACTTTAAGAATTCATAATCTTGCTTTTAAATACTTGTGCTCTGTCTTAACAACAGGAGGGTTATTCTCTACTCCAGTCCCAATTTTTTTTTTTGCTTATTTCTAGCCCCTTCTACTGTAAATCTCCTCAGATGAAAGACACATAAATAGCTCCCACCTTCAGTCTAAAATGCTGCGATTCATTTGTGACCCATTGCTTTGTTTGGAGTTACATAAAGAGTACTTTTTTTTCACAAAGAGGTTGACAAAATATTTTGGATAAAATACAATTCCTTTGAGGAAATTGAAGGCAATCAAACTTTTGTAGCAAAGCTTTATGAGGACATGTGTTAAGAACTTCCTAGCCAAGCACAGCTCTGCAGAGGTAGACAGCTTCCAGTTCAGAATTTGCTTTATAGCCTCAAATATTCTTCATATTGGCCTCCAAAAAATCACGTGGGCCTGCCCTAGAATTGCCTGTCCCATGTCCAGCCTTTTTCAAACAGGCAGTTCTTCTTGGCCTTTGAAACCTTGAAATCAATAGAATTACGTACATGAGAAGATCAGGCTGCACACAGTGTTTCTGAGACACGGAAATGTAATCTCACCAGCATTTTCCCTCTTTAACAGTCAGGATTTGTGCTGTACTTAAACAGAAAAATCAGCATAGGATGGTCTCAAAGCTAAAGAACTGCCTTGGCCCTTAGGAATTCAAAGTCCAAACCTTGCTATTTCATAGGAATTCTCTGGGAAGTTGTATATAGGGTGAGTATTTTAAAAGGTATTAGTCAAATAATGCCAAGTTACGCATCTCATTAATTTTTAAAGTCTCTCTCCCGTTAACTTTTCATCACGAAAAGTACTTAGGATTAGGCCTTTTCTGTCTTAGGTTACGTTTAAAACAAGGTTAATAAAATTTATGGGAAACAGCTTATTAACAACAACATTAACTGAAAGAGGCTCTCTAAGTTCACGGATTTAAAGAGTTAAGGGGAATTCATATAGGCTCCCACTGTTCTCAGTTCTTTGTGGAATTTTCCTAATATTTCTCTGCAAAAAACAGTCTTTATGGAGGAGTGGTTACCTTACACACATATTTCTCACTCTCATATTCATTGTAAGATTCAGTCAATCCTTGTCATACCACTTGGCAAATGCATTAACTGACATGACAGCAGATTAAGACCATTAATAAAATCCGCTGCACAACCAACCTTCCAATGAGAATGTGCCCTGTGGTAATGGTGAAACTGTCAGTAGTAACTAAAAAGGAACAGAAAATCTACAAAAGGAAACTAATAACCTTTTAACCTGCGTAGCCTGCAGTAACGACCTAACCAAAATGATTTAACTAAATAACGGAATGTTTAACTTTCCTCAGTGAGAAGAGGAAAGCAGAAAGGCAGACATGCCAAGGATTTCATTTTAGAGAGCTTGCTCAAAGGAACATGATTGTTTGATATTGCTATTTATTCTTTATTCTCAATATTACCTATGGGATTGGTAATTTGCCCTCTGACACTTACACCAAATGGCACAGCAAGCTATTTCATCCGGAGGAGAAAACAAATAAAGGTGGGATAGGAATACAGACCCCCTTATTTTCCTATTTCTTTACTAAAAGCATGGTCCTTTCATGTTACGTATGCAGCCAGAACAGATATTTCACTTTCTATCAGACAAATGGGAATGGAAAGATGGAACCAATGTGACAACATTAGTTTCTGTCAGGGGGCATTTAATGGACATCAGGCTAAGAAAAGTTTTCAGGAGAGATTTGAAACAAGAAAGGAGGTTGAACTAGAAGGAAGGAAACACAAAGGTTTATTTGGCCATAGAGCCTTTATTACATTAGCAATGGAAATCCTGGACTGCAAAAGCTTGAGCAACTCAAATAAAATCAATGGGACCATTTGTATGAATTAAACTTACATTATGTGGCACAGATACTGTCACAGCTGTACGTTCTTTGTGGAGTCATGTAAGTAATCTCCTTCCGTGGTATAAACTAATGTTTGCATAAGGGATACTTGATGAACAGGAAAATGGAGATAGTCCCGGTGGTTATTATCATGGAATACCAGAGGATATGATAGTAGGAAAGAAGGAAGGAGAAAGAAGGAAAAGGAACTGGGACAAAACCTTCTTTTAGATCCTGATTTTCAGCCATAAGTCAAAAGTGTTTTGCCATCGACCTTAGGAAGCATCAGATGAGACTGAAGGATGACTGAAGGATGAGGAGGGGCAGGGGTAAGTGGGCTTCTTTCTCAGAGTAATGTTGATTTCAGTGTGTGGTTTTTTTGACTGTCATTATAGTACCTGAGTCAGACACGGTGAAAGGGCATAAGTAAAACAAGCGTTTATTCACAGTGATACTCTTATCAAATCTACTGTCCTCAATGATCTCCAGTTTCCCGCGATGAAGGACAGCTCTGTGGCACGCAGAAAGCTCCCTGTGCAGAAGACGTTAACCTTATGCAGCGACCCAAAATGTGGAAATGACTAAGCAAGGCAACGGGTCTTCTCCGAGATTATAAATGTCAGGCTTTAATGTGTATAAAGAATCCCTTTCTTTACCTTATTTTGCCTTTCATGATCCATTTTAGCAGCGGGCGATACTGAAATTTTTGGAAAGCAAAGGACTCCAGAGAGAGAGATGTAACAGTAAGAAAAACTGCAGATAAGCCTGTGAGTCACATTTTGTGTTGATCTAAATCACCGTCGTTCCAGTTGCCTTCATCAGAGATACCATGATTTACACAGGCTGAGGATCTTGACCTGTATTTCCAGGAATTAACAAACAGTGGATGATTTAAAATTTTGTGTTATAGTTCTTATGTTGTAGCTCTAGTCTACTTTCTTAGGAGGAGGAGCATGGCTTTATGTAGAGTCTGTATATTGATATATGGTTATCATTAATTGTCTTTTGGTACATAGTGCATCTCTTATTAATAAATGAACTTCCCAGCTGTAAATTTCAAGATAAATTGATTGGCCAGCTGGTACTTTGCAGATACAGTATTTCTCTAAAGTATCCAAAGCTTGGGGGGGTGGAGGGGAAGGGAATAATTTTATTTTAACCAGGATTCAGCATTACTTAGTACAAAAAGGACTAATAACAGAACGAATCTGATTAATAAATCTAGGTTACACCAAAAAAAAAAAAATCCTTTAATTGTAGATTCTGACTTGCAAAACATTTCCTCTCCTCCTCCCCCCGCCCAGTGCACACGCAGTAGATGTACCTTTGGTTCACTTTCCCATGTTTTATAAAAAAGCGCATTAGCTGCAGCAGCAGCAGGCAGGCTGCCGTCTGCTGGCCGCGGCGCCGCAAGGTAATCTCATTAGCTGAGGCAATTGCATTAACCTGAGAGAAGTGTGCTGGACGTTGACATTGATTCAGACATTTCAGAGGCTGCTATTGCAAATCTGGGTACGTTTGGAAAAACAGAACGATAAATCAAAAAGATCAAAAATCTAATCTGGATACAGTCTTTAGGATATGCCGCTATTCACACTGCAGTTCCTCGTCAGAGTTACGGTAGCCTCAGTGATCCTGATCAAATAACTTCGGTTTACGTGCAGGAAAAGAGAGGACTGAACCTGACACCATGTGCTCCTAGCAGGAATCCTTCTGAAAACTCTTTTTTCTATTTAGACAGTGGTGGGGGAAGGAGAGAGGCTGGATTTCTGAAATTCTTTCTTTGTGAATCAGCAGATAGTGCTTCTGGAGATGGGAATGTTTCCTCTTGGACTGACTCCATCTCCTTTTTTGGTCAGCAAACCCTTGAGGTTAATGGTTGAGGTTGAAGAAGTTGGAGCACATGGTAGTGCTTTGAATATGAAAAAGAGTATGGGTGCATTAGTCATTTGCAGTTCACTAATTATCTGTTTTATGTTAATGCTAATGCTCCGTGTAAGTAAAGTAAATTAACACGATAACATAAGAGAAGCAATTAATGGAATATATAACATTTGTAGCTATAATAAAACTGATTTCATTCTACACACAGAGGAAGCGTCTATTTAGGTCTCTGAAATAAATGAGGAGCTTGCTGAGACCTTGCTGCTCTAAGTTACACCAAGGACAGACTCACATGACATAATATTGTTGCCATAGTAACAGGGATGTGCACCAGCGGAATCATGCCCATATATCATTAATTTAGTGCTCCGCTAAACACAAAATAATACCTCTCCTAATTATGTTGCGCCTTTCATTCTTAAGAAAGTAGCACCACTATTACCTAGAGTCAACAGTATGAAATTTGAGGTGTGATAGCTATCAGAACATATCACTTTACCAGAACATATAGCTTGTTGTACACTTTCTGAGATACAAAAAAGAAAAAAAAAGACATCCACAAGTCTCCCATATCCACAAGTCCCCCCTAATTGTCCTAAATATGCCACTGAGGAAGCTAATTGGATGTGTGCCATTTGGCAACAGCCTTCTTTACAGTCTTCCTGAGGCTCTGTGATATCAGCCACTTCCCAAAGCTTGGAGGCTCAGCTTGATTTAGAACCACATCTGGTGCTTTTGGGAAGCACACTTGATATCAGCAATCACACTGCATATGCACAACTTCCCGAATATCGCATCCATACCCAGAATACTCATATCAGCAGCCAAAAAAGGGGAAGGGAAAAAAAAAAAAACAACCCAGCATAAAAAGCTATGACTACATTTACTGACGAGAAAATGTTGATGTTGATGAAGCCGCAGGATGATGTGAAATGTTAGTAATGTTATTAAGTCACCTTAGAAGAAATCAACCCGCAGAGTAATGTAAAGAAAGGTTATTTTTATGACACTGAGTGTTTCATTCCAGTGATGAATAGTTTCCAGAGGATCCTCGAGCTCCAGAAGGCTGCAGGATCTCAGGCTGCTCTCTATCCCGTTACCTGACTTCTGTCACTCGCTCTAATTCAGTCAGGTATTTCAGTGCATGGAGTGGAAAGACACCATGTGGTCTTGCTGAAAGCAAAAGCACAACTCATCTCCATCAATACTTCAGTGTGAAAATGCCTTCTGGATTTGGAGTCACATTGTTTTATTTTCCTATACCTTGATCCTCAAGCACATCACACTGCTTCCTTCTAAGTGGGTTTACATGATCAGCTTGCTCATTTTATATTTCAGCTTCCTTCTGATATATGCAGAAGGAGGCTGGAGAATTGTGCTGAATGATGGGCTAATTTCACAACTCGTTTCTCTGGGCGGAAGCGAAATCTCTGAGAACCCAACACTCCCCAAAACCCTTTCTTACTCTCCAGTCTGGCTGACCCATTTCACAGGACAGCAGTCGGGTCAGGTGCGTCTCTCCCTGTAGCCATCTTCTGACATCCCCCAAGATAGATGTATTTACATTTTGCTTGATTTTCTGCTGCTTCTACCAGGAAGGGTGGAAGGATTTTCTCCCCACTCCTCCCCCTTAATATCAAACATCTTATCCTTCAAAAAAATCTAGAGAAATCCTGTTTAGTATTCTTTTCTAATCTGAATTCAGTTCCTAGCCTCAGTTAACTGCGTGGATCTCCTGAGGTGAGGACATAATAACCAGCGTGTTCCTTATATGTATTCAAGTTCTATTTTTAGCGCATTTTAAACTCATAGGGGATTTTTTTTTCCTGAAAAGACAATGTAATTTGTATGCATTTTTCCTAGTCATTATTCTGGGGGGCATTTTTCTTCAAATGATGATTACACTCCTAACAAGGTTCAATGCCTCACATCGTTTCACAGGCGGCAGCACCGATTCCGAGGACCACACTGTCACCTGGCGGAACGCTGCTGTAGTGAGCCCGACACCAGCAACCGCAGCCCGCTATTAACGTGCCGCCCGGGCCCTTTAGTCCCTGCTGCTCCGCTGAGCAGGCTTTTGTATATGCAAAAAGAAAAAAAAAAAAAAGAAAAAAGAAAAAAAAAAATCACTAACAAGCTGAAGAAAGCCAGTAGGCAAAGTCTGGGACTATCTGTTGCTGCTGTTATCTCTAGGCAACCGAAAGCATCACTTCTATAGCTCTGTTTGGAAAATACATTCTTATACAGGGACTTGTGTCATTCACAGCACTGTAAAAAAGAGCTATATGCATGAATGGATAGGAGACTGTCTCTAGATCTCTAAATGAAAATCCATTGCAGGCAAATGTTAAATAAAATTTAATGTAATGTATTCCTACTTTCGATGCCTGCTTCCTTTGTATACAGGCTAGAAGCAGCATGTGACAAAGTAACATGTTTTGCTTTCATCTTATTTTAAATTTGATTACTCCAGCTTTTATATTATTGAGGCACAGCAGGCACCTGATTTATATTATGATATTAAAAGGGAAATTACTCCTCCCAGTAGTCTTAAGTAGCACTTACTTCTAGCCTCTGCTTCTTCCAGACAGGAGCCTTCTGACAGATAGATTTGCCTAAAATAACCTCTGATTTAATAAATCAGCAACAAGGATAATCATCATCAAGATAAGGACACATACTGACTTTGGACAAGACTTCCCAATACTTGCCTAGTTCCAGTGCTGCTCATGGAGGTACTTGGTTCCTTTGTCTAAGGATCTGTTTGCCTATTTCTTGAGTTGGATCTCTCCTACTTTCGGCAAGAGGAGAGGGCAGGCACAGGCTGCAGCTTTTTTTTTGCTGCACAAATGCAGGGGCTGTACAAGATCTGCCCGGTTCTTAGCAGAAGACAGACTTGCTTTCTTTGATCCCCAAAGAGCACGGAAGAGTTGCAATGCTCAGTGTTCATCAATGTTCCCAAACACCCAAAAATCTCATAAAGTGCTCAGCCAGGCTGTAAGACTGTTTGTGCCCAACCTCTCATAAATTATCTTCTGGGGACCACTTTTGCCTTCTTTAAAGCCCTTTTATACTTCAAAGATGACAAATAGAAGCATTGTTATGACTGATTATCTGTCCTTTGTCTATGCTGAGGTTCATTGGACTTAACCTGAACAGCAGAGCACTGGGTCACTCTGTATCTGCTGGAGTCTGCGAGGTGCAATTCCGCTACAGCAACTAAGAAATTCAGACACTGAGGGAAGGGCAATATATTGCAAGTAGAACAGAGCAGAATTTTATAGACTGTTTTTCATGTTTTAGAAATGCTTCAGAAGTAGTGATTAATAATGCTGTTTATTACGATTGTTTAGGCAAACGTGACAGCACTAGGCTCTTAGCAACAGCTCAGCCATAGCATGAAGAAGCTGAACAAGCTGAACACATTTTTTTCCTGGAAGAACATGGCTAGACAAAATTAAGGGATTCAAAGGGACAAGTGCTATAGATTTGCAAATCTTCAAATTATGACATTTTGCCTAAGTTTCACCTTGGTGTGTGCCACAGCCAAATTTTTCCCCTCATTATTGCAGCACGTAGCAAGTCCCTAATGCGGAATCACTAGGTAAAGATACCTTTTATCCTGGAGTCCAAAGTAGCTTCTGCATCTTATGTACCAGAGCACTAAATTTGAAAGACATGAGGAGTTAATGGTGGCTTTCCACCATCTTCTTATAACATCATGATCAGCAGGGGGTGGGGGTTGTACTAGGTTAATGGAGAGAGTATGTGTCCCTGAGCATTTTGCTGCTGGACAGAGAGAGAGTGTCATCATCTGTACTGCTGCTAACTAGGTAACGTTTCCATCCCGAGACCCCCCAGACGGAGCCTGGAAGTGCCTGGAAGACATTCACCAAACAAACTTCAGAGCAGACACTGGAGGACATCGTCATCCACTTGCAAACATTTCTGTCAACAGAAAAAAAGGCACTATTTTTTAAATCACATACCCTCTACAAATTATTCCTTCAACTGTAATTAGGAACATGCCCCCAAGTATAAATAAAGCACACTGTAAAAGCAGAACTTCACTCCGACATTTGACAGGGGCACTTTGTGAGAGGCTGATTAGGTTTCTTTGTACTTAAACTAAAAAATTAGTCGGATCCACGCTAATACTGACTCACTGTAAAAAGTTAGCGATTGGGACCTGAAGGTTTCCTATCATAACCAGCTGAATTACACCATCATATGCTGCATCATTCCATATGAAAATTAACTATGCTTCTCTTTTCACAACATAGCATAGATAATTTTATTTGATTTCACGCTACCTTTAGCCTTTCCTCACAGAACACCTTTCAATTGCCACTAAAAAATGAGTATCACTGACTCCGGAGGGATTGTGCATCTCTGCTCTGTTGTGAAACACGATGGTGCTGCATGAATGCCCCTTAATGGCTACAGTTACCAAATATTCTTTTCAGGCCAATTCCAGCACCCTGTAAAGTCAGTGGAAGTCCTTCCTTTGATTTCAGGGGGAGTTGGATGAGATCTTTAATTTAAAAACTACGAAAGTAGCTGGAATTTGAGACAAGCCCTCAGATGGAAATCTACAGACGTCTGGGATAACTTACAACTATGATATCTGAGGAAGGGTAACATCGGATTTTATTGCATAGTATTTCCCCTAGGAACTTGCAGTGAATTATTGAAATAAGACACATGGTTTTGAACAGCTTTACATTCAGCATTTCATATTCTGAACATTTCCGTGTCTCAAATAAAACAATGTGACATTAAACAGACATGATGTCTTTTACCGAAGAGTCTTACAATGCTTTAGAAGCAGCAGTTAAGCTTGCAAGGTATTTAAGTGGTGCTACAGATGGTCACTAAGGCACAAAGACATTTCCAAGGTCACTCAATAAATCAGTGACAGCAACAGAGTTAAACCCCAGGAGTCCCTTTTGCCCCACTGCTCAAAACACTGCAGCTGGATGCAGGGCCAGCCTGTGCCTCTGCTAGGTGGTCTGACTATCCCACGCATCTTCATTTTTTTTCTTGGAGATTTTTGTGAGTGTTAGGTGTTTGATTATACGAAGCAGGCAAGCTAATCTGCTGATGTAAATTGGCTGGGTTTGATTGACTTCCGTGCACTCTATCATGTGCAAGAGCAGTATTTGCATTTAGCTTTGATACAGAATGATGTGAAGTATGACAGTTTGATGCAGTTGGCTGCAGTCATCCTTGGGCCCTGCAGGTCTAGTTTAAAAGACATTGTCACTGACTTCGTTGGAGCTATGACAGTTGAAACCAGCTGAGGATCTGACCCAGAAATCTCATAAAACCTTTGAAAAATTTAGAAGAAGCTAGAATTTGATATAACAGGAATGACTGATATATCAAAAATCATATTTTAGCACTTTATACATTTGACACGCTGTTTAACTGTTTGAATGCAATTAAAGATTTGGTATGCAAATACCAAAAAACAGATTTCTTCCATTATTCCAATGTAAATACACAAAGAGAAATAGAAACTCACTGACTTCAAAGAAGCCCGGAGTAAATGACTACCTGATAATACATGTTTCCTTCTACACAGTGAAAGAACTGTGACACTGTTCTCGTAACACCCTGCTACGGGACAATTTTAATTATCCATAATAAATGTTTAGTTTAGACCACTAGAGGACATTTTGAAGGAGGGGAACTGAGGCTGCGAGCTGACGACCTTGCCTCAGGCCACAGAACAGGTCCTTATCGGAGCAGGGTTTAGACTTTAACATTCCTCAAATCCTCATCCCGTATTCACTCCTCCAGAGCTCAGGCTCCTAATTTAGGAGGCATGTATGTAGTGACACACTGTCAAAACAAGTCATCATTTTTCAGGAAGAGATAATGTGACTGGAATTTACGAGTACCAGAACCTTTGCCATGTTTGATCATCAGCATAAAACTCTGTCTGCCTCCTGCTGCCAGATTTCCTCAAGCTTGGAACTCTTCCACTAAGTGTAACTGCACAGACCAGTAAGTCACTCTTTCCTAGGTCAGCTCATCTGAGGCTGTCGCGGCCCGAAAGGAGCCGTTTAGGACGTCCTCCCTCCCCTTGGGACCAACGACCAGGTTCGTGATCCCCCTGGACTGAAATAAGGTGCAACGGCACCAGCCAACCAATTTAACAGTTTAATAGTAAACTAAACAATCCAACTAGACCAACAAGTCCCGTGCAACACGTCCGTCACAACTTGACAAAGAGACGAGGAGAAAGAGACAGACAGGCAGAGACAAAGACGGCACCACCACCCGCGGATCCAGCGGCGTCCCGATGGTCCTCTTGATTCTCCTTGTCCCTTGGTGGCGGGGCCCCCCCAGCCACTGTGGGCACCACCTCTTACACTGTTTAGTCCCGCCTTTTTCACTCCCTTGCCCGAGGAAACGCCACGTTCTTAGTGTCCACGCGACGACGGTGTAGTGTCTCGCATGCTGGGGGGAGGGTCGTCGTGTGTCTCGCATGCTGGGGGGGGTCGTTGCTTGCCCGGTGCCCTCGTTAAGTGCCGTACTTAGGGCTCCATTCGGGTTTCGGTTCTTGCATTGTTCAGGCAGCCCCGGGCTGAGCCGTTTTTGCAGCTCCCCCCAGGTCATCTCTGCCCAGACTAAGATCCGTCAAGGAGGGGACGAAGCCGATCGATTCGCCATCTCGCCTTTGTGCTCCGGAACCGGCCGGGCCGGGTGGTGTTCCCCGCTGTGCCCGCGCCGTGGCTCTGCTCTGCGGCCGCCGCACCAAGAGCTGCTTAAGACCACGTCCGCGCCGCGGCCCGCCGCACCAGCCCGTGGCTTAAGCACCGATTGGTACCGTCTCCTGAAGTTGTCGTAGTCCTTGTCCACGGGGCTGATATGAAGGTATTAGAAGGGACAGAACAAAGAAATAAAAAAGTAGAAGTGACAATACATGCACACGGTACCTACAACAATTTAACTGGTTCAACTACTTAACAACTTCCTCTTCTATCTAAATTTACAAAACCGAAAAGTGTCCCAGGCCGAGTTTGAGAACTTGTTTTACAGCTCTGGGGGATTAGAAACAGGTGACTGTCCATAATGATAGTCACAAGGTAAACACACATATATCAAAAGAATAATTACAGCAATAGTTAACAAAATTAATGCCCCCAAATAAAGTATCGCGATTATATACACTTCGGCCATTTTGTCCTCTCTCCTCTTGCGATCCTTCCGGCAGTAGTTCACAGATGGTGTCTCTGTCGTGACAGGAGAGTACCTTTTTTGTGTTGTTCTCATATTTTTGTCATATCAAGCTGGTCGTAGTTGCTGGTTGCGGCCCTCGTGGTCAGCGCAGAGGCTGATGGCCACGCCACCCCGGCCCGCAGGAGCTGGGGTCTGCACCACGGCAAGAACAATAGATGTCCCTGCCTCCAGCCCAGAGCGCATGCGTGCTCTGGGCCTGGGTACTCTCGTCACGGGGTTCTCCCGCCTTCCGGTTCTGTTGTTTCCATTCCAATACAGATTATCAATATTTGCTATAGTCACCTCCCCCCACGCCGTGAGTCTTGCAATTGCTAATTAAGCAATTAACAGTTTCAGTAGAATTAGCTAGTTTTTCTAGTTGATAAGCTAAATTAATTAACCATAATCGCGTCCGCACAGTAGCACTCCCAAATCCCCAGAATCCTGCCATTCCCAGGCTATGCGGGTGGCGGCCCCTGGGTCTTGCCACCCCTTTACCCCCGTCCAGTGCCACTTTCGCCCACTTCATGCGGGTTATCGGCAGACACAAGGTACACTGGAGTTCAGGTAGCCCAGCCCATAAAGAATTACACATATTACCATCATTGCAGGCCCAGATCAAACCAGCCGGAGCGTCACCAGAGACAACAGGACAGTCATTGTGAGGTGCAAAATCTGCACTCACTGATTTATATTATATGCTACGATTTCGACACAAACAGCCCATTTTTAAGGTGATCAATTTATTACATTTTGGCAGGACCACAAGGCTGACTTGTTTGATACTGAGCCAAAAGGGAATGCTGGTTCGAATGTGTAAAACCCTGACCGTCTAACCCAAACCAGACACAATCATTATTGTTTGTGCTTTTTTTTTTCCTTCGGACAATCTTGTCCTCTATTTCATTGTACAATAAAAAGAACTGTTGTAACTAAAAAATATAGTATCACTTGAAGACACTCCAGCTTGACATTAAGACAAATCTTCTTCCCCAGTGTTCTTCTCCTTTCTTCTTCTGATCTCAGGACTCGGTTTCAGTTTCTCGGGGACCCCCGAGAGTATTTTTCCTGTTCTATCCTATCGCCAAACACCTGTCTGTTTTCTTGCAATTCAGTCCATAAGATTCTCTCTCGGTCTAGTGAATCTGACAAAATCGCGTGCAGCCGCCGAGCAGTGCCACGCTCAGCGGTGAGCCGGCTTTGCAAGGCTCTTATCTGCTCTTGCAAGGACTCAATTGTCTCTTCGTCTGCTTGGTTTTCCTCTTGAGCAGCGATTAGTGCTGCCCCCATCGTCGGATGCTCAAATCGATCCCGACAACAACTGTCCAAAGTATTCGGCCTACTGTGGCCCACCAGAGGCGCTGGCTAAACCCTCGCCCACCTTCCGCTTACAAAGAAGAAAGGGAATGTCTGTCTGCATGTATTACAATCATTAGTCAGACACACATGTTTGCCTTTAAAATCAAACCAAAAAACATCTAAACATTGCTATTGGGAAGAGAAAGACTATGGAAAGATTATGGCCTTTCACATGTGTTTAAAACCTATAAAAATACCTTTTGTTTCTGAGTCATGACCAGTATACAACAGTCGTCTATATTCTGAAGGGCAAGAGAGATTGTCTGGATGGTAACCAAATGTTATCTCATTCTCTGACTACTTTAAAATATTCATTAAGGTGAATCTAAGCTTGTAAAATTGAATTATTATTTTAGCACTTTTATCATAATTTACAACATGGCCATTGCATGCTAATGAGCAAGAAATAGCTTCATTGCTGTAAAATACCTGAGGAAAACTACAGCAACTTGGAACTGACTCATTTCAATGAAAACTTATAAGATAGACTGGAATAAACCAGAAGGATGTGATGGTTATATATAAAAAAAAATATCCCTCGTTGAAGATTTATATTCTATTAAAGCTATAGTTAAGTTCTTAGCTCTTCATTCCTAGAAAAAAGGGAGAGTTCTTCCACTCCAAAGCCCCTTGACCTTGTTATGACAGGAAATTGCTTCATGTTAAAAAAACCACAAACATCTTTTAACTAATTTGCTGCTAAATACATCTGAGCTTCTAGAATCTGTAGCACTAAGGCAGTAGACTGCAGTTAAATCCAGGAGTGCATGTAGGGTTAAAAATTAAGAGATTGTTCACTAGAACAGGTCTATCCTCATGCTTATTACCATTTTACTCAAAATGGTAAATTTGTAGACATGGTATGTTTTCCCAGGACAGACATGATTTCTGAAACCGAATGACCCTTTTAATTCTCTCTTTTCATTCAGGTTGTTGATTCTAGATGCTGTGGGAAAGGAAACCTTGCAGCGATTTAAGCAAGCGCCTAGCATCCGTGTAAACATTTATCCCCCTACAAAGGCCAATGCTATGTTTTTTACAAACATTTCCATCTCTTTTATGTTCCTTGGTGCTAGGTTATTCAGTCCCATTTGATTTTTCCCATTATCTCTCAGGCTGCAGTCACTTTTTTTTTTTTTTGTAGTCAGCAGTTTCATTTGATTTGTAGGACAAATGCTCTTAGCTTTTGAGGTATCATTCTTGGATTTAGATTTCACAAAATATATGCTGAACTAGGCTTATTTTATTGTCTCTGGTACAGAATTTCACCCAGTCTTAAAGGACATAATCTGCTGAAGCACCAGAGCTCCATGCATGAACTCTATCTGGAGACTTGATTTTCAAGAATTTTGGTTAAACAAGGAGTTCATTTATTTGAATAATTAAGGGAAGATCTATGGTTAAATCTCAGGAACTGAACTCAGAGGCTCAGCAAGGATTCTGCATATGTTTAGGAATACATTAGTGTGAGAGGAATGAAAATTTGAAGACTAATTTTGTTATTTGTAAGAAATACGTCCTTCTGTAGGATTACTATATCTTTAAAAATGAAGAAGGTTTTTGCTAAATTCTCAAGTTAAATTGTTGAGTTGCATCTATTTGGTAGATATCAATGGCTTTTAAAAATCAAGAAAAGTTGAGAAAAATCATGAACACAGAGAACTGATGAAAGTTTTTAAATAATAATCAGTCTATGTATGTCACATCTACACTTGTTTGCTTGTAGGTTAGTCAAACAAGGGAGTAATAAATGACAACTAATCCATAGCTATAATGTGAATCATGACCAACTGTGTGTTTGAAGAACCTCACTATGTGCAACTTGATACTGGGGATTTTTCACTATGTCATGATAAATGTGGTGCTTGTGTACCATCCCTGCTGCCTTTCACTCTATATTGACTTCACTCCACTGGAAGTAAATTTGCATCTGGCACATGGATGATAATGAATGGTCATTAAACCTTAATTATCATCTGAATCTTAATTATCATCTGTTTATAATAAACACTTTTGGACAAAGCAGTGCCTACAAAGCAGGATGTGCCAATATTTCAAGTCTGAAAACTTGGCTTGAATTAACAAGTGGTGATACCTACTGCTTAGGAAATCACTGACAAAGCGGGTCATAAGCCATTTTAAAGAAAGATTGGGCAGTGAGAGGAGAGGAGAGGAGAGGAGAGGAGAGGAGAGGAGAGGAGAGGAGAGGAGAGGAGAGGAGAGGAGAGGAGAGGAGAGGAGAGGAGAGGAGAGGAGAGGAGAGGAGAGGAGAGGAGAGGAGAGGAGAGGAGAGGAGAGGAGAGGAGAAACATTGTGGAAGGGAAGTTGGTAGTTCAGTATTTAGTAAAGAGGGACAAAGAGGAAGAGAACACAGTGTGGAGAAGAGGCATATTTAGAAGTGATTCATGAGCTCCTAGAGGTCTCCCCATCTATTGTTCAAAAGCTTAAAGAAAATTCTGGGCAATAAGGCAAGAAAATGCTTAGAAGTGTTTTATTGCTCTCAGCAAAAGTTATGAATGACTGGGTTAGGAATGGTGCTTGAGCCTTGTGAAGAAATAGCAGACAATGAGCACTTCCCAAAGATGTGTGTTAGTACAGGAGCAGATTCAGACTGAGAAGCTAGGCTTTATCTCCTCTACTTGTCAATATCCAAACTGTTTATGTCCAAGGTAGATGCTTACAGCTAGTCAGATGAAAACCATCCAAGGTGCCTAATGCATGTGAGCCAAGTGTGTGAGGCCAAAGCACAGCAGCCGGTCAAGTGCCCAGAAGCAAGAGGAATGCTGCCAGGTTTGGAATAGTATAGACTGTCCATTTAAAATGTCATCTAAGTCTTAGTGCTGATAAGAGAGGGAAACAATTAATCTGTTAATTAAAATGAATAGGATCTGGCTAATCCCTCTGCACTTCTTTGCAAACCCAAACCTCCATTTCTTCCCACTGTTAAATGTTTATTATTTAATAAATCTATGAGCCAACTTCCCTGATTTTCCTTTTTTTAAATCCACAGAGGCTAGATTATTTGATTTGGTCATATCCTTGAAAATGCATGATTCATGATCTATTTCAGAATATTTCTGTTAGGTATTCCAGTTTACACTCTACATTTCCCTCTTCCACCTTCAAAGGTGCCTAAGTTAAACCTATTCTTCTGCTGTACCTCAAGTCCCCATGATCTTAGCTGCACCACAAGACTCATGATCATGAGTCAGGTTATATCAGCTATTATCAACTCCCTGGGAACAGGGACGAGTGAAGGCTCAGCCATTTCTAGTTCACTACCCACCCAGGTTCCCGGCAGCGAGGAACAAGCATTAGGTGTAGAGGTAAGGGCTCCTCTCGGACTCTGTACCCAACTGTTGTCTCAGCCCATGAGTTCTATAAAACTTTACATTTCTATACTAAGCTCCTCTGAAGAATATAAGGAAACACTCTGAGTTTTGATACTGTAAGGAAAGAGCATTTCTTCTCATAGGACCATCAGCCTCATTTGGCTGTCCAAGCTGGCAAAGCTGGTGAGGGGTCTAGAGCACAAGTCTTATGAGGAGCAGTTGAAGGAACTGGGCTTGTTTAGCCTGAAGAAAAGGAGGCTCAGGGGAGGCCTTATCGTTCTCTACAACTACCTGAAAGGAGGTTGTGGTGAGGTGGATGTTGGTCTCTTCTCCCAAGTAACAAACCATAGGACAAGAGGAAATGGCCTCAAGTTGCACCAAGGGAGGTTTAGATTGGATATTAGGAACAATTTCTTCACCAAAAGGGTTGCCAAGCATTGGAACAGGCTGCCCAGGGAAGTGGTTGAGTCACCATCCCTAGAGGTATTTAAAAGACATGTAGATGTGGTGCTTAGGGACATGGTTTAGTGGTGGACTTGGCAGTGCTAGATTTACGATTGGACCTGATGATCTTGAAGGTCTTTTCCAACCTAAACAACTCTATAATTTTATGATTCCATGGTTTGCAGCCCTTTCCCAGGAATCACCAGAAGTAATGTGAGAAACATCATAATCCCTGCCAGACAGAGTCCAGAGTCATGACAGATAAAGATTGTTATAAAACCTTGGTGCGAAGCTTATTAAATCTTTCAGAATTTATATTATCATTCACTATTGCAAATGAGGACATTATTTGGAACTATATTAACATCCAACTACCTTTCAATCTTACTAAGTTTTCAGCCTTAACACCATTCTTTGCAAGAAGTTTTAATATTTACCTGCTCTGTACAACAATATATTTCTTTTTATCTATTTTGAATTTACCACCTTTTAATTTCATAAAACTTCCCATATTCTCATGTTATGAGACAGAGAGAACAGATGCTCCTGATCTACCTCTTGTATACTATTTATTATTTTGCATATTTTTATCATATTCCCTTACTTGTCTTTTTTATCCCAGTATTTTCAATTTCTGTTATGAGTTTCTCCACTGCTCTATTCATTGTATACCTGAAGATGAAAAATGAAATAATTTTAAAATACTTAAATCAGATAAAATGGCTGAAGCTTACAAAAAAATAAAATTATAAACTTTTGTGCTTGTTTTTTTAAAAAAAACAACTCTTCAGTGAAACCAAGGACAGAAAATATTAGTAACAAAATATGTTCTTTGAGACAAAGGCCCCAGTAAAGAAAATGAATAGGTTAAAAAAATTAATATTATTGTTACTATATATATAAATTACAGATAAATATAGAAACCCACTTAGATAAAAATGTACACGTGTACATACAATACATTTGACTGACCTGGGGGCTTTACGAGTCCCAAGGCCATAGGTCAATGAAACAGTTGAATTAGAACTGTGGCTCCAAAGATTTTCCAATTCATGCAACACCTCAGCACGTTCCAGACACTGAAATTGATTTTCCAGATTGTTTTAATAGAATAGACAATAATATGGCAGAATTCTAGTTAAAATAAAATGTTCATAGTATTTTAGAGCAAGCAACACAGTTCCTTTAAGTCTGTTCCGTTACCAGGGGAATTAAGGATGGATCTTACACCAGCTGCTGAAACCAGTCTTGCAAATACCACAAATAAGTAACTTTACTCAAATGCATTTATCTTGGCTATGTTAGATTTCTCATCTTTAATCTAGGCCGCTGTTTAATTTGATTTATTGCAATCATTTCCCTCTTAAATCACAGCCCGAGACACCTTTTCGAGCTGAAATAGATAAATATTCTGGTTTCCTACATGTAACACCATGTATTTATTTATTTTCTTACTCTGCAGTTGTCCTTTTACATTATAAATGACAGCGAATGCACTGTATTTGAACAGAAAAACTGTAATTCAGTCTAGAATCTCAGCTTCCATATGAAACATGGATTATAATATGGTTTACAGTGATAGCACAATCCTTGGCCGCATTAATGTCTTAAATCACCAGTAGCTCCCATCTGCCTATATTTGATCAACACACACAAAAAATGAGAGCCAAGATATAACAAGCATTTGCTGAAACTTTTTATGAACATGTCCAGTTTATTTTACGCTTCAAATAGATAGAAGCAAAACCGGGAGTGAGAAACATAATCTCACAAAACCGGGAGTGAGAAACATAATCTCACACGAGTTTATCTCAGTTTCAATTACCATTCAGCAACACATTCCATGTCAGACCATCCGCCGCGTTGCACCAAGTTCTTACTGGCTGAACCAGAAATAACCTCAGGACCTGCCATGAGTACACAGCCTGGCATTGATCATGGTGTTTCCACACAACCCTGGGAGAGTTCAGGAGGAACAAAGCTCCCTTAAAAGAAGACAAGTGAAGACCATATTTGCATTTATTCACCATTTTGTCTAAGCCGAAGGACAGAACAATGGCTTCTGCCTGTCTCTGCTCACTTCTGCATAATTTGGGCATCCTCCCCTGACCTGGGCATGAATGCTCTTGTAATCTGCTGAAGTCAGGGCATCATGCCCCAGAGAAGGAAAGATCTTTGCTCTCCTGCTCTGTTCACGGGAACTAGAATCAGCATGGTTGGATTAGTTAGCAGTATCCGCCCAGTGTTTGTCCAGGCAGTAATGCAGTACGATAGCTTTGACTGGGAAAAGACAAACGTGATCTTTTCATGCCCAATGACAGTGGAGATAGGGCCAATTTCTTAAAACTGCTGGCAAAGAACAGTGGAAAACTGGTACCTTTCTGCATTCCAATGGAATTTCCTTGACATATATAGCTCATTTTCCAAAGTCTGATGTAATGCATACTGAGTTCTGCTCCATGATCTAAGAAACCAGAGTGTTGAAAGGGAAAAAAAAAAGTCAATACTGTATGAAATCTGAAGATTTCCAGTTGACACCTGAGGATTTTCCTTTCCATTACAGAACAGAAAGTCAAAATTTTGGCAATTTTTAGGAATCAAACAGCTGCACAAACTTAATTCTTCATTTAAACAACAGAAGACAGTTTGTTTAATTTTGTTTTAAAAATGTTACAGCAGGATACTTTTATTTTTGAAAGCTCTTCAAAATGGGAAATACCCTAATAACGATTCCTTCTGAAGTTTCACTCTGAATTTTTAAAAAAATGCTGAAAAACGCAAGTCCAGTTCTGGAGACGAGAATACATTTATCCCTTACAGACAACAATGGCCATATTATCGAAATCAAGTGCAATGAATTCTTGAAACTACAGGTCTAGCCTATATTCACCTCATCCACTGCTTTTCTAAGGCCAAATACTTCTGCTTGAGCAAGGAAGGCAGATGTTTGTGTGCAAGGGCACGGTGTATGCACATCCTACAAAGACCAGTTTTCTCTCAAAGCCAGGTTGTGTCAATAAACTTCAGTATGGGAGAAGTTAAAGACAGTCAGATGTATCCTTGCTTGCAGATTTGGGGAATTCAAATTCAGGTTATGTTTGGATCCCCTGGCAAGGGGCTTGCCAGCTGCAAGAGCAAAATATGCCTGTTTTTTGCATATATGACATAATGAAGAAAGATTGACTCTAAAAACCCAGTACTTGAGTACTTTATTTTTTTCACATGAACAATCTGCAGTGAAATTCCCTCATAGCAAAGAGTTAATTCTAATTTAAATCACCCACTCACTTCCACAGATGCTCAGCAGAAGGGCTATCTGAATGTCTGCTGGAAGGTCAGGGTCTGATCCAAAGCCCATTAAAGCCAGGAGGCTGTCATGGCCCCAAAACAGAATGAATCATCCATCCTGCAGCATTTTCACACTTAGGAGTTTGCTCAGTTGGTATCAACTGATCAAGACAAGTAGCCAAATATTTGTCACATGTAACTCCACCCAGCCTGACCGCCTGGTTGCATAGTGTGTCCGTGCTGCATAAAGAAGATGCTAAAGCCTGAGAAGTTATTCAAATTCAGGTTCCCGCTAAGTCTGAGATAAAACTGTTGGCAACTGTTACAATAAAACCTGACAAGATGTCACCCTGCCTGCGATGAAGAGAGAAAAGTCGTGGTTCTACGCAAGGACCTGTCCGACAGAAAGAAAACAAACATTGAAACCACACCTTTAAGAGGTTGCAACAAAGACTGACCTGGTAATTAAAAGAAATTTTCAATTCAACAAATGATATCACTTTGAGCTTTGTTGTCAGCTGTTAAAATTCCTCAGAGGGACATTTTTAACTGTGAATTTTAGTGCTTTCTGTAAGCGGCACGGCTGGGTACACAGGCGTCCAAAGTACGCGGCCAGCAGAAGCGGTATCAGAGCTGGCTCCCTCTAATGCCCTGCTCCCTCTTGACCAGGGCAGACAGATGACCATTAGAGATGAGAGCCTCCATGCCTGTCCCACTCCTGGTCTCTCTGTCTGCTGACATTGCCAGAGGGTCGTTTTCAGATAGAGACAAGAGTGCATCACAAATGCATAAACATGTCAAAACGAGACTGTTTAAAACTCTGTTTTATTACACTGGAGCTTGCAGCAGTGATCAGGAATGAGTGATGAGTCTGGGTTTCGGGTTTGAGGGTGGCCAAGTTTTCATTAATTTACATCATTTTTGGCCTTGACCATTCACTGTTATGTTTTTTAACTTTTTTGCTGGCACAGTCCTGATTGATCCCCATCCAACCACCCATCTGAAAATAGGTTTACCTCATGCTTTTCAAGAGAGGTTTTATTAGCATTGTGTAGTGGTGAGAGGAAAGCTCAAAGAGCCCAGTTTAGCCTTTAGTCAGAGAACAAGAATGCCATGCTGCTGATGTATTGAAAACCACTGCAGTAAGTCAATGGAACAAAAAGGGAGGAAAATAAGAAATAATAGTGATAAAAATAAGAAATGAAAGAGGAGATTCTTCCATAATTAATAGATTATAGAGCTTTTCACTATTAATATAAATTCAGTTCAGATACCTTTGTGTTCTGGACCTTCTTATCCTATGTATGCAACTGGTTTTCATTATTAGCCATTCCGTCATGACTTTATATAAATGCTTTTTGTCATGGACCTGTCTTACTCTGTATCCTACATGAAACACTTGCTCATTCCAGCTGCTGAATGGATAATGAAGTCATCCATTACATGTTTCTGCTCTACTCTGTCATAGAGTTACTCAGTTTCTTTAGCAGAAAAGTGTCTCATGGACATAGATGCAAAACTCTTGCAGCCCTTCCAGCAGGAGACACAGTCCTGGCTGACGATATTTTCGACAACAAACTGCACAAGCCACATTCCCGTCGGTGCCTCTGCATGCTGCCTGCAGGCTGGCCTTGCTGCCTGCCAGCTCAGGCAAAGAATTACGCAGATACTCCAATAAATAGTCCCCAGTACAGAAACCTCCTTATTTCCCCAGGCTGGATGGCAGTGCTCCCCGGGGAGTTCGGAGTTAAGGGTGCCATTCTGCCAACCTTTTCGGACGGTATTTTTCCAGGGTTCTATGCCCCTTAAGCTTTCCCATGCTCCTTGCCTGGATCCTATGCAAGCTAGCAGCTGGAAATTTTGTTTTGTCACAGAGGAGAGGCAGTTACTATCCAGAGTCCTTAAGAAATTCCATATTCTATGTTACAAGATCCAGACAGGAGGCCCAGCTATGGAGGAAAATGGGAAAAAGAGATTCCAGAAACCCTATAAAATATTCCCTCCTCATTGGTGTATGCAGTTCAATGTTTAAGATTAAAGCAAAACTGAATGGATTTATTTTCACTTCAGAACGTGAAGAATTTATATTTAGAAATTTTTTATTCTGTGGAAAATTTTAACTATAATAATGGCCAAAAAATCAGATTTAAAAAAAAAAGGTTGGAATGCAGGAGCTTCCCAGAAAAAAGGAAAATCTTATTTTCATTTTGTTCTCATTCCAAAGTTCGCAGTTAAATCTCAAGAGATTTCTCTCTGGCATAAAAGTCTTCACAAAGTCTTACTACAGGATCATGTATCATTGTTTTTTAACTGGTTGCAGGAATTAAAAATATCTGACAAATTCAAAGGGCTTCATAACAGAAACAGTTTCTATCATTGTAAGTTGAGAATATGATTAAAGAAAGCAAGTTAATGCATTTGGATTTTCAATTCATGTTCAGAAAAATGCTTAAGTACATGCTTATTAGCTTTCAGCAGGGCCGAGCATGAGTTTTAAGTTAAATTTGGTTAATATACTTCCCTGAACAGAGATAATTTTCTGCATCAGGTTGTTAATGAACAACTGGTAAGTGAGACTTTTTTTTCCTACATGTATAAATATATCATGGTAATTTCAGACCAGCAAGTAATAAAACTATATTGTGAGGAATACCTTACTAAGAAAATCTACTATGAAATGTTATATAAAAATAACAGATTGTTCTGCATTTGATTTCTCCAAATGATCTCATTTAAATGTAAATTTTAACTAAGTTATGCTTCCCTTGGTGGTATTACTGTTTAAACTAATTGCTGGCTGTTAGAACTCAAAATCATGTGTGTATGCAGCTGTGAATAATGAATTTCTATCATCTTGCTAAAGAGCACAGGTTTTTCTCTCTTGATCTCTCTTTGTCTTCATGGTATCTATCAGAACTAGTTTTTGCACCAAATGAAGTTAAAGAAAGGCAACCTATAGAAATCTTAAAAACAGATTTTGCATGAGATTAGGTGGATGTCTTGACCTAAAATCACTATAAGATCATTTACTTCTCTCAGCACAAAATGACCTCTTGCAAATCTTGCTGCCTTGCTTTTCATTTCTGTATCCTTTTCTTCTCATCGGAGTAGTTTATTTTTGGCAGAATTTACAATATGAGGAGTAGAATCAACTCCAGCGATGATGGATAAATGGTATTACTATGGTGTACCTCATGACTCTCTTTTTTTCTCACAGATTCCCTTCAATTTGCATGCTCGCGGCCTTGTTCAGATCCCTGGGTCTGTTCCTGCTTCCCACGTGCGACCACGTGCAAAGACTAAGATTTGCCCCGGTTAAATACAGACGTAAGCTCACCCCCCTTGGAGGCTTTGCAGAAAGAACCGAGCACGTTCCGCCCGTCCCCAGGGCTCAGCCTTCTCTCCCAAAGAGCTACACCACAGTTCACTATGGTGGCTGCAGTTTACACCTTCTCTCCTCCCTCCTTAGCCATCTGTAGGGCCAGACGAGCGTGGCCTCACCCAACATCAGGCTGAGATTCACCTGTTGACGACGCATCAACGCATGAGGACGACCGGATTCCTGGCGCGTCGCGGAAGGGGAAAGCACGAACACACGTGGCGCAAAACGCTTCCCCGAGGCGGCCGGAATGCACGCGGTGGAGACGGGGCTACGCACGCTGAAGAAACTGGAGAACACCCTTTATTTGTTTCCGAAAGAGAACAACATCTACTGCCAGTGACTGGAGGTGGCTGGACAGGGCTTATGTGCGTAACAGCAGTTCGGATCCACTCCTGGGATCCAGGTGAAGGCCTTCAGCCCACACTTACCCTTCTGTAGACTGAAAGCACGCTTCCACCCCGGCAGTCTTGGCGTGAGGGTGATTCCTCATTGTCTGCCTTCCAGTCCTTTGCTTTTTATGTGAAACCTGCCTTGATCCGACACTCCTCTGAGCTTAGAAAATTTGCCTCCCTGGTTCTGGCATTTGGCTCCTCTGCCCTCCTCTTCTCTCTTCTGCTTATGAGTAAATAGAGCAGGAAAGAGCAGCTGTTGGTTCATCACTAATTTCTAAAAGGTTTTTAATGTTGCATGGGGGAAAGAAAAAAAGAAGAATCACAATCAATAAATGATTGATGTAGGAATGACGTAGGGAGGGTGCGGCAGGTGATATTATCTCTTTGAAATATATGGTTTCACAACATGGGTGACCGTGGAGAATTTTTATTCTGTGTTGCAATGACATATTTGCAAAATTCTGAAAAAATATAAATCCTAATAGGAGTGCTTTAGGTATAAAATTACATCTTGTGAGTTGTTTAGATGCTATGGTCACAAAAAAGCCATAAATGCTGGTATAGAAATGTAGACAGATAAATGAGAGCACAGTCAGAAGATAAAGTGTGAATTCTGGCTACTTCTGAGAAGTAGGAGATTTTGCAAAAAATCTTGTCACTGAAAAACCAGATAAACTGACTGGGACCCAACGTACAGTTTACATGCATTATTTAAAAGCCAGACTACTTAAAACCACAGTCTTCCTTCACGAACCTCTTGCCAGCAAAGCTGAAATATTTTACTTTGTCCAGTTTCCATTTTTCTGCCAACACTACAAAATAAATTAATTCATTCATCCTGCTGTCACTTTGCTTTAAATTAAGTTTCAAAATATTCATTTAACTTAAAATACAAGCTGCTGATGATAAGTTTAGCTCAGAGGTGGGAGCTTTAATGATTTAGGAAACTAGCAACTGGGCAGAACCTTTCAACTTTGATTACTAGTTAAAACCTAATCAAAGTGTAACCTCTCACGGGCTGATTATGAAATTCATTGACACCTTATTCCTTGAGCGGGAAACCACTTTGTAACTAGCACTTACTGGCAGACCTGCTGGCAATCTAAGCAGAACAAGTTGAGATTTAAGAGGATTGGAAACTGAATCATTTCCAAGTGTCAAAGAGTGCAGAAGGTCCTCCTGCTGCTGTAGATGAGAGACTCTGCTCCCAGGCTGGAATCGCTGGGAGTCCTTCCACTTCCCACATGGGCTTCAGTTCACAAGTTAAGCCTTAACTTTTTCTTTTCTCGGCAGTTGCTCTGGGACTGTTAACAACAGTAGTGTCATTACTTTATCGCTGTAGTTCATTAGGCAGTGGTAGGTGTGTTTTAAGGGTCCTGCACACACAGCTAGGAGAACAGTAACATGCAGTAAAGAAATAGATGCTCCCTCAAATCGTATAAGCTTTGTGGTTGCCAAACTTACCACGCCTATACTTAACACACCCATAGATAGCCAAATTACACTGCAATAGTTACCAGGTCACCATATAGCACCAACAAACTTGGTACTGCACCCTTTTTTACGTAAGTTCACGGTGCCCCACATTTAGAGAAAAAAGGATAGTATTCTGCAGTAGCACTTGGAAAATGTTGATTTCTCATAGTTACTGCCGGAACATAAACTGTGATCATTACAATCAATGAAGTTACATTTGATTTAAAGAATTATTCCATGCTCAAAATAAATGGGAACGCTTCAATAACCATACATTTTGCTCTGTTTTCTGAACAGAGTCTCCTAAAACAAATGGAAATAACATGAAAGTATATCACAAAGGTAGAATAAGAGTTTGGAAATGAACCAGAAAACATAAACCTATGGTTCTGACCACAGCCATTATATTTTCCACATTGCATAATGTATTTGCAACATAACTTATTTTGCTCACTTTAAATGAGGTTTAAGGCAGCTTACATTGAAATTCTATTACGTTAACTTAAAAGTTACCCACTGGATATTGAGTGGCTTGCGACAAACCTAAAAGAGATTTTATTTTTATTTGTTTTTGTTTTTTGGAAGTGAAATTACATCATTCTTACAAAAAATATGGGGTTTCTCTTTGTCAAAGGAGAAAGGTAGAATTTGTCACTTTGCAGTATTCTCTCCACTGAATCAAATTTATCAGGAGAGTCAGTAACTGTTATAAAATTATAAAAAGAAAGTAGAACAGCATAAAGCAGGTTCTGTCATGGGGAAACTGTAAAAAAAGCCCTCCTTTTGGAGAGTTGCTTGAACACTCTCCATAAATTCTAGCTGAATATCTTTTTATTTGCTTTCATGGATTGCCTATGCAGCTATGGAACATTAGTTAAATTGAACCAATATAGATATATCATTTTGTATTATTGAAGGCAATTTTCTTTAATTAGCATAATAAGAGGAAAATTAGATATCTTAGTAAGGGCCACTTGTGTCGTTTCCCTGTGTACGCAGGTCTTTCCAGCTGATTGTTTTCAATCAACCTAGAAAGCACTACTAACAAAGCTGCTCGAATGTGGCCGTCTGACTTCCAACGTTATTCATTTCATACATGACATATTTTTAAACATGGTTTCTGAGATCCAGACCAATGGAAGAATTTCTTTTGACTGTTTCAAAAAGTTTGCGGTCTATCTGTTCGCTTACAGTCGTCATGGAAAGACTTACTCAATGACTGTATGTTTTTAGTGGTTTGGATTTTTTTTTCCCTTTTCCATCTTGTAAGTGAAGATGAAAGAAGAACCTAATTACTCCAGGATTAAACTTCTTTATATGAAGGACATTTCACTGTGACTTTGAACATTAATATCACTAGAAAACACAGAGACAATAATTCTCATTTACCATGCAGGTTCAGATGATGCAATGTGCTGAATGAAAGGATGTAAAACTATAATTATATACATATGGCTTGTCAGAAAGTAAAAGGAATGTTATAATAGCTGCTAATTAACTTTTACAGAGTGAGTAAAGTTGGTTAGGTATTTTGAATTATGAGAAGGTGAAAAATTTTTTTCTGAACTGTGAAAAATAGTGATATGAGCACTTTTTCCCCAGAGAGATCACTCAGAAACCAGATAAACTTCATTGTATTTGAAATGTGGCATGTCAGTAATGACTACTGATCATGTTCTTTGATGCACAGTAAAAGATTTGCTTGTCAAATAATACAGGGCAAGTAGCAGCTACAGAGGCATAGCTCTGAACTTTTAAAAATGTGTTGTCATATGTGCACATTAAAAGTAAATCTAAGGCTCTGTCACCGAAAGTATCTTTTGACAGTATTTCTTTTCATTTATTATGGAGGATTTTTCATTTTCAAGAGAAAACTTCATTTTTGTTAAACATGAGAAAGGGAGCAATTTAAAGAAAATAAAATTAGTTTTTGAAAGATTCCAGAAACTGTAAAAATGTAAGGTTTCATTGCTATTTTAAGATTATCATAAGACTGAAAAACAAAGTGATTTTTTTTCATTTTCGTCGTTCCTTTCTTTTTGTGTAGATGAAAATAAGTTACATTTTTCAAACAATTACAGTAGAAAATAAAGGAACTTCTGACTTATACATTTTTAATATACATCCACTGTCGAGCAGCCATGATTCACAAGCTTACAATAGTAGAAAACTAGGACATGTACACTAGGACAAGTAGCTAAACTCTATCTTTGGCTAAATGTTCTCATGGAGGTAAGTCCTAATTACTCACCTAGAGCCAGCCTGACAACTTTATCTATAGTGAGCAATATCCAGCTTCACCAGAATTCTTATGAAGACACTGGAGGAATGCTGACTGAAAAGAAATATATGAAAATCTGCCTTGCAATATGAATTCAATCAAAATCTGTATGTACCACAGTCCACATTCATTTTGACAGATCTAAATTAGAAGAAAACTGAAAGAAAGCCATATCCATGCCACAAAGTATTGCCCAGTGCTCTGAGCAAAATACTGATTTTTGTTTTAAAATTACCTTCCTATAAAAAGCCAAACTGTCATTAAAAAAAAAAAATCATCCAGTGAAAGTTCCATTTGCAGAGAATTTTTGCAGCTGCCAAATTTTCAAATCTCAAAACCCCTTTTTTGATTTTTTGATCCTTCTTGCCTTCACGTGAAGAACATCACTCATTGACAGCGGGATTGTCTAATTTTCCACACTTCAAGCAAATGAATTTTCTTCTTGGCACAAAACCATGCAGGATTATCACAGCTTTGCCCTGTACCAAAGCGGTCAGGACATAAAGCCCAGCATACCACGTGTCAACCATATTGCTTATGTGCCTGTAATTCTGAGGTATGATGTTTACATTGCAGTTCACAAGCCTTTGAGCCAAACCTTTCTGTTAATTCATTACCTGGCTTTCCATTCTTTTCAGTACATGTGGAAGATTGTAGCATCTGAGGAGACATGTTATTTGCTTTTTATAATAACCGATATCAACATCCCCTCCAGGTTGCATCCTTCTCAAGTAAGAGACTTACAAGGAACAAATAAATGCCACTTTATGCTCCATTAATTAACATTTCTTTTGTAATGACCGAAGGCAAGGTCACAGGGTGTTGGAAAGAAGCCTTTTTTGTAAACTTGTGCAAATTCAGTGCCCATGCTTCTCTGAGCATATCAAACCCAAACTGCTTTTTGCCTAGAATTTTTAAGTGTGAATTACCCACAAAAAGCTTCTCTGGCTTTGATTCTCCATTTGGATTACCTGCAATTGCTTGCAAGTACTTAGATGCAAATAAGCACCATTTCCTTTCAAGATCAAAGATTTATTGGATGTCAGATTTTATCTCTGACAATCACAACACTATATATGCATAAACCTAATGCTGTATGTTGGTACATTCAGAGTCCTGTGTTCACTGTGTTAAACAGAAAGTAGGTCATTGCCACATAGTAAGTGAATGAGCATAACAGTATAAGAAATCTATAATTCTCTCTTGAGGGTTCAACAAGGGAAGTAGGGAAAAAGATTGGATTAATTCTACTGAAACCGTGTGGTTGGTCATTATTCTTTACGTGGATCAATATGAATTGAGTCTGGGCTATTCTAAAATGTACTGTTACTTTCCAGAAGGCAGGGAGCTATTTTGGTGGTGTGCTCAAACCATAATAGTTACATTTGTCAGATTATCCATTATACCTCACAACTCCATAAAAATTTTCAGTGCTCGGATGTGCTGTTGGAATCATCTTGGGTACCTTTACTTGGAGGTGAGATAATATTGCTGGACATATTTTGGGCAATTTTTTAATGGTCAACCATTCTTTAAAAAAAAACCTGAGGATGGTTTGGTTGTAATTATCCCTAGCCATCTTGGCTATTTTAAAAATTCATTTACTGTCTAATCTGAGAACATCAGACTATGACAGGATTAGATCTTCAAATATCAGATGTCACCTTATTATTACTAGCAAATTAGTTACTGCTCAGGTTTTTCTCCCTCTTCAAATTATGCAGCTTCCTTTCGTAGCACGAGAATTCCTACAGATACCCAAGATGTATGAAAACCCAGCTGCCCCTTGGGAATATGTTTCATGGTGCTGTTGACGTCTGCTGATCTGATCCTGTCAGGAGGGGTCCTGTCAGAAAGGGCTGAACAACTTCTGGAAGTGTTAAGTTCTTTCTTCTAAGGACTAGGATTTTTGCTGGTGTAAACCGTTACTGAAATAAGGAGAAAGACTTCAATGGATCTATGATAATTTAAATCATCTAATATTTTGCCACCACTTTCATGATTTCATAAGGAGTTGCAGCCTTTCAACGCCACTTTGCAGGACAGAGCCCTGAGGAATAAAAGTTAAAAATCCCCTTACAACCTCTATCATAAGGACTATGTGCTCAGAATGTATATTCAGGAAAGTGTTTAGAGCTGCATAATGTATGCTGTGCAAATGTCCTTCCTCCTTTTGACATTGACACAGATTGTCTCAACTCGTTGCAGAATTCTTCCTGCTTACAGCTAACTTCTTTTTCATTTATCTTCACTATATCTAATGATAGTGGGTGCAATGTGCAGTCATTTGGACCAAAGCAGTGTGCTTATATGCATTCCCGGTAAATGGGAATGAAACAAGGATGTCCGGAAGAAAAGAAGGACTGCAAGAAAGATATGGAGGGCACTGGAAAGTCAGTTTTTGAAGGGAATGTGTAAGGAGATTATTGTAATCATCTTTATATGAAGATAAAGCATTTGACCTTTATCTTCACTGCAGCATTTAAAGGTAGGGTGAAGTGTTTTTTTCTTTTAATTCAAAAGACAAGAAATAAAATGTGTAAAAAAGCACCTGTTTTCAATGTTAGCTATATCAAGAAAGTGAAGCCTATTTTCTCATATAATGTTTAATAGGCACTGCTGCTGAGTAAATGTCAGTTAAAACAAGTGAAAAGAGTTGTGAACAGTGGCTAAAAAACCTTTCTTCTCTCATTTATTCAGATTTCAGCCTCTTTTCTCTTGAGATGTCATAATTTCATTGTATCTCCAGTTACCATAGTCTTTCAGGATGGACAAGAGCTGAATGTACATAAAAGAAGAACAAATGACTAAACGAATGAAAGAAAACCCCCTTTTTTTTCTTTTTAAAGATTGCTATTAAATGCGATTTTTGTTCCTGAGAAAATAAACATAATGGATTAAATTAAAGCAATGATGACATTGTGACATGAAAATGCAAGGTCATTAAGGCAAGGTCATTATTCATTTACTACACCCCACCGAGTCACAGAATTTAGAGAACATGCACTATCTCACAGTGTATTACCTAAGGTCCTTGATCCTGCTAACATGCACTTTAAACATGGAAGTAATTTCATGTGACTGTAATGGAAAAACTGGCATGCTTAAAGTTAAGAAACTGCATAAACCTGTGTAGGATGGAAACCCAGACGCGCAAGGCAGCTGATATGAACACAGAAATTAACCTGAATCTCTGTATATCAGCTATGGAGAAATAAATACTAAGTCTACTGCTGCTGGAAATGATAGCTTAATTTTACCTTGTGGCTATCATTACACAACAAGAATACAAGGAGATTAAAGCAATATATTAAATTTGCAAACTGAAACCCTTTAAAGTACAGAAATTCCAGTAATAATACCGCCTAAAGGTAACGTTGCACATTTCTTCAATGTATTTGCATTAAATCAACAGGGAGCACAAACATGCAAAACCCCTACAAACCAGGTCAGTTAGGCAAGTGACTGAATGTGAACTTGGGATTAGGTTTTTCAGACAAGTTAGATCAGTCCCCTGCAACACCATCTTCAAACCCAAGTGACTAAATTATTTAAATGCCTGAATCTTGCTGTCCTTTCCTTTGATCTCCTGAAAATCCTAGCCTAGCATTGAAATCCTGGTCCCATTAAAGTCAATAACAAACACTCATTTGACTTCAACGTCAGGATTTCATCTGGGACGTCTAACCTCACCCACTCCAGAACACGCATTCTCTAGGAGCTTCTTTCTTCACCCACTAATGGTTTCATTTAGAGCTAGACCAAGCCACAGGAGATTATCTTAACTTCAGTCCAATTTAAGGTGAACGACCTTTGAGGAAAACGATCATATGGTGACATTTAAGGCATGAACAAAATAGCCCCAATAATAATCAGAAATTTCTGCAAGGAGGACACGGAGGGTTTATTATCCTTTAATCGGGCAGAAGCCTGTACTGCTGATCTGTGCTGCCACCCTGTGTCCCTCAGCACTCTGCCTTGTGATTTCAGTACCTGACACACGGAGTATTTTCTGTGCAGCTCAAAATCCCTGAAAATATTGGCCCCTTTCCCCTCCTTTCCTTTGTATTGAACTTTGTACTGCCCACAGCAAACACCCCACACTAGATTTCCATTCCGTGAGATGGAAGTATTTGGTATCAGCCTGGTTCCAAACACGTGTGTGCCTCAACAGTTAAAAAATAAAAAGCTTCCATCACACCAAAGTCAAACAGATATTTATTTACCACTAGGGACAGACATCATCGCATGCTAATTGTCAAATAGGTTATGCCCTGATTTAATTGTAAAACCACAACTGAAAATGATGGATAATGTTTTCATTATGTTTATTTCAAGGCATTGCTTAATCATACTTATGGTTCATGATGGGGAAATATTTTAATTTGAAATCACTCGGCCAGTCTGGGGACAAAGACTGTCCTTTCATTTTCATGTGAAGTCCTTCAGGCAAGAAGATTTTGATCTTTAATCATGGCCTTTAAACACAACTACCATTAATAGATACATAGTTTACATACATATGTCATATTTAACTGTAAATTATAACTTTTAATTCTGTGCAGATGTGCAAGAGCTTGAATAGACATGGGAAAACCTAGCTGGCTGTTGCCTCATAAGACAATTAGTGTTTCCCTCTGTTGAAAGGTGCAAAAAGCAGGAACATTCATTCCTTTACCACAATGTTCCAGTTCTTCAGGAAAATATTGTATATAGAGAATCCTACAATCCGTTTGTTAAAGTTAGCTGCCAACTAACATAGTGCCTTTGCCTTTGGCAGACAGGAAGAATTTTAATTGAAGTGATTTTTTGTAGTGCACAGTATTCACTGATCAGTGAACACCTAAACTTTGTTTTCTTACATAGAATCACTGAGGCTGGAAAAGATCTTTAAGATCAGCAAGTCCAACCATAAATCTAGCACTGTCAAGTCCACCACTAAACCATGACCCTAAGCACCACATCTACATGTCTTTTAAATACCTCCAGGGATGGTGATTCAACCATTTCTCTGGGCAGTCTGTTCCAATGCTTGGCCACCCTTTTGGTGAAGAAATTTCTTCCTAATATCTGATCTGAACCCCACCTGGCACAACTTGAGGCCGTTTCCTCTTGTCCTATGGCTTCTTACTTGCGAGAAGAGACTGACACCCACCTTGGTACAACCAGCTTTCAGGTAGTTGTAGAGAGCGATAAGGTCTCCCCTCAGCCTCCTCTTCTCCAGACTAAACAACCCCAGTTCCCTCAGCCGCTCCTCAGAAGACTTGTGCTCCAGACACCTCACCAGCTTCGTTGCCCTTCTCTGGACACGCTCCAGCACCTCAACATCCTTCTTGTAGTGAGGGACCCAAAACCGAACACGGGATTCAAGGTGCGGCCTCACCAGTGCCGAGTACAGGGGCACGATCACTTCCCTACTCCTGCTGGCCACACTATTCCTGATACAGGCCAGGATGCTGTTGGTCACCTTGGCCACCTGAGCACACTGCCGGCTCACGTTCAGCCGGCTGTCAACCAACACCCCTTTTCCTCTCGGCAGCTCTCCAGCCACTCCTCCCCAAGCCTGTAGCGTTGCATGAGGTTGTTGTCACCCAAGTGCCGGACCCGACATCTGAAGTTGAGAGCTCTCCAATCTCTTCTGCTTTGTCTTTCCTTATGGATCTGTAATAGCCAAAGTAGGCAGCTTTACAGATCCTCCACAGTCTTGGCTTTGACTCTTCAGGTTGTTTCTTCATAATTCAATCATTTTCCTTCTCAATTGCCTGTTTCCCAGACTATGGCTTTGGGCCTTTCTCATAGGTCCTGTCCCTTTTACAGAAATACTAGATACTTATCTTTGCATTGTATTTCACAAAACTAAGATAAGAGATTGTTAAGTGGTACAGAAAACCAAGCAGACAGAAAATGTGAGACTGAAGATTGCTAGCTCATTGTTAACTAATTAATATTGACTTTGATAACATGTTATTTTTTCCACAGTGCTGATTAGTGCCGAGAATGGATAGTACACAGTAAACTGGTATTCCTAGTAATCCTCAGGCCACTCAGCGTTGTGATTTTATTTACTGTGCGTTGTTTAAAGCCATGAGGGTACATAGGATCCTTCATCTCTTCATGGGCTTTTGCATGTTATTCTTCATATTCATAGCTCAGTTTTCCAAATACTCATTAACTCTAGGTATGACTGCACCAAGCAGTGAAGTACTGGACAAGCCTGTCACAAAACTAAAAGCATTATAAATGCATCAGTGTCACATTGCACCCTGTCCTAGGGAGATATTTTTGCCACGGTATGAGAATCACACTGTTTCTGTAACTCCGACAAGTATCTCCACACAGGAATGCACTTTGTTGTTTAGCTATCCCAAACTACTTGAAGCTAGCAGAGGAATCTGGAAGACAGCGTTGTTTTGTATCGCACAAACATGGCCTTATCTTCCCTACGCTGTGAAAAAGTAAATATTGTTATTCCTGTTATAGGAAAAAGACTATCCATATTTGTTCTGATCTTGAAATACCTTCAGCTTGATCTTTCAGAGCAGTCAGCATTTTTATGGCACTTTAAAGTATAGTTCCTTTTGGCTCCATTTGCAAACCCATCAGATTTTGCTTTCAATTTCAAGTTAAAATAATCTAATTTCAAAGCTCTGCCATGGCGTGACCAGTTTTGTGGAAAAGTAAACAACAAAAACCCAGCCTACACCACATCTTACAAATTTTGTATGATTTCAGTGGCAATCCACACCTCAACGCAGATAATTTAAAAAGCAGTAAATTGGTCATAAAATAACTGCATTCAATTTTCAGAGAAGGTAGTGAATGGCATTGGAGGAGTTTTATGATTTTGCAGCAGCGTCACATTTTGGCTTTAGCATATAACCCCATCTATCTAATGAGCTCTAAGGGCACAGCTCGTCTCGCTGCCAACTGTGTCAACAGAAAGCTCCTTTTGGCCGGCAGCACAATCAAGGCAGCGACCTGAGTGCTAAAAGGAAGGAAGCTAAAACCAGCAGCATGACCACCAAGAGAGCAAGGGTTAAGCCGAGGCTTTACCATAAGAAAGGTTGATAACATCAAGTTTTAAATGAGACAAAGGTAGAAGCAATAGCGTAACACAGGACAAAAACCTGCTTCAGGGAGGTTCTGACAGAACAGGGAGCACTCGTCCTCTCGAGGACCGTGACCAATAGCTCTTTCAAGCCCACAGATCCTTTACTGCAGCTCCTGAATGGTGTGAAATGGTTCACGTCACCAAAATTCCCTCTGGAGCCCTTCCTCCTCCCTGGCATCAGCCCTGCTGTGCTCCCCAGGCTATGGAGAAGTCAGAGAGGATGTGACTAAATACAATGGGCTTTCCCAGAAGTTGTCAAAGGAAAAACTAATACAGGTCTGAACACTAAAGCCATGTGGAAGATGATTCAGAAGTTTCTGGAGCTATAAACTTGCAGACTGTGACTTTCTTGAAACGAATCAGAGCAGGTATCACTTTCCAATGCCTTTTCTTGAGCAACAACTCCATCATGCTCCTCTATCTCACTAAAAACCAATGTTATCACCCTTTTCCATGCCATAGCCTCAGCTTACCTTCTCTTGCCCCTTCCCTGACCAACTTTAACTTCCCCACAGGTGGCACAAGTCTCCACCAGCTTTCTGTTGCACTCTATAGTTTTCCTTCTACCTCCTCCACAGTCTCAAAAGGTGTGGAAGATGGGGGAGTTTTGTAACTTTTCACTAATCCAACACCTACTATCATGCAGACCTAAAATTCTCCACTGCTAGTATCAGTTCCCTAAAAACTGAGCCATTAATTTGTGTGAAGAAGGCAAAATTTGCCATCCAAGGAATTCATTTGGTATAATAAAACCTAAGTTTTGCTGTGGAGGACAAAGCATATTTTGATAGTTCCAAAGTCAGTAACCTAAAACAGTATTCCTAAGATCCTTTAAGCAAGGCTAAATGGATCATCTAAGAGAAAACTCTTAAATTTGCACAGCATGTAATGGCATTTTGGAAGCGGTTTGTACTTGTATTTTTGAAATATGTGTAAATGCAACCAGGCTTCCCTACGGTGTAAATTTTAAGGCTCTGTTGAATTTTAATTGCTTACTAACAACATTATGTACTTCGCCAATTAATCTTCTCTCAAAACAAGCTTACCCATGAGATATTATTCCAAAGCCTATTTGTGTGAAATTGTTATTTTTGAAAACGAAAATGTATTTGATTTCCTAGATGGAATTAATATCTTCTACTCTGAGCAATGTGTTAAGCAGGGTCAGAAATTATAACTGTCCAGTTTTGCAAATACATGCAGCCCTTCTTGTGATTTAATTATGTCAAGCCTCCTTCTGAAAACTGTCAATGTACCAGAAGAAGGTTTGGGGCCAATGTTAGGAGAGGAGAATCTATAATCTCAAACTGGATGTATTATTTGCATGTTTGGTATTTTATTTAAATTGTTTGCACATGTATGATATATACATGGGTACTTGATACACTGCATAGCACACAGGTAAGTATTTTATCTTATGCAAACACAGTTATCTGAAGGCAAAATGTGTGTTTGGTGAGCTCTATTATCAATAGATAAACTGTTGGAAGAAAGGTATCTGTAAGCAGCCCTGGGGCATGTACATTCAATGATTTTTGCATGTACAGTGATTTTTCTAATGATTGATGACGTATCCGACATTCAGGGTATACATTATTCCATTTATTGAAAGCTTTGTTGGTTCTGTTTTGAATGGCAAACTGCATATGCTTGAGTTATCACAATAGAAAAGCTTATCATAATAATGGCACACAAACTGCAAGAGGGCAAAAGCTTTGGCCCATAGCAGCGCTTCTGTATGGCCAAGGTTAGACATTGTCTCATCTGAATGCAATTGCACCCTAAGTTATGTTTAAGGGTTGAATAAGTCAAAGTTATTATCATGTCCGCTTTTATGCTCAGCTGTTGCTCTAGGGATATAGTCTTCTGACACTTAGGTGCTGCCTGGCCTTAGTTTTTTTATTAGGTATTCTTTTTATAGGGTGGATTGGAAAATGGTATTTGATTCTCCAGAAACAGAGTGCCTCTTTCAGACTTGCTAAGTACAGAAATGGGAAGTACCTAGTATGGGTAAAATGAAAAATATACCTATTTTATTGACAATTTTGGGGGGCTTCCAAGTATTCACTGTTCATAGCTACACTTTTTCAATTAGACTCTTACAATTTCTTTTTAATTCCCTTTCCCCACAACTACATGCTGGAATTTTTCTATTTGTGAGTACATACCCCACAGTCATAGTGCAGTCCAGTTCCGGGTGTCATTTCTCCTGATAAAATGAAAGGCAAAGCCGGCATACAAAACCTTGCTGTGCTGATCCCATTTGCACAGTGGTCCTTGACTTCATCAGCAATTTTCACATCCTCTTCATTTTCCATTTGTTTGTGAAAGACGTGTGAAATGACCTTCCGAACAGATAAAAAGCTGAGTGACATATGCATTCCACATATGTATGGATGCAAGCCATAGTGGAATAGGATTTGTTTGTTTATTTTTTAACAATACAGGAGACTGAAGTTACAATGGTAATTTCATGAGTTCTTTTTACACTGGTTTTGCTATTATTTTGGTCAAAATGAGCAAAAGCAATCTTTAGAGAAGTTGCTGGTCCTGTGACAGATTCACTCCTGAACTAGCTTTCATACTCCCAAGAAAATTAAGTTTAAAAAAAACATTGTCAAAATGTATAAAACCACCACAGAAATGACTGAGAAATCTTTGATCAGACTAGATCCATTTGTTCAGAAAATCCATTTATGGATACTTCTGAAAATTACCTTGTTTTGAAATTCACAGTGAAGGATTAAGGAAACACATATTTGAATTTCAAATATATACAAATAGATTTGCATAAGTGTAAAAAGCATGCCAATTCTACAGGAACTCCAGAGGAAGTTTCACTTCTATATGACAACACATAGGTGCTAGGTGATTCTGACAAAGAAATGAATCTTGTTCTGGAGTCCCACTGATTGATTAATGGAATTCTATCAGCTTATCTGTAAAATAGATAATAATAGCAATCTTAACTCATAATTTCTTTGAGAAACTGTGAAACTGAAAGACTTGACGACTGAAGTGGAGATTATAGTGATACAGAAGTCACTGTTAACCTTAGCAAGGCCAGGGTTTCTTTTTCTAAGTCAGTGGCAGAGTTAACAGATTCCTGGAGTCCTAACATAGTCTCCAGTTTTAACAACTACTAAAGCCATCAAAATTAATAACTTGATTCTTTTTCATATTATTGGTGCAGGCAGCCATCCAACACTAAGCTTCTGTAGTAGGTTGCCTTCAATTATTAAGCAGTAAAAGGTGGCAGGTTTTTATCAGGAACAGAGATGAAAGAGAATACTTTGCTTTAATGCAAGAAGAGAGAGACATGTTGCTGAACATAATGAACTGTATACTATGTGGAGTACATCATAATGGGCTCTTTATTTGGGTTACATGTGGAAGATGAAACAAATATGTTCATACATTCCAGAGACATCTTTTCAAAACTTCAAACCACCTCATTTCATTCACTTTGGATATTATTTCACATCTGACAAAGCATGAGATCACTCAGCACATTAGGTCACATTGCCTATTTGAAGACTTTATGGATTATTCAAAGGAGAGAGACTTACATGTCCTGAAAACCATAAGTAAAAGTAAAACGTGCACGATAAAAACCCGGGCTCTGTTCTGCAGTCTTACTTGAGACAATCTCCCGGTGACACATAGCAGAAAGCCGCTGCTGCAGGAACGCGAGCTGCAGGTAGCCTGGCCGCATTGCAAGGACGACGCAAGCTGCGGCTGTCCGTCGGCAGCCAAGCTCTTCTGCCTTTCTGTGAGTGCGGAGTGGGGGTAGCGGTACTTCTGCACCTCCCCTTCCAGATGGCTATCATTCTAGCTACAGAAAGCACCGTAAAGAACAAAAACCATGGGGCAATCCTTCACTGGTGTTTACTTCATGCAATGCTATTTACTTTAGTACGACTGACTACACCATATGTAAGTTAGCAGAAACTGTTTGACCCATGAGACTTAAAGATTAACTGAAAACAAGGTTACTGAGCAAATTAAAAAATTATGCACCGTCTTCAACATTTCTAAGTGTTTTGACTCTGAATCTTCAGAACAATGACCCACATTTTAAAGAGTAACTTCGATGGTACAAAATGATGGCATGAAATATAGACATTTAACAAGACTTCCAATTGTGTCTCACGTCTAGAATGTGATTATGAGTCGGCCAACTGCAGCACCATGTAGGCTTTAACAATGGAAGTTACAGATGGTTTCTGCTTAGCATTTGTTTGTAATAATAAAGTGTAAGTCAAGTTGCATTTTGTACTGCATTTTAAACAGCTGTGTAAGAGCCAGTACAACATCTAAAACCAAGTATGACTTAAAATATAACACTGCTTTTCTTTTCTCAGAAACAGTCAGTGAACTGGAGAATGTTTTGATTACTTTAACTTGATATCATTTGTACATCTTAGTTTTCTAAGAGAATTAGACTTGCAGCTTATGCTTTTCCTGTCTATCATCAAGTTCCCCTCTTCTCCACCAACTAATTGCAATGGAATCTGATGAGAGCAGAAGTCCCAGGGATATTAAATTCCACGTTTTGTTAAAAGAGACAGATGAGTAGCAGAAAAACTTAAGTGCTCAGACGAAGGAAAAGCAGGAAGAGCCCATCCATTATATGTTCAGTTTGCTGAGCAATCTGTCCGTGCATCCCTCCAAATGAGCTACAGCATATGATTTTACACTGCTGGCACGGGCAACACAAAATCATAGTAGGGATGTGAGCGTCCTGAGGGCACTGCAATATGCGGACAGATAATGGGGAATTGCTTTACGTCAGTGTAATGGATGTAGCCAACAAGAAACAGTATTTTGTTATACCTGCTGGCCAGGGAAGAACTTGACTAAACACCCACCTCTTCACATAACAAACTTCCGCTACCTAAAGTAGTCACAGTTGCAAATATGTCATTCTTACTGCCACTGCTACTTCAGCCTGTCAGAATACGTCCAGCTGAGTACACTAAGTGTTCAAACAAGCATTCAAATAAGGAAAGTTGAAGATTAGTAAAGAATTGCTCCTCTGGCTATTGAAGTACAGACCCTGGCTACACCATCCCCTTATGGGTCAGGTCACATAAACATTAATTCACTCTCAGGCTCTCTTTTGGAGTGAACAACCTAGTCCTGAAACAAAATTGGGTGAGACTACGCAGCCAGTTTGCTCAAGACCTCTTCTAAAAGGCAGCTGGACCAAGACTTTACCAGGTTAGGCTGCCACCACCTTACACAACCCTCTGACTTAATCCTGTGGCTTTGCACCCTCAGATTTCTTCAAGGCCCTTTTCCCACACACAGGGGTATGCTGTATCGTAAAACCACTGCCCCAGGAGTGTATTACAGCTCTCTCACTACTTCAGCTAATTTCAGCTGAAATTCCCCTCCCCTCAGCTGTGTCTTAGGGCCACTTAGGGACCAGAGAAGACCAAGGGCCAAGTGTGGACCTTAATTTTTATGAATCTTCTCTGCCTTTGCAGTTAGAAGATGCTCTTATCATGGGGATGTCCTGCTACCCTGACACTTAGGTATGTAAAAAACTGCAAGAAATCTGAGGGTTAAATATTTTTTCTTTTCCTTCCCTCCTCCACCTAAAATGAAAGGTAAGAGATAACAAGAAACTATTCTTTCCAGCATGTGGCAGCTGGAACATAAACAGATGCAGAGCAATTTTCCAACTACTCCGGACAGCATCAGACATGGACTAGATCCCACCTCTTCTCAAAATACATTTCACTTGTACTAAACCGAGGCATGTATCTCATGGTTTTTTTCCATTACTGCAGCTCCACAGGATCTAGCATGTGGCTTTGCAGATATGGGCAGTGAGCTCACTTAAATGAAATCTTTAACTCTACATAAACTCCACAATTCCTTTACGTAGATGTTGTTCTTCCCCCACACAAAAGAATATGCGTTGGCCTATATCTGTGCGATACGTGTATCTGCACTGTTAAGGACTTAAAAAAGGCTCTCTATCAACAGGGTGACAGGAGCAAGACTGAGGTACCTTGTTAGAGATATGTGAGAGACCACATCTGCACACCATTAATCCCTATTCTGGCTTGTCTCACTCTGGTGCAACAAAGAAGTTAAGAAATGAAATACAACCCAACTAAGGCTAAAGGAAAATTCATAAAATGTGGATCACTCTGCAGTATCAGGAACTTGCTTCTCCTCTTCTTGGTGTTGTGGACTACAGTTTATGAATGGGTCAGAGACAACAACAGTGGAATTTCTTAGCAGTGAGGCTTTTGTTTTTCCTCTATTGGTAAAAATGCACTCTGATGTAACTCATGTTTACCTATGTTACAGCTATCTTCCTACAGCCAGTAACATTACTGATGGTTAAAGTGGAGATATTCCCAAAGTATTTGTAAAAGGATGAATGAAAAGAGTGATAAGAATATCTAAGACATGCAGATGAATATTTCTGGGTATTATAAGCAACCAGCAAAGGAAGATTCTTCTAAACAGAATCACCTTAGAAAATAAGTAAGTTATAATTTTTTAAGCCATACTCTATGGAATAAAATGCTGACATTTTGCTAATTCACTATTTTTGTTACCCCTGAGAATCATAATCGTTCAGCTGTTGTTGTTAGCAAACGACTCGTACAGAGTTTTAATATAGCATTAAATTGCAATTTGGAGGCTGCACACAACAAGTTGTGCATGAAGTTCTGCTTAACCCCTGAGAAGCTGAGGTATTGAGCAACCTTCCACTCCCACATTTGTGATATTCTATAGCAATGCTTTTCACTTAGTGATAATCCTTTGTAATATTGTTTCGTACAAATAATATTGATATGACTTTAGCTTTCCTCATGTATGTGTATGCATAATATTACAGAACCACACAATTTTTGTCAACCTTGACCCAACCCCTACCTCCCCTTTACCCTCTTCTCTCCTTCCTGTCCCTGAATTCCTCGCTGTCACACTATTTGTTAGCAGGAGGAGCAATCAAAATATTAAAATCTTTTCATAAAGATGCAGGAAAAGTTGTGAAGGAGGATAGTAAAATTATTTGAAATGTAAACCACTAAGCAAGGTTTTCATCCTGACTGTGACCAGGTATTCTGGTCTGCAGTATTCTGGATATTAAGATAATCCTAAGACACAGAAGCACTTCTGACACACTATATCACCCCAGGCTTTTAGCAAGACACATGATTTTCCTTTTTCCTTTCTCTCAAGTCATTGGTTGGGAACAAACCTGCTCCTCGCGCTGTAGCAAGGGGAGGTACCCCGTTCCCTGACAGTACAATATGAAGCAGGGTCTGCACATGCCAGCCTCAGTCCTGCAATGGGGCCACATAGCCCTGTGGAGAGCCTGTTTCCACCCTGTGGCATCTCGCGGAGATAAATTGTCCAAAAACCACCACACTGAAAATTGTGCTCAGTTTTCATTGTTTTCTACTGTAAAATCTTTGTGGGGAACATTTCCCTCTCTTTCACGCTACCATGTGTTCGTTTAACAATCTTCCAGCTGCCATGGACAGGAGTCCTACTAACGGGCAGGCAATCTCTGGGATGCTCCCAAGTCCTAAGTTTCAGGCTAAGCAGACGCTTGTGAAGGCAGGAAGGAAGCAGAAAAACCACAGTACAACCATCAGCTCCTGTCTCTGCCTCTTACTTGCAATCTTGTCTGGACGAAAACATGGACAGAGTAAATTAGGAGGTGTGCTGAGGCCTGGGAAACTTTTGTCTCCGTGTGGCTTTGTAAAATACTGATTTCAGTGCCCTGCTGAATGCTGGCTGACACCCTTGGCGCAAAACCCTTGGCTCGCTAATGTTTTGTTATTGAAGGGAATACACTTAAAAATAGGAACACACATAAATAATTGATACACAAGCAAAGGGCACTAGTAGGGTTCGGTGATGTTCAAGATACAGCTGAAGCCGGGGTTGTGCCCACGTCCTCTCAAAGGCTTATTCTCACCAGGAAGATGCTGGGTGGTGATCGCAGGGAACTGGGGAAGAGGAGGGCTGGCATCTGGGATGCGAGAGTTCATTTTTCTCAACTCACTGGCTGCCACACATTGTCATGAGCTCCCTTCGCAGAGTCTTCACTCACAGCCTCCAGAAGAGGGTTGACAGGCAGATAGTCTCCTCATTATTTCATCCAGTGACAAAGCACAATTTCCGACATACGAACTGCAGCCCCTTTAAAGTTCTATCTTTCAGTAGACCTTGAGCATAGCCTTTTTTTCCTTTTGCTGACTTTCATAAGGAGTTTGATGTTGCTTCTGACAACATGTAGTACAGGGCTGTGCAGAAAATCACTGTTCTCTCCCCTGGGAGCGTGAAGCAGCCACAGAGGAAATAATTTTTATTAACTTTAGCCCTGAGAAAACCCTAGAAGAAAGGTGCAGGCACAGTCTACGCTCTGTGCAGGGAAAAATGTTGTGATCCAAGCATGCTTTGTAGGGGATACCACAGAAAGTATAATTTTCCAGCTGTAACAAACATCTACTAAGCATTTTTCAGAGATTTTAACATGGCAAAATATGGGCCTTGTTGTCCATGTAGATAAGAAAAGACGCACTTCCTAAGTGGGAGGGACCAACCTCTGCTGCAGAAGGTAAAGAAAGAAACTTCTTAGTTCAACACAAAATAGCATTTTCATTCCTGAAGAGTTTTAGTTGAATGTTTTGAAAAAAACAGTTTGTGCAGCCATGGGACTCTTTAGCCCAAATATTTAATTTAGATAAACTCGTAAGTGATTGAAAATAAAATCTTTTGAAGGAAAATAACACTAAATAAAGGTATTTCTCCAGTCAAACACTAAGGATTAAATTGTCATCTCATTTTCGCTAGGGGAAAAGCTCTTTATAGATGATCTGGATGAGGGAATTGAGTGCTCCCTCAGTAAGTTTGCAGATGACACCAAGCTGGGTGGGAGTGTTGATCTGCTGGAGGGTAGGAGGGCTCTGCAGAGGGATCTGGACAGGCTGGATCGATGGGCAGAGGCCAACTGTATGAGGTTTAATAAGGCCAAGTGCAGGGTCCTGCACTTTGGCCACAACAACCCCATGCAATGCTACAGGCTTGGGGAGGAGTGGCTGGAGAGCAGCCCGGTGGAAAGGGACCTGGGGGTGCTGGTTGACAGCCAGCTGAACATGAGCCGGCAGTGTGCCCAGGTGGCCAAGAAGGCCAACAGCGTCCTGGCCTGTATCAGGAATAGTGTGGCCAGCAGGAGTAGGGAAGTGATTGTGCCCCTGTACTCGGCACTGGTGAGGCCGCACCTTGAATACTGTGTTCAGTTTTGGGCCCCTCACTACAAGAAGGATGTTGAGGTGCTGGAGCGTGTCCAGAGAAGGGCAACGAAGCTGGTGAGGGGTCTGGAGCACAAGTCTTCTGAGGAGCGGCTGAGGGAACTGGGCTTGTTTAGTCTGGAGAAGAGGAGGCTGAGGGGAGACCTTCTCGCTCTCTACAACTACCTGAAAGGGGGTTGTGGCGACGAGGGTGTTGGTCTCTTCTCCCAAGTAACTAGTGATAGGACAAGAGGAAATGGCCTCAAGTTGCGCCAGGGGAGGTTTAGATCGGATATTAGGAAAAATTTCTTCACTGAGAGGGTGGTCAGGCATTGGAACAGGCTGCCCAGGGAGGTGGTGGAGTCGCCATCCCTGGAAGTGTTCAAAAAACGTGTGGATGTGGCGCTTCAGGACATGGTTTAGGGGACATGGTGGTTCTGGATTAATGGTTGGACTTGATGATCTTAAAGGTCCTTTCCAACCTAGTGATTCTGTGATTCTGTGATTCTGTGATTCTGTAATTGCAGTTACATAGAATTTGTCGCTAAATAAGTGAAAGAAAATCTGGTCATGGTAATCCAAACGGTTTTATGTGATTTATCATAAATAGACCAAGATCGTTCTATACCTGTCATGCTTTTACATGGCAGTGAGGTTTTTCTGAATTATCCTTAAGATGCAAAAGTCATGTTTACAAAATTATATATACACACACACGTTTGTGTGCCTGTACATTCACAAAGAATATAGTGCACTACTCTCACATTACCAGTGCAGCAGTAATCTTACACAGCAAGCAAATGAAGAAAAAAAATAGTGTAACAGTTTCTGTTCCGTTTGCCAGAAGAAAAGCTCTGATGTACAAAATACATCAGGCAAAAGCAGAGGAAAGAAAATATATTTTAACGTTGTCTAAGGGATGGTATAAAAGACTTTATTTTGTGATTAAATTTAAGTTTAGGAATGATGTTTGATGTATTTTGAAACTCTGCCCATTCAGATTGGTTAAGTTTGTGAAAGGTTGGCTGTCAAATGCTGTGTCAGTAATATGAAAACAAACAGCCAGTAAATCATTCTTCCAATAGAAACATCAACTAAAAATAAATAAATGTCTGCAGCAGAATGCCAGCCTGATGTTCCATTAAGATGAATGTTATAAACCAAAAATATAAACTAAATATTGATGACAAGAAATCTGTAAAAAGAGACATTAGCTTATAGTCAAATTAGGAAACTGTTAGTAACACTAAGGAACGGAGCAGTCAACAGAAAAAACAGTACAGTCTTTTAAAGTAAAAATTGCTGCAAGTTAACCTTGTTGTGTCTAATAAAAAACCACGAGTATATGAAAATATTGAGAAATATTTGAAAATTGAACCACACAGTGTAGACTCATGGTTCTATGTGAGTCTCAGGAGTACTTCTTTTCATATGTTTATTCCTTTGAGAACATTGTTCATTATAAGTTAACGTCATCATTTGTTTTTAGCTTGAAAAAATATGGAAGTTCCCATCAGGACCAGTTCTTTATGGCGGTAGAAACATGTAGTTTCTGAAAACATACTGAAACATATACTGAAAAGAAACATATACTGGAAGCAGGTCCTATCAAAGTGGTGCGACTTGAATCTAATCTGAAATAAATACAGAAAAGAAGGACAAAAAGCCGCAGGAGGTGAAATGGTAGATGGCAGGGAGGAAGTCAGGTATAATAAAAATAGGGAGCAAACAAATTGCATTCACTAGTTCACAGCATCTAAGCTTTACATTAAAGTTACCAGATCCTTTCAGTAGCCTTAAAAAAGAATGAGAAAGATATGTAATTAAGATAGGTGACAGGTTATATAAGTTAATGCACAACATCCAACTACAGCAAGTTTATTGGCTTTTTTATTTAATTTAACAATTAACAAAAATAGGAAAAATTACATGGAAAACACAAATGAGAAAACCAGCGGAAATGAATGGCGCTGGCGCGGTCAGGAGAGGAGGATGGAGGAGATGGAGGATGTGCCTTGGGGCAGCGCACCCGGCAGCAGGGTGGAGAGGGCAGAAGGGCAGCGAGGGGGCCGAGTCACGCAAGGATGATAAAATCCCTTACGTGACTGATCGCAGGCAGCAGCAGCGGGAGGGAGACAACCGCATGCCAGACAGCGAGGAGGAAGAAGAGGTCAGAGATGGTAGAGACAAAAATTCCCAGGATACTTTAAATTCCAATTTTTTCAGTTAACATTGTAGCTGAAGAACTGAAGACAAGCAGTGTGGGATGTGTGGAGCACCTGTTGTTCATTCTGCTTTGTTTGAAATCCCACATTGTCTCCTCTTTTGGCATCAGGCCTCTTATGTCTAAATGGCTAATCGGGCTCTCACATTCAGGAACGAGGGATTGGCAATGTCGTGGCCGTACTTCACCGAGGCTGGCCACCTGGGAAACCTCACGAACGTGTGATGTGAAATCAATTATCATGTTACTATCTAAATACTGTATTAGTTTGCAAAATGGAAGGAATAGAAGCCTAGGCATGTACCAGCACTTTCCTGGCGCGTACGACGACGTCCTGTGAATCCACACCGAGGTCCCCGTTACAACACCAACTGGGGGAAGCACATCTACATCTCTGCCAGCTTACCTGAACCGCGCCGTCCCTGCGTGGAAGGCCTTGTGTGCCAGATAAAGGCTCTGCACACACAGACACAGCTGCAGGACTGAAGCCTGGTTTATTTTCCCATTTAATCCCGCTTACTTGGCTTAGTTTCCTCAGAAAATCTTTGTGTAAAAATATTATGACTCATTGGCAAGACATGAGCAAGGAGAGATGTAGCCCGTAAAACACACTGACCTCGGGTGCTGTGGGGTTTTTTGATTTGAAAAAGCAAACAAGTGGCTCCACTCAAAGGTCGCCCCTTTACAACCAACACAGCTTTTTTGACTTTCCTGAGAAGCTGCTGAACAGGCAAAGGCATTTCCAAGTGACTTCCCCCCCGCAAGGTCAGTCGTCCCTAGAAAGGCTCATGTTTCGGGGCTGTGCTCCTTCCGAAGGCCCCGCCGTCCCGCTCTGCGGCCCACCGTCCCCGACGCCTCTCCGCGCCGGGACCCCACTGCCCGCCGCCGCTTAACCACCGCCCCGGCTGGGCGGGCGGAGGCCGCGTCGCCTGGGCTGGGGCAGCGCCGGGTAACCCACCGCGGCCCCGCTCCCCGGTCGGCCGCCGCAAGCGCGGGGCGGGTCGCCGGCAGGGCGGGCGGAGCCTCCCGCCGCCGCCGCCAATGCGGGCGGGGACCGCGGCGCCTGCGCTGGCCCGGCTGTGCGGCCCGTCCCGCTGCCGAGGCGCCGAGCCATGTGGAGCCGTTACCGGGCGGCCGGGGGCCTGCTGAGCCGCGGCCGGTGAGGGCGAGGAGGGAGCCGGGGGGAGCGGGCGCGGCGCCCCGCCAGTCCTTTCCGCGCCTTGGCCGGCCCCGGCTCCCCTGCCGGCACTCCGCCGGGGGTGGCGGCCCGCCCTCCGCTGCCGCGGGCCCGGGCGGGCGCCGCGCTGCCGCCGGCGTCTTGGCGCTCGGCCGAAGGACGGGGAGCGACGCGCCGTGCGGCTGGCGGAGCCCAGCAGGCCCCGTGCGGGCAGGCTGGGAGTCCCGCTCCCGACGGGCAGCTCCTCGCCGGGGGCTGGCGGGACCCCGGGGCTGGGCGGTCGCGTCCTCCTCGTCTCCCCCGCCCGCCCCAGTCCCTCAGCGCGGGGGTGAGGGTCGGTATCTCGTTCGTTGTTGTCGCACCGCTGGTGGGAGCGCGTTGTTTGACAGGGAGGTGTTATTACAGGCCTTTGCCTCGGAAGTCATGGCGGTGGAGGAGCGTTTCCGCTAACGAAAGAGCGCTGCAGTACCGGGTGGGCGAGCAAATCCATGGCTTCACTGTCAAGCAGGTAAGCATCGCACTTCGCTCAGGCTGCCTCCCTGTTTGTATGGATAAATTTTTCCTTGGCTGGAAAGCGCCTAAGTGAGGCCAGGGGCCTGAATATTTGCGTAGATGCTTTGGGTGGTCAGTTAAAAAATGGTACAGTAGTTACTTGTAGTTACCCCTCTGCAACCAAATTCTTTAGGTAATGCTAACACATGTCCCTGTAAGGGAGCTAATTCTTCTAGAGTAAATAATGGGCCCTGGGAGTTGTGTGTCTGCTACAGATGTTGAGCATTCAGTGTGGTCTTCTAAAAGTCCTGACAGATGTCCTGACAGACAGTCCTGAACTTCGCTGTGTGCTGTTTTATGAAATACATTCAAGTAATATTTTATCTCCCAAGTTGCTTTCAATACCTTTGTTAAGAACCTGCAATGGAAAGAACGTGGAATTTCTTTTTGCTTTTTTAAAGAAAAGCAGAAGCACAGAGTAAAGGTAATTTGCAAAAAATGATTGCTAGTGACAGAGCTAGTGCTAGAACTGGGTTCCTTGGTGGTTTTTTTTGCAGACCTAATCACTGGCATTTGAATATATGTCTTTACTTCAGATCGAATTGCTCTGGTCTTAATATCTGTACCATAATAGTACAGTTCTATAGTGTGTTTTCATTGTTTTTTTAAACTTTATTTTTCATTTGTGTACTTCCCCCCCAACCATAGGAACAAAGAGTTTATTTAGTACTGTGTATAGCAGTGTTATGTGCAGGATCAACAAACTGATCATTGCTGTATCATTCGTGATTTATTTGACTTAGTTGCATTCACACCGTAGTACAGATGTTTTCTTCCAATGCAGGTGACAGCTGTTCCTGAGCTGTTCCTGACTGCAGTGAAGCTTAGTCATGATGGTACAGGAGCCAGGTATTTACATGTGGCTCGAGAGGACTCCAATAATCTATTCAGGTAAAACAATATATGTATAGCACATTCCATCTTAGCATCAACTTGTGGTTTATGAATTGTAATCTATCTTCATAACTGGATTTTTCTGTGATAACAAAGACAGTAGTACTTTCTTTGTGGGACTTCCTTAGAGTTTTTCATGTTGGAAAAGATGTCATGAAGCCTGTTGTTCAACCTGCTGCTTAAAACAGGGTCAGCACTTAATTCAGATGAGGTTCCTCAGACACTTATGCAAGTGAAAATTTCCACAGAATGGATTCTACAATGTCTCTGGGCAACATGTTCCTAATGTTTGACTGTATGGTGTTTTTTTTTTCTCTTTAATATCACATTGGAACCTCCTTTGCTTCAATTTATGAATGTTGTCTCCTGTCCTTCCGTCATGCATATCTATGCAAAGAACCTGTCTTCATTATAACCTCCTTGTAGGTATTGGAAGGCAGCTGCTGAGTCCCCCTGATGCCTTTTCTTCTCCAGGCTAAATGAGACAAATTTCCTCAGCCTCTTTTCACAGGGCATGTGCACCAGCCCCTGACCATCTTTGTGGCTCTCCACTAAACTCTCCACTAAACTACTTCATCTCTTCTGTGTTGGTGAGCCAAAAACTGGACTTTCCAATCAATTGCCTTGTAGTTGCAAGATGTAAAACAGTTCTTTTTTCCATAACCTTCCATGAAGTTTTTTTCAAGAGCCTTTCGGCTAAAAAAGAAATGTGTTTAGTTATGTGCTGAAAACTTCTGTACCACCTCCAGAAATACAAGTGCAGAGGTTGCACACACTCTAGAAGAGGTGGCTGGCACTCAAGAGTCTTAAGAACTCAGTAACTCTGCTGTATGCGGCGTTAGTTACTAGACAGCAATAATGTTCCCGTAAATCTCAGCTGCAGATAGGAGGTGGGTGAACTTCTCATCACAAATAACTGCATTCCTCTCTGTGCTCTCTTTTACAGTATACAGTTCCGAACCACTCCAATGGACAGCACTGGGGTCCCGCATATCCTCGAGCACACTGTGTTATGTGGTTCTCAAAAGTATCCTTGCAGAGATCCATTCTTTAAAATGCTAAATAGATCACTGTCCACTTTCATGAATGCATTCACAGGTGAGCCCAAAGTAAATAATACCACTTAAACTGCATGATGTTTTATTGCAGTAGAGCTGTCTGTCGGCTCTCCTTAATTTACCTTTGGAGAGCCATTATTACTAAGTGTGAATGTTGTGAGAGAGAGATTAAAAAACTAACAAGGCAAGGCAACAAAATAGATCTCGTTCATTTGGCAGTTACAAAGTCCCAATAGAGGTGCATCTTTATAGTGTGCAATAATGCATTTAATTATTTTTTTCTATATGTATGGCAAAAGCAAAGTTTTTATGGTAAAATAATTGCAGCATTAAACTTCTGTGTATTTCTCAGGAAAAATACATATCATTTGTTAGGTTTCTTCTCTTCCAGTTATTTATATAGAGGAAAGATTAAAAATAAATGAGGGCAAAATGCATCTCAGACTTTCTAAAATTCTGATCTTTTTACGTTTATTTATACGCAGCTAGTGATTACACACTCTATCCATTTTCAACACAAAATCCAAAGGATTTCCAAAATCTCCTGTCTGTGTACTTGGATGCAGCTTTCTTTCCATGTTTGCGGCAGCTAGATTTCTGGTAAGATCTGGACAACTTGAGATGTATGCAAAATGTTAAATTAGAAAACCAAACCAAACCAAAACCCTCAAACTCCCAACACTTCCTGTTATTAATTTTTTCAGGCAAGAAGGTTGGAGGTTAGAACATGAGAACCCAACTGATCCTCAGACACCTCTAGTCTTCAAAGGAGTTGTCTTTAATGAAATGAAAGGGGCATTTGTAAGTTTTGTGAATTTTTGTTTTAAGCTCTTACACGTGGTGAAGTGGCTTAAGCTGCGGGTTATCAATGGCATTATTGCACCAGAGATTTCCATTCCTCCTTTCTGAAATTTAAGTCCTCAGTAAAGTCAACAATCTGTTATGTGGTTATTCTTAAAGTTAGCCTGTTGAAAGTTTGTTTACATATAAAAGAGCACCTTGCTAATGGATTTTATTGTACAATTTTCTTTTAAATTGACATGATAACATAGCTAGTTGTATGCAAGTACATGAGACTATAGAACAAAATGCTTAATGTGAAGAGGAGATCCTGTCTTAAGTTAGAGATCTGAGGTCTTACTATTGAGCACCTTTTATTTTTAAAATGTTTTGGTGACTTTTACTGAAATGTGGTGTATTCCTCTTAAGACAGATAATGAGAGGATATTTGCCCAGCACTTGCAGAATAAAATCCTTCCTGATCATACGTATGGTGTAGTATCTGGTGGAGATCCGTTATGTATTCCTGATCTTACATGGGAGCAGCTTAAACAGTTCCATGCCACACATTATCATCCGAGCAATTCCAGGTATCTGAAATTTGTGACTAACTTACTAGGTTATATAGTGTGTTAGCACTGTGCTTGTATTTTTGTGAGGGGAAAACCAGCAATGCAGTGTTTCCGTTCACATGGCCAACTACTTAGATAACCTATGCCCACCAGCAGCTAGGGCAGCACTGAAGCAAGGAATTTGCTCTAGGGAGAGAAGTGAATTGGAAACAGGAGTTACTGGAAGAGAGATGGCTGATTTTCTAGAGTACATCTGCCTGGTGGATTATAAGGATTTGTTTTGGGAATTTTTGCTTAGATGCTTCACGTTAAACTCAAATGGCTTAGGCGGAAATGGAACATACTAAGAAGTATTTGGCGGTAATGTTAAGGAGTTATGATACAAGTAGCGCATATGAGCCTAGGGGTTCCTATCCTCCTTGAAGTCAACCCAGATTAAAAGTTATAAAAAGAAGATAGCAATGAATGCCTCTTCGTTTGCTCCTGAATCACACATTACTGTATCCGGTTCTAAATAATGGATATTCGTTTGAGTCAGATACTAACTCCATTGGTACTAATAAGATATTTAAACTAAAAGTCCATTTGAAGGTGATATGGAGGGAAATCTATAGTATCATTGTTTCTTCTGTACCAATTTTGTGCTCAATGTGTTAGCCTGATTAACTCACTTTTAGAACAGAAGCTTGTGTCATGATGGTGAATTTACCATCCTTTGTTTTTCTCATCATCCCAAGTATTCTACTGTACCTGTGTTTAGATTTTAATCGGGGAATAGCATTTTCCTGAGACATACCTCGTTGCTCATATTTAATCCAGTGGAAGTCAGCAGTGTTTCTTGTAGGTATGGGGATGTGCTTGGTAGACTGACCCACAGAACCCAGCCATGTTTTATAGATCAGCTGAGACATGGATCATCGTAATTTATAGATTATATGTGAAGAACATAAGAATTTTGTTCTTCACATATAATCTATAAATTTAGAGCATTGGGATTATGGATTCAATTACTAATATTTTTTCGTAGAACATTGTATATTGCTGCAACTAAACAAATTCTAGTTTTAGTGGCCTCCAAAGCATAAAACAGAAGCTGAAAAATGTGGAATTTTACCAGGAGATATGCGAGTTTTATGTATGTGGCAAACTGATGTGTCTTTAACGTACAGGGCCTTACATAGTATGTTCTGTTCTAGATGTGAGTGAATCACTGGAAAATATGTGAAATTCAGCATGTAATAAAAGCTGTTACTGTAAATTTCAGGTAAAATCTGATGCTTAATTTTTCATGTGAAATGCAGATTTTTCACTTACGGTAATTTTCCACTGGAGCAACACTTGAAACAAATACATGAGGAAGCATTGATCAAATTTGAAAGAATTGAATCAAATACTGACATCCCAAAACAGAAACTCTGGGAAAAGCCTGTAAGTAAGAAAAAAAAAAAATTAAAATGAAACAAACAAAAAGAAACAGTGCACGTCCAATCTTCGAATTGCAGAAACCAAATATAACAGATTAACATTTTAGCCCAGCCTGCTGGAGTTGTGGGTTTTGTTTGTTTGTTTGTTTGTTTTGTTTAGAAGTGTATTTGTGTGTAAATGAGCCGAAGTATTTTTATTTTCGGTTACAGCAGGGAAAAACTACATTTACTTTTGAGTTTCAGTAATGTAATGGGTTTATGCAGTTGTTTGTTTTTATTATTTCCAGTTTTCAAGTCCCTCAGCATTTGTAGCACTGAAGCATTTATTAATGCTAAAAGATTTTAGCGCTTTTAGCTTATTAATGCTTTTCAGCTTTTAAGTGCTACTGATAGAAATACTGATACTTAGTGTCAGGAAATATACTCTGTAATGGTACCTAAACTTCCAAACATTGGTATCAAAAAGAACTTTTTCCATTCTCTCCCCTCCCCCTTTTCCTCTCTTGCTTGTCCAGAAGTGTAAACAATGCTTTGAAACCCAGCTCAGAGTGTTATTTATGGCCAGATTTTCTTGATCCTCGCCTCTATTCTCCACTTGTTGAAAATTGACATACCACTCATTTTTCAAGTTACCCTGTGTTTGTGTATTTGCTCATGAATATTGAACTTACTCATGAATATCTGTAAAATCATTTGAAAACTTTGGAAGGAGCATGCTGTGAAGATGCAAGCAGTCATTTTTTATTTTAACTTCTGCTCTGAGTTTAGTCTGTGTCAAATGTATTTATTATACTTTACAGAGAGAACACAGTGTAACATGTGGCTTAGACTCATTTGCTGCCGATCCTTCAAAGCAAACAACTGTCAGCGTTAGCTACTTGTTGACGGAGTAAGTGTTTCAAAATGAAATTCTGAATCAAAGGCTTATTTTAGAACTTATTTTAGAATTACTAAGCAAGACGCAGGCATATTTCATGTCCCCCAATCCCTTTTCATAACTGTCAAATTAAATAACGCCATGGGAAAGCTAGACAAATCCTCCTTTAGTAAATGAAAGTTTAATTACTAAGCAGAATTTTTCCTGTCTTTTTCTTTGGCAAATAGACATAACGAAAATCAGCCATTATCTTACAGAACTGTTCAGTGGATTATACTCTTGGGAACACTGGCTTCCTGTCTTTCAATTTTGTGCCACGTACAAGTTTTTCTGTATGACCCTACTACTAACTTTATCTGCCCTTGGCAGGATAATTTAACTTGCTTTACTGCTAGTAAGTGAAAGATGCAGAAATCTCTTCATTCCCTAAGGTTTGGTGCAGTGTTCATAACTGACAGTTATTTCTCCCTTGCTCCCTTTACATTGTTTTATAGAAGTAATTCTTCTGAAATGAACTCAGTGATGATGCTGGGTGTCACATGTTCATAGCTTTGTGTTTTTTAAGAGCTATTAATTTTTCTTCAGTATTACAGACACTTTTGAAACGTTCACACTAAGCCTGTTGTCTTCACTGTTGGTTGATGGGCCGAATTCTCCTTTTTACAAAGCCTTAATTGAGTCTGGTGTTGGTACAGATTTTTCTCCTGATGTTGGGTAAGTGTTGCAATTTACATTTTATCACTATGAGCAATATTAGAAAAAGTTACAAACCACTATTAAGTTGGGAGCCAAGTTATCTCTCATACAGGCAATTTATGCCAGAATAATCTAATTTTAATACTAAAACATCTTAAAGAGTTTCTGCTGATGAACCATAAAGTATTCTCAAGTATAATTTTTGGCTCATCAAAATAATTCAATAGAAACTATGTTAGTTCAAACAAAGTTGTGCCGTTTAAAGCTTATGAACAAGAAAAATGGGTAGAAAAATTTTGCATGGTATACCTTCAGTGCCATAATTTACTTGGGGTTTTCATCTTGGCCATATGGTATTACTCAGAAGAGTTTGCTAACTCTTCTCTGTACTGTTACCTTTGCTTTTTTGCTTTAATTCTGTGATTTAGTGGTAGATAGGTTTGGCACAAGTGTGCTTTTGTGCAGTTAGGTGCCACTAACTTGCCATTGCCTCAGTACAAAAGGGTACTTCTGCCAACACTTACTTATTCAAACTGTAGCTCTTGCAGCCGGTCTTCTGAGCTCGCTTTGCACTGCAGACTAAGGGTGGGTGGATTGTCTTCGCCCGACTACAGACTCAGCTGCTTATCATGGTTTGCCTTCTTGTCAGCATCTGACTGAATTTTAGACTTGAGGATGACAAAAATCATGCCTTCATCTCCACTGGCTGTCTCAGATGTTTGAGTGGGAAACCTTCATATACTCATTCATGATTTTAGTGCCTTAGGGTACTCTGTCTGGCTTGAACTATCTCTGCATGAAGTCACAGGCTTCCCATGAGTCTTGTGTCATGAATGCCAGTGCCATGCAGACATCCTAATATCACAGGGCATGGCACTAGAAATCCATGTATAGACACTGAAGCAGTGATTCAGTTGTATGCTTTGTCTGCTGAGCCTTCTCCAGGTTGACTATATGACTATATGGTGTTGAAGCATAAAGCCAGTTGGCTTTAATTTGCTTTAGTGACTCTGCTGATGAATCAAGATCGATATTTCAGCATTCAACACCTGAATCTGCCACTGAATTTCTTCTATGGTTTTTAGATAAGGAATAGTGGATATTTAGAGTTGATGAGCACCTATTGCTTTTTGTTTGTTGGCTTTGGTTTGAACTGCTAGGTGTTCTGTATTTCTGCAGGTTTCAATTTGACTCTCTAAAGATGAGTTCTTATGGTTAACCCTGCCTGACATTGAACAAAATTATCTTAACTTTTTTTAAGTACCATTGAAAATAATTGCAACGGCCATGGAACACATCACCTTCAGCATTGGCTTTACAAATACTGCTTTAAAAGTACAAATTTAAAAGAACCATTCCCCTCACCTGCTTACGTACAATGCATGTGTTTGGCGTTATTTGGCGTTACAGGCAGCTAAAATTTTCACCTTAAAAAAAGAGACTTCTTTACCCAAAAGTACATAAAAAAGAATGGGAAGATGAACCAAAAAGACCAGCTTTTCTTTTGTAACTGTTTTTCTTTCTCTAATACAATATGCTCTATGTTTTCTCAACAGTGTGCTACTGCTACTGAAATTGAACAAAAAAATGCTTTTATGTTCTGTTTCTTGCCTCTTTGGTAATTATTTTTCTTTCTATCTAGCTTTTAAAATACTGTGTGTGTGTATGTGGAAATGACAGGTCTTTTTCCCTTTCTGCTGCCTTTGCTGGCAGGTTTAATGCTTAAGTTCTACTACTTGTCACTGAGTTGAATATGTTTTATTCTAGGTTTAATGGCTCAACAAGAGAAGCTTATTTCAGCGTGGGTCTGCAGGGTGTTGCTGAAAGAGACATTGATACTGTGAAACAGATAATTGCTAGAACAGTTGATGAAGTTATTGCGTGAGTAATGCTAAATTTTTGAGAATACTGTTAGTTCTTTCGTATAGTCTTTTACAACTAGATATTAATAATATAATAATACATAGGCATATAATAATACATGCTTATATATAAAATAACATGCCTTAAAAATTTAGTTATATTAAAATAAAGGCACGAAAGAAGCAATAATATTGTTCAATACTCCTAAAACTTGTATCTGCTACTTCCTCTATTGTAGCATATTCATCAGCATAGCCTTCAGGAATTTAATGATATTAATGCAGTTTCACTAAATGACTCAGCATGATAAGATTATTTTATATCAATTGTGATGCAGTGTGGAAGACATTATGTTGTAATGCTTCTTTTATCGATGTTATAATTCATTTTCATAACTTCACTTAGAGTGATTAGTGTTAATGGATATGATTTCCTTCTCTCATCACCCCTTCCCAAAGGAGAGGATTTGAGGAAGACAGGATTGAAGCTCTACTTCACAAAATTGAAATCCAGCTGAAGCATCAGTCTACAAGTTTTGGACTTGCCCTCACATCTGTAAGTCTGTATGTGTGCCCATGTGTGGTAGTTTTTTAGGAATGGATAAGAAACCTGCTGTCCACATCTTTACAAAAATGTGGGGCCATTTTATAGGCTCTTGTATGTAAAACTTTTCACTTAAGGGCTTTTCCTTTGTCATCTCATGTACATATTTCTTCCTTCTTTTCAGTAGCCTTCAAACTATCGCTGGACTCCACGCTATATGACTTAATCAGGCAGTGAGCCTGTTGTCTTTGCCTGAATACTAGCTTTGGTTGCAGTAGAACCAATTACTTCTGTAAGAGAGTCATGCCATGCTGGCTTTTGGAACTGTATGTTTTGACCACCTGCCTATGTATTTTTGAAAGTCAAATAGAAGGACTATGTTTTTCTATGGGATTTAGGGTTGTACTGCTGTAATTTAATTTAAAAATTCATAAGTGAAAATTTATACTAATTCAATTTTTAGCTTAAAATTTTGCTACCAAAGCTATTATGGAAAACATTTTCCACAGCAGAATGTGGTGTCTTTCAGAAGTCTGCAAGTCATCGTAAATTTGGGAACGAGTTAGGTGCAGTATTTGCAGTCAGTTTGGAAATCAGGGCCTCCTGTGGCCACTTGTTCTTCAGTGTCCTCTGTTTTTTTTCTGCTCTGCAGCAACTTCAGTTGCTTACCAGCTCTTCTGCTTTGTGTCTCTGAAGTGTTGTATGTTCTTCAGCATGAACAGGAGTTCATTCCTTTTGGCATACAAAGTTAGGTAAAGCAGCAAAGCCCTGGGTTAACGCGAGACTTGTAAATGGGAGAGCACGACCAAGAGCTGTTTCAAATCAGATTGCCATGCAGTGAAACAGACAAATTGTGGATATCTAATTGCCTGCCATGTATCATAGTAGGATCTGGCAAAATGTGCCTGACTTTGATAGCCAATACTTTTCTAGCGTGCTTCAGATTGTGTGGGGAATTCGGTCTGATGAAATATTTATGCATATGCTTCATCTTTCAATATTTTTAGGTCTTGAAGTTGATCCAACTGTTAGGACTTAATTCTAGAGCAGAATGCTCTTAAACAATTCTTGCTTTTAAAGACCAGTCATGCCGCATTTGGTGTTAATACTCCCATAGAAGAGGGTTATATTTCAGTTTGTTTCTCTGAGGTCATGTTTGAGAAGTTGACCTTGAAAAGAGCCTGAAAGGGACCTAGTTATAACTAAAGTAATCATAGAATGATTTGGATTGGAAGGGACCTCTAAAGACAATCTAGTTCCAGCCTTCCTTCTGTGGGTAGGGCCATCTTTCACTAGATCAGGTTGCTCAAAGACCCATCCAGCCTGGCCGTGAACACTTCCAGTGACAGGGCATCCACAACTTTTCTGGGCAAGCTGTTACAGTGTCTCACCATCCTCCCTGTAAAGAATTTCTTCCTTACTTCTAATCTAAATCTACCTTCTTTCAGTTTAAAACCATTCCCCCTTGTCCTTTCAGTACAGGCCTTGGTAAAAAGTCTCTCTCTCTGTTTTTCTTATAAGCCTCCTTTAAGTACTGTCTTGTAGTGTGAGTCTCAGAGCTGGATACAGTACTTCACGTGGGGTCTCACGGAAGTGGAGTAGAGGGGGAGAATTGCCTTCCTAAATGTGCTAGCCATGCTTCTTTTTACGCAGCCCAGGATGTGATTGGCTTTCTGGGCTGCAAGCACACATTGCAGCCTCGTATCCAATTTTTCATCTACCAATATCCCCAAGCGCTTCTCTGCAGGGTTGCTGTCAAACCATTCATCATCCAGCTTGTACTGATTACTGGTCATTGCCCCAACTGAGGGTGCAGGACCTTGCACTTTGCCTTGTTGAACTTCATGAGGTTTGCATGGGCTCATTCCTCAAGCCTGTCAAGGTCACTCTGGATGGCATCCCTTCCCTCAAGTGCATCAGCTGCACCACTCAGCGTGGTGTCATCTTTAAACTTGCTAAGAGTGCACTCAGTCCCACTATGTCATTACTAAAGGTATTGAACAGTATTGGTCCCAATACGGGCCCCTGAGGGACACACGCCATTTGTTACTGATCTCCATTTGGATGTTGAGCTGTGGACTGCAACTGTTTGGATGTGGCCATCCAGCCAGTTCTTCTTCATCCATAAGATAGTCCATCCATCAAACCCGTATCTTTTCAACTTAGCAACAAGGATACTGTGTGGGACTCTGTCAAAGATCTTGCAGAAGTCAAGATAGATGACATCAGTTTCTCTTCCCTTATCCACCAGTGTAGTCATTCCATTGTGGAATGCCACCAGATTAGTCAGGCATAACTTGCCTTTTGTGAAGCCATGTTGGCTACCACAGGTGACAGCCTGTGTAATTTTAAATGTCATGTGATAAAATTTCTCGAACTTCCATGCTGTATTCCAGTGCTGTGCTAGCTTTACTATTAGAAGGACTTTACTCTGTGTGATGTATTTATTTAAAACACAGTATGATATGAGAACCATTGGCTAAAGGGTGGGGCTCAAAGAGTATTAGTAAATGGGGTAACACCTGGCTGGTGGCAAGTCACTAGTGGTGCTTCCCAGGGCTCAATTTTAGGGCCAGTTCTCTTTGATAAAATTTAACAAGGACAAATCTGGATTCTGCACCTGGGATGATATAATCCTGGCTGTACATCTAGACTGAGGGATGAGGCTGGAGTGCAGCCCTGCAGAAAGGGATCTGAGGGGCTTTGATTGATGGTAAGCTCAGTATGAGTGACATAAAGCCAAGAAGGGCCAACCATATACTGTGTTGCATTAAGGACAGTATAGCTAACTGGTTGAAAGAAATGATTATCCTACTACACCCAGCATTGGTGCAGCCTCACCTCGAGTACTGTGTGTGGTTTTGAGGTCCACAATATAAGAAGGACATAAAAAATATTAAGTATGTCCAAAGGAGGGCAACAAAGTTGCTGAAGGGACTAGAGGGCATGATTTATGAGGAGCTGCTGAGGATACTAGGTTTGTTCAGCTTAGAAAAAGGGAGACTGAGGGGTGACTTCATTGCTATCTGCAGCTCCCTCACGATGGGGAACAGAGCAGGGCATGCTGGTCTCTTCTCTCTGGTGTTCAGTAATAGTCCACAAGGAAATGGCTTCAAGCTGTGTCAGAGAAGTACACACTGGATATTAGGAAAAAGTTCTTCATGGAGAGGGTGGTCAGGCACTGGAACAATTTCCCCAAGTGTACTGGTTTCGGCTGGGTTAGAGTAAAATCTCTTCATAGTAGCTTGTATGAGGCTGTGTTTGGGACTTGTGCTGAAAGCAGTGCTGATAATACAGGGATGAGTTAGTTATTGCTGAGCAGTGCGTACACAGAGTCAAGGCCTTTTCTGCTTCTCACACTGCCCCACCAGCAAGGAGGCTGGGTGTGCACAAGAGGTTGGGAAGGGACACAGGCAGGACAGCAGACCCCAACTGACCAAAGGGATGTCCCATACCATATGACGTCATGTTCAGCAATAAAAGCTGGTAGAAGAAGAAGGAAGTGGGGGGGACATTCGGAGGGATGGTGTTTGTCTTCCCAAGTAAACGTTATGCGTGATGGAGCCCTGCTTTCCTGGAGTTGGCTGAACACCTGCCTGCCCATGGGGAGTGGTGAATGGATTCCTTACTTTGCTCTGCTTGCGTGCGCAGCTTTTGTTTTACCTCTTAAATGGTCTTTATCTCAAAGTGCAAGTTTTCTTAGATTTACACTTCCAGTTCTCTCCCCCACCCCCCTGTGAGGGGAGTGAAAGAGGTTGTGTGGGGCTGAGCTTCTGGCTGGGGTTAAACCATGACACCAAGGAGGTGGTCATGTCCCCAAGCCTGTCAGTGTTCAAGAAGCATTTGGGCAACTCTTAGATACATGGTTAAACTTTTAGGTTGCTTACAGAGAACCAACACTGAGTTGTTGTAATTACCCCATGGAAGCCTCAATTAAGAGTGACTACTTTTATTTCAAGAGAATTAACTTGAGCATATTCTAAAAGAATACTATTATTTAAAACACATTAGGGAATTTCCACAGAACAGATAATAATAGATATTGCTGAAGAAGTCTGGAAGGCTTGTGATACATGCTTGTGATTAAAGAGGTAAGAAAAGAGATGGTGGTTTTGACAGTTCTGATGCATTTGTTTTCTATATGCTTTTAAGGGCTTTTTCTTTCAAATGTCTCGGGATTTTTTTATTTTGCTTTGTTTCATTTTTTCCCCATTCACACAGAGTGGAAATGGAGAAGGTTTTGATATCTTGCCCTGTGGGTGTATTTGAAGAACTTTCAATAGCAACTCAAGCAAACTTAATAGTCTCAAAACTAGAGAATAAAACTAGAGTAAAAAAACCTTCCAAAAGAAATACCCCAGGGATATTTCTGGTTATTTAGTATCCTCTTTCTCCAAAGTCCCATCTGTGTTACATATTTGAGTTACCGTATTATAAATAATTTCATCTGGCTGATACGGTAAATGGGTAGACTGTAGTATTTATCTACTACCTTGTCTGTACTGCCTGTTCCTTTTTTCCTTCTTTCTTAGGCTGAAAAATGAATTTATTTTAAATGGGAGGGAGGAAAGAATATTACAATACAGATACACACACATATGCAAAAGAAAGAAAGAAAAAAAAAAGGGTGGTTTTGTATGGTAAAATTAGAGGAGAGAATGGAGAGAACAGGGGACAGATGATGATGGAATAGTCCTTTAATCTGAACAAAGATTTCATCTTTTTTTTTTTTCCTCTCCAAATATATTAAGCTACTCATTTATATGTCTGCTATTAAAATAGAAATTTTAAGGTGGTTTTGGAACACAGATGCTGTCAGTTATAGAAATGCAGACAGATTGTCCTGCTTACCTAATTATTCTTTCCCATTCAGTATATAGCCTCCTGCTGGAATCAAGATGGGGATCCGGTGGAGCTTCTGAAAATTGCAGATAAAGTCTCTCAGTTCAGGCAGTGCCTTAAAGAAAACCCCACATTCCTTCAGGAAAAAGTTAAAACATATTTTAAGGTAGGAAAATATCACCATGCCACCTATATTTAGGTGTAGATGAACACTTTTGACTGAAGCATGTTAATTTTAAATGGTTGAAGTGAAAACTTTTCAAAATGGGAAAAATTGTCTGGTTTGACATTTGGAAACACATGTATTAGAAAATTGATGAATGATAATGTTTTATTGGACTGTGATTCCTGATGCTATAGAAGGGCACGTGGGTCTTTACTAATGAGAAGCTCAGATGTGAACAGAATTATAGACCTAGTTATGTGTTCCTTAGCATTGGCACAGCAAGATGTATCTCTCCTTCCCTGAAAAGACTTTGGTTATAAGTAAGATTGTTCTGATGCTCCTCATGTTCATTGAACCGCTGCCTGAATTTTGCTGTCAGTGCTAATTGCTTTCTGCTCTTTTTCTTGTTTTCCTCTCCATATGTTCTTCTGGAGTTCTTGAAGAATTAAGAACAGTGAAGGCATTCTAACATTGAATAGTTCTGAAGCCTTGAATTAGCTAATGCCAGAAAGAAAAAATGCAGTGATAGCAGTGCAAAAGTGGTTTTGGTTTGGGGTTGGGGTTTTTTTGGTGTTTGTTTTGTGCTGAGTGTTTGGTTTTGTTTGTTTTTTCCAGTCAAATTGTTCAAGTTGTTTTGAAGGGCAAGATCTATTATAGGTAACTGCTAACCTGATTTAATAGTGAGTAAATGCTGGTTCTCTCATATTCCGAGGCAACAAGAGACAGTGGCATCAATTGAAATCTGTTTTCCTAAAGGCATTATTAATGTCTGGAAGTAGTAAGGAGCTGTTAATGTTTTGGCTTTTGTAGGGAAGAAATACCGGTGCAGTATTTTTGAGAATATCCTTTACTATGCAGTTCTGCTGAGGGGGCTAAGCCAAAAACATGACTCAACAGGAATTAATGAGAATAGTTGGATGTTTTTATACTGGAAGATTATGCACTGTTGTACATTGTACCTGCAGATTAATAAAGCAGAAGGCTAGGAGCAAGGGAGAGAATGCTGTTCATCCTGTCCATTTTACTATTCCTGGTCAATTTTTCATTTCCCTCCTTAGCTCTGTAGTCAGTCAGGTTTCCATAGTCTTTCCACATAAGCACAGCGGAGATAAACTCATAAAATAGAATCTGACTGTATTGTCCCAAAGTGTTGGTTGGCAGTGTCTGTCAGTAACAGATGTTGCTGTTTGAAATGGGCAATTTTTGAGGTCACTATTTTTTGAATAGCCTCCCAGTATTACATAAAATGGTAGCTGCTTGAGTAATTTTGTTATTAAAATTCCACAGTCCAGTATAAACAAAGAGAAATTCAACAGCAATTGTGAACCTTGCATAATGCATGGAGTGTTCTGGCAGCAAGACTGATGTAAAGCAGTTCTGAGCAGGATAAGGCATGCACATTTTACATCATATGGGATCTCTGTGCACTCAAGCTTGGGCAGGTTGCGAGAAGTGTCTAATGAAACCCTCTTGCATCTTACTAGATTCCCCATCTTAGAACATACAGATAAAACTTGTGGCATGCTATTCTGTAGTGTTGTGTACAGTTGTTTAACCTTGATTTAATTAAACAAACTAATGAGTACTGTATGCTGTTGAGGGATTCTGACTCTATACTAAAATGTCACAGAATGTTGTTCGTGCTTGTTCTTGTTGTAAACTGCCCCTCTTCCCCACCCCTGCTATTCTATGTGAAACAAAGAGTTCAAATTGCCTGTTTGTGATACTTCTGATAATACGCAAGGCAAATGATGCACAGACTGTTTTTATCTACTGCTGATGAAGCAATAGTCTGAGGGAAAACAGGAGGAAGTTGTCCTCAAAATTAGTAATGCGTTGTTTTGGGATATATTTCTGCAGGATAATCCACATAGATTAACTCTGTCCATGAGTCCAGAGGAAGACTACCACGATAAACAAGCAAAAATGGAAGCAGAAAAGCTGGAAAAAAAGGTCAATGCTCTTTCCGATGAAGAAAAAACCCAAATCTTTGAAAAAGGTTAACATGCTTTCTCATATTTTTATTTATGTAACTGCTTAAAAACACAGCCATTTTTTTAGCTGGTGTTCTGTGGAGTAACTTAAATTCTCAAGCACTCTCCAGCATTGGCTCTGAAAGGGATGATTTTTTTTGTTGTTGTTGGAAGTTTGTGTATATGTGTTATGGGGCTATGCAGTATAGTGTTTACATTAGAATATATGATTGGTATATTGCATTGGTTTTAACACTCAAAAATAGTGTGATCAATGTCTCCAGTAGGGCAGAAGAAAGGAGATTGTTTTAAAATATTGATCTGCTTATTCCTTTCCATGTTAACTTACACTAAGTACAAGATGAATTCCAATTTACCTTGAAGCTGTTTATTTTTGAATATATGAGGTCTGCTCCATGCTCCTATGAAACTTTATATTTTGTAATTTTATTTCTTACCTTTTCTGCTTAAAAAGCCAACTATAAAAATAATGTTGCATTTAATTTATTTTGGGCAACAGCTTAAACTTGGGAACCCTGGGCAGTCGTCTAATTTTGTGAAAACAGTGATCCAGCCACAGAAATCCTCCAAAATAGTGGCGTTAATCTTCTGAAGTGTTGGCGCTAGGCCAGAGATAAGGGAGCAGAAAATCACATGAGGCTTTCTAGTCATGAAGATAAATTGGAGGGTAATTAAAGGTGACCAGCTAGAATCTGAAAGAGGCTGAAATATAAAATTAAAGACAACAATTTAGCTGCATCAGTGTACTGACAGAGCACTTGAGTAAGAACTGGGGGGAGTGGGATAGAAAGAAACTTCTTACCTGCAAGGTCTGGGTTGGTGTTCGCAGAGCTGGGTGACAGGACAGGCTGGCAGATGCCACTTCTTCAGGTTTTAAATTGCGCATTATTGTAAACAGGATGTGAAGAGGGGATTGGAAAGAGAATTTGCAAAGATACAGTGTTCTGTGTGCTGTTGCGATGTGATAATCTGTAGAATTTGTTTCAGTAAAATATTCGAAAGAACTGTTGATAGAAAGTGCTAAATTTCAAATGCTTGTGTTTTGACCTGCATCACCTCAGTAGGTTTTAACAGCACTGTCAGTGAAAGCTGAAAATGCCAAACTGGTATTCTGCTCTCCTTACTAGGTTTGGAACTAATTGCTCTTCAAAGCACACATCAGGATACCTCTTGTCTCCCAGCTCTCAAAGTGTCTGACATTGAGCCCAAAATCCCATTCACCGTGCTGGAGACAACACTCGCAGGTTGGTGTAACCTCTATTTTGTCCTCGAAAGAGCAACACTTCTGAATTGTTGCCTAGCTGCTTGCCCACCTGTTGCTCTTTTTGCTCGTTACAAAGCATACGTACTCACCATTTGTTGTCCACGGTTACAGCTCTCCACAGTTACCGGTCGTTTCCTCCAGCCCGCCAGCCTTGCGGTAGACAGTTTGCAGTGCATCTGCAGACGCTTCTTGCCATCGCCTCTGAGGGGCAATGTGGGGCTGTTGTCAGCTGGAACCAGCCACTCGCCCTTCCCAGGGGTCTGGCCGTGCCATTCCTGATGGGAGCTCCCTGCCGCCTGCTTAGTCACTGCCTGCCCGGCCCCACTGCTCTTGAGTAATGTCCCCACTCTCCAAAGACTTATCCAGGGTGCAGCGCTCCTGGCAGCTTGTGCGGAGAGCCTTCCTTACTGCTTTCCCTTCCTACCTAGTTCTTACAGAATAGGATGTACAGGAGCCATAGGGGAAAAAAACCCCAGTAATTGTCATCCTTCATAATTTCAGTGCGGGTTTCTCCCCGCTTTGCCAGTGGCTACCCCGTGAATTGATAGGAAACAACAAGTTGTAGATCTTGATTTTGATATAGTTCTGTCAAAATCTTGAAGGGAATACTGCACTGCAGTATGTTTCTAACAGACACTTTCCTGCAAAAATTGCCAGCCAGTGGCAGGTACTGTATAATTTTGATACTAAAATGAGCTACTTTTGTGGAAATTCTAATGTGTATATTCTAATGCCCTGGCTTAGAATAGGACGTACGGTACAGGAACCTGCTTTCCTCAACTTTTGAGGTGATGAAGGCAAAAAATAAGGGAGAAGAAATTCTTGAGTTGTTCAGAAACAAATTACCATTTTTTTGTTTGAATGTTACCTCTAAAATGTGGCTTCTGTCAACAGAATTCTCTCTTCATATTGTCCATTTGGTAATTACCCATTACCTTACCATAGACAGAAACAATAAAAACTCTTCAGTCCAGCATTCAGTGCATATTGCAAAGTTTCAACAAGAAGTGGCTCTGAATTCCCTACAGAAAACAACTTTTAATAGGAAAATCTTGTAAGAAATGGTTTTACTTTTATGTATTTGTAGTAGGAAGCTGTTGGTTGTTCTTTTCTTTTGTGTTTTTTTTTATCCCTAGCTGATGAAACTCCTGTCCAGTACTGTGCGCAGCCAACCAATGGGGTGGTTTATTTCAGAGCTGTTTCCAGCTTGAACACACTTCCTGAGGAGCTCAAACCATATGTGCCGCTCTTCTGCAACGTCATTACAAAGTGAGAGGTTTACTTTTTTAGCAGCTGAAGCAAAGGGATGTAATACAGCTTACTGAAATAATACTGCTTTTAAGAATTTCAGCAACCGTTCTTATAGAAGGGAAATGCAGATAAGTTGGTGTCCTGCAGGAACAGTGGTCTTCCCTCTTTCCCCACTGAGTTGCCAACTCCTTTCCTCTTCTCCATCCGTCTCTGCATTGCTTTGTTCCCCAGCATCAACACAAGCTTTCCCTAAAGAGATTGGAAAATCGATATAAACGAAAAATAGGCTAGGAGAAAGCAAAGTTTTCACTTGGATAGATTTTTGGTCTAGTTTCACCATGTGGTCACAAAAACACTGACTCCATCACAGCGTAAAGAATGACACAAGGTAGAAAAAGTGACCTGGGTTCTTTATGGTGGCGATAACAGTGTATGTGACATTATTATTGTAGTTCCATATGGATGTTGGTAGCAAGCCTGTACGTAAAGCACACTTTTTAATACACGTAACAATGTACTTTAATTGAAGAGCTTAGTGTTTTGGGTTTCCTTTCCCTTGCCCGCTTTCCCTTTCCCGCTTTCCCTTGCCTTCTTTTGTATCATGTTCACTTGATAATGCCTCAGATTGTTTAGTTGCTACTTTTCTATTGGCCTAAACAGTCTCCTTTGCATATGGGAATATGGGATATGGGCCCTGGTTTTGGCATACACTGAAAATGGAAGTAAATCTCTATTGTTTTTCACAGGATGGGATGTGGAGCCCTTGATTACAGGGAACAAGCCCAGAAAATAGAACTAAAAACAGGTGGGATGTCTGTCAGCCCACATATCATTCCAGATGATTCACATCTAGATGTGTATGAACAGGTAAATTAATCATAAACTTCAAGACGTTAAACTTGCAATAACAGCTTTATAGTTAAGGGTCAGTCAGGGCTTCCAGGTAGAGGGTCAGCTAATGTACATTTAAACCTTAGTGTATAAAAGGACTTGTGCCTTTTTCTGTAGGATATAAAATTGACAATTACAGTAACTTAGTATTTTGTTTTAAGGGGAGTGATTGATGTGGTTATCCGTTTTAAGGCAGTGCTTCGCTAGCATCTGTCACCATATTTTTGAGTGCTGCAAAAAATTTTGGAAGCAGAGGGTAGAGGACAGGGTTACACGCAGAGATTTCTGTTAATGTGTGTACGTCACAGTTAATGTGGTTCAGAACCATGGAAGGTTTGCAAGATAATTAGATCTTAGTATTGGGCATAACAGTCCTAGTAATACCCTCTTAAGACTTTTTCAGACTTGCTGGGTTCTGCTACTGTGGCTTGCTGCCCCTGGATCCCGGAGTTGAATTAGAGAGACTCCTTTGCAGAAAGGTGCATCACCAGAACAGTTTCATTTGTACTTTATGTTAAAAATAAGAAATTCTGTTTCTGAACTGCTACTTACTGTTGAAAGGAGGAATTGACAGGCTTGCTTTGTGTGAAGAATAATCACATTTCATGTCTGCTTTGATTTTAGTAGTACAGCCTGCATTAAAGTGGTTTTGTGATGTGTAGCGTTAGGTTAGCATCATTGCATCACTTTCATGAAAAGTTATTGTGTATTTCTCAGGCCATTGCTTTGATTGTCTTGTACGAAGGGTTGGTTTTTTTCTTGTGTTTTGTTTTTCTTTTTTCCTTCAGGGTGTGCTCTTTTCATCTCTATGCTTGGATAGAAATCTGCCAGACATGATGAATTTATGGAGTGAAATATTTAACAAGTACAGTACATTTGGTTTTGTTTATTTGTTTGGTTTTTTGCATGTGTTTTGGGATTCTCTTCTTCCCTCTTCCTCCAACCATTCTCTTCTTCTGAGAGATCCTACTTTGGATTTTCTTTTTATAACTGTATCTTTGAATGACTCCCAGTTTCTAAACCTAAGTATTCCATCATTTGCCTGACTATGTAGTGGGTTAAATGGAGAACCAACAGTCTAAAAGCTCTTTGTTGAACTTGGGATGATAAATTATTCAGTATTATAAATTCCATTGGTGTGCTTTTGTGTGAGACCTAGAGACCTGCTTCTACTCTTTTTTCAGCCCCCGGTTTGAGGAGGAAGAACATTTCAGAGTGCTGGTTAAGAAGACTGCCCAGGAGCTGTCAAATGGGATTCCAGATTGTGGGCATTTATATGCCTCTATTAGAGCCAGCAAAAACCTTACGCCTTCTGGAGAACTGCAAGAAATGTTCAGTGGGATGGATCAGGTGAAAAGTCAATGGCATCCTTCAGCGAAGCCCAAATCCTGGACTGTGGAATGACAGTGCTCATTTTCGCTAGTTCTTTCTATTGGCTTAACCTGTAGTCCTTCTGCCTTCCCTTCCCACACAGGTGAAGTTGATGAAGAGAATAGCAGAAATGTCTGATATTAAACCAATACTACGCAAACTACCACGCATTAAGAAGTATTTATTAAATAGTGACAACATCAGGTGAGTTCTAGCTAAAAAGGAAAGAGGCATTTCGATTAAAGAGAGGCCATGGCCTGTGAACAAGCATTTCTCACTGCACTTCATGGAGAACTGGGGTTTTGTGAGATGGGAGGCCTGTGGAAAAACTACAAAAATGTTACTAGCTTAAACTCTCCGTGCTTAAAAAGTGGTAGCTATGGCTTATTTTGTTCATTTTTTAACACGTATGAGAAACGGCAAATTTCATATGTAACTGTTGTACCAAAAGTGTGTAAATGGCCTGTAGAATTTTACAGAAATACTCAAAATTCTGCCTTTTTTTCTTTCCTCTAAAGGTGCTCAGGAGACAAATACTGTTACATTGTATTGTAACAGTAGAATGCAGTTTGTTTTGGATTTTTTTTTCCTCCTAAAAGGAAAATAGCAACATTCTGAAATCTGCTTTATGCATATATTGGAAAAAGTAAGAGGGCATTTCAAGGTGTTTAGTGTCAGACCCATTAGTTCAAAAAATAAGTCCATTTGAAGTGACATAAGTTACAAAATTTTCTTTTGCAAAGCAGGAAATGATGAAAATTATGGAAAGATCTGTACTGTTCAAAACCATAGTAGGTCTGCCTGTAAAGAGAGAATACGGAAGACATTAGTTTCTTTGTGAGACATCTGTATTTTGCAAATTTTTTGTAGTGCTGTCCTGTGCACAGTAGTTTGACAGCTACTGCTAAAGTTTAGTTCTGAAGGTGTTTTGGGGCAAGTAAAAGAAAAGCAGTTAGACTGTCACTTCCCCCCCTCAAATGCTAGATTATGAGTGTTTTGCTTTTTTCTGTGATAATGATTATCAGTGATCACAGATCTAACATTATGATGAATAGAAAATATTTAGGAAGAGAAAGTGCAAATTATGAAGGACTGTCCAAAAACACTAAAACATATTTAAGAACTTGATATGTATTTTTAATAGATGTTCAGTGAATGCAACACCTCAACAGATACCAGAAGCAACTAAAGAAGTAGAGAAGTTTATAAAGGGCATAGCTAGAAGTAAAAAAGAGAGAAAACCCGTTCGTCCCCATGTGATCGAGGTAAGAAGTTACTTCATTTGTGACCAGGGCATCAAACAGTTGGATTTGATCTTGTGTAAAGACCACTGTGCAATGAGGAGAAGATCTGTACAGAGATGTCTGAAGAAATTTGCAGGAGTCAGCACTGTGATAAGCTGCTATGTGTTTTGCCACAGAGGTTGTCTTCACCTCAATAAAATAGACAACAGTAATCCTGTAGGTCAGCATCAAGCCTTAACCTGAGGTTACTGCTTTTGCATGGCGTGTGGAAAAAGAAATTCTTCTTTCCTCTGTCACATAAAACTATAATTTCTTTTATAGCTGAGCTTTACTTGAAATGTTGGCCAAAAGGAAATAGAGCATGACGTGCAGTTCCTCAGTTGCATAGGAATTTGTTTCGTTATCTGGATATTCAGGATATTTGGCACAAAATGTGCTTGGCTCAACAGAGTTGACAAAGGATCTGCTCTGTCAATATGCAAATCTGGTTTAATTTTTGACGAGACTGGAATAAGCTCACAGTTCCCTACCCATGAGGGAGATGATAGTCTGAAACTTTCTGGGCCTCATTTAACCTCTGTCTTGGTGTCTTTCAGTGCCAAATTACTCTTGAAAGGAAATTTATTTGGCATTTGCTTAGAAGTTCAAATAGAAAGAATTAATTGAGTAGCTTGCTTCTGTTTGTGAAGACATGGTCTGATGGTGGTTTCAAAGAGGTTTGAAGGGTAGGGGTTTCATTTGCAATATTATTAGTCTAAATTGTTGAATCATCTTTTAATGTGAGGGCTGGGTCTCTTGTAGAAATCTTCAGAAGTCAAACCTGTGGGAAGCAAAATGCTTGCTGGTTTGCAGATCACAAGGAAACTTGTTAATGTAAGTACGTTATTGGTTGGGGATATTGGTATTCGAGGGCTGTTACTGATACTAATGGTCCCTCTTAAGCTGTTACAGATGCTCGTACTATTTAGAAGCACACTGCTGAAATGTAATGTACCCTTCAGTTCCACCCTCTGACTGGATTGTTTCTTTAAACTAGCCATCAAACTTCTTCATCATTCTATGTAATCCATTTTGGTTCTGGCGTGAAGGTCATTTAGCTAGCTTTACAGCCCTGTGTGCAGGCAAATACAGCAAGCTTGTGCTGTGTCTTGTAAGCGATGCTTGTTTTATTTTTATCCTGGTCTCAGAACCAGACTTGTGTGGTTGTCACTCCCGGGTAGCCCCTTCCTTTCCTTCCTCTCCTCCCTAAATGATTCTGAATGTGAATGACCGCTGACAGAAGAGCATCAGGGACAGTTAAGTAAAAATGAAAATCTCTGCCTAGAGGAGAGAAAAATAGCTTCAAATACCCTGAGCTCTCCTTTGAGAAGGTGGCAGGGAGAGCTCAGCCCAAGGTTTTGCTGGCTGAGCAGTCATGTATACGCTGCTGTGCTTGGCCCAGCCAGCCAGAGATGTGCGAGGGGCTGGGAAGCAGATCTCTGAAGTTAAGAAAGGCTTGGGAGCATTGGAAAGGGGTCATAAAAGCTCCTGGAGGTGTATAAGGCTTTGATCATGCCAAAGTAGACACACAAGCAGGTGCATGTGTGAAAGAGGTAAAGAGTGAGTGCTGCAGAGGCCTGGAGACAGGAAGGGGACTGTAAGTTTTGAAGTGGGAGTGTAAGGAAGAATCAAGTTTATTGCAGGGGATGTTTGAGCAGAAATTCATATAGTTGCTGCTGTTCATAATTTGCATTTTTTTTGTCAGTCTGGTTGCAGTATCTAAAATTGAGTAGGTGGACTGAAATATGAAGTGGTGACCATGCACTTGTGTGGGTGTAGTACTGGAGAGTTAGGAACTTGGTTCAAACAAAGTAAAGACAAGGCAGGGGAAGCATGCGATTCAAAACTCTTTGGTAATAATTCAAGGCCTGCACAACTGAGAAGCTGGCGTGCAAGGGTGAGTAGCTGATGTACAGAGTCCATGTACTTTAGTTTCCCAAGTCACAGATCTGTGTGCTGGATTGCTAATACGGGCACAAATGAAATGTGAGTGATTGCAGTGTAAGTCAAGTGGCAGCTTTGGCATTTGGTCTGTATATTTGACAGAATTTCTTAGTTCTCAAAAAAGCCAGTTCTCAAAGGGATAAATTGTGTCACCTATGCTTACTGTGACAATAATGCATTTTTCTCTTTAGGATCCTACTTTCAAACCGTGCCAGATGAAGACCCATTTTATACTTCCGTTCCCAGTGAACTATATTGGGGAATGCATTCGAACAGTTCCCTACACAGCTGCAGACTATGCAAGGTGGGAAACAGAATCAGCAGGGAGCTTCTATGTACGTTGCATAGCACAAGACAAAATGGAAGGTGTTAGGCTGACCACAGGAAATACAGCATCGATAGAAAATGCTTTGCGGTGCATTTGTCACAAATTCTTTATGGAGCAACCTTTGCATCGCTAGGTCCAGAAATGCCCTGTTTTAGTAAATGCTGAGATTAAGTAATGAGGAGCTACTGTCCCCTAACTTCCGAATAAACACCCCTTCCTACTTAAATGTGTCTGAGTTGAGAATCCTATTGCATGTAACAAAGTTTAGGAGGCTGCTCTTGTATTTCATTAAAGTGAAATAAATGGAAATAATCAAGGTATGTTCCAAAGCCATGCCACTCTTACAATGATGTCACATTATTCAGCTGTTACTAAATTTTGAGTATTGTTATCGTTACTGTTGTAGCTTAACAAGAAGCAATGCATTGCAAATGGGGATCTTTGTGAATTTTAGAGGAAGTTGTGAGTATTACTGGTGTCCAATTCATTTAACATCTTTGCTGTTGATATTTCTGTCATTACAGCCTTCGAATTCTTGCACGGTTGATGACAGCTAAATTCCTCCATAGAGAAATCAGAGAGAAAGGAGGGGCTTATGGTGGAGGTGCTAAACTTAGTCACAATGGCATATTCACGTTCTACTCCTACAGGTAACAGTAGGTTCATTCTTTCCTATTCATGTCTGAGGGGACTGCTGACTGCACTTACATGTATCTTTTTTTGAATTAGTTGTAGCTCTCTGTCAAGATCAAGTGAAATAAAAAGAACATTGAATCACAAGAAAGTGATTCATTGCTGATGATGTTCAGATTAGTTGCTTAAGGTGTATCAGTTTTGTTGATAAGCCTCTCCTTGCTTTCTCTGGTTTCTGTCCCTGGGAAAGCCTAACTTATCTCTGCTGGTAGCAATCATTGTTGTGTCTCTGTGCTTAGATTGTTTACTGTCTCAGTACCAGACTTACCTAAAACTGTCTTTCACTTGTTTCTTCCTGGGTTGAGGTGGCCCTAAAAAAGGGAATTCAAGACTCTTCTAAATTTGAGACCAGGAAGTAGAATGATGTTGTTCCCTAAGGTCCTGAGTTTGAAAATACACAGCTTCCTTTGGTGACTGGCTGGAATCATCAGAAAACATTGCTGATGATGAGCTAGAATTGCTTTCTTTTCTTTTTCCTTTTTTTCCCTTTTTTTGCCTTTTTCCCTTTTTTTGCCATTTTCCCTTTTTTTGCCTTTTTCCCTTTTTCCTCTTTTTTGCCAGTCCAGAACAACTACCTTGCATTGGTCTCACCAAAGCACTTTTGGATGAAATTTGAACTGGAAATATTAAATACTACTTAGAGAATCATCGAATGGTTTGGGTTGGAAGGGACCTTTAAAGGTCATCTAGTCCAACCACCCTGCAATGAGCAGGGACACCTGCAACTAGATCAGGTTGCTCAGAGCCCAGTCCAGCCTGACCTGGAATGTTTCCAGGGATGGGGCATCTACCACCTCTCTGGGCAACCTGTGCCAGGGTTTCACCACCCTCATTGTCAAAAAATCCTGCCTTAGGTCCATTCTATATCTGCCTTTGTAAAAAGTCCCTCTCCATCATTCTTATAGGCCCCCTTCAGGTACTGAAAGGCTGCGATAAGGTCTCCCTGGAGCCTTCTCTTCTCCAGGCTGAACAACCCCAACTCTCTCAGCCTGTCCTCACAGGAGAGGTGCTCCATTCCTCAGATCATTTCTGTGGCCTCCTCTGGACCCGCTCCAACAGGTCCATGTCTTTCCTGTGCTGAGGGCTCCAGAGCTGGACGCAGGACTCCAGGTGGGGTCTCAGCAGAGCGGAGCAGAGGGGCAGAATCCCCTCCCTTGACCTACTGGCCACGCTGCTTTGGATGCAGCCCAGGATATGGTTGGCCTTCTCCACTAAAAATGTCCTGTGGCTAGGATCCTGGCTGAAATCGTTTCCCTGCCTAGCATAGTACTCGGGCGAGATTCCTAGCTAAAATCTGAGCAGTCTTGCCTCTCTGTGAAGCTTCAACATGGTAGGACTTGTCCTGGTTAGTATTTCAGTAGTTGTTAACCTGTTGCACCTGTTTTACAGAGAGGAGGAACAGGCGTAGCAGGAAACACAACGTAGAGAAGATATGGCATATCATAAATATTACTGCTGTTGATATTAATTGCAGTTATGCTTACTAAGCTGTTGCAGCAAATTGATAGCGCATTGTAAACAGTGCTGGTATACCAAATTTTTAAATACCAGTTCTCTACACACTGCCTTGCAACTACTTTTAGGCAAGTGAACTTGCTGCATTTGTGTATCTAAAATTCAAAATATGCCTGGTTTATAACACTTCTTCTGGAAAGAAAAAAAACCCACAAAACAAAGAACAACCAAAAACCAAACCAAACCCCAAAATCTCGTTCTGTAAACAAAAAGGAAGTTTATAATTTGGTTTAATCCCCATGTATGTATGTTTGTGTGATGCATAGTAAACTATGAATAAAATGGGAACAAAGCAATGACAGTATTTTATTTATAAGACTAAAGTAATTAATTTTACTTTTTTTTTTTTCTTCTAAGAGACCCAAATTCATTAGCCACCTTGCAAACATTTGAAAAAGCAGTCGAATGGGCCAAATCTGGAGAATTCACACAACAAGATATCGATGAAGCTAAGCTAGCAGTATTTGCTGCTGTAGATGCACCGATAGCTCCTTCAGATAAAGGTACGTTCTTGCCAGCCTCCCAGCACTGCCAGTTTGTTTTTTTTTTAAATTTAAGTTGAAAGGGAAGAAAATAGTTTGCTAAACTGTATCGTATGATAATATTTGTACTTGGCAGATGTAAGACACTTGCAGTTTCAATGAAGCAGTCAACTCCTGTTGCTCCCTTTCAGGAATACATGCATTCAGTCTCTCTACTGAAGTTTTCATATTCATATTGCTCCTTGATGTCAGGTGAATACAGCTAGAAGATGGAGGTAGATTAAAGAAACAATTTGAGGCTTCAAAAGGACATTAAATGCACGCAAATAAAAAGAAATAGTTGTCTTCTGATTCAAAAATGTTGAAGGATTATTTTCCTGGCACAAGTATGCATATTGACTATGAACATCACTAACCTTTTGCGCATACTTTTTTTACAGAAGTATAAAAGCCTGCTGCGGTGGAGGGTGTTATTTTCTTTACATATCTGCATACTAACAATGGCTCGGTAGTATCTTCACATCTTTTCAGTTTGCTCACACGTTGCTTTGCTTTCCTCGCTTTTCCCTTCCTCCCCCATTCCCAGCTTAATTTCATTCCAAAACTTGCGAAGGCAGAATACATTCCTCTCTTATACATAAAGGAATTATAAGGTTAAAATAAGCATTATTTTAAGAGGTATTTGTATTAACACTAACTTACTAAACAAAAAAAAACTTAAAATGAAGCTTTCAGCTGATGGGACTTGGTTTTGGTCTGGGCAATTAAAGAAAAAAGTCATTTTAGGTGCATACGAGTGACATGTATGCATATTGAACGTTGGTATTTGTGAGTAATGATTTACATTCTTTGGTATTTGAACATCCATCTTAACAGAGCTATGGCAAATGTAGTGAAAGACTGAGTGGAAGAACATTGTTCAGAGGCGTGGCCGCTGCTGCGGAGGAAGGCCTGTCCCTTCACACGACTGTGACGCTGATCCTTGGGCCCTGCGTGAGGACTTGTCTGACTCTGAAGTCAGCCCTGCTCTGGGCAGGGGGTTGGACCAGTTGACAGATGTCCTCCCAAGCTACTTCTTAGAAAGTACTGAGATTCTTTTGAATGAATCATGTTCAGGTGTTTTGGGTTTTCTGGACCACCATTACATTTAGATATTTGATGAACAAAATCAGTTTCCAGAGTAGAATATGAATATTTCTTTTTTCCCCCTAAAAAGGAAACTCTTACTACCCTGGAAAATTCATTTCCCCGCTTCTAACGTTTGATATTTGATTTATAGTTCGATACTGTCTGAGAACGGCCTAATGGTAGTCTCTATTCTTCCTTTTCAGCACGTGCCTTAGTTGGCGCTCAGTCGTACGCTTAGTTGTAACTGAGATGCCAGTACACCGAGGCAGTGCGTGGTTTTGTTTTCTTTTGTCCCTAGGAATGGATCATTTCTTGTATGGGATTTCCGATGAAATGAAGCAGTCGCACAGAGAGCAGCTTTTTGCTGTCAACAGTGATAACCTGGTTGATGTATCAAACAAGTAAGCAAAACGTTTACTTGAAAAATACAACAAAAAACCTAGTTTGAAGAAGAAAACAGTTTGTGAAAGTTGCCATAATAAAGCTCTCGGATTTCTTCCCTTGGTTTTTTGCACTACTTTTACCATTTGCTTTTGTAATGGAGAGAGAGAGATGTTAATTATATCCTGCTTATTGCACTTTAGCAGATGGAACTTCCTCCTACATTCTGGGTCAGTGGGAGATTGTTTTACTTTGGAAGGGTCCAGGAGTGCACTCAGACATCCAGCTCCTGGCTATATGAGCTGGTTCTTCTAGACTTGTAACATTTTGTGCTTCTTCAGACTTCTGAATTCCACTTTAGACTTAAGAATTCCTCTGCCGAAGAATACAAGTTAAGGAGATGGGCCAGTTAGGGCTGTGCCTTAGGAGACTTGTATTGTGATGACTGGGGAAAAACCCTGTAAATCCAAAAGATGCTGTAAAAGCAATGACTGGGTACATACCAAACAGTACATATTCCTGAAATGGGAGTATTCTTAACTTGTGTAGTAGTTAGGGATAACTGAATGCAACAGCTTCTCATTTGACTCTTTTTCTTGCAGGTATCTTGCAGTTGGGAAGAGCACACGTGGTCAAGCTGTACTTGGCCCAGAAAATGCAGATATCAGCAAAGATCCCTCATGGGTCAAACGATGAATTGGTGCTTAGTGTAACACCCAAGCTAGTACAAAACAAGCCAATCAGTGTGACTATATAATTAGTTTTTTGTAGTAACTTTTAACTGTGCTATGGTCCAATTTAATATTCATTGCAGCCTTTAACAGTGTGCAACAAGCCAGTTAAAAGCTTTCCTTGAAATAACTATGTGAAAATTTTTCTCATACAGTATTTGAGAGCAAGAATGATTTGCTCTGTTATGGCAAAGACAAACCTTAATATTTTACTGAAGACTCACTCCTCCAATTGCATATGAATACTATATAAATTAAATATTTTTGTATATGTAAAACAGAGTTTAAATGGCGTTTGTTTGAAATCATGTCTGCTGTTGGATAAAGGAAAAGCTATGTGTCTCATACTGACAGATTTCAGTCTTTGGTGTGATAATTCTGGTTTCCTTTGCATAAGCCACCTAGGGCTAGAGGAGCATTGCGATGGTACATTCCACCTGTCATCAAGCCAAGTTTGTAGCAAAGTGCAGTGCTAATGAATCGGTGCACCGTGTATTTTAAGTTCAACTTTTTTTGCCAATTTTGGCCACATTCAGTCATACTTTGATAGGACACAGGCTAGTATTTAACTTTTGATCATGGTACAGTTAACAGATAAGCTGGCATGAGGAAACATTTTTGGCTGTGTTTGTCAGTCTAATTTCAAAAACCAGTTTTACCCTTTTCCCTTATTATGTTATTTTTTTTTTTAATGGTCTTGAAGAAGCTGAGAGAAAGTAAATATGAAGCAAGGACTAAATTCCATCCTTCTGAAGCTCAAGTTGTTACAGCTCCACCACCCCCACCCCCACAAAAATAGTTTTATCATCCCTGTACAAGGAGAAACGCTACAGAGTTTTAGCCTAATCCTTCAGAAGCACCGAACACCAGCTTGCCCTGCTGTGAATACTTCCTGCATGGTTAGGGAAAGAAATAGGCAGCTGCTTTTTTCCTTCACTGGAGCATACAGAGTCCATCAGGAAGCATTATCCCCCGAATGGTTTAAAAGCAGGTGAATACAATTTCTGAGAAGTCACTTGTGACATTTGCAACAGTACTTTATTTCACTTCAGATACATTAAGCACATTCTGTAACTCAACACAAAGCTAGTCATTTACACTTACTTTTTGGGTGTAAGTAAGTAAGCTAAAACAAAGTGCAGTAGATGAGTAACTTACAGAGTGCATAGAACAGTGCTGCACTTACTGTTAAAGGGTAGTATCAGGAAATGGTGCTTATCCATTAGATGCTAAGGTTTGTTTCAAACATAACACAAATACAGGACAAAATCTGTGTGACATCTGAATGTCTTGTTTCACATAAAGTGCTGGTACAATAATTTAAATGTTACAAAACAAAGCTGTAATGATTCTAAAGCATTGTTACTCACAATGTGCATCTATTATAATAATCTAAAAGTGATGTCTTTAGATGGCTCCAGTTTCTGCTTCCTTTGGGCTGTGCATAGCAACATGCTCCAGCTGGCCCGAATCCGAAACGTCGTAACTAGTCTTGTACTTGGCCAGGATCTTCATGAGTGGTCGCAGCTTCAGCCACCACTGCTCCTTGGGAATCCTGTGTCTGTGGGAGAGGTGTGGTGGGAAAAAAGAAAGATGCGGTGATTTACTTGGTAGCCAAGACAAACACATTTTGAGGTCCTTTGACAACACTAACAGTAATGGCCTTCCTTGTAAATGGTATCAGATACTGACATTTATGGTGGGATGTAAAAACTGACCCAAAATGGGGAGAAATAAGGACAGAATACTGAAAGAATTAATGGATTTTACTATAAAGCTGTTCTTTACAGGCAAGTATAATACCAAATTGGGCACCAAAATGCTGCCCCACTAAACTGTACCAGAAGTAATTTCTAGGCATTAGAGCAAAGACAATAATAACGTTATTTAAAAGGACAGTGGAGTTCCAGAATTCCTAACAAGAGACTTCCAAGTATAAGGAGGAAGAAAAGAAAGCATGAAGGGAGTTGTTAGAAAAGACAAGTGAACAATCAAAGTGAATCACTGACTGAATGTAGGCCAAAGACAGAAGTGGATTAAAATGGTTGGCAAAAGCTGTGTGTCAGCACTGTGGAGAAGCTGTTCATTTGATGTGGTGAAAGGAAGCCTGTGTTGAGATGTTTAAAATGTAAGCAGCGTATACATACACAAAGTCCGTTTCATTCTTAAGCTCAGCCACCGGTTGGAAAACAAGGTTGCGTCTACGCATTCCCAGCAAACAAACTGAGTCATCAGTATTGGCAAATACTTTTCCTAAAAAGAATGAAATAATTCACTATCTTTCTTATTCACACTTGTAAGGGCAAGTACTGTTTTTCTGTCATTAAATTGAATAGGGAGCTTACAGCAGCTTAATTTCAGTTATTGAATATTTAACATAATGATAAAACGTCAATTAGTACTTTAATAGGGTTAGCAGATCTTCACTTTTTAAATTTAGCTTTGGTGATTAGCAATGAAAACACAGTGTAAGCAACAATAAGACTGAATTTTAACATCCGATTTTAAATTAGATTTTAGTAAACAGTGCTTTACAAGAATTCCCAAAGAAGACATATTACCTTCTTCTGTCTCCCATGTAGCCACCATGAAACAAAAAGGAAGAACAGATGTAACTATATAACCATCAGTTCCTTCATGCATGAAAAACTGCAATCACAGTAGCGTTTTTTTGAAGAAAGATAAGAAAACAGCTATCTGAATTATTGACCTTACTTGAGGCGAAATCTGCTTACAGTAGGAAGCACAGCAAGGCACTACTCAATAATAGAAACATAATCAAGAGGGAAAGAAGTATGTTGACTAACAAACTAATACACATTCATGTATTTGTGTAATAGAGTAGTCATATACTGATAGCTAACCGAAGACAGTAACAAGGGATAGCACCAAATATTTCTCTACCTTTTCGATAGGTTTCCTTCAGTTTTTTGGAGATCCACTGCATAGCTTTTGCAGAAATTTTTGTCCCAAAGTTTCTATCAAATGGCGAAGGTGCACCACCCTGTGTGAAAATTTAACTGTGGGTTAGTTTAGTTATTGAATCAGTATTTGTGTCTTTTTATTTTATCAGTCATCTCTGTTAATGGCCTGCTCTACTTCTTATTTCCATTTCCCCAACTTAGAAAAACAAACCAACCAAAAACCCCACCGTGCAAATCAAGCTGAACATTTAAAAGCTGCATTTGGCACTTTCAGACTTCTCATGGAATCAGTACTACTCTTCACTTAGATAAATGGAGGGCACCGTTTCCCCTTTCTTCCACTTCCCCTTAGCGCCGATCATTAAGCACTGCCCGGCTATCACACTGCCACAGGGCAACCTGGTTTCAGCATAATAGAGACCAGGAAACTGCTGAAGGAGGGGTGTCAGAGCTCGCTCACTATTGCTGCTAGACCAAGGAAGGCTGTAATGCCACGTATGTAACACTAGGATGAAACAGCTGCGTTGGGACTTCCTAGACTAGTAATCGCATTATTTCTTCTTCTTTGGCTTTTTTCACTCCAAGTATGACAGCAGCCTTTATATAGTTCTGGGAACAAAAGTGGTGTTTTGGGATTTTAAAACCCTCTGTCTATACTATATAAAGTCTGACTTTTCTGTCCATTTTCAATGCAGCAGATGGGACTGAAATCATATGTGAAGTAGTTCCAAATAGCTCCAAACAGGTTGTTTGACTAATGCTGGTTTTGACCTTCAAAATAAACAAGTTACACCTGTCTGTAATTTTTACCTGCTGCATATGGCCCAATACATTTTTTCGACAGTCAAACACTCCTTTTCCTTCTTCAGAATACAGCTGATAAATGAAGTCAGTTGTGTAGTTCTCATTGCAGTTCTCATTTCTGTAACAGTTACAGCCAGATAGAGTTAGCAAATTTACTATTAAATAGTGGATGTCTTTACAGTTACTGAATGACAAATGTTTTCCCATTTTCTTGATACCAATAATAATGGCTTGGATATTTTCACCTAATCGTGTATGTTCACTTTCATGTAACATGCTCCTGATTTTGTAGTCTGCATGACTTACTACACTGACATCACTGGCAGGTCACTTGGAATCCATTGTTGAATAATGTAGTGAAAAATACCATTCTAGGTCTGACAAGTTCATTATGCAGAGGAAAAACTGCATTAGAACAAAAACGTCATCGTTTTGCCCTTTATAAAAGCATGGATAATGAACAGTACTTTAGAATGTTCCTTACCAATATTGTAAATGCAGGATAATTTTTCACCCTAGTCAGAAAACTAGTAGAACCTGAACAAACGTAATGGTATCCTCATACAATTTACTGTGGTATTCATTTTTCAGCCCTTCGCTACTCAGCATACTGAAAATAAATGCTCAAGAAAGAGAGAAACTACAGCCTGATTCATGGTGGCTAAGAAGGTATAATTTTAAAACATGCTAATCAACAGATTTTAAATGTTTTGACTTTTTGAAAGCTATTTTATTCTGTGTTATCTCCTAAAATCTAAGTAAGGTTTTTAAAGTAAAGGCCACACTATATGTGTACACATGTATGCTAGTTTTCACACTATCTTTAGTAAGAAAGAATCTACAATAAAAGACAAAGCCAATGAGAAACAGGCTGAAAACAGGGTAAAATATTAGATTATATAACAAATACATTTACACAGAAAGAAGTAAGTTTTGGACTTGAAGCATTCAGACAGCTCCCAGACTTGCCTTCTGGAGCTACAGATTTCGAAAAAATCTCATCATAAAGGAATAATCAAGGAATACAGACTTAGAGTGTCTCTACAAGTGGACAGACAGCATACTTGTCTGGAAGTGCTCAGCATCACTGATGCAATCTGTTAAAACTACTTTTGCTTACCTCAGCACTAGACCACGCTGGATACTGGTTTTCATTTTTTCAGTCAAGTGTTCCACATTAGCCTAGAAACAATTCAAGTACTTTTAACAAGCCATACAGAACTCTAAAACAACTTTAACGAGCCTACATATCCTGAGAACTCCTGTAAAGTATTCCACATCAAATATTATGTCCAAATTCAAATAATCAGCAGGTTTTTGGAGATCCAGGATAATATACTGCGTATGGCCATTCATTCTGGGCTAAAACGAACTTCTTCCTCCACATCACAAATAACTGATTTTAATAGCAACACAAAGCTGTTTTTTTTATATGCTATACCGATACAGCACCAAGTTGGACGTTATATACATAAAAATACAGAAATTGCCACAAAAGATCGTATCTTGCTCTTACTTCCGGTCCTTGCAAAAGTCCTGTTATGGATCCAGTGAGCTACTGCCGTGCTGGTACTCCCATATACAACATGAAGAGTACGCACCACTGAGAAACGAGCAGGGAGGAATTACAGTTCATTTCACACCTCTTTTACCTTCAGGAAATTTCCATCTGTTTAGCTTTGTATTTGTCCATGACCACAGCTAGCACCAGCTACCTCAGAAGTGCAAAAGCCTCATAGTAGACAAGTTCCATACTGGCTTACACCCTAATTTGTAAAGCCCAAAATCTTTGTTTTAGTAGCACCTCCAAATATGCTCTGATTAGTTATGGTATCAGAGTCAGTATCTAATCCACCGTACATACTGTTCAATGCCTGACATGAATACCCATCTAACACAATGTAAAAAGTTTGGGGTTTTTTTTTTTTTCCCCCTATTTTTGTTTTTCTTTTAAAATTGCCCAGGTCTGTTCATTTACATGTAATTTGCATTTCAGTCAGGTAGTGTTTAAAGACTAATACAATAATTTTGTCGGTTAGCTGAATCTGGTGCCAAGAATAACCAGTATATGTTCCATTAGATAATATGGCAAAAGAGCTGGCGTTATATGAAAGTGCTACTGACACAGGTAGCTTTAGATACAATCCAACACTGGGTTTTTTGACAATATGAGCCCTCAACTTCAAATATATACATTATACTGTATATGTTCAACAATTTTAGAATCTACTTAAAAAGGAGGAAAACATTTCTAGTGCTGTATACCTGGAGCTCTCGAATATCAAACTGTTCTTCGAAGATATAAGCAGCATCAGCTCCTGCTGCAAGGGCCCCCATATTAGCCAGATAACCACAATAACCACCCATGGTCTCAATGATGAATACACGACGCTTGGTACCACTGGCCGACTGTTTGATGCGATCACACGTCTAATCAAAGACAAGATATTGCAAGTTTAAATAAAAAAAAGGTCTGAATTTCTACAGTTTTATGTGTCATGCAATTTTATGTCACTTATTGGTAAAAAAGTTTAGAAGAATTTATAAAAAATACACCCTTAAAAATTCCAACATAGAATAACCCATTTAACTATAATTACCAAATAATGCAATTCTTATACATCACACATTGAACACCACAACCAAAATAAAATGTTTTGCCACTATCAACTTATTTGCTTCCTGCAACAATTCTAGTTTGTGCGTGGAATTAAAGGTTGTGATAGTTTTCTATCAGAGATAGTAATAGATATAAACAAGCTTTTTCATCAGCTCTGGTATGAGCAAGTTTCTCCTCTTTGCTTTAACTCTATTCATTACTGAAGAGTTTATTTGTTCTTAGTATTGATTTTAAAATTCACTGCATCCCCAACCATAATTAAGTTACAGTTTCTTAAACTTAAGTCCTGAGCATGTATTGCCCTGTTGTTTACTTTCCAATAATGATATCCACGTAAATAAAATTATTTCAAGCACTACTGGAGCTTTTTTAATGTTTTTGGTTTTTTAATTAATAGGTACACACTTAGTAAAAAAAGACTGATCTCCACTTGCATCTTACTCTGACCAGCATAAGAAATGTTCTCTATGAAGAGATCTGTTGCTTATATGCCACCAGTTAACACCAGTATTTATTAGAGCTGCCCAAGAGACTCGGAAAATAACACAGAAAATCTCCAGTGTGGTAGGATCTAGGAAACTTAGAGAAAGAAACCTAGGAACTAGGTTACTATGCATCTCCAGGTTTTAATAATACTCAAGCAGCTATTTGACAAAGTCTCACTTACTAGAATGAGTTTTTCTACCATTCAAAGCTATTTTAAAGTCATCAGATAACGTATCTTCCTTTCAGAAAGCACATAATGGGAAAAAAAAAAGATACTGTTTCCTTCTTTGTCTTAAAAATCAATCAATCAATAGGTTATATCAGACTTGGTGACCAGCATTTTGCAAAAAACTGATGTACTGTCCATACACCAGTTCTGTTTAGTAAAAATGAGAAATTAAAGTACCTGGGAAGTTTGCAAGCTTGAAACCGTAATTATGGCAATATTAAAAATATCTCTATGCCTTACTAATTTTCTGAATGAGTAGCTGCAGATGCTGTAATATTTGAGGAATTTCTGTTTCACAGATATTTACAACCGGAACCTTCATTCAGCTAACTGAAAATAATTCTTCAAGCTGAAATTTAGACTGTGAGCAATACGGTCTTTAACAATATACCTAACAGACCACAGAACAAATCATGAACTGATAGACAAGAAAAACTTAAGAAAATAAAAGACTAGAACTTCTAACATCATAAGCATTAATGCACCGAAGGACTAAAACCATTGTATGCATTCATTTAGGTCCAGCTACCACAAGACACATACAAATTAATCTATACATATTTATATATTATCATACGTGCATGTTCTGTGTATACATACACACATGCACACATATATACACACACAAGTGCAGGATTCACATTAATTTATTCAGAATACGGACTGACATTCTGTTGTCCTAAGCAGGAATTATCCCTGTAACAAACTACACCACAAAAGCCTACACTGAACTTCTTCAGTTTTTTCAAAATGATGCTTTTACCTATCTTGGACTTTGCAGTGTCCTCAAGCACTTTACTTTCCTCTTCCAGATGTGGTTTCGTAAGAATTTTTGCACAATACTGGCATCCAGCATATGATAAACAGTATCAAATTTATAAAAATCCCCATTAATTTTAATAGTGGCATGTGCAGCACTGAACCAATTTTAACTCAAGCTGTCTGGAACTGGATCGATACTGTGTTTGCATTAAGATATAAAAAAATCTTGGCTTTAGACACTGGAGAAAGAAATACACATGCGAAGACTTCCTTAATTTTGAGAGACTTAAAAGATTTATAAATGCCAAGCTTTCTAAAAAAGTCTTCCAACTGCAGGTACTAGATGAAATTTTCTGCCTTTTGAGAAGCTCTAAGTTCTAAGCAAGGATGTAAATCGTTAGTTGTTTTTGGGATTACTCACTTTAGATTTATTTAGAAGGATTTCTATTCTTGACTATACAAGAGACAGTAGAAACTTTCTACTATTCTTGCTCTCTCATAATGACTGTGACAGAAATACCCAAATAAAAAAATGGCACAGGTGGATTTTAATGAATCATTAATTCCTATACTACTCCATAGGCTAGAAAGGCCAAAGCTCAAATACCTGATGCAAGTTTCAGAAGTTTTAAACATGGAGGCATGGTCACTCTTTTGGAATACTCTTTGCAATTCCATTGCTAGTGGAGCTTTCATATGAAGTGAGTCAGCTTTGTGAAAAATCTGATATTCTAAACTTCACCAAATCAATAGTTTTCTACTTTTAGCATAAACATTCCAACCATAATGAAATTCAATAGAAACAATTTTTAGTTTGTTTCTTACTGAGAGCATTACTGAAAGCTGTACAAATTGCAATTAAAATTAATAATAAAAACAGTGAAGTAAGAGGAAGCAGCAATATGTGATCCTTTTTTTCCCATTGTGTTTTCATGTTCTCACTTTTACAGGTGTATCACTGTTAGAAGTGATATCAGTCATGATTAGCAGACATAGCCTGACATGTATAGAAGTCGGTAAGGGGGAAGCAGCTAATGGAGTGGTAGAAGTACCTGTGTCCTGCCTACAAACGTATTGCTATGATTTACCCACACTACATCTTAAGTTGTCTTCACCTTGGGGATGCAGTATTGCATCTCCCAAAGACCAAACCATAATATATTCTGATATGGCTCTTTCAATTATCTACTGGAGCTTTTTCACTCTATATAAATAAATAATACTGTATCACAGCAGGAAAACAAACCTGCATTTCTCAAATCCCTGGATCTCTACTCTGATTTTCTTGGCCAATTACTTCACAATTAGTTATATGGATTGATAATGAGGGGTTTGATAAAACCCAGAGCACTCCAGAGGTTTACGTATTTGTTTGCATTAGACCTCAACTCAGTTCCTTTTGCTGCAGCTACCGCAGACTCAGTAGGATGGTAAAGAACTTAAAGACTTCATATAGCAGTTGTACCCAAGGGAAAAAGCTATGGCAGACTAAAACTAGAAAACTGGTTGTTCTGACTGAAATGGAACTCATTCATAGCAAGTTCTGGCCTCACACTGTTTAATCAGCATCAGTGACAGACTTAACTGCTTATACTACGCATGCATTTATATGCTCTTAGTATACGTTAAGCCTAATGCAGTCTATAGGATTATTCATGTGTTTAGTGTTAACCATGTACTTAAAATGCTTTGCTGCACTGAGCTCAGTCATTAGCCCATGCAATAAATGTGGCATCTATTTATAAAACATGTGCTTTCTTCTTTCACCTAAGTAATGCTAAGGAGCTGCACAAGATAAAAAACAAAATCAAAGCAAGCAAAATATTTTATTCTCAGTAAAAGCAAATGTCCTAAGTACTAATGCAGCAGTCTTGGATAACAGAACAGAGTACCCAAGAGTTAAACATTCATCATTAATTTCCATTAGGTTAATCTTTAATCAGTCCTGGAAAACTCCTTAACTATAAAACATTAAAAAAACAAAGTAAATTAATTATTTTAGAAAACTAGACATTTCAAGGTCTTTAGGTATCCTCATCTTACGCATTTAATCATCTTAACTTTTAAAAGATACGCAGTCTTACCTCCACAATAGCATTCAAGGCAGTGTCAGCACCAATGCTAAAGTCTGTGCCTGGCACATTGTTGCTAATAGTAGCAGGCAACACACAGATAGGTATGCAAAACTCCTCAAAGCGGGAACGTGCCTCGTGTAGCTGCAGACAACTTTCATAGGCCTGAAGCAGTGGTACAAGTATGAGTGATACATTCCTTGTCTTTGGACTGCTCTGCTAATGACTCCTTGCATGTGATGGTAAATTTGGCTGTCCGTCGGCCCAAGTAAATACAATTGGTGAGATTATTTGGGGGGGGACATCCTGTACATACCACAACAGTGCACTGGGGTTGCATTGGCACAATGCTCTTTGAAGAAATGCAGAAGATTAGTGCAAGTTAACACAGGGTGAACGTGAAGTGTGCACAGCATAGAGGTCTGAAGCAGTTGGGCAGAAGACGACAGCAAAAAGGTAGACTGGAAATCATTCCACAAGAAACCACTTAAAGAATAAAGTTTGATACATGTTAAGGAGTTTAGAAAGTTCACTAGTAAAGGACCTAATACTTGAAGGAAATGCTTAAAGAAAGCTGCTTTTTTAAAAACTACATTATCGTATAAAGTCAAGACACACATCTATTTCTGCCAAGAAAAAAGAAAAAGGTTTTGCCTATGCCTTCCAAGATTCTATCAACATCCCACATCTGCCTCTACGCACATAGACTGGACACAGGCCGAGAAAAATCCAGGAACATGTGCACATGGATGAGTTAATAAAAGTTTGCAAGTATAGTTCAAAGACTCTTTGAAAAGCAGCTGTACGTCCTTGGGAAGATTCCAAACACTACACAACAAATCATCATGTGAAAAGGATTAGGTGTTCCTAATAGATGTCAAAATAATACTGAAAAGGTTAAGATTGTGCAGCTGTTTTAAGTCAGTAAACATTTTTTAGCTACATTATTCCAATTCTTCCTAATCAGCTTCTCTCATGATGCGTGACAATTTTTCAAACTGCCTATGTAATGACTCTCCACAAGAAAGCCTGATTACATAGCATGTTACATTTTCCTTAATCTTTCTCCCAGAAAGAACTGATGTTCACAGAAGTCTCATCTTTTCAGTTGCTCAAACCAGTTCAGAGAAGCAAACTATTGCAGATCAAATTATTAGATAGCCATCAAGCTATCTCCACAAATAGCTATACAGTGAGTAATTTAAGTAATAATTTAGGAGAAAGGGATGTGAAAAAACCTCACCTCAGAGTTCTGCTCTCTAGGGTTTTTTTCCTAGATAAAGCAGATCCTGTTCAGTGAGAGGACAGGACACGTGGCAGTTAGGTGCATGAAGTGCAAACTGACTTTCTAAAGTCTCTCTCTACTCACGTATTTTGTGAGTGCAACTTTATTTAAAGTTCAGTGCTAGGATGCATTTCCAGTTTAAGTCTGACACGCAGTCTAAAAGACTGCACATTCAGACCTGTAGCTCTGAGAAGGATTATAGCCAGAAGAGCAACAAACTGATTTTTTTTTTTTTTTTTCCCCCCCCGAGTGAACAGGACTTCACTGAGAAAATGCCAGTAATTGCCTAGCCCAACTCTGATCAGTCAGGCTACTTTGAATTTTTATTTCTACTGAAAAATAAAGACATACACTAGTTGCAGTGGCTTCCTGGAGATCTGCAAAACGTGAGTTTCTCTAAAAAGTTTTTTATCGAGACTTTTGGGAAACCAAGTTGAAGGGAGATTTAAAGCAATAACTAACACAATTGGTTAGTCTGCACTTATAACATGTTAAGATGCAGTTAAGATATGTTTTACTTGCATTAAATATTGCCGTTTTATTTGATGCAAGTGATTTCAGCAAACATATCCAAAGATTGTACCTTCACCAAGCATGAGCATTAGATGATTATATGCAACATCTTTGCATCACTGCGGCAAAGTATGAAAATGCTTTCAATAAAGGGTTACTTAATCATTATAAGGGGTAAGCATGTGATTGGTGGTTTTAACAATTGCTTTTCTTTTTTTAAAAGGAATACTGCAAGATCATGTAGGGATACTGTGCTCTGTCAGTAAAATGGTTTAATAATTTCACACTCTTTTCATATTTATGTTATTAAAAAGGGCACTGCCATAACCAAGGATGCTTCATAAAAATACATGCAGTCAAGGAAATACTGTGGTTTGTTGACTCCATGATGATCTAAATGCAAATGGCCATTGAAAGGGATGAATTTACTGCCCTAGTTCCACATCCAGCTGTTGCTAGGACTGAACTGGATGATAATTTAATTGGTTAGCTAGCTTGGCCAGGCTAATGTTCAGCTTCCTAGTTCAGACTAACATGGAGCCGCATATGCTAATACCAGCACTGGGAGGGTACAGGAGTCTGTTTCTTTCAAGGAAACTGCACGGAGACTGCATTAAAGCAATGTAACTGTAGCTTCATTCACCCCCAGTGAGAAAGGGTTTTCTTGTGGCTGTTTGCTATTTTTTTTTTTTTGCACAAAACCAACTGACCAACCTGTAACCCCTTCCCTTTCATGAAAAGGCAGATTCTCAAAGAAACACATTAGAGAGTTTCAGCATCCTCCTTTTTCAGGTTCTATTTTTCTCCATCTCTAGCTGGTACTTTTTCTTTCTATTTCCCCATTTACTTCTACATCTCCTAAATCAATTTAATATTCTTCCATACCTGGTTCTGGTTTATTTCTCTTTCCATCAGTTTTCTCTAGCCCATCAGTAGGCTTTGTTTTCAAATTAAATTTTCATTCTTTCCATTCTCTCTCCACGTTCTGTAGCTGAAAGAGTCTAACGTTTTATTCATTCTGCGTAATTACAGAGTAGGTTTTCTGCTTTTTAGTTCCACCTGAAAAACTTATTGCTAATGCCTCTTTTTGATCAATATTAAGTAATACAACTTTCATTTAAAGAGAAACTTTTATCCTTCATAGTTATGTAGGAGAAAAACTAACACTTCTTTGTTATCATATTCCAGGTCTGCTATCTGAAATAATATTCTACTCCTTTCACTGATTAGCAACATGAAGTTGAGAATATAGGTATTTTTATTATGGTAGTTATTTTACTGACACTTCTTTTCACAGAAAAGTCAAAGTTCTTGTTCTTATCCTGCAATCTTAAACAGTTTATTTTGTATATCAAGATATGCAAGCCTTAAGCATACCCTTTTCAGGTACAGAAATCTCCAGCTTTGCCCAGGTATTTTATATTTTGGAGTGTTCATTGACAATTGTTCTCACTAATATTCTGAAAACTAAAATGAAAAATACAGCAGAAGATAAATTTGAAACACTCTTCAAAAGAAAAAACAAATTCTACTATTCATCTGATTACAAGCCTGTATTTTAAAACAAAAATGGAGCATATCAAGAGGGTCATAGAATCTGTTACAGAATCTAATTATTGAGAAATGTACCATCCACTATATATAACTTAGGGAAGAGCCTAATCTCTCATTCAGATCTTGTGTACGTGTTGGCCTGGGTTTTATAGTTTTTCTTTTTAAACACAGCACCTTAACACATTTTAGCTGTAAATGTCTCAAGGTACCATTTACATGTCTTGAAAAGTTTCAAACAACTTACATTGACAAGTGTCTAGTAATGCCAAACACTAACAAGGCCTCATTAGCCAACAGAAATGTACTTACCTTACTAAAAGTTGTCAAGAACACAGGAGTGCAGAAAAACTAAGTGTGCTGACATTCTGGTGTTCCTAAGAGGTACTAATCTGACAGCACTGAAAACTATGATGCATTTATCGACCTAATAGTGGCAATAGGAATAAAAATGCTATAAACTAGATAGAATGGATATTCATGTCCATTTGCTACTTTTGTTTACCACAGTCAGTTCTAAGACTTGTGTGGAGTCTAGCAGTCACATTTAATAGGGGGCATCATCACTATTGAACCTGATCTGAACATACAACACAGGAATGAAAGGATACATTTTTCATTATCAGTTTTAGTGAATCATGTTCAAACAATCAGAGCAGAAGAGATATCAAGCAGAAATGCTTCCCCAAAACAAAAGTCTGCACCTTCCCCCCCAAAAAGAACAAAACTTAATTTTGCATTGGATTAAATCTAAATCTTGCAAAGCCATTACATCTCATATTTATTTCAGAGAAAAATCTAGGGAAAATAAAATGCAAAAACAAGACGAAAGCTATTAGTAAAAGAAAAAAATCAGTTTGAAAAGTTTTCACCTACTGCATTGAAAATATGGAGATACTGACATTTTAGTATCTAATGAAGGTGGGTAATATCTAGAAGCTTAAGTATAAAGCGAAACACAACAATGAGACTGACTAAGATATATCCCACTCTACATGAAATAACCTATAAAAAGAAGCCAGTTAGGTAAACAAAGCTTAAGAAGAAAAGAAAAGAAGAAAAGTAGGTGTTATGCACAATCATTTTACTCACCTTAATTTGTGACCAATCATTTTGGAGAGATATTTTTATTTACCAGAACTGGAAACATGAACATTTATAACCTAAGTTGTCTATAAAGAATACGGTCAAGATAAATTTTATTTAGCTTACAGTCTTGTTCAAGGCAATAGCTACGGAAACGGAAATTTCTGAACTGAAGGGTTTATTTCGCTGAAGGTAAAAATATTTATGTTGTCATGGTAAAAAACAAAAACAAAACATGTGAAAATTATGTTAGTGCTCTTGAAGTTGACAGCATTTGAAGCATCCTTCAAATTTCTGAAAATAATATCATTATTAAAATCTTCAAATACATATAAGTGATAGAAGAATTGACATTTCATTTTCAAAGCAATTTCAAATACTTTTCTCACTTCACATGAGCACTATGCTTGTTATTTTTCACATAATAAAATGTAGCTCAACATCTACAATCAGCAAAAAAATTCTACATTCTGGCTCCAACATGGCTCGAGACAAAAATCAGAAAGTGGAACTTGTATTTATGTACTTGTAATTATGTCAGAATATACAGAAACAGAATTGCTCTTCTTAGTAGCGGTACGATGGATTAATGCTTCTTAAGTGATTCAGATAAACGGTAAATGTGCATGCCTGACAATTTCATTTGTATGCTGTTTGACAATTCTCTTTATTCAACTGAGTGTAATATTAACCAATCCATTTTTAATTTACATCATATCACTGCATTCGATTTTTTCAAAAATACTTCATATGTCTCAACTCTTTTTTGTAGAATCTGTTTATTAGTAGAATACATGTAATTCCTATTATTAGAGAAATATAGCTCTTATATCCTCTATTAGAGAAATAAAGATACTACATACATACATACGGATCTCTTTCTGAATAGCACAACATTCACTCAGTGTTTGTATAATAGGGATTTTTTTCTTCTACAGTGCATCAAATGATCATCAAGACTTAGCTTTAGGTTTCTTTCTTCTATATAACATATACATATGCCATCTTATTTTGTAGTTTACAAATTTACAGGTCACTGTAGTTTCAGAGGAAACCTAATGGAAGCGTTTGGGATCCTAAACCTTCTCTTTTTTAAATAAGTGTCATGAATGTGGCTATACCAAGTAACTGTATCATTTTCCAGATTACATTTCCAAAGTTCTGGTCTATAAAAATATCCAGTTCTAGCCAATTTAGTCAGTTTTAACCAGAACTGCTTTGTTAATAAGCGCACACACCAGAATAGACTTACATCAGTTATAGTGTTCAGAGCAGTATCTGCACCAATGCTGAAATCTGAACCCGGTACATTGTTGGATACAGTTGCAGGAACCATAACCATTGGAACACAGAACTCGTCATATTTCTCTCGGGCAGCTGACAACTCCAGAAGTCCAAGGTACGCCTGTTGGCACAGGCATTAGATGAAAAATTAGGATGAATAAAATAAGGGCAAAGTTGGAATGGTAAAATGGAAAGGGCCACAGGGGGAGCCATTTCTACCACAGCACACTTCAGCAAGTCAAAGCATTAAGGAAATACTAAAATCTAACACACACAAAAAAAGAAAGCATTAAATACAGATATACATTTGAAAACAAACAATAAATATATATTCCCTTGAAAATGAATGTTGTAATTTAGATGTAACTAAGTGCTTCGTTCAACACAAAAATACTGCAAACTAGTTCCCCAATCCTCAGGTACTGTTACTCATTTAAAAATCTTAATATTCCTGAACTAGGGCCACGCCTAACAGGTTGGAAAAAATGGATGATACGTTCCTTATCAAGAAGCAATAAGCATGTTCTTCTCTGGGAAGAGGTGGCAAAATACTTCCCTGAACCAAATTTTCAAAAAACTATTATTTAGTAAAAGGAAATGAACATGAAATATGGGGGGAAAAAAAGAAAATACATCTCTAGATCAATTAAAGATTTTGAAATGCACTATGTGAGAAAGAGTGACTTAAATAAGGGATCACAGTCCAATTATTACTAAAGGTCAAAAACTTCTGGAAGGTCGTTCTAAATATTGATACAGTATAGACTGGAACTTGCACTACTAAAGACATGAAATTTTTTTTTAAATACAAAAATACTATCATGCTATCTCGCCTTATTTATCCATTTGGCACATCCTGTTTTGCAGTTACTAGTCGCTGTATTGAATGTCAATTTTCCACATAATCAGTGATTGACGATACTTCTAATCCTAAACACTACCTGTGTTGCGTATCAAATACAGTTATAAACAAATACAGTTTACATGAAGATTCAGTAAAAATTAAAATGGTCTATTCCTTTTGTGAGGAATTCTACTCAGATATAATTAGACATTTCAGTGTACCTCAAATCCACCAATAACCATAAGGGCGTTAATGTTGTTGGTGCGCATCTGATCAGCAATCTTCTCCAAGTATTTTGCAGGAAGAGTACTAAAAATTATTAAACCAAAAGAAAAATAAAAACAATTTACAGAGTCTGCAGCAATAAGAACTAATTACTGAGCTGAAACAGTAAACTGAGCAGGCAATGCAGTATTTTTCATTTTACATACTTGGCAGTACAAATAATTCTATTCGACAACCAGTCAGGAATCATGTCAACTGTAGAGAAATTACACGCTTACAATCCTTTTAAGTGTAAGGACCCCATAACATTTTTAAGTTGAGATCCTGACTCCTATTTTCATTCTTTCTTCAGAGATGGTAAAATACTATAAAGATATCCAAGTTGGAATGTAACAATTTAAAAAAAAAAATAAAATGAGGACTTAAAACAGTCCGTGTAAGGAAACGAGCATGGATTCATACACTGGTTATTTAAAATATTAGAATTCGTCATATCAATTGCCAAAATATTGACGTTACCGTTTTGTACCAAGAATTGATCCTCCTTGACCAGTCCAGCCTCCAACATCTCCCCAGCTGATTTCCTTTATCTTTGAATAAAAGTGAAAAATCCAATTACTTCTCTTGACATGCAGCAAACATCAGGTACCTCTTAATGTAAAGCTGTTGGAACAAGTTGCTGGGCACAAACAGCACCAAAAAAGAACTTGGCAAAGAAAGAAAACAGCATCAAGTGGTTAACTTAATTTCTCTTGAATTCTTACCACTCCCTTTCCATTCTTATCTATTTGTTCTTTCTTCCTCCAGATCATGATGAATCCTACCTCCTTCTTTCATATTATGATCCTATTTTCACATCCTCTCCTACTGAATGTGAAACACAAAAACCTAAAACCAGGTCTTTGAAGTTAGTTTTGGGACCTATGGGTCCAGCTAGGCATAGAAATCATAAGTCTTATATCCAGTTTCTCTTCAGTATACCAACTGATGCTTAACATTTAAAACAGGGGAACAGAAGAAACTAACTCACCTGGGGGGAGGAAAAAAAAAACCAAAACCTTCCTCCCTCAACAAGTACGACTGCAAGATTTCTTATAGCAAAGGAGCACAGATGCAATAACTCATCGCACAGAATCAGCGATTCTTCTGTTATTCTGTGGAAGACCTACCATACGCTAAACATTGACCGAAATGTGAAAGTAGGGTTCATCTGAACTAATTTTGTAGCTCTGCCGCATGTAATTAGCAATACTTTATTAATATACAGACTTGAATAATTGAGAAATACAGTTACAATTTGGGTTTTATGTACCTTTATGAAATAAAAGTACTTACAGAATCAGTTCCCACAATAGTTATGACAGAACATACCTTCTAAAAGCATAAACAAAGGTGGTGGTGTGGGATGGGGTACATACTACTATGTAATCCACACATAGAATACTGACCTTCCCTCTAGCAAAACCTTCAAATCCATCAATGACAGCAAACATTTTATGGCCTTCAGTTATGCCAACTCTCACTGCAGCCCTCACTGCAGCATTCATTCCAGCTGCAGGGGCACCAACATTTAAAACTGCCACATTAAAATTAGTCTGCAAGAGAAAAATAATATTTAGTAAGCACTTTAATTATTACACCATGGTTAATTTGTCCATCATACAGAGTTGCTAAATATTGGAATGTAGGAAAGGAAATTTCAAAGCCCCTAAAACCATGCAAAATTTGAAGTTAAGTAGAATAGACATACATATATTTCCCCATTTGCAGACTGTCATATAGAAACAAACAGTTTTAAAAAAAGAATGTTTGTGTTTAGATAAGACTTTATCACATTTTTATTTGATTTACAGGTTAAATTATTCACATTTTTATATTCTAGCTCAGCTAGGTTCAAGAAACGAAAGATAGCTGCTGTTATTCAACCAGTTCCATGTTACTAAAGCAGTAGGTTTTTGCAAAAACACCCAGAATAGCCAAGAAAAGAGTAGGTTCTAGCAACATAGCAGTTAGGTGTATATCATCAGTACCATGCAAAGTGGAATAGATGACAACTTTTAAAGTATCAGCTAGGTTTTTAGAGCAGCTGACAATATAGTAGTAAACAGGAGCACTTAGCATTTTTCACAATAAAACACATATTCAGATTATGGCAGTTTTTAAAGCATTTCCTAATGACTCAAAGAAACTATACTTATATACAGTGTCTCCCCAAGTTTAATGAGTATCCCAGGTAAGCAGCTAATCAACTCAAATGGAGAAGTCTGAGACACCAAATATACATTTGTAAATTAAACCACAAGCAATATGAAGAGAGAAGGTTCTGTTTAAAACGTAACATGAAATAGTAGTTATTTTGCTATATAATGTGTATTCCATACCTATGCATTTAGTCCCCATTTATATTGCTTTGCTATCAGTTTGCTCTAGATAAAACAAATACATGTAAAGGTATGTAAGCATTACAGACTGAACAACACTAGTATCCAAAATCACACAATTTCCCTACAAAATACTATTAAAAACTTCTGCCTTGTTACAACAGACCCAACTCTAAAACCACAAGTTTTCCAATTCTCTTCAACGGAATGACTACTTTATACTGATAGATCCAGAATGTTTCAGATCATGGATTCTTTTCCAGAGGAAAAAACTTAAAAAAGAAAACTATGACAAAGAAAATACTCATAAATGTGCACCATAAGGGTAAACAGAGCAAGAGTGCTTTTGTCTGTAAAATGCTAGTAAGCATCCTTGGATTAAATTTGAAATGCAAAGCATGAAACGCACATCTTCTGTACATGAAGTATTCCTTGAAATGGAAGGCTTATTTCCAGATAAATCACAGGCCACTGTCTTTGATTAAGAAATGGTCAGCTAATATAAATCAATACAGTTTCATTGACATCAGTAAGTATTGATTTACAACAAATAAAAATACAACCCAGTACCAAAAAATGAAGAAGGCACTGCAATTTATTAGTTTTGTTTTATTTTTATAGCTCTGAAATTAATACTGAGAGAAATTGTAAGTAAAGAATTAAAACTTTACATGCCTGATGTTTGGGAAAGTTTAACCACTCTGTATGAATTTAGCAAACAATTTAAATGACAGCAAAATATGCAAGCAAAAAATAGCCTAAGCTTATACACTAAAATTCGTCATGCTTTAGGTCAGCTGGATGACCTTAAATTGCTTATAACTATTAACATAATGGAATTGTAACAACTTGGTAATGCAGAAGAGGTATAAGCTACTAGCTGCGAATATGGAACAAAAAACCAGAATGGTTATCAGGTAATGATCATGGCATCTCTTCCAATTAAAAAAAACCCAAACAAGCCAGAACGTATACGGTTTCTTTTTTAGCTCTGGCACAATCAAAGGATTGCAGAAAAAGGCAAAAGAAACACAAGCAGCAAAATATCCATGTGCAGCAACACCACTGAAGCAAAGCATTCAGTAGGCTCTAATGGTCTGATCAGCTTAGCCTTTTCCTCAATTCCTGTGACATGCACATTTCATCTACTTTTTAAATTCCATCCAACTCCTTTTACTGAAACACACAGATTTGGCTAGTGTACTCAAATCCAAGTAGTTAATAACTACAAGTAGCCTACATTTCCTTCTAATGTCATCCATCACAAAAAGATACGGCAAAACTATTTTAAAACGAAACACAAAACCCCAATGCTAACAGTCCTAAATTTTCATTAGTATACAAAAAAAACCCACCAAATACACACCTGATGCGGCAAAGCAAATGTTGAAATATCCACAAAAAAAAAAAAAAAATCCTGAATTCTTTGACCTCTTGAAGGTCAAACTTAGGTCTTTATTTAAAAAAAAAATTTACTGTTTTGGCAGGTATATTTGAAATAAGTTTGGTTTATGTATTTCCTTTTACTTATATTTAGGCAAAAGTAAAAGTATAATTTAAACAGTTATTTTTTCGTAGTCTCCTTGGAAGCTGCTATTATAACTTTTCATTTGTAACCAAGTCTCCTTTACTGTGTGAAGTTTTCCATGACACTATGCAGTAATTTTTGTCAACTAAAATAGCCAGTTGTGATTATGTTACTTGTTATCCCCAGAATTTCAGAACAGAGGTCAGCTATTCAAATGAACTTTTCCTATTTATAATGCAACTTTTCTCCTTACTAGTATTGAGAAGATACTATCTATCATTATGCATATATTTAATTGGAATAAAAAAAAATGTAACAGTAACAGTGATTTATTAGATCAGGTAAACGTTATGCACCTGTCTTCACTATTCCATCCCATGAATTCCTGGACTTACCCCTGTTCTTGAGCGGTTTTGCCCTTCAAAAGGAAGGGCTAGAATTCTTTTATACTGAATCTTCCTCTTTATCCCAAGATTCTCAGACTGCTATTCATGATTACATCACCTTTCCTACTCTCCATGTTAAGGAACAGGAGGCATAACTAACTACTAGGACCAGACCCTATAGCAATTGGGGCCAGACATATATCCAGAGAGAAACTCTATAATTAGTTAGAATGGTATTTCATTTAAAAAAAAATGTTAGTTATTATTAGAATAAAGTTATGTGTTGCAAGCATCTTTCTGCCATTATAATGTTTAACAGATTTTATAGAATATCCTATAGCACAGGTTTGAAGAGAGCATTGAGGTGGGATGAGGGGGAGAGAAGAAGAAAAACAATATTTGTTAAGATATCCCAAAAGCAGACATGCATGGCACACTCAAAAAAAACCCTTACCTTTGGAAGCTCAGCATCTGGCTTTTTGTGTGACAGTAACTTGTAGGTGTTAAGGTTGTTTTCAAAGCTCCTAAATAAATAAGTAAATGAGATAAATAAAATAGTAAATTTTTCAACTCAGTTATTTTAAACAAACACTTGAATTTTTCCAAAACTTTTAAAAACAGGTATGTAATATTTGGACCAAAGTTATTACAAACGCAAAACACAATAAAAACTGGAAATGAGAGAACACTGGAAAATACTCTATATTATTCAAAATAATGGTGAAAAAACACAATACAAAATAACTACATAGCTGGAAAGTGAGTTTTATAGATTGGTGATAAAGCATTTTATTACCAAATGGCTTGAAACAGAAAATGATCTGTTGACACATAAGAGTACAGAACATCTCCCAACATTACTGTTGGAAAACTACCAGCTACGTACAAACAAGCTCACAGGATTGGCCTCAAAATTTTGAGCAAACATATGGTTGCTACCAGTCAGCTTATACAACACTATCTTAGTATCAGTCACTAGTCACTAGCCTGACACAGTACTGAACTACAGTTTTCTTTGTTTTGCATGTTTTTATGCAAATAAGAATTTCAATTACTCTATTTAAGCAACATTTCTTCCATCTCCTTTATTATTCTTAAATACATAAACCCACATGTCTATTAAGTTATTTAAAATAAGATGTGAAATGCCAGCAGAATAGCACATAAATTCAGCTTTTCTAGAGTAAATAAATTGATACAGGTTATTTGCCATACCTTCCACGAAGCCTCACAGCCTCAACAAATCTTCCCTCATCCATGGCTTTCTGGACTTCTTGAGTCTTGAAAAAACAAGTTGATTACTCAATACGTTTAAAACACACAGGAAGCTGATTATTTAATATATTCCAGTAAATAGATCATTCTGAAATAGCCTTCCAAAGTGAAAAAATAAAAATTGACATTCATTAATGTATGAACTACCTCAGCATAAATTACAGTGGACAGAAGAACAAAGTAGAAGCAGACACCTAAAGCTTTGCTAGGAGGAAAAAATAAAAATCATTGTATCTATTCTGCATTTTCTTTTTTTAGCTTAAGTTGAACAGTTTTAGTGCTGAAACCTGATTGTTGTGTATGACATGTAAAGGGATGCAAGCATCTGAAGAATTTGTCGTAGCAATAAAAAGAGAACACACATGAAGTTCATTACTCCCAAATGTGGGACATTGCTGCACACATTCCCATCAGTGTTTTAATGACAACAGGCAATTATTGTACACAGTGGTCTGTTGTAGTTAATGAGTAACTATAAACTGGCATTTTGCCAGAAACTCACCATCTGCACACACTCCATCAAAGGCAGACGGACAGCCTGGTTTCCGGACAGGGACACGACACAGGCAGGGGTAGCTGGAGTAGCTTCTAAAAGGGCAAGTACAGCTTCCACACCCATACGACTTGCCTGAAAACAGAAAATGTTTGAATATTCAAGCAAGCACGTAAAAGCACTAGGCATCCAATCGCAGAAATGGCCATGACTTCTCTGTAAATCAAGCTGAAACCAATTACTCCTTGGCAGGTGAAAATGTTGCAGGCTGTTTAATAGTATAGACAATAGTTCTTGCAGCTTTGCTTTTTAAACCTAATATAGATTACTTTACATGAAGTGCTTCACTATTCTGAATTTGAGCTATTCAGCCAGTTAATGTGAGATAATAATTGGATTTGTCAAGTTAATCAGGTAAAGAACTACCCCACTCCCAAATAAATAATCAGAACGTAGTTGTACCATGTGGTGCCGTAATTACTTTAGGTTCACTCACCAAAATTCTGTCAAAAGCTGAAGGGGTTCCACCTCTTTGCACATGACCCAGGATAGTTACTCGGGTGTCAAAACCGAGCCGCTGAACCACAAGCTGCAAAGAATTTCAAAATATAGTGGGTTTATTATCATCATCATTATTTTATATACGCACATGTTAGCATTCCTCTGCTTCACATACTATTGGAATAATAAAATTCTACACGTAATATACAGTATTATGTCAACAGTTATGAAAACACTACAAAAGTTAAGCCAGGCTTCAGTTTATTCCTAAACTAGAACGAAACTCCAGATTCCTAACTGAAAGGAACACTTTATTTATTAATGGAAAAACAGTGGCTTAGATTGCAATGCTTTAACTGCAGTTATAATGGCTTCATTATGCACAGTCCTCAGCCTTAAAAAAAGCAGGTCTAAATATTGTAATTAGAGTACTTGAAGAAAGTTCAATTACAGTGTTTTATTCACTCCATGTTTCATCTATGTGCAAGATTACACATCCCAAAAGATTCTGAGCAAAACTTTAGTGAACATGATTTTTAACCTTAATTGACAAGACTCTTAAAACTTGCAGTAAAAATTATAGTAATAAAACTATTTAATTCAGTCAGACTTTCCTTCAATTTCCTCTGTTATATATCAGATCTAAAGTCACAGAAAGACATCTTTTATTAACACATTATCAGTGAGCACCTAAGGTTAGGAATAAGTGATGGATACCGTAAAGCAGGAAAAAATTTCATAAATTATTTACAAAATCTTCCGTCCCTGCTATTTGTAGTTTTTGAATGTTTTAACTAGCTGAAATTTGCAACAAGCAAGTAATATTTCTTCCATAAATGCATAATAACTATCTGTTGTATGTACACTTATCATCTGGTGCTAAAGTTTACTTTGCAAAACTGCAGTTCTGAATTTAGAGTCAAAGGTTACTCTCAAATTGACAGCTATTGAAGACAAAACTTCACAGTCACAGATAAACCCCAGGTAAAGTCAAAGTGTCACAGCACCTTCCTGCCAATGGCTATTTTTCAACTTATTTTCTTAAGAGACCCTTTCCAAGAAAAGCAGAATAGCTTCAGCTCAAAAGTTTTTCTTAAACTTTGACACCAATGAAATTTTTGGCAAAGTAACCATTTAGAAAAAAGTGACAAGACTTTGTCCAAAGTAGACACTATTATTTCACTATGAGACAGATCATTATTAAAATTTTACAAGAAATACAAAGTAAAACAGGATTATAATTACTGAATTGAACTGATTTCAGACACTCTACCCATGAAGTAGGTTTCTAGAGTGTTGTCTTATTTTACAAGGAAACAAGGTTCTAATTAACAGGCACTGAAATAATTCCCCTTTAAGTGGGATGTGGATTCAGATAATAAAGCACAAATATAAAGTATAACCAGCAAGCTGTGTGATAAGCTACTTTACAGGAACAGATTTACTTTACAGAAACGTTATTGTTAGTAACAAGCCCCATCTTAAGAACAAAACAGAAAGTGCATCATAAGGATGCTGACACTTACATCCTTAACCTTCTCTGATGTTATAGGTTTGTTGTGGCAATCAATAGCTCCTTCAGCTACAATAATAATATTCAGCCTTTTCTTTCGTGCACGATTCTATAATAAAAATAAAAGCACATCCATGTAATAAAAAAAACTTTAAGAAATTTACAGCACAATTTTATAATCAACTGCTATACATTAAGCTGCTAGGATTTGAGGAAATATTTCTTGATCACTGCAGAGTTCTCACATATTTTATATTCATACAGGTCTTTTCACCGATGAAGTGAAATGTCTTATATCAAACTAATGAGGAAAGGTACACACACTGCTTATATATTAATAGTTTTATGTAATCCTTAGAGTAGGTCATATAGTTCTTCAAAACAAGCACAGAATGCAAGAAAAGAACTGTTAAAGATCAAATGGCACTATCTGTGACACCGAAACAAAGACTTGTGAAAGTTCTCATCACATGTTTAAATCACTGTTTTCAAACAGCAGCTGCAAAAATGTCAGGAAATCCCAAACATAGTAACAGATTACCTCTGAAAGCTTAACACACATTGAATCTTCCCATCCTTCTTCTGGTGGGTATTCAGGAATAAATACCCAATCTGCACCACAGGCTAAGGCACTAACAAGAGCTAGATACCTAATAAACATAAGAAGTGATTAGACATTTATGGTTCACATTTCTTGATCTTTCATAATTGTATCTGTATGAGACACAAACTGCTGAAGACAATACATACCCACAGTGTCTCCCCATAACCTCCAGAACAAACGTCCTCTGATGGCTGTAAAAATAAGAAAACCAATTAACTGTAATATTGCAACTCAAAAATCCAGTCCAAACTCTTGAAATCAGAACCTGGTATCAGGAAATAGCCTGTGTTTACCATGCTTACCAAGCACAGAATTCATTAGTAAAATAGAGGCATAATTCATTTTCACTACTACTTTCTTCTAAAACATGTAAAGGCAGTTAGGAGAGACGAGGTGAACATTTACTTGAAATGTAAATGATGCAGACCCACAGTTAAGAACCATAATGATATAGCTGTATTAAAAAAAAAAAAAAAAAATCATTTAACTGCTTAAATTTTACCTACGGAGAGCTTATATACAAACAGATGTTACTTTGTACTATTCAAAGTGTGTCTGGATCTTCTCTAGAAGAGTAGGTATGTCTGGGAAGGACTAAAAACATATTAAAAAAACAAAGCCTGCCTCTAAAGCTGATGCAGCCTCTACGATCAGATGCTTGAAGTACTGCCATGACAAGATGGAAAAGCCGTTATTAAGCAAAAAAGAAAATGGAGACACTTGAAAGATGCAACCAAAAAGAGCTCTTATTCCCACTCTAAATACTACAAATACCAGCTACCTAACTTCTATGTAAAATTAACTTGTAATCGCCACTATTGTCTGGCAATAGGGAATTTCAGATTTGAAGCATAAACAGTTGTATATTTGTTACAGTTTTCTGTTACATGCACAATATACCTTTGAGCAGTGGTCATGATGGCATCCACAACTTCAATGATTCTGTGCAAGGCTGAGTCAGTACCTATGGTCATATCAGTGCCGCAGAAGTCATTGTCTATGGATCCAACCATTCCCACAATGTTAAGGTAAGCATATTTCTTAACAGCCTCTTCATCAATATTTCCTGTAAAGAAGTATCCAGAGAAAGAGTTGTAAGATTTAAAAAACCACAAACATTTTAGACATATTTCTTGGGTGGTCTACTTTTGTAAATTAATCATATCCAAAATTTAAGTTATGTTTAGACATCTTAGGTAACAAGGTTAGTCAAAACTACAAACAAAAGCCAATCAAACAACCAACCAACCAACAGAATCCTGCATAGAACTCCTTACAGTAAGGAAGGAAACAAAAGCTTTTCAGTCCATTTCAGTGTCAACAGATTATCAAGTTTCGTAACCAACCTTAATATTGATTGTTTGGACTTAAACAATAGCATTCAAATTGTCTCAGCATATGACATACAATGAAGAAGAATGCAAACTGGGTATGATTACGGGCATGTAAACAATCAAAAACCAGCAATAAACTTTTGAAAACTTCTCTTCTGCAACACTGAAAGGCTCTGATTTCATTATTAATAAGCAAATAGAATACAAAAGCTCCTATTCTAAGTCTTAGACTGTGTCTCCCAAGACATCAGTGAAAATGCTGAATCATCCAAGAGTACTAAAGGATCTCAAGGATGAAATACCTTAGCAATTAAGTGCTTAAAACTACCGCAGTATCTGTGGATGAGATAGTACTAAATATAATGCCAAATTTTTAATATGGGATTCAGGAACTGTATATCAGTGTGTTTAATGTCTATACTAGAGAAAGTGGTAGAAACCATAATGAAAAATATAATTAATGTCCATAAATACAGCATTCTGAAGAAGAATCAAAATGTTTTCTATGAATGTACACCATGCATTACAAACCTTTCTAGAGTTCCAAAGGTGACTTAATAATCACATGAATAAGGGATATCTGGTTAACATATTCTACTTAGATTTCTAAAAAGCCATTGACAAGATCTGTCCTCAAAAGACTTTGAGGAAACTAAGTAGCCACAGCGTAAGAAAGAAGGCTTTTGCACAGAATAAATAATGTGAAACAGAGGGTAAAAAATATGAAACAGAGGGCAGTAGTAAATGCAAGGTCTTGTATCTGAGGAAAGTAACCAGTGGAGTTCTACAAGGGATCTGCGCTGTTCAACAGACTCAGCAATAACCTAGAAAAGGGAATGAGCAGTAAGGTGCCAAAGTTTACTGACCAAACCGAATTATTTGGGATCTAAAGGTGTGGAGTGTCTCAGAAGAAATGAAGAAGCTTAGCAAGACACAGTGAGCAGTAAAGTATCAGATGGAATTCATTGTAGATAAATGTAAACTAATACACATGAAAAATGTACCCTAAAATCACGAACAAAATAGTGCTATTTTCAGCATAATACTATAATAATGCTGTTTTCATTAATAATTCAGCCTCAATGCTCAATAGCAGTCAAAAAAAATCAAAATATTAGAAAACATTAGGAAAAGAATAGAAAACAAAACGAAGTTCATTATACTACTGTGTAGATCCATGGTTTGCCCTCATCTTGAATACTGGGTGCAGTTGTGGTCCTCCCCACCTCAGAAAGGACATGGTAGAACTGGAAAAGGTTCAGAGAAGGGCAACAAAGATGATCAAAGGTATAGAACTTACATATAAGGAACAACTAAGCAAACTAGGACTCTTCCATCTAGAAAAAGATGATGAAGGGAAAATAAGACAGCCATAAAATCTCAAGTGGCATGCAGAGAGGAAGCAGAATCAATCATTCACTGTTTTGTTATAACACAAAAATTACAGGACATCAAATGAAACTAGAAGCCAGCAGGATCAAAATAAACAGAAGGAGAAGATTCTTCACAATCTTCATCATTCAGTGAAGCTGTGTAATTCCTTGCTACACAGTGTTTTCAGCAACAAGCTGTATACTTTCAAGGAGACCGTACACACTTGTGGAAGAGAAATTCATTGAGGACTGCTAACAGAATCTGGTTCAGGAAGTCCTGAAGACAGAAATGGATGGAGCCTATCAGAGTATTTCTATATTATGAATAACATATAGCATCCGCACAGCATTATTTAGGCGTGTTCTGTTCTTTCACTCCTCCCCATACATTCTCTTGGATGCCATCAAAGACAGCTGCTGGGCTGGATGCACTTTTAGCAACAGCCTCTTAATGTTCTGATCTTAAACAAATAGTGACATATAAGCATCACAATTTAATAACAACCAAGTGTGTAGCTTGTTGTAGGAAAGGAATTACCATCTCAGTTTGGATTTGAGGGCAAAGGGCTTTTCAAGCAGAAGGTTCAGGCCCTGCCACACAGACAAGTTGCCCAGTAATAGATTTGGCTTTTTTGAACCTTTATGGTATATAAGAAAGAATGTATAGACATCAAAAAGTATTACATTACGAAGAACCATGTAATTTCCTACAATGTATGCATTTGAATTTTGAATTTAAGAAATATCCTCTGGATATACTTTGTGTACTTACAGTTAGGGTGCATAACTTACCTGGATATTGGACTAGAAGTCTACAGGATCTAAATGCAAACTTACCTTTCTGTGCCAGTTCTTCCAGAAGTCCACTCCATTCTTCACGGAAAAGATTGGCACCAGTTAAGCTACCATCTCCGCCAATCACACAAAGATTAGTGATCCCTCTCTGAACCAAGTTGCAGGCTGCCTGGAGGCGGCCCTCCCGGGTACGAAAGGATTTGCAGCGTGCACTACCAATAACTGTACCTCCCTAGAAAAAGGATGTGTAACAGTTTTAATTTATAATCCAGTATTTTGTTAGATTTTTTTTTAAGATGGATTAATGATGAATGGTTATTTCATAGCATAATCTCCATCTTTAATTTTACAGTGAGTAAGAAGTAATGAAAAACAAAGAATTATCAAACCTGCGGGAAATTATGTTCTCAAGAGTGAATACACACACCAGGGAGAAGAGGGAAAACATTGAAAAGTGACTGATAAAAAGCTACTCTTGAAGGAAAATGTTAAATTATTGAAATTAATCCCAAATAGCATTCCAATTAATTCTCCAATTATTACTTATATGTGGTGACAATAAGGGAAGTGATCGTGCCCCTGTACTCGGCACTGGTGAGGCTGCGTCTCAAATCCTGTGTTCAGTTTTGAGCCCCTCACTACAAGAAGGATGTTGAGGTGCTGGAGCATGTCCAGAGAAGGGCAACGAAGCTGATGAAGGGTTTAGAGCACAAATCTTATGAGGAGCGGCTGAGAGAACTGGGGTTGTTCAGTCTGGAGAAGAAGAGGCTGAAGGGAGACCTTATCGCTCTCTACAACTACCTGAACAGGGCTGTGGTGAGGTGGGTGTTGGTCTCTTCTCCCAAGTAACTAGTGATAGGGTGAGAGGAAATGGCCTCAAGTTGCGCCGGGGGAGGTTTAGACTGGATGTTAGGAAAAATTTCTTCACCAAGAGAGTGGTCAAGCATTGGACCAGGCTGCCCAGGGAGGTGGTGGAGTCACCATCACTGGAAGTGTCCAAAAAGTGTGTGAACGTGGCACTTCGGGACATGGTTAGTGGGCATAGTGGTGTTGGGTTGATGGTTGGACTTGATGATCTTAAAGATCTTTTCCAACCTTAACGATTCTGTGACAATAGGAAAAGTGACACAGTGCTAAGTAGTTAAGAATTTAGATGAAATTGCTTCAAAGCACAACATTTTTCCCTCAATATAATGAAATATATAAACAATAACAGAACAGAGGTATCCCTAAAGCTCAAAATTAGCATTTATTGCCATTCCACAGAATTACGGAAAGAACTGCTTCCACATTTAGTGCTGTATAGATCAGACCAATGTTAAATTTTCTGTTTTATTAATTTAGCTGCTGTATTTATTAATATGATTTTAAAAGCTTCCTCCAAAAATTGAAGTAATTATCTTCAAAAAAGACTGAAGCACCCTGTCACTGAAAAGTGCAGGGTATCTTGCTGAAAACAAGTTAGTTACAAATCTTCTGTGTTTATGTTGTTCAGTCACTCACGAAAAGTCTAATTTTTGCTTTATTTATGGTCACAGTGAAAAATAAAATTAAGACTTCAAAAACATTTTCTTTTCCTGCAAACAAATCTAGAGATGATTACCTCACTTTTGCACAAACATTTCCTTCACTTCAACTTAAAATACATCAGTCAGGCCAATCTAAATTTGAGCTCAAATCTGTAGAGGCTGTACTGATATGATTTTTCCCAATCAACAGGTGTTTCACCTCTCAATCCAACCCTAGGCACTATTTTACCATCTATGTTGCAATACACAACAGCTGCTACTGGAAGAAGAAAGAAGTGGAACAGAAGCAGCTCAGCTTTCTCCACATACAAAAAAGTAGAAGTGTACACATGGTTATATTTTAAAAGTAACCATCAGGACTAAAAAAAAAAATATATCCAAACTAGATACTTTCATGCTTAAAAAAAACATAATTGTATGTGGAAAAGAGACTATGTATTTGTAACAATGTACTACAATTTGTTCTGACTAAACAGAAATACAGGTTGGGCTGAAAAATCTTTTATCAAAACAACTAAACATATTCTTTAAGACACATCCTCAGCTTCCCTGTTGGTCTGTTGAATTCCTAGCAATGAGGCTCAGAAAAGTGTTATTCTTAGAGTATGTATGCTATATACATGCATAGAATGCCTACATCCTGCTCCTGCCTATGCTCCTGTGTGGCTTGGACATGACATCTCAATTACATCTTAATCATAAGATTACAGATTCTACGAGATAGACAGGGGATTAAAAAAAAAAAAAACCAAACCCAAAAAACCAAACATAGGTGGACAAAATATCTCACAGTATTCCAAGGTATTTGTTTGTTAAAAAGAAGTAATAAAAAAAAAAAAAAAAAAAAAATCTATTTTTCTCTCTGCTAACTGCTTTATGTTTATTACATTAGCTTTACAGAAAGCTCCAAAGAAACCCATGCTTCACTGGAGGTAGTTTTCAGAAAGCTTGGCAAGCAGTAAGGCCTCTTTGCCAAACATAGCACCTGCTCTGGAAGAGGTAACAATATTACCATGCTGTGGAAAAGTGTAAGGAGATCCAAATGGCCACCTTGCAGAATGTTGTAATATAAATGTACAGTGACAAAGTCACTGGTATTATCTGAGCTCTGGAGAACTGTACTGTAATTACACCCATTACTATAATTCTAAATCCACTTACACAGAAAGCCAACAGGGTTTCGTAAGAAAACACCTGCCTTACACAACACAGTTGTTTCACACTGGCCCTATAATGTCTTTTTTTAATTAAATATAGGTTTGTCAATGTGGCTTTAGGAGGCTAATGACATGTAACGCTGAAAATCTAGGACAAAGGTTTTCAAGGTTATTTCTGTGCACCGAATACAAGACAACACAAAGATCTTTATATTGTCAAACACCTATACTGTAGAAATGAGGCTCTGCTAGGAGTGGTATGTGCTGGTCATTCAGTCATCACAGAATTCGAATCCGTAATTACAGCAGTTGCCTGGATCTAGAATTTTGGTTCCCTCTTTAAAGAGAGAGGGTTTGGGTCCCACCCCCTAACACTTACCACTTGCAGGATACTTGAAACACTTTCCCATGAAACTTCTACAATATTATCACCTCCATCAACCATTCCCTGGTAACCCTGAAAGAGAAAAGGTATTTCAGAAGTCTGATTTGAAAAACTGTATAACATGTCCACTGCAGTTATACTCACCTTGTGTATTTTAATACAACTTTAAGTAGTTAAAAACACTGAATAAAAAAATACTCCATTTAAATGAAACAACATTGAAACAGGTATCACATTAGGGGGGGAAAAAGCCAAACAAACCCTCTTCCTAAAACATCAGTTCCAAAGACAACTTCAAGATAAAGTAATACTTTACAAAAATTACACGGCCTATAAAATAGAATGGCAACGCATTTCCCCTTTCTTCGGAATAAATATTCAGTTATTTTTGAAAAACTACAAAGACAGAAGAGCTTTGAAAAGCATTATAAAATACACTTCCTAAAAACATAACCTCAGTCTGAGGTCATGATCTTCAAAAAATATCTAACTTTAAAACACTTCGTACGCTTTTTCCCCCAAGGTAGGTATAAGCAAAACAAAACAAAGGGCAACAACCAAAAATTTTTCATAAAGGAAGAAGAAATCAGGTCACATAATCTGTATTCTTTTTTGGAGGCAGTTACACAATAAATAGATGACAGAAATTTAGTAGAAAAATACAACTTTTAGTGATGCATTTAAGAAATCCATAACACCTTAAGTCAAATGGTCTTCACAAACCAATGCACACTGTAGTATAGGAAGAACTACACTTAGTTGAAAGAAGGAAAGCTATCCAGTGAGCAGATGAACTTTGTTTTATGCCTGGCTTTATTAACTCTGCATAAATACTAGCAGAAAGATAGTGGCAATTAGATTTTTTTCCATTAGGTGATATTGTGAACACTGATTTTAAAAAAAAAGAGAAAAAAAGGAAAATACAGCATATACCTGGAAAAACCTAACTGATACAGACACCAGAATAAAAATGGAGTTACCATTCACCTTGTTGACACTTATTTAAATCCAAAGAGAAAAACACTCACAAGCTAGGTTCAGGAAAGCAAACAAAGACACCAAACAAAAATAAACATGACCATGCTTATGTCTCCATTTTTAGATTATGTGTACATATGGATAGTCATGCTGAGGAACAATTAGTTAACCTTTCTTCTCTACGCAGTTCTTGCAAGACTGTACATATTTAGTTTTAGGGTTCTCAGTAATATATCAGGTGGAACTAGAAATAGAAGAGAGTTTAGAAGACAGCTCAACTGACATTATGAACTGGAGACACTTTGACACAATCCAGAGTATTTGTCAATTTTATCCAGTAAGCAGTAACTTGGAAATGTACTAAGCCTACACTGGCTTAAAAAGCCATATATATTATATGAATAATATGTCATATTTGTAATCCCTCACTAGCATGATAGCATAAGAATATAAATATAGCCTAGACTCAGCAAAAGTATGAGGTACTCAAATTAAGCTTTCTAGGAATCTCATACATATTCCAAGGGGAAAGTGTCAATTTCTGCTCAGTGAGACTTGACTAGTAAATTTACATAGAAGATGATGAAGTAATAGTAAAGAAACAGTTAGGTCTCTAATTTCTGTTATTCAACAGATCTTTTCAATATTTTGTACACTCTCCAGGTAATTTAGATATCAATCTGATGTATACACCTACTGTCTTGGATACTAATGTATACTCATAACAACTTGAAGTGAAAACATTATTTGCACTATGCTTAACCTACATAACTCAAAAAAACCTAAATTCGTTCTCAGATAAAGTACAAAGATCTTCAGACAGAAACATTACAGTGGATCCAACTGAGCTTGATGAAGGCTAATAAATTAGTAAGCTCACTTATCAGAAGTTTGCTTCATTTTTGTTTTTAAAACAAAGAATCTGATGTTCACTGTATCACTCACTAATGGACTGAAAGCTTCTCCTATCAGTGTTCTTACTGGCAACTACAGTAACACTAAGATTCATAAGAAACAAATCCTGAAAGAATAGTGCAATGTTGCATCCTAACTCAGTTTGTAACACTGACTATAGTAAGCTACAATGTGACACAGATATATGCGCCTCACATATTTGCTCAAATCATTCACCTTCCATTTTTACTTCAGAGGAAAAACAAAGGAGACCCAAGAAAGCATTATATACAGTAAATATATACATAATTATATACATATCATGAGACTTGTGGATGAAAACTCCCTATTTGTATTTTATTATATCTAAAACACACGGAGAAGCAAATGGATAAACTACTATTTGAAATAGTCTGCAAGATTTGAAACACCTTACAGCTAGGCTAAGGATGAGCTATGACAGACTCCTGCACCATGCACATCTTTAAAGTAGAACAAACTCAAGCATTCTGGTGAGGAGTCCACACTGGTTCTACCTTTTCTGTGTAGACAAAGTGAGAATAGAAGCTGTATTAACAAGATCAACTCGATTTTATGCTTATTCCTTCCTCTACCCAAAATCTGAATATTCAAAGATGAACAAGAGGAAATCTCTGTGGGTCATATGTTCCTATACACCGTAACTCCTGGAGAGAGTGGCAGAGACAGCAAACCTTGCTTCCAGTCTTAATTCCACAAACAAAAGCTTTCGAAAAAGAACAAGCCATCGAAAAAGAACAAGCCATCTGCTGATATGTTACACGTGAGACATTTGGGGCTTTAACAGTTGCTTAAGTTTACTTACTGAGCTTTTTTCGCTATTGCTCAACAATGTAAAATACTAGCATCACTGAGTGCACAAACCACCACATAAAAGACATGAAGTTTTCCTCACAGAAATCCAGGACTGCCGTACCATTGCATTTCCAATGCTGGCCTCTTGATAAAAAGATTCTTAATCAAGATGAAGAATCTAAAAGTCCCATAGCTTAGTAGTAAGAGCACGCATCCACTGGGAACTATGTGCTTCAATCCTGGAAAAAGGGCAGGTTATTTGTATTATATTTAAGACCTCAGTTTCTAAAATGAATTGCCATAAATGAGAGGCATCACTTTTTCTTCTCATTCTCAATTAAAACAGAACAAAACCAACTTAAATCACTTCTGATTAGTGAAAAGAATTCAAACTAGCCTCCTAGAGCAACCTGGTACTTTTACATGTACTTCCATCTCCTAGACTTTCACAGCATGAGTGAAATAAGCCCACAGGTATTCAAATTTCAATTCAGGTTGGGATAGACTTGTGGAATAATATGATGCTAGTCAGTGAGGGTGACTACAGACTGTTGATATACTAAAATTAAATACTAAAAGATATTAATATGAATAAAATATGAAACTAGGCCAACTGTATACAGGAAGCACTTGTTTCCACAAATTAATAACAAAATTTTCAAATAAATTTTAAAGCTGTAAAATTAGGGTTTATATAAACTATATAAATTATATAAAATAACTATAAAATAAATAAAACTATTAGAAACTATTATATTTATTACTATAAAACTATTATTTTATATAATAACATATAAATAACTATAGTTTTTATATAAACTATTTTATACTTTTAATTTTCACATTCATTCATCATTTTTCTTCTTCTTTTGGGAATCAAAGTATGTCCAGCTAGCCCATGAGTTCCAATGTCTAACTGTTTATTTGGGTTTTGGTAAACCCAGCTTAAAGGCTAGAAAATTACCTGTACCTAGTTCATTGTTAATTTTTATTTATTTTTCTTGGTAATCTCTCTCAGATCACAAAATGAAGCAAAATGGAATTAGGAAACAAAATGAAATTAGTTATTGTTTTCGTTGGTATAAGGAACTAATTTTAGCCACAACTGTAGAAGACAGATGGTTCTACAGCACAAAAAGAGTTCTTTATGACAGAGAAAGTTACAGGAGAAAGAGAGTGTACGACAGCTAGAGCAAAATAGGCTTGAAAAGGCTGAGACCTTTAACTCCATTTTTGCCTCCAAATAAGAAAACAGTTTTCACCTTTCGGATGTTGCCACTCCAGTTTTCTTCTTAATTTTCTTCAGAGCAGCCTCAATACAAGTGTCACTTTACCTTGACAGATGTGTGTCTAGTTAAAATGTCTGCTCAAAACTTTGCCTAAAAATACACTATTCTCATCACTTAACACATTGAAGTCTGCATTTCATAAACTAATTTAGAAGGACCTTATTAAAAGTATTAAATAAAATAACTTCAAGTATATAAAAAAATACATCTCCTCTGTATACATCATGCAAAGGCTTATAACAGGGATCATTAGTGACAAGACTTACCCCAAGATTTTTACCTTTCACTACACTTAGCACGTGCATTTGTTTCCTATTTCAGAATGCTGAAATTAAGTAGTTGTTTCATTTCAAAGCTTGCATATGTTTCTCTGAAGTACTTACATGCACTGTGAAAGAAAACTGACTTCGTATTTTAATTAACACAGAGTCAGAGTGTCAAAAAGCTTAGCACTTAGTACTTAGAATAGAATCACAGATTCCTGAAACATAGAACTGAATGGACTAATCTAGAAGCAAAGATCTCTTTTGGAGCTATTACCCACTTAAGTATGTGTAATGTGAAATGTGCATTTTTCTTCCAGACTATATGGTTACAATGCAGATAGAATGACAATATATAATGAAAACTCAAAACTCCAACACTGACTTTCATTTTCATTCAGAAGTATCTGTGACTTCACATTGGTAAACTCTAGCAATTAGCAGAGGAACATGGTAACTTAAATAGTACAATTTTGCTAAGCTCAGAAAAACAGAAATATCCAAATTTATCTGGAAATTTATCAGTGAATACACTCTGTGATACAAACGAGAGTTTTTAAAAGGTGACAAAAATAAACACCCTGCAAGAATTACCATCTTTGTAGTTCATCTTAAGTTAAACATAATTTAAAAAAAATATTAAAAAGATCCAAGTTCTGGCCTTTAAAGACAGACAAAAAACCCCCTATATTTCCACAAAAGTATCTGACCCATTTCAGCAAGCCTGCAAAACTGCTGAACACTGAAGGAATTCTAGAGGTTGGCCATGTAATTAGCACACACCAAGTATTCAGAGCTACTTGCTGTAACACTGTAGTACAAAAGAATTTTGGAGCACAGTGCTCTGCTTATTTGCATTTCAATATACTTTGCATCTCTTTAGTAAATGAACTATAGGAATAAGCAGATACAGAAAGAAAATGGATAAATTGCTACCTTTTAAAGCTAAATTGTGTATTTTGCACACACAAAACTAAATCTAAAGTACTTTCCTAGCACTTCCACAAATTCAAGTACTCCATATGTTTATATTAAACATTAAACATTTACATTTTGCTAGGAATATTGACTACCAAGTTTTGCCCCATATCAAATGTTTATCACAACTTGTAATCACCTCAGGCTTCTAAGGAGTTGTACAGAAATCTCAGTGTGAACAGAACAACTTCTTACTAAATCTATTTACTGTATTGTATAATTCACAATTTTTATAAAAACTGAAAGTGTCAGCAGAAGTCTATCTATAACTTAGTCTTCCAGTAAGACATACACATATAGTATTAGTTTGGCATTTACATTAAACTTGTGTCATCATTTCTTCATATCGAGTAATTGTTACAGAAATTAACAATCTTCATGCACATGCAGTCATAAGCTTCAACAACAAAGTTCTGATGTCTGGACACACTACTTGATAGTGCAGGTTTTTGGTGGGGTCTTGGTTGTTTGTTGGTTGGACTTTTTTCAGTTACAGCTTTCTACCTATAAGCCAGGAAAGATGGCACCAGCCTGACAATACTCTTGATCAAATACAAGTTGTGTAATCTATGAAATGAGGGTGATAGCACATCCTTATCATACCCTGGGAAATGGACTGGGAGAAAGTCAAATTAAGAATTAGTAATTTAACTAGGTTTAGGAAGGTATTTATAAAGTACGATATTTGGGGCCAAACATCTAGCAAGTACACAAATACACAGCTCACTGCTGGGTGACAACCATCTCTGATTTTCTCAGCATTTTCAAGCTCCTGGTGGCACATGAAGATTTTCATATATTAAAAAAATTACTTTTAAATGAAGTAGTTTTAGCATATACCTTGTAAAAAGTACTTCCCACACCAAAAAAAAAAAAAAAAAGAGGTTGATATGATGAAAGGGAATGACATCTACAACATTTTTTTATTTATACTATTCACTCTCCATGAGGTTTCCACAAAAACTCAAGTATAATATAGAAGATAAATACAGAATGAAAAAAACCAAAAACTAACCTCATAAACAAAATACACTTTGGCTTTTACATAGATTCCCATGCGTACTACTGCGCGCACAGCAGCATTCATACCTGGGAAGAAAAAGCAAAATCACATTGTTATAGGTTATTCAGTATTTTTTGTACTCTATATATTTCTCAGTGTGTTTTAAAAAAAGGAAACATTAATTCATTCCTGAAGAAAGACAACAATCAGCATCTATTAAAACAGAAATTTGCTTAATGACAGTGCAATAAGCCCATGAGTATCAAGGGTGCAGAACTATTTGCTTTGTTACAATAATTATGTGGATGCCAGTATGTGTGTTAATCAGAGATTAAATTGCTACTGATTGTAAAACACCATTGTAACTGCCACTAAACCAGAAACAGAAAGTAAACTAATTTCACAATAACGATTAGTTTTCTATCTGAAATGTAAAACATCCAGCCAGTTAAAATTCAGCTTCTTAGGCTGAGAAATTATATCGTAGAAGTTCTTTTTCCTGAGCTTTCCAAAGTAACCCAGGTATATACACAGTATTTTGTGGGTAGCACAGCCAAAGCTCCTGACATGGACAGGTATCCACTTAAAAAGACAGAAATAGCAGTAATTTAACACAAGAAAAGCTGCATGAGACTCATTTGACAGAAGAGCGCCTAGATGTCACTTTGCTTCCCAGAATTGCACACTCACACTGGAATTCTCTGTTTACAGACATTTGACAAATTATACTGATGTAAAAATCTTCCATTTAAGGCCAGTGGTCAAACACTTAACCTCCTGAGCAACTGTGAAAGTTCCACTACACGGATCAAATGAATTTGTTGTAACCCATCCCTTCAGATACTGTGTTACCTTACTCGTTATTGAGAAAGCTCCCAAAAGTAATAAACTAATTGCTCCCATAGCACTTAAATAGACACAAGAGATTATGCAAAGCATGAAGACAGAAGTGGTTAGGCTACACTGAAAGAAATAGCCTCAGCACATCAGTTGAAAAAGGATGCCAGAAATGTGACAATCCAAAATATTGGGCACCAATTCTCCAAAACCATTGCACTTAATATAAAAATAGCGAAGTCATAGGTCTGCTCTGCTGTTCGACATAGGTGTTAAAGTGTTCACCTATATGGAGATGTAAAAAGTTGGTAACTAGAATACATAAACCCACAACACAGTCAGCCATAAAGATCTACTCCTACAATATCCACTATTATTGGAAAAAACACTGAGCTATAAAAGCTCACCTTCCTTAATAAAGAATGAGACTGAGGTTTTCTCCAAGATCTATTACTTAGGAACATACCAGATAGTCCCTGAAGTTGCCCAATGCAAAACAAAACATTAAGTTCACCAAAATCAAAAGTTGTTTTGTTGTTCATATAGATGTCACTGAGCATTAAGATTAAAATCACATATAACAGCGTTTTCACATCAATTCTGTATTGGGAAGTAACAGCAAGAGTTCTCTCAGCCAGAGCCAGCCTTGTGGCAGGGCTGGAAAAAGTTCTCAAATGCCAAGACAGCCAAAAGCACAGCTTTGGACGATGAGCTGGATCACGGCAAAGAAAAGCAGAGAATCTCATCTGACAGGCTGTACTGAAAAGAAAGTCAGCATACTCCATCTCGGATCAAAACAAATCTACTACACAGAGCAAAGTTATCTCCTCAGTGAAACAGTTTTCGTAACAAAAAGAACACCCCCACACCCACCCCCCTCACATACAGTGTCCCCTGGAAAGCAGAGACAAAGACCGTTAACTTTATAAAGCTGACAGTTCTATGGCACAGCACTGCCATTTTTCTCTACCAGGGAAGATGTAAGCGCAAGCTACTCCTTTCATCAAAGTCCACGGCTTGCTTCTATTAATGCACAACCACTGTATTGTCGTAAGTGAGAGGCTGGATTTATTTGGTTGTTAGGAAGGTTTTTTTGGTAGTTTTGGGTCTAAGAAGGGGGGTGTTTGGAGGGGGGGGGGCATTGTCATTGTTTGGGTTTAACCCCTGCCCGGCACAGAAACAAAGATAAGAACAACTTTTTATATTATCCATTTGGCTGCAGAATTCTAGAAAAGCAGCTAAAAGGTTCATTTTCTGAAGGGAAAAAGTTCATCCTCATTGGGTGAGGACTACTCAGAACTGCCCTTTTAAAAACCTTCTGTTTATGAGGTTCAACTTTGTCACCTCTCCCGTTTGCCACCTGAGAAGAAAAACTAAGACTATTTCAGGTATCTAATACATGTTCAATTATAAAGACTCCGGTATCTGATTCAGCAGTAGTCTCCGTATTCCAAGTATCTGTTGAATAAACAAAAAGCATCTGTGATCCAAAGAGGCTAAAGCAGAATAGTTTTGCCAGCAAAAATGTATCTTTAATAAAATACAAAGACATTAAATATAAACATCTATATGTTACATGTCTACCAAAAATACATACTTGTATTTTATCTGTTTCTTGCTCACATTTCTGCTTTATTGGTGCTTTTTATCTTTAGCATGCACCTCTCAATCAGTGTATTTTAAAGAAGGGTAGTAACTTTGTTCTCATTACAAATTCCCCAGATCCGCCATACCTTCGTTATGTATAAATTAGCCTACAAATGTTGATTTTGGTTTAACATTCGTACTTCTTCTAAAACAGAGTAAAATAGCAGCATTTATTTCTCAGAGTGACAAATCCATTAATTCGTTCCATGTGAATACATTTGTAATACAGCCACATACTTTTTTAGCGAATACTTTCCAGTTTCCATGTGTCTTACATGAGAAATGGGCAAAATTTGTAATTTATCTGCGGCAAGAAAGGGCAAAAACCCAGGGGAAAAAAAACCCACCACAAATTAGAGAAAGAAAGCATCTTCTCAGTACTACCACTGTAACTTTATAAGTTTATGCAACATACATTTTATTATAATTTGACAATGTATGTTTTATCTCTTTATACAGAAAAAGGACTTGGGCGTTTATTGGCAAGCTCCTGAAGAACTGGCTTACATTTCAGAAAGGCTGTGGACTGAAGGATGTTGTAATTTGATATGTACAAAATACAGTTAAAACATTGAAGCTTTAGACTTTTACATGTTGGCTATCTAAATCTGAATATACCGCTTGCAGTGATTCAAGTATGTAAATACAGAGAATTTCACAAAGTCTCTGTAGAACTTGTCTAACAAAATGTTGCTGTATTTGATTATTTGTGGAGTCTTACAATCGTATTTGTGAATTACCATAATAACTATGAAATGTAATTATATGCTTATTCTGAAAAAGAGATTTACCGGGTTAACCATGGATTTAGTCATGAATAAGTATACCCTGATAAACATATAGGATTAGAATAGCAGCTTCAGAAGAAAGCCACACGTAAAACCAGTATTTTTTTATAACGTAAGAATTATTTAAAATTTTTTCTGAATTACCAGTTGCTTTTGCATTAAAGGCTTTGACAGAGGAAAAGATTTATTTTGTTCTTTTGGACTCAAAGATTAAGTAATCTGCAACTACTGACATCTTTTTACATAATGTCTGAAATTAATTTAAGAGTTGATAATTTACTGTCCTTCCTGATACTGTATATTCAATTGTCTTTGAAAGGAATACTTTTCATAGCAGGGTTACAAACAGTACTGCAGAAATCCTGAAATTATTTTAAAGGCACTCCCTTCCCCCAAAAGGGTATTCCTCTCCCATGCTACATCCTGTTCCATGTACAGACACACTGCTACAACAGAGGAGTTTAAATAAAATTAAAACCCTATTGTGTGTTTAAGCCAAGTTTTCCTCACTTTAGTCAGCTAGACAGGCCTTTAAATAAGTAACTGTAATACTAACCATATAAAAGAAAGATCAAAACTACGCATCTTGGACAAGCATCAAGAAATACTTAAGTACCACCAATTTTAAAGATAAACATTAGCTTTAATGCATGCTTAATGACTTAGCACGTATGTTTAACGCCACCCTGAATAAAGATTCAGATTTAAAAGATTATATAGCAAAACACAGAAACTAAAGAAAATTACCAAACAGAAAGACTTTATTCAAGCATGTAAATCGATACATCAGTAATGATATAAGAGCCTATAATCATCAAAAGGAAAGTTGAAAAGAAGCAGTCAAATACAAGAACTGAACAAATCACTACAAAAAGAATTTGGTTTTTTTCCATTTACTTTTAATTACATAACAGATTTTATTGCATATAATCACAATAATGATTCTAGATACCTGAAAAAAACACTATACAGTTGTTCTAAACAGTGACACTGTATTAGAACACTCTACTGCACAAATATATACAATAGCACAACACCTAGACTACATCCATATCTCCTCCTTCAAAATTTAAAAAAAGTCTTAAGAGACTAGTTTCAATCATAGAATCCACTAATTATAGCAGTTCCTCAAAAACATTAAATGCATTGAAATAGTTACGCTCGTGCATTAATAACTACATTCCTTAATTTTACATATGTATAATAGTATAAATATAATTGGTATGGATACATATATATGTATTTTATATATATGTCTATACACTATTATTTGCTGGAAAAGGTGCCTTTTTTGGGGGGCTAGAATTCAAAAATTCCTTGTGACTATCTTGAAATCACGTTATTGTTAACAAATAAACTCTGTAATTTGGACAACATAAAAGGAGTGTGGTTCCCCCTTCCCCATCATGGTTTTTCATTTGTTTGGCATTTTTACATTTATTTTATTTGTTCAGTAGCAAATTTTTCCATCATATGCTACAAGGACAACATCAGTACATCTACGCTAATATATTAAATGTGTCCTGTAATGCTCCTTGGAGGCCTGTAATGCTTCACAAGTAGAAATATGTAATCTTTGCTTCCACAGTCATGACCTGTAATATTCCAAAACTCTGGAATCCAAGAGGCTATACGGTTCTTTTTAGCTGTTTCTAAGATCAGTATTTACTGAAAGAGTGGAGTTTATTTGTTCAGTGGCAAAATTTCTTCTTCCAATATAAGTTACCAGGACAACAGCAGCATATCTGCACTACTGTAATAAATACGCCTCAAAATGTTGGGAAGGCTATCATGCTTCAAACACAGAGATACGTAGATCTTTACTTCAGCAGTCATCATCTATGATATTCCAGACCATTACCATGTAATCCCTAAGTCGGTTACTTATGCTGTCTTCCACAACACTAAGTCTTTGAGTTTATCTCAAAAATAACACCGTCACATTCAAAAACAAAAATGCCGGTCAACAGCTCAAAGTAGCCACAAACACATCACTCCTCAACAGTACAGAATCACCTTCTGTCAGAAGCTTTTGGATGACATTGTTCCTGCTGCTGAGCCATACCTATCATGGTCCTAGAATATGCAGATGGTTGTACAAACATAAGTGACCTACGGCAACCAAAACTGTCAGTGGCAGCCACTGGCAACCAGTGTAAAATACCACCAGTGTACTTTATGACCTGAAGCAGACCATGGCCAGAGTCCCACAAAGCGAAGACAGAAGCCAGACTTAAAATCCATTTCTTAGTCCACCTTTCTGAGCTGCAACCACTACCATTTAGAAACAGTCCAGAAACAGAACTAAACTCTTGACTTGTCAAGACTTCTTTCGCCTCTCAAGGTACTTGTGATTATGGTGAAAAGTACTTGGTTTTAGTTCACAGTTTAACAGCTGGCTAGCCAAAGTGATGGACTGCAAAGCTTAGTACTTACAAACTTAAGTGTATGAAATATACATCTTTTTTCTGTGAAATAAATCATTGATAAACTCTTTAACTCCACCGAAGTAATACACTTGTGTTTAGAATATAGTGACTAAACTATAATAGTTCCAGTATGACGTATACATATTCTCTAGTCCTTAATATTCCATGGGTAATAAAAAGGACAAACAAAAAACCTTGCGAGGAAATACCACAAATGTGGGGAACTACTTTAAACCTTAACATGTCCTATAAATAGAAAGGCTTGTGTAATTTACCTAATGCTACTTCTAAATTATTAAAAAGTACAATAACAGCAAAGGCAGTACTTCTATTTTAAAAGAATTTCAAGTATATTTTGTTCTGGACTAAGATTTGCAGCCTACCAATCTAAATCAAGGCATCTATTGACATGAAGATTATGTGTTTACTGTAACACTAATAGATGTTCTTTCCACTCAATTTCCTGTGAGTTTAGTTTGCATTACAGGTATTCTGAAGATTTCTAGTCTGGCAAATAAAAAAAAAAAAACCAACAACAACAACCACACCAAAACATAAAACCCCAAAAAGGAGACTGGAATTTTTTTTTTTTAATTAGTACTTTTCTGCCTACTTCAGAGTTAGTAGTTTTGCTTCACCTACAGTTTGCTTGAACATATATTTTCAAACAGCTCTGCAGTAATAGCAGCATATTTCCTTCTGCTTATACTTCACAATTCACTTCTCTCGCACGTTTGCCCTACAGAGGGCAAGTGACCTTGACAGGGCATGACTCATTCTGTCCCTTGTTTAACTCTTAACCTAGCATGCAAACAGACTTGAGGTTGCATATTTTACACATCTACATCATCACCAAGATAGTAAGGATTATGAACCTCAACTGTGTTGTGCGCTTCAGTTGAAATGATCAAGTTCTAAAATGTTGCGGCATTTTGGCTTTTTTTCCTTATTCTTCTAAGTTAGGACAACGCTGCCTGGATTTGGAAGTCATCCAGTTTACTTTGTTTGGTCTTTGTGACAACCTCACTCCTCAGACGGCAACTTTCACGGGCAGTTCCTTTTTATCCCTCCATGTAAATATGCTGCAGTTGCAATATGCCACATAATAAAGTCTAGACGTTACCCATGGATTGTGCAAGTCCTTTAAATGCTTTAATTCACACAGAGGCAAGTGCAGATTAATACTTTATAAAAAGAGATGCATCTGCTGCTGCATTATATAATCTCCAGCCACGCAGAAGCGAGGAGCAGGGCTCAGCCTCTTGCTGAACATGCTACTGCTGCTTGAGGCAATGCCCTGTTACGCTTCAAACTGAAAATGGCGATCTGGCGACTAGGCTATTAAAACAAAGATGCCTTGATTCACAGTCCCTCCTAGAATCACTTAGCGGTGGAATTGATGACAATCAGAACGTGGATAAAACTTGAGCAAGTGTAACCCCAGCGAGGGGCAAGAGAGAAGCCGTTTGCGGGCGTCAACTTGCATTTTCCCTGGAACTGCAACGTTTTCCTCTCCGGTTGGTACCAAATCCCTTCCAGCCCCGATTAGAAAGGGTTTCAGATAATCCCAGGTAAACCCGGGGGCTCCCCCGTTATTCCTGCGGTCAGAGGGAGGGAGGGAGGATGCTTCTCCCAGCCCAGATGACGCAAAGAGGCGGAATCTGCAGCGACTCGCGGCGGATCACGTACACACCGGCGGCGGGCAGGGAGCGCAGAGACGCTGGTCCACACAGCCACCGCCTTACGGCGCGCCGGGAAAGCGGGCCCAGGGGCGGCCGCGGCCCGCGCCCGCTCCCACCCCACCGGGACGTGGGGCAGAAGCCCCGTCCGCGGCTGCGGGCTGCCCCCCGCGTAAAACTCTGGGGAAACCGGTCATGAAACTACCGAGCCCATGCAAAAAAAACCGAGAGAGAGGTTCTTCCCCTCGCCGCCACCTCTATTCTCTTCACAAACGCGAGTAAGAGTGCCGTTTCTTCTTTAGGTGAAAGTACTTTCGAGACACTCCCGGGGGAAAAAAAAAAAAAATCGTAATTGAAGGGAAGGACCTAAAAGCAATCATCATTAAACAACTCTGCTGGCGAAAGCAGAGCAAGAGTCCTCTCAAATAGCATGGAGCATTGCACATCTGAAATCTTAATTAAACTTCCAACTACTAATATATATGAGTTTTTTTTGGTAAAGAAAGGGAAACGAAAACGTAGGAAAACATGACTTCGTGACTAAGTATATTGTGATCAAGCCTCTTTTCTTTCCCCTTCCCTCTTGGCGTCTATAGGTCTTTTGTTCGCCCTGTCCCGTAGCTATGACCCCCTCTACACTTGAGAGATTGAAGGAGGTGAAACACGTTTCCAACGTATTCCTACGGGGCTGGGGAGTAAACTACCATCTGAGCTTTCTAAATCGTGGGTAGGAACACAGCAGTGTTCCTGGTGCCAAAACGAAGTGAAAACAGACGAGGCGAGGGCTGGCAGAGCCCCAGCAGCGAAGACAGCCTCCCACCCGCCGTGCAAGGCGGCACGACCTCCTCCCCTGTGCAGAACAGCAATCCGCTCTTCCTCCTCACTCCCCTCTCCCACCGTCTCCCGAAGGGTGAACACATGTTGGTGGCAAAAGTTTTTTGGAGCGTTTCTACGCTCTTCCCTGCCGAGACAGGCTCAGAGGAAGTGTGATGAAAAAGGAAGGGAGGAGGAAGGACGAGGGTATGTTGGCGGCTCAGGCACGCAGGCCGCGCCAACATGATTTCTCTTTTAAATAATTTTAGTAAGAGAGACGGCTCGAGGGCCAGCACGGGAAGAGGAGCTCGAGAATCACGGCGACCTGGCGTGCCCCCCTTCCCCGGCACCCCTCTCTCCACTGCCGCCACGTGCGCCAGCAGCGCGGCTTCCCGCAGCCGCCCCGGGGCAGCCCGTGCTTCCTACTCCCTTCTCGCAGGCGCTGCTAACGCCCACCGGCTCCTTCCCCAACCGCCCGCATGGGCGCCCTGCGTGCCCGGGAGGCCCTTGGCGTTCCTGCATGCCTCACACCGTCCCCCGAAGGGCTCCTCACCCTCCCATTCTGCTGCCACCACTCCCCACCGTGTCCGCAGTTCCAACCCCCCGCCCCACTCCCTCATCTTCTGCCTCTCCCTCCCTCTCGGCTCCCTCCCCTCGCTCCCGGAGTGAGCGGTGTGAGCAGCTACCTTGGGCATCGCCGCCGCTGGTCAGCACCCCGATGGCCTTCCCGGTGCCCGAGAGGTTCTCGAAGAACTTCGGCTGGTGATCCATGGCGCTGCAGGGGTGGCACCGGCGAGCGAGACGGAACGCGGTGGCTGAGGGAGCCCCTGGCCGCGGGGCTCTGCCTTGCTACCCGAGCTGCACACTCCGCTGGATCAAATACTTGGCCTCTGCGGGAAAAGAGCCCGAAAAATCCCGGTATAGGCGCGTATTCACAGACAGGTATATTTCTACAGAAAAAAAAATGAGGGGAGGGGGCGGCTGTGTGAAAAAACAAAACGGGGAAAAAAAAAAGATGAGTTGAGAGCGGAGACGAGCTACAAGCTCTCACATCGCAGCCAACCACCCGCCTCTTCCCCCCGCCTCTTGCCTGCAGCCGCTTCCTCTCCCCGCTCCCGCTGACAGCCCTACGCGGCGCGACCCGGCACCGCCCTCCAACGCCCCTTCAGGAGCCGGGGCTGATGGGCGGGCCAGGGAGCCAATGAGAAGGCGAGCTGCCGCCTCGAGTGGCGGCCGTTGCGGCGGGCGGGCAGTGTAGTTACGTTCGGAGGGAGCTGGCAGGTGGGGGGGTGGGTGGCGCGAGGCTGAGGGAGCGGTCGGCGGCGGGGGCGGGGCTCCAGGTGGGGGCGGGAGCCCCCGCGGCGCCCTTCCCCCAGCGGCGCCTGAGGCGGGGGCGATGCGGGAAGACGGTTGGGCTCTTGGTAGGGCGGCAGCGGAGGGGGAGGGAGTTCTGTCGGCTGTAGTTAACTCTGTCGGCTGTAGTTAACTCGTCCTCTCCGCGGTACAACTGAGTCCCCGTCGCGGGTGTGGAGCTGCGGGAGCGGGCTGCCCGGGCAGCCCCTGCCACGGGAGCTCTCCGGCGGCCGCAGCCGTGCTGAGGCGGCCGTCAGGGTCCCACGTTGTGGAGCTCGGCTCTCCGGGATGACTCTGGGTGTGCCCGGCGCTGGTTGGGAGCGGCCGGCTCGTGTGAGCTCTGCTGCCGGCCTGGCGGGCGGCGGGGGCTGCTCGAGGGGGAGCGCCCAGCCGTCTCTGCCAGAGGCTCGAGTGGGAAATCTGCCTCCAGCGTGTCGGTAGCTCAGTGCCCTGTTCTTGTAAGGCGGCTTGGCCTGTCCTCTCACGCTCCGCTGTTGCTTGGAAGACTCGCATCAGTGGGCGAGGAGCACAGCACCCGCAGTGATGCAGGGTAAGACGGCAGTTACTTCTGCCGTCGTCTGGCAGGGTTTGTGTCACAGGGTCTGGTCCACGTCTGCCTTGTCAGGCAGGGATGCCCAAAGGCCTAAGGCTCGGCTCATTCTCTTTTTTGCCTGCCTCATGCCTTCTCGGGTATGTCTCGCTGCTGTGGCATCCCGAAACTGTAGCAGCTGTTCAGGTGCACGTATGAAGAAGGAAGTTACTTCTTTTAAGTATTTACAGCTTAGAGACAAAGGTTAAGGTTAAAGGAGCGAGAGAGGTAACGCAGTTGGGCAAAATTACTCTAGGTAGGAATCTCAGTCTTTCTCCTTCCCTTTTGTTCTGCTGTTGTGCAGTGATGCATTTCCTTGGGGAGTGCTTAGCACTGGTAGAGAAACGCTTTCTTAAACTCGCTATATTGTAACACCGCGTCGGAGTACAACAGAATTATTTTGTTGATTGTAACAATGTGTGTAGTCATGCAAACAGCTTAAGACCCCGATTTTGTTAATTTAAGCAAATAAAGCTGTATTATCCAGTATACAGTTCTTTGCGGTACTCAGCTCCTGATTCTGCAAATACTTTTACTTATGCTAAGTTACTTGCTCAAAATTATAAAGCAAGTCAGGGAGAGTTGGGAACAGCAGCAAAATGCTGACTCAAGTTTTATATTTTAATTGCTGTAGTAATTATTGTATTATTCAACATCTTCATCACATCTTAGACTTAACTCACATTGTGAAAATACACGTGCTCATCCTGTCAACTTTCACACAGACACACGCAGAAGTACAGTCATTTGGGTAGTTTGGTCAAAATTACTCATAGATAAGTGTTTCAAGAAATCATACCTGCAAATAGATATGTATGCCTAGTATGTGGGCAGCTCACATTTGCGGATCTAGTCAGAGGCTAAAATGAGTGTGTGATTTGACAATGGAAAAGACACATTGCCAAATTATTTGCATCCCATGAACAATAGCGATTCTACAGGGAATTTAGTGTATTTTTTCCCAAATCTGAAGAGAGATCTGAGTCATAGATTATAATAAAGGTGAACTTTTGTTATAGAAATATATAAAGGCCCATAAAGTCCCACTCTGTTCATTCTGGTTTGAATTGGAATCACATTTGTTTCACAGACAGTGGCTCTGCAAAAGTGAAATTAAGGTCCTTGAGTGACTCGGGGCTTGATCCAAAGACTGTAAAATCAGTAGGAAGGCTTTTGGCTAATATGAACTGTTATGACAACTTTAAGATCATGGACCGGTAATAGTTGGTCATCTGAGCAACACTTTGAGGAAGCTTTGCACTGGTTCTGTTTCTGTTTCGTTTATGCAGTGTAGCTAAAGCATTCACACTTTGTCTGGAGGTAGACTTGTCCCTTTTGCTTCCAAATACAACCTTGATGCTAAGGAGGTTTTATTTTCTTTAAGTGTTTTTTCTCCGATTGCCTTATGCTACATAATGAACTTATAAATGATGTACTTTTTTTACCCTTGTTTACTAGGAAGCTGCCTATGATTTCACTGTTTTCATCATTTATTATAGCTATTCATTGTTCTTCAGCAGAGCTCTCAGGAAAGAATTGTATTTTGTCTGTGCCAACTCATTAAAGTAGAGGTGGGAGGAGAGGAAAGGATGTGAAACTGTTTGTTCCTGAGTCTGCCTTGATATACTTAAATATCTTCCAGCAATACAATTGCCTATAATCTTAAAGGGAGTGAATTCTTGGCTTAAGTATTGAAGATTGTTGGGGAAAACAGTCTTATTTAACCTTGTGGGATATAGTTACAATGCAGCTAGGTACACCTGTATAAATTATACTGACACAAAGAGAATAGACTCTTTTGAGATATGCAAACTGATAATAAAGAAACTGCATATCTGAATAAAACCTCAGCAGGTAATTTGCACACTACATTAGGCACTCTAATTGTCCTCTTACTGTACTATTAAATAGAATCAGTTTACATGGGATAGAGAGAACAGGTGGGTTTTGACTCTTCCCTGATACTGCCCATTGCAGATACTCTGCTGCGTCCTTTTCCATTGCCTCTTTGTTCCCTGTGCCAACTAGATCGAGCCTATCTGCCCATCTTTAAATCTTATCACTCCCTAAGAAATCCTGACTGACCTTTTAAAAATACTTTGGATTGCTACCCACCTCAACATACTGTGCCTGTATCATTACACGTGCTGCTTTTGAACTGTAAAACAGTTCATATCATGGATGTAGTATCACTGATGTATCCAGTACTTTGTTTGGCACATCTTCCATTGAAATTAAGTTGAACTAGGAAGAACAAGTCATGTCCAAAAAAGAATGAGATTATTGCTTGAGTAACAGAGCTGAATGAATGAATGGATTTCCAGCCAACTGAAACCATTTTCTACAACTAGACCTTTCTTTCATATGTGGGTTCTCCGGGATCTAGTGGTACGTGAGCCCACACTTCCAGTTTGTCTGATGCGCTTATAGGAGCTGTCTCTTCTGCCCAACTGTTGTTTTTTCATGAGACTTATGAGTCATAAAGACAATTAACTTTTCATATTCAACTTTTTAATGTTATTAAAAAACAGGCAGAGAACAGAGAATGAGATGGGAGGATTTACAGAAATTCCAGCATTTCAAAATGAAAAAGGCTTAGTCATGCACAGATTAGCGTGAAAAGAAGGAAAGAAGAAGTCATCGAGGTATCATTTCTGGGCAGATGCTGATAGTGATTTCTTTGTGAGGATTGACTGCTTTCTTCCATTAATACTACCATATTCCCTGGCCCTACATGTTGCATATAAACTCTTCTACTACTTAGTCTCTTTCCTATCTATCCTAAGAATATAAATTTTGTAGTACAGGGATGGGATTCTATGAGTTTTTTTTAATGTCTCTCTTGCATAATGACAGTCCTAGTGACACTAATGTACACAAGGCTTTCTTTATGCTAGAAATATAGGGTGTAAATGAGAGGAAATCTAGAACTAGTATGAGATGAGATATTGGAAGATCTCTTAAGAGATTTGACGGAAGGACTTGCTACTATGGTTGGATGAGGAAGGAAGGGAGATGAGGGCAATGGAATCACAGAATCATAGAATAGTTTGGGTTGGAAGGAACCTTTAAAGGTCATCTAGTCCAACCACCCTGCAATTATCAGGGACATCTGCAACTAGATCAGGTTGCTCAGAGCCCCGTCAAACCTGACCTGGAATGTTTCCAGGGATGGGGCATCCACCACCTCTCTGGGCAACATGTGCCAGGGTTTCACCACCCTCATTGTGAAAAAGTTCTTCCTTTTATCTAGTCTAAATCTGCCCTCTTTTAGTTTAAAATCATTACCCCTTGTCCTGCCGCAACAGGCCCTGCTAAAAAGTCTGTCCCCATCATTCTTACAAGCCCCCTTTAAGTACTGGAAGGCTGTGATAAGGTCTCCCTGGAGCCTTCTCGGCTAACACAGATTTGAGAGGGGGACATGACTGTAGCCAGAATAGTATTTTAATAAATATTCAAACAAGATTTTATTTTCCATTGTACTTTTCTTGTTTTCATGTCTAGTTGGTACTGATTTTGTTAGGGAGAGAGCTGCAATTGACATAGCCTTGAAGAGGAATTTACTTAAAACTGTGACCAATAGAGATGGTATGGAAAAGGTAATCAAAATATGAATCTGTTACTTCCCAGTAGTCATATAAAATTAATCAAAATAATTTTTACTGTAAAGATTGATAATATCTTGAGTCACTATAATATCAGCTGTTAAAAGAGGAGTTGTATCATGGGTCTATGAATATGCCCATTTTACACAGCGACAAAAATACTTAGTAACATACTATAGCAAGTGTAAGCCATTTAAATTGCCCAAGTAGCGCAAGAAGTGAGAAAGGGAAAAGATGTCACTTATAAAGGATGTTTGTTTGTTTGTTTTAATTTATTTTGAGTGAGGGATGATAATGTAAAACATCACTGTGTTCATTGTGAAAGAAAATCACTTATTGAATATCAGCTACAACTTTTTCTTGAATGTCAGGTGGCTGTTGCTTTGAATTTGCTGTACCTGACTCTCAGTTGAAGAGTTTAGGTACTAATCTAAGACATTAATGAAATTCCCACTAAAATCAAATGGCAAGACTTTTTAACAGTACTGGAATCGGGCCACGTATAAAAAACCCACAAATCTTATCCCCAAGTTTACTTGACTGTACCTGCTCTTTATTTAAAAAAAAAAAAGACTACAATGATTGAGTAGTATTTTTGTAGAAGTTATTTCCTCCACAATGTTTTTATTTATTTCAGAATCTAAATGTAAATTATGATTAAGCAATAGCACATTAATTTCTAGCAAAAATATTTTGACTGGGAATGTTGTTACATAACTTCAAAATCAAAAAGTACCGTTGAGCTCTTACTGGCTTTGAAGCTTCCATGTTTTTCTTGAAAATGTTCTATAAATAGTTATATGGAAAATGTCTCAACATGGTCTTTAGGCTTGATAGTTACTTCTTCCATGGCAAATTCATGTATCTTTTATTAAATGATGACACATTAAAATTTCTAATTTGTGCTCAGCAGGTTCATTATGTGGCATTGTCTTTTCTTCCTCCTGCTGCCAGCTGCTAAATTCACTGTTCAGTGCCACCATCAAGCAAATATTATTAATAAACTATGTGTTTCTAGGTTATCTAACTTTCAAACTTTGATTCTTGAAAAAAACAAGTTCTAAGCCCCTAAAAATGCATCTTTCTGTGGTTTGACATGACCTGGAGTCCACTTCTTAATTTCAAAGTACATTTTTCTTGTTTTATTGGGTAGGAGAATTCATGACTGAGCTAAGCACCACGCAAAAATATTGCAGACCAAAGGGGATTTGTGCAATTTTGAAATATATGCTGTGTCAGATACACTAGGTTTGGAATAATTGAGCCATGCTAGTCATACATGTATCGTAATTGCTCAGAGGTTTAAAAAACTCAGAAACAAAAAAACTACCGAAGACACTTCATTAAAAGGAAACATTGTGCTAATTAAACGGTTAATGAATCATACAATTGACTAAATTATTTCTCCTGGTTTGGGGGAGACGAATACGTAAGCCTTTCTTTCTCACTTAGAAAACTTCCACAGTGAGCCATCATTTGGCGCCACAGGATAATTTGTAAGCTTGCCCTACTATGAGCCACAAAAGGTATGTCTGGTTGGGAAATGGGTAAGGCCATGTATACATGTTCATAGTCCACGTTAAAAGGATCTAAACTAACCTGGATATTCTCAGAATGTGGTACTTCTGCAGCTTTCTCTTAAGTAGTGCAAACGATCTTAAGATATAGAGGAGAATTCTCACTATTTATGTGATGTGAATTAGGTTTGTTTAATGCTTAACATAAAAATATGAACAATAACATTAGAATATTGTCTAGAATGCAAAACTTCTTTCTCATAGATGAGTGCCCTAACTACTTGATTATTAGATGGTATTATCGTTTGTACAGTACTTCTGGATTCGTGAATCCTTGTAACAATTTCAGCAGGAGTGTTGGAGTGTCCTCATCCAGAAAAATGCCCTCCTGACTGATAGGGCAAATTGCAGAGGAAGGCTTCAAGGTACTTGGGCAAAACTGATCTCAGGAGATCATGGTCATATGCTATAATTGTTAGGCTATATTATATAAAAGTTGAGCACTGTGGAATTTTACATGGAGGTCACTTCTGTTGAAGAGTGAATGATATTGAGGAGTTCTCTGAAGATTTGTTATGTCATATTACTCAGCAGAGTTGGTTGCAATAATGCTTAGTCTTTTCTTTCTAAAAAGGCACGAATGCAGGACACATCAACTAAGTGCTTATGTGGATTGGGGCCAAATGGACAATTTGGCCTGAAGCTGTCTCTGATTTCTTCCCTCAGCAGAATTGATGGAAATGACTGCAAGGGAAAAAATTCTGAGAAAACTAAGAGAGATAAAGAAGAATTTATATGATTTGTGTAACTTAGGGTTGCTTAAGAAAAGAGTAACCTCTTCCCCTATTTTATGACCTTGGGGATCATTTCGATGTGGAAAAGAAAAACAACCAAAAAACCACAGAAAAGTTTTTTTCTACTTAATATTATGTACCGTTAATTATACTTCAAGAAATGGTACTATTAGTAATGGCCTAATCTAATATAATTCAGCTGGTTTAGTAAGTGTAACTTAATTTCTACATGTAAGCTCTGATGTTCTACAAACATCATAATGGTTGATCCCTTCCACAAAGATTTGAATATTATAATCTGGAATTAACATGACAGTATAATTAAGGTAATAGAAATGTAGCTACACAGTTACTGATATGATGAATTAAAAATGCAGTCCTCCCAAATATGCAGCAGTTCCCCTGATACTGGGGAATACTAGTTTATCTAAAATTAGACTAATTGAAATGGTGGTTTATGATTTGCAAGTTTTACATGTTTTATTATACATGAGAGTTAAACAAGGGAACTTGTTCTCCATTGCATTGTAAATACTCAAGTCCCTAATTACTGTATGTTTTTGCATAAGTTATAGAGTTTATATTAATTTTGTTAGTACTGATAAACAATGGATCGGATATATATTTCTCATGGGATTCTTTTCCCTTTGAGGATAGGTTTCACTCTTTACAATAGAGGTTACGCATATTTTCTTAGCAGTTTCATGGCTTGCCTGAAAATGGAAGCTCCAGCAATGCTTAAAATAATCTAGGTGGTTGTGGAGACTTCAGGCAGCCATTAGTGATAGATTGCTGAGATAGATAGAATGATATATGACTGGACTTTTTGTTGTGGTTACTACAACTCTAGTTCTTCCAAGGGTCTTGTTATTCAGTGTGGTGTCTTACTATTGGATTAAAAGAGGATTCAGTATTCAAAATATCTGAACCTAAGGGAAACATTAATTTTGGGTATTGTGAGGTGGAAGGAGAGCATAGCTGGTCAAAATGGAATGTATTCCAGAGTGCACAAGCCATCTTTGTCTCTTCCACAAAGTATCTGGGGAGTACGGTGCCACAAAGTTTCTTTCTGCAGGATTGAGGAGATTAGAAAAGCAATGTCAGTAGTAAAGGGGATAGCATCATTAGAGCTTGTGTGTTAGCAGCCAGCAGTTTCTGAGAGAGATTGCAAGTACTCAGAGAAAGCAGTGAAGTTAGGTATTTGGTCTGAATAATTTGCACTTCAAGAAGCAGTTTTTACCTTTGATTTTTTGCTGGCTGTTTTATTCTGTTATGGTGTCATGAATAATATATAGCAGCAAAGATTGTTTCTTCAAGAGGACATATTTATGTTTACTGTTTCCTGGTCAGTCAATAACTCTTACTTCCTAGCATGTGCTTGCTCTCTCTTTCTACTCCCACTCCAGCCTTCCTTTTCTTCCTTTCATTTGTTTTTCTACCATCTATTTTCCTTTGCTCTTCCTTGCTTTCACTACTTGCAACTTTCTTCACATGTCTTTCTTCCCTTCTTCTTAATGCTGAAGAATGTCAGGAGTTTTTTCACTCCCATTGATAGTTTTATTATAGTAGTTAACTGGTACAAATTTCATATTCTTGCTTATAAATATTTTTTATGACATTGATTTGAGATCATAACTGATGGTGGAAAATATGGAATGTTTCCATTTATGGAATTAAAAATAATAGCCTTTAATGACTAGCAGAGTAATTTTCATTTGCAAGAAGCCGGTGTGGATGCCTTATGCAATGTGGTCTGTTTTCTTCCTGTGAAGGGAATTAATAACATCTTCTCATTTCTCCTGGTCTGTGATATTTAAATAGTTATCAGAAACAAATTTTATATTAATTTCTTGCAAAAATGCATTTGTATGCATCCTTTGCTCACCGTGACACCAGAAAAAGTCTCTAACATTCTGTAGCGCAACCTACCCCCCAACAAATTCAAACAAAAAACATATTGTATACACCAGAACCTACAGTTTAGAAATACTTTGAGGCATAGCTGAGAAGTAACGTAACACATTTAAACTGTGGAACAAAGCTGAGGAAAAAACCAGATTGTTTTTGCTTTTATTTACAGAGTTAATAATGTTGTAAACTTATATGGAGTGTAGTACTTAATAGTATGCACTAGTGCTAAGAACGTATTAAATATCTGACTTCTTGCAAATTTTTTTTTTCCTGTGCTTGTGTTATAATTCCTTGCAATTCCTTAGAATTCTAATAAAGAAAAAAAAATATTTCTTTGATTGTTTGTGCTAGTGACAAAATTACTTTTATGATATGTTTGAGTAGTACCATTAGGATCATTATGTGACAATAATCAGTATATTGTGAATAAATTGAATGGTGATGGTTATGATCAGACATAGATGGAACATGTTTAATGTTTACAGTCAATTATCTTAGCCTCATCATTTCCCTTCCAGGAAGGAAGTGTTTCTTTGATGTTGAATGCCTCTATTTGCTGCTGCAACTGAATGCCTTACACAATATCTTGTCTTTAAATATGAATGTTGTGTATTAAATAGTTGCTTTTAAAAAAAAAAAAAAAGTAAACAACTGCTGAAAGAACAGGTGCAATAACAACAGCTCACTGGAGACATTAAAAAGAAAATCCTTCTTACCGCAAAGGAAAGCGAATATTCTACATATATGAAAAATTAACTTATTAATTTACATGATATAAGAGGTTATTATCATGGTATTTACTCTTCATTATTGTTTCTGTGGGTTCAGAACTTGATCAAATTAGATTTTATTATCAAAACCAAAAATATAAGTTAGCTTGCAGCAGCAGCTAGCTCAGTTTTGTGACACGCTGGAATGGATTCTAAAGGAGCAGACAGGAGTCGGAGAGGTCACTGGGAGTTTGGGGAATAATGTGTGGTGGGCTTGAAAGGGATCAACTGAATTGCAGGGCAGGACGAGCCCCACGAAAAATTAGTAGTATTTTAGCTACTTCTTGGAATCTATGGTCTGGATCTTCTAACTCTTCCTCCCTGATACACTTGTCCATAGCCAGTCTAATTTCTCCACGAGGTCAAGATCTGCTCTAGTAAAGCTTTATTCCATTTTAGTGGCACAAGCTCCTGCCCACCAAGCCCAAAACAGACACTTGTGGAAAAGTGCTTCCATTTTGCTAGATGACTGAGAGGGATAGGAGTTCCCATCCCATCCCATCCCATCCCATCCCATCCCATCCCATCCCATCCCATCCCATCCCATCCCATCCCATCCCTGAAACAATTCTGCTCTACTACCATTGTCCTTATCTTGGAATCCACAGGTCCTTGAGGATCACGCATGTACCATATAAATAAAGCAAGTGGCTGCCTTAGGAAACCCCAATACTTTCCAGTATGGAGGGCCAGACTAGGGTGGATTACTGAAAGTTAAATAAGCAGAACAGAGGACAAAGTTAATCACAAGGATAAGACAGGAAGAGACAGCAGATATAGTGTCTGCTAGGGAAAACATTTTAATGCCACCTTAACCTTCATATTGCCACCAATAAGTCTAATTTATCAAGAATCACAAAAGAATGTGAGCTGCTATGAGGAATATTTGCTTTTCCTACAGTTTCTACCTCAGAAGTTTTCAAGACCTGACTGGACAAAGCCCAGAATTCAGTTTTGACCCTGCTCTGAGCCAGAGGTCTTGTGAGGTCCTTTTCAACCTAAATTACTCTATGATGCTATAATTCTAAATTTTGCTCAATTTTGTAAATTACTACGAGCATGAATGTGTGTAATAGCTTCTTTGTTGTATGGATTAGAAGGCAAGTATTCATATGTCTTTAAGTACATTTACAAACAATTGGAAAGATAAAAGCTTTGGTTACTAAAAGTATTCAGAAGCTATTGTTTTCTTCTTGTTTCCAAAGTACATTGTATCCAAGTGCTAGTATGAAGAAGTAGCTGTAAAAAACACTGGTGCAGAAAATTCTTTCCAAGACAACCAGGAAACTACTGCTCATAGTCATGTTCTTTATGTTTCTTGTCATTTGTACTTTCCTTCTGAAAATAGTTTTCTTTTATTATTGTTTCACTGGACTTCAGTCTGTAGCTGTCACTGGACTCAATGCTTTCACAGGAAAATTTAAATAGAAATTTATTGTCAGAAGCAAATAGATAAAGCCCCCAGTCCTATACACAAGAATTAAGTCCTGCTTTATGTTTGTAAACGTTGGCAACATGGTTCTAGTAGCTTTCCACAGCAGCAATGTCTAGTGCCATGGATCAGGTCCTGTGCTGCAACCCTGTAGCACAGAGAAACTTCCTCTAGGACAACACAGAAAGAGGTTGCTCCCCTACCAGTGTCACAGATTTGGGATAGTGAAGCTCTGATTTGTTTTTTAATTTTTTTCTGATGAGGAAAGGTTGGTACAGGTCTCACAACATTGCTTTCACAAATGTTGTGGTACAGCTATTTTCAACTTTTTTCCCAGGGAATTGAAAAGTCCATGGGACTGACCTCGTCCTCTGCGTCGCAGTGTAACACTGCTTTGGGGTGTGGTGTAGCGTCTTGCGTGAAAGGAGGAGTGTCAGTTACAGGGTAAAGACATCTGAAAGAGGTTATACACATGGTTAGACTGCCAGCCGAGTTGCAGCTGCTCTAAAAATATTTTTGTTTTAAGAAAGAACCAGTGTAGTTTTAGAAACTTGGGATTCTGAGAAGAAACTTACTGTGCAGCTGACCGTATGAGTAGCATGAGTCAGTGCAAATGGGAGGTACTTTATAGTTTGAAGAGAGTCAAACCCAGGGGTGTATCGAGATATCCAGGGTAAAGAATTGTTAGAAGCATGGAGAGGCCAAAATAACTGAAATTGCAGTTCTTTTCCTTGTAATGTTAGGGCCAGAATTTCCCCGAAAGGCGTGCACGCTGGCAAGAGGCCACAGTCTGTGCTGCTGTAGATGATGTGAACAAGTCTTAGGATGTTGCTGTAGAGTCAGGGCAGCAGTGAAAATGAAACTGAAGATAGCTTGTAGCATAGGTCTGACAGTAGGCAGCCAAGTCTGGAGCTGCAGTGCCCTTGAGCAGCCATCAGTTGGCAAACACTTGGGCAAAGTGTAAGAACCGTCCTTAGTAGGAAAAACGTAATACGGCTGTTGGAGGGAGAGACACGTGTCCAGCACAAGGATCACGTTAAGAGGGCATATTGGGGGAAATTTGTACTCTGTTCCTTTATAATGGAGCTAATTCAGCTTTACAGCCATTCCAGCCTTGTAAAGAGTTGGCGTGGTCATATTTGCAACGCAGGCTCCTCTCTGGTGAGGGTTAGGGCTTCAAGTTAAACTTCATTTGCATGAGATAACAGTTAGTTAACTGAGAGTTATAAAATATTTATTTCCTTTTTCCCTATGCCGCTCACAATGGAAGTGCCGTTTAATAAGGTCATAGAAGTTCGGGGTAGAAATGGTTGGCTAGGCCACCTATCTGGTACCACAATACAAAATTATTTTCCATACATTATTTTCTCATAGCTTAGTATATCATTAACAAGCATAACTGTTAAAACTGACTGATAGTAATCTTTCATCCCCACATTACTTTGAGATGTCTGTGAATAGTAACAGCACTGTTAGCAGCGCCAAGTTAGGGATACTGGCCTTTTTTTTTTTTTTAGGTTGTTTTTATCAGTAACTTGAATATGTAAATTTAGGTTCTGTGTTACTGATACTTATTTCTTCTTCAATCTAAAGCTGTAAAATAATTTATATTAATCTAAAAGATTCAGCTGTCTTCAGTCTTCATTCCTCATTCCCTGAAGACTACTTAAACATTTGAAGCACTATTTCTAGTACACTTGGCCATCACTGTTCTATAATTTTTGTGTCAGTGACCAGGACTGCCCTCTGTGCTCTTGACCCTGTGGGATCACTCCAAGATAGGTTCATTTTCAAGTCACTTTGTTCATTTGTAGTGCTGATTGTATATGAAATGTGACAAGAAGTACACTACTTCCTTTATAAGATATAGATGTAAACATGGAAATGGGAGAATAGTATCACCTTGTCAAACTTTATTTGCTTTGCCTCCTGTGTTCTGATTGCAACTGCCCTTTCCAGTAATGAATTCACGGCATGCACATAGGTATTCTAAAATTTCTGTATGCCACAGCTTTATGGTTTAACAGACAGGCTTGAAATAGTTTCCAAATTAACTTTAAATAATTTTGCCATGTAGATACTGTACTTCAAAATAAAAATTGCATTTGGATTTCTCTTTCAAGAACTTGAGAGTTTAGGAAGAAAATTTCTTTGACCGGAAATCAAGAATTCAGATTTGAGAAGGTGCCATATGACAGTTCAGTAAAAATTAAAGCCGTACAGTGTTTACTTTTTATGAATAATTCACATTTTAGAGCTAAGTTTGCTTATTCAAAAAACAAATGCATTGAACAAAATTAATCTTTTCCTTCTCTTCACATTCACAGGGCTATATTTGAATTTTAACCTGTTAGAAATTGAGAGCAGGCTGTTGCTTATATTGACTGTAAATAATTAGTATTTTGATTATTTATCTGTAAAGTATAATATTCACTGACAATTTTACCTGGATTATCTATATTGTTTCTTAAGAGCCAGCAGTGATCCACAAAACCAAAGTATGGACAGTGGTTAAATATCAGGAGTATCTGAAGTAATACTTTCATTCTAGCCAACAACATTAACAGCTCCATGACAAAAGAGAGGAAACTCTTACCTTTGTAATTTGAGTAGCGTAGACATTGAGAGCCATGTGTCCTATTACCGTGGCTGTTTCAAGGCTGAGTCTAGAAAGAATCTGGGATTTGCTGTGCTGGACAAAGGCTAAAAGTTGTTTTCTGTGTTAGGCCCCCCATTCTAGAGGGGAAGCTGGGATTCCAGGCAAACTCAATATTTCTGGTGAGACTGTCTTACAGACTCAGATCACTGATGATAGAATTTTTTTCAAGACTGTGCTGCAAGAAAAGCCTTACTTGGAAAAGCATTTGGTATCTAAGCTAGACTTTTCTAGGTTTTCTGATATGCAGTTGTGGTATATGCAGGGAAAATGTATGTGAAGCAGAAGAAAGGTGGGGTGAGAACATAAAAACACAACCAGACAGCTTTTACCATGAAGTACAACCTCTTTGTTGCAGAACTGCTGTTCAGTTTGTCAGAAATGATGGTGTCTATGAACAGTTTCCATTAGAAAGAAACACTCTTATATCCCAAACTAGCTACAGACAATGAGGATATTAACTTGTACTGAACTTGAGTGGTGTTTCAAGAAGAGGAAATTTAGTAATGTTGTAATATCACAGTGAGTGAAGTAGTAAAAGTAAATTGGAAGGAGTAACGTGCTTGTCATAAAATCCTTAAGATCTTTTTCTCTAAATCTTTCAAAATTATATAAAGTAAACTAAATACTTTTGTTTAGGCTGATTATGGCAATAAGATTGTCACATGAAGAGTGTATTGTTAACAAAGTCAAATAAAATAATAAAAAATTATCCCTTCATCAAAGCACCAGAGTGTTAGTTTTGATACATAACGTGGGATCTGACTCATACAAGCTTAAGCTTCGTAAGCTAAATGGCAAGCACTCCGTTATGATCGGGGGAGAAGGAGGGTTCTCTGGAGTGTAATTCAGAGCAGCTTCTCTAGTTCATGGCAGTCCTTGCTATACCACATTTTTTTTCTCTTGTGAGTATGTCTCAGAGTGAAGATCACATAAAATGGCAATGCAGGACTTCTTTCTTCTGATGCTGTGGTTACCTCAGAATGCTTATAGCACCACTTAGGTCTTTAAACTGAAAGCCATTCATTCTCATTAAATTATAGAAACTGGTGTGTGATGCTCATTTCTCCTTATTTTCAGCTCTAAGTTCTTGTTAAAAAGCTGATACACTACTGTTTTCCTAATGTCGCCTAAACAGCTCGGTTGCTGGAAGCCAGATAAAATCACCAGTAGGAAGAAGTCTCCCATTCGTGACTTTGCCTCACACTGTTCATCCATGTTCCTTGTGAGATGCCTCTGTGCAAATGGAGTATTTGAAAACTTCAAACTTTAAATAATTAGTATATATTTTCTTTGTCTTACATTAATAACATAAATATCTCCATTTTCACTCGTGCCTGCTATTCTTGCCATTCCTATATGCCACCAGGTCCTTTTCTCTTGAGTAATATCTGGGTCAAGGACAGCTACAAGCTCTTTGCATATTGGATATACTAATATACACACACGGAATCCGAGTGACAGACCCAGTGAGGTAATGTACTTCATTAAATTAATTAGTTCTGGCTATAAGGAGGGTGCCACTAGACTTTTAATGTGGTGTTGGTTATCTGACATAGAATGAGGAAGAATTTAAGGTCAAATTACATGGCATGATACTGGAAAAAGGCTATGAAAGTAAGAATGCAGGCATACAAATCTTCAAAGTCATCGTGGAGCTACATGCATATTGGAAAGAGTGACAGCTCTCATGTCTCTTCCACAGGTTGGAATTGGAGACTCATTAATAAATCTAGTCTCAGTAAAAATGCTATTTAATACAACCTCAGACTCCATATTGCCCCTTGAAATATGTTCTTTACCTAAAAGATTTTGTTTACTGCATCTGAGGATGTATACACTTCTTGTGTTTATCAAGGCTACTACATAGGAAAGAGATTTTACACAGATGCTTTTAAGGTGAAATTTTGAGTGTGAATTCTCAACAGGTACAAGAAAGTATTCTTAAATTTTGCTATTACTAATTCCTCTTGGTAAGTAAAATCAAGTTTGCTGGACTCAAATTGTTGTGATAGAAAAATATTTTTAAGCTTGTGCATACTAGTGACTTAATATGGAGGAAAAAATAAATCTAGTCTATTCCAAAAGTGCTGTTTCATAGTTTATTCCAAAAGTGCTGTTTCATAGTGTATACAGTCTTCTTGCTTTATTTATATTCTGAAATACTTTGTAAAAATATGCTAAATAAGACAATGTCTATTTAATCCTGTATCTACAGCTTTCTGAGACCAAGCATAAGCTGTTTAACATGATCATACTCTCATATTTTTATTTCTCTTCCTTTTAAAAATCTTTCTTCTTCTACTTCCCCTTTTTTTTCTCAGTACATGATTAGTGTTTTAGAAGATGCTGAAAAACTTTTGTCTTTCCCCGAAGCATAAAAACCTTTAGCGATTCTAATGCTGTTTTTCAGTAGAAAAAAGAAACAACCACCCACTCATGATAGTTATGCACTGGTATTTTTTGACTCATGTTGTACTTTTGCTGTATAGAATCAGGATTGCTGTTAATCTGCTCTTTACTGCCTAAGTGAAGACGGGATACTATTATCTCTGGCCTGAGTTTTGATTGTGTTATGACCGAATGTTTTAAAGCTAGTTCAGGTATTTTTGTACTACCCTGTGCCATAGAGAGGTGTCCTCAGAATGGTCCTTAAGGGAGGCCTTATACCTGCTAGTCCAAACGTTTTGTCATTATCTGGCATACACAGTATATTGTGGCCATGGTTTGTGATTGGTTTTCCCCAGACAGAAGATAGAGACTTCTTAGTTTCATATATTGCTTAAACTTGCCCACATGCCTGCAAATACACAGAAAAAATAAGTTCCTATGAAGAGAACACAGTTTGTTTTACTCATTGAACATCTAAGGAGAAGTTGCCAACCTTCCCAGAAGCAATTAAAGTGTCTGTCTTTGGCTCCCACTTGAAATGCACAATATCACTGCTAGATGCCTAAGACTTCCTAATCCTAATATATCTTCCTCTGTGGTAGGAGATTGTAAAAATGATGCGTTCATCAAATGATTCATTAGCTGAGACTTTAAAGCCCAATGTATCTCTTTTCTCCTTTATTTTTGCAAAGTTGTTTTTGTGTTCTTATATTTTCTGCATTGACTGTTTTAAATAATTGGTGTCATTTCTAATCTGATTAAAATTGGTTATGACTGTTGTTAAAATAAATATTTAGACAGATGTATTAGCATCATAATCCTACCCTAACTCAGTTTACAAATGTTTACATGTTAAGAAATAAAATAAGTATTTTTTGAACTATATTCAAGGGGACACACTGGAAAGGCAAGGGTAAGACAATTTTTGGGATTTTTTTATTTTCCTTTTAGGTATTTAATGTCATTAGTATATATAATATACTTACACTGGCAATGTACCTTTTATGATGGAAAGGTTGGATCCATATCCAAACTACTGTGTTATGTATCAATATCTGCCTTAGAATGCAGTAGATGCCAAAGCACTTCCTCAGTTCAAAGATGTGGGAATTTTGTTCATTATTGTACTTTATTCTTTGTCTCAGTTGAATGTATTCATTGAAGTAGTTAGTTCTGTGTTGATTACTGTGTGACTTCAAGGGGTTATTTTGTCTGCTGGAGCACTGGCTGCACTGTTTGCACACTGATCTGTGAGACGGGTCTCAGCTGAGTGAACAGCTTCCCATTCAGATGGTGCATGAATAAGGCAGTGTAATGAATATGCCTTGAAAGGTGATCAAAACATCAAAACTGTTCTTCAACTTGGTGACAAAGTGGTAGCTCTAAAAGAGTTAATATTGATTACCTGGTTGCTCTCATTTTTCTTTGTAAAAATGTAAAAGATAAGGGTGTTTTCCAAAGGGATTTGGGAAAGTCATATCGAAGTGAGGTGCTAGGCTGCCTGTGAGGATTTGAACCAGATTTAAAAAAAAAAAGGTTCAAGAACAGTAAGAAAATGAGACAGATATGGTATTACAAATATTTTTACTCTTTTCATCCTTGCGCAGTCTAAATTAAATATGAATATTAGAATCTTTTGCGAAGTCTCCTGACCAGTTTTAACATAAATGTTTTTCTGAAGAGGCAGGTTGAAAACCAGTGCCTAGAAATCTGGAACCACAGGAATAAAGCTTATCTCACTGCCAAAAGATGTTATAAAACACTGTTCATTCACAGTACCGCTCCTTTCTCTTCTTCAAAACTGTCCGCTTCATAGATGTTATCTTCTTTTACAGGCTTTCAGTAATCAGTGAGCTGTTTGGAAAAATGTGCCAGTATGCAGTGCTGCCAGTGCCTGTTAGATACCACGGGAGCCTTTAAAGGTGTTTTCATTATTTAGAGTCTTGTCTATATAATGGAATGCAGAGGGTTTTGTTTGGTTGGTTTGTTGTTGTTTATATATATATATAAAAAAATAAAATTTACAACTGGATGATCAAACTGAAATCTCAGCATTCTTCATGAATGGTTCTGGAAGCCTGGCAGCATGGCATTGTGGAAACAGGCATATCTCTTCACACATGAACGGCTAGGTAGCCTTGTAGCTGCAGTGGTAAAAGTGCAGCAGTGCAAATGTGTGGTATGAGATGTGCATTGGAAAAACGTTACACTGTCATAGGTTCATATTCCCATAACTTGATGATTGCACTGTGAAATCAAGTAGTGTAACTGATATCCTCACTTTTTAGTCTGAACACAACATTTGGAGGGCTGTATCCATGATATCTATTTTATGAAAAACGTCCCCTTTATTTTTGTAAAACAAACAAACATGAACATATTTGCATGCTCTTTTGCATCCTTTTTATTAAGGCTAAAGTTATTATAGTTGTTTAGAAAAAAATCCTGAAAAAAATAAGTTACACAATTTATAGTTTTAAATAAGAACTATGTGTATACTACTTTCTTTATTTTTTAGAAAAATAGGATAACTTGTCTTAACATGATAGTAGATCCTCAATCAAATACCAAGTATTTGATGGTAACTGACTTCGCTAATGTGTTGCTCTTCTCTTGAAAGAGTGGTTTTCAATTCTTTGAAGTATCTCTCTGGATTGTGCATGGATCTCTTGCCAAGTGCAGTGATCATTTGACTGTGAAGAAAAGATTATGAAGAAGTGTTTATTAGCTGTTTTGTAAAAAATGACATTCAGTATTATGGCAAGGAAAATGTGAATTGAGAACAAGCATGTAATAATAAAGAAATTTAAGACAAAATGAAGAGTAGTTTTAAGATGTATAGTTAAGATTCAAGTGCTCTTTGGTATATAAAATGATCATTGCTTTTCCAGGTGAAATAGATATCATCAGATGCATGACTAATCCTGACCCATGTGATGTGAAGTGTTTCTAAAAAGGCAGAGACTGCTATGGGTTTTGGTGCTGAATTAAAATTAAATGTTTTTTAAAAGCCTGTGATAATACATTGACCTTGAAATGGATGTGGGCTGAAAGATTTTGTGCGAGTGAAAATCCATAGTGCTTGGTAACGTGGCACAATCCCACAGATTTGTACAGCTTTGATCAGCAGTGGGATTGCTTGTATCAGAAGCTCTTCTGTGTCTTTAAAATTCCTTAAAGTGATCTGGAAGTAAAGAAACAGCCTACTTACCTTGGCTACAAATTCATCCATTTTTTGGAAGCAGTTTTTCACTATAGATTCATGGATAATGTTAAGTCTGGACTTCAGCTGTTATTTTGATGGAAAAGAAAAGAAACTGTTTGAACAGTGAGAAGCAAATAGAAGTTCAACATGACTCAATAAAACCCGATAGACATGGTCCCCTCTGATAGACATGGTCATGACTGCAAGCCTGTTGAATGTGTTGGTGTTAAAGGTAGTGTAGTACACACTTGCTACATCTACAAAGAGACCAAGAAATGAATACATCAATGTTCAAAGCAAGGTAGGAGGTCTATGGATTTTTTTGTTCTGTGACAATATTGGTTTTCTTTACGTATACTGTCTTTGAAGGAAAGTGATTTTGGAATAACGGGTGCTCATTTGACATACAATGTTATGGATGTACCTATGTGATTATGTTCATTCATTAAAAAAAATAAACATGCTTAAGTAAGCACTAGTTATCACCCTTTGTCGTACACATCTTGTCCATAGGTCTGGCCTGATCGGAAGAAGCAGTGTGGTTTTGGAGCTCAGTGTTTGTATATATATCTAGTCGTGGAAACCTCTCTCTCCTGCAGAAAAGCGCAGTGGGTTCCCTCCGCAGCAGCGCAGGAGGGTACCTTAGGACATACATTTGTGTGCCTCGGTTTGTTCACCTGCGGGTTTGTTAGCAAATCTGGTGCCTGGCATAGGCATTAGTTGCAAGGCAAGCTATAGTAAATCTGAGGCTTTGTCCTCTGTAAATAGTCCTTAAGCTGACCCCAACTGAATGAACCATTTGCGCATATGTTTAAGTAGTTTACTCAGCTGAAATAGGCTGAATGCAGACCTAAATACTTTCCTGAAGTGTTTTGCATGCGATTTCCATGTAATTCTTTATGTTGGCTTGTCTTGACAGAAGTGATAAGTAGTTGAAGAAAAGCACATGAAATTGATATTTATTGAGGATATTAAGTAATTCTATGTAGAACTAGTGCAGTCTTTAAGGACAAGCAATTTAAATATTGGCTTAGCCACATTTTTAGGCATCACATCTCAAAATAAGCCCACAAATATGTATGTGTGAAATTAAAACTGCCTGTATCGTACAGGTCAGTAAAAGTGCTGAAAGATGCCTGTCATTACTTGCATACAGATGCTTTAGGTGCCATTATATGAAAATGTAATATTTAAAGTTTTGTATCACATTTTCAGCATACGCACTATCAGTTTTATTCACCATGAATATCTGACTTGAACATCAGTTTAAAAAAAAAGTAGTTTAAAAAAATTATACTTACACAAGTCTTGAGCTGAGCATGAGCTTCATACATTCCTCTTAGAAAAATGTTCTTGTTTTGAAAAGGAGCGTCTGCTGTCTTGAAAAACTGTGCAATTTCATACACTATATGAACAATGGCTGCATTATCATATTTAACCTGTGATGACAAAAACCAAATACAGACAAATTTGGTTTCTGAAGTTTGCACTTAAGTTTCAATTAATGGTACATTTTTTCAACTGCCTGAGTCTCATTACCATAAGTCCTTAAGCAGTTTTCACCACTTTCTTGTGCCCTTCTAAATTTTTTAGTACAAAAATTATACAAGGTAGTATGCATTGCAAAGGTGGTATTTATTTGAAAATCGGGAATTGCATGTGCAATTTCCAGTTGCAATTTTTGCTTTCATAAGGTGGACCCCTATTTTGTAACGTACACATATCTTGCATTCTTGGACTGCATTGGTGTTCTTGGATATATACAACGTACAAGGAGCAGTCAATAAGAGGCCGAGAGTCAAAAGCGGATGTTTTGCATTCAGGCTAAGAGTGTGCGGCTCCGTCCTCGGACGCACAGCGCGTGTCTGACGAAGGGGAGCTCCCTCTGCCTCGGAGAAGGTGGAAATACAAGAGGCGCTGATAACGCTGCCTGTCCCTTTTGTTCCCTGGTTGCGTTTTAGAAGCTCCATTGAAGGAATGAGCTGGAAGAGGGTTGAATGACTTGCTTCGGTGCGCTAGCACACTCCCAACCCGGTGCCTTCTTATTTTGTGGCACTGCAGACCTGGACTGAAAGTGAACTGCGTGCATAAAGTACATGCGTGTGCCAAGTAGTACATAAAATTACCCCGCGCTACTTTTACGGGGTCTGCTTCTGACTGAAACTGGAGTCGGCATGCTGTTCTGGTAGTTTCCAGGCTACCAGTCTGATTCCAACTAATTTTCCACTTTAAACGGCAGGACTGACAAAAAAGCATTTAACACGTTTCTTGTAAAAGTAAATATCATAACTTAAGTAATAGGAAAAGCAAAAAAAAAAAAAGACCATTTCCATAAGTAACCTGGCAGGGAAAATAATTTGGATGGAAAAGTCAACGGTCAGATTTATCGTTTAAACCTGTAATTTAATATGTCATAATTCTAATGTGAAAGTCTCGTGACAAGGTGCGAGGTAGAGCTGTTACAATGGGATAATGTCAAGTACATATCTTTTTCTACTTACTGCTTTTAGCATCTGCTCAGGGAAACACAAATCTTCATTGGTCACTTCCTCACACTCCAAAGAAAAGCCTCTTTTGTTCTTAAAGAAAACAACAGTATAGAAATTTTAAGCATGTGCAAAACCAGGTTTGTTACGGAAACAATTCATAGAAGAGTTCACTCATCAGTTGGTCTCTTAATGAAGTGTATGAATGACTACATCAGTAGAGGACACTATATATCTCATGAGGTCGTGTGAAGAAGATCCATTTGCTTATATGTCCCCAAGCCTATCTAAAATGGAAGAAATAGCTGCTTGTTAAGTATCTCACCTTTTCTCAAATGTTCCAGGGAGCTCAGTCTGTACAGTGTTGAGGAAAGGGCAGGCCACAAGAGAAACTAAATTAGGAAAGGAAACATGCTTTCCATATAGCTGATTTCCAAAAACACCTTCAGAGAGTATTTGTACCAAAACCTCTGTGACTATGTATGCCCTTTTCTTTGAGCGGGATTGTATCATGGTAAAGTAAATTATGGTGTTACGGTTTCAGTTGATGCCAATTAGCAGGATTCCCAGATGACTCTGTACTCTAAAATACGTGACTTCTGTGTGGAGGATGCGGAGCTCTTCTTGGGAAGACACACAAATGTCATATATGCAACAGGATGAGTTTGAATTAAAAAAATCTAAATTTGAGATTTTTGGCTTTGTAAAGAAGGGACATCTGGCTCATAATTTTTTAATAATGTAAAAAAAATTGCAATCGGGCAATTGTTATGCATGTGAGAATTCCTTACATCTAAACTGAAGGAGGATTGGAAATGATATCTATAGATCGTGACAGTATTTTACACCTTGACTTACCAGTTTCTCAATCTCCTTTAAAAGCTCACTCCACTGCACGCTTTCGAAGCACTGATGACTGTTGCTTTGGTGATTACCAAGGGATGTAGCAATAAGGCAGACACTTAAGAGGAAGGAGCAGCTCCCGGGGCAATGCATTGTCTCGTTCTGGCACAATAAGAAGAAAACAGAAAGCTTAATAGAATTGGGATGGTTTTACAGTTTTGTAAAGTCACACAAGCACGGCTGATCATTTGCTCCTGCTTGTTCATTTTTGTACTGTATTTACTGATGTGTTGTGATAGGCCTAATGAGTTCAGATGGTGGAACATCTGAAAGTTGTAAATATGTTTATACATTGTATAAAGAGAAAAAAAAAATCATGTAAGAAAACCTTTTTATGCTACTCATATAATATGTAAATTTTTGTACTCGTTCTTTAAAAATCCTATTCTGATTTTCTGAAATACTTATTTACCCACTGATTCTATATGGATAAAAACATACAGTATCTAGAAAATTGGCATTATTTGCTACAGTAAATTTGACTAAATGTAAACTATTGCCTAAATAATAAATTAAAAAATAGATTTATTTTCTTTCCCCAGCAGTTTGCTGTGTAGTAATACCTGCAACCCTGTTACCTGCAACTTCTAACATGATTGAAAGCGATTGCTTCTAAAGGTAAGGTTGTATTTTGGTCAGATTCTGTTTTCATAAAACTCATTTGGCATTACAGTATTATAGTAAAAAAGAAATATGAAATGAGTAAATTAATCTCATCTAGAAAAATCAACAGTAAAATCCAAGAAGCCTACCTTGTGGATAATATTCAGCTCCTGATTGTGCGCTTCTGTTGGGCTCCCTGGGTACCATCCTGTCAGCTATCCCGGTCCCTTTTAAATGCTCTTCTCCCACTTTTGCACATCTCTGACCACCTCCTCTCAGCAGATGATGAAAAGTGAAACTTCCTTCTTTCAGTATTCCATCTCTTCAGGTATGTTGATTTCCAGGCAATAGAGAGGCTATATGTGGGTGGCACAGAGGCCACATTTTAAAGCTTTTATTTAAACAGATAAAAACTGGATGGCTGAAGTCTGTAGAACAAAATGTTAATGTTTTTTTTACTTGATTTTGTAACAACGTTATAATTAACAGTTTGTAAATCCGTACAGGTGATAAAATATAAAACACTATTCTTCGATATGAAAAATTATTGTCTTCTGTATTTACATTATGAATGTAGAATTTCATATAGCTTACACCATGCGATTTATACTTGTATAAGTAATATTGAACATAACAGTAAGATTGTTTAACTGTACTCATTCTATGTGAACATCTAACTTTGTAGTTCTATAAGTATTATTTTTACTTTCAAATGTAACATACGAACTCATATGTGCACACATATACATATATGTCACACACACACACGTACATATATATATGTTACTTCCCCGAGTTACACCAAGTACTATGAAGTAATCAGGCAAAGTTTTTCATTAACTGTAGGCTGGAGGTACTGAAGAGAATTAAATTCCAAGAGAGCCAATGCCTACCAAATAAGAAAATGTCTTAATAATATTACATTTTCATTAAATTTTCTCCCTGAGGCTTTTAAATCCCATTAAAACTCAAAGCAACGTTAGCATCCAAATGTACCGTTCTTGTTATTTCATACCTGTATGAGCTCCATCGTCTCACTGCCTAAAGTTTCTCTGTGGTACTTTGTCCAAATGTTAAGCACTGCATTACTTGCAGACAGAAAGCATTTTGCACCGGGTTTTTAAAGTTTGGGTTTTTTTTTCAGATGGATTGGCTTGTAGTTTTGAAAGTCCTTAGATACCTAACATCCAGCTTATGGAAAGCTCAGTAAGATCGTATTTGTATCTTTCACCTGTAGCATTTTGTCAATTTGTCCCTTTACAGAGTACCTCCCCATCTTTAATAATTTTACTTTACTAATGCTAGTGGATGTCTGTTCGCTGTGTGCCGTTTATAACTCCTCAGGAATTGTAATAACAAACCTAACACCTGGAATTAAGGGCAATTTTTGCCACTTTTCCAAGAATAAGTAACTAGATGAGCGTGGTAAGACAGGCCTCATCTTATCTTGTCTTGCAGATGTTTCACGGACATCTTTTCAGCAGTAGATTCTGGATACAGGACTGAATATTTACCATAAGGTACATGCAGCCACTAGGGAAGGGTAAAATTTGGGGTACTGCTGTTTTAGCATAGTGCTGTGACAGGATTGAGTAGAGAGCAGTGGTAACAGGACAAAGAGGACATCAGGCACAGTACAGTGCTATAAGTTGGAACATTTCTGGACTTGATTGCCCGTTTCAGTGTTATCACACCTTTCAGTGTGAACTGCCTCGGCTGCCTAACTTGATGCTATAGATGTGGACCTGAATCTTAGGGATTCGTTTATATTCAAATGTGTTGACTTTTCAATGCCTAACAAAAAATAAGAAAGGTGATAATTTACTGATTACGAATTTAAACCGAGGTTGGGTGCAGACCTCGCGGTGCATTTCTTAGCATTCAGTGCAGAAAATTGCTTACTAGTTGGATACTGGTTTCAGCAAACAACCATATAAAGGAACAGTTCTGAAATTCTAAAATGGTGGGTCCTGATTGTAAGATTGAAAATACTTGTTTCCCTTTGAACTGAGTAACTTTGTAAAATGTTTTAAGTAGACTGGTTGGTGCTAAATATATATTACTGCATGTATAGGGAACCGTGCTGGTTAAGTTTCAGGTTTTAACATGCATGTTATGTATGTTAATGTAAATATCTCTAAACAGTGGTACCCTAATTTTTGCATGTGATGTTTAGTCTCAGTTTTGCTTTTGATTCAACATCAGTAAAAACTGGAAAAATATACGTTATATAGTACATCTTCAATGGACTTCCCATAGGAAAAATTTAGAGGAGGATTTTGGGGGAGGAGGAGAGTTACATGAAAATTCCCTGAGCTCCTTATCTTTGTCTTCTCATTTCTTACTTTTCCTTTTGTTTCTTCTTGAGCGATCAAGACTATGGAATAGAAGATGTACAATGGTTGCTGTGTAGTACCGCGTGACTAAATCATAACTATTCTTTCTATAATTTTATTGTACCTGCAATAAAATTCAGTTGGACCACTTCGGAGAGAGTATTCAAGGAGGGGGTGCAGTGGGGCTGCAACTAAAACAAGTCAGCTTTCAAAAGATGTTTCTTTATGTTGTGTTTGCTAATGGAAGTTCTTTCTTAGAAGTTTGAGGAAAAAAAACTTACTGTGAGCCTACAATTCACCTCTGTGAATGTTTGTAATCATTTGTCTGACATAGGAATTCAAATACATTCTTTTGAAGAAAAAAAAACCAAGAAGAAAATGAAGAGAGGAAACATCACATTTTTTCTAGCTGTGTAAATAATCTTATTTGAACCTACAAATCTTTCAATACCAGATTTTTTAAATGTATTTTCCTGTAAAATTAGACTGTCTTAGGGAGAAAAGCATAGCTACTACTTGTTTGTTGTTAGAGTGATAGACTTTTCTTGGTCTGAAAGATGACTGACAGATGACTGTGTGTGAAAATTTGCCACTTCATTTTTTCCACCCTGCTTAGCTTTCAACATTAGGCTTCATACTTCAGGATGATGTTGTCATTTCCTTTTGTGCACGAGAACTCCATGAGTGACCAGGGCTAGGCATCTGAAATGCTTTAGCTTTTTTCCTTTAATGTCTTCTTCCTCTATTGTGGTTTCTGCAAGATGCTCAGCAGTGATGTGGTGAAACTTCTGCTCTGCTGTGTTCCTAATTAGAACATTTGCAAACAAACAAACAAACAAAAAGACCTGTAAAAGAATTAACTAAAGAAGAATATTTCACAGAATATTTATTGAGCGTAAGAACCACAGTCTTTGTTGTGTTTTGGCCCCTCTCTACCGGTTTGCCAGAGGAAGCAGCAGCTCATTTTCTCAGTGAGGTAACTGAATACTGTCGGTTTTGCTATGTGACTATAAAAATTCCTTCTGCTCGGAGATCCCGTTCTGTTTGGGATCGATGTGTGTGGAGAGGTGCTTCCGCTCCACCCTGCCAATTTTTTTTTTTAGTGTGGGTGTGAACCAGATTTTTTGAAAAGGCACACCTTACTGTAGGAAGCCTATCTGCAGAAAGTGAAAGCCACACCTGAAAGTAAGTAATTTCCTGCTGATCAGGAAAAGTAATCCAAAACACTTGGAAGTTAAACATCTAACCTCACTGCTTAGAATTTCAAACCGGAGTCCTGTAAATGAAATGACATCATCGCAACTCTCAAAAACATTTACTTTCACTCGTTCAAGAAGGTGGATAGTGAGGAAATGATTAACACTTGTTAGACCTGGTGTAAATGCAGCTTATAAATCATCTTTAATGCACCAAAATGGAACTTGGGTCTGGACATCCAGACTTTTTATTTCGGTGACCTTTGTGCAATCACTTTTTCCTTTAATGCTTTATGTCTAGAAGAGTGTCTGTAGGGAAAGTTAGGATTGTGTTGACTTGGAGGAGTTTAACAAAAGGCTTGGCTGTCCGCAGAAGATGACCTGAATATTGTTAAGGAGTAAAGCAGAAAAACCTAGGCAAGAGCTTGGATTAGTAGCATAGCCAGGAACAGCAGGCTCTCTGGGGACTCAGAAACGTGAACATGGGTAGGCTCTGTCCTATCGTAACTTAACCGTCCATACCGTTCTTACTGGAGACAGCTGCAGCATGGTGTAAACCATGGACACTTTGACACAGTACACATTTTTCTTCTTGGTTTCCACTAGGTAGTTGTCCTGCAAATTCATCATAGCTCAGAATGACAAATCCTAAAACTGAAATATTTACCAGGAAGGGGAGAGAATACTAGTGTTTTATGACAGCTATAGGTACCTGATGCTTTGTGGGAAATAAATTCAGGTTGCTTAAAAAAAACCTATTAAAGTGCCTCACTTTAACTTAAACGAAATTTTGTAACAGGTTGTAATATTTTTGTTAATGTTAGGACATAAGATACATAAGGGTACAGAGGGTGAAAGGAGAAGACTAATGATGATTTAATAACCTGCCATTAAGATCATGGGGTTGTAATTCTATTTTATTTGGCTATCAGTATTGTTTTTATTCAGCATGCTGCATTTTAGTATAGAAGAAAAGGCAAATATGATTAAATTTGGATTGCATACCAATGTTTTATTTGTTTTGAGAGCAAGGTATTATTTGAATACTGAAGGTCTGAGTATGTGGCATCCCTAAGTGGCGGGGCTAGGTTATGGAGAGGGACGGTTATGGACATGGCCTGAAGACATCACTCCTCAGATCTCAACTCAGGTGCCTTCATCTTTGTAGGAAGCTGAGGGAACCTCCCTGTATTTAGAGAAGTAGCGCAGAGGACTGATGGCTTCCTGATTTCGTTAGGGCCAGCTCTTCCAGCGTACGGAGCGCAGCTGTTTTGAGAGATACTTCACTGTAGAGGGGCCATTTTAAACTTACTGATATTTGATTGTCATTTGAAAGTTCCCAGCCTCTGGAGCTCTTGGATTCTGGTAAAATTTTCTAATTGGAGTAGTGGTAAAGTATATTTTGTATTAACATACAAGCTTTATAAGTTGATGAAAGGTGTAATGCAATCCAATATGTGCCAGAGCTGGAGGCTGGTTTTGTTGTTTTTAGAAGTTTCTAAGTTTCTTCATATTTTTTTATAAAGTGTGGCCTAAAGTGAACACCTTTCAGAATTTTTTAACTCAGCCAGAATGAATTGTGATCTGAAAGCCAGAAAATGGCAGTAAAATAAAAGCTGCCTCTTTTTCAGATTTTCTTGTAAGCCTGTCACCCCCTAATTAAAACTTGGAATAGTTAAACATTCTGGTTGGGCCTGAACCTTGCTTGAGAATGGTTAATCCTTATTACTTTTGGTATCATTTCCTTCCATAAATTTTAATAGTCACTGCTTTCAATTCCTGAAGTTTATACATCTGTTTTAGAATTCTCAGTCATTTCTTTCTGTGTACAGTTTTTCATGCAGTGACCCAGCTCTGTGTGCCAGATATTCCTGAGTTCATGTTTGGGAGAACTTTGTGGTTTATGTAATCTCTTTACCGATATTGTAATATGAAGCGTTTTAGTCATCATTATTTTGTCACCCAGACTGAGGCACTACCAAAAGGCCTGGCTTCCTGGAAGTGCTGATCACCAAATCTCTGAAAATCATGCTTTTAATAATTAAAATATAAAAAATAATCAGTTATTTTGAAAATCATGGCCGTGTCTAACCTTGCACATTTTCTTAAAACTCATCCTGTTTGCATGAAAATGTGCATAAATGTAAGCCCTGCTAGCACTTAATTTTTATTAATTAACTCAATTCAGTCAGAAAATAATAAAAAAATGTTTTTGGGAAATCTGATGATAATTTATACAGTTCAGCTGTTCAGTAGAGCGTGACAGTTCGTAATTCAAAATTTAAAATTAAGATCCTGTTCAATTAACTGTTTAATTACCATCAAATTTCATAGGACTTCTCACTTATTTAAAGGTAAATGTAATCAAAACATGGATGAGTTTAGCCATGTACTTCTGTGTTGAAAACATGGATGACTGACATTTATGACAGGATACATGAAAAACGTATACTGCCCTATAGGAGTATAAAATTGGTGGAAAACCACTAAATTCTCATTGGAAAACCTCATGTTTAGTGTTTGGCAGATGAAACTCCTGCTTTGGGAAAGTATTCATAAAAGAGCAGAAAAGCCAATAAAATACAGAAACAGAAGTAAAACCAGGAGGAAAGCTATTAACAGGAAAACTCTACCAATTTTCAAATCTCCGCAGATTTCTTAAACCTCATCATGTTCTTTATCTTTACATGATTCCTAATGTGTAGTCTGGGCTCCTACGCTGAGCACAAAGGTTCCAGAAACGGTACCTGGAGAAGTCAGCTTCTTTAAAACAGATATGAAACACTAGGAAAACTGAGAGACTAAGCTAAGAAGGAAATATGTGATTTCTTCCTTGAGATGGGTAGTATCTGCCACGTACCGAGCTGTGCTTTTACTCCCGCAGTTGGAGGACAGGTGTCATTTGCCTGTGCAGCTAGATTCCCAGGTACACAGCAAGTTCCATTGCTCTCCCTTGAATAAAGAAAGAAATAGGTTAATATAAGTTGAGAAGAGGTAGTTTTCAAAATCCAAGTGAAGGATTGTGAAGGCTTTGTAGAAGCTGGGGTAGCAGCGGATCTTTCCTACCTACACTTCAGTAAGGCTTGCAACACTGTCTCCCATGATTTCCTCATGGAGAAGCTGTTCATGTGTGGGCTGGATGAGCAGCTGGGCCCAGAGGGTGGTGATCAGTGGTGCAAAGTCTAATCATAGGCCAGTAACTAGTGGAGTACCCCAGGGGTCAATACTGGATCCAGTCCTGTTCAACATCTTCCTGAATGATGATAGGACAGAGCGTACCCTCAGCAATTCTGCAGATGACATCAAACTGGGAGGAGCAGCTGGTACACCACAGGGTTGTGCTGCCATCCAGAGGGACCTCAACAGGCTGGAGAAATGGGCTGATAGGAACCTCATGAAGTTTAACAAGAAGTGCAGAGTTCTGCACCTGGAGAGGAACAACCTTATGCACCAATCCTGGGGGACTCTGGGGATATCCTGGGGACCACTCAGCTGGAAAACAGCTTTGCAGAAAAGGACCTGAGGGTCCTGGTGGACACTGAGCTGAACATGAGCCAGCAATGCGCCCTTGCAGCAAAGAAGGCTAAGGGTGTCCTGGGCTGCATTAGGAGTGTTGCCAGCAGATCGAGGGAGGTGAACCTTCCCCTCTACTCAGCACTGGCAAGGCCACACCTGGAGTGCTGTGTCCAGTGCTGAGCTCCCCAGTACGAGAGAGACATGGACATACTGGAGAGAGTCCAGTGAATGGCCATGAAGATGATTAATGGACTGAAGCATCTTTGCTATGAGGAAAGGCTGAGAGAGATGGCACTGTTTAGCCCAGAGAGGAATCTGTGCGAGGGGGAATCTTATTAATGTATATAAATAGCTGAAAGGAAAGTGCAAAAAGGACAGAGCCAAGCTCTTTTCAGTGGTGGCCAGTGACAGGACAAGAGACAATGGACACTAACTGAAATGCAGGAGGTTCCTTTTTAACAACAGGAGACACTTTTTTTACTGTGAGGGTGACCGAGCTCTGGCAAAGGTTGCCCAGGGAGGTTGTGGAGTCTCGAAGATATTCAGAAGACATCTGGACATGGTCCTGGGCAACCAGCTCTAGGTGGTGCTGCCTGCCTGAGCAGGGATTTGGACAAGGTGACCTCCAGACATTCCTTTCAACTTCAACCGTTCTATGATTCTGTGATTGAATACAAGAGCAAATTATTGGGAAAGAACAATTTTTTTGCTTTGTAGTGTAAGTTACAAACATAAAGAGCCTACATGGGCAGGCATCGTTTGTCTTTTTCATCTTCTCTCAGTGGTTATTGGTACACTTGTATTCTGTTGATGCATGCTGTTGCTGATCTCGGACTTCCCCCGAGACAACCACGTTCACATGGAGAGGAGAATGAAGGTTTAATTACTTGTTCTGTGTTGTCTACTGGCTGGCTGACGTGCTCACATTAATGGGCATCTCTCACGCATTGTGATTGCAGCATTATAAATCAGATGCTGTGTGCCTATGCACTGAAGGCCCTGCAGAGGCATGTCCTGTGTAGGGCACAGGACAACGTGGGTTGGCAGGTGGTGTGGTGGGTTAAATCATCACATACGGCTGTGGGATATGAGTTGGTGGATTTAGGAAGCTTAAGGCAGAGTCCTCCACAGAGTGGTCTGTCTGGCTTATGGACTCCCTTTGCCAAATGCTGGAAAGGCTCAGTGTTCCTAAATGTTCCTCTATAGTAGATCAACCGAGGACCTGCGACGGTTAGACAGTAGGGATGCTCGGAGACTGCTGAAGATGCTGCAACAGAACTTCACCCTCTTCCAAGTCGGAATGTTAACTGTTATGTTGATACCTTTATTCCAAAGAAATGTATGTGTACAGAGGAACAGCCAGAAACATGGGTGATGTCCCTTAGTTCCTTAGTTTACAATAAGCAATAACCTGGTGATTAGGGAAGGCTGTATCAATTAGGGATGAACATAATAACCATCCAGCTTGTGTTAACTGTTATGTTTAGTTAAGTCTTGTGCCTGCCCTGACTGCTTACTAAGGCAGCTACAGGCAACGTGAGAGATGTTTGGCCTTCTAGCTCAAGAATAAGTGTTTCATTTATTAGCATGCAAAGGGGAAGAGGCACTACTGTTCTTCCCTAGATATGCTTTAAAAGCAAACTTCATTGACTTCTCGAGAAAGCTGACCCACTTTGTCTTCCCAAAGTATATCTATGAGGTTGACTTCCTCGAGAGTTTCAGACGCTGGATCCCTGCCACGCTTAAACATGAGGGAGATGCTGGACAGCCTCAGCAGAGTACAGGAGAACATTAAATGGCTGGAGGTTCTGTTAAATTTAGGCATCTCTGAGGCTTCCACAACTGAACTTTTGAACATAAGTGTATAATGCATGAATTCAATATTAATCCAATCCTTTTTGGAATTGTTCCAAAATAATCCTTTTTATAGAAGCAGACATTACTGCCTACTGTTATAGCTACATTTTCCCTGCTATAAATATATATGTAATGTACACTGTAATGTCAATGTGCATTAACCTATAACTTGAAAAAACTCCATTATTCACAAGATTCCACCCACCTGCAGGAAAATTTAATTACATGACTTCTGACATTTAAACAGTGAGTGAAACTAGAAATGTCCAGGGGACTTTCAGCCTTTTAGAAGCTGGTAGTTAATTACTAAATATTGCATGGAAAAGCTGGAGGATTAAAAAAGAAAGGGGGCCAGCCAGGAAGAATGGATGCAATATAAAAAGTTTTTTTCCAGTAAAAATTTTATGTCCTTAATTCCCAAATACATCTCCAGAAATTAGTTTTTTTGCATCTATAAAAATATAGCAGAAGAGTAAGGGCAGATCTGAAATGGTTTCTGTTACAATTACTAATTCTTTTTTTTTTTTTTTCCATTCTTATCTGTAATTTGACAAATTAGCTGAGTGTGTAATAAAAAACAAGTGCCTCATTTTTGCTGCCACACAGTGTAATTGAAGTCTCCAGAGACTAAGCACCTTCATTTTGTTTGTTGGGAAAACTTAGGAGGACTCATTTCTTTAAAAATTCATAGCAAATCACTCGTATTTATGTAAAGCCTAGTGAATAAACCTGCAACCTGAGTGTAGGAGACCTGACATCAGAACTCTCCTCTGCTTAACATAGTGCAGCCTCATAATCCAGACAGTGCCAGCCTCATTTGTAATAAAATATTTTAGCTTTATGGCACTTGTGCAGGTATGTTTATATTAAGGAGAGATGCACACAAGGCAAGTACATTAGTATAATAAACCAGATTTTTCACAATGTGGTAAGTGAACCAAGGTAGTTTGGAAACTATTTAATGCAGGGTTTTGGACTACCTCCACCCATTGCTTGTATAACAAAACTGAGTTAAATTAATGAGATTTTCATAAACATTAATGTTGTTAATCATTTGCAGATGGCAAAATTATAGAATCATATAATGGTTTGCGTTGGAAGGGACCTTAAAGGACATCTGGTAGAAGATAGTTTTTAAATTGCTACATGTATTAAGCACTCTGCAGTTTCTGTTTCATTCCAGTCACTGTATTTTAGGAAAGCTTAACTTTGGTGCAAAATGAATGGGAAGAGAAGGTAACAAAATAAAGCCAGTCTATTTTCTGTTCCCAGAAATGGACGTTTAGAAGATATGTATTGTCTACTTAATCTTTTAGATTGTCAGTTACAAGGAGCTCTGTCTTGACTTGCAGTAACAGTCACAAGTTTGAGTGTTGTCATCTTTTTTTTTTTTTAAACAGGGTACTTATGGGAAAATGCACCATCATTACAAAGGCATTTTATAAAGTCTGGCCTTAGAAATCTATACATGACTTTTCACACAACCCAGAAATTTAAAAGTATGAAACTTTTCTTTCTGAATAGAAAATATATAACAAATGTACTTTCAATGAGTTTAAATTTTTAGCACAAAGTTGTTCATGTCTTTTTAGGAGAGGTATTTGAAATAGCCTTTTATTATTAGGTATTTTTAAAGCTTTATGATTTTTCATAGTTTACTACAAATACAATTTTTCCCCAAATCCCAGAATCTTCCAAACCAGCATAAAGTAGCAGATTTGCCTATCTCTTAATTGAAGATAAAATGAGATATGTTTATTTTCATTCCTGTTATCAGAATTCAGGAAAATATTTTAAATGGCAAATATATAATTATAAGACATTATAAAGTGGTATATATGTTTATGTATATATACACATACATAATGATATTAGTTGCACTGTTGATTTAATATACTGAAGAACTAAGTAATTTGCAAGAAGTTTTGAGAATGGCATTTGTTAGAATTTTTTAAACCAAACTTTTATAGTGATTGTATTTTTTGAACTACAGAGAAAAATGAGATATTAGAAATTGTTAAGTCATAACTTGTTGCTAAATACAGCCTGAAGCTGATAAGAAAACTAATAAACAGGGTTGAAAAAGCTTCCATTTTTTAAAAAAAAACTTAATTATGAGTAGAAAAACTTATGTCTGTGTAATAAATGTTTAGTCAGCTTTACTGTGGGCTTTGAAAGCAGTGGCACTAGCGTGACATGGATTGTTGTATACAATCTGCCTATATACACATAGCGAAAACAGTTTATATAGCAAACTTTCTAATTTCTTATGCTTTAGATTGTTCCAGTTGCCTGACGGACTTTATTTTTCACTGTGCAAAATCATAACGTTCAATTCCTAAGATTCATTTTTCTTGTTCAGAGTAGCACTGAATGGTTTCACTTTACTCTAATCAGTGGCTGGAAAATACTCTCCACCCTTCCTACAAATTGAACACCTCACTTTACAATAACCTGCAGAAGCTTTTTAATGCCCGGATCAGTTTTTGTTTTGTTTTGTAGTTCCATTTCACGAAATGGACAATTGTTTGTACACTGCATTCCTGCCAATTCCCGATTGATTTGGTTTGTTGGTTTTTTTAATTCAATGAATTCCATTAATGGGTTTCCTGGCAACAAGTGGAACGTCTCTGACCATGACGTAACAATAAGACTTGGGGAATTTCACAGCTACCCCACGTTTCATGACTCTACCTTGAGATAAAGTCTGACACATTTACTTTCCTTTCCTTCCAGTGTACCTCTGGCCATTTCCTCGCTAAGTGCTAAGGACTGGGCATTGTATCCTGGAAGAAAGCCTTGTACCCCTTAGGCCAGCTGCCTAATTTGGTCTGTGAGGGATTCAAGACCCCAGAGAATATCTTTTGAATAGTGGCAAGGTATGGCATTACAAGGTACTCATAATTTCTACTGATCATCTCAAACTTGGTTTCAAGGCTGCATTCCAAAATGCTGTCTTTCATATAGGACTGATGTTGATCTTGAGGGATCTTGCAAGTTGCAATTAATGGCTATTCTTCATATTCCTGGTATATAACTGAGTTGAAAATTTAAGTCACTTAGGTTTTACTCCACTAAAGCACAGGACTTGGCATAGCCTTCTCACTGGCCTATGTAGTTTGACAGAAAAATTCTTACAGTGTCTAGTACCATTGCTGTGTATACTTTCCACTGGATACTAAAAGTAGCAAAAAATACATTTTCAAATTATGTCATGCCAGGTTAAAATGATAATGTCACCTAACAAAAATTAGTACATCTTTATTAAGTAGAGTTATTTTGTTTCATTATACAAATTTATGATACAATGAAGGTAAAAGGAACACCAATACTTGAATAAACCTTGAAAAAAATGAAGCAAACTATAACAAAAACATAAGCAATAATTTAAATGTAAACATACAACAGATTCATATGGAAATTAATTGTTAAATCCATCACCAGTGAGTTCTGTCCCCATATGTTCCCTGTCATCTACCAACAAGATTTCCAGTAGGTAAAATTATTTTGATTCAAGCACTTCATTTATCATTCACTTTCATCTGAATTGGATAGCAGGAGTCTGTGACTTTTGAAACTCTTACTCATGTCCTGTAGACCTGGTCCTCCCTGAAGTGAAGTTTAATCACCTGTCTGATTAGAATTACTATCATGCCTACAAGACAGGGTCTCACTGAAGAACATGGGGAGCTACAGAAGATCATAGTCTTCTGCATTGTCTTGTAGGAAAGTTACTTTGTTTTCAAATTTCCTGTAAAGTGGGAGACAGACAACTAAGAACTCTTGAGAGGACAAAAAGAAAAAATAATCCTTCCCCAAGGGTTCTCTGGGAAGCAATAGTCTCTTAAAGCCCACATTAATAGAACGTTCAAACTTTTTACATCAGTGCTTCATCTTTTAAGTCAATAAATGAAGACAAATTCAAAATCACAAAATCAATTGAGAGTTTCAGTGACATCTAATTCTGAAAACTAGAAAGTAATCTGTACCGTCACAGTGAAATAAATGAGTAGTCTTAAACATGAAGGAGTTAGTGACTGGATTCCTGAAATGAGATTAATCTCTTCTGACCATCTTGGTCTAAAACTCAGTCATGGGCTATGTCTTCATTAAAAAATGATTCAAACAATAGAAATGAATCTATAGAACCAAACCAATTGATTCTGAGGAGTGGAGATCTACAGTGCAAGTTTTGGAGGGGTTCTTGATAAACTCTAGTCTCATTCTGTCAACTAATGAGCAAAGAAGTATTCAGTTGTGGTTCTGGAATGCATCTTCTGATTTACTTTCTTCTCTAGGGAATTCAATTCACATGCTGCAAGATGACTCTGTGATGCAGATGAAAGCACTGTCCCCATTTAACCATCAGGAGGTTTGTTTTAGAAACATGCTCCTAAACCAAAACACTAATATGCCTTTATGCTAAGCTAGTCATCTGAGGTTTCTTTAACAATCAATGAAGGTAAATAGACAACTCCAAAATGTGATTTATTGGCACTTATACACTCTCTCAGGATTGATGTCTTGAAATGTTTATTTGTTTATCCATATAAAAGGAATTTACAATGAGGAGCTCAGGTTTAGATGTGTAACAGCTAAAATTGTAACTTTGGGCTAGGATCCAACCTCACTAATATATATATATGATATCAGTCTGCCTAAAGTATCTTATTTAATTCCTCAAAAAAAAAAGATCACTTTAACACTTAAAATAAATAAATCTATTATTCTCAAATTGATCAACATAATTTTCTGTGATCAATGTCAGCTGTCAAGTCTTTGAGGTTTTTAGCCAAAGCCGTCTCCTAATGGATCTATTCAAAAGCTTAAGTGTCTAAAGAAATCATTGTTGAGTGGTTCCGTTACACACTTATAATGTCTGGTATATAGACTAAGGAGTGTAACTTGTGATATTTATTAGGCTGTGGATTTGTATATCTAAAATGAATTTTGTATAGAAGGAAGTATATTTTTATAGAATTACTGCTACTTCATTTTCTTAATCTTCATACTTCCCATCTAAAGATTAGTTTGGTTTTCTCCAGAATTTCTCTTTTAAGTCATAGATTGTTCTAACATAGATGTTCTAGTTCATAGATTGTTCTAACAAACTGGTTGTGTAGGGGTTTTTTATGAGCAATTTCCTGGATGAAGAATACTAAAGGATTAATTTATTTTGTGTAATATTTACTGTCTACAAGTTAGCAGTTTTTATACAAAGAGTTTTCTATGCTGCTTCTCTAGGCAATGAAGAGAGGAACTTAGGGTAAGTCACTTCATCCTAGAATAGATGGAAAAAATTGGCCTATAGAGGAATTTGTCTTTCTTTCTTTCAGGCTTACAAATCCAGTTCTTTCAGCCTCTACTCATATATCTTGTGCTCCAGCCCCCTCATCATCTTGGTGACCCTTTTGCTGAACTTGTTCCAGTATGACAATGTCTTTTTTGTGCTGAGAAGCTCAAAACTGAACACAGTACTCCAGGTGAGTTCTCATAAGTTCTAAATAGAAGAGAATAATCGTTTCCCTGGACCTGCTTGCCAACTCTTGTTAATAGAGGCCAGTATGTTTTCTTCACTAGAAGAGTGCAAAGTAGACTCATTTTCATGCCCACCAGGACCATTCAGATCATTAAAAAAGACATTGAAAGTACTGGTCCCAACATAGACTCCGGAGGAACGCTGTTGGGAACTCACTATCAGTTGCCTTTTATGCGGTTGATTGCAATCCTTTGAGCCTGCCCAGACAATTTCCCACCCATCTTATAGCCCATGTATCGAAACTGTATTTCACCAGTTTGACTAAAGCCTACCTTGGAACACTATGTCAAAAGCCTTGCTAAGATATTTAAATGAGGTGAATGAGTTACAAAAGCATGGAGAAACAGTTTTTAGTCAAAGGCTTTGGAATCTGCAAGCCCAACAGTGTAATCGGAGAGAGCTACAGTGTATGAGATCAAGTGTTTTAGCTTTGAGTGCAACAAGCCAGAGTCTGAAACTATCACATGGTAATTGTGCTTTTTGCCATTTGAGTGCTCTAGATAAATGGGAATACAACTACAAAGACTCAGCAAAACAGTCCTGATGATTCATCTTCATACTTGTCTCATCTTGCAGCTCCCAATATTTACTCAGTGTTACTCTCTTCTCTGAAGATGTTAAAGGTGGAATATGCATTGCAGGCAAGTGCACAGTAGTTTCAGTCAGGAAATAATTTTCTTTTGTATTTGAATCTAGTGAATTAGGGTTTGAATCTCACCATGCTGGGCTATTCTTCTTCTCATATTTAATTAATTAAAAACATAATAATGTCCCATGTGTTTCAGTAAAGGTCCTCAGATTAACTAGGACTACAAGGCTGAATTTACAAGCGAAAGTTTTAGTATTTATAAAGCCTGTTCTATATTTTAAGTGGATAAATTTTCCACGGAACTTGTGCTCTTGTTTCTCTTAGGCTGTGTTCAGACACCTCAGAGTAATTACTTGCTATTACCTCTTAGTGCATGCCCTAGCCATGTTGGAACAAGAAGTGAATCTGTGCTGGGATGAGGCAACACCATTTCCTTTCCTGTTTCTGCACTCATGTTCCCATTTGAAGAAAATGCATTCACAGAAGCCAAAACAGTATGAAAGGCCAGCTGAGGATCCAGCATGCCTCAAAACTGCAAGCAACAGAGAGAGCAACAGAGTGTGAGGTCAAGTGTTTTAACTTTGAATGCAACAAGCCAGAGTCTGAAACTATTTTGTTTGCCCTGTTGATGCAGGGACATTAACAGGCCCCATGTGAGTGATGATTTATTGTGGCAGAGCATGTCTCCTGCTCTTACTTGACATTTTTAACCCTAGAAGGCCAAGATCTGAAAATTTTCTTTCTCTGTCTAGGAAGACATACCAACCCTGTCCTACATAGCTGTAAATTCACGTATGTAACCACTAACCTATAAGTAAGATCAAATATGTTTTTCCCTAAAGTGGCACTTAAGACTTAGTTTTTCCTGTCTTTTAGGGGTTTATTTTTGTTTGTTTGGTTTTTTTTGATTGTTTTTGGTTTGGTTTTTTTTTTGTTTTTTGGGTTTTTTTTAAGAACTTCAGGAATATATCTGACCAGGTCTAATAAAGAATGTATTTTGTCTAATAAGTTAGAGTGGACTGTAATATGAAATAGTCTTTCTGAATATTGCAAAACTCCTATTATACATATGCAGGAAAAGAAGTAAATTGCAGTAAAACTCAGCAGGTACACTGATAAGAATAAGGTAAGTCCAGATAAGAACTGCCCAGCAAACAGCCAAGACTGTTTCTGTGGTATGTTCCTTTTGACATTTTGTGAAATGCTTCAGGAAATAAGGTTTCTCATTTTCCAAACTAGTCCTGTATCGCACACCCTAGACGTAGTATGTACTGACCTAAAGACTTCTTCAAGCTATTTTTCACTACAAAGAATCCAACTTAAATACAAATCTTTTCTCTATCTGCCCTAGACTGAAAAGGAAAAAGGGAATGGAGGACATTTTCTTGCTGCATAGGAACCAGGCAAAATGTTTTTTTTAAACAACAGGCTGTGCTTAAATGGTATTTTAAAGGATTTCGTCAACAGTGGCAGAATAGAGCTGTTCCCCACATGCACCATGACTCCTAGAAACAAAGCCCTGTTGGTAACAGGTTGATGTGAAGTTAACAACTCCATAAAAAGACATCCAAGTGGTACTGAATTACGGTCTTAACTCCAGATCTTAAGTGAGGGCTTTTCATTTGCATTCAGCAGGTTTTCTGTTCATCTCTTCTTTCTACTTTGTCTCTCTTGCATAAACTGTGCAAGCTGAAATAAATAAAACATTCAACATCCAACAGGAAATGAGGCCTTGTAAGATATTTCATCATGCTTGTTATAGTACATAGAAAGCCACAAATTGTTTCTAAAGGAGAACAGGTTATCCTTGAAATGACACGATGAAATGAGGAAAATGAAACTCAAGCTGTCGTACATAGATGGAATGAGCCGTATGTGCAAAGGGAAAACCTCACCCTGCTATGTTGAAACATGCAGGTGAAATCCATGTTCTTATTACAGCAAAAATTCATTGAGAATACGTGACCTGCTCTAGACCGGAAGGTTTTTGTGGAGAAGCACATCAGGAGCTATCACTATCTAGAAGGGCTCAGATATACACAGAAGACTTTAAAGAATTCCTCTTGATTCTTTGCTTCAAATGTATACTTCTTCATTTTTTTATTTAATCTATACTTTCAGATACTCATCAATGGACATCAATCCATTAGGAGCGGACCCTCACTACAGGGAGTCGGTCGGTTCTGTGCTGTACCTGTGTTACTTTTCGACATTAGACAGCATAAGCTATACCAGTTGGGCACCTCTCGGCTTTTCTGGATCTGTTGCTGGTGTATTCCTGACCATTACCAGAAACTACAAGATACCTCCACCTTCAGGCCTCTGAAGTCCTAGTTTTGCTAATTCCATAAACTAATTTATTATTTATAAATAATTCTATTTACTTGACTGCTTTTGTTTACTCTTTCTATTATGTCTTTTTGCCTCCCACCATGATACAATTCTCAGCAGAAATGCTCTGTTTGATAGTATTATGGGCAGGGTATCTCTCTCTTCCTGTTTTCAGTCCTGTGTGTAGCACTATGCTAGGAGAGTCTCTTTTACAGTTTACTTAGAAAATAATTTTGACACAGATTGGCTTTGCTCATACTACCTTATTTTGCTTATTTTGTATTTTTTCTAAAGATTGCATTTTCTTACACATCTGTGTTCCAGTTATGATTCCTATTTGACCATTTCATACTTTCTCAAGTTTCTTCCATTTTATTGTCAGAACTGTTTAGTTTAGCGTCGTAACGTTGAAATTCCGTCTCGGATTAAGTTTTTGCATAGTTTGAAAGGAGACTTTGCAGCCGAGCCTGTTCTTCTCTATAGGCTTTTATAACACTCTGAAAAAATGAATACTAAACTTTGACTAGTGAATCTTCAGTGCTCAGCAAGCATGGATTCCTTGAAAATGGTAGCTTAGAACTATTGCAACTTGTATAACTTTTCCTGAAGTTGAAAACTAGATGCCTCTACAATAGCTTAAACGTTCATGAATATGGCTGATACATTTTCCTCTGAAACGACTGATATGATTTATTGTCTTCCATATCAGTGCACATTACAACAATCTAAGAATTACTGTAATTACATGAGCAGAAGTATTAATTTCTTTGCTGCATGCTTCAGAAATAGTTTGAACTATGCAGTGTGAACTTTCATGTGCATTTCATCTCGGGACTGGAATAACATAAAATTCCAGCAGAGGGACCCCTCGTACCTTATAATGCACGTTTTGTGTTTGCATGAGTTGTCTGTTCCTGGATGAGTATTTTTTTCTTAGAGAAATTTTTGGCTTTTCAGTCTACTTAAAAAGTGTAAAATACTGGACTTCCAAACAGGATGTAACCTGTAGAAAAAGTGTTTAGGATTTTTCCTTGTCTTAGGACAAATTGAAAATAACAGAAAACAAAGGGTGTTGTACTAGGGAAATATAATTTATAATAAAATGTATAAAAAAATTCGTAAAGCTAAGCTGTCGGTTCTATAAATAAAATATAAAATCTACTTCTTTACCTACCCACTGGTGAGACCATTCTTCCTTTTTTGCATGTTTTCATGTTTGAAATCTAGAACCTACACTTTAAGTGTCAACTTTAAAAGGAGGCCTGAAGAATTTATGTCGGTCACACCTCTTCCAGCTGTGATAGACTCAATGTTTGGTTTTAGCACTGCAGATGAGTCAAGCTGTCTAGGTAACAACCTGTTCTCATAGCTTTACTGAGCCTATTTTAAGTATTTTCTTATATTATTTTAAGACTTTGTTATCAGATCAAAGTAGACCCTGTGGAGATACTGAAGATATAGCCATAAACATGAAGTATATAACATCTTTCTGTTGATTTATGCGTAATTTTAACAACTCTTTACAAGCTGCTTTGTATGCTGTATTTTGACTACACTTGTGCTTATGTTCAGTGCAGAAGGAGACTAATGTGAGGCCTATAGGATTCTCAGACATTTTGCAGCCTTATTGTGCTGTTTCATCAGTACAGTTAAACCCTAAATATACTGGATCCGTCACTGGAATTCTTCCGTTCATGCTGTCAACTGCTCAGTCCTTGGGCCTGTCCAGATGCTGACCCTACCTTTCCCAGGTAACCCAGCCTGACGTTCGGTAGCCGAGCGTGTGCGTGCACACATGCACACAGAATAGGGAGCGTGCTTCCCCAGAAAACAGGTAGAAATAGTTTTTAATGGAGAGGCCAGGTACAGGGCACACACCACCACTGACCTGCAGCCTGCGTACCTGTGACCTGCACTCTTTCAGTCCCTCCTCTTCAATTTTCCATGCCTGCTCCTCCCCAGCCTACCTTGATCTACCTCTGTCCTTTTCCCTAAACATCCCACACTAAGCTCTGCACATTCCTACAGCCCCCTCAAAATGCCCCACAATAAGGCTCATGCAGTCCCACAAGCCTCCTCACATACCCCGTGAGAAGTTTGGCCTTCTCACTGAGACCCCTGCTCGTGGTGGTTGCCTTCGTGTCGGTTGCGAAGTGCTGGCTGACCCTTCCAGTGGCCGAGCAGCAGGGTCCCGAATGGCCCATCGGGCAGGAGAGTTCTGGTCTTTGCTGTCGTCTTGGTTATCTGCTGCTCGTTCGGGTTTGTATACCTCTCTCTTCAGTTGATAACCTTTTCTGTTCCTTGTCTGTGTCTCTCACACTGAATAGGCATTAGCTAAATACCTTTCTGAACCAGATTCCCTTACAATCCAGCTAACCTTACGCTCTGCATTTCAGCCATACGTGCGCTGCAGAAGAAACTCCCTGACTAAATTCTCTCTGTGTCATCGTGTCCTGGTTCCGGCTGGGATAGAGTTGGTTTTTCTTCCTGATGGCTGATCTACTGCTGTGCTTTTGATTTGGCATGAGAATAACGCTGATACCACACCGATGGTTTGGTTGTTGCTGAGCAGTTGTGGTGCTTATGCTCAGTCACGGGCTGTTCAGCTCCCGCGCTCGGCCAGCGGGGAGGGGCACAAGCAGCCGGGAGGGGGCACAGCCGGGACCCCGGCCCAGCCTGGCCGAAGGGACGTTCCCACCACGTAACGTCGTGCTCGGGGTACGAACCGGAGTTGGGCGGGGGCGGGAATCGCTGCTCGATCACCGGGCGGTGAGCAGTTACTGCATCGGGCATCGCTTGGTTTTGTACTTTCCTTTATCAGTATCATTATTGTTATTGTTATCATTGTTGTTTTCCTTTTTTTTTGCTGTCCTATTAAACTGTTTTTATCTCAACCCACAAGTGTTTTTCCGATCCTCTCCCCCATCCCACCTTGCAGGGGGAGGCGAGTGAGCGGCTGCGTGGTGCTTAGTTGCTGGCTGGGGCTAAACCAGACACATCTTTTCAAGGAGGATGCTCGGAGTTTCAAAGAAATTGTAAAAATGCTACAGTCCATCAGGTCCTATGAAATGAAATGAAATGAAGAAATTATACATCCGGGGTAATTGGTTGATTTAGGCCTTCACAGAAGCATTAGCCACAGCTTTTCACTCAGTGGGATAGTTCCTGTATCTAGTGCTGTGGTTTTGCACATTTACATTCTGCGCGGCAAAACGAAAAAACTTCTAGACTTAGTCCAAGACACAGCAACAAAGGGAAAAGTGTGAACTAGGAAATAAGTGTTAATGCATTATGTATAGAATTATCTGAGGAAATAGAGCTGGAAGAGGACTGAAGAGGCCATCTGTTCCATTCTGCTGTCCCAACTCAGGCTTGGCTCCCTTTGAACTACTCACTCGTAGTAGCCTGGTTAACTTGTAATTAAAAAGCTCAAATTACAAAGCTTTCCTACAACTTCCACATCTAATCTGTTCCAATCTTAACCACTCTTTTTGTATGAAAGTTTCTGTTACATTCTGAAGTAAATCTCCCTTAATTCAGTTTTAAATAAATTATAATAACCCACCAGCCTCTTATTCTGTTGCAGAATTAGTGCTGCTATTTAGCTTGTTGATGTGAAAGTATCCACACTGATCGGTGAAAGGAAGGCTTAGCTCTTGTAATTTTTGACAAAAGACTTAAGTAGCAGAGAGTTGTATCAAGACCAAAAAAAAAAAAGAAGATAGAAAAGAGTGGATTCTACTCTGTTGATGCAATTGGATTTCAATTCTAAGCCTGGCATCTAAAGAAAGAGAGTTTATGTAATCATTGTACTCATTTGTCTGTCAGCTAAATTCAAGATCTTGTAATGCAAAAAAGAAACACACCTTATCAGTAAAGCCAAAAATTTATTGTTGGTATAACAAATCTCAACAGCATAATCAAAAGAATTGTTACATCTAATTAATGCAGGAAAGAAAAAAGGAAGAAAATAAAGAAAAGAATATTACTATGAATAGGTCTCTGTAGTAATAATATGCTTTGAATTGTAATGCACACCCATCCACTGCCCTTCTGGGTCCTAGATCAATGGGTCCTGTCTTTCTGACAAAGAAGGCAGGGAGCAGGGGGTTGCAGAAAGGTTCAGTGTCCCACGTTCTTTGCTGGGAGGAGTGATGTTGATGGTGGAGTTTCTTCCCCTTTGCCAGAGAAGTTGCGTGTTGATGGTTTCTTCTTCACTCTGGGTTCACTTTGGACTGTTTTCATGTTTTCTGACACAGATCTGCACCCTGTTCTTTGTTAATGTCTGCAGCATCATATCACATCCAAATTTTGTATATAAACTGTTACAGATATTATATGCTTTTTCTTTGATCTCTTTGTGACCCCTAACACCAGTTTTGTCCAGCTCTATATGTCCGTTTCTTTAACTGACCATTGATGAACTGTCGACATCCCCGAGGTCTCCAGTGCTACCCTCTTTCTTACCACCCCCACGCCTGTACTCCTCTACACTGCATCCTGTGTTCCCGCTGCTATCCCACCATCCCTGTGGGGCTCTACCACTGCATCGTTATGCTGGAGTGATAAATATTTCACTCTACACAGAGGAATTACTTATTACTCTATCTATAGAAAAGCTATGGTTGTACCATCGACAGATAAGGAAAAATAAAACTGATTAGGCATAGCAACCTGTTCAAGTAGAAATATTGCTGTTAGATCTAAACAAGATAAAACAAAAGTCCAGGCGGGCCAAGTTCAAACAAAGCCTGCTGAGCCTCAGTCCTGGGATCTTGAAAAGCCAGTTCAAGGCCTGTAGCCTGTTACTAGCAACGGCAGTGATATATTTATGGGGCTGCTGGACTACAAGGACCTTTCCTTATTAGCTTTTGCATTTCAACTTGAAAGTTCGAAGGTCAGAAACATGACAAGAGAGAAAAATAACAATAATACCCAGTGAGTAAAGGATTATATAGGAGGTACAAAAGTGTGTCCCCTCCTTAGCCTGCCAGGTGACTACCCAGACCATGTCTGCTTGCCAGGCATTCGATGTGTGCGCAGCTCTGAACCAGCCTCTGGGTGTGTAGAAGGCAGCGGGGCACAGAAGAAAGCTCATGCTGTGTGTGAATGTCGGTACAGCTTGGGAGAACTAGAGTTAGGTCACTTGAGGTACTGCAACAAGAAGAGGACATAGGAAATCAGACGCTTATCAACAAGAAACTGGGCTGTAATGGCTTTCTTTGCAAGCGCGTGTAGTGTGAAATTGAGACTCAGATCACCTCTTGCTTGAGGAAACCCAACAGTACCTTTAAAAAAATATTTTTTTTTTTACAAAGGACCTCTTTCACAGTTCTTTGTTGCTTGCCTCTGGAGTGGCTACATCAGCCATCCCAAATACAATTTAAGGTACTGCTTACGGCAGTATCGGATTGCTTCATCATCATCAACGCACTTTTTTTTACATATTTCCTGTGATAGAGAGAAATGCTATTATTCTGATTTTAGGGATGGGTATCTTAATCATGGCTCCTCAAAGATACTTCAGGAGTGTAGCTAGCTGCCATTCTAAAGGAAACAGATACATAGAGACTTCTGACTTGTCCAAAGCCTTGTGGAAACTGAACACAGACGCTACATCTCACGTTAAGCAGTAAACCTCTTCTTCTGATACACACAGACCTCTCTCTTTATGTTCGTTTCATTTTCAGAGGAGCTGTACTTCTTGGGCTTTCTCCCGGCCTTGGTTGCATAGGCACTGCTAGGGGAAGGACGTTTCAGAGCTCCATACAAAGGATAATAAAAGTAATGTCTGTCGAATCTATTTGTGTATAACAGACTCCATAAGACTTGGTTTGATACGGTCCTATTATTTTTTCTCAAGACAATGGAAAAAAAGCACTTTGTTCAGTTAAGAAAGCAGTATGAATGACACTAGAAGCTGGATCATCCATTGAGCCTTCATCTGAAATTAGCAAATTGCTAATGAGTTGTTACATGAGCAGAAATTTAAGGAAACATGATCTTTTATGTTTTTTCTCGTTTTCTTTTTGATAATTACTCTGAGCTTTTCCATGACACTTATCACTTTCTTGCCAACGTTCTGTGGTACCTCCAGTTTCTGCCATATCTCTAGTTGCCCATATATCCTACAGCTACTGTCTGGGTACTGACTAGGCATACACGCTGTCTTTAGCTCTGGATTGCACATGTGGATTGTTTGAAGATGTATTTTGAGCTCATGATCTCATGCGTCTCGTGCATAGAACTCTTTCCTTCTACAAGAATATTCAATTTTTCTCTCTTCCTTTTCAAACCACTGTTTTTTTTATAAAGCTTCCAAGCTCTTCGTACCTTTCAGACCTCTTCTCCCTGCCCAATGTGTTTGAAATTAGCTTGAAATGATTATCAGAGGACTGCCACATGGACAGAGGGACTGACACATGGTACAGTCACATAAGCCTCATTTTCTGAAGTGAGGAAGAAACAAGTGATGTTTAAAAAAAAAAACAAACCCACAAAAAAGCCCAAAAAACAATATGCATAGGAAAAGAGCAGTAGTTTCTTTATAGCTCTTCATCTAGGATACCTTGCACTGTGTAGAAAGAAAGATAATATTTGTAAAGGTAACTGAAATTAGTCCTGCAAACATTCTGTTCTGAATCCTCTTAAGCCTGCAGTGGTGTTTCTAAAACTCAGTTTTATCATTGAATATTATCAGTTGAATCATTAGGAAGCAAAATCTTTCCTAAAGTTGTAAACTCTCTTTTCCCCTTATTCCCTACATCTCTCACAGCGTCATACCCTTGAGCAGATAAAACTTAGGTACTTGAACTGGAACTTGAAATTCCTTGTCTCTTATACCCATTTTTACCATTTTTCAGTTGCAATGTCATTTCTGTTTTATGAAGCTCTGAAACTGTGCTATTTCAGCAAGTACAAGAAAATACTGACTTCATAAAATTCCCAGACTAGTACACAAAGAAACAGGAAAGGCCGATAAGACAGAAATGTGTTACCTAAAGGCAAGTCAGATTTTCAAAGACATTCTCTCTCTCTCTCACACACATATCCACACATACATTCATCACAACCTTGGTATCTGTAGACCACGACTATCAAGGAGCACTATGATCTAAAGAACCCGAGTATGCTGGCTGAGAACTCCTGGGAGGCTAAATAATCATTAACATAAAAGAGGTCCTAATATATACGGCTACTGAGAGGATTGTATTATTCAACTGCACAAGTGTATTTTGCCAAAACAGATTTTGCAACTGAAAATTATAACTTTACACAGTTGAAATTTTCTGCTAAGGAAAAAGTATTCATTTTGAGATACTTTTTATTTTCTAAAGGGGAAATGTAAATGTAATAATTTGCTTTGACTTTGTTGATCTGATTCAGAATATTTTTCAGCATGTGAACTGAGCCAATGCATTTAATTATGAGTTGATTCAAGAAAACAATTGAAAAATACATGAATCAATTACTTTACTCTGTCAGCAAACTGCTGTGGAGCTGCTACAAACAGTGCTTCCAGATTAGCTCTGTTGGCCAGTCTTTCTGGAGAACGAGAGCAGAAATAATGCACACAGATATCATTCTGAGTTGCATGGTGCTCAGTAAAAGATGGAAATAAGCACAGGAAAAAGTGAGACATGGAACTTCCAACTAAAATTCAGATAAAACAAGTGCTAATATGGAGCAAATAATTTTATTATGTAACTGACTCAAAATGAATCATTCCAGGTCAATTAATAAAATGAAACAAAGCTGTTTTCTTTTTTTTTTTTTTTTGTCCCTGACAGTGAATAATACAGATTTGCCGGGGGAGATATTCAATCAGGAGAAATTAAAATCAGTCTAATGCTTTGGTAGTATGGCTGTTAAATAATCTGACCACTTAACTGTGCTGCATAAAATTAGTTATTTATGATGTTAATTGTATCTATAACTGCACACTGAATGATGTCTGCAAACTTAGTCTAAAAGAATTGAGAAGTCATCACCTGTCTTGCTAGTATCACCAAAATAAAATGTAGTTAAAAAAAAAAAAAAGGAGGTAAAATTATTAAAAAAACAAAAAGAAGAGGTACAGAGTAGTTACATTTTGATATAGTAACTGAGATAGAAGAAGGCAAAAAAAAAATTCCATTACAATTTGGTGGGTGAAGAATTTAATAATAGAATCTTTGGGTTGGAAGAGACCTTTACAAGTCATCTAGTCCAACCCCCCTGCGCTGAGCAGGGACATCTGCACTAGATCTGGCACAGGTTGCCCAGAGAGGTGGTAGATGTCCCATCCCTGGAAACATTCCAGGGCAGGTTGGACGGGGCTCTGGGCAACCTGTGCCAGGGTTTCACCACGCTCATTGTCAAAAGTTTCTTCCTCGTATCTAGTCTAAATCTGCCCTCTTTTCGTTCAAAACCGTTACCCCTTGTCCTATTGCAACAGGCCCTGCTAAAAAGCCTGTCCCATCTCTCTTACAAGCCCCCTTTAAGTGCTGGAAGGCTGCATTTTCTATGCAACTGGTCTTATGCTATGTTCAGCTGGAGCCTGAGTCCGAGATACTGAGTAAAATGAATATGTAACCACTACTGAAAATTAACCTAACAATTCACACCCACTGGTTTTCAAGATTCCGTGTACGTGGTGTGTGTGGACACTAGAGGGAAGCACTTAACTGAGCTGTAGCAGTTTATGGCGCTGAGGAGAGAACCAGAACAGCCTCTGTGCTCAAGGACTCTTTCGTTTGGTGGCAACATTAAAATTTTTCAGGGAGAAAACACAATTAGTGGACTAAGGAAATGAGTGCAGGTTACGAGGCTTATTCTTCCTGTAATGGATATAAATGTACTCTAAAACTTCAGACACTGTTATGGATCATGGACAACCAAGCAAATTATATATTAAGCTAATCGCAGGTAATGCTTATATGTCACAGTTTCATCTTTTCTTCCTTTCTCCCACAACTGATGTTTCCTAATTTAAACATGTTCCTTCTTTAGTACAAGTGAAAGGAAAAAATCTTTAAGGTCTGATTCACTACCTTCTGTAGTTTTTACTCCTGGCCTGACATAGGAAAGGAAAGTCTTGTCTAAAGAATGTTTTTTACTCTGTGCCAGAGTTAATGACTATAACATACTGGAACTCATGCACAATTCATGAGAGATGATTTAGCATTAATGCAGGTGCATAGAAGGCTAAAGCTGTTCACCGGCTCTCCCTGATGGAGGCAAAATGCTGCCATGATTTCTGACAAGGAGAAACTGGAGGAATGAATCAGGGAGATAAAATATATAATGTATATATAAATGTGGCTTAAAATGCATAGTTAATGATTTGTACATAGCTAGTCAAATACCTTTCTCTAGTGGCAGGCTAATCTTCTAGTCAGTGCTAAAACACAAGGCTAGATTGTCAGCCTGCTAGTAGCCCTCTGAAGCAAATTAGGACTTGATCCTTCTGCCAGTGGTATCATTGGCAGGCAATCGTATGCATAATACGCTGCTTCAAATGCAATCAGAGAAATGTGCATTTGACTTAGGTGGGTGAAACTCTTCACCTGATCATCACCGGCTAACTTATAATCACTTGATAACTTGTCACTTCTCTAACTCATTTTCTCATAGTGTGTAGAAAGAAATTCTAGCAAAGTAAGATTTTTTTCCCCCATGCCTATTGAAAACAGAATTCAGTCTGTTGGTTCCAGTAGCCTTCAAAACTGCTATCAAAATTAGTTTTATTTTAAACTGGTCTTATTACTGCATTTATAGGAATTAAATTATTTTCTTCCCAAATTAATATTGACAGGCATTTACCATTCTAAATGCTGAAATCCTGTATAAAGTGCTCAGTCACTATTTCTAGTTTAGCTTCTTATTTCAGCTTTTTAGCTTTTACCCTGCTGAGGAAATACATTAACAGGGAAAAGTAGGCCTAACTACTTGTAGTCTGTATGGCTTGCTTAGACTAGAACTTTTAGATGTTAATATTAAGTAGAATTCCATTCAGTAAAAAAGGCTCAGGGGGGGACCTTATCAATGTAAATAAATACCTGAAGGGAGGATGTAAAGAAGACAGAGCCAGGTCCATTGACAGGACCAGAAGCAATGGACACCAACTGAAACACAGGAGGTTCCCTCTGAAACTCAGGAAACACTTTTTCTCTGCAAGGGTGACTGAGCACTGGCACAAGTTGCCCAGGAAGGTGGTGAGTCTCCATCCTTGGAGATATTCAGAAGCTGTCTGGACATTGTCCTGAGCAACCTGCTCTGGCTGACCCTCTGGTGAGTAGCAGGGTTGGATTATACACTCGTGAGAGGTGCACACCAACCACAACTATATTGTAATTCTGAGATTCTGTGGAAAGTACTTTCTGTAATAAATTAGCACCTAGAAACTATTTATAGGTACATACACATTATTTTAAAGCGTAATGTATATATGTAATATTAGAGAATGATAAAATTTAATAGCAAATAGCTAATTATTCCTTCTCAAATTTCACATAAAAGTGATTTGCATGGTATTCAAATTTAAAAAAAATGTTATAACTCTATTTGGGATAAATTTTAAAATCCCTGCTATAAGTTAGTAGGGTCTTTCCTCCAGACTCAAGTTTTTATAATGACATAATCTCCCTAATTACCAGATAGTCATTCCAAACTTTCCTGACAATAAAATTTAGAAGCTAATTCACCTATCAGTGTCTACAAAGTTCTATGCCACCAGTTTCACAGAGACTTGTATTTGATGTTGTCAGTTACCTAAAATGAGCAAGGAGATCAAAAGGTTCACATACCATCCATAAGCTACATTATAGAAACTATTTTAAAGCTATCAGGTAACGTTTTTTATCTGTCTGGAGTATGCCTTGGTATAGCTTTGCAAACTAACACTTTGTATTGTGCAATAGATGCTACAGATCTATAGACGCCTGTACAGTCTTCCAGAGAGCACAGATTTGTACAGAGAATTTGCCCATGCTATGCTGTACATGTGCTACTGTGTTGACAGTTGGAGAGGTGTCAGAGAAGGTAGAAAGGGATAGAAGTTTCTCACAAGAACTTCTCACTATTTATTGGAAAGTCTGCTGGATCCAGAGGACGGTAAAGCATTGTTATAGCAACATCTCGACATGTTTAATACAGAAGGCAGTGCGTATATATGCACACTGGAAGCTGAATGTGGTACATCTAACTTAATCTTCATTATCAGTTGCACATACAGCAGGACATATTAATAACATTACTGCTGTCACCATGACTTCCACTATTTCTGCATCATTTTCCTGGGCCAAAAATAGGTGAGAAGAGACAAGATAGTATCACCAGTTTACGGATTCTGAGCAAAATCTAAAATTTTTATTTTAGAATATGACTTCATTATGACAGCTAGAACTCAATCTGGCCATGGTCACGAAGGATAACAAAAAATGCTTCTACAAATATATTAACAAGAAAAAGAGAGACAAGGAGAATCTCCATCCCCTACTGGATATGGGGGGGAACATTGTCTCCAAAGATGAGGACAAGGCTGAGGTACTTAATGCCTTCTTTGCCTCAGTCTTTAATAGCCAGTCCAGGTATCCACAGGGTATTCAGCCCCCTGAGCTGGAAGATGGGGATGGAGAGCACAATAAACTCCTCATAATCCAGCAGGAAACAGTTAAGGACCTGCTAAGTCGCCTGGACACCCAAAAGTCTATGGGGCCTGATGGGATCCCCCTGAGAGTACTGAGGGAGCTGGTGGAGGAGCTTGCCAAGCCACTCTCCATCATTTATCAGCAGTCCTGGTTAACAGGGGAGGTCCCAGAAGACCAGAGGCTTGCCAATGTGACGCCCATCTACAAGAAAGGCCGGAAGGAGGATCCTGGGAACTACAGGCCTGTCAGCCTGACCTCCGTTCCAGGGAAGATTATGGAGCAGTTCATTCATTATGGAGAGTGCTCACAGGGCATCTGCAGGACAGCCAAGGCATCAGGCCCAGCCAGCACGGGTTCATGAAAGGCAGGTCCTGCTTGACCAACCTGATCTCCTTCTATGACCAGGTGACCCGCCTAGTGGATGAGGGAAAGGCTGTGGCTGTTGTCTACCTGGACTTTAGTAAAGCCTTTGACAGCGTCTCCCACAGCACTCTCCTGGAGAAACTGGCAGCTCATGGCTTAGACAAGTTTACTCTTCACTGGGTAAAGAACTGGCTGGACGGCCGAGCCCAGAGAGTCGTGGTGAACAGCGTTAAATCCGGCTGGTGGCCGGTCACAAGTGGTGTTCCCCAGGGCTCGGTTCTGGGGCCGGTCTTGTTCAATATCTTTATTGATAATCTGGATGAGGGGATCAAGTGCTCCCTCAGTAAGTTTGCAGATGACACCAAGTTGAGTGGGAGTGTTGATCTGCTGGAGGGCAGGAGGGCTCTGCAGAGGGATCTGGACAGGCTGGATCGATGGGCTGAGGTCAACTGTATGAGGTTTAACAAGGCCAAGTGCAGGGTCCTGCACTTCGGCCACAACAACCCCATGCAACGCTACAGGCTTGGGGAGGAGTGGCTGGAGAGCAGCATGGCGGAAAAGGACCTGGGGGTGCTGGCTGACAGCCGGCTGAACATGAGCCGGCAGTGTGCCCAGGTGGCCAAGAAGGCCAACAGCGTCCTGGCCTGTATCAGAAATAGTGTGGCCAGCAGGAGTAGGGAAGTGATTGTGCCCCTGTACTCGACACTGGTGAGGCTGCGTCTCGAATCCTGTGTTCAGTTTTGGGCCCCTCACTACAAGAAGGACGTTGAGGTGCTGGAGCATGTCCAGAGAAGGGCAACAAAGCTGGTGAGGGGTCTGCAGGACAAGTCTTATGAGGAGCAGCTGAGGGAACTGGGGTTGTTCAGTCTGGAGAAGAGGAGGCTGAGGGGAGACCTTATCGCTCTCTACAACTACCTGAACGGGGGCTGTGGTGAGGTGGGTGTTGGTCTCTTCTCCCAACTAACTAGTGATAGGACGAGAGGAAATGGCCTCAAGTTGCACCGAGGGAGGTTTAGACTAGATATTAGGAAAAATTTCTAATGCTTCCGTGGTCAAGCATTGGACCAGGCTGCCCAGGGAGGTGGTGGAGTCACCGTCACTGGAAGTGTTCAACAAATGTGTAGACGTGGCATTTCGGGATATGGTTTAGTGGGCATGGTGGTGTTGGGTTGATGGTTGGACTTGATGATCTTAAAGGTCTTTTCCAACCGTATTGACTCTGTGATTCTGTAATTTCCTTTCCTATCAATTTTACTTCTAATTCCATTTTACTCTTCTTCCATCTCTTAGTTTCTTTCCGTACAGTAAGAACTTAGTCAGCCAAATGCATGCAGCCATATTACTTTTTACTGTGACCGGTCTGGTATCCTGAAAATAAGTCCTGGGCAGCCTGGTCTGTTGTGAAAGACTAAGAGAGAATTTACAGTGGTTTCTACAGTCAGAGGATTAAAGGACTAGCTTAAATGTCAGGCTGTGGTTTATGCACCAAACGTTTCAGGAGACAATGTCACACCTAGGGGAAATTAACCTTTAGTCAGGAAAGAGTGTTATATTTCCCCACTTTTTGTTTGTCTTTCTCTTGATATCCTGCATAAACCGAGCTTTAGGTTTGTAGTTTCAGATTGAGATGGAAATGAATGAACATTCCATATATAATTCTTTTGAGTGCTCAATATGGCAATCAAATCAAGGTAATAATTTATAAGAGTAGCATTTCAATCCATGAAGATGGAAATTTCCAAGCCTAGATAACAGTGATAGCACTGGAATTACATTAGGGATCATCCAACTAAGGGTCCTCAGACTGCATTGCACAGGCAACACTGCGCTCATAGTATGCTGGAGAAAATTCAACAGATAGCCCAAAATAATTTTCCAAAAGTAACTATTTTAGGATTTATTGAATAGAACTCAAGGTTTCACTAAATTTATCTGATTAGATACCTATTGACTATAATGGGAGCCTACCTTGCACGTAAACATCTAAATTCAGATGTCTAAATCTGTGAGCTGTGACACTCAGGATGACTATATTGTAATAAAAAGACACCCAACATAGATAGCTTTAAACTATCCTGCTTGGATAAGTCCAACCTAATTTCACAACAACATAGAATTTAGCTCACAATAATATCCTGCCATGAAGCCTGACTACAGTATAGGCTATTTTGGAGACCTGCAGTAATTTACTTTGGGTAATAAAAGTTTTAGCATTGACTGAAATGGGATGTTATTGGGTAACTACACTGTTTACCAAGCTGTGCTACACAACCTTGATGCAAAAAGTATTTATTTCTTGTGCATTAGTGCTAGGGATATAGACTGAATTCAGTTGGTGAAATCCTGGCCGCTTTGATGAAAGAATGACATACTATAATGACATTATAATAATCTTTATTTCATTTTTTATTGTGTAATATTGTTTCATTTGCTTGCATGGACTTTGAACTTGACTGAGGTCATGCAGTGACACATAGCTCATTACGGTGTCTGGCTTCTGTTAAATCATAATTTACAGTGCATTCAAAAAGTCAGAGTTATTCTTGCCTTAAATGTGCAACATTACAGTTACTGCCACAACATTTCTTCTGCCACCATGCTTGTTTTTGATAGCCTTTCCAAATACCTTTCTGAAGAACTTCTTTATAATCTTCTCTAGTATTAATTAAGAGAAGGCTCTGGGGAGACCTTATTGCAGCCTTTCAATACTTAAAGGGGGTTTATAAGAAAGTGGGAGAGAGACTTTTTTTACCAGGGTCTGCAGTGATAGGACAAGGGGTAATGGTTTTAAACTAAAGGAAGAGTCGATTTAGATTATATATAAGGAAGATATTCTTTAGTATGAGGGTTGCCCAGAGAAGCTGTGGATGCCCCATCACTGGAGTGTTCAAGGTCAGGTTAGATGGGGCTTTGACCAACCTGATCTAGTGAAAGATGGTCCTGTCCATGGCAGGGGGTTGGAATGACTATGATTCTATGATTCTATGAATATGTTTATATGTGAATTCTAACCCATTAGTAATATAAATCGTTTTAGTGATGCAGAACCATAGGCAGTTTTGAAAATTTACTAAATATCCCTCAGTCTTATTTTTCTGCTCTTTAACAAAACTGCTTTCACTTTTATTGGGGTTTTTTCCTTGGAGATTGATTTGGCCTTTCATTGGAATTATAAAAGTAAAAACATTCTTGTAAGATCACAGAAATGAAAAAGTAGCCAACTTACATATATGCTGCTTCAGTGATTCTCAGTCAGTCCTTTTGTCTTTTATATTTGCAATAATAAATTGCAGGTAACTCTCCTAAATTTAATAATTCATATTTTCTTTACTTTCTTGCAAATGAATTTAAAATAAATACTTCTTAATCTCTTTTAAGCTACAATCTTAAAAGTAGCTTTTTTTGGCTAGGACATTATTTAGATTAAGTTGGAATTCTACAAATTTTACTTTCAGTAGGTTCTTACCTGTTCCATTACTGATGATAGGGTCACACTACACTCCCGGACGTCACTGGAGGGACCAGAGGTGGCCACTGTTGGTGGACAGTTGTGCGAAAGGCTTGCAGAATTCTGACGCTAGGCAAGCACGAGAGGCTGTGAAGGGCGGGCACAGAGCAGGCTACCTTTGTGGCCTGAGGCTATCAGTTGCAACCTAGAGTGGGATTCTGGCTCTGGAATTTTCAGATTTTCTGGGCAGTATTACTAGTGACCAATAATAATTAGTGACTAAAATAAGCTTCTATTAAAAAAGGTTATGGTTCAGTCTAAAATGACCTCTCTTTTTCCACTGTGGTGTTTTTTTGGTTTTTGTTTAATAAATTTAGAAATCCACTTCAGAATATGTTTTTTGAAGTGTAAATTTCATCAGGGCTTTTGTATTACTCCTTTTTCTGCTATCCTCAGATAACCTGCCCATGAAATTTATATTCACTGACACTTCCCCCCAGTACAGCTGGGGATATACTGTTAGGCACTGAATTTTTCTTCTATACCACTGTGAAGAATAGTTTGTGTTTTATTTTAAATCCCATGGCCTATTCACATTAGCTGGTAAGAAGACTTTTCTAATCTCAAATGATGCCAACAACAGTTAAAATTCATTATTAACTACCTGTGTGGTGTTATGCCAAGAGGCACATCTGATACTGAGGTACATCCTGTACGCAAAAGCGATGGTTCGTGTTTAAAGACTACACAGTAAATACACAAAACAGACAGAATGGGCGGCAGAACACAGGTACAAGCAGATGAAAGGTGGGAGTCACCATGAGAAAATATAGATGTCTGAAAGGTCACAATAGAGTAATGAAGTCTAAAATAGCATTCCTTATTTTTTTATAGCATTTAGACTTCCAGAGCCAGATAGCAGGTTATCAGGAAAGCAAAGAGCAGATTCCAGGAATAGGAGGCACCTCATCTTCCTTAGACATATGTAATATAGACAGCTATTTCCAAGCCTCCCTTTATATTCATTGTAGAGAAATAGATCTTTACAGGATTCAATCCATCTGATGTATTTAAAATGTCTATTTTAGAGTTAGAGGAATTCGGCCTTAGACTTCGTAGTGTATAGTGACTAGATTTCTATGGATTATACATGGAGACCCAGATAATGAGCAGACCTCTGCATTTAGTTGGATGAAATTCCAAAATCTTTTGACTAAGGGAACAGTCCCTTTCTCTCTGGACCATTAAATCATTCTAAATAATAAGATAAACCAAATCTAAGTAACTGCTGTGCATTCCAGAAAAAGTTCAAAAAAACCCTTTTCCTCTTCACTTAATTATGCCAAATATGCAGGCTTTGACATTCTGGAGACAGCTGACTCAACTGACTAAGGCGACCGGCCTGGCTGAACAGGGAGATTTTGCTGGGACTCAGGGAAAAGAGGAGAGTTTATCACCTCTGGAAGAAGGGGAAGGCAACTCATGAAGAGTACAAGGATCTCGTTAGGTCAAGCAGGGACAAAATTAGAAAGGCAAAAGCCCAGCTAGAGCTCAGTCTGGCCACAGTCGTAAAGGATAATAAAAAATGTTTTTACAAATATATTAGCAACAAAAAGAGAGGCAAGGAGAATCTCCATCCCCTACTGGATATGGGGGGGAACATTGTCTCCAAGGACGAGGACAAGGCTGAGGTACTTAATGCCTTCTTCGCCTCAGTCTTTAATAGCCACTCCAGGTATCCACAGGATATTCAGCCCCCTGAGCTGGAAGATGGGGATGGAGAGCACAATGTACTCCTCATAATCCAGGAGGAAGCAGTCAAGGACATGCTAAGCCACCTGGACACCCACAAGTCTATGGGGCCTGATGGGATCCACCCAAGAGTACTGAGAGAGCTGGCGGAGGAGCTTGCCAAGCCACTCTCCATTGTTTATCAGCAGTCCTGGTTAACAGGGGAGGTCCCAGAAGACTGGAGGCTTGCCAATGTGACGCCCGTCTACAAGAAAGGCCGGAAGGAGGATCCTGGGAACTACAGGCCTGTCAGCCTGACCTCCGTTCCAGGGAAGATTATGGAGCGGTTGGTTTTGAGAGTGCTCACAGGGCATCTGCAGGACAGCCAAAGGATCAGGCCCAGCCAGCATGGGTTCATGAAAGGCAGGTCCTGCTTGACCAACCTGATCTCCTTCTATGACCAGGTGACCCGCCTAGTGGATGAGGGAAAGGCTGTGGACGTTGTCTACCTGGACTTTAGTAAAGCCTTTGACAGCGTCTCCCACAGCATTCTCCTGGAGAAACTGGTGGCTCGTGGCTTAGACGGGTTTACTCTTCGCTGAGTGAGGAACTGGCTGGATGGCCGAGCCCAGAGAGTTGTGGTGAATGGCGTTAAATCCGGCTGGCGGCCAGTCACGAGTGGTGTTCCCCAGGGCTCGGTTCTGGGACCAGTCTTGTTCAATATCTTTATAGATGATCTGGATGAGGGAATTGAGTGCTCCCTCAGTAAGTCTGCAGATGACACCAAGCTGAGTGGGAGTGTTGATCTGCTGGAGGGTAGGAGGGCTCTGCAGAGGGATCTGGACAGGCTGGATCGATGGGCAGAGGCCAACTGTATGAGGTTTAATAAGGCCAAGTGCAGGGTCCTGCACTTTGGCCACAACAACCCCATGCAATGCTCCAGGCTTGGGGAGGAGTGGCTGGAGAGCAGCATGGCGGAAAGGGACCTGGGGGTGCTGGTTGACAGCCGGCTGAATATGAGCCGTCAGTGTGCCCAGGTGGCCAAGAAGGCCAACAGCGTCCTGGCCTGTATCAGGAATAGTGTGGCCAGCAGGAGTAGGGAAGTGATTGTGCCCCTGTACTTGGCACTGGTGAGGCCGCACCTTGAATACTGTGTTCAGTTTTGGGCCCCTCACTACAAGAAGGATGTTGAGGTGCTGGAGCGTGTCCAGAGAAGGGCAACGAAGCTGGTGAGGGGTCTGGAGCACAAGTCTTCTGAGGAGCGGCTGAGGGAACTGGGGTTGTTTAGTCTGGAGAAGAGGAGGCTGAGGGGAGACCTTATCACTCTCTACAACTACCTGAAAGGGGGCTGTGGTGAGGTGGGTGTTGGTCTCTTCTCCCAAGTAACTAGTGATAGGACAAGAGGAAATGGCCTCAAGTTGCGCCAGGGGAGGTTTAGATTGGATATTAGGAAAAATTTCTTCACTGAGAGGGTGGTCAGGCATTGGACCAGGCTGCCCAGGGATGTGGTGGAGTCGCCATCCCTGGAAGTGTTCAAAAAACGTGTGGATGTGGCACTTCAGGACATGGTTTAGGGGACATGGTGGTTCTGGATTAATGGTTGGACTTGATGATCTTAAAGGTCCTTTCCAACCTAGTGATTCTGTGATTCTGTGATTCTGTGACTGTTTGGATACTCATCATCAATACTCTTGTGTATTCTACCACCCTATTATCCCAGATGAGACACAGCACTTCAGAGTGAACCGTCACACAGGTACATTATTTATAGTCTGACATTGTCTTATTTGCATATAAACTATCCCAATAAACCAGTGTCTAGTGAAGGAGGTCCCAAAATATCAGATATATGCATAGTTTCAGTTACTAACTTCTTATGAAAATCCCTTCAACCAGAAAAGAGTTCCAGGGATTCTAACTTGTAATTTGTATTCCCATTATATTTAATAACTCTTTATACAATCCATCTAGGTCAGTTTAAATGAATGCCTTGTTACTACTTAGATGATTATGGGTTGCAATTCATTTAACGTGCCCAATGATTCATGTTTAATTTATTGAATTTAATGCAGTAACTGACTGACCTATGCATGTGTAGTACTTTAAATGCATGCACACCGGCACTCACAGCCCTCTGCAGTATTTTGCTTAAGTAATCAGCTTATCAATGTGTTAGAGTTTGAGGTATCGTGTGACTCTTTATGCCACTGTTTAATTTAATGCTCTTTGCAGTAATGAGTCTGTCTGGGTTGACTGGCCACCTCTCAGGAGCTCCATGGCTTTCATGCCAGCAATAATGTTTCAAGACATTCCCAGTTCTATGATTTGTTACCTGGGCATCTCGCTCTGACTTACGTTTGCATCTCATTGTATTTTTGTGTTGGGAAACTAATTAATGAGTGCCCTGTGTTTATATCTGGAGGTATGAATCTTCTTTCAATACTTGACAAGACAAATGGCATTTACAAGCAATAATATCTTTTGTAGAAATGATCTTTCTGTACGGTAAGGCTCTGTAGGGTATACCTGTATGATTCTCTGAGTCTTCTGTAGTGAAGTTTTTCATTAATGTGAGGAGAGTGGAGACTACCTCAAGGGAAATTTGAGCACTCTTAAAATCCAGAAGTTCAGGTCATTACTGTTGGCAGATCTATATTTTTATGCTGCCTATTAGCACATTCTGTGTTCTTTTCCTGATAAAAGACTGTGCTTTCAGTTCTCATCATGATACTGAATCCTTGCACGACAGGGGCAATGAACTTATAGAGGAAAAATGCTGTTGGCTTGATGAAATCCACATTACCAGCAAAGTTTTTTATCTTAACCACATTCCTTTCATACTTCTAAACCACGGTACCCAAGCTGGTGCTTGATATCACAGATATCAAGTAAAGGGAAATTTGTATAGCATTCTTCTGACCCAGTTCCAGAATTTTTTCTAACTTCTGTCTACATGAACAAATTCTGCTTTTTGCACTCACCACATCCTGTGATTTTTTTGTTATATGCATATTCCTGGGTTTTAAGTCCTCAGTAAGATAACTGGGAAGGAGGACCTCACTGTAATCAGCTTTATTTCTGACTTATGTTGAAGGACCTCAGAAAAAAAGAATTCAGCAACTAGTTATTTGCAAGATTTTGTATGTTCCATTGGCTAAATATTTGGATTCTAAATATTGAAATATAGTTCAGTGTACTTTTTCTTGCCAAATAGTTCCCAAGTAAGTATCAATTTGCATTGTAGTGACTACTGAGATGTGCTAGTTTTAATTTTCTGTTAACAAATAGACCCCAAATCCTCAAGGAGCAACAGTAATTCCATATGCAGATCTATACAACTTAGTCACACTAAATTATACCATGTAGTGGGACAGAAAATGTTAAAGGCAAAGTAGTATTGTTGGCTGTCAGCACATCAAAAACATTCAAATATAGACTAGAAAGTTGCCTAACAGAGGCAACTAGCAGAAAGATCCCAGATCAGAGGTTTGGGTTTTTTTTAAATGTAAATTTAGTGCAAATACCTTTATTAGCCCCATAAAGATTTGGAGTTTATAAAGCTATCAACTTTATAAAAGAAGAATTTGCTGGTGTAGCAAACTTTTGCACTGAGTTTAGTTTATTTCCAGGTCTTTAGTTTATTGCACTGCTAGTTTATTTCCAGAATCCCGAGAACTGTTGTCTAGCAGAGGTAAAATGGCATAGTTCCATCACTGGAGTTATGATTCATGTCAACTGATATGCCAACCCTTGAATTTTATTTATTTCTATTGATATCCATTTCTTTTAGAAACATTTCAGATGCTTTACACATTCATCTATCTAAAATCAAACTGAAGAAACATAAACCCATAACCAACCACCTACACATAATCCAAGCTTGAAATGACTCCCTGGTCTTTAGCTGTAATGACTTTGAGAGAAGAAGTGGGTTGCCTTGTAGAAAATCCCTAAGAGACTAAAAAAAAGAGTCCTGTTGCCTTAAACATATAATGTATTTAAATGTTGAGAGGGTAATAGCCAAATTTAGTGACATTAATACTCTTTTGGGACTGAGAATTCCTTCTCAGACGTTATAACTGATGGTAAAATCAGAAACATCCCTGTGAAAGTTGGTTTTGATGACATTTTGCAATATTGTTAATTTCTCTCAGGGAAAGATGGGTTTATGGTCCCATGTCTCCAGGGCATGCGTCTTACCCAGCTCGTGCAGATTTGTCAGCTGTTCCCCTACAAGGTCTTGCTGACTTTCCTGTCATTCCCAAATCTGCATTTTGCAGATTTTGAGTTTCCATGTAAATACAGGGAAATATTTAGGCAAATCCTTAATAAATACAATACCAGTGAGCTAGATACTATAGAAATTGACTGGGCAAACCCAGTAGTTTCTTTACTATTTTTCCATGCTTTAAGGTCTATGAAGTTGAGCTAATCAGTACTAACCATAATGAATTTGCATCTACTCTATGTAGACTGTCATGCAAAGACTAACACTGTAGTACTTTTGAATGTGAAGCATTCTACTTAAATCTGAGATAAGTGGCTCCATTTCAGTTGTGATGATCATACCTTTTTTTTGACCATAGTGAAAGTTTGGATAGTCCTAGATGGTAGGTCTGCTTTCTCTGAGACTGAGAAACAAAATAGGTCTGTTATGAATGTGATGATGCCCTCTACCCCATATCCAGATGTTTCACTCACAAGAAACTAGGGGCTGGAGTCCAGCACCTATCCAGTAACTAGAGTGCTACATTGCTACCTGACCATCTGGATAGCATCACTTGCTATTCTGTAGATTTCCTGTATTGTCTAGGACAAGTTCCTTAATTAACTGATATTCTATTTTACATTTATAAAGTGAAGACAATAGTTATAATGGTATTGGGGAATAAATGCATTACAGATTTTGTATGTCTCAGCTACTATGGTAATAGAAGCAATGTAATTTCCATAGAGGATCGATTTTTGCTTTGTTTTGCAATATGATTTATGACAAATCCATCACTGAACCCGATCTTTAGAAATATATTTGAAGCATATTGTACCATTTTTTTTTCTGCCAGCTCTTGTGAGAATCCTGGGTTAGTTACATTCTGCCTGTATTGCAACTAATGGAGAGTTTATTGTCTTAAATGTGTCTTCACTGACAACAAAGCTTCCAAGTCTGAGTTTTCTGGCAGCAGACTGCTGATTTTAGAAGTGATATATTTCTATTGGTGAAACAGATGCTCCTCTAATTGCCTTTTTTGATAATGTCAATATATATATTGCATGTAGCTGTTAAATTGCTCAGCAACTTTTAGTAATATATATCCTGTGAGATGTCAGTTTCATTTCATGCTACACAGCTTTTCTTTCTTCTTTTAACTCTGCACAATAGCTTAGTTCCCTGTTCTCCTCTATGTGCTGAGGTTGTGTGATCGGAACAACAGTAGATGCAATCAAACTCACAATTAGACTGTGATTCACATTATGTAAAAGATTCATCATGCCAATTGATGTGAAATGACATGCGGTCTCTAGGCGGTGATTGCACAAGGCTTTAATCTCTCCACACGCTGAACCCTGTACCTATAGCGGTTCAGCAAAGCTTAGTTGTAATCATTTTTGCACTAATGCCTTTCCAGTATTTCATTATGAAGAGTATAACAATGAGGCCTTTTTCTGCCACTTTTAAATGCCAGGGTGTGCTGATTACACAGTTAGCATCCTGCGTGTAGTTGACCTTTTGGGTAGGAATGGTGTGAGACTAGTGTTTTTACCGTTCAGGGGTTAGGTGTCCTACTGAAGGCAGATGACAGTTTTTTGTTCTTTATCCTAACATTCCTCTTTCCCTTCTTGGACCACTGGGTCAATCACTTGGAAACTTTTCAAAGACAAGTGCATACGGGTTTCTTTTAGGAGGCTAATCCAAAAAGCGTTTTTGTAATTTCTAAGATGAACAAGCATCTTAGAGATGACTCTTCTAAACGTCAATTTTCAGGAAAAGTGATCCTAACCATAGCCTACATCTTCATGTAATTTATTGTAGATATTGAAAATTAGACTTTTTATATGGGCATCTCAGAAAGACTGCAAGTATCACTCCAGGTCTCTGACCCAAGCAGTGCGTGACCGGCTTATGTGTGTGTATCAAGAGCAAGATGTGGAGAAAAAGCGTAAATCCACATAACGATTACTGATTGGAAACTGTGCAGTGACTGGACAGGCAGAGGTTTTCCAGCTTTGAATTCTAAGTAGAAGTGGATTTGTCTTTAATGCCTGTGAATGACAAGGAATACATAGATGCTAATGTGCATGACTAAACTCTCTTTCAAAGAACGGGGTATGACTGAGTGGCACTCATTTTTCATTCGTGAATAACTTATCTAGATGAAAAATCCTCTGAGACATGTATATCAAAATAAAAAAATCAGAAGTATGTAAATTGTTATGTCTTTGGTCAATAATTGAAAATATTCATTTCTAAAACTGTAAAAAATTAGTCTTTGACTATTTTGGAATTCATGCTGTGTCCTATTTCATTAAGCAGGAAATACAGATGATTAAGGATCAGCCATAAGCTGTAGTCATTGATTTCTGATAGAATCCTTTGAACCTATTTATGCTCAGAGTTCTTTTAATTAACTACTTTTTCTACAGGATCAAAGAGAACTGGAGCCAAAACCCACTGAAAGAAGGAGATCAGATAAAGCTTAAAAAATTATAAAAATTCTATATTTGGAAATCACATTTTTCTATTCATACACATGCTGTAGCACAAAAGCTATGTTCCCCAAGCAGAGTTAAAACCCTATGAAAGATGTCCTGGAGACTTCCTGAACTCCAGTAGGGACTTTGCTGTTGTTACTGTTTCTAACACTGCTGAAAGCTGTGTTCAGCTGCTGTAAACACGGAGGGCTTTATAAAACTATAAAGCAGAAGAATTTTTCATGAGACAAAGTTGTGATGTCGTTTTTTTTTCCCCCCCCAGAGGTGAATCCTATGTTTGTATGGAGCAAATATATTGCACCAGATTAAGATCTCCATCTGATGAATGATTTGGATTCCATTCCACATTCCTGTGATTTGATTCCAGTTTGTGCACCACTAGTAAAGCCTTTCAAATCATGGTGTACCAAAGATGTCTCTATATGTAGCCACTCTGAAATTCTTCATTAATAAAAGCAGTGTATGTGCTATAAGCTGTGATAAGAGTGATACAGAAAGGTCAAATCATCTTGTCCATCTTAAGGAAAATTGTTCACTCTCTTGTTAAAGCTCTTATATAAAATAGGTGATCTCTATACTTTTACACTTTGCCTTATAGTCATAGAATCATAGAATCCTTGGGTTGGAAGACATCTTTACAGGTCATCTAGTCCAACCCCCCTCAGTCACCTCCCTCAAACTGCTGGCCCACACTGTTTTGGATGCAGCCCAGGGTACGGTTGGCCTTCTGGGCTGAGAGCACACTTTGCCGGCTCATGTCCAGCTTTTCATCCACCAGCACCCCCAAGTCCTTCTCAGCAGGGCTGCTCTCAATCCCTTCATCCCCCAGCCTGTATTGACACTAGGGGTTGCCTTGATACAGGTGCAGGAGTGTGCACTTGGCCTTGTTGAACCACATGAGGTTCACATGGGCCCATGCCTTGAGCTTGTCCGGGTCTCTCTGGATGGCATCCCATCCCTCAGGTGTGTCAATGGCACCACTTAGCTTGGTGTTGTCTGCAAACTTGCTGAGGGTGCACTCCATCCCATTATCTATGTCACTGATGAAGATATTAAACAGTACTGGTCCCAGTACGAACCCCTGAGGTCGTCACTGATCTCCATCTGGATATTGAGCCATTGACCACTAACCTCTGGATGCAACCATCCAACCAATTCCTCATCCACCCAACGGTCCACCCATCAAATCCATATCTCTGCAGTTTAGAGAGAAGGATGTTGTGGGGGACTGTGTCAAAGGCCTTACAGAAGTCCAGATAGGTGACATGGGTAGCTCTTGTCTTATCCATTGATGTGGTCACTCCATCATAGAAGGCCACTAGTTTCATCAGGCAGGACTTGCCCTTGGTGAAGCCATGCTTGCTGTCTTGAATCACCTCTCCATGTGCCTTAGCAGAGCTTCTAGGAGGATCTGCTCCATCATCTTCCCAGGCACAGAGGTGAGGCTGACAGGTCAGTAGTTCCCAGGGTCCTCCTTGCTACCCTTTTTAAAAGTGGGTGCAATGTTTCCCTTTTCCCAGTCTGCGGGGACTTCGCCTGACTGCCAGGACTTAGTCATGCAATTGTTCTCACTATTGATAGGAGGAATTAAAACTCAACATTCTTCATGGAACTTCAATGCCTTTAACAAGACTGTGCCATATCACGTAAATATAATTGCCTATTACTATGTGAGTAACATGGAAAGTCTGTGGTGTAGCTGAGACTTGCATAAAGATATTTTCAGTTCCTAACCAAATATATAGCAGAAGAGAATCCATTTTAATTTCTAAAATTTCATAGTTGTGACTCATTCTCTCAAGTTCTAGTCTTTTGAGCAACAGGAGAAAAATGTAATATTTATTACGCAAAACCTACATATTTACTGTTGATTCTAGAATATCTAATATATCTATTCTAATATATCTCATAGGAAGAAATAATAAAAATCAGTCATTGCTCACTCAAAAATCTCAATATTGGTTTTCTACAAATTTTCTGTTTATTTGTCTACCAATATAGCTATTGGATTAATGACCTAAGACTGGGAGAACAAGGCCAGGGAAAACAGCACTGGTTTCCTGAGCAAATATGGCACACAAAATTAACAATTCAGAAAAAAATGGTGGCCCTGTTTCTCAGCAGCTGTAAATATATAGAAATACCTCATGTATACCTTCATTTTTTATTTTGCTATTTTCAGATAATGTAGCTATAAAAGCAGTCAGACTTTTTTCATTACTTTTGTTCATTGCTTTTGGAAATTGTTTAATTGGATAATGTTTGATTTTAGTTAATACAGACACTAAAAGTCAATGAGGAGCTGAAAATTCCCTGAAGCACTTTTGCAATGCAATATCTAGATGGTTTATCTTTAAATGTCATATTGCCATTTTTCATTCTGCCATAACTAGACTCACAACAAAACTTTGAGTGCAAAAATAGAAATAGGAAGAGATGTCCTAGGGGGCAGGCAGATGATTGTTAGAAATCTGTGACTTGGCAGATTGCTTGTAGTCTACATTCCATGTGGAAATGGTTGACCAGACTCAAAGTCTTTTAGATATGAACATCATCCTCCTAATGCTCCATCCTGCACTATTTTATTAGCATATTACCTCTAGCTTCTTGATGGAGACTGTGTAAGAAATATAAGGTTTAAAAAAAAAAGACGAAATAATAAAAAATCAGTGCTTATATAGTACAAGTAAGTCTGATCAAAATATTTTCTCTCTTCGCATTCTTGAAACAAAAATCAGATGTTGTACTCAGAAGCTGTATATTTTGTAACATTTTGTACTTAAGATACAGTATAGACTTGGTGTTGACTGAATATTGATCCCCAATGACATAGGGGTTTGAGCTTACAGAAAATCAGCTCATCTGCCCTGGAGAGAGCCTTATGATTCAATTCAGAAAAACATGTGGGCACATGCTCAACTTAAGCATTAGATATGACTGTTGAAGTCTATGAAGCTATTGTGGTAACAAGCACTTAAGTGTCACATCAAAATCTGTATTATGTCTCCTGTTATGAGCTGAAAAGTAGTGTAGCTTCATAAGCTCAGTGCTGTTCCCAGGCTTATATATTTCATTTCCCAATTCTGGTCTTCAGTAAAGGAGGGAGTAGATTAACTGCTGACATAGACAGACTAAGGAGAGACAACTCAATCTATTTAACATATGTAGATATTTCACTGGTAACATATAAATCGCCAAAATCTATCCCAAAGGCCATTTGCAAGAAAACATTCAGCTGGCTGTTCGATTTTGATAGATGTAATTTTTTTCTAAATGAGCTTGATGTTCATTATAATAGAAACATATGTCGATAGTCACAGTGTTGAGGGCCATGTGCCAACCTCCCTTTGTTGCTCCTGATTGAAGACTGGAACCCTGGCTATGCTCAGGTTGTTTCCAGCTAGGACTGCAGATGTTGATTTGCTCTTCTACTTACCGAGCAATAGGCATGTCCAATTATACCTATCGCTAACTAGACTCTTCATGCACCTGTAATTTATTTCTTAATCAAAACAAATTTACAGGTGGAAATTGAGATTAGAGAACCATTTTTCAGATGTCAACATATAACATTAATTATTACTTTCCCATCTCTATCCACCTGTGATTTGCCCTTCCGTCTCTCTCTCTGTTGATTCACAGTGTTGCACCACCACTTTGCAAGGGTCTATCGCTAGATACATAGCATTACCAAGAAATATTTCTTAGCATTCGTTCAGGAAGAACTTAGAGATATACACTTGGAAATTTAAATATTTGAATTTAGAAATGCTGCATTTCACTAAGAGCCTGCGTAGCAGAGTAATGTCTTCAGAGTTTTGGCATAAGTCAATAGGATGTTTTTAGCAACCTTTGCTTCTTACCCTCGTAGGTCTAATGCTGGTAAAGTCAGTAGAGCACTCTGAAGAGTATCATCTGGTGGTACAGGAGCCCCTGGGGAGTCACTCGCAGTTGCCTCCAAATAGCACCTTAGGAACCAAGTGGGTCTTAGATAGTGACACTTGTTGAACTTGGAGTACGATACCCAGCAGCCGGAGTTTCACAACTTGTGCCATGGCCCTGAGTGCACTAGCAGACCCTGCGACCTTCTGCCCACTCCCAGCAGTCTAGCTAACAGTCTCCAAGGCCTTCTCAGATATGGTGCCACTGTGTAAACGTAGATCAGGCTTTTGTGAAATGGGCTGTGTGAGGAAGATTGGTAAGAAGTCTCATCTGGGATCTTCACCCGTGCAACACCTGCCCTTGGCTCAGGAGCTGCATTTTAAGCTCAGGCTTGGTCCTTGCTGTGGCTATGCTGTAGGTATGCCCGCGCCTGTCCTTGCATCTTGCTGATCCTGACCTTGCCTTGCTGACTTGCCTTGTCTTGACTGCAGGCCTGCCTCATCCCTAAGGACTTGTCTGGAGATCAGTGGACTGGATGATGATGCTGATTATCATGAGACCTGCTGCTCCTGTGGGATAATCTCTGTTTGGGTCTCGTGGGACACTAGTCATTCCTGATTTGCCATCACCTTCGGCTTCTGGTTCACCTTCCCTTTGGAGGAGCCCACATTTGCTGCTAAGTGACAATATGAGATTAATAAAATGTATTTCAATGAACATAAGTTTGCACCTCCTACACTTAATTCTCTGATGTATATTTTATAATTTTAGACTATTTAGACGTTTCACTCATTTCTGTACAGAGCTCTTCCTTATTTTGGCTTGACCCATTTAAATCACTTTGAGGTTTAGGTGAACATTTTAAAATACATAAATAATGAACATATTGGTGGTTTGCAAATTATTTGTGCTCTCACTAGCTGCAGTGTCTCATGCATGTCTTGTTGCTGGTAGGCCTTTCCACCTTAACAAACATCAAAACTTACCACAATGGCAAGAAGAAATACCGTGTAGCAGCTGTAACTTGCAATTCCCTTTTTTGTTCTGCTTTAGAACTGGGCAAAATAGTAGTTGCGCGTATTTATTAGATTCGTTTTGGTTAGAAGATACTGATTCATCAAAATATGCTTGTAATTAACAGTCAGTTTTGCTGATTCTCTTCACTATAAGCTTTTAAAACAGTATTTGCTATTGATTTCACATAAGATAATTATTAATAGAAACAGAGCCGAAGAAAGTACTGCAATATGACAGCAGGTAAAGCACAAATTAAAAAAAAAAACACACCAGAAGAAGGAAAAATTAAAGGAATTAAGAGAAATGAATGAAAAATGAAAATTCTAATTAGTGCTTGCTTGAGGCAACTTTAGTAATACTCTAAACTCATGGCAGAGCCTTGTTAGTATAAAATAGCTCCATAGAAATGCATTTTGTAACAGCTGCGCCCAGCTGAGACGCAGCAATCCCTATAAAAGGAATGAGATTCATGTGAAATTTCTGTATTCTTCATCTTAAGGCTGGAATATTTAAATTTTCAGACTTTTTTTTCTGGCCAGTGTTAAAATATTTCTCCCAAATTAATCTATTCCAGAAATAAGCTGAAATTCTGAAAATAGAAAATAGCAGATTTTTTTTCTTAAGACTATGTCGATGCTATTTGTAAAAAAAAAACCTCAAGAAAGACAAAACACTAAACTTACATGGGAAAAGAATATTTTTTTTATATTTGCCTCTAGCTGGGATGAGAGAAATTGTTCTACCAGCTTATTAAGGTTTTAATAATGTGAAATGCAGAGAGCAAGAATATTAGCTTTGCTTTGTCAAAGAGTTAACATTATATGTTACCCATACATCCTTCTCCAAAATAAAGTAGGTAATAAATATATTTCCCTTGTGCTAGTGGCATTCCTGAGTGTAATGAGTGAATGAAAAATGACGGGAGATATTTGGAAAGGAGTGTGCACTTTGATATCTGGGTACCACATCACAAATCTATCTGCCTCTTCTTTACACTTTACTCTGAGCAGCCTGTCTGGACACTGAAATACACTATAGGAGCATTTGAAAACAGCATGTAACAATCTGCGTGCTGGAGTTGCAAACTGGATGTTCTGCAGACTGCTGGAGGTTAGAAAACCCAAGCAAACAAACAAAATCCAAACGTTTTTGCTAACGAACAACCCAAAATCTCAAACATTGGTTGTGCATTGCTCTCCCTTTCCTACTTTTCTTATTCTCCTTTTCTGATCTGTATTCCATTTGCTTTTCCTGTACTTCAAATTTAGCCATATTGCAGCCTTTATATTTAATTTTATGGATTTCTGATGTTGGTCTTAAATTGGATCATACCCTTTACTTGACCAAATTTGAAACCAAATTCAGACCAATGCTGGATTGATGTCAATATTCAGCCACTAACTTTCTAGGCTTATATTGAGATATAGTTGTGTGTGTTTAACCAACGGCAATTTCAACTATTCCTGCCATGTGTACACAAAACTGCCAATGTGAGCTGTGCATAACTAACTAATCAACTATGCAGAAAGCATAGGGTACAGTGTAGAGACATTCCCTGGATCCAAACTATGACAAGAACGAGAGGGATTTTTTCCTTAAATAGTATTTTCTCTCAAAATAATATTATACGTCTTCGTATGTATATATCTAGACTTAACCTTTAAGGGAGAGAGAGATTTTGAAACTTCCTCTAAGGTATGGTCTGTGGTCTATGGTCTTTGGTCTGTGGTCTATGGTCCATGGTAAAAGACCTTAATAGAATTTTGTTTGTCTTTCAGCTCAGCTGCCTGTACTCGCACGTCTGCCGCAGGTTACGTCCCTGTGGGAGAGCTGGCGGGAGGGAGCACGTATGTGCCTCGGGACCTTGCCGCCCCGCATCGTGGCACAGACTGTTGACGAAGGTGAGGTTGAACAAAGGCGTCTGACTTTGTGCTAGAGCTCCTGCAACTCAGACACATAGTTTCTTCTGACGACTCTGAAATTAGGGCAGTGTCCTCCAGGATAGCTTTGGAACAGACATGGGCGGTAATTTCTTGAACTGTTGCAACAAGAGTCCCTAGAGTTCATCTTCCACATTATTAAATATTAATTATACACATATACACAGAGATATGCACATAGACATAATTCACCCCTTGTGTGATGCTGTATGTTTAAAAGATGAAGAAACAGTGTTGGTTTTGTTTCTAGTAAATCAACATCTTCATCCTTAGAGACAGCTATTTTGTGTATTATAATAGAATCAAACATTGTTTATAGTTTTTATTTCACTCAGATATCCATTTGCATGAAATAATTTCGATTTTGATGTCATACCAATTATATATGCATATACAAAACTTATGTGAATAAATCAGGCAGCTAGCTCAAAAAATGTGTCCACCTGTGGCTAAGCAAGTATTGTTTATAACAGTACTTATTACTCTGTGTGTTCCTACCATGGGCACAGGTAGGAACTTTCAAGGAAAAAAAAATATGAATTTTGGTCATATAAGAGGCAGCAAGACAGAATATTAATTTGACCCTCTGATGCTTTTATCTTTTTCATTTTTTCTTCAAAACAATTATTTTTAGAAAAATTTAGTTTTTTTTTTTTTTTTTGTAAAATATTTTCATGTTACTATCCATACTGGATAATTTTGAAAGGAAATATTATAAGTTAAATGATGTGAAAAAGTACTAAATGTTTTATAAACAAAAGAGAAGGGAAAGAATTTTCTTCTTTTCCTGGTTTAATAAGAATTGTACCAAATAATAAAACCAAAAAATTGATAGCAGATTTGCTATTATTGCTGTCCTCTTTGTAGCACAGACATTGCACAGACTGTACTGCTTTCTCACTGCTTTTGTCTGTTTGATGACCTGAGATAAAACAATTTACAGTTTTCTTTCTTTTTTTTTAAAGAACAGCTTTGGTAGTTTCATCATGATATGATACTGCACAACATCAAAACCACTTTTTGACTGAACACTCACTTTTCATTAATGAGTCATTCTTTTCTCTTTATTTTATATTTTTACTTGAATGTTTTACATTTTTTTGAGGTGTTCAAGTAAATAAGGGGCTGATAAAGCTGCTGACAGATATGCAGAAGGAAGGCAAGACCCGTCACTGGGTCTTTGCAGTGGCTTTCCAGTTCCTTCCCACCCTGCAAGCCCTCTGGCTCTGCCAGTCCTGGGCCTCCCTAAAACTGACCATTTCTGATTCATGCATGGAAGAATCTCCGTGCAATAAATCAATATACAGATAAAGTATTTATACGTATTTAACTGCTATATTGCCAATTCTTCCTTCAGTTTTTATGCTGTATTACGATGTGTCAACAAATACAGGGCTTATAGTATTCTGAACTCTGAGGTTGCCTTGTACAGTGGTGTGTTGTTACAGGTATTTTCCCTAAAGAAGCTTTCCTAGGATGCAGGTAGATGGTATATGAAGATTTCTCAACAACAGAGTGTCAAAGAGAAACATCCTTCTCCAGTGTGGTTTTTTTCCTTTTCAGGTTGCCCCTAAGTAAAACCTGCTAACAGGCCATTGTGTGAATGCCGTTTGTGGGTTTTCCTGACTTAGACTGGTTAAGCCTACCTGATGCTGTGTTGTGCCATGTGGTCATAACAGTCCAGATCTCTCCACTGCTCTCCGTGACATAGATCTTTCTTTGGTAAATATTATTCAGGTGCCCAAAACTCAGTTGGAGAGCTGGACTTTCATAATATTGATTCACAAAGGATCTAGTATTAGGAGTGCACAGACAGGGATCTACCACTGAAACATGATTAAATAGATCTTCCATCTCCTCTTTGTAAAGTGGGTGATCAAAGAGTGAGTGTGGAGGCAAAATCTAGTTGACCTGATAAATAAGGATTGAAGAAGGAAGGAGAACAGAGTACAAGGAGTTAAAATTTGATCCAGTCCCCGTAATAGATGTCATGGTCCTTTGTCAGTCACAGGCCCAGTTAAAATAGAGGTTTTTTGACCCTGATAGTTGATTTTTTTGGAAGTGCAAGGGACTAATGAATCAGTTACCATGACCCCGTGGTGCTTTTAGATTTTTTTTTCTTTTTTTTTTTCTTCCCCAGAACAGTTCATTTTATGAAATATGTGGTATTCAAATATCAGAGTGTAGAAAGCTTTGCTTTACTCTCAAGACTGGTTGATTCACAGGACTCTGATGCTGATACCATTTTCCACTTGTTCATGATAGCAAGGCATTGCCAGGGCAGTTAATATGTAGTTGTTCAAACTGAGTAAGTACTTTGGTAAAATATTCATTTAGCTATTTTTCCTAGCATGACCTGTCTCTTAGTTCTCTTAATTTTTCTTGTTGACAGAGCTTTGTCACTTAGGAGCATGGAATAAATTAAATTGTTGGCCAACATCCAACCAATGAATTGAAGCTTATACTAGGTATGAAGAGTACTGAAGTCCACCTATGAAGCCTACCTCAGTGTTGATAAGGACAGCATAACCTCATCCTAAATTATGAAGAGACTTTAAAACTAGCAACCTTGATTCTAGTAATGCTGGACATCACTTGGGCAAAAAAACTTTTATTGTATTTTCTGTTTGGTTGCACAAGTCAGCAAAGTTGCACAAGGTAGTTTAGAAGTGGGTACCCCTAGTGAAATCCTGCTGACACATTTGATCATAATCCCACAGCTTTCAAGTAGCAATTTATCCCAGAAGTCTATGAAATAAAATGCGTTATGGCTTTCCCTTGTAGCAGAAAGTGACGGTATTCTTAAAAGTTGCAACAGTTTAGCCGTTTACTGGCCTTATTATACTTCATGAGTGGTGTACCAGCTTAGCCCAAGTAGAGCGGGTGGTTTCAGCGTCCGATAGCTAATTAAGCAGGAAGAAAAACATACAAATAGAGAAGCTTTGCTTAGACTTTCATTGCCATAGGGGAAGCATATAGTTGGGGCTGCAGCACTGTTACAAACTTCCCAAGAAGTAATTTTTATCTGGTTCTGGGTTTTTACAAACTATTGTGATCTGATCAGTTCCCCAGAGTAGGGATTTTTTCTTCTCTATTTTTCCCTCTTCACTAGACAGATGCATCAACAAACAGTAGGAGGGCTGGCTCATCTCCACTGATAATAGCATGCAGGGTAATTTTGCCATGTGACTCACTCTCTTCTTTGGCTCTACAAGACATTTGAAAAAGAGTGGCATTAATTTAAATAGATTTCCCATAAACAGGATTTACTAAAAAAGACAAAATCCATGCTTTAATCTCATCTTTAAAAAGTACAGGAGAGAAAAAGCCTACTATGACATTGCAGCATTTTAAAATGTTATTAAAGAATGAAAATATGTTCTTAGTGAGTAAATGGAACATATTTGGGGAAACGTATTTGCAATGAAGATTTTTTACCTCTGTGCACATCACTGCTTTCTTAGTCTGTCAAGGAAAAATCATGCTTTTTGCTACCTCCTGTTCTCTTATAGCTAGACCCTCATCTAACCTTGACCAGGGTCATAGCACGGAAAGAATTGATAAGACAAACTTCATTTAGGATTAAATAACAATGAGACTGACAGGGCCTAGAGGGGTTTGCAATCCTAATGGAGAGTTTATCAGCACTCTTAGGGAGGCAAAACAATATGACTTGGATTAGTTGCTCCCTATGTGCTGGTCACAAAAGACAAACATACCCAGAAGGCTAATCTAATGTGCTCTCCCCACATTTTAAAGAACATCAAAGGTGTTAAATATGTGAAATAGAGAAGTATTCTTAGCTGATTCTTACTGAAATATGTGTTACTCCACTTTCTGAGCTCCCTTTCTTTGCTGTTCTTTGGTTAATCTGTGCAGGTTCTCCTGTGATCCAGGGGATTCTGTTACGTTTGCTGTGATATGAGAAACTTCATTCAGCTTCCCTTCGAGCAGCCTAGCTCCAAGCTGAGTATCTTATTACCTGTGACATAAACAGTTGGTTTTCAGGAGGTCAGTAAGACACTTGATCCCATTTCTAGTGTTGGAAAGGTAATCTGACTGGCACTCCACATGTCAGGATATTTTGTCGTAAATGGAAAGACAAATCTTGAACACAAATAATGCAAGTAGCTGCATGGAACTCAGTGCTTTTGGTGCCTAACTAGTTTGTTCTCAAAATGCATAGGCCAGTCAAAATTTACACTCTGGAAGTGAGCCCAGAAACAGACCCAATTTATTTTTCTCCACCAGCACCATAGGTTTCTGATTACTGTTAATATCACTATTTATACATATCACATCAGATTAAAAGCCAAAAGAGAAACAGAAAAACTGTGGCCAAAAAGAATGCATGAGTTAGAATAATCTGTCTCTTGATGAATCCATGATCCACGAACCACCATGCTGCAGAGTTACCTGCCTGGGATCTCTCTCTCCTGACTTGTGTCCATGCGTTGCCTCGCAGAGCACCACTTAATGCAGGCCAAAACTAAGCCAGGAAGCATGCTAGCGGTTTAAAACTACTGATGATGACCTGTCCATGCATTGATTTGTGTTCTGGTCTTGTTCAGTTTACTGGTATAGATGGAGCCTACAAATCTTGTTTTCTTTGCCTTATGCTGATCGCTTCCCAAAGGAGAGATGCAGTTCAGACTTGGCACTCAGGGCCTTTTGCAGAGCAGGGGGTGAGAGGAATATACGCTTTAGACAAAAGGGCAGGGATAGTTCTGTTCTGCACATAGTCAGTAAAACCAGAGATAAAATGATAACTTTTCCTATATCACCTTTAAAACTTCCCTTAAGAAAATTTAACCTGCTAACTACTTTCTAGTGAAGATCTTGAACCTGTAAAAGAAATTGAAGTCTACCAACCATAGCTTTTCTTCCATTAGTTTTTCACAGAGCATGAAGAAATGTTTCATAAATCTTACCCAAAAAAGGGTGTATACCATTACCTCCAGCAGCTGGATTTAATCATGGGTGGTGTCAGCATCCATGTAATTGTATATCCAGGTACCTCTAGAACTTTGCAATCCAAATGCGATCCTACTGCATTTAGATGTCTATAAGGGTGAATGTTGCTACAGACCTGATTTCATTAATATTCTTCTGTGATTTGGGGACCTGACTTCTGCATCGTCTTCTCAAACACTCACTGGATTTCTTAAAATCCAAACATAGTGCTACAAGCAATCACCCCACTATTCTTCTTAGTAAAACAGATTCATGTCTGAAGAACGTAAAATGAATAAAGTATATTTAATTTCATTTTTTTGTACTTTGATGATTTGATTCTGTTCCAAACCTTCAGTCTTTCCTTTGTTTTACATTATTTCCTTCAGCTTGCTCGTAAACTGTACTTCAAGTGAGAGACTAGGACACTCCCTTTGTATTTCAGTCAGAGTGTGACATCCAGTATTTTTATTTGCTGAGTAGTCTTGTCTTCACTGTAAGAACACACACATACTCAGCCTTCTAGATTTCCTTTGGTTCCAGTTCTCAGTGTATTATTTATACAACTTTATAGTAGGTTATAAACCTGTATAAGCCTCATTCTCACTTTTACCATGTGTTTTGAACACCACCAACATCCTGAGACCTTTTTATGATCCAATTTTGTAGCTATTATTTCAATTAGTTTTTTTTTCTATTAGCCACAAGTAATCTTTTCGTCCCTCTTCTCTTTTCACTGACTGTGACAGTGCCTTATTTTATTTTCCAAGACTTCCTTTGGTTTACATGTATGTTTTTGGTAACGTGCATGTAACTGTGTGTTACAGTTTAGCCTAAACTTTCAAATGTGGATAACCAAAAAAGGCACTTGTATTGGAGGTTAACATCACTTTCAAATTCTAGACAACTGTGTTTTGAAAATATATCCTTTTAAAGAATTTTCCCTTGCATATCCTTGCTGTAACAAATGGCTGTCTCTGTGTTTAATTACGTGATGTGACTTGTGAGCATCTAGTCAAAAAGCCTTGACCTAGAATTTTCTCAGATCTTAGGAGATAAAAAAAAGTCACTTGTTAGTTGGATAGCTAAAAATGATCCTTCTCTTCAGACAAATAAGTAATCATCTTTTGAATTCTCAGTTGTAAAAGTTGAAGTGTTACATGATTTTTTCTCTGAGACAATTTTACCTGGCATTTATGGTAGGAACTGGAGGATGCCAGTTACAGGAGCATACCAACACCAACAGCCAGGGAAATACACCATAATGGTATAAATTAATTTTTATTTTAGGCACTGTACATTACATGGAAAGTTTAAGGGATATATTATAAAATATGGCACTTCTTTTAGAAGCAGCACACCTGTTAATTTCATAAACAGTTCTCCACTGTAAATGCCTGTGAAAAGTTTTCTTTTAACAAGCAGTCTTAGAACTACTGTGCCCTTATCCATTATTGAGATTGCAATTTAAATATGTGGCAATGAAACTGTTCTCTAGCAATCTGAAATTAGGAGAGTATGTTTTTACTGGTGGACTTTTCAGCAGGCTGATCTAAATCCTATCGAGCTCGTTAGGAACACTGCCTTTATTCTTACTCAGGGTAGAACTGCAACATGAAAAGAATTTAGTATTTTAAAAGGAATTACCTGTATAACATGTTTGTAATCAACTGTAACATAAGGTTCATGTTAATGATTCTCATGAATTTATGATAAAATGCCCAGGTTTGCCACCGATACCTTTTGCAACCTTGAACAAATCATTCAAACCATCTACTTCATTCCCCTATCTGTAAAATGGGGAAAATCCTTCCTTTGTCCCAAGTTTATAACATCTTGTTTATTAAGGCTTCACATTCTTCAAGTCCATGATGTCTTTCTACACAACCTAGAGTAATGGAGCTTCACTGGCTGTTGCGGCTTCCACACACATTCATAACTGAAATATGTAAGAGAAGCAACAGGTCTATTCTGTACCCTAGATGGCATTTCAATATAGTAACCCCCTTTTTCTTACATGCCTATCATGTAACTGAAGATTATGAGCCTTTCCAAATATTTATACTCATAGATTTCAGTGGGTTAGCTCTGCTAAGATCTGTACAAGCCCTTCCACAGACAATGTATCTCCTTCATTTAATTTTCCAGACATGTACATTCTACGGTGATGAACTCATAAGCGAGATTAAATGACTTGAGCTTGACTGAATAAAGTCACAGTTCTACCTTTTCCAGGAACTCCAGAGCTCCCAGGATTTCTGCATACTCAGTTTTCATTAATTCTAATATAGCTGTTCCTTTTAACGCAGTTTTGCTGACCACTTCCCAAAGAACTTGATCACTCACCTACTTTATTTTCTGTCACTGTGTTTCTCACGGAACTGTGCTTAAGAACATAACACAAATCTTCAGTGCCTTTCCCTTTTTCTGCTGACCTACAAATGGATTAGGTGAGCATGCAGGATGTATATTTTGATTGATCTTTCCTCTCATGGATCTTGCAGTGTAATCTTTGCAATATAAACATGAAGGTGAATATATGCTGATGGGCAATTCTCCGTTAGGGTGAATTTAACAATGTGTTTTGGCTAATCAAATATCTTGCTCCTGTGCTAGTGCCTGGCTACTGCCCTCTCCCCTACTCTTAGTCCCAGACTTCCACCTCTTCCCTTGCACCATTCCTGGTGCTTGTCAGATTCCTGGAGGAGCTGATTGTGCTCACTAAGCCAGCAGAAAACCAACACATGGCAATTTAAAAATAGTCATTTTGGTGTATCTGCTTACTGAGAGATCAGTCAAATTGTGGTTCTAAACAGTTGTGAGCTATCAGATCATCTCAGTAACGCTATGAATACCTTTAGAAAATGCCGACGTAGATTTTCTTCATTACTTTTCAAGCAAGATTAGGAGGGACATTCTGGCCAATAGTATGTAGTGGTGGCCACAACATTAAAACTATCATCTTTGGTTTATTTGAAACCTCACCCTAAAGGCTGAAAACTGATGGTATAAAAATTCTTTCAGTTCAAATGATTGCCCACTATGAAGCTGAAATATGTGAATGTGTGTAAAAGACATGTTTTTTGCTTTCTCTCAGTGTCTTGTGGGTAAATAGATGTACATTTCTCAATGTAATAACTACAACAATGATTTTTGGAAGAGATATGAGCTCAAATCAAAAGCAAGTTATTTCCTTCATTCTAAGTAGTCTTGAATGGAATTAAAAAAATCATATATTTATAGTTTATCATAAATACAACAAATTCCTTATTCAACAACAATTAGCAATATATTTAAAGTTTCTGTTCCTCCTAACTGTGAGTGGTTTACTGATATTTAGTCATCTGTTTATGATATTTTCCTAGAGAAAAAATATTTAGGCCACAGCTTGAATGCTTTGTACTATAGAGCCCATCCACCACAATCAAGTAAAAGTAATGTACAGACTGTTTCTCTTAAAGAAAGCATTGCTAAACATGGAAATGGAGTTTTAGTCAGACTTCAAAAATATTAATCCTTCTAATGTTGGTATGGAAAATACTTTCTCAATGACCTGCCAATTAGTGATGAAAGTTAATTTTGAAGTGTTTTATGAGTCAGTGAGAAGGAAAAAAAAAAATTATGGCAAGTTTGGTCTGATATTTTAAACCTTAAAAGTAGTACTGATTGTTAAAGCTACTTCACTGATAATTTTCATTTACATTTCCATAAAAATCCCTTGAAATTCTGCAATTTTGACCTGTGTTTCTGAGGAACAATAATGATTCATCTGAACAAACAAATGGGATGAATACTGCTAGATAATCCAATAAACAAAATTTTAAAAATACTGTGTTTTTTTTTAATTCTTATAAAACAGAAATAAAGATGGGTATGGTATAAAATGAAAAGAACAAAACTGTATATCTTTAGGAAGGTTTCTCCCCGATTAGCTGGAATGAAGTCATATTGTGTTTTGTTTGTTTTCTTGAGGAAGCCAGACCTAAATAAGAGGTTTTTGTATTGGTTAAGATTTTTGTGTGTGTGTGTCTAAGCTTTTTTAAACCAATTTTTATTTCAGCTGTGTTTGATGTTACAGAAGGTCCCAAATTGTGTCTTTGCTATCGTTACAGTTAAGGAAATAAATGTTGGGAAGGAGTTGTAATGCTTTCTATTTCCATCAGAGGGTACTGTACACATGCCTAAAACGGCTTTTTGGCTTCACCTGGAAATGGGTATTTCTTTCAGCTTGGAATTTCCTGATCATTTTCAGTGTTTATAAATTCTGCGTACCATCAGATAGATTTGCCTTGCTGAAAACATGAGTGGTTTATGTAGACTCATTACCACTTATTCAGCCCCCTGAGCTGGAAGACGGGGATGGAGAGCACAATGTACTCCTCATAATCCAGGAGGAAGCAGTCAAGGACATGCTAAGCCACCTGGACACCCACAAGTCTATGGGGCCTGATGGGATCCACCCGAGAGTACTGAGAGAGCTGGCGGAGGAGCTTGCCAAGCCACTCTCCATCGTTTATCAGCAGTCCTGGTTAACAGGGGAGGTCCCAGAAGACTGGAGGCTTGCCAATGTGACGCCCGTCTACAAGAAAGGCCGGAAGGAGGATCCTGGGAACTACAGGCCTGTCAGCCTGACCTCTGTTCCAGGGAAGATTATGGAGCGGTTGGTTTTGAGAGTGCTCACAGGGCATCTGCAGAACAGCCAAAGGATCAGGCCCAGCCAGCATGGGTTCATGAAAGGCAGGTCCTGCTTGACCAACCTGATCTCCTTCTATGACCAGGTGACCCGCCTAGTGGATGAGGGAAAGGCTGTGGATGTTGTCTACCTGGACTTTAGTAAAGCCTTTGACAGCGTCTCCCACAGCATTCTCCTGGAGAAACTGGCGGCTCGAGGCTTAGACGGGTTTACTCTTCGCTGGGTGAGGAACTGGCTGGATGGCCGAGCCCAGAGAGTTGTGGTGAATGGCGTTAAATCCGGCTGGCGGCCGGTCACGAGTGGTGTTCCCCAGGGCTCGGTTCTGGGACCAGTCTTGTTCAATATCTTTATAGATGATCTGGATGAGGGAATTGAGTGCTCCCTCAGTAAGTTTGCAGATGACACCAAGCTGAGTGGGAGTGTTGATCTGCTGGAGGGTAGGAGGGCTCTGCAGAGGGACCTGGACAGGCTGGATCGATGGGCAGAGGCCAACTGTATGAGGTTTAATAAGGCCAAGTGCCGGGTCCTGCACTTTGGCCACAACAACCCCATGCAATGCTACAGGCTTGGGGAGGAGTGGCTGGAGAGCAGCCCGGCGGAAAGGGACCTGGGGGTGCTGGTTGACAGCCGGCTGAACATGAGCCGGCAGTGTGCCCAGGTGGCCAAGAAGGCCAACAGCGTCCTGGCCTGTATCAGGAATAGTGTGGCCAGCAGGAGCAGGGAAGTGATTGTGCCCCTGTACTCGGCACTGGTGAGGCCGCACCTTGAATACTGTGTTCAGTTTTGGGCCCCTCACTACAAGAAGGATGCTGAGGTGCTGGAGCGTGTCCAGAGAAGGGCAACGAAGCTGGTGAGGGGTCTGGAGCACATGTCTTATGAGGAGCGGCTGAGGGAACTGGGGTTGTTTAGTCTGGAGAAGAGGAGGCTGAGGGGAGACCTTATCGCTCTCTACAACTACCTGAAAGGGGGTTGTGGCGATGAGGGTGTTGGTCTCTTCTCCCAAGTAACTAGTGATAGGACAAGAGGAAATGGCCTCAAGTTGCGCCAGGGGAGGTTTAGATTGGATATTAGGAAAAATTTCTTCACTGAGAGGGTGGTCAGGCATTGGAACAGGCTGCCCAGGGAGGTGGTGGAGTCGCCATCCCTGGAAGTGTTCAAAAAACGTGTGGATGTGGCACTTCAGGACATGGTTTAGGGGACATGGTGGTTTTGGATTAATGGTTGGACTTGATGATCTTAAAGGTCCTTTCCAACCTAGTGATTCTGTGATTCTGTGATTCTGTGATTATAAACATTTGAAAACAAGTTTAGCAAATGTTCTCTTTTCCTTGTAAACATTAACTGGATATTCCCTTTTAAAAAGGAATCTTGTTCTAAAACTTCCTATGTGTAAAATGCCAACATAGGTGGAGATAAAAGACGTTCCTTACGTACTGAACATCTTACACATCTCGGCCGTCGGACTATACTTTCTTTCCCTGTAGATAGAGCAAGCAATTCTGACGGCGGAGACAGAGCTTGGGAACCCGGAGCGGTTACTCAATATGTCTTGTACGAACATGTTTTATAGAAAAGCAGCAGTCACCGGCCAGTGACTGGCGGCCCTTGGGACAGATGGTATTTGGTACAAGAGCCACAGGCCTGTGGGTGCTGCTCCCCCGCGGAGCAGGTGGTGCTTCAAAGAGTTGTTTGGGTTCGGCTACCTGGGTTGCTCTTCTTTGTACTTATTTTCCCATTATTTTCCCAATGGCTTTTTATTCATGGGACTGCTTGAGGTCAGGTGATTATCCATGTGGACAGTGGCCATTTGTACACCAAAGGCATTATTCGTGTGCAAGAAGGACATATTTAATATTTATTTTCTCTCTTTTTTTAATGACAAACTTTGTTCTGTTCACAGTTTGTCATCCAGGCACAAAGGAGCAATGATGCCATGCGCCTTTGATGACCACAATAAGAAGTAACAAGAAGCAAGCAGTTCATGAACTGTTTTATAGGTGAATTATTTTATAGGTGAATTATTTCTTCATGGGGAGAAATGGGTTCGCAGGGCCTGGCAGGCAGGGCCTGTCCCAGCCCGGGCCAGGAGCCGGGCAGCCGGCGGGCAGCCCCAGCCCTGGGGCACCGTCACCTCCGTTGGGACAGAGACGGGCCAGTGCGGGCTGGGACGTTGGCCCCCGTATGGGCTTGGCGGGGCCCGGCCCACGGCTGTGGGGAGCTGGAGACCAACAGCAGGGACTGACAGCTCTGGGGGGCTGAAATGGGTCCTGGGCCACGGGCAGGGTGGGATTAAAGATCATTGGCTGTATGCCAAACCTTCAGACTGTAACACAGACATAGCATAGATATAACGTAGATATTCTTATAATGTTGTACTACTCTGCTAATAATCCATTGTAGCGGGACCAATTATAGGGTAAGATGCTATTTGGCTTAGGGATGTTGGAATTGGCACAGAGAAATCAAACTGTATTTGCATGGTTCAGAAAAAACGCAAAACTTCTTGGATAGGTTGTGGAAAACAAATTCAATCAGACAAGAAATCTGTCAGCAGGAAGTAGTGATTCAGTCTTATTTTGTTCACATTTTAAAATCGTACATTCAGTTCTTATTTGCATTAGTTTCATATACACTACATGTGGTTTATGCAAAACTACCCCAACAACCTTCTAATATCTTCTTTAAGCAAAACTAAAGCTTATACACCTCTGCAGGTGATATATGAGGGGAAGTTTATTTTATAACTCATTTTCCTGCATATACAGCCACCATGAATTCAGGAGAGGGGCTCTGAAGGAAGCTTAGCCTTATATTGCTTGGATACTTCCCACTTGCCTTATACCTGATTGCTGAAATAAAGGAGAGCCTGCTTCCGCAAACCAATTTTGCACCTCTTTCTCAACAAGGCATCCCTTCTCCATTTTCTGAAACTCCATATACATATTTCTTCTAAGCCCACCAGCTGTCTTCCTGCATAAAACTCACATCCTCAGAAACCTCTGTAGTTTGACTACTGATTTCACAAGGGGGTACGTTATGAGTTGCAGACTGCATGCATGAAATTCAGTATAGTGTTTGTTGTTAATATCATCCTGTCATTGAGATGTTGAAATAAAATCATTCCAATCATCTTCCTATTTCCAACACCCCAAACGTGTCCTGTACACATTAATACACTAGTAATAGCAGCAGTATAGAATATACAGATATCAGAGACCAAAGTTTTGTGCATTTTTATTTGTTTTTGCTTGGTTTTGTGCTTTTTTTTTTTTTCTTGGATATTCAAAGTTTTGGTTTGCCTAGATTTTTAGAAGCTGTGGTTTGGTTCACTTCTTGCTGACTGTGGAGTTTCTTTTTGACTTGTAGCTAAAACTCACTGAAAATGGCTGGCGCTCATTTGATTTCATGTCAGACTTTAGGATTAGGAAGAGAAATAGGCACCTCTGGAGTGCATCTTTATTCACCTAACCAGTCTTCACTATCATCTTTGGATATAATGAATTGCCTGTTTCTCTCCGGGAAGTGAACTTTGGTGACTACCTTTGACTTTGATATCTTGACACCCAAGTGACAGTAGATGTATCCCATCCAGAAAATGACAAAGGTGTTTGTTTTCATTCGATGCTATGAATCACACCAGAGCGATGTTGAAACAACATCACGACATCACAGGATGGCTGAGGTTGACAGAGACTTCATGAGCTTGTCTAGTCTGATGCCCAAGATTCAGGCAAGGTCATATAGAGCAGGTTGCTCAGGACCTTGTCCAGATGGGTTTTGAGAATCTCCAAGGTTGGAGACTCCAGAACCTATCTGAGCATCCAGCTCTAGAACTCGATTACTCTTACAGTAAAAACAGTTTTGTTGTGTTTAAATGTAATTTCCTATGTTTCAGGGTATACATCTAGACTTAGAAATCTTAAGGAGTAGCTGAACAGAATTAGGCTGGTTTACTAACTGGAAAAATAACAGTACCCCTTCCTATTGCCATATTATTCATGTACGTTTCTACCATAATTTTGTGAGGAAACATTAAAACCAGTGTGTGGTTTGCAGTATCAGTTTGCATTGAAAAAAAAAAATGAGTCATACAGTGAAATTGAAAGTTGATAGAATACTTATAAAGAATCAGATGGGTTTTTTTTGAAAATTCTAAATTATTGTTTAGTAATATTTTATTTGCTGATTTCATAGGTTAAATTTTTAAGACAACACACAGACAGGACTGAAAAGTGCTTTGAGTTCAAATTTTTCTGTACTTTAGCCCTTTCTAGTATGTTTTCCATCCTTGGATTTAGCCAAAATTGTTCAAATAATATGGAAAAGGAATTGCTGCTGACTCATTGACCGCTTACATATTTTATGAATTTTTAAATTGTTAAAATATTTGTTTTGATCTGAAAACTAACATCTTTCTATAGCTAGAATATGTTTATTTCTCACATACTGCCTGTGACTATCACAGGTCAAAAAACTTTAAAAGGTGGGCAACATGTATAAAACAATTTCACTTTCAATATCTAATTTATGTATATGTATATATTTAAATATGTAAAAATAAAGCTATAGGTGTGTGTATATATGTATATATATGCAGATACGTGTTGGGCATTTTTTTTTTAAATGTAGGTAAATCTATTTACTTATGTGAAGTCATGCTTGAGAATGACTTACCAAATGTAAGCAAAATCAGAATCTAGTTTATTCGAAAAAAAACCCCAAGGCCTGACTATTTTTGCTTAGTTTAGATTTTTAAACTGTAGGGATAAAGGAAAAAGTGGTATAAAAACCTACTAAATCTCAATATGTGAGAATCAGAAGCATTGGCACTGAGTGTCTTTTTAACCTCCATATCTGAGTGTACTGAACTTAGCAGAGTATAGAATTCCCTGTGTTGTATTCTGATTCCACTGAGATAAATAACAAAACTCCCATTGTACTCAGTGGTACAGGATTAGTCCCTCTATTTTTTACTGGGGCAGAGGCTTTTTCCTTACTATTATTGTATCTTCATATAAATATAACAGCATTATTGAAAGCCTGAAGCTTCATGCCATTGCTTTGCTCATCTTCTTAAATTCGGTACCACATGGCAGGTTTCCGTGGAGCCTTATCTCTCAAGCCAAAAAGAAAAGCATGATCACAATAGTCAGCTTGGCTTTTCTTCTCATCTCTATATGCACTTCAGTGCAGGAGAAGTTCAGACACCACAGAGCTTCAAATGGTTTCTTTCAAAGGCGTTAAGAAAAGAAAGGGAAATAAATATTGAGCTATTACAAAGAAGTTTTCAGCCAGTGCATGTTTATTAAGCTTACTTTATTCTATCCAGCATAGTCAAAGACATCTGATTAAACTGTCCCAAATAAAAAGAAGAAAGCTTTCTTCAATCTGTGCAGTACAGATAAATAATTTTGTGGGAGATCTTTATCATCTCTCAGGCTCTGTACTGGAGACTTCTTGGGACATTTCAAAGAGGCTATGAACGTTGCCAAAAACAGCCCTGTTCAGAATATGCTAAAATATTATATCTGGCTAATTGGAGATAGAAAAGATTGTTTCTAATCACTACGTGACATACTTTGCAATTGTTACAGATACTCACACGTATTTCTTGCGTCACATGCATTTCCAGTGAAATTACTGGAACAAGTCACAAAAATAAGGGTGGAGCAATATAACAGCGGAAATTGCTGTACAATATGTATTTGCTCTACAAATTGGCACACAATGACTGTGTTGTGACCCTTGTTTGTGTATCCTACTTAAATCTTTGCATTCTCTAATGTTTCAGCTGTGTGATAACTTACTTTTATTTAGAGATAGATGATATTTTTGGAAGGGACTGTTCAAAGGCAAAAAGAAATATTGAATAACATCGTATTCATTAAAACAGAGACAGAATGGGACTAAGGATCACCCGTCTCCTTAACTGAAGGTTCTCTTGGAGTCAACATTTAACACTATCTGAGGATCTGTTATTTTCGTGATTTATTTATTCAATAAAAAAAGGTTGACTCTTTCTAGTGGAAGAGTGTGACAGGAAGAGTGTGATGGGAAGCCACCGAGGCGAAGGGCTCCGGAGCAAAGGATCGCGCCGGGGGACCCTTCCTGAAGCGGCAAAACCACAAAGACGGCAGCGCAGGGAGAGAGATGGTGCCCTGCACCAGCCCCCCGCGCCCCAGGCCGGCAGAGCGGGGTCCTGACGAGCGAGCGGCACCGCTGACTCTGCGCGGGCTGGGACAGAGTGGCGGCGGCCAAAGCCCCGCACGTACAAGAGCAGCTCCGGGGAGCGCGAGCGACACAGCGCAGCGAACAGGGCAGGCAAACAGGCCGTGGCGCGGCAGAAGGACGTGGCGCGGCAGTTCTCGCAGTCAGGGCGTGCAGGGAAGGCACACGGGCAGGGCACAGTTCCCCCTGGCACTAGAAGCTCTCTGACAACTGGTCATCGGCCTCCCAGAAGAGGCTCAGCCATGGTCTCCCCTCGGCTGAAGGCCCTGGCCAGAAGGAATGTGGTGACCCAGGCTGAGCTCCCGCTCACGCACGTGGCTGTCCAAGTCTCCGGCTGCAAAGAGTGCCTGAGCCTGTCGCTTGTGCCAGAGACCAGCGGAGACCCCACCTGCGTGCGGTGCGACCTGCTCCGCCTGGGGCAGAACTGAGAGAGGCAGTGGGGAGGCTGAGGAGCATCAGGGAGTGCGAGAAGGAGGTGGATCGGTGGAGCCACACCCGGCAGGGGCAGAGGCAGCTGGTGGAGGCCCCACAAACAGCAGAGGATCCCCTGTCCTCTTGCTGCTGGGCAGAAGGAGGGGACCTAAGAGACGAGGGAGAATAGAAACAGGTCCCTGCTCGGGGCAGCAGGCAAATCCCCTCCTGGCCTCCCTCACCGTTTCAGCTGCCCTCACACAGCAGACATGGGGCTCTGGGACTTGAGGGCCAGGAACATGAGGATCTTGGTGAAGATCCATCCAGGGAGTTGCCTAGAGTGAGTCAGCCAGCCCCACACATCAAGACGTCCTCTGTTAAGAAAAAAAGGAGAGTAATTGCTGTAGGTGACTCCCTTCTGAGGGGTACAGAGGGCCCAATATGCCGGCTGGACCCAACCCACAGGGAAGCCAGCTGCCTCCCTGGGGCCCGGGTGAGACATGTCACCAGGAAACTCCCTGGTCTGGTTCGGCCCACTGATTACTACCCGCTGTTGGTCCTACAGGCTGGCAACGATGAGGTGACGCTAAGAAGCCCAAAGGCAATTAAAAGAGACTTCAGAGTGCTGGGGCGACTGATCGATGGAGCAGGAGCACAGTAGTGTTTTCATCAATCCCTTCAGTGACAGGGAGGAATGCTGAAAGGAATAAGAAAGTACACCTGGTCAACACATGGCTCAGGGGCTGGTGCTGTCAGCAGAATTTTGGGTTTTTTGACCATGGGGCGGTTTACACAGCACCGGGCCTCCTGGCAGCAGATGGAGTGCAACTGTCTCCAAGGGGCAAAAGGATTCTTGCTTATGAGCTGGCAGGGCTCATCAAGAGGTCTTTAAACTAGATTTGAAGGGGGAAAGGGATAAAACCAGGCTCACTAGAGATGAGCTTAGGGGTGGAATGCCAGAGTTGGGTATGAAATCGATAGCTCAGCTCAAGTGCATCTACACCAATGCACACAGCATGGGCACCAAACAGGAGGAGCTGGAAGCCATTGTGCAGCGGGACAGCTATGATGTAGTTGCCGTCACAGAAACATGGTGGGATGATTCTCATGGCTGGAGTGCTGCAGTGGATGGCTATAAGCTCTTCAGAAGGGATAGGCAGGGAAAGAGAGGCGGTGGGGTGACTCTGTATGTTAGGGAGGGTTTTGATTGTATAAAAATCAACGACTGTGAAGACTCACTCAAGTGCTTATGGGGAAGGATGAGGGGGAAGGGCAACGAGGCAGATATCGTGTTGGCAGTCTGTTACAGACCACCCAACCAGGATGAAGAGGCAGATGAAACATTCTATAAGCGACTGGCAGAAGTCTCGCCGTCGCTAACCCTTGTCCTTGTAGGGGACTTCAATCTACCAGACATCTACTGGAAGTATAACACAGAAGAGAGGAAAGAGTATGGGAGGTTCCTGGAGTGTGTGGAGGATAACTTGCTGACACAGCTGGTAAGTGAGCCTACCAGGGGAGGTGCCTTGCTTGATCTGCTGTTTACAAACGGAGAAGGACTGGTGGGAGATGTGATGGTTGGAGGCCATCTTGGGCTTACTGACCATGACGTGATAGAATTCTCAATTCTGTGTGAAGTAAGGAGAGGGGTCAGCAAAACTGCTACCATGGACTTCTGGAGGGCAGACTAACTTGACCTGTTAGGTCACTGGTCAAGAGAGGCCCTTGGGAGACCGTCCTAAAGGGCAAAAGGGTCCAGGAAGGATGGACAGTCTTCAAGAAGGAAAACTTAAAGGCGCAGGAGCAGGCAGTCCCCATGTGCCCTAAGAAGAGCTGGCAGGGAAGATGACCGGCCTGGCTGAACAGGGAGATTTTGTTGAGACTCAGGGAAAAGAGGAGAGTTTATCACCTTTGGAAGGAGGGGAACACAACTCAAGAAAAGTACAAGGATCTTGTTAAGTCAAGCAGAGACAAAAATAGAAAGGCAAAAGCCCAGCAAGAGCTCAATCTGGCCACGGTTGTAAAGGATAACAAAAAATGCTTCTACAAATATATTAACAACAAAGAGAGACAAGGAGAATCTCCATCCCTTACTGGATATGCAGGGAACATTGTCTCCAAGGATGAGGACAAGGCTAAGGTACTTAATGCCTTCTTTGCCTCAGTCTTTAATAGCCAGACCAGGTATCCGTAGGGTATTCAGCCCCCTGAGCTGGAAGATGGGGATGGAGAGCACAATAAACTCCTCATAATCCAGCAGGAAACAGTTAAGGACCTGCTAAGTTGCCTGGACACCCAAAAGTCTATGGGGCCTGATGGGATCCACCCGAGAGTACTGAGGGAGCTGGTGGAGGAGCTTGCCATCATTTATCAGCAGTCTTGGTTAACAGGGGAGGTCCCAGATGACTGGAGGCTTGCCAATGTGACGCCCATCTACAAGAAAGGCTGGAAGGAGGATCCTGGGAACTACAGGCCTGTCAGCCTGACCTCCGTGCTGGGGAAGATTATGGAGCAGTTCATCTTGAGGGTGCTCACAGGGCATGTGCAGGACAGCCAAGGCATCAGGCCCAGCCAGCACAGGTTCATGAAAGGCAGGTCCTGCTTGACCAACCTGATCTCCTTCTATGACCAGGTGACCCGCCTCATGGATGAGGGAAAGACTGTGGATGTTGTCTACCTGGACTTCAGTAAAGCCTTTGACAGCGTCTTCCACAGCACTCTCCTGGAGAAACTGGCAGCTCGTGGCTTAGACAGGTTTACTCTTCACTGGGTAAAGAACTGGCTGGACGGCCGAGCTCAGAGAGTTGTGGTAAATGGCATTAAATCCGGCTGGTTGCTGGTCACAAGTGGTGTTCCCCAGGGCTTGGTTCTGGGGCCGGTCTTGTTCAATATCTTTATTGATGACCTGGATGAGGGGATCGAGGCACCCTCAGTAAGTCTGCAGATGACACCAAGTTGGGTGGGAGTGTTGATCTGCTGGAGGGCAGGAGGGCTCTGCAGAGGGACCTGGACAGGCTGGATCGATGGGCTGAGGTCAACTGTATGAGGTTTATAAGGCCAAGTGCCGGGTCCTGCCCTTCTGCCACAACAACCCCATGCAATGCTCCAGGCTTGGGGAGGAGTGGCTGGAGAGCTGCCCGGCAGAAAAGGACCTGTGGGTGCTGGTTGACAGCCGGCTGAACATGAGCCGGCAGTGTGCCCAGGTGGCCAAGAAGGCCAACAGCATCCTGACCTGTATCAGAAATAGTGTGGCCAGCAGGAGTAGGGAAGTGATTGTGCCCCTGTACTCGACACTGGTGAGGCCGCAGCTTGAATATTGTGTTCAGTTTTGAGCCCCTCACTACAAGAAGGATGTTGAGGTGCTTGAGCATGTCCAAAGAAGGGCAATGAAGCTGGTGAGGGGTCTGGAGCACAAGTCTTCTGAGGACCGTCTGAGGGAACTGGGGTTGTTCAGTCTGGAGAAGAGGAGGCTGAGGGAGACCTTATCACTCTCTACAACTACCCGAAAGGAGGTTGTGGTGAGGTCTTTTCTCCCAAGTAACTAGTAATAGGATGAGAGGAAATGGCCTCAAGCTGCACCAGGGGAGGTTTGGACTAGATATTAGGAAAAATTTCTTCACCGAGAGAGTGGTCAAGCATTGGACCAGGCTGACCAGGGAGGTGGTGGAGTCGCCATCTCTGGAAGTGTTCAAAAAAAGTGTGGATCTGGCCCTTCAGGACATGGTTTAGGGGGCATGGTGGTGTTGGGTTAACGGTTGGACTTGATGATCTTGAAGGTCCTTTCCAACCTTCATGATTCTATGATTCTATGACATTCAAACCATGTGACTAAACCAAACAGTACTGTTACTACCAATATTTACTTCTCTTTTTTCTTTGTTCCTAAATTTCATATTTATTTGACTTTACCTAAGAAACAGGCCAGATAAGGTCCTCACCTGGGTCGGGGCAACCCCCGGTACCCATACAGGCTGGGGGCTGAAGGGATTGACAGCAATCCTGCCGAGAAGGACATGGGGGTACTGGTGGATGAAAAGCTGGAGGTGAGCCAACAGCATGCGCTCACAGCCCAGAAGCCCAGCTGTATCCTGGGCTGCATCTGAAGCAGCACGGCCAACACGTCAAAGGAGGTGATTCTGCCCCTCTACTCTGCTCTGGTGAGACCCCACCTGGAGTCCTGCATCTAGCTCTGGAGCCCTCAGCACAGGAAAGACATGGACCTATTGGAGCGGCTCTAGAGGAGGACCACCAAAATGGTCAGAGGGATGGAACCCCTCTCCTGTGAGGACAGGCTGAGAGAGCTGGGGTTGTTCAGCCTAGAGAAGAGAAGGCTCTAGGAAGATCTTCTTGCAGCCTTCCAGTAGTTAAAGTGGGTTTTTAAGAAAGTTGGGGATAGACTGTTTTGTAGGGCCTGTTGCAACAGGACAAGAGGTAATGGTTTTAAACTAAAAGCGGGCAAATTCAGACTAGACATAAGGAAGAAATTTTTTCACAATGCGGGTGGTGAAACCCTGTCACAGATTGACCAGAGAGATGGCAGATGCCTCATCCCTGGCAATATTCAAGGTCAGGTTGGATGGGGCTCTGAGCAACCTGATCTAGTTGAAGATGTCCCCGCTTATTGCAGGGGACTTGGACTAGATGACCTGTAAAGCTCCCTTCCAACCCAAACTATTCTATGATTCTACAATTCTATAATGATTTAGCCTCAGTTTTAAGCAAACATGTATTGCCATGATAGTTACACATCATGTTTTTCTTCTTGGAGATCAAGACTTAGAGCTAGTTGCAAGAGGAGACTGGAACATTATATGTACAAGAATAAAAGAAAAAGTACTGTAATCTCCTTTGAAAAATTAAGTTAACGATTCTTTTGAAAATGTTTTTCTCTTTTTGAAATGACACATGTGATGGAACCTCTGCCACTGAGTTTAGGAAATATTCATGTACGTTAACAAAAGGGGTACTTTGTTGTTTTGATTTTGGCTGGGATGGAGTAAAATTTCTTCATAGTAGCTAGTATGGGGCTATGTTTTGGATCTGTGCTGAAAACAGTGTTGATAATACAGGGATGTTTTAGCTATTGCTTAGCAGTGCTTACACAGAGCCAAGGCATTTTCTGCTACTCACTCCACCCCATCAGCGAGGAGGCTGGGGGTGCACAAGAAGTTGAGAGGGGACACAGCCGGGACAGCTGACCCCAACTGATCAAAAGGATATTCTATATCATATCACATCATGCTCAGCAATAAATCCTGGGGGAAGAAGAAGGAAGTGGGGGGACATTCGGAGTGATCGCATTTGTCTTCCCAAGTAACTGTTATGAGTGATGGATTCATGCTTTCCTGGAGATGGCTGAACATCTGCCTGCGCATGGGAAGCAGTGAATGAATCCCTAACTCTGTTTGCGTGCAGCTTTTGCTTTACCTATTAAACTGTCTTTATCTCAGCCTGTGAGTTTTCTCACTTTTCTTGCCAGGGAAGGGAGTGAGCAAGTGGCTGTGTGGTACTTAGTTGCTGGCCAGTGTTAAACCATGATAGTCCTTTTTGGCACCCAATGTGGGGCTTGAAGGGTTCGAGGTAATGACAGGTTGGACTGCAATGTGCTAGATTGAATTTATAGCTGTTATTGCTGTTTAGCTATTAATTACCAGGCTCCTGTGCTTGCCATGTGCCTTGCTTGCCTGTATATTAGAGTCTAGTGCTTGTTAGTGGCTGCTTTTTGCTTTCACTGCTTACTGTGCCACTGTACCTCTTATTGTCTTACTTGTGTCTGGGAAAATTTTGATAACAGCAATGGCAAGGTGCCTGGGCTGGCAGATGGCCAGGGCACCACTGCTGTTTCTGTGCTGCTGTACTGGTCAGGAATTCCAGTGTGAACTCGAGTACATGGGACTGTGATGAGTCCACGAGGGCACAGGACACTCCAAAGCATCTGTGGCTGTGGATAAGCCCATGACAGAGCAGGTACACCTCAAAGCATCTGTGGCTTTGGATAAGTCCACGCTGCAGAATGTTCACCTTGAAGCATCAGTGGCTGTGTATGAGGTCATGCTGAAGCACGTCAAAGCATGTGGCCATGGATAAGCCCATGACAAAGCAGGTACACTCCTGGAGGGACTGCAGCCATGTGTAATGCCATGTTGGAGCACGCATATCTCTGAAGGTTTTGTGGCACATGGACAAGGCCACACTGGAACAGGTGCACCTCAAAGTGACTGTGGCTGTGGATAAGTCTGTGCTGCAGTAGGTATAACCCTGAAGAGACCGTGGCTCACGGATAAGGGTCCACTTGGAGCAGGTACACCCCTAATGGACTGCAGTCTGTAGATAAGTCCAAGCCGGAGCAAAGGCAATGGGAGAATTTCATTGCAATGTTAAACCCTATCCACACGGACCAGGGGTAGAGATTGTAATGGAAATACCTTTAAATTGTCATAACCTGGGATTTGAGTTGCATGTTATGGGAATTACTGTAGCAGGAACCTCTTGTTGCTAGCCAGGCTAGGGGCAAGGGGTGGAGTTCACTGCAATGTTAAACCTTATAACCTGGCCCAAAGGGACCATGGGTGGAGATTGTAATGGAAATACCTTTAAATTATTGTAACCCATGGTTTGAGTTGCATCGTACAGGAACAACAACATTTGTGTATAAATGTATATTAATTAGCACTCACATGAATATGCAACTAAGAGTTTTGACCAGCAAAAAAACCTTACTAATAAGTATTTAAAATTTGTCAACTATTTAATTTCTTTCTGTGAGTCCGCTTTTCTGTATTTTCCTGTTCTAAGCATTGTCCTTTTCTCCTGCTGTTTACACCAATGATTACTGATAAAAGTAATGGCTACTTACCTGCTTCATCCACTTTAATCACACTGATTGGCCAGCTCTCCTTTGAGTGTCTCTGCATGAGTATCAGTAGCATTGTACCTCTTGCAATGAATTTGTGACCGGCAGCACAGCCTGTGGAAATTAGCTTTCTCATTTGTGGTATTTCCTTTTCATTCTATTTGTTAATAGACCAAAACAGTTCCCAAAAACGTTACCACCCATCACTGTCTTCACTGGAGGGGATGCAAAGCAAATCCCACTGAAGGGAAGATTATTTTGAAGATAATGTCTTTGCTGAAGAATAATTACTTTAAAATTTAGTAAGTGGATCCAATCCATAGTCTGCTTTTGCTCCTTCCCCATCAGCACTGCCTGTGGCTGTCACTCTTCCCCACTGCCATGAGTTCATACAGCTTGCAGCCATATGAGCAAGCACAGTAGTGTTTGTGGCTGATTCAAGCTCAGCGAGGCAGCAGTTATCAGGTTGCTCCCTGTATACATGCAAACACTTCTTTAACTGGAGGTGCCCACATTTTTCTAACCCTTTCATCCTGTCTCTAGGAGACAGATGATAAAATTAATTAAAGTAGGTTTCATTGCACATTTGGGAAAGTGATGGGACTTTGTAGCTCTGGATCAGCAATCTCTGATTTCATATTTGCATGAGGCTAATAAAGAAAATGAGACAACTGATATAATACCCTCTGCAGAAAAGATTTCTGTAACTGATGGCATAACCTTCATGACCACAATGCTGCAATACATTAACTTATCACTGCAAGTGATACTTACCTCTTTTGTGATAGTTTTGGGAGACCTAATACTAAACTACTTTGTACACAACTATATAAGTAATGGTCAATAAAAAAATGATGATTCCACTTGGAATTGTTTTTTTAATTGGAATTCCGCTCTGGGCTCTTTTATTTTATGAAAAGGTGCAACAAGATTCTTTTTGCCTTTTTGTATTCATTAATAATTGATTTTTAGATGTTCTTAAATTTATTTTTTTTTCAAAAGCAGAAATCTTGGCAGCTCTGGAGTGCAAACTGTGATTGCAGAAGCAATCTCACTAATTTTAAAGTCTATTTCAGAAATGTGCCTTACAGCACCCCAAACATCATTTATTTTAGAAGACTAGTACTTCACAAATACAATTATTAATTACCATGCTGAGTTAATGTAACATTTGTACAGTATTTGGGGATCCTGACAACACTCAGTAAAACTCTGTCACTTACATTAAGTGTATTGCTTTGCAAAGGAGATAAGGTATTTGCGGGGGGAAGGGTTCTTTGAATGAAAAGTTAAAACTGTCTGTCTGGAAAAGAATTGTGTTATTTCAATTTTCTTAGAGAATTCCAGTTGTTCCATTAGCAAGAGTGAGAATGTCTGTGAGACTCTATTACTACAGTTCTTATTAAATGATGAGCAACTGTGGACCTGTGGAACTTCTCCTTCTGTTACTCATCCATGATAACTCTAACAAGTATTAAAAGGAAAGATTATTCTTTAATATTAGTCTATTTTACAATGCGATTTAGCAGCTGAAATTCAGGAATAACCTCCTGTTACTGCTGAACCTCATGCAGAATGTCAGAAGCTACTCCATAACTACAAGAATGTGAATAGAGTACAGAAATGGCTGATCTTACAGGTGTTTCCTGTAGTAATATTTAGGTAACAAAACTAGTTAACAATACAAAGCAATTATTTCAGTGCTCATTTTCTGAAAATTGTCCAAAAGAACCAGCAAAATACCTTCACGGTATCTTTCACTTGTACAATTTTTTTCCATTGAAAGCCAAAATACAGTGACCATCACAGCATTCTTGGTGTGAAATTCAAAGATCCTGAGTGCCATAAATAATTGAAATATTCTGTAAAAATGATCTGCTCATATGGGGAAAAAAATCCAATATTTTTGCTTATTTTCAATTAAAAAATTTAGCTTTCCATTACAAGAAGTCCAAAATTGAACTGATTTTCTTCGTTTAGCCAACTGGCAATTGAAGAGATTTCTATTGTTTTCTGTTTGTTGAGTGTCTTTACACTGCAGCTCTGTTGTAGCAGGCCCGTACAGTCCCAGTGGGGTCCTCGAGAATGAGGGTGCCTTCCCCCCGACTCCATCCTCCTCACATCCCTTCCTGCAGATTCCTTATGCTGAACGTGCCAGGCGCGCAGCTGAGGGGACAAAGGCTCCAACTCGGGGCACTCCTATCCACTTGCTCGACTCTCTGGCTTTCTACCTTCACGAGCGCTCCCGTTCACACAGTTATAAATGGATCCATGCAAGAAGGGAACCACTTCTATCTTTCAGTGGGCTTATTTCCTGGTGGGGTAAGTGCGTTCCCAGGCAAGATACATAAATGTACGAAATGTAACTTGTACCCTCCCTCAGTGTGGTACTTTCACTTTACTATTCCTGTAGATATGTAGTCACTTTGTGAGGCAAAATTTGGATTGTATCATGAACAGCTTATAACTCTCCTCTGCCAAATAAAGCTGCAGTTTGTACAATACAATGTGTAATTCGGGTTGTAAAAACTGCTCAGTTCTTTTCCCTTAATATTCAAGCAGCAGATCGTGACAAGCTTCTACATGAGTGCCCAGATGAGAAATGCAAACCTTGTGTGTGGGATGCTCATTTACTCTCACGTTAGACATTGTCTTTCTCGGATCCAAGAGCCTTTCCATCACTGTAGTCCGAAGCACTTGCTGTGCTGCAGACAGAGAAATTGAATGTCGACTTCCTCCTGGATGCACGGGCCAGCAAGGATGGGCCAGCTGAACAGGAGACAAGCAGACCCTCAGAGTGCATGGTTGTCCCAGTGCTGAGCTTGTACAAAGATGGATTATACCACATACTGCAAAATCCCCTTATTAGAGCAGTAGCCAAATCATTTGGCATTTGGGGTTCTTTTTTGCTCCCAGCAAAGTCAATTTGAGCTCTGCAGCAGACTTCGATGAGAAAAGGATAAGGCATAAATAACATGCTGCACAGCTTTTGTGTTACTTGAAAGGAATCCAGGCAGACCTTTGCCAGAGTGATTGTGAATGTGGTACTTTTACAGAAGAGTTTGGAGGGCCTCAGGCTTGGCCAAAGGAGTACAAATCAGTTCAAACCTAAAATTGTGCTAAGTTTTCCAAAACGTAAATGACAGACAACAAAAAAGCATGAGAAACATGGAAGCTATAATTCGAGTTAACATCTGAGCAGAGTATAAAAGAGAGATGCAGCTGGTTAAATGAACTTTTTTTCTAAAGAAACTTCAGTTGTAATCTTTTTCCTATTGAGTTTTAAAAATAGCCTCCACTTTACCCTTTAAGTGAACTGGAAAAGAACAAATGACAATAGCATAGTAATTTGGGGGCCAATTTTCCTTAAATACATGTTCTATTCGATATTGAACCCTTTTGATATTTGGAAGCTTCAGGACTCAGTTCTCTGAAAGAAGATGCATAAATTGAGGAATTCTGACAATACCGTTTGGCCTAATAGCTACTTGATCATGATTCCTCGGTGGATCCCACTGTTCTGGCTGATTGGAAGGCTCTCAGCTGCATACAGTAATGCTGAAATGCCAGTCAAACTGCCATGGGTAGGGTTATGGATGCATTGTCGTTGTTAAGCCATATTGTCAGGGTCTTTGTAATCTGGCTGTAAAATCATTCTTAGCTGAGGGTACGTATACAAGCCTGGAAGAGCATCCACTTGACTATTTTTGCATATTTTTCAAATCACTTATTCTCTTTTGCCACCTTTTCTTTTTTTTTTTTAGTCTTTTTTCTTTTAACAAGAAGAAAAATGAAAATCTTTTGCCCCCAAATCTGATTTTCAAAGTTGAGATAAGGTGTTTTTTTTTCAAGGAAGTTCATTTTTCTTCTGGTGCTGCTGCTAGACTAATCCTCACCAAAGGGTGCTTTTAGTCTTTTCTCCTAAAGAAATCTCTTGAGAACACTTGGGGCTTCTGTCATGTCTGAGGCCACACTCTGCCAGACCTTTCAGAATGAGTTTGCAGTTGATATGCCTGTGGCATTTCCTTGATGTTGGTTGCAAACTAGTTAGGACCCACTTGTTCTGCACTGACTCGCTCTGGATAGTGCTATATTGCAAAAGTTATTCCACTGAAATCATTTGGCATTGTTGGTATAGTAATATATGAGAAAGGGGACTGTAACAGATTCTTCCAGAAATATCTGAAATTTAGCAAAGAGAAATTTGTTGTGCTGCAGTTTTTCTTGCATATTTAAAGCTTTTTATTTTCTTTTGTAAGAACTGAGGATTTTATATACTGCTTGTCTCTCACATTATCTAATTGCATTTAATATTGGGCATTTTCTTTGCAGAGGGGAAGGAGAAGATTGTTTCCTATAAAGTGTGTGCTGTATATGAGCAAAGATAGGCAGATCTCAGAAAAAAAACTCAAAAAAAAAGCACCACTCCTTCTCCTTTCTCTCTTTATAGCTTTATAGTTTTCATGCTACTTTTGCTCTCTTCCTTTCTTTATCTGCCTGATCTGTCTTGGTACTTGTACTGTCCTCCACTGGTTGATTTGGAAATACTGTCCAAACTCAGTATTACAGAACAATTTCTACCCTTGTACAATGATCTTTTATTGATTATATATTAAGTTTCCATTTAAAAATAATTTAAAGATACTTTAATAAAAATTATTAGAAACCAACAATTCAGCAGTTTGATTAAATCAATATTTATGCTGATTCTAAAAATAGCCTTGTGATTCTTGGTTACCTGCCATATAAAGATGAATCAGTTATTAATCCATTACCTTACAATGTCGTTTTTTTTGATCAAGTTTTTTTTTTTTTATTGTGGCAAAGTTATGCTAAAAAAATAATAAATCAAACTTGTTTTGTTTTGCAAATGATAACATTCATAATTTTCCTCAACAGTGCCAACAACAGTTACACAGACACGGGGATGGAAAGCCATTGCCCATTATATTGAAAGTCTCTTTGTCTTGACAACTCCAGGGCATGTCCTTGTCTCATGAGACGGAGATGCACCGCTCTCATGGGTCAGGCACAAGGAAGGTTTGGATGTCAGGACCCACAACCCAGCGTGGGGGCTGAGGATGTGGGCTGCTGCTCCCTGACACAACCTTTTCTTCCAGGAAGGTGCTGGAGTGCCTTGTCTCTGTTACGGTGTGCATGCAATGGTGTAGGAAAAGTAGACGTAGTACTCTTCAACGTCAGCTTGCAGTCACTTCACTTTCCCTGGCATTTCTTACCCACCACTCAGCTTTTCCTCCCCTCCTCTTAACGCAGCTCTACATAGTAGCAGAAAACTGCTTCCGACTCCCCGTGTTCTCAGCCTGCCTTTATAACCACACTGGCTCTGTGCTGTTTCTGTAAGTCATGTGAACGTGCCTTGCAGTCAGGCTGAGGATGTCTGCGTGCCCATGATATGGCATGATTAGCAGCCTCCGGAGATCACCACCTGAAAACCAGGCACGTTACAAATCGGACACCTTCCTGGGAGGAGGCAGAGAAATTTATTCCATACCTGCTGGCAATTCGCCTGGCTTCAGCCAAAGATATTGATTGTTAGGTGCATTAATTTTAGGAAGCAGACTTCCTCTGTTTTTTTTTCAGAGCCAATACACAGCTGTGAAATCATTTAGCTGACTTAACTAAGATTATTTGACAAGGAGAACGGTTGTCTTAATATAAACAAGCATGTCTTTTTTTAATTGCCTTCCTCTTTAAAACAACCCTGTTTGTTATGATCAAATGGAATTATCCTGAAACATTGCTATTGCTACCTTAGCACTCCCACAGAGGAAAGATGTCAGGTAAAATAGTAAAAATATCTTAAATTGGCTCAGTATTAGCAAGAAAGCCTCTTCTCAGGCTGTCTCAATTTCTTAGTGGTTTTTTCCCATCCAAGTAATCTCTACAGGCTTTGTTGCTCATTTTTGTTTCTTGAAGTTGTCTCTCCTCCTTCAGACATTCCTCAGTTAGACATTTGTCTTTTCAAACTAGCACATCTTTTCAATATTGACTTTGCAAGAAATGTATATCTTCCAGGAGAGAGGATAGTCTTGGTGATCTCTGCAGGGCCCTGAACAGTTCAGAGTGGTACAGTTTAGATGGTACCTCAAAATGACTGAAAAAAAAAGAAATATAAATACTGTTAGAACAATGCAGATAACAAAACAGAAGCTTGAATTCAAATCCCCTGGGAGGCAGATTGAATTTAGATGGGTGCATGTATGCATGCTATAGCACTGCTCGGTGCAGCCAATGTTCTCCAGGACAAGTGACAACAAAGAAGCTTCAGAGTGGCACATCACTACTTTCTCCTCCCATCATTGTGGCTGCATCCAGCTTTTAATTCATGTGTCTGAAGCCACCTCTTATTCAGTATTTTCATTTAGCATTTTGATGAAAATCTAGAAATGGATACAGTTCTCTGATTTCTGTAGAAATCCCTGCACATTTGCACGTCAGCTCTATCAAACCTTTAATCAAAATGAGAGCCTTTATTGCATTTCCCATCTTAAATCCAAAACTTTACTATTTTACAGCTGTCCTGGGTCTGAATATCTGCTTCTTCAAACTCTTTCTGAATGTCATAAACTGAGCACGATTATTTTTCAAAGGATCTCTTTTATGAATTCATCTACAACTTAAAGTATCTGGATGCAAGGAATATACTTTGAATATACAAAAAATATACTTCAGTGTGTTGTTCATACCTTTGGCGTTCCCACTTTGTCCCTTTCTTATCCTTCCCCTTCCACTTTTCCAGTTGTTTTCCAACCTGTCTAGCTTATTTTCAAAAATCAATTAATCAATCAATCAATCAATCTATGGTCAGAGAAACACCTAATAGAAGGCAAAGATATGGGTTATATTATCAGACTCATAAAGTGGCACTTGATAAAGTGTCACATAAAAGACTTACCAGAACGTAAGGATTTATGAATTACATGGAAAAAGAAGTGATATAAAAATGCAGTAGTGAAGAGAGACTGTGGAGATATGATTTGTCATTGTGACTGACAGCCAAAAAGAACATTCCTGATTGTGGTAGTGAATAGTGATATCCTCTGAGACTCACTTTTAAGAATAGTTGTCTGTTATATTCAGTACAGGTTATTGATGGAAACGTGGGGAGGTGCAGCCTTATAATAGTCCTTGGGAATAATCCAAAGTAAGAGAGGAGTTGACTGAATGATAAAATCTTGTTCTATGTGATACTTGAAACCGCCAAGCCACCAGGTTGTTGACTTCAAGTTCCTCTTCTTCAGTAGCTCATTCATGGGTTCTTACACAGCTACCTTGTGGCAGTAATATGTAGAGTTCAACGAGTTCAAGGCAGTTAATTACTATAGTGTAGCTAATGAAGCATAGTGAAAAAGTGCCAAAGGGCCAGTTACAAACCTAGGTGAAAGCAGTGACCAACAAGGACAGCCAAAAACCTCACAGGTTAAAAGGAAATGAAGACAGCCATAAAACATACTGTGTTTAGAAAAAAAATCAACAGATTTGAATTTTTCCTAAAATATTTCTCACATTATTATAGATTTATTTCTGCAAAATTAAATTATTTCATCATCTTCTTCTTGGGAATGAAATAGAGAATATTCTGCCTTTTGCTCTTCAGGCTCCTCTGGATTTAGTATTGCAATATGCCCATGCTATATACTAATTAATTAATCAGATTTTAAATGGAGCCCTATTTTCAGTATTGCCACACATCATGTTATTAAAATGTCCCAAATTGTGAATGCAAATGTTTGAAGAAGTAATGGCATTAAATTAGGAAAAGAAAGGTTGCTTTAGCTAAGGTCAAAGAAGGTCTTCAATCTGTTCCAGACTAAAGTTATAAAAACTTGTGATCAAACAAGAGTAGAAATTGTGTTTTGCAGGATGAAAGGTCGTGGCCTTGGATGCATATGTAACACCACCTCAACAGAGAATTTGTGTTAAAAAATTGTGTTTGCATTTAAAAATCTTTGTGCTTTCCTGTAAAATTCCTGTAAGGTATCATATAAAAATCCCAAAGGAGTAAAAAAATGCTTTTGCAAACATGGACTGTGCATGTGTTAAGGTTAATATCAATCTGGTGTCCATGGCCAGCTCTCTGCAACTTAGCTAGTGTTCAGCTAGTTCTAGTCCACAACTACTAGAGAATTAAACCCCTATTCTTCTGCAGAAGTCCCCAAACTCTCAAGTACTCTATAATTATTTACAAATCCTTCTTCATGAAAAAGAATTAATAATCTTGAAAAATGCAAAAATGATATGTAGAAAATAAATAAGAACACCATCCTTGTCTAAATATTTTCACAATTGTCCATTTAATTCCCTTCCCATTTTACTGGAAAGAATGTCCATAATGTGTTCTTTCTACTCTTTGAGGTAAAAGTAGCAAGTTTCACATGAATAGTAAGACTGTACAATTTAGATGTCTGTCCTTGAAATATCTGTCAGATTTTCCCAGAAGACCAATGCTTTACTAAGTTTTGGGATTAAAGAGTTGATAGAAAGGTCTACAAATTTACATTCATCTCTATTCTTGTTTTTTACATCTGTTTTCAGGCAAGAATCCCTTGCACCAACAGAAGGGATTGTTGCATAACATAAATCTCTTAGAAAGTTTCCTTTTTTGCACATTATTGTTTCATCTCCTCCTCAAATTTCCATGGGAAAATCTCTCCCATCCAAAAGTCCAACTTAATGTAGGCTTAAAAGGATCTCTCAGGAGTCATTAGATAAAATGCAGGTAAGCTACAGTTGAATGAAAGGCTGGAGTACCGACTTTTTACTTCTCATTGATAAAGGAAGGAGAGGGACTTTGCTTATTTTTCCAAGTGTAATTTTTCTATGGCTATTAATGTTAACCCTACTGAAATTTTGCTGTTGCTTTTTCAAGGGCCTACGATTGTACTAGAAAGAAAGAGAGATGAAAAAAAAAGATAGCTTTTTGTTCATTGCCCTTATATACTATACACACATGAATTTGGTGACTGTTGCTTTCGTAGCAATATAAAAAAATGCAAACAAACAAAAAAATTCAACCCTCCAGAGATCTCTCTGTACTATACAATTTTTATGGTCAGAAAACCCAGGCTGGTCTTTTTAAACATATGAGAAAATCTGGAAATTCCCTAGTTCAGTAAGATGATCAGGCAGAAAAAAAGTCACAAGCAAAAAAGAGCAGTGATGTTGACAAAGAAATATTGTGAATATTTAATGGCAGTTCCAGTAGCTGCACAGTGTATCGTAGTTAAATAGTTTTGTCAGCTGCTTTTCTTGTAACCATTGGCCATGCCATAGTTCTGTATAAACCTTTGCAGTAGATAGAATCAGCTTTAATGAAATTTGAGTAGTTGACATATTAGGCAATGCGTTATGCTAGAAGAAATGCTCCTTGGTATTTTTCCAAAGGACTGTCTCTCAACTGTAATCACTCTATCCTTACATGTATGATGTCACCAAAGACTTTAAAGAAACTAATTATTTTGACATTGACTGTAAAATAAATAGTTTAAGAGCATCTGAGGCTCTTTAGAAATTATTTGCTTTATCCTATATTGATAAACACTCTAAGCAACAGCACGTAGTAGAAGCTGATTTCATCAGGCCTGCTAGCTGCTGGGCCAGTGAACTGGATCCCATGCAACAGGAAAATCTTGCTCATTTTTCTGCTCTAAGAACTTTGAACTCCATCACGGAAAAAGTATTTAAGACGACAAAAAGTTACCAACCAGATTAATTCACAGATATTTTTTAAAAGAATCTATTCAAACCCAGTCATTTTAGTTAATGAATATCAGTTCAAATGGTTTAAATACCTAAATGCCATATGCTGAAATTATTTCAGCCCAAAGGAAAATAATTATAATCTGTGCTTTAGTACCCAGAATTTATGAATCTCAACACCCAAAATTTCAGCCCCAGCAAGTTGACTCTCAATATCTGAGCTATTTACCCATTCCTTCATATTCAGTTGAATGGGATAAGTGCAATCAAAACCAAGCTGGAAAGCCTAGATGGTGAGCAGAGGTTTCTTAAAGCTATCAATGGAAAATGTGTGGCATGCCAAGCTTCAGCCTGTCTTTAAAGCAGAGATACTTGATTCAAAGCTTCTTCCTATTCCTGGTCCAAGTTAGGCAACCTACGACGTGGGGACTTATCCTGTTTTTAAAAAAAGGTTTGCTGGACAAGTTTTTGCTGCATATCTTTGACTTAATAGATTTTGTACTTGCCCAGGCTTTTCTAGATCTCAGCTCAATTTTCTCTTCAGTCTGAGGTGGATCAGACTTTTGTTTTCCACTTATAAAAAAAAAGTACCCTCACCACCAGGTTATAAAGCAGTTGCAGAGAAGGAAGGAAAAGGAGTAAAGGGAGCAATACACTCAAACTCTTTTATTAAGATTGATCACCAAGAGCCAAAGGCAAACAAAAAAGCAAGAAGGACATGTCTCTTCAGTTCAGTGGTTACAGCACCCTGCTTATACTGAGGATCAGGACCTCTTATTGAATGAAGAGAAAAGAGACCAAAGCTTTAATTATTTGAAGAACTTGTTCCTTGGTTTATAATTTATTGTTACTCTCCTTTGATACAAATACAAATTTTGGCTATCTGCATCTAACTTATTTAATTTTTTATCCTATTTTTTTTCCCAAACTATTTAATAGCTCTTCTACTTCATCTGGAACAAGAATTTATCTTAATTCTTCTGTATCCTTGACTAGAGAACATGAACACAATATTTTCTATTCTTGTATGAGGAAGGTTTCTGTTCTTCTAACTCTCAACTTCATAGTCTCTGATCTCAGATTATGACCATCATAAAGTCTGCATTACTACTGGAAGAAATTTGGTATTGTCTTTTCAGTTAGCACTTTAGTGTCCTAAATTGGATGGCTTCAGTGGAGTCGCACCAAATTTCGGCAAGCGAAAATCTGTTCAGCATTTCAGTTTGCACTTGGGAATGTGAAGTGACAGTAGTTTTAGAAAGAGCTTGTCTGGACTTGTCAGGCCTTGCATTGCAGATGCAAGTGTTTCAGATGCTTTGTTTACATTATAATGACTTTATTTTGGCTGTGTTTATACCTTACTCACTGTCACTTTCCAGCTTTGCAACACGTCGCTGCTGGTATGAGGAAAGTGAGTTTCACAGCTTCATGTAAGATCATGGAACAGATCCTCCTAGAAGCTCTGCTAAGGCTTCTCTGCTAAGGAGGACAGGGAGGTGATTCAAGACAGCCAGCATGGCTTCACCAAGGGCAAGCCTTGCCTGACCAACCTAGTGGCCTTCTATGACAGTGATCACATCAGTGGACGAGGGAAGAGCTACCAATGTTGCCTATCTGGCTTTCCATAAGGCCTTTGACACGGTCCCCCACAACTTCCTTCTCTCTAAATTGGAGATGTATGGATTTGATGGGTGGACACTGTTGGGTGGATGAGGAATTGGTTGGATGGTTGCATCCAGAAGGTAGTGTTCAACGGCTCAATGTTCAGATGGAGATCTGTGACAAGCAGTGTCCCTCAGGGATCTGTATTGACCACAATACTCTTTAATATCTTCATCAAGGACATAGCGGAATGGAGTGCACCCTCAGCAAGCTTGCAGATGACACCAAGCTGAGTGGTGTGGTTGACATGCCTGAGGGATGGGATGCCATCCAGAGGGACCTGGACAAGCTCGAGGCATGGGTCCATGTGAACCACATGAGGTTCAAGAAGGCCAAGTGTGGGGTCCTGCATCTGGGTCCGGGCAATGCCCACTATCAACACAGGCTGGGGGATGAAGGGATTGAGAGCAGCACTGCCCAGAAGGACTTGGGGATACTGGTGTATGAAAAGCTGGACAGGAGCCGGCAACGTGTGCTCACAGCCCAGAAGGCCAACCATACCCTGGGCTTCATCCAAAGCAGCGGGGCCAGCAGGTCGAGGGAGGTGATTCTGCCCCTCTTTTCCACTCTGGTGAGACCCCACCTGGAGTCCTGTGTCCAGCTCTGGAACCCTCGGCACAGGAAAAACATGGACCTGTTGGAGCAGCTGCAGAGGAGGTCTGCAAAAATGCTCAGAGGAATGGAACAACTCTCCTCTGAGGACAGGCTGAGAGAGTTGGGGTTGTTCAGCCTGGAGAAGAGAAGGCTCTGGAGAGTTCTTATTGCAGCCTTCCAGTCCTTAGAGCTGGCTTCTAAGAAAGGTTGGGACAGACTTTTTAGCAAGGCCTGTTGCAATAGGGCAAGTGGTAATGGTTTTAGACTAAAAGGAGGTAGAATTTTTCACAGTGAATGTGGTGAACCACTGGCACAGGTTGCCCAGAGAGGTGGTGGATGCCCCATCCCTGGAAACATCCCAGGTCAAGTTGGATGGGGCTCTGAGCAACCTGGTCTAGTTGCAGATGTCCCGGCTCATTGCAGGGGGGTTGAACTAGATGACCTTTAAAGGTCCCTTCCAACCCAAACTGTTCTATGATTCTACGATTCTATGAAAGTTTTGTGGAAATATTATGAGGCTAAATATTGGAAGATTTCTTGCAGTGTAATAATAATAATAATAATATTTCTTTTTTTAAAGAAAATATAGAAACAGCAATGAAGTTAGGCAGTAGAAAGTCTGTTTCTACAATGTGTAAATAAATAGAAATACATTTGTCGTCAGCATCCTTAAGAGGGCCAGGAGATTCAGGGGCAAGGAAATTTTTGAGTTTGGCTCAGTGTGTAATGGGAAGTGTAAATGCTGCTTAGGTCCTTGATCGTGGTACAGGCTTCCTCTGGGTCATTTCAGTCTGGCTAACACAGTTCATACCTTCAAGTTAACTAAAAGATGCCAGGCGTGTTGGTGATGCCCAGATGTTTATTTAGCAAGCCAAGAAGAATTGTTGTCCCAGTTGTCACCCATTACTTTAATGCCACTAATCTTAAAAAACTGCAGTGGCGGAATCTGATACAGACAGAATTGGTTTTCTGCAGTGAAGACATAGTTGTCACCATAATGGCTCTCAGAAGTCCTGTAAAAGATTATTTACTCCTATTTCTAAACTCTGCAGCTACTGTTTCCAACGGGCAGCAAAAGGGTGACAGGTTAATCTATTTAAGTCCCTTCCTCTGCCCTTATAATTCTACTGGTCTAGTTTTCATTTGGATAGTTTACTTTAGGCTCTGGATTGGTCTGTGTGCTATAATTTCTATAATGTATTCATTTCCTACTATCTAGCTTTTTCAAAAGTTTGTTCACATCAACCTTCAAACCAGCCTTATGGACAATTATTGCAGGATTATCTCAGTTGAGAGAATTTAAAGTATTCCTCTGTGAGCCTTACCTCTGAAGACCTACAATTCTAAGAGATTAATACACTTTAGAAAATAAAATTTTCCTATTTTTCTCATAATTTGTCATAATATACAAATAAGAATAATACCACCAATTTTCTTTTCTGTTCATCCAGCTAAAATTTAAGATTTAGAATCATTCAGTTACTGGGGATATTTCGTCATAAACCACATCGGTATCTATTATAGAGTTTCACGTTACTCTTAGAAAAGTTCTAGAATTCCAGGCCTTTTAAACCAAGTAATTTGGGGGAGGCGGGGGGGTATTAGATTTGTATGTTTTTTGTATATAAGGGAGTGAGTGCACACATCTGTATCGTGTGTTATCTACACATGCAGGTAACAGAATTGTGCTGTTGATCACTTGTAAGTCATTGTTACCCATCCTTCTCCTGCCTCTTTAATTTCTGTTCCTTACATTCACTGATGAATCATGTTCATAACTCCCTCAGTGTCTCACCCAGCCATTTTCCCTAAGCAAAAAGAGAGATAAATGACAGATGATCTGAATGCACATTAACCCTTTGTCATGGTTTAACCCTGGCCAGCACCACCCAGCTGCTCACTCATTCCTCCCACAGCAGGACTGGTGAGACAATTGGAAGAGTAAAAGTGAGAAAGCTCACGGGTTGAGAAAAAGACAGTGTAATAGGTACGGCAAAAGCTGTGCATGCTAGCGAAGCAAAATAAGGAATTCATTCACTACATCCATCAGCAGGCAGGTGTTCAGCTGTCTCCCAGGAAGCAGGGCTCCATCACAGGTAACGGTGACTTGGGAAGAGAAACGCTCTTCCCCCCTCATCTTTCTTCCCCCAGATTTATATGCTGAGCATGACATCATATGGTATGGAATATCCCTTTGGTCAGCTGGGGTCAGCTGTCCCAGCTGTGTCCCCTCCCAACTTCTTGTGCACCTCCAGCCTCCTTGTTGGTGTGACAGCATGAGAAGCAGAGGCAGCTTTGATGCTGTGTAAGCACTGCTCAGCAGTAGCTAAAACATCCCTGTGTTATCAATAGTATTTTGATCACAAATCCAAACCAGAGCACCATACAACCTACTATGAAGAATTTTAACTCTATCCCAGCCAAAACCAGTATGCCCTTCCAAAGAGATCCCTGTGCAACAGAGTTCAGTTGTTACAACAGTAGCACAATGAAAGTAAAAACTTTATACTTTTTAACAAAGCCCGCTAGGACTTACAGAAGAGCTGCAAAAGCAAACCCTGGAGATGCAATCTCTACCATCAGAATTAGATGAGAGTAGAAAAATGATGCTAAATAATTGTCTCACCACTCTGTACACTGCTGCTGTGACTTACTCCAAGGTAGAACTGAAAATAAGTCTCTGAATATTTCTAGTTGGCAAAAATTACACTGGTAAGACTAAATACATGACTTTCAGCAACAATTTGTTATGGTCTGCCCTCTAATGGCTACAAGCCTGAAATGGGCAGTAGGGAGTGAAATCACAACTGCAAGCTACTGAAGTTGTGAACTAAAATTGTGGAAGTATCCTATGGTTCAAGTACCCAAATGCAGCAGTCGTGGAATAACTGGACTCCAAAGAAAGAAAAAATGCTGATAAAAGAGCAGATGACTTGCAACATAAAGCAATGGGTTACTCACCGTGAAAGTTTAAAGTGCTGTATCTTTGTTAAGAAATGTAAAGTACTTCCATAAGCTCAGTTCCATAATATTATTGTTCCCTGGGCAGAATGTTCTGCCTTTTCTCAAACTGCATGTTCTTTGATTCAGTCCTAGATTTAAATGGTCTAGTTGAGTGAGTGAAACCATTTTAAGGTCTCTGAGTGCATCTAACTGCAGTCTGGAGGACCTCTTGTCACATATAAGGCTCTTAGTTGTGAAAGGAGCTGAAACAGCCTCAGGCTGCCCCAAAACTTGAATGTGTGTTTAAAAAGCTGTTGTATCATCACCTTTTGCCCTCCTCGACTCATGCCCTGACAAAAGAAATGTTTAACCACAGAAAGAATATAGCCTAATGCATCATCCTTTTTGATGTATCTTATAAACCTAGAGGGAATGCTAGAAGGAATGCTATCCTATTCAGAGAAAAGCCTATGAAAAAATACCTGTTGCCACGAGTTACTGCTTTAAATGATTCTTTTTTAGTTTAGGAAACAAAAGATAGAAAATGTTCATCCAGATGAGTATCAGCAAACTGACGCATTTCCTATAAGTGGCCTTATCAGAAAAAATAATGAACATCTGTAGAAGCTCAAAAATCCCCCCCAAAACCCAAGAGGAAACACACAGGTATAAGCAAGATTTTTCTGTGTGACCAGAAAAGGTAAGGAGAACAAGTATTAGCAGCCTAAGAAACCAAAGACCAGACTTCTCTGCTTACTGCCAAGGCAAACATGATGTGGACAAAAGGTGTGGCAGTTTTCATTCCAAACTGAGAGCATTCAGAGCATATGAACTACACTGTACACAATGCACAGACTAAAAAAATTTTACGTGAAGATCTAAAAGAAAAGAAGGTGTGACTATTTGTACCTTGCTGAAAGCAGATGTATTTCCAGGAGCCTTAATTACGATGAAAATATTTTAAGTAGGTTGTTCATTTTATTTTTATTCATTACTATTGAAATTATACTATAGCAAAGTGACCTATGTGTCAGCAAAATTCAGACATGCAAGAATTGAAAAGGCACACCATTTGATATGCTATCACATAATACATACACAAAAATTTACGCATATATACATACAAGTATATGTAGCATTTTACTCTGAAATTAGCTTTAATAAAAATACACTAACAGTGACAACTACCATGACTGTGTAATCAAAAGGAAAGCCTATCACAAAGATACAATTTGGGTTGTTGCACTCTAGAGAACTCAATCTTGTTGGCATTCATGAAATTTTACACTGGTATCCTATCCCTGTCTTGTCTTGCATCAGACTAGAAGGGTAGCACCTTTCTGGAAGGAAATTAAATATGAGTCATTTCGCACCATACACATTGGCACAGGATACTGCAAAAATGAATTCAGAAGAAGTCAGCTTAAGGCAACTCATGAATTTTCCATCTTGCCTTTTTTGCAGCAAGTACTGTGGCAAATTACAAGCACTGGAGATTTCTAAGATCAGGAAAACTTTAAGATAAGTAGAGGGGAGTGAGTGACAGGAATAAAGTGATATACTGAAAAAATACTGAATACATTCAGGCTAGACTTTTTACATTGGCTTCTTTAGGCTGAAATTGTGTGGTTTTGGCTATGAAAAATACGTGCTTTTGGATTTTTAATGCATATTTGTTTCTCTGAAAATGACAAACACAGTGAAAACTCACGTCCATGCAGATTTTTGTGAAGAGGATCTAGACATTTGCTGCTAACTCTGAACCCTTTTATTCTCAGTCAGCCATTTAGCTGAAAATTCTTTAGAAATCTTGGTGTTCACGTAGGCAGTAGATAGCCATGTAACACAGTAAGACTCTCACAGCTACAGGCAGCTGCTCTGTTTTTTATTGGTGGTGGGAGGGGACACACTTTTACAGGAGTCACTCCTTTAAGCAAAAACTTACGGTGCTGAAGACACTGGGATACCTATGGCATTAGGCAGGTCCAAATTGGATTGTATGTCCCTGAAAAATATATTTGTCTCAGCTCACTATCTATATAAGAGATATAAAATAAGATATATTTGGCAAACACATTATGTGGATAAATGAATATTGATTGTAATATTAATATGCAATCTGGCATCACAGAAATATTACAGCCAAAATGGACTACTGTGATTGTAGTCTGAGCTTCTGCATGACACATCATTGGATTTTTGATTTAATTTCTCCTTTCAGCTCAGTAATTCTGTGTGAATCAGAGTAAATAGTTTAGAAAAATGTTCAGATTTGATTTTAACGTCCTCAGTGAAGCTCTCCGACCATCCACAATGAGTTGTTACCACCAAAAGTTAATAAACCTTTTGGCAGAAGTTTGCGGCTTATTTCTTGCTCTAGTTCAAAGTACTTAGAAACTGTGCTTTTGTTATCCTTGAAATTCTCTATCATCTACTGAACAAAGTAGACTGCTTCAGGACCTTACTATAAGGCATGTTTTTTGTTCCTCTGACCATTGTCAAGGCTATTCTGTGCAGCAGCATTCACGTCAAACAAAGACAGTTCTCCAACTCCTTCTCTGGGTTCCTCATTCTAAGGACCACATACATCTCTCTACCATTGTTTCAAACTAGGGATTTTTGTTAAACTGGCTAGTGCCCACAGTCCCCAAGTCCTTTGTTAGAGTAACAGCTTTCCAGGAAGAAGTTCTACATTCAGGGGATACGAACTCCATTTACTCTTTTAATACATTATATATGCATATACTGAAATGCATATAATTTGTTTATGCTGTCTAACAAGCAGGTATTGATGACATCTCTGTTATTTGCTACTTAACCTATTTTTGTGTCAGGTACAGTTGCTGCTGCTGAGGACTTTATGTTTTTTTGTGTGTCACAGGTTAAAAAAAATATGCTTAATAACAAAAAGGAGTAGAGTCAAAAAACAATTAGTCTGCAAATTGCAAAAACACACCAGTATGATACCTCCCTATTGTGTGGCTGGTTAGCAATTAATCCATATGGTTTACAAATAGCTCGTGTTTATTTAGTGCTGTTCTGGTTTCTTTGAGCAGCACAATATCCAAAGCCTTGCAGAAGCCAGACAGTATCCTACCAGTCAAACTTTAATCTTTCCAATAACTTATTTGAAGTCCATTTGGTGAGATCTGCTATCCATAGATTTATGTTGATTGGCACTGATTGCACTGAAGTACTGCAAAGATGACTGCAAAGGGCTATTAGAAAATTCTCTATTCAAGGCTGCTGGTTGATGATGAGAGATCACATCACCTGCTGATCACATTGCCCTATTGACATATATAAGCACTATCAGTATCTATATTTGTAAATGTAAAAATGCCCTGTCAAACCTGACCTTGAATGTTTCCAGGGATGGAGCATCCACCACCTCTCTGGGCAACCTGTGCCAGGTTGTCAAAAATTTCTTCCTTATATCTAATCTAAACCTGCCCTCTTTTAGTTTAAAACCATTACCCTTTGTCCTATCACAACAGGCCCTGCTAAAAAGTCTGTCCCCACCTTTCTTCTAAGCCCTCTGTAAGTACTGGGAGGCTGCAAGAAGGTCTCCCTGGAGGCTTCTCTTCTCCAGGCTGAACAATCCCAACTCTCTCAGCCTGTTGTCACAGGGGAGGTGTTCCACCCCTCTCTTCCCCTCATGTACGAACTTAAATGAACGATGTTTAACATGTATGAACTTTAGCTTGTGGAGCTAAATTTCTCCCAAAGTCTGGGGATAATTTCTGACCCCCTTTGCTCTGTAGCTCCTGATTCTTTGGCTAGATTAAATCCAAACCCAAAATTCCTATTCATACACAGAAATTTTCAAACTGTGCAGCTCTGCCCAGTTCCCGTCTGGAGAGACTAAAATATGCACCATTTGAGCAGTATTATCATTCTGAATTTCCTGAAGGATTGTGATTCACACTCTTGTCAATATTTCTTCCTTTCTCTTTTATCCTATAGTTCAGTTAGGGAATTATCCTCCTTTCATTTTACCCTTCAGCATCTTTAGAAACTTCCATTCTTGTTAGTAAGCAAAGTGCTAAGAGATCACAGAGGGTTCCCTCACTCATACTGAATTTTATTTATTCCCTTTGAAATCCATTTCTTAATTATTTTCTGCTGTAGGCAAGTCCTTTATTTCCACCATAATTCTTTGCATGAGAACAGATCAGCAGTTTCCTCTCAAGTGAAAAACTTTGTACAGCGATGGGTGAAAGATGCATACTCTCCTTCCCAAGCACAAGCTCTGTTACTGTGACAACTTGTTTTGTTTCCAGTTAACCCCACAGGAGCAGACACACTGACAGCGGTTTTGCTGGAGAATGACGCAATAGCCATTTGCTTTTAAAAGTTGTTAATGCTTAACTTTAAAACATGTCCTTTTATCACGTAGTATTTAGTCTTCTGCCAAGATACTGTTTTTTTCAGGATATTTTGGCCTTGTTTTTCAGTAACTCTAAGACTTTTTTATTCCATTTTGAAATCTAAGAACAGGCTTAGTTGGCCCTTGGAGAATACCCTATGTGTAACATAAAGCTAACCTAAGAGTTACAATACTCCTGCTCCTACACTAGCCGAGGTCTATCACCAAAGAGCACTGCACAGTAGCGCTCTCATTACAGAAGCTTGCAGGCCATTAGGGGAAGCATAAGATAAAAAGGGAAATAAATAAGGGGGTGACTTGCATGGAGAGGATGAACGTAACTTATCACCATGTTTGCCTTTGGTATCCTTATCCAGGGAACAACGCTGGTGAGAACCTGATCTAAATCTCCGAGCCAGCACGCCAAACCAGTCAAGTCTTGTCTAGAGCTTGGACTTGGTTATGTGTGTTGTGTGCACCACAGCAGAAGGTTTTCACTAGAACATCCAATTTTTGTTGGATGGCTGCTGCCATACCTCTCACAGGGAAACCTTTCCTTCTGAATGAGCTAACCAGCTTTATGCAGCCAAAAATCATTCTTACATATACCTTTTCACTTTCTGAGCTTGACTTCAAGAGTCAATGCTGCCTTTCTCTCCAGTTTTTGTTTGTCAGCTTATATTGCACCCAGTTAATGAGGGTCTCTTATCTTGCTTTTCAAGGAATTCTTTGTTAAACACATTTGTGTACAGCATTAAATTTTTCATCCCTGCAGAAACCTTTTCTGCATCTTTTAGTTCTTGTCATTGCTGTTTATGTAGAATAATCAAGCTCTTAGCTTTTATTCTCTGCCTTGCAAGAATGTAAGTGGCAAGGGGTGTATCTTGTTTCCTATTTTAATTTACATTTTTATTTAGATTTGCTTTGACCAGAAGTTATACTTTTAGGATTTTCTGACTCACTTTTTTTTTTTTTTTTTTTTAAATAGGGGAATGTATTAAACTTTCCTTTAATTTCACTTTGGCTCAGGATCAATATTTCAACTACATTCATATCTTTGATATATAGCATTTGGCTGGCAGAGGCTGTAAGAAGCAATATATTATTTTCCCCTAAAGAAGAATGGGAATCTGATCTGGAGATCACCCACTAAGCGGTTGTGAGGATTTAGTTCAATTCCCCTAAGAACCTGTTAGTATATAATTTGTTGTGTAGGATTTATTACCCTCCCAAGAGATTTCATTCAATATGTACGAACATTTTCCTCATGTACCCCAGATGTGTGATTGTGGATGGGTTTTCTTTTTAATATGATACAGAGTTGCCCCACTACTTCTTGGGAGATTTTCAGTCTTGGCATTACTTGTCTCCATTAGCTCTTCCAAACTAAGATCAATATGCTGTATCCCTTCGCTTTGATTACACTGCCATATACAGATTTATCTTTATTAAAAATGCAGCCAAGGTTATTAGTAATACCACTTTTGGTCACAAATCCTTAAACTTGTCTTCTTTAAAGGATAAAGTCCCAATATCGTATTCTTAAGTCACATTGTGTTTTTAAAAAACCTTCTTATTCCCATATTCTTAGCCACCATACAGTTTACTCTTAGCATTCTGTGTGGACATTAAAATCTTCCTATCTGTACGGTATAAGGATTACTGAATTACTGTAGTTTTATAAAGTAATTATTTAAAAAGCACTTTGAATTTCTAAAACAACTTATATCTGATATCAAACTTTAGGGTAACTGGAGCTGGGAATATGTTCAAGACATTCATAACTCCATCCATTATCTATTGAAATCAGCATTAAAAACTCCCTATGAATTCAGTGAATCTCAGATCAAGGAGATAATTTTTAAAATGATGCTGAAGAAGTTTATTCTACATGATGCTATGTCATTGTACTTAAACACTTCATTAGGCAACTTATTCCCTCTTCTGCAAAGAGAGCACATAAAACACCAAGCTCTTTTCCTTTTGAAGGAGAATTTGAGATTAAAGGACATAGGTCTAGGAAAAAAAAGTATCATGAGCATTCTAGGTATATAGCACCCTTAGTGGATGGGCAATTAGTATTTGGATGGTTGCACAAGGTTTCTTCCAACTCTACTTTTTAATAACTATGATTATTAATAAAATTATTTAGAACCCTACATTTTGTTATCAAGTTGAGTGCTACTGTTCTATTAAAACAGAAGAGCTACATCAGATGCCAAGTGATGTTTTTGAATAAGACTTGAATTTGTCCTACTAAATATGTATACATATTATGAAGAAAGAACTTCAGGCATGGAATCATAGAAATATAGTTTCCAAGGAGCTTCCAGATGTCATGTAATGCGGCCTGCCATTTGAATTAGACTATTGCCAGCACTAGACTGGTCACTCATAGGTTTGTCTTGGCAAGTTGTAAGAACTTCCAAGGACAGAAATTTTACACCTCTCTAGAAAGTCTGTTCCAGCGCTAACGTATCCTGGTAATGATCCCTTTCTACTAGTTTTCAAACTAAACCTCTCAAAACACATTTTGTGGCCATTTTTAGAATTGTTATGGGATTGAATTTCAGACCTAAATGTATAATTCTCCAAGCCAAAGTCAGGACCATGTGTGCAGAAAGCATAGCCAAAGATGTCCAAGGATGCCTGATCACCTTTGACAATTCATCCTTCTCCACTCACCTTTCTGTTTTTCATACAAATGTTCTAATCTGTGGACAATGTTGTGCCTTGAAGTTATTCCTAGACTGATTTTTTTTTCTTAAGCAAAATTTCACTTTTCCTGCTTCACTGTGTTTCCCAGAAGTATTTTTGTGATGAGCAATGGTTTCATATGAGTGACAGAGTTGATTAAAACTGCAACATTCCTAAGGGATATAAGAAATCTCAGGTGTCAAAATAATTAACCTACCTGCAGCCTCAATTTGTCCATTCTTCAGAGATGATTAAGAACTAACCAAGTTTTTTTTTCACTAGTAAAGCCAGAATTAACTAATCCCATGACAGAGAATGGTCTTGGGAAGGGAATTTGGTCATCACAAAAAAGGCTAGCAGAGATGCAAACAAGAGGTGAAAAAATAGCATGACATGGTTGGAGCTGATCTTGTCTTCTTGAGCAGATTAGAAAACTGATTTAGAAAGTTATCTGAAGGAAACCACTCCTATGACAGTTGCAAGGACTGTTGATAGAAGGATACTCATATTGCTCAAATGCATCAGCACAAAAAGAAAGGCTGCTTAATTTTTCCACAAAAATGTTTTTCTCAGTGTAATTGCAATGTCAACTGTTAATAAAATAAAGCTATTCATCCCTGTCATCATAGTCCAAATTAAATGGCCCTAAAATCACTGAAACAGCATTTCTGTGATTAGGTTGATGGGTATTTACAGTCCTTAATGAAACATTATATAGTCATTTGTGCAAAGCATGAACATATTGTGTACTGAAATTGTCACATAGCCAAGTTAAAATTATCCTCAATACAGATAGCATCTCAGCAGCATGCCATGCTATGCAAAAAAACCCCCCAAAATAACAACAACAAAAACTATAAAAAAGTAAAAACTTATAATTTTGGTCATTATCTTTTTTCATCTATAAACTTGTATAAAATATTTTTAAAGCATATTTAATAGCAACCTTACAGATTTTGGTTATTATTCGGTTACCTTTTATGTAAAACAAGAGCAAACGTTAAGAAAACAAGAAAAAATCCACATCTGTTTTAAATCAACACTTGTTTTAAATCAGCACAGCACCGTTTACTTCAGTATCTCCTTATGCCAGATGAGGATCAGACCCTTGGAACTAGCTGCTGTTGAATTTGAAGCCTTGAACCACAGCTCTGCTGTGGGAGACTCTTGGGCCATTCTTAAATGAGACTATGATGGCCGCACTTGTGGAGTTCTCAGTACATGGTCAGAACCAAAGTATTCATGCCAAATTTAATATAGGTTGAAGTCAGTTGCCTTTTAAAGAGTGTTCATGTGTAACCTCCATGCCTTCTATTGCAAAAAGTAGACACCTGTAGGAAAACAGTGTAGGTCACTAAACTGTGCATGTGTATAGTTTTATAGTCAGTAAATAGGGGTTATGTGATTTGTGTGATTTTCTTTAATATGGAGAACAAAAGCAGTGTTGGAAATCTAAAATTATTATCAGAAATCTGTAACAGTTCATCTTAACTATGGTGAACTACTTTAACACCCTGTCTTTCTGTATTCAGAGATAGCAGCGCTGACTAATCACATAAGTTTACCACTGGGACCCTCGGTTTTCCAGTTCCCCAGATAGTACATTTTTCATTTTGTAGTTGCTGCATGATTATTACAAGCTTTATAATTTCTTTGGGGCATGGCTAAGACCATTTTTTCTCTATCACCTAGAATGTTTCTACTATTTTTTTACTGAATGCATAATTACAACTTTTTCTACACAGTGAGTGAACTCTGGCCTGTGGATACCAAAGCATTCAGCTTTGGGGAGGATGGAGAGTGGGCTGTTGCATTTTTAATTTCATTTTTATTAAACAGCAGAATGTTGAGACTGCTCATTTTTTTCCACGTAGCCTTGGTTTTCTAGTTTCTCTTCAGCTGCAGTGCAGTAAATCTGCTTTCTTTAGTTCTGTCCTGATCCTGCCATTGGTTGTTTGAGTTCAAAATTAGGATTCAGATTCAGGTCAAGATACCCAAATATGTGTCAAACTTTGAACTAGATGTCTCAGCTGTTATAGTCAAAGGATTCACTGCTGTCAATGAAGCCTAGGTAATGTGCCAGCTCACCCTACAGTAAATACCTATGTTTGATTTATTGAGGTGAATCCTTCCCCAACTGTCTGTGTTACCCACTGGCCAAAGCATGGCACACGTTTTCATGTGTCCAAACTAAGGAGCTTGTACATTGCCACTTGACTCTTGGCCTTAACTCTTGGGCTCAAGCTATGAGGACTCATATATTCAGTGCAAGAAGGTCCTAATTCTGTGTTTGATAATAGCCAAGATTCCACCTACAATTGCACAGAAGTTGGCCAGCGGACAACATATTTCTCTCCTTTTGAGTTCTGTACAAATTACTCACCATAGTGAGGCCATGCTGTTTAGGCTTTCAAATCCTAACTCACTTTGAGGTTCTCTATATTTATGAATATTCTCTGTAAAACTAATATATAAATGGTGTATAATATTTTTTTTTTTTCTGTTTTGTCACTGCTTACCTCCCTGGAACAAAATGCTTTTCCTGAAAGCTTTTGATATATTACAGCTGATAAAGGTTTTTCTAATGTCTAAAAAGATTCTGGTCATGTCTCCAGTTGGTTAGTCTTCCCAGATATTCTAAGAATTAGAGCCATCATAGTGTGTTAACTGAGAATAGAAACGCCCAGGAAAAATAGTGTGTAGCTATGTAAATGAAATGCCATCATTCATCGATTCAGAGAAGACTATCAGCAAATTTTTAAATCCATATGAACTAATTGAAAATATATAACTGTAAAATCCTGTAAAAACCTATAAAAGTCCTTAGCTACTGTAAATCAATTTTGTTATATTGACTTCAGTGGTCCACTCTCCACAGCTGCTGAGATCTAGCCAGGAGGTAAGACCAAAGCAGTGATCTGAGGTCATATTTTGTTTATAGTCAGATCTCTTTACAGCTCAAATAGCTTGCATATGAGTTGCGGAGTTTGCAATAAGCTAATTCCCAGACTGACTATAGGTTAACAAAGCCAACATTGCTTCAAGAAAAGCACAACAGTCAGCACTGTGCTCCCTGAATTTATTGTATCTAAAAAAAACCCCACAACAACAACCCATGTGTGGTGAGCTGCCTATCTGAGATTTCATAAAGAATCCTAAATAAAAGCTTTGCCAGACCCTTAGTTTTGTTAGCATATCAGTGCAAATTAAACCTGCTGCTCCTCTAGACTGAGTGCTTCAGTGCAGCACTTTAAGACTTGAACTGCTTGTTTAATGGGCTGTGAGATCTTTCCCATTTTCTCTTCACAGAAAAAAAAAGGCTTGGTGTTAAAATCATATATATATAAAAGCTTATTCTACTTAAATTTCTGTCTATGTTGAAAATTAGGAAATTGTCAGTACAATAATATATCTTTAGGAATATGCAAAGGTGGAACACATTTCAATAGAAAATGTGCCACAGGAATAAAGTGGCTTCTTCTCATTAGGAAATAAAACCTCAGCATCATTGCTTGTCTTGTGTGTTTAACAGAAGGCAAACAGAGTTTCTGGGAACTGAAGTGTAACTTCCATATAAGCCAGGACAACATACCTCCTGCTGATTTTGAAGAAAGGCTGAAGGAGAGGGAGAGTGAAAATCAAGTGGAAGGCTCACAAGGAGCCATCAAGACTACCCAGCAAAGCCGCAGTGGAGTTTTTAAACCCTGTGTTGTAGGATGTACACAATAAAGTGAGATAACTGGAAGAAATACATGGTTAGGCTGGTCCAAGCAGTTCTGTTACCATTGGCCAATGTGCCAGTGAAGATTCAGAAGGTGTCTCAGTAGCCTTTAACATTTGCCCTGCCCATAAATAAATTTCTATACAAGTATAAGGCAATATGGAGTATATGCCCAGATTAAATTAATGAGTGGTTTGTTTCAGTTTTCAGTTTTATACTCTTCCAAAACATTTCTTTGTTGCTGACGTTTTTTTGTCTTCTCCTTTGAAATAGCCTCAGCTTCCTTTATGAACTCAGCCTGGTCCCACAACAGTATATATATCTCTTTGCCCTTCCTCACTTTTATCAGCATGTCTTTTATACAGCCTGATTGACACCATGGCTATATTCCCACACTCCCAATCTGCCTTTTCCTGGCATACTGTCTTGACTGTGGGCATTTTTGCTGGGTTGTAGCTATTGGCTTGCTCACAGACACTCAGAGATTGGTTGCTTGGGTGGGTGGTATGCACATATAGAACCACAGAATCATTAAGATTGGAAAAGACCTTTAAGATCATCAAGTCCAATCCAACACCACCATGCCCAGTAAACCATGTCCTGAAGTGCCATGTCTACACATTTTTTGAACACCTCCAGTGATGGTGACTCCACCACCTCACTGGGCAGCCTGTTCCAAAGCTGGACAACCCTTTCGATGAAGAAATTGTTCCTAATATCCAATCTAAACCTTCCATGGTGCAACTTGAGGCCATTTCCTCTCGTCCTATCACTAGTTACTTGGGAGAAAAGACCAACACTCACTTCACCTCAAATTCCTTTCAGGTACGTAGGGAATGATAAGGTCTTCCCTGAGTCTCCTTTTCTTCAGGCTAAACAACCCAGTTCCCTCAGCTGCTCCTCATAAGACTTGTGCTCCAGACCCCTCACCAGCTTCGTTGCCCTTCTCTGGACACGCTCCAGCACCTCAACGTCCTTCTTGTAGTGAGGGGCCCAAAACTGAACACAGTATTCAAGGTGTGGCCTCACCAGTGCCAAGTACAGGGGGATGATTACTTCCCTACTCCTGCTGGCCACACTATTTCTGATACAGGCCAGGACGCTGTTGGCCTTCTTGGCCACCTGGGCACACTGCCGGCTCATGTTCAGCCGGCTGTCAACCAACTCCTTTTCCACCAGGCAGCTTTCCAGCCACTCTTCCCGAAGCCTGTAGCGTTGCATGGGGTTGTTGTGACCAAAGTACAGGACCCCGCATTTGGCCTTATTAAAGGTCATACAATTGGCCTCGGCCCATCAATCCAGCCTGTCCAGATCCCTCTGCAGAGCCCTCCTACCCTCCAGCAGATCAACACTCCTGTGCAACTTGGTATTGTCTGCAAACTTACTGAGGGTGCCTCAATCCTCTCATCCAGATCATTGATAAAGGTATTAAACAAGACTGTCCCCAGAGCTGAGCTCTCGGGAACACCCCTTGTGACCGGCTGCCAACTGGATTTAACTCCATTCACCACAACTCTTTGGGTCCAGCCACCCAGCCAGTTTTTTACCCAGCGAAAAGTACATCTATCCAAGCCTTAAGCAACCAGTTTCTCCAAGAGAATGCTGTGGGAAATGGTGTCAAAGGCTTTACTAAAGTCCAGGTAAAAAACATCCACAGCCATTCCCTTGTCCACTAAGCGTGTCACCTTGTTATAGAAGGAGATCAGGTTAGTCAAGCTGGACATTCCTTTCATGTAGTTAAAGTTGCTAGGTGGGCCAAACAGTTGTTTGTCAGGTTCTGGTGGGACAAGCAGATGGCTTTAAAGATTGCTTTTGGTTCTACCAAACCAGTAAATAGCTGCAGTAGGGAATTGGTCGTTTCATCTCTGTAGTTATCATACAGGCGGAGCAGGTCCTAAACTGTTAATCCTCCATAGCTCTTTGTAGTATATTCCAGTAAACTGGTAGCACGTGTGACTAAATGTTTTGTTAGCACAGCATATGTAATTTGCACTTTGTTCTCTTATTAAACATTTGTCATCTTCTTTTTTCTTGTTCCCATTTCTTTGAAAAGGACTAAGAAACACAGTTCTTTAAACTTAATATTCACATCTTTTTGGCATAAATATAGGTCCTTTTTATTATTGAGTAAGGCCTGAACTTGTTCCACTATTTTCTGGATCCTAGAGGATATAAATAAATATAGGAATGCTGCAGTAGAAGCTCAGTCAGTGATTCTGATTGGGTAGCAAGAATATACTGGGCTTTTGTTTCAATAGCTCTTATTAAAATTTATTTTAAGATGGGATTTTTTTGGGAAGTTGCTATTACAATGAGAGAGATGAGAATTCCAGGTAGGTCCGAACCTCTGTCACGCTGGTAATCAAATTCCAGGTATGATATACTGAGGCTGAAGATCTTCACTTTTCCTTGGGACCTCAAGGGTTTGGTGGGCTAGAGGGTTGGTCTCCAAGACCAGGATCTCACATAGCTCGGAGCATGTTCTGCAATACTGTGGAGTCATCGGCTCCTGCTGTCAAGCTGCATTGAAGGAGTTCGTTACATGATAATGGATGACTGGGTGTCTGCAGGGCCCAGCTGGGTGACAATATGTGGAAGAGCAATGATTCAGTCTGCTGAAAGTCACCATGGGGATATTGTAATAGGGTCATTGTTGCAATTAAAGTATAAGCTCGTTTAAAAACCTATGCTTCGAGACATCCATATTCACATTTACAGTTATGATATCTGTCCCAGAGCTTCATGGAAATGTCTTTTCCCATCTTGCCTGGTGACTATTTGCAGTCCAGTCCAACAGTGACATACTAGTGACATACCCTGCAGTCTGGTTTCAGGCAGGGGTATCTTCTGGCCCGTGGTAAGGTCACAGCAGGGCCAGCAGTCAGCACAGATGCCTTTCTGCAGACACTGAGAGAAACTGGAGAAGGTTAGCATCAATACACAGGGGTGGGAACAATTATCTTCCTGGAAAGATATTTTAGACCAAATAAAATCTTTATTATGACATTTATGGAGTTTTCTGAGACATAAAAAATTTTGAGAAAGTAAGTGCACTTTAAATAAAAATTTACCCTAGTGCCATAATATTTCTCAAATGGGCCAAATCCTCTATAAATCTGACATCTTTGCATATCATATATAAACAGGCTTTGAATCTGCAGTGAGATGGACAGAATAGATTAACAATCTTTCCACTATTTTAAAACTTTAGATCGTGACTGTGTGTTTGCATGGTAAGTTCAGAAATGTGAAACAGTGACAAATATCCCATGTTATTTAGAACCAATTTATTGGGTAAGTGTTGGATGCTCGCTCTCTCTTTTTTAGCTTGTCATTCAGTAAAACCTTAAGTTTTGAAGCAGACAAGGACCTCAAATACTCTACAAATGTTAGCTACATAAATCTTAGTAAAAAAACCCCCAAACTTTAGAGGTAATTACATAACATTGCAGATGGCAAAATGGATGCATAAAGAAGCAATTTGCTAGAAGACGTTTATCAATTTAATAATACAGTCCACGAGTGTTCATTCTCTATTCAAACTGAAAGAACACTGACAATTTTTTGTGGAACTGTGTACTGCCAATATCCTATATAATGACACGGTTTTGTTTTGTATTATGGACTTCTTTATCACTTGCCTTTCCCACTATCCACATGTTGTCTGCCAATGGCAGAGGCAGAGCCAACGCTAAGACTGAAGACCATATTTATCTCCCAGTTCAGAGATCGGTTTTGGTTTTCTTTTCTTTTTTTTTTTAATTTTTTTAGCATACAGTGTTATTTACCACAGAGTTATGCACCTACAGTTGCAAACTGAGAAAGAATGAAGTGAAAAGAAAAAGTGTTGAATTCCTTTTGCTACCCTGGGAAAGTGTAGCAATTTAAAGTGCTCTCATAGCATCATAATGTTCATTTACCCCCCCAGTGCTTTCTGGCATCTAGTTCTATTCCCCCATGCAAAGGAGCTTTACAAAGTAATTCATCTCATTAGAATTTTTGTTCCTGAAATATGAAAGGAAAATAAATGTTATACACAGTATCTGACCAGATGTATTGCTGTAATATAAATACATCAATAGACAGATATAACTATTTCATAGTCAAGTATATTAAAAATTATTGATTCCAAAATTTAATTCATGTAAGCAATGTAGGACTTCAGTATAACTCCTTCTGTATAACTGTTATGATTCAGTCTTGTAGGAAGCTGGAGAAAGAACAGAATCTTTTGAAAAATGTGATGCTTTTTGGATTGAAGGATGAAGGACATCTTATAGACTTATCACTGTCTTTTTCACTTCCTGAAATGAAGTTCAGCAGTGAAAGGAACTCCTTAAATGTGAAATGAAACTGTTGAAGCTGTTTTAGGTAGAAATTGCATCCAAAGAAAAAGGAACAAAATATCAAGTTTTTCTGTATTTTTTCGTTTGTACGCAATAGCAGGAAACTGCTTAAAATACTAAATAGATGACTATACTAGGGAAATATGTAACCCTACATGATCTTGAACTGTACTGGATCCACATGATCTGCCATAATCTGCCAGTATGTAAAATGCTATAGATATTTGTCAATGTGACTTCATGATCTGTGACAGATGCCAAACAATGACAGCCACCAGTTTTCTCTGTGTCCTTTGATATGACACTTTAATGGGCTGCTGAGAAGGACTATCTTGTGTATGTTGAGGGTTTTTTTATACATAGTCTATTATATTTTAGTAGTTCCTCCTTGATATTAAACCCTCTGCATATAAATTATAGTTACTCTATGAATAACAGCACTTTGAAACATTTAGAGAAAGTGTGTCTGTGTATGCATGCTTTTTGAAAGCCAACAACAAGCAGTAACCTCCTTATACTCTTCAGGAATTACCTGAAAAAAAAAAAGAAAGAAAGGGTGAAAAATAGGGAGGAAAGAAGGCAAAATAAATCATCCCAACATCCACTTAGTAGTTTTCAAATAGTGAGTGAAGATTTTTAATATTCCTGACATATTTGGTTAGAGAAAAAAAGTTCTAAATTATGTTACTTACTATTTGTTGTAATTCTTGAAATTGCCTTACATCAGAAAGAGCATTAAAGATCCCTAGATGTGTTTGATATAATAGGAGCACAGTTATTTAAAGGTCTCAGTGGACTGCTAGCCTATCTAGATAGAATTATATTTTGCAATCCCAGAAGAATAAAAGTCCGTCAAGTACTTAAAAAGCTAGAGATGAAGGACTATACTTCAGTTAGGGCAAGTGTAAGCTAAAAATGGCTAAACGTAGGCATTTGGGAAATGTGTCAGTCCTGACAGCTCTAAAATAGAAATAATTATGTAAATCTTGGCTCCAAACCAGAAAGCACATGAGTTAGAAAAGTTGTTAAGTATGGTCACATACTTCAGTAAATTAATTCAATCTCCTGTCAGAGATTAGAGATCCCTTATGAAGGTGCTAAAAAAGATTGCTGAGTGGCAATTTGGGTCAGACCAACTTAGCTTGTTCAGTACTGGGAAAGTGCTGGGTAGAACTCTCTGTTCCAAATGTCTAAGCACCCGGGCAGGCAATTACAACCTCCGAAGAGCATCAAGAGCAGTGAGGCGTGGTTACTTCCTCAGACCTACTCACAATGAACAAAATGCTCACCTTTAAAACTGCTCAGGTTGCACATGAAAAGAGACTGAGTAAATTGGAAAAGGGAAATGGAAGGACTAGGATATGGATGTCCATTTTTTTCTGTAATGATGTAAATTTATTTCATGGTTTATGGACTTGTGGGACTTGCAGTGATTCCCACCACAGAAAATTAGAAAATTAAATCTGAAACCAGTAGGAAAGAAGAAAATACAATCTTTTCTGCTTTGTATGATTTGATCAGAATTGCTGCTTCTGAGTAAATGCTGATCCCACCATTGGGATCCAACATCTATAACTGTGACTAATTAATCCTCTCAAGGAAAGGGTGAGTAAAGACAATATCTGTGGCATTTTATAGACATGGCACTTATAAGCTAGATTCCACCTAGCAAGTGTCTGAAATAAAGTCTTAGTTATGTCCTTCAGAAGGGACCTTTCAATGGAATCACTCCAGTTTCTGCATAGCTAATGGAGCACTGTGTCCAGTTTCGGGCTTCCCAGGACAAGGAAAATATTGACATACTGGAGCAAGTGCAGTGGAAGCCAAGATAATCAGAGGGGCAGAGAATATGATGGACAAGGGCAGGCTGAGAAAAATGGGTATTTTCATCCTGGAGAAGAGAAAGCTCAGAGGCAGTTTAATGCCACCTACAGCTACCTTATTGGAGGATGTAGAAAAGATGGAGGCAGACTGTTGTCAGAGGTACATGGAGCCTTAGAGAGGCAAGTTAACAAACTGGAACATGGAAATTTCTAATTAGGTCTGAGGACATTTTTATCTACTGAGAGGGTGTCCAAACACTGCAGCAGGTTGCCCAGAGAGGTTGTAGAACCTCCTTCCATGGAAGCGTTCAAGACTTGACTGGACATGAGTCATGAGTTGGATTAGGTGACATCTCGAGGTCCTTTCTTGAAATTATTTATGGCTCTGTGCTTCAGTGGCATGCTAGAAATGTATTAGCATTAGAGCTAAAATTGTGATGTGTAGCCTGTGGATCACCAATACTGACACACTGAAAGAGGCGCTTTGTCAGCCTGAACTCAGGTTCTGTTGGTGATGCTGGCTGCCATTAGAAGCTACAGAACTGTTCCAGGAAGTGATTGGCTTTACAGCTGGCAATTTTGATACCCCAAAAAGTCGGCTTAACTAGTCATTACAATTATAATGAATTATGCAAAATAGATGAAGATATAGTGCACTTCCCCCCCCCCCAAAAAAAAAAAAAAATCACTACAGCAATTTATACCTTACCTGCCTGGGCTACGGTTAGTGGTAAACTAGAGGGGCATAGGCCTGAGCACTGGCATGTGATTGCCTATAGTGCTCTTTCACTAGTGGCTGCTAGTGTCTGAACTGATCCGAGTTTGATCCAGCCATTGATCTCCTCTACACTTGGCAGGATAGTCTGAGAATTAACATGGGCCACTGGTCATTCTCAATAGGCAGTTTGGCTATGGCCAGTCTGTTTTGAGAAGTATGAGAGTTTATCTGTGTGGAGGTGAGCTGTACGGTACCATGGTCTCTCTGTCACAGGAGAATCCCTGTTTCATTTACCAGCAGACATATAACTGGTATTTCAAGTACCTGTCCAGCTAGTAGGATGTTAGGTACTTGGGGGAAAGGTACTGTCTTGCTGTGTAAAGTTCTTTATCTGTTCGGAAGGACAATTTTTAAGCCTTCTAAAGCTATGTTGGATGGGAGACCAGTTTGAGTACCTCTGGAAGACTGAAATTCCATCCTCTGAAGCTGCTGTTTGGGTCCTGTCTCCTGTTAAGGAGCTAGGAACTTCATTTCACTTTGAAAGTGAATCTTTACCATGGGCAGGTCATTCCCAAGAAATAAAATAAAGCTAAACTTCTTTCTTCCTCTTATGCCTCTTCTGGTGAGAGTGAAAATCATTTTTTGTTTCTAAATGTTACATAGCAGCCTCCAGCTCTTAAAAAGGGATGAGATTGAAAAATTCATCACAGAAAAAAAGGTTCCCCTTTTTTTAACTCTGCATGGTGGGTTGACCTTGGCTGGCTACCAGCTACCCACCAAGCTGCTCTCTCACTCCCCCTCCTCAGCAGGACAGGAGAGAAAATAAGAAAAATGTTTATGGGTTGAGATAAGAATGGAGATCACTCACCAATTACCATCATGGGCAAAACCAGATGTGACTTGGGAAGATTAATGTAGTAGGATAGTGAGAAAAAAAAACAAAACTGAAAACACTTTCTCCCTTTTCCCCAGGCCCAACTTCACTCCTGAATCTTCTACCTCCTCCCTGCCAGGGGGCAGGGAGGCACAGGGGAGCAGGGGTTGCGGTCAGTTCATAATGCGTTGTCTCTACCACTCCTTCTTCCTCACGCTCTTCCCCTGCTCTAGCATGGGGTCCCTCCCATGGGATACAGTCCTTCTCCAACATGGGTCAATCCTATGCACTGCAGTTCTTCAAGAACTGCTCCAGGACTTGACATTTTTATGGGTTACAGTCCTTCAGGAAAAGACTGTTCGAGCATGCGTCCCCCATGGGCCACTATTCCTGACAGAAAAACTGCTCCAGCATGGGATCCTCTCCACAGGCTGCAGTCTCTTTCAGGGCACATCCATCTGCTGCAGCACGGGGTCCTCCAGGGTCTGCAGTGTGGATAGCTGCTCCACTGTGGTCCTCCCTGGGCTACATGGGGACAACCTGTGTCACCATGGTCCTCTCCATGGGCTGCGAGGGAGTCTTTGCTCTGGTGCCTGAAGCACCTCCTCCCCCTCCTTCCTCACTGACCTTGGGGTCTGTTTCTTGCACATTTTTCTCATTCCTCTCTCGCATCTGCCGTGCAGAGTTTTTCAACATTTCTTAAATATGTTATCACAGAGGTGCCACCAGCACCACTGATGGGCTCATCTTTGGCAGCGATGAGTCCATTTTGGAGAAGGCTGAAACTGGCTGTGTCTGACATGGGGGTAGCTTCTGGCATTTTCTCACAGAGGCCACCCCTGCAGCACCCCCCTGGTACTAAAACCCTGCCATTTAAACCCTGTATACCCTCTACCACCAAACCAAGCTCCAGTGTTCAGACCACAGCAAAAACCATATTTAACAATGTTTACCATGATATATTCTTCTTCCAGTACAAAAAAAAAAAAAAGCAGCTACAAAGAGATAGTTTTCAGATGCAACGGGATGCATCTTGGAAGTGGAGCATTTAATCATGGGCTTGTCTCTCTCTTACTTCCAGACAAATAGCATTAGTTTTCACAGGTCTAATAAGTCGTCATTATGAAGCTAGTCAGGGCATATCACTCAGAGCTGCCTCAGTAGGAGATGAAGTAGCAAACTCTGCCTCTACGCTATTAAGTAGAGATGCTAGCAAGATGCTTTTGGTTACAAGCAGAAGCAATTCATGGTCATTGCTTATTAATGGGTAAACACATGAAGTCTTCTGGAGTCTGGAGACAAAACACAGCATCATCATATCACTCAAATGTATCCCTTCGCTAAATCTGGAAATTCTCACACATGGACTTTCCTTTTTATCTTTTTATTTTTTTTTAATACCCTCTTTGCTCTTATTTTCTTGACTCACACAGGTTACATCTATCAGGCTTTTTAAGTACCAGCCCTAGACAAACTAAATTGGTCCTCCTGTTGATATAGATTAAAGGCAGAGCAGTATGAATTACTTTGCTATAATCCTACTATATGCAGAACCAGAAGCAAGGAGCAAAGCAGTTTACATTTTCAGACTTGATCAGAAAACATAACCTGAAAATTGTTCCTGCGTTGCTAAACATCCTAGGACTCCTTAATGGGAAACATGAGAAAATAAAAGTGGTGTTCATTAATATGCTATTTTTTTAATCATTAATACTATTTAAGGATTCACTAACTTGTTATTTTATCACTAATAGCATAGAAACATAGAATAGTTTGGGTTGGAAGGGAGCTTTAAAGGTCATCTAGTCCAACCCCCCTGCAGTGAGCTGGGACATCTGCAACTAGACCAGGTTGCTCAGAGCCTCACCCAATCAGACCTTGAATGTTTCCAGGGATGGGGCATTTACCACCTCTCTGGGCAACATGTGCCAGGGTTTCACCACACTCGTCAAAAATTTCTTCCTTTTATCTAGTCTAAATCTGCCCTCTTTTAGTTTAAAACCATTACCCCTTCTCCTGCCGCAACAGGTCCTGCTAAAAAGTCTGTCCCCATCTTTCTTATAAGCCAACTCTAAGGACTGGAAGGCTGCAAGTAGGTCTCCCTGAAGACTTCTCTTCTCCAGGCTGAACAACCCCAACTCTCAGCCTGTCCTCACAGGAGAGGTGTTCCATTCCTCTTAGCATTTTTGCAGATCTCCTCTGCAGCTGCTCCAACAGGTCCATGTCTTTCCTGTGTTGAGGGCTCCAGAGCTGGATGCAGGACTCCAGGTGGGGTCTCACCAGAGTGGAAAAGAGGGGCAGAATCACCTCCCTCAACCTGCTGGCCATGCTGCTTTGGATGCAGCCCAGGAGACAGTTGGCCTTCTGGGCTGTGAGCACACGTTGCCGGCTCCTGTCCAGCTTTTCATCCACCAGCACTCCCAAGTCCTTCTGGGCAGGGCTGCTCTCAGTCTCTTCATCCCCCAGCCTGTTACTGATGCTGGGAGTTGCCTTGAACCAGATGCAGCACTCTGCACTTGGCCTTGTTGAACCTCATGAGGTTCACATGGGCCCATGTCTCAAGCTTGTGCAGGTCCCTCTGGATGGCATCCTGTCCCTCAGGTGTGTCAACTGCACCACTCATGGTGTCATCTGCAAATTTGTTGAGGGTGAACTTGATCCCACTGTCTATGTTACTGATGAAGATATTAAAGAGTACTGGTCCCAGTATAGACACCACCTGTCACCAATCTCCATCTGGACATTGAGCCGTTGACCACTATCCTCTGGATGCGACCATCCAACCAATTCCTTACCCACCAAACAGTCCACCCATCAAATCCATACCTCTCCAATTTAGAGAGAAGGATGTTGTGAGGAACCATGTCAAAGGCCTTACAGAAGTCCAGATAGGTGACATTGGTAGCTCTTCCCTTGTCCACTGATGTGGTCACTCCATCATAGAAGGCCACTAGGTTGGTCAGGCAGGGCTTGCCCTTGGTGAAGCCATGGTGGCTGTCTTGAATCACGTCCATGTCCTCCATGTGCCTTAGCAGAGCCTCTAGGTTGATCTGTTCCATGAACTTCCCAGGCACAGGGGTGAGGCTACTGCATTGGTAGTTCCCAGAGTCCTCCTTGCTACCCTTTTTTGAAAAAGGGTGAAATGTTTCCCCTTTTCCAGTCTGCAGGGACTTCACCTGACTGTCAGGACTTTTCAAATATCATGGAGAGTGGCTTGTCAACTACATCAGCCAATTGCCTCAGGCCTCTGGGATGCACCTCATCAGGTCCCATAGACTTATGCATGTTCAGGTTCCTCAGGTAGTCTCAAACTTGATCTTCTCTTACAGGGAACGACTTTGCTTCTCCAGTCCCTGCCTTGTGGTCCATCCACTCAAGAGGTGTTGGAAGAGAGATTGTCAGTGAAAATTGAGGCAAAGAAGTCATTGACTACCTCAGCCTTTTCCTCATCCATTATTACCAGTTTGCTTGTCTTGCTCATCAAGGAGGGTATACTTTCTCTGACCTTGCTTTTCTGGCTGACATACCTGTAGAAGCCCTTCTTATTATTCATTGTATCCCTTGCCAAGTTCAGGTCCAGTTGCACCTTGGCCCTCCTGGCCCCATCTATACACAACCGGGCAGCATCCCTGCTTCCACTGCCTGTGCATTTCCTTCTTTGCTCTTTAATCACGTCTCCACTCAGCCATGCTGGTCTCTTGCTTTCCTTTCCTGATTTCTGACACCTGGGGATCAAGAGCTCTTGCACTCTATGGAAAGTGTCCTTAAAGATCTGCCAGCTCTGTTCTGCTCCCTTGTCCCTGAGGGCAGTTACACAGGGGGTCCTATTGACTGACTCCCTGAAGAGCTGGAAGTTTGCTTTCCTAAAATTCAGAGTCCTGACTTCAGTCTGTCTGGCCCCTACCCCTCAGGACTGCGAACTGCACTCATACATGATCACTGCAGCCCAGGCTTCCTCCAGTCTTGACGTCACTTGCTTTGGTGGCCAACAGGTCCAGGATCAGGTCCCCACTGGTAGGGGTGTCTATTACCTGGTTTAAGAAGTTGTCTTCAGTGCCTTCCAGGAGTCTCCTGGATTGCCTACAGCTTGCCGTGCTACTTTTGCAGCTGATATCTGGATGGTTGAAGTCCCTCAGCAGGACCAGAGCCTGCAAGTGCGATGCCTCCTGTAGTTGGAGTGAGAAGGCTTCGTCAATAGACTCCCCTTTGATCGGGTGGCCTGTAGTAGACACCAACCACAAGTTTCCCTGTGTTGCCTCGGTCTCTGATTCTTACATATAAGCTTTCAACCTGCTCGTGGCTGTTCTTCAGAGACAGCTCTTCGTACTCTACCCATTTCTTGATGTAGAGGGCAACCCCTCCACCCCTCCTTCCCCACCTGTCCCTTCTGAACAGCCTGTAGCCATTGACAGCTGCATTCCAGTATGCTAGTGCTACATTGGAAAGCAAGGCAACTGAAGTTTATTTGAAGAACTTGAAGCTTTGATTTTTTTTGCTGACAAGGAGTGCCCAGGAACAGTGATCTTGGGATCAGTCAGCATGGAAAACAGTTAAAATGGCTGCATGACATTGATCATTCAAGTTTTATTTTTTCCATTATTTTTCATCTGTCTTTTTCAGTTTACTGGCTTCTCGTCTGCTGGCACTGTTTTGTAGGTGAATATTTAGAGGTAGTACTTCGTGAGAAGGTACTGAAAGCAAGCTTGGACCACAGATTGGGTCAAGGAATTTGGAGAGTTGGACGTGTATGGAAAGACAGTGTAGAGAATGAAGCAAAAGATGTGAAGGAGGTTGAAGGTAGGTAAGTGGGAGGAAGGAATCCAAGCAGCAGAAAGGAATCAGAGATGAAACTGGTAGGGGCCTGAAAAGGAAAAACAAACACAACAAAAATCCCAGAAATATGAAACTAAAATGGAAAAAGGGACATAGCTAGTAGTGTTTTTGAAGAAAATTTGCTCATGACAAGAAATTAGGCAGCTGGGTGCTAAATTAGAGCAATGTGGAGTGTTATCTATCCCTTCATGAAAATTAATACGAAGAGATGAGAGAATTCCTCTTCAGTTACTCTTTTTGCCCAGAGCAGTTTTGCCATTTCCCACTCACTGCATATTTTTCCTAATGGTATGGCTCCAGCGACGCGAGATTAACAGGGATTTCTGTCACCATCATTTCAGAGGAGTCTGTTCTGCATAATGCACAATGGAAACTATCTTTGGGGAAATCCAGGCAGTCTCTTTGTCCGTGATGGGGAGAGGAGATGTATCCCTTATACTAGCATGCTATTCCTTGATTATTTAGTCACCGGTCCTTTCCATGATATTTGTCTCAGGTTTAGGCTAGCTGTCCAGGGGGTAAAAAGCCATAGCTATGAAAAAGAGATTCCTGTCTAACTTTGTTCTATACAAGACTGCTGTTGTATGATAGGTCTCCTCTGAGGGAAAGCCTTGGTGACCCAATCCACCTTCTCTCTTCTGTCATTTTTAATTAATAAGAATTCAGCTGTTTGTAAATATACTTATTCAAGCTGATTTTAATACTGTTATCTTTAACACAATGAGAGAACCTGAATAAATGCATGTTGTGAATTGTATGCCATGGCAGAGTCCTTTAAGTTCCAGCAAAGAATGTGCAAATGTCAACATGAAGTCTCACATAGTCCTAGTGCAGCATACTCACATGTAGCTTGAGGACTGGCACGGGGTCTGGTGACTCAACAAGCTTGCTCCCTGGGAAAATTGTTTGTATTTTTCTTATTTATTTTCTGTTCTTCTTCCCCTTTCCACTGAATATAAAAAGCACCAAGAAAAGTTTGTTTTGTCCAAGATAATGTCTACTAGAATTCCAGAAGCAGCTGCACTGTTAAGCGGTTTCAAAGTCTAAATAACAGTTGTATCGGAGGACTTGCCTTAAATCCTTTTTCAACTCTATTAAATTCCTGTATGTTTCACAAGTTAATTATGTAAATAATAGCATGTTGAGAACAGTCCATTTGTCTCTTATTGTCATGCCTTTGTTGTCTCTTTCTAAACTAAAGTTTAAGCAGTTTCTGTCCATCCTTACACAGAAATGTCTTCATGTCACTTATTTTCCTTTTTCAAGTTTGGTTCGTTTTAATGTTCATGGGCTGTTTTCCTGATAAGATAACTGCAGCTGAACAGAGAATTCCAAGTGAGAGTTCATCACCCTTTTCTGTACTAGGAAAATAATAGATTTAATATTATTTTGTATCCCGTTCTTGTTGTCTTCATTTCACCCCTGTATTTTTTTACAGTTCATGTATAATCCAGCAAGAGTGCCTTCAAATGGTTTTGTCCAATGAGCATTGCTGTGAATTTCTCAACAGTGAATTTATCTGCCACTATGTTACCCATTCACCTGCCTATGTCGGATTCCTCTAAACATTCCTCCTCAGTCTTTCCTAGCCTTTAGTGAGAAGAAATATTTTATGTTAGGTATCTATTTTCTGATCTTCCTTAGCCCTTTAATTAATAGCTAGCCAATAAATAATAATGAATAACACAGTATCAGTTCCTAATGTCCAGGCAGATTGGAATTTTTGCTGCTCTTTTTAATATTTATGTGATTTTTTTAGAATTAATGGAATAAAATATGTAAAGAATTTTTTTTTTTTTTTGTGTACATATGCTTACATATACAAGGAATCTCCCTACTTGAGGTGACTCAAAATCCAGCTGGACATGAGCAACCTGTTCTACCTGGCCCTGAGTAGCGCAGGAGGTTGGGCTAGATGACCTCCAGAGGTCCTTGGTGACATGAATTATTTTACAGAATAGAATCATAGAATTATTTAGGTTGGAAAAGACCCTTAGGATCATTGAGTCCAACTGTTAAACATTCTGTGAATTTCATTGTTTGTCCAAACTGACTTGCCAAAACAAATTTAACAGTAATTTTTTCTAGAAGGAGAAAGTTTGGCAAAAAGTGGAGGTTGAAATCAAAACATTTTAATTAACCTCAAAGTCATAATTAGATTTTTAATTAATATTGTATCTTTTTATCACAGATTTTAACTTTTTTACCTTAACACTTTCACTTGTCTAGAACTGTTTTAAAAATCTACACGAAATCTACATTGTTTTCTACACAGTTCTCCTTTTTCATTCCTAATAACAACTGAAGTAGCTTTTAATACTTTGTGACTTTCACTGAAATTCTTTTCCCTCTTTGCCGGCAGCTTGTTTTCCAGGTCCTTTAAATCTGACAGGGACAACCAGCCTTGGTCCTACGGGGGAATTTTGCAAGTGGCTGCTGCTGGCTGAATTCTTTAAAGAAATGTAAACTGGGTTGAAAAGTTAAAAATAATTTTATATGCAGATCACTTTCTAAAGTTTTATTCTAATAGTTTTCTCTCATTTATATGCCCATTCATCAGATTGACTTAAACTGTTATTTTAAACATACTACAGGGCGATTCTTTTAAGATTTTCTCAGAAAAAATAGTCTTGTGCGTCAACTCTGCTAGGCAGGCCCCCACAGCATCTCACTTACCCCGCCCCAGTAGGATGGGGGAGAGAATCAGAAGGGCAGAAGTGAGAAAATTCATAGGTTGAGATAAAGACAGTTTGGTTGAGGGGGAAAAGACAAAACAACGTAAAACAAAACAAGGAGAAACAAGTGAGGCAGAAATCAGTCACTCACCACCAGCTGACTGATGCCCAGTCAGTCCCAAGCGACAGCAGCCCTGGTCAAACTTCTCCCCATCCAGTTTTATTGCTGAGCACAATGTCGTATGGTCTGGGATACCACCCTGGTCAGCCGGGGTCAGCTGTCCCAGCTGTGTCCCCTCCCAGCCTCTTGTGCACCTCTAGCCTGCTCGCTGGTGGGGTGAGAAACAGAAAAGGCCTTGATGCTGTGTAAGCACTGCTCAGCAGTAGCTAACACACAGGTGTGTTATCAGCATTGTTTTCAGCCCAAATCCAAAACATAGCCCCATAGGAACTTCTATGAAGAAAATTAACTCCATCCCAGCCAAACCCAGTACAGCTAAACAGTTCATAACAAAAACAATCAAAACAAAACAAAACAAAAAAACCCCCAAGGGCAAATATTTTGAAGCTTTGTGAGAAACAATTCTTCTGAGTTAGGAAATCATCTTAGAAAAAGAGAGCAGTCCTAATACAGTTAGGAACTTACCTTACACACCATTCAGCCCCAATTCTAGACCAGAGTATATTTTTATTCTGGGACAGAGATGTCTGTGTATGTCCAAGTTCACTGTCAAATAAACCTGTACTTCCATCACCCTATTTTGAACACTGACACGGAGATGTGCAAGGGAGAGTCAGCACAATTAGAAAGAAGACATTGGTCATTTAGAGGGAAGTTATGGGAGGAAAACACTTGTCAATGAAGCTGGAATTGTTTGCTTTTATGACCTAGAAGCTGAGAGCTGTAAGAAAGAAAAAAATTGAAAAGCAACTCCTCTTAAAGAAAAGTGCAAGAGCAGAGCAGAGTTCTTATTTATATTTTGGAAGTGGTCTGTACCTCTGAATTTAAGGTTCTGGTGACTGTGCTTTCACAGTAGTTTCCTGTACTAAATAGAGTTTAGATTGGATATTAGGAAAAATTTCTTCACCGAGAGAGTGGTCAGGCATTGGAACAGGCTGCCCAGCGAGGTGGTAGAGTCACCATCTCTGGAAGTGTTCAAAAAACGTGTGGATGTGGCACTTATCGTAAGGATAAAGGATAATAAAGGATAATAAAAAATGTTTTTACAAATATATTAACAACAAAAAGAGAGGCAAGGAGAATCTCCATCCCTTACTGGATATGGGGGGGAACATTGTCTCCAAGGACGAGGACAAGGCTGAGGTACTTAATGCCTTCTTTGCCTCAGTCTTTAATAGCCAGTCCAAGTATCCACAGGATATTCAGCCCCCTGAGCTGGAAGATGGGGATGGAGAGCACAATAAACTCCTCATAATCCAGGAGGAAGCAGTCAAGGACATGCTAAACCACCTGGACACCCACAAGTCTATGGGGCCTGATGAGATCCACCCGAGAGTACTGAGAGAGCTGGCGGAGGAGCTTGCCAAGCCACTCTCCATCATTTATCAGCAGTCCTGGTTAACAGGGGAGGTCCCAGAAGACTGGAGGCTTGCCAATGTGACGCCCGTCTACAAGAAAGGCCGGAAGGAGGATCCTGGGAACTACAGGCCTGTCAGCCTGACGTCTGTACTGGGGAAGATTATGGAGCGGTTGGACTTGAGAGTGCTCACAGGGCATCTGCAGGACAACCAAGGGCTCAGGCCCAGCCAGCATGGGTTCATGAAAGGCAGGTCCTGCTTGACCAACCTGATCTCCTTCTATGACCAGGTGACCCACCTAGTGGATGAGGGAAAGGCAGTGGACGTTGTCTACCTGGACTTTAGTAAAGCCTTTGACAGCGTCTCCCACAGCATTCTCCTGCAGAAACTGGTGGCTTGTGGCTTAGACGGGTTTACTCTTCGCTGGGTGAGGAACTGGCTGGATGGCCGAGACCAGAGAGTTGTGGTGAACGGCGTTAAATCCGGCTGGCGGCCGGTCACAAGCGGTGTTCCCCAGGGCTCGGTTCTGGGGCCAGTCTTGTTCAATATCTTTATTGATGATCTGGATGAGGGAATTGAGTGTTCCCTCAGTAAGTTTGCAGATGACACCAAGTTGGGTGGGAGTGTTGATCTGCTGGAGGGTAGGAGGGCTCTGCAGAGGGATCTGGACAGGCTGGATCGATGGGCAGAGGCCAACTGTATGAGGTTTAATAAGTCCAAGTGCAGGGTCCTGCACTTTGGCCACAACAACCTCATGCAATGCTACAGGCTTGGGGAGGAGTGGCTGGAGAGCAGCCCGGCGGAAAGGGACCTGGGGGTGCTGGTTGACAGCCGGCTGAACATGAGCCGGCAGTGTGCCCAGGTGGCCAAGAAGGCCAACAGCGTCCTGGCCTGTATCAGGAATAGTGTGGCCAGCAGGAGTAGGGAAGTGATTGTGCCCCTGTACTTGGCACTGGTGAGGCCGCACCTTGAATACTGTGTTCAGTTTTGGGCCCCTCACTACAAGAAGGATGTTGAGGTGCTGGAGCGTGTCCAGAGAAGGGCAACGAAGCTGGTGAGGCGTCTGGAGCACAAGTCTTATGAGGAGCGGCTGAGGGAACTGGGGTTGTTTAGTCTGGAGAAGAGGAGGCTGAGGGGAGACCTTATCGCTCTCTACAACTACCTGAAAGGGGGTTGTGGCGATGAGGGTGTTGGTCTCTTCTCCCAAGCAACTAGTGATAGGACAAGAGGAAATGGCCTCAAGTTGCGCCAGGGGAGGTTTAGATTGGATATTAGGAAAAATTTCTTCACTGAGAGGGTGGTCAGGCATTGGAACAGGCTGCCCAGGGAGGTGGTGGAGTCGCCATCTCTGGAAGTGTTCAAAAAACGTGTGGATGTGGCGCTTCAGGACATGGTTTAGGGGACATGGTGGCGCTGGATTAATGGTTGGACTTGATGATCTTAAAGGTCCTTTCCAACCCAGTGATTCTGTGATTCTGTGAAATAAGGGTACTATGGACAATTCTCGCCTTTGTGGAGAGCTCTAGATAGAAATCTGACCTCTGGGCTAATGTGAACAGATGTGTTTACTCCGTGGTGTGTAGAGCTAGGACCAGCCTGGTAAGAAAGTCTGGGGCTGGCTGGAATCATGTTGGAAGATTGTCCTGGCATGAGGATGGTGGTGTATGACCATTCTGCCAGCCAAAAGCAGAGCAAGCTGATGTGCACACTGTGGGCTCTCAAATGACCAGGACCTGGAGTGAAGCAGGGAGTGACAGACAGCACCTGCTAGACAGACAGAATTGACAGGGAACATTCATGTGATCTTAACAAAAAACAGCTCTGTGCATATATTACCCATAATTTATGTCATTTTTTGCTGCATTGAGGGATTTTGCTGCTGAGGTGATGCTGGATGTTTCTGGATGCTGCCTGATACTTGAACATAAAATGTAGCATGAATGTGACATACCTGTATGGATTAATGAAACCTGTCCCGAGCACTGTCTTGCCAGTAGGCTGCATTTTGCCCTATTATTTAGGCTCAGCATTATTATGATTGATTGTAATAATTTCACTCGAAGTGTGGATCAAAATTTTTATGAGTAAAAGTGTCACAATAATACCCTACAACAATATACTTGGATCTAGTGAAACAAATAGAAGGCTTCCTTCTACTGCTATCCAAGCAGGAAATAAAAGTCATTTTAAATCATCTTATGTAGAAAGAAGAAGAAGAAATGAAACAATGAAATCCAGCTCACAAATGCCCTATTGAAATCAATGGCCTGGAGTTTAAAAGTCACTTACCTGGACTTAGTGGCTTCAAAGTTCTTTTAAATCGCTGATTTCTCACCGCAGATGTAACCTGGGAACCACTATTAGAAAAGATCATGTATTTCATAGTGATATAATGCTACAGAGGCAGCCACTGGACTGTCTGAACTGAAGGGCAATCAGTTGCAGGAGGCAGAGTGTTTTGTACTGGAGACCATTTCTCCCCATGTCTTCAGCCACCCTGAGGAAGGCAAACTACTTCCCTCAGCCCATGGTCAGGTTAGGGGCGCAAGCAGAACTAGGCATTGGTGACGGGAGCTGGCTGTAAATCAGCTTTGGTTATTAACGACATTACAGCTGTACCACTTGTTTTGGTACAAGGTAAGTGATGGGCCTTTTGTGAATAGACACAAATATGTTTTGCACACACAGCAACAAAAGACCAAAAGGAGTAAATGTCTCCTCTTTCACTAACATGAGTCAACAGTGATTCACATGCATGTGAACAGAGTCATGGCAGATCAAACCAGGCCCCATGATACTTTCCATGAAGTAACCTTTTTTCCCAACTCTCCAGTGACTGAAGTAAACTGTTATGTGTCAAACTGACTGCCATTGCCTGGACATACAACGTCTTAAGCAATTATTCAGTAATGAAACCCTCCCTACCTAATTTTATGACGGCACCTGAATAACAGCAAGACAGAGCAGTGACAAAAACTGAACAATTTCATGCACTGTAGTTATGGCTGCTTGTAAATTCCTGCTGTGGGTATCCTCTCTGGACCTTTGCACAGTCCCTTCCCTCCTTGCATTTTAGAGAGTTAACCTTGTGTTCCTTAGGAGAGAAAATACAAGAGAAGGTGACAATCCCACCCCTAATTAAATAGTGAGAGAATTTTAAAAATAGTTGTAGTTGCAATTATGTTCACTGAGACATTCACAGAGACGCTGCACTAACACTAATAGACTTCCCTGAAATTGCACATGCAGTTACCACTAACGTACACGTTTCAAATGCTCCATAGCACGAGACAGGGATTAGCCTAATTGGTGACAAGAGAAACTGTAGAAGTGTCCATAGCCTGCATGCAAGTCTCAGAAGTATAATGAACCAGCTGGTTAAAATTGGGTAGAATGTGGATCTTCATACAGGCTAAACTGTATGTTTGGGAATTTGGTGGATTATAATTGAAGCCCAAAGTCCCTGTTTTACACATTATTAGCATAGTAATTCTCCTATGTATAAGAAACCAAAACGGGGTTCTTTGACAGTATTCTATAGTGCACAAAGGGTGTATTCACTGTATATAATTTGTTAATGTAAAGAATGTGTGTTTCTTTGGGATGATGATTGTGACAGTACATAAAATTGAGGTAATAGATATATTGAATCCTACTTCAAATCCTGTAAAGTGTTTTGCAAATCGCAAACTGGGACTTTGTGACCTGTTGACTTACACAGAGAGACATGCTCTGCTTTGATCTGCTTTGTCTTGGTCTGCTTTTACAGCTTGGTGCACCTTTGTACACCTGACACTGCTGCTGAAGGAACTCGGGCTGGAGGAAGATGTGGAGGAATGAATGGTGGATTGAGCTGGTGTGGTTCAGTCCCAAATTAATCAGAGACCAAATAAGTTGTAATGAACTGTACAGTGTAGGAATAAAACCTTTGCAAATGAATTCGATAGGACAAGGGGTATTGGCTTTAAACTAAAAGAGGGTAGATTCAGGCTGGATATAACGAAGAAGTTTTTGACAATGAGGGTGGTGAAACCCTGGCATATGTTGCCCAGAGAGGTGGTAGATGCCCCATCCCTGGAAACATTCTAGGTCAGGTTGGACGGGGCTCTGAGCAACCTGGTCTAGTTGAAGATGTCCCTGCTCATTGCAGGGGGTTGGACTACATGAGCTTAAAAGGTCCATTCCAACCCAAACTACTCTATGATCCTATGATTCTATGCAATTCTCCTTTAGAAGATATCTGAGATCACAGGAGTCCCCAGTAGCTCAGTTAATTCTACTTCATGAAGGTAACTGAATACTAAAAACTGTTGCTACTTCAAGTAACTAATTATGGGAGATCCTAAAACATCCTCAAAAGCTAACTTGGTATATTAATGAAATTCCCAAGCCTCTAATTTTTTTATTTTTTATTTTTTATTAATAATCCCTAGGTTTGTCCTGGCAGGAAAGTACAAAATCACAGATCTTGATGTTGCTCAGCTTTCTGCCTACGAAGATGCATAATTAAACTAAATATCCCTCTCTGTATTTTACCAAGAGCCTGACCTGGTAGAAATACTCAGAGCATATTTCACAGATTAGACATCTGGAAGACATAAAATAAAATTTTGGCTATCTGTAGTCTCCACTGTGGTGGAGTGTGATATGAAAGTCAAGGACTTGATTTCTCTTTTAACCTGTTGGGAAAAAAAGAGTTCAAACCATGGTCCCTCAGGGTACCCCTATACTGCAAAATAAAAAGGCTCAAGAAGCAGTCATCGTTTCCAACAGACAAGACCAAATGTCACAGAGTGACTATAGTGCTAAAGGATAATTCTCTCTAGAGCAGACTGGCCTTATCCATGCTATATGTCACTTGGCTTTGCTCTCCCCCAGCCTCTTACATTGGTCCTAAAATGTAAATATTGCTTTTGTACATTTTCAGTTCAAAGTGTCTGAAATAACGGGAAGCTGTGCTGCAACCTTCCAGAATGGTCTTTTCATAACACAATGCTGAAAGAAGTTGTAGACCCTGGGATATGACAGGATGATGCTCTAGGTGTTTGAGGATGTCATGCTGTTAGGATAGCACTGGAAAAATTGTGTAAAACAGAGAAAGCCAAACAGGTAATGCCATTTACACATACTTGCCTGAAGACAGACTTTGGACAAGGGTGAAGGTATGCATTTCGGCTCTGGGACTTCTAACTTGGATGAATGATTAATTATTTAGGAGGCAATTCCCTGTACAAGAACTGTTGCAGAAGTTCTTCAAAGGGGAATTTTGTGTCTGCTTGGTCCTTTGTCCTTGGATATTCTTTTCAAAAATTACAGACTCTGTCCAGGTACTAATAAGAAAGTAAACTGCTTAAGTTCAAGGGAATGATAGTGAATAACAAAAGAGCAAAGAGTGAATTTCCACTCTGGAAGGGGAAGTAAAATGTACTAAAGATCTTTTAATATTTTTTGTTATTTATTTTTAATATTCTAAATTTTTAAAGGAATTTTACAAAACGTCTTCAGTTATTCAACATCCCTGTTTGTCAAGATTTTTTGGTCATCTCTGTCAGGGAGGTGGGGTGACAGTGCTCAGCCCCTCTAGCGAAGAGCTCAGGATCTGCCTCGCCAGCTACCTTAGGTTCCCTGGATGCTCATGACAGAGAACCAAACAAATTCTGCAATCCTTAACTTCTTACTGGGTCTCACAGCTGCTGAATAAGGCTGGCTATTCATAAATAAAATCGCAGGCCCCAGACAAACTCCTAATGTAATCCCTTTCATTTGAACAAAATAGAAAAATATCACTAATGAGGTACCAAATTAAGGCAGCAAGTGCTCGTATACATTCCAGGCAGCTGATTATCTCTCATCAAGGTGGCTAAGTAATACAGTCCTCATAATGAACTAATGGATTTGCAGGTCCAGTTAACACAAAAGTTCAACCTCAGACAAGTTAAAGTTAATCAAGTACAAAAAGGATTAAATTAGTACATTTAAATTCAACTGACAGAGGCATTAGAGCTGTGCTGTATTCCCTTATTTTCTGCTTTGGTGTTAAGTGTTGGGAAGAGAATGGCAGTTGAAGTATCCCACTCTTTTGGGGACTTCATGCTTCAGTTCCTTACCACCCATGCATATGGAGTCACTAATGACAGAGCGGCTACCCATCAGGGAATGCAATTCCACGTAGACATTTTCACCAAAATGGATTATTTCAGCCTCGTTGGTCACAGATTCTGTAGTTTTCCAGTGATTCATCTTACTATTAATAATGTCAGAGAATTTTAGGCCCTTGAATTAAATAATGATAAATAGGAGCCACTGAACGAGCTCGGCAGAGGCAGTGCTGTTTATTTCAGTGTGAAGCTCTGTCAGGCCTGATAAATCGGATCCCTGAAATAGTTTATAAAGTACTGAATTGATGTGGCGGTTGGCGAGCGAGAGAATTAATGTTACGAAATAGGCCTGCAACCTAGATTTGATGAAAGCTGAGGAAAGCCTTTTATATAAATTCTGTCTCTATGTAGCAAACGGTTGCAGTGAGAGGTGAAAAAGCCGCACAGGGAAATAATGTGCTTCTGTAATCTCCGTGGGCTTCAGGGACAGAGGGACGGAGGGACAGAGGGACAGAGGGACAGAGGGACAGAGGTGCTCTGCGGTGCCACAGGAGAGTGCTGCCGAGCGGAGGGGTGGTCGCAGGCGGCTCGTTTATAATACCAAACACTGCGGACACACTGCATGAAAGAAAATTGAAAGCCTGCTTGAAGACGTAGAAGGGGTTTTCGAGTTCCACACGGCTGTCTTTGCCAGGCTGTTGGGGAGGAAGAAATCCTTGATGCTGCCCGGAGTAGTGCAGTCACTGTTGCTAATCTCTCTGGCTGACTTAATAGTTTCCCCTTCAGATCACTCTATAAAAACCCCTAGAAAATGCATGCTAAAATCATCTTCCATCCACTTCATAATTCTAGGCGGGTGCTTTGGAATTACAGCAGGCAGGATTGCTCAGAACGGTGGCCAGTAACACGAAGCAGGCTGATCTGTGTACTGGGAGGTAGCTCAGCTTTCAGGCAAAGCACACTATGCACATAAATGGGAATTTTTAAAAGCTGCTTACTGATGGAATTGGGCACATAATTGCTGCTAAGGTTAGTGAGACCTGGTGAAACCCAGGTCTTGCAAGTGATCAGCAATATTTCTGGGCCACCAGACCAAGATGAGGCAGGAGGTGACAACAGTGTTTCTCCGGCTCTTCCAAGATGTGTCAACACACCACTGGACAAACACCTTACTTACATGTTTTAATTATTCCTAGGGATTTAATATTTTACCCCAAGTGTTTAAATAGGAAATTCCTTTCTGATGTCCTGATGTATGATGGTTCTCAGATAAAAAAGGAGAAGAGAAATTCTGTGGGTGGAGTTCTTGACGCTCACTCCCCATGCAAATCCACTCTGCTACGCTACTTTTCAGTTTCATATTTGCTTGTGAGGACACCCTAGAAGGAAGGAAAGGAAGAACAGCTTTTTTTGAAGTCCCTCCCTCACCATAGGGGCATTTTCTGACATAGTACCACATTACTAAAAGCCGAAACAATTGCTATCCATGTAGTTCACAGACTTCAAACCAGTTGTTAACCACAGGATGAGGTTGTCAGATCGGGGCTGATAGTTTTAACAGTTCTCTATCTGCTTCTTCCTACAAGGTAGGGAGAGGAAGATGGTAGAGGATTATCACTACTAAAGGCAAGTCCTAGGTCCAATCTGTAGTCCATTTTTTTTTCCCATTAAAAGGGTCATTTTCATGCAAGTGTTCACCATGCGTACTTAAAAAAGCTACATCATGGTCAAGACCTGAAAAAAAAAGCCAGAGATACTCTTATACAAATCGTTCAGCAGGAAATCTGATCAAGCTGACAGGGGAATGAGTGTGTTAAAATCTAAAGGGTATTACTTACATGCAATTGAAATGTATAAAATCAGAACCTTATAAATGGTTAGATAATATTCAGCATTTGGACTGACTTTTGGGAAGATACTTGGCGTTTCTTTTTTTTCCATCAGGTTTTTCTCATGTCTACTAACAACCATAAAATTACTCTGTAAATTGTATAAGTGCATGCAATAGCAAAACAATGAGAACACCATCAGGAGAAAAAAAAATTATACTTTTCCTCTAGAGGTATTATTTACAAGTGATGTGCATAGAAATATCTTGGTATCTATTTTCTATCTCTGTAGTCTTATGTCCTTACTTGATCTCTAAAAAGCACAGGATTTGATTACAAGTGCCTTGTGCAAGGAGTAAGAATGGAACAGGCTAGATTAAACAGTCTTCTCGTTACCTTTTTATGAACAATTTAACCTCTTCATCTTCAATATCATGGGTATAGGGGGAAATTGTAAAATATAAAGTAAAAGCAAGGGAAGACATTTGGAAAGTTCTGCCTGGTACTGATACAAAAATATATATTTAGAGATGAGGCAATAATACAATTTTTCTCTGACATACTTTTTTGTCCTTCTAAATCTGCTTGAAATAAGAAAGAATTTTTGAGTATCAAATAGTTTGCAGGAGCCTAAAAAATACACTGAAAACAGTGGAAAGGCTGCCAGCTACTCAGCTCACCTAACTTTCCACATTTGCAATGCAGATAGCAGTATCTGAGCTAGTTGCTCTGGTCTGCCTTTACAATCACCAGAGAGAAACGACCACTTTTACTGCCCTATGTTACCATAAGATAGATTTATCCTTTTAAGTACATCACTATTCTCTGAGTACAAAGGTATTTGTAGGGTGACTATGTTATACGTGAGCATTGTAAACACCTACGTTGGTCATATGTATCCCATCTCTGGCAGCTTCAACGTGTTTGAACCAAGACATTGCTTCTTGGTATAAGTGATGGGTAAATATATGAGTTGCCTCTAAACTCATGACATGCAAGGAGGCTCCATTCAGTTCCTGTTTCTCTAGTCATTCATACCAGCACACAAAGGACAGTCCCATAGGTTGTGCCCACTTCTTTGTTCAGAAAATAGCATGATGAAATGAAGAAAGGTTAGGAGAAAGGACTAATCTCTTCCTTGGTCCCACCCCAATAAATAGGACACTCCAGCACCAGGGAAGTGGTGTTTGCTCCTGGATGGGAATGCCAGATGTAATCCAGACATAGTTCCCTGTCCTATAATAAATAAGTAGTGTTTTACTCCATTCCCCCCAAAATGTGTTTCAGTAAATTATTGCTAGAAAAGTCCAGCTCTGAGTAATTTGTATGTTGTGGAGTTTTGTTTCTTTGTTTATTTGCTTTTAATTTGCTTTTGTCTTTGGGTTACATAAAGGTCCATACTACTACCCCGTTATTTCCCTGCGTTCACCTTATTTAAGTTGTAGTAACTCTTAAGAGTGCTTTTCACAGCATAGCCTTGGTCCAGGTAGGATCTAGTCTTAAACAAGCTGTGTTATGTGATGCAGCTCCTTTAGTGACAGGTGTCTGGGTGGAGGTAAAGCAGGTTGTAAAACCAACTGGGAAGGGATTTAGGATAATAATAATAATAATGACGGAAGCTCCTCTCAAGGAAAAGAGGTACAGGTAGCAGAGAATTCCCTTTGAGAGGTTGGGATAGATGGATGAGAAGAAATTAGGATGGAAACCTCTATTTTCTATAAAAACATTTCAGAAAGAAAGGTTTTGTGTGAAATCTGCTTAGAAAGTATCTGGGAAGGGGAAGAAGATTCGATACTGATTTTCCTGATTTTTGGACTGGTAAGACTATCATACAGTGAGTGATATCCTAAGAGATAGGATGGATGTCAGGCTCCAGATTTAAGTCTTTCTGCAGGGGGAAAGCTTAGTGACACTCTCCAATTCAAGGATGTTTAAAAGTTTTAGTAATAATTACAATGAACATTAGCAATGAATGAAAGTAGTAGCTCTGTGACCGCTGACGAAGCATCAGCTTCAAAGTTGTTTGTGATATGTTAGAACTGGTAAATAATTTAAGTGAAACTACATGAAAATTAAAAAAATGAAAGGTATTTTTTGTAATTGTTTACAAAATCAGACTATCTGCAGTCTATGCAATATGAATATTTTTAAAAGAAGCTTCTATACTATATATTTATTTTTCTGCTGGATAGCTAAACCACACAGTTGAGTTTCCGGACATAGAAAATTAATTACAGGTCTCCCCTTCAGGATGCGGAGCTAAAGTTCTATTTTGATCCAAGCAACATTAGTACAGATAACGTTGGTATTTTTGGGTCCCATCCTTCAATTTGCATAGTTACGCATCACACTACTGTTGTAGTGTAGCTGTGTGATATACACCAGTACAAAGTACAATGTTTATTCTTCAAAGTAGTTTTCTCATGCCCATTTTTTCCTCACAGCATTACTCATCTTAAGCTGACAGGGCTAAGGCCCAGGAAAGATATAAAATAAACTATAGAAGAGACAGTGAGAGTTTCTGTGTCTGCTTGAAATCAATATTCTGTGTTCCCTAAAACTGGCTTCCATAGCCTGTCTTCTTTGGGACCCGCAGACATCTTGAGATCACACACGACCTCCCTTCAGGTACCAAAACCAGGTATCCCCTGCCAGAACTGACTAGATGTACTTGATTATATCATGTACATCCAATAGCTTGTACACGCTCGCTTAACCTACCCCATGCAATAACATAAAATCAGGATAGAAGTTCATTGAGTGTTGCTCTCTCAAGAGAATTGCAAGTGAAGTGAAAGGCTGGAGAACCTTCTTTAACGTCCCATCAAATATGTGTTCATATTAGGTAATTTTCCTAACCTGCTTTCTCAGTGTCCTCAATGTATCCTGATAGCATAGGAAAATATCCAGTAGGTGTCCCTGAGTGTGAGTATATTCTGTTCTCTCTGCTCGAATCCCAAAAGAATTTAGGTGTTATAGTGCTTGTAACATACTTTTGTGATATTCTGCCAAGGAGCAGAACCAACATCATCTGAAATAAGTGCCAAGTCCTAATAGCTGACGCATTGATGTGGAGGTTGGTGAAACGAAGGTAATTGGTGGGAAATGAAGAGGAGAAGGATTTTATGCTCTAGCGGGGTCTGTGGCACTGTTTTCCTGTAGTACAGATTACATCTCATTATGATTCACAACCCTAAACAGTTAGTCTAGGCCTGCAGCTAGGTACACAGGCCAGCCTTCTCCCGCAGATCAGTTCAGGCAGAAGTGGACAACAAGTGTTAGGAGGTGCTTCTGCCCATTTACATATACAGTTATTCAGGTTCTAGAGCTCATGACTGGAAAAGAAACATTCATTTCATTATTGAGCTCAAATATCTCAGACTCCATGTCAAACTGTGGGGTTTTTTTGAGGCCTTCTCAGTTTCTCCTTTGAAACCTATTCTGTTTGTTCGGACCAATCAAGTATTAACTAGTCCTCTGAGCCATGGAAAGCAAGTGTGCCACTACAGCATAGCACTCACCTGTAAGAGGTACAGCTGGTCTCTAGACATCAGTTGGAGATATCTTAAACATTGAATGGAAAAGCACCTGCTGGAGAAGCACCTCTGTCCCTCTTTCCTCAAACTCAACAGCAATGGTCCCTCCCTACCCAAGGTTGGTGCTGCAGTATTAACTTCTACTACTTAAGTAACGTCAAAAAACCCCAAGACTCTTGAATAGTCTAATATTGCTGCTAGAGGACTATAATCCCCTTAACCTCTCTCTTGTTTTGATGCAGGGAATTGAGCCAGTTTCCCTGTAAGAGGATGTGTCTTTGTCTTTGAGGTGTTGTAGATCTGAAAGCATGGTAAAAGGTGGAAGAACATCACATTTAAAAATTTTATTTCCTGGCCTCCGGGGCTTTGGCTTGATATTGCTGAAAAGCTCGCTAGCTGGGATAGGAATCAGTACGCAGGTGGCTTTGTCCACATAAATTGAAATAAATTTACAGGGGTTAAGCAGATTCAGGGTAGTTATTACAAAGACAGACTTAGATAAAATCTTTTTAAGATAAGGACATAAATATTTACTTTTTAATCAGTACATAGAAATACTACTAGTCCCCCCTTTTCCTATCATTGATCTGTCCCCCTGTATCGCTTCAATTTTAATGCTGTTATTCAACCAAATTGAATAATTTCTCATAATTGACTTCAAGGTAACAGTTTGTACAGAAATATTATACCAAGTACAGCTTTTCAGATTTGGCTGTAGCTTCCCATATACTGTGATTAAGAATGTCATAATTTAGTGTATTGTCCTGGAAACCCAGGAAAAACAAAGAAATTTCTGGGACTCCAAAATATGCATGTCACTTTTACAAAACAGCAATAACGGAACAGGCATGAAGAAAACTCAGCAGTGTTTTTTAAAATTTCTTTTTAGCTAATTTTATGGAGAGAACAGTTAAAAAATCCCAATAAACTCTGCAATTGAATATTAGTAATATTCAAGTCACCTGAGGGAATAAATTGAAATTAGAATGTATGGTTTGCTGTTTGCTACCCACAGTAGTAAATGTTACCATATTAACCTTCTCAATTTAACACTGAAATAATAAATCCAGTTAAGACTTTTTAAAAGAATAAATAGTTCTCTTTGAAAGCACATTTTTTTAAATCGGGAAACTCCTAATTGTTCTCTTCTTAGCTGTCCAGAGTCTATGCTCAGAATCTTTGAAACATCTATCACCATAGAAACACCAACAGCTAAAGTCAGTACAGTTTATTAATAAGTTATCCAAATCCCTTCCCTAATAAGCAAAACAATTCCAAGCTGTTTATGTCCATCAGGGGGTGGAACTCAGATCAGTTTTCATCCTTCCTTCTTTCCCAGTGGTATTTTAAGTCTTCTTCAAGAATTTTACTACTTGTGCCTGCCATGGCAAGAATGTAGGTTATGCTGGATGGGGTGAGACAATTCACTCATGTTAATATCCTGACCTTCATGAGTTTCATGGTTAGATACTTGGAGACATACTTCTCTCTTGCTGTGGCATCTTACTCTTGTGATACAGCTTCTCTCCAGATCTGAGTTACAGCTGGAAAGCAAGGTCCTGGGGTGCCAAGGGCAGGTTGGTGTAGTCAGAAGAGGGCCAGGAAATGTGGCTGCTTCTTACACTGGACCTTCCTGGAAGGAATGTTTCCCAGGAGATCTCCCAGTATCTAGTACTGTGACCCTGACATACTGAGCATCTTTCACCTGCTTGATATGTGGATGCCTTGCTTGTACTACAGGTATATTAAAAGATTTGCATCTTGTAGCTTTTCTTTTGAAAGAAATCGGAATTAATTTACTTACCTGTGAAGAGACTTGGATAACTTGTTAACGAACTGCACTGGATTTTAGGCTTTAAACTACCTTCTTTTTTTTTGCCCCCAGAAAAAACTGTAGAAAAATATTATTGAGTTGAATTATACAGACATGTTAGTAAGTATCAATAAATCATACATTTGTCTCTATATTGCTCTCTTTTTTCTCAAAGATCTCCCTTCAGAGCTAACATTTGTGTGAAATTTCTTTGTTTTTTCAGAGATAGCTGCTGCGTTGTTTCTACAAATATTTCCGATTACGCAGGTTATTTGCATACTTGGCATTCAAAATTAAAGACATTTAAATGGCAACAGACATTACACAGGAGGTCTTTGTTCTTTGGTTACGTAAGAAGTATAATTTTAGAATCTGAGCTGTATTCCTAAGTAACTCTCCATCCCCAACATGCTTCTCTAAATGCTCCTTAATATTCACATATTTTTTTCCCCTTCAGCATACCTGTCAACAAAGTTGTTAGGCAGAATATTTAAAGGAAGCAAAACAAAAGGGATTCCGAAGTATAGAAGTATCACCTCAGACATATGCAAACACATGGCTGCATAGCCTGAGAAATGTATTGCTATCTTGCATGCATGTATGAAGAAGTACAATTTTCAATGTAAATGCTGAGCTACAATCATTACCTTTAGACAGGCACCGCTGAAAGGAACAAGTCTTTCTTCAATATATTTAACAAGCCATAATGTTACAACATAAGGATGTGAAAATAATTTAAATGTCTTTCATTTCCATCTGAAACTTGACTTTAATGTACAAGCATTCAGCCACATGACCTCAGTCTTCATTTATGGAAACTGTAGAAGCTGAGAACTAGATCATTGTCCCGTTTTCATGGTTATGTCCCTACATTTTGTTGTTCTATAAATTTTTATACTAAAAACAAAAAAAAAGAAAAGAAAACATAAAGTAAGTAAAAAATTAGTGAGGAGGTCAAGTTAAGGTCTGAAATGCGAGGAAGTCTTAAAGCAGCTGTCCAATCCCACTTCAGCCCATTGAGTATATCCTGAGACAAGCTATAATTAGATGCCCACTTGATGTTTTTCTCAAAGAAAATGTGCTTGCTTGGCACATCCTACTGAATATACTGTTCATGCTATTCACTACTTTATTTTTCCTTCTTTGGTTGATGGGGTGACCCCATCATAACACCAGCCTTTATTTGTCATACACTGTTTAAACTATACACAGTTAGTATAGTATTCGTATTGTTCCTGTAGGAATTTTTCAAATATCTGAGAGATTCACAAGGACTTACTAACATATTTTCACAACAACACTTTAAAAACAGGGAGAACTATTCCAATTTTTTAGAGGCGGATAACTGAAATACCCAGATGAGAAGGTCAAAATATGGACAATTTCTAGAAGGGAGAATGTTTGAGCAAATGAATGACATTTGGTAATATCCTCTACATAACTGAAAATGGTTTGTATCAATGGAGTAAAGTGAATTGTACGTGTTCGTGCCCAGAGACCAGGCACTGTTTGCTAAGCACTTTCATTCAAATGGGCAATGTGAGTAGTAAGGGGTGTTACCAATCCCACCTCTAATTAACAGAACTAAAGGGCATTATTTCAGTGGTAATGGAAATGACTGTGATTCCTCAAAGTGGAACTGAAGCAAATCAATCTGAGCCCATTGGACCCAATCCAATTAAAAGGAGCTAATCTGTTTTTGGAGAGAGAAACATGGCTTACAAGGAAAACACGGTAACTAAAAGAAAGTGAAGGGTTACGATTAATTCAGTTTTCATTTTGCACATTTGCTCTGATAATTTTTCTGTGTGTTTAATAGTTTATTTTTACACACAATCAAAATAGGTGAAGCTTGTTTATCAGTAGCATCACTTATATTTACAGTCTTAAACTAAAGAAAAACTCCAAAGAATAAATACTTAGTTTTCACCCGACAGTCTTGTAGTTCACACTGCCTTTCACATTCCAAGTATTCATTAGCTATTCTAGAGGCTATCCTAAATAGTTATAGTTGGAAAATATAAGCTATTTAATACAGCAAAAAAAAAGTAGATGCTTACCACTTCTTGTTTTCTTATCTTTTGATGTAATGTTGTTCAAAACCAGCTTTGTTTTGAAAGCTGGAGACACTGTGCTGATTTAGAGGTAAGTACATAGATAGCTGCAAAGTGACTATGAGTTACTACCATAACCAGGACTAGTAACTCATAACTAATAACTAGGTACCATAACTACCATACTAGTAACTAGGAACATATCCCATTATTATTGAATCCATTCTATGATCTCATGCAACAAGAGATTATAAGTGATGCTGTGGCTATGAGCCCAGAGAACCTGCAGCAGAAGAGGATCACTAAATCTTGTATCACCAAATCTTCCAGTTCAGATCTGTTGCAAGAGACATTTAATAGTTCTGCTACAGAGTTTTGGATTCAAGAAATGTCAAAAAGATTATTCAAAGTAAAACACTGAATTGCTTGAGTATGCAGATTTCCAGAGAGGAGGCTTTTTGCTCTTGGCACTGACAGTTCTAGTACAGACTGGAGACTGAATGTCATAAACTAATGTTTCTCAGCAGAAAACTTAAAAATGGACCAAGATTCACTCTGTTTGGAGCCTGTCTGGTGCTAATAAGGCAGCAGTAGGGACTCACCTTACACCTCCATTTGATCTGGTCCTCTGGACTACCATTTCAGTCACCAGAGAGCAATAAACCACCTAAAGCACAGGCCAGCTGTTCCTAAAAAAAGAGACAAAAGGCATCAATGCCTCTTTCTCGTTATCATTTATAAAGGAAGAGGAGGGTGACTTACAAATGAGGAGAGATGAATCCCCCATCCCACCACTTAAGGCAGGATATTTGATTTTCAGGTTTTGTTGTACACATTGTGGATGCATCTGCATACCTCTACTGGCATTTCTCTCTATAATTCTCTGGCCTTTTGTACAGGATAGGGGGTAATAGTTCTTCATCTCAAGAGTGAATGGTAAGGTTTAATTGTCTGCTGTACAAATATCATGATTCACTGGACATATCCTAGATGAGTGGGTGGAGAGAGAAGGGTAGACAGATGCATAGATGAGATTAATTTTTGTTAAATGCTTTGAGCTCTTTTGATGTATGAGGCTATGTATCGTCAGTATATTAATGTTTTAGTATTTTACTTGAACTGGTTTATTCATCCAGAGTTTAGAGGATTTTAAGGATAGCCCAGGTTCCTGTCAGATAAATCTCCTCCGTTTTGCAGCTAAAAAGGGAAGTGAACTAGATTTATGACTGTTAATACCTTTTTTCTTTTAAGGGGAAAATTGATAGACACCTTCCCATGAGACTTCCTATAGATGTGGTTACTGCCCTAATGATTATTCCATATCAAGCCCACTCTGCTAAAGAGGTACTAAATTAAAAGGCTGCTGTTTGAAGCAAAAGCTACAAACTGAATTTCAAACACCTAATAAGATACTGAAAATTACCTCAAGCTTTCAAATGTCACATACTGCAAAAATACAAATTAGACTGTAAAATTCAACCTAGCTGTAATTAACACTATGATGTGTTCAAATAATCAAACATTATCCTCAGCGGAGTCTATTGAAGGAGATTATTAGGAGCGGTAGTTCACTAATCATCATATGACAACTATTTTTATGTCATTGATCTAGACTGCCTTGTCTATTTTGTCAGTGCCACTCGGCATCTTTTAAAAAAGGTGATATTTTCCCACACACAGAGACAGCTCGTCCTACAGCTCCAATTGATGTCAACCTTTGCTCACAGTTATCATCTGCACACAGCCAGGCTTCATTTTAAATCAGAGAAGGAGGGATAAATAAAACTGGATAGCTTTCAGTTCCAATCACATCCTGTTTTACCTCACATCAGCCAAAAAGTTATCATGAAATGATGGATTTTTATTTGAGAAAGTGAAAAAGTAAGTTTAAGATTTTCAAATTTTATAAAAAAATATTCACTTATATCTCTTATATGTTTTGAAGAAAGGTTTCTTCAAAGGGATGAAAAAGTCTGAAGTCTTTTTTTAATAATAGAAATGAATTATTTCAGGAAGAGAAAAAACCAGATGCCTTTTGCAGAAAGGAAAATAAGACAGTCACTGTATTTCATATTATTAGATAGCCAGCACAGATTACCAAATTTTGCAAAGCATAGTAATTGAATTTCACAGCTCCATTCCTCATCTTTACCCTTGCAAAATTTTCTCCAATCCATAAAGCATGACAGAGATGTAAACTCAAAGGAGCTGAAGGGTTCAACCTTCTTGTATATTCCTCTTTAGTATCAAGTATCTACGTAAAAAAGTGAAGCTTCTGCAATTTGACCTTTTTTAAAATGTGTTTCTCCATTGCATATCTCCCAAGCACAGCAGTATGAAAGAGAATAAAAATTCTTACCTACCCTCTATGTATGGTTTAGTCTAATCCTTGAAAATAAAAATAAAAAGCCATGAATAAGAACTAGGGCTAGCCAAGTGTGTAATATGCTGCACTAACAACACTCACTAGAGGGTAAATCACCTATGACTTAGCTGCGAGAACACACAGACTACTCAGGAAAAAAATTTACACTGTGTGATATCCTTATGCAATATAATGCAATGACAGTCAACTCTAGCCTTAGTCTCGAACTCAAACAGAACCTCTCCAGAATTATTTATAAGGTTAGGCAGAGTTGCACTTGACTTGTTAAAAGTATTTCTGTTGGTTTTACTAGTGTCAAAGGAGAGCATGTAAAAGCATCATTGGAGAGGACATTCCTAAAAACCATAAATGCAGTTGCACTTCTCTGAGAACTTTAAACAGATTGTGGCTGGTTAGGAAAAATTCGCTCTAAGGTTCATCTCTTCTCAAAAACCATAGTATGCTTCTATAGCAAGAGTATGTAGGAGGTCTGGATTTGGTTCCCATCTCTACCCTAAATCTCCGTGCAATGTTGGCGACATTGTTCAGTCTCTCTGCACTTCAGTTCCCCATCTATAAAACAGATGTAATGCATTTTTCTTTCTACTGTTTTTCAATTTCTTTTCTTTACTTCAGCCCTTTGGGAGATGAGTTGTCTTTTCCAGACTATGTTGAAAGCAAAGCCCCAAAATTAGAAAACAGTGGAAATATCATCAGTAAATAAAATCCAGGATCTGATATTGTGATGGCCTGGCTAATCATCAAGCATTTGAGATAGAACAGTAGTAACTTCAAAATGGCCATGAAAGAAATGAAGGATGGCTGTAGATAGCCTACCCTGTAAATATTTAAGTACATTTAATGGAACTGCATTAGGACAAGTTGTGGTGCAATAGCTAAGTGTTTTCATGATTGGGAGCTAATAATACTGAGGACTAAAACTGTGAAACTCTGCTGCGATGTTTCAAATAGCATGTCACATAAATTTAATTCTCTAGGAAAAAAGACACTAATTTTGCTCCTGGTTTTGCACCTATCCTTCCTTTGAGTTGTCCGGTTCTTTCTTAAGCAGCAAATTAACTTTAAAGGCAGGAGAGCAGCTGCATTAGCAAGCCCCTGAAGGAAAAACAACTCCCCCTCACCAATTAAAATCTTACGGGGCTGTAGAAATGGTGATACGCTTTTGGTGTCAGAAGCAGCCTGCACACTGGTGAGGAGAAGCATTTTGGCACGAAGGGCTCAAGCAGCCGGAACGCTGACTCTGGCAGCCATTTTCCGTACGCCGCCAGTTCAGGCCGACGTGCTGCCAGACGCCGGCTGGTGCCGCGGGCGCAGGGACGGCGCTGCCGCGCTGCGCTGCCGCGGGGCGCGGCGGGAAGGGGAAGGAGCTTGGCAGGCGCCGGCGGGGGAGGGTGAGCGGCGCCTTCTGGACAGAAAAAACCGAAGAATCTGTGAAGTAGCAGGGAGAAGCTATTGGAAGTGGCACTTTTTAAAGTGCAGTTACAAAAAAAAAAGTAGTTTACTTCTTTTTGAGAAACATTTTTATCGGGGGCTTTTTGAGGCCTGGTACAGCTTCTGGGGATGGGTGAGAAGAATTCCATTGTGAGCTATGGAAAAGAATACAAAACACAGGATACTGTAATTTTTTTTTATTTTTCAAATGGAAATTAAAATACCTGGTAATGAGGTTTTCTGTTCACAGAATGTTTCACGGTAACAGTTGGCGCAAGGCCTGGTACAGCAGTGCTTTAAACCCCAGAAGCTGACGTTCCAAATTTGCTGGCAGACCTTCATTCAGGAAGGAACAAGGCTCGGGCTTCCCTGTCTCTTCTTAGTTATTTTCATCTGCTTTCCTTGACATTCAGTGGCAACTACTTTCCTTCTTTCAAGTACTGTTCAATGATAGATTTTTTTGGTTAGGCCAAAAAAGTTATCCTTCTGTATAAACTATGGCATGTGGTTATGGAAAATAATCTTTTTCATTTTAACTTTATTTCCATCTTTTTCTTTCTGGTTAATTTTAGAAATAAAGAAATTGATTGTCTTACATTTTAGCATTTGTTATAAAATCAGTCCACTTGGCACCGTGCATCCTTTATCATTCTTGGAAGAATTCATATACTTTTCTATTATTTTAGATTTTTTTAACTTCCACATACATATAGTAAATACCACATTTGAATTAAAGGTTTATAGATTGATCTCTCATTTGCGGGTTTTTAAAGATGACATATTACAGCTGGGGGATGCAGAAGCCATGTAATCCATTTGACTTCTTTTTCTCTCAAGTTCCTTATTATCCTTTTTTTCCCCCTTCTCATCAAGTAATTGGCTAAATTTCTTTTAGTGCTGCTGGGTCAATTTACAGTCATGGAGCCATTCAGTGCCTGCACTGTATCTGTCTTCACTTACTTTCATGCCAAGCATTGCCTAGCCAGTTTCATTTGAGTCTACTTTTACTTTACCTGAGCAAACAGCAAATTGATAGCAGTTGACAGCGATATTTTCCATTGATACACTATAGCATACCACAACATTCCACCGCAAACTTGTATGGTAAATCTTATGTTTATGTATGAGCATTACCAGTTATCTGTTTGATTATTTTCAGGATGAAAATTTGTCAGTTAGCGATTCCTATCACAAAAAGGTACAACTACTCACTAACAGAAGTGGGCACCTCACAAATTTTCCCTGATGGTTTTTTCAGTGGCTCACCTTTACTGCCACACTGTAAATCCAGAAAGATTTTCTAAAAAAAAAAAAAAAAAGTACATGACTGAAGGATTTGGACATTTTAGGTAATGGCCTTACCACAAAGTTCTGAGTATCTACTAATCTTTGATGTATTTACTGTGATAAATCTTCATGATAGGGGAAAAAAATGTATTTGGAACAGGCAATATGCACAGAAATGTTTACTCTAAATCAGACGAGTTCTGAGGTCCCTTGGTTGGTTTGCCTAGATTTCCATTGAGTATAATGGGACCATAAACACCTAGCAGAAGGTTCCTGCATTTAAATACCTGCATTTATATGCTGAAATGTTGGCTGGAGCCTATCTAAGATGGTTAAGTCATGGGTATAGTAAGGATATTTTTTATTTGCAATCTGATGCTAGTGAGAAATGGTTATTTTAAAAATAACGGTCTATAGGAAGACAAAGTTTCATGGCTTTTATTCTTTATAATGAGAACATATTATTTATGTTCTCTGCAGAACACCACTGATTTTTTTATTCACTTCTTAATTTCATTATTCAATACACAGGAAAAGAGAACGTTCTGTGAACAGAAAGCATACTTGACAGAAACCACTTTTACCATAAATGTTATTTAATCAGCTAGGAGGTTACTTGATGAGTAATTTTTGATTTGTTCCTGTCTTGTTTTGTTTTTCTGGCATCTATTGAGTTTAACCTGGTCCAGATTTGTACTGAGGCATGTCCATCTCCAGTCACAAAACGTGTGGTTGTCTCATTCAGGATACTCTAGGGCAGCAAAGAGCCATAGTCCAACTGCCTACTCTGTCTTAGCCAACATCCTGGAAAATGAGATCAGCAACTGTTGGTATGCCCTGTGAGGGGACTGGATTGTGTGGGGTGCCCTTCTCAAGCCAGCTGTTACCATTGCCACTGCTCCCGAGAAAAGGCAGACCCATAACTGAGGACCTCCCCAGCTCTTTGTCTTGGTTTCATCATTTGCTCTGGCATTTTCCGTTCCTGGGACATCTTCTAGTTCTTGGGGAACTGAGGCCAATTTTTGCTCTTTCTGAGGTGGCTTGAATTAGCAGAACTCTCTAATAATTGCATTTTCCTGGCAGACCTGTGTATCTTCCTACTTCAATTTCTCTGAACCTGTGAAAAATGCAACACAGGCTGAAGTACTGCGTTTAGAGCAAGGTGACTTCTTTACGTGGCATAAACTCTAAATCAACTGTTTTGTAACTGGCTGATTCTCAAGATCTGCTTCGCTTTTCCATCATGCTGGAGAGCAATCCCTCTTGTCCTATCCCCCTCCACTGGGAAAAATTGTGTTTGTTCTGAGTTTGAAGATTAAAATAAAAACTTATTGAAGTTTTGAAGTCATTGTTCAAGTTGTTCCAGACATTGAATGAATCATAAAAGAGTTTCCAGATATATTGTTTATGAATCGTATCTTAAGACAAAACTGATGGGCTGGAAAAAAGGGGGAAAAAAAACCCAACTGAGAAAGAGAGGCAGAAAAAGTGCTTGTACTTGGAGACCAAGTTATTAATTTACTTGTGAGTAAAACTTGAGATGAGCTGTTTTGGATGCATCCAATGCTTTGTAAAATCATTATATTGTATTGCCTGCTATAATTTTTATTGCATGATTGAAGCTCACTCCAATTTCTAACATGCACCTTGCTAAACCTCTTCGTCATGTCTATCCTGGTCCAGGTTCCAAAGCAATATAGTATGGTCTGAGACCTCATAAGCTTCTTATATATCCCTTAAATCTGTAATATCCAAAAGCTAGTAATTTTCCTTGCTTGTGCATACACTGAAAAATCTTCTTTTTCTTCATGTTCAAACACGAGTTCTGTGCTGCATGCATGGGCTTTTTTGTAAAATGGTGAAGAAAATTGGCTAGAATTTTACTGGTTTAAACTCTGTGCAGCTCATTTGAAGCTGATGAGATGATACTCATTTATCCTAGTTGAGGGTATGGCCTTATATAACGTAATACAATATCCTGGAAAATACCTCTGAGTAATGATGAAGTAAACATCAAGGGACATTTCTTTTAAAGCACAGTGTAATGTATGCATCAATATTTAATAATAGATATATGATTGTGTACTTTATTTTTATATGCTTTAGCAATCTGTAATCCCTAGCCATTACAAACTTTAGAAAATTAGCGTCTTTAAAGCATTTTTGAGTTCCTTGTATGACTGGTGCTGCATAGGTACATCTAATTTTTGTCTGTCTGGTTTCCTTGAACACTTTTTTCCTTTCAGTGGTTTGGAAAATTCCCTTTGATTGTCTGCCCTGGCAGCCATGCGGTTAATGGCAAGGCTGCGTGAACAGTTGTAATGCAGAAGTGGAGACTGGATTGGTAAGTACAGAAAGAAGCACTCAGCCTCTAAATATGCAATGAAAGTGGTGAGAATTTTTTGACAAATTTTGAAATAAACTTTCAGACATTTTCTTTTTCTTGGCCATTGCTTATCCTTTTCCTATACTTCAATTTTGAAGGAAATAGCAGCTTTATGGACAAACATTTGAAAACAGAGTTTTTTTTTGCCTTGTCAACACCATGTGTTTCTCCAGGGTAATTAAACTTATGGTGAAGACACTTTCAAATTTCCAAAGAAAAGTAATGTTTATATTTTCATGTTTTAACTTTATTACTAATGTCACACTTATTTTTCTGTGTTGTATTTGAGGGTGAGGTTTGTGAGGCAATGTGTAGATGAAGGATATAAAATCTGAATTGAACTGTAAGAATTTTTCAAAGTGCCAGTGAGTTAGGCTAAAATGAAACCAGAATGGTGTACAGAAAAGATATGCAACCAGTGAATTTTTTAACTACATCACAGTTTTTCTATGAAAAGGATTTTTCAGTGAGCTTGTAGACATTGAGAGTGTGAATGGAAATTCATGAACTCCGTCTGCTTAGGAATGCAGCCTAGTTTAGTGAGTTTGTATAAAAAATATCTCTCTTGTTCTTTTTTTTTTAAATAAGGAGATTTAGTCTTTGGAATAAGAGACATTACAGACTGATTTAGACAAACTTCTGTCAAGAAGAGCTTGGGGAGAGCTGGTTCAGGGTTGGAACATGGGTGTGGATTAGCCTGCCCCTTGGGGTCATGTCCAGCCATGTTTTCTGTTGGCGTATTTCTTGGAATGATGCAGTTTGTAGTAACAAACTCAAATTTCTATCCTAAGTGATGGCAGGACTGGGAGTAAATAATTGCCTCAAGTTGTGGATTTCTAGTTCCTACATTCCTGTAATTGAAAGACTACTTACAGGTTACTGTATTAGAATTTTGGATTTTACTGTTTGGTGGAATTATAACAAAACTGAAATCAGTGCTTATCAAAAATTTCCAAGTTCTTAATAAATTCAGTTGGAGGATTAAAAACCTGAAAAAATAACAAGTATGGAAATACTCAATACAGAATTAGAATGCGATAGACATCCACATCCATAAAAAAGTGGTCTCTTCTGTGATACATCTATTTTGTTGAAGTATCATTCTAATGGGGAAAATATTTAGTTTTATTTCTCCAATAAGAAGCAGACTTTTTTCCAGACATTTGCTACTTTAATTCTAAACAACAGAGGAACTTACAAATCAGCAATTGTTTTGAAAATCAGGAAATCGCACGTTGTTGATTTTTCAAATGATAACTTTTGTTTGGTTGTGTTTGGTTTTTGTTTTTGTTTAGTTTAGTGTGGTTTTTTTTTGTTGTTGCATAATATTGGTAGTGATATATTTTGCTTGGTTTATGTCAATATATTGGTTGTCAGAATTTGGTCTGTTTCTCATTAGCAGACAGGAAATTGTATATGTAGAGGTAAAAATTCAGTGATGTCTATGACTTCTGCTGGGACTATAAACCATGTATTTCCAATTGGTAAATGCTAAGCTATTTATTTGAGCCAATGCCTTAGTTTTTCAGAATTTGTGGTCTACAGGTGAAGAGGAAAGATCATCCTTTTGCCTGTCATGTCAACATTCACATTTGAGCAAGTTACAAACACACATTCCATATCATCTCACTGGTTTTAATTTTTTTCTCTCACACAACGACCTCTCTGAAAGTGTAAGGGTCATTTAATGTCTGTGCTTTACTAATAATGGGTTTAGTTAAAAATTGTCAAGGTAAACAATATGACCTCCTCTGCTCTCTCTTTGGTCCTGTGTTGCAGCACTGTGCTTCATGTTACCTTAATGCACTTCACTGCAAAAGCTAATTACAGGTAAAATTAAACTCTATAGAGTGTGTCCTGCTGCTTTTTAGCTGCTAGACATGAAGAAGAGGCTGATTCCTGTGTATTCACCTCTTGTTTAGAAGATGCATGTTTATCTAATGTGAAGTCAATATTATTGTCCTGAAAAGAGTTAGAGTATTGCTAACAATCCATCAGGGAGTGCTTCTTTACAGCACTGACGCTATGCTCTAGTGGCTCAGAAACCATTTAACAGTGCTAAGATTCTGATCTACCTTGGTGCATTAAAATTCAAACCATCATTTATCTCTTCCTAAATGCTTAACAATAAAATAGTTCATCGTGTTTAACAGTCAGATATTTTGCAAGTGGAGGGAAAGGAAAGAATGAATTACCAATGGAAGCAATGGAAAAATACAGAGGAACATGAACTAAACTCCCTGGGTGTCCCTTTATGCAACACATATACATATATATATACGATTTATTCATATATATTCACATATAGCATAGGAATTTGGTGATACGGGTCCATATCACCTAACTTTAAGTGTATAAATTTATCTATGGCTGAACTGGAAGGCCTATGCTACCTTTAGAGTGGATGGAGAGAACTAGACCTCCAGAAAGTGACTTATTTTAGGATGAGATGAAAGTTACTTTAATTTGCTTCTTTTTCTCCATTGGCTATAAGAGGAACTTAGACTGAGCCGCTGTGAGTCCAGAATTTAACTTCCAGGTATCTAAGTTAGGGCAGGTGAATCAAAGTCTAGATGTCTATTGCTTGCTCTGGCTCTGTGAGCATGGACAAGTCACTTAATTTTCCTTGTGTAATGGACAGTCTGGTGTATAACCATTGTCTTTGTATTATTCTATCAACGATATTGATATTCTCCCCTCTAAACCATTTATGTAATGTTACATGTATACATTTACATATACACATATAGTTGAAAAAAAAGGAGCGAGACAGTAGGACGTGTATTCGAAGAAAACAAGTTTTATATTAATACTGATATGTCTATATGCAGAAGAATACCTATAGAAATGTTTTCTGTGCTTTGTTGCACATGATAGAGTAAAGTGGGGCTGAAAATACAAAGGATATTTCAAAAGATTAGTCTATGCTGCAGAGTTTGGCAGAGTGCAAGACATGTGCGTGCTAGGTCCAGGCGCAGATACATCTCACAGCACAGCATGGTGCCATTATGGCTTGATGGAGTGGCCATGACCTGACCTGCCCTTCTCACAACTTCAGTTGCCTGCTTTGGTCATCAGTCCTTTGAAGAAACATTTGAAACACAGAGATATTCCTCCAGTGGTGACCAGCACATTTCTGCCTCTTTATACAAGCTCAGTTTTTTTCACATCTGTAGATGTTGTGCACTTGTGAGTCTGTATTAAAATTTACTGCAAGTAAAAGGTACAGATATTTTTAAATTAACACTTATTTCTAATTAGTCCTGCTCTTGTGGTACCATTTTATTAATTTTTTTTTTATATAATTCACAATAAAACTATCTTTGTCCTTTCCTCAAATTAGTGAGGAGAATTGAAATGATGTTTGGCTTTTTGGGGGGGTTGTTTGTTTGTTTTTTAAATACAGCTAAATTATTTTATTTCCTTGCTGTCTCAGTTCTAGCACGAGAAACCCAAGTAGCAATGAGGAAATAAGGCGTTGACTGTGATCTCATTTCTCCCATTGTACCTCCTTCAAGATCATTAGAATTATTTCTGCTTTGCTGGAACTGGTTTGTGTGAGATTAGTCAGGCTTCACTGATTTGTTTTAGACTGTCATTTTTTTTAGAGATTTTAACTTTACACTGTTTATTTTTGCTGTCTACACATTTGTTTGTTCATATTTCAATCTACTGTTTAAAAGATTTGGCTGGAGTGGGAAGAGAAAAAATTACAATCTGCACACAAGCTGCTCATGTTCTACTGAGGAACAATAACTGACTATTTTTGGTAGCAAAAGAACTGTTAAAAACAGACTGATATTTTGACTTTTTCTGTTAGCGATGCATTAGTTTTTGTTTTAGTAGATTATACTGTCGCATTTAGTCTTTGATTTTAGCAATGTCACATTCACAAGACAAGGTCATTTAACCTGTGTTTAGTAGGCAAACACATAAAGCTGCAAGATAGCATGTAATGCAAACTATTTTCAAATTGGGTTCAGGAATTAGAATGACAGAATGAATGAACTCCAGATTTGAAGAGCAAACATTTAATGTGGCATGTTCAGCATTGGCCAACTTGATTAGATTAAATGCCATATTTTCATGCAAGGTGTAAATATTGAACTATAGCTCTACGCTGTTGATCAAAGCTGTTTGCTTGGCTGAGATGATTAAATAAGGGTTAATAAATATAACCTCTGTTAAATCTTCTATAACCAAATTTATCTCTCAGCTTCACCTACTGTAGAATTAATAACTAAAGCTGGCAATTGTGAGCCAGAATATTTAGGCACAGTATCTCTTGAGCAGAGTGTTTGATGTTTGCTCAGAGCAAGAGTTGTAATTGATTGACAGTCACAGCAATTGAACTAGTTCTCATTTGCTCATCTGGACGGAGAAAGAGGCAAGGACAGTCTGACCATATCATTCGTGGTGTGCCAAATACTAGTTGTGGGGCATCTTCTGCTATGATGTGTTGTATAAAAAGTTACAGGACATTTGCAGATACATTGGTGTCTTTGATCGAGTAGAACCTGAAGAAGGAGGCTCCCATCTTTTCCAGAGCAGAAGACTGAATGAGGATTAAGGTGTGAGAAGGAGGGGAAAGGCAATGGGACAAGGCACAATGCCACCCAGGACTAATAGTCTGGGATTTTTTCCTGTGATCATGGAGGGAGTTTCTTTTGACAAATTTAATTTAAATTGCACTGTTTACCACACCAAATGATGGGTTTACCTCTTACAGCTTCTGAGGCTATTTGACTTTAACTGGAAAAGCTGACTACATCTTGCTAAGGAAAATCTGTTTGGAGGACTTCCTTATTCTTGAGCTGCATAATTAAGACAATTTAACTTGTCTCATTCAACAGGCAATAAGCATCAATAGACAGGGGGTGACAAAAGTGAAAGCTCATCTTCAATGTCCCTGGCTGCCTTCTAGCTCTGTGCCCAGCTATTTTCCTTGAGCCCGTATTGTGGTCAGTTTGACCCTCTTTGTCTTCAACATACAGGATCAGACTTCTGGAATTTTTGTTTACCTATTAGTGGGCTTTCAAGAGCCCTTTCTGTCTCTATTTTAGAGTTTGGAAATCTAATCATACTCTACCAATCTTGACAGAATTTATCATAAGACAAATAATGACATTAGAGTGACAGATGAACTATATCAAAGAAGATGATAAGCAAGTGTATACTAGTGCTGCGTGAGATAGATAGGCAAACATGGAGCATACTGAGTGACAGCTCAGCCCCAGCTTCTAGGATAAAAGAAAGTAAATTAATTTTTACAGGATAAACCAACATATCCAGAATTTTATGGAGTCTGTTTCAGAATTTGCATTTCACTGCTTCAGATGGTGTCTGGTACTAACCCTAAATTTTTTAAAAAATCATGTGCAAGCTGGTTTTCATCCTTGAGGAGGGTAAAGATAAAACAATCCAAGAAGGTATGCTTTATCCAAAAATCTTCAAAGACCTTCTAGAATTATTAAAAATTGTTTTTCTATACTAGCACAATTTCAATAGATAATTTTTATTTCCTATTCATGCAAGATATTTTGGTGGAATAATTCTGGATGTCTGAAAACCACAAAAACTAAACAAACAAATTATTCTAAATCTTAAAAAGTAGCCAGCATGTGTCCTGTCATGCTCAGTGCTGCAGGGAATAATACTTAGGAAGACATTACTGAGGATGAGAAAGTTTTCCTGAATGAGAGCTGACCCTGGTTACCTAATTTGTGTAGAAAACACAGCTTTAGTTTTGTAAATGTGGATTGTTTTCTATTTGATAAACCAAAGATAATTGAAACATATGTCATGAGACTGAGGTACTGCTAACATGATCTCTATGAAAGGATCAAAAATGCTTCCCCACCCCAGAGGATTTCTGAAACCCAGACGTGGATAAGGGCATGAAGGGAAATTCAGTGGAAAAGATGGCCTCCCACCCATTGCGAATTTCTTGGCTTTAAAAAAAGGTCTGAGTTTGAAAAGTGACAATTAGAACCTTGCTTAAAGAATCTCCTAAAACAGAAAAAATCCAAGATATCAGACTCTTCCTGTAAGTGTTAGATATTCTGGCTTTACCTGTCAAAGGTATTAGAACAATTATTATGAACAATAATTATTATGGTCTCAGATATAAAGTATTATATGAGAAAAGTTGTGTGACTGTGAGATAAGTGAGTTCTGTTAGAGCAAGTTGCTTCTTGCATCCTTCTGCTGTCTTTGGTGATGTTGAAGGCAGTGTTAGGGCTACGTTGCTTTGCTCTCTCAGGTTGAGTTTAGGTTATAAACCTTACACATCATGAGTAGAAAGTATTTATTTGGTTTTAGATAGGAAAATATACTATATGTCTGGCTTGTCTTTTCTGTGTGAAATCCTGTTTGGATTATTGTCTGTGCACGTGCTGTTTGATTCAGCTGTGATAAGCCTGGAAGGGAAAGAGGGAGAGATGAGGCACAGAGGTTTGATGGCTCCGCAGGAGCTCAGCAGCTCGGTAAGGCAACGACGTGCAGCATGGGCAAGTAAAGCCAGCCAGGCACAGCACAAAGCATGCATCGTACGGCCAGAATTTTGATTGGGAAGATCTGGCATCCAGGACGTGGCATTATTCCCAGAAAGACAAGCAGTTACAACGCGGAGGGCCTGCCACAAAAGCTTTATTTCCTGCAGCCAGCACAGCCTGCTTAGATTTTGACAAATGAACCAACCTGTGCTGGCCTGAGCCTGCGTATGGAAGAGGACGGTGATATTGCAGGGGCAGCTGGGGCTGTGATCCAGGAGCTGAAGGATCGAAAGGGGACAAGAAGGGGCAAGAGCAAAGGCCAAGGACCTACGTTAAGGAAGCGCATTCAGAGCGCAGCACACGGCAGCGAAGCTCTGCAGACTGCGCTGGGGTGACGCGCAAGACGGTGCGAGGGACAGACTGCCACCCTCCTACTGGCGACTGGCCAGGTACACCTCAGCACTGGCAGCACTTTTGATCCACCCTAAACTAAATCAGTGAATGTGACAAAAAGATCGGGATTGGGGAATCAAGATTTGTATCAATTAAAAAAAGGGAGGCATTAGCCAAAAAAAAATACCCAGCGTAACGACAGTTCTTTAGGTTTTAGAAACTTTTCGTAAGATTTTTTCATCCTAAAAGAAGTTACAGAATGGCACAGTATTTCTGTATGCATAAGAAGGAAATATCAAAGAAATAGGAGGAGGAAATATCTTTTCTTATAATTCTTTTAATTGAGGAAGACAGTGATTATATTTACAAAAGAAACGTTTTCAGTGCACACAAATTCAAAAGGACAGGAGGGAAGTCTTAGCGGTGAGCCTGTGTTATTTTAATGAAATCCAAATTACTATTTTTAACATATGCACCTAATAATTCAGAGGGTGTTGTCTTTGATGAGACCCTCAGGGCAATTTCACGGGAAAGGTGGAATATTTCTGTCATGTAAGAGGACTTCATCTGCACTTCATTCAGCGAAAAATATAGAGATGAAAAACTATCCTGCAATCAAAGAAAGGAAGATAAAAGATTTAAGTAATGGAACTAAAGCTTGTGGGTTGCCAGAGAGACTAGATTCTTTATGAAAGGATTAAAGTTAAATCCTCCAGGCACAGTTCATATTCCTGGGAAGACAGACAAACATAATGGGTGCATAAGTGTAAATGAAAGTGCAACTGGACGTGATACAGACACACACATGGCCACACACAAACACGCATGAGCACTTGTGACAAATAGACTATACAAATACATATTCTAATAATGTGATATTTTTAGCAGATTTTTTCTATATTCTGAGCACAGTTCAAATCTATCATAGAGGATTAACATTATCGGTCTAAGAGTTCTTTTTGTACAGCAGCATACGGTCTATATTCACTGCCTAAATTAAAAATTAATATTATGACTTTGTGTTCATGCAGAAATTTAACCCAAAATAATAGGATCTGTGAAAATACAGGTTTCCTGAACCATGAGAGGTCTTCCCATGACCTTCCCTTTCCAAAAGGGGTGCTGGATCATGCAGATAAAGTTCACCAGGACTGAATCCTCTCTGGATCCTAGTATTTGTCATTGCTGACACTGTTAGTGGAGCCAGACTGATTCTGTATAGCCTTACACAGGAGGACTCAACTCCAGAGGCTCCTGATCTGGTCTCCAGTTTTAAATACCCTGGAGGCTGCCACTGCCCTATTTTCTTCTGCTATTTACCTGTGACAAAGGAGGATCTCCCTCCCCTCTAGGTATGTTTGAAACACTTTAAAAGTAGGATATAAAATGAGTTTTATTCAATAAAAGCAAAAGGTTGAGGGTTTTTTTATGCCTGGTTAAAAATTTTAAGCCTATGCCTGACAGGGAGACCTTGTTGACAATCATTAATGCAGGGTGCCTCTGAGGTATCCTTCAGCATTGGAAACCATGGAGACAATTCGGCTGCTGGTCCCTCCACAGTGAAGATGAGGTATTTATGAATAGGTGTCTTGCTCACAGCTGGGGCTACCAGAATTTTACTGCATCTTTTCCTCCACACTAACACCTTTCCTCTTTGTACTTTTTATTTAGAGAGACATACATTACTGTGGCTTTAATTAGAACCGCACATTTGTGAGATTGCAGATGAAAGATGTGGAGGGATTTCGTATGGCTTTTTGGGTAAATAAAAAGTCTTTGATGTGTGGATTCTTCCTTCTAAGTTTTCCTTTCTGACTGTGCAGTGAACTGACTTGCAGTGCAACTTCACTCCTCTGCCTTCCAAGTGCACTGCAGGCTTTCTCTGTAACCTTATTCTACCTTAGAATTATAATAAGTAGCAACTCTACAACATTTCTAATAGACTCAGCCACTTGTTACTTACGCTCTGCAGAAGGCAGGGGTGGTATAATAAAAAGCAGGTGACAAATTTGACATTTAGAATGCTTTTTCCAAATCAGATCACTTGTTTGCCATTTGTCAGATTGGGGTATTCTGGCTGTCACAGGACAGCTGAAGAGATAAGCAAATCTCTCACTTCTAACTGGAAAAAGAAAGGGAAAAAAAAAGGCACTGATGACAGATATAACAGATAGTATCGTCATTTATTATTAAATTAGAAGCAGCACAATTTGAATTAATTCCATATTTTTGCTTCCTTTATGCTGTATATGACATTTAGCTTCACAAGAAAGAAAATAAAATGATAAAAAAAATCAGTGTGGCATATTTAATGGACTAAAAATTTGCTAAGTCATGATTTTTGAGGTGTATTGTAAAAATTTTGTATAATGATATAAATGTAAATGGGGAATTGTTAATAAGCAGTGTATTCTCAGAGATTTGTTTTCCACCTTATTTAAACTTTATCAATGATTTAGGAGAAAACATGAAAACAGTTTCCATAAACAAGTATATAACAAATATATAACAAAATGTAAGCAAGTAAGAACAAAAGGCATACTGATGCCTATGCTATAAGGAAAGTTGATATTGGGGATAGTAGCTTTGAAATGAATTGAAAATCATTCATCCTGCCTAACGGCAGAGGGTTGGAGATGATGCTTTCTTGAGGTTGCTTTCAGCTTTTTATGTCTTTGATTCTACAGAAATGCATGATTATATAGAAAGAGCTCCCAGTTCAACACTGTAGCTACAAGAACAAACATATTCTTCAAGGAATTTAGTAGGAAAACACTTTATTACAATATAAAGTAATATTACAATATTATAAGAGCGTTCCAATATAAACAACGCAAAAAAGATATTGATAACTTTGAGAGGTTTTGAAAAAGCATGAAAATTATCACAGCATTGTAAAACATGTTTTTAGTAAAAGACGCATTGGCAAATATGGATGCTTTAGAGCTGACTAGCGCTTCAGTATCTTGAACAAGCACACACTTTAGAATACATCCTTAAAAAGTCTTTGTATTGCTTGTAGTTTATTGGTTACCTACTGTTTTATGGTAAGCTAATTATTCAGTACTTCTTTTACAGTAGAACCCAGAGACTTAGAACTTATACATATATACACATTTACATATATATACACACACTTCACTGTAATAAGAGCTGTGCAATCAAATAGCCTGAATTCTTCCTTCACTCTGAAGGACAAATCTGGCTCTATTGAAATCAATGGTAATTTTGGCGTTGACTTCAGTGGAATTGGGATTCCCTTCCCAAGAAAACCTGCATGTATGATTTGAATGAGTTAGAATAATCATGCTTTTTATAAGTGCCTTGTGCATTGGCTATGAATTTGACAACTTTATAACAGACCTGCTAGCTCATGTACTTGCTATAACGTTAGGTTTAGTGTTTGGTTTCAAGTCTTTTTTTAAGGGTTCCTTTAACAAATGAAGACCGATCAAAATGTGCATGTCTAAGGCTTACACATTCATGGGTTTGGTAATAGTGCCAATTTAGACCATCCCCTTTCCCTTGCTGCTTATACCCAACACTACTGAGATGCTGAAAAAATGGTTTATGCAGCCATGCAATAAACGAGAACAAGGCACTTGTCTAACAGATGCATATTCCTTTTTCCAGGAAAAGCAGAACCTGGAACAAGGAGATGAGGAGTGAGGGGACTGCTTGAGCTAGCCTCACATAAACTGTATTGTTTCCATATTTACAGCCTCACCTCCAAGACACTTCAACTGATGTTTGATTTTCTGTTAGAGAGAAACTTACACTTTTAACAAAAGGAAACAATGTGGGGCTGAGTATAACGACAGGGAAAAGGGCATCCTGGATCCAGTTAGAGATATAGGACATAGAATCATAGAATAGTTTGGGTCAGGAAGGACCTTTAAAGGTCATCTAGCCCTTCAACTAGATCAGGGATGTCTACAACCAGATCAGGTTGCTCAGAGCCCTGTCCAACCGGACCTTGAATGTTTCCAGGGATGGGGCATCCACCACCTCTCTGGGCAATGTTTCACAACTGTCACCGTGGAAACTTTCTTCCTTATGTAGTTTGAATCTGCCCTCTTTTAGTTTAAAATTACACCTTGTCCTGTCACAACAGGCCCTGCTAAAAAGTCTGTCCCCATCTTTATTCTAAGCCCCTTTAAGTACTGGAAGGCTGCAAGAAGGTCTCCCTGGAGCCTTCTCTTCTCCAGGCTGAACAACCCCAACTCTCTCAGCCTGTCCTCACAGGAGAGGTGTTCCAACCCTCTGATCATTTTGGTGGCCTCCTCTGGGCCCGCTCCAGCAGGCCCATGTCTCTCCTGTGCTGAGGGCTCCATATACTGAATGAACACATGCTGGCATCTGACTATTAAAACAACTGTTTTTCAGAGGCATATATATTTGAATAGAAGGCTCAGGTGGTCCACAGAAAAGAACAACTTTTTAAGGGACAAGAGATTGAAAGCAGATGCAAATTCCTCCTTATGATCATTTTTCAAAAATAATTTGCTGCAGAATTCTGCTACCCAGCTTTCTACCTGAGCGCTTTCCAGCCAAGTATTACATCCAAGAAAATAGAAACTGTGGAAACTGGTTAATAACCTGAGTGTCAGATCCCTCAGACACCCAGGTCTGCAGATGCTGTGTAAGGTTGTGTAGAGGACTCCCTAGGGAAGGGCAGGCATTTTATTCCATCATCCTGGTCTTGTGGCATTATGCAAAGCACAATCAATCCTAGCTTGTTACTGGGTTTTCAAAGGAGCTATTGAGCTTTGCTGTCTTCTCAGTCAGCACTAACTCCTGCTCAGTTGCATCCCTCCCATTTCTTACATTCAGGACAGGGTTGAATTACTTAGAGCTTACAAATCCATACACTTTAAGACAGAAGAGCTAAAATGGAAGAGGAAAGGAAACCTCTTATGTTATCTCTGTGGTATAATTATGTATATTAATTCCCTCTCTACCTCTCTCCTCGCTTCTTTAAAACACATGGTAAGGGTCATTAACAAATATGAAATACCAGTTAAATGGTATATTCAGTACAATATTGTAGCACAATGTTGTGCCATAACACATATTTTCTAAATTGCAGCATTATGAATTGCACTCTGCAGCTTATCATAGATGAATTTCATTTGTTATTTTTCCAAGATTCCCTTCTAGAAGAAATCAAATCTTAGAAGCATTACCTGTAATTGCTATTTAAGAATTTTAAATTGACAACATAATTCTAGCTGAGACAATTAGTTGTGTGGAGTAAAACTTCAGTAGATGTGGACATAATTTCATTGGCTTCACTGGAGCTGAAAAGTGATGACTAGCTGAAGATCTGTCTCATAAATCTGTAAAATTTCAAATAATTATTTTTATGAACTTTGTAGTGAAGCTTATCCATGTGGTTTTTTTTTTTTTCCAGAAAAGTTCTGCTTCTGCTACTAATTTCTCATATAACTTTTACATAATATGTTCCTGCAAGTCTCCTTGGATAAGGTGATTAAGTGTTTGCCAAAAGGTAAGCCAGCGAAGACAGTTTTTAAGGCTGAATAGGTGCTGTTCTGTATAATAAACACGTTAATAAAAATATTTTAGTCATTGAACCTGTGTGGAGATTCAGAAAAGCAAATGTATATGTTAACTCAGTGATAGTGCATTTTCTCAGGTTTTGAGACGAATCTTTTTTTTATTCACCCTAGTGCAACACAGCTGTCTGTGCCACCATGAGACACAGGATTAGAAAAGCATTAACAGGATGGTCTGGAGAAAAATGACAACAGAATGAATCTGCTGTATTTCAGAGGCCGTGCAAGGATCAGTGCAGATTGCCACCTTGTAGCCCAGTAAACACAGTGATGCCATTGCTTATACCAGGGACGGGTGTAACACCAGAGAATGGAGGGGATATTGGAAGGTTTGTGTACACCTCACTTGAACTGTATGAATTTTGAACTGTAAGTGTTTGTATCGTTCGTATCATTCGTATCATTACTCCACTAAAGAGTAAAAAAAATTCTTTAGTTAGAGTAAGACTAGCAAGATTAGACTGACAATAAATTCTTGGCTTTCCATACAAAATTTGTTCCTTTTGTCCATAGCAAGATTTTGAGTGCAATAACTTCTTGGCGGATTCAGGCAATCTATCCTCTAATTTAGATGCCAGAAATTGACTACACAATACCAAAACTAGGTGGGGTTTTTTTTCATTTTCTTTCCTGCAAACAGTTGAGATTAACCTTCATTTGGTTTGGACTGAAAAAAGTTACAGAATTAGTGCAATGATAAAGGAGAGAGACCAATCAACAAGTCATAAAAATTGTATGCATTACGTAGAATTATTTTTTTGCACACATTTTAAAGAGATGAAAATTAGAGTCATACCTTATTTCTTCACTTACCTCAGGCTAACATTTGTTTAAATCTTTTATGATTCTAGCAACTACAAACATCTCACCAAACCCTGTATTCACCCTACACCAAGTCAATGAGTATATAATTATTGCTGGCAAATTCTGAGATATTGTTAAATGTATGTTTAGCTCTTTTACTATGAACTATTTTGCAGTTTTCTTCTACCTGAGAGGCTGATCTCCAGGCCACTGAACTTCCATCCTCCAGTACTCTTTTTCAATCAGCATTTTTTACATTTTCATCTCTGTTTTTCCTTTTGAAACCTTGAGCTGCTAATTGTTGCTTTCTCAATAAAGACATTTTTGTCTGTGTTTTTACTTTCCTTCTCTTGTGGGGTCTAGTTCACATGTTTTCTCACACCTTGACAACAGTTTTCTCAGTTTTCTCCAGTCTGCTGTACTTTCCTGGGCTGTGGAGCGCAGGCAGCTCAGCCCCCGGGGTCAGTGTTAGTGGGCACGGACCTTCAACCCATCCGTGCTGAACGCCGAGATGCAGGCTCAAATATCTCTTTTGATTTGTTGGACTCAAAACTATGTCTTCTTGTCTCTTCTGTGAGACATACATATTGATGAAGCAACATGTATAGAAATAACTCCTTCCTCTTTGGTTTTTGAAGCCTAATTCTGGGAGAAGACCCACAGTTGTGAAACCTGGCTGAAGGCAGTACCTTTCTTCAAAGCTGAGCACCTTCTTACATGCAAGGTGTAACCTTCTTTTTAACATTTCTTACTGTTGAGCTCAGGCCAGCCGTTGTTTGACTCACTGACCTCCAAGAGTCCCGTCTGGAGGCTGGGCAGGCACAAGCACATCGTAGGCAGAGCCCCAGTGCCCAGCCTGCCTTGAGATCCCAGCAGGCAGCAACACCCAGCAGCACTGAGCAGACCAACCTTCCTTTGAGACTCTAACCCTGAACTAAGTATGCAGTTAATTAAATGGGCATGCTAGTAATCATTTGGGTGTGGAACAGCCTGGGTTTTGGCACGCAAATATTGAAAATGCATATACGTGTGTTTTGACACGTGCGTTTTATAGCATGTGTACATGTGTGCTGGCACACCTTAATATTAATGTTAGCTGTGCTACATCACAGTGATAATAGAGAAATACCTCAGGAAATAGCAGGAGGTTTCTAATTCAAATGAAATTACAATTATACGCCTGCCATGATCTTTGTGGAGTTTGGCTACTTTATTAAGTACCCACTTAAACTTACACCAGGCTAATGTATTTGCTCAGCTTGAGATTCTCCACAATGAGGAAAAAATGTATTACAAAAATCTTTGTTTTAATTTACTCTAATAATTTTCAGAAGCTGCTGGAATATCACAGGTATGATCCAGAATAAATTGCTGGGGCTGCCACTGCTAATAATGCACTGGAAACACTCTTAAATATAGATTTAATTTAGGGTCTCAGTTGGCTGCTAGAGCAATTTTAATCCTTTGGGTTAAAAAGAATGAGTAAATTCTATACTATTACTAAGAAGAGATGCGTGAACAGCCTCTTCTGTGTTCATTAGGACTCATCCATGGGAAGTAATAAAACACTGTCACTGAGCAGAGAGAGATGGGAAGGGCTGCTGTAGTCTGGTGTGTTAGAGCCTGATGTGTTGGGCAATGAAAACAAGATCTTCCTCCAGAGCTGTCAATGTGACCTGTATTTTTTGGAAGAAACTGGTTTTGTCTTTGCTGTCAAACAAAATTGCTTTTGGGTAAGACTTTTCAGTGAGAATTTGAAAATAGTTGTGTAAAAGCTCTGAAATTTTCAGGGAGAATGATTACTAGGCTTGGGGAAAATTTAGGTTGCAATTTTTTAACATCTGGGAATGTAGGATAAGTGTAGGATAACTTCCTTGCAAATAATATAAAAGTTAAAATACAAATTTTAAATTATTTAAATTATTTTTAAATTTATTATATTTGATGTGGCTTTCTTTTGGACTTTTGATTCACAATGTTTGTTAATTTTTGTATCTTTTATCATGGTTTGGGATCATAGATGGCTTTAGAATGCTCCAACTTTTCTACATGATTCTTCCTTTAGCTGTTGCTCCCGTGGCATATCTTTTTTATTAGTGTCCATTATGTATTTCACACAAGTTTAAAGGATGGGCTTATTACACTCGGGTATATAAACTGAATGAAGTCAAAAGCTCCTTGATAAGGCACCTGGAGGAGAAAAAATAAGTGGAAAGCAGGGTGGGGAGAAAATGAACTTCAGTAAGACAGTACAAAGTAATGCACTTAGAATCTAATAGGAATTACTGTTGTAAGCTGGTTGCTTATCTTTTGGAAACAATATAGAAAGAGAAAGTGAGTTGATCAGTAGATCACAGTATAGAGATACAGGTGTATTAAAGTCATTGTTCAAGGCACCAGTGAGACCTCACATTGATGTTGGCTACAACAGTCACTGCTGGCACTCAGAAAGAATAAGTTCTAAGCTAAAGATGTTGAGGAAGAACAGGATGAAGGGATTGAGAGCAGCCCTGCCGAGAAGGACTTGGGGGTACGGGTGGCTGAAAAGCTGGACATGAGCCAACAACATGCACTCACAGCCCAGAAGGCCAACCACCTCCTGGGCTGCATCCCAAGAAGCGTGGCCAGCAAGTCGAGGGAGGTGACTCTGCCCCTCTACTCTGCTCTGCTGAGACACCACCTGGAGTCCTGCATCCAGCTCTGGAGCCCTCTGAACAGCAAAGATATGGACCTGTTGCATTGGGCCCAGAGGAGGGCCACCAAAATAATCAGAGGGATGGAACCCCTCTCCTCTGAGGACAGGCTGAGAGAGTTGGGGTTGTTCAGCCTGCAGAAGAGAAGGCTCCAGGGAGACCTCCTTGCAGCCTTCCAGTACTTAAGGGGGGCTGATAGGAAAGTTGGGGACAGACTTTTTTAGCAGGGCCTGTAGCGATAGAACAAGCGGTAATAGTTTTAAACTAAATGAGAGTAGATTTAGATTAGATAAAAGGAAGAAGTTTTTGACAATGAGTGTGGTGAACCACTGGCACATGTTGCCTAGAGAACTGGTAGATATCCCATCCCTGGAAACATTCCAGGTCAGACTGGATGGGGGTCTGAGCAACCTGATCTACTTGCAGATGTCCCTGCTCATTGCAGGGATGTTGGACCAGATGACCTTTAGAGGTCCCTTTGAACCCAAACTATTCTATGAATCTATGATGAATGCTTCGGGGGGAAAGAGAAGATGAGGGTGGAGAGTGGCATGGCTCATTTTTGTTAATAAGAATAGTAGACATAAAATGGTGAAATGCATGTTTGTCTTCCCGGCTTTGTATATGTTGGTTTGTTGTTTTTTTTTTTTTTTTGGTAGATTTCAAAACATTTAACGATAATTTTTCATAAAAGACCTATCTTGGCTCACTTGGTAAGGTGAATTTTAAAGAAAGTTTATTTCTAAATGTCATCACTCAGGCAAAAAAAAGAGAAAATAAAGGAGGATGTTATAGTACTGTAGAGACTAAAGTACTAGCTGGCGTGTGTGTATGTGCTAGTTAATCTTTTTAAAATGTCACAGATTTTAAAACCAAACTCATGATTTTTAACTCAAATACTCTATGTATGTGACCTGCTTTCTGCTGTGATAAGGAAGCAGGCTCCACTGGTCCATGAAGTAACACGAAGGAAACAAATAAGGATAGAAATGTATAAGCATGTTTTAAAATGCAGCCTGTGTAAGGGAAGAGCGTCTCTTCTGTTTACCATTAGTGACATAAACAATGCGAGATCGAAGAATGTCTGGAGGCTGTCTCCAGTAATCAGGTATTCGGTAGCAGCTGATAAGGTAACTCTCACTGAGAAACAAATGAATAACATGTCATGCACATATATTTGGCAATTAATATCACAGGATTAGACCGCAGGCTGTAACTACTGATTTCACTTCCTTCCCTTACTTCATAATATCCAGAAGTAAGTAACGAACACCTCCGTAGCATTGTGGCAAGATAACAACACGCTGGTTACTTGTTTGGGCTGGCCACCTGAAGTGTCATTAAATACTGCTGACCAGGTAACATTTCCTACTGACACACTAGTGTTTTGAATTCTTCATGTAATGAATATCTTGAAGCTCAGACTGTGCTGAATTTAACGGTTTCAGATTTTCCAGCTGTAACTGGCTTTTAGAAGAATTACTACCTTCTTATTAACAAATATATTAAAAAAAGTTATACACTGGCTGATATTGTGTGTTGCTCATACTTTGATGCTTTATACTGGGAAATGCCATGAAACATGTAAAGACTAAAGCAGCCCTATTAACTTGTTAGTTATATATTGAACATTACATGGTGGGATTGTCATGCAATCTTCTACCTATTCTGTTGTCCCACTCGACACCAAAAAGAGCTAAATATTCCAGGTTGTGAGTCTCACAATAGATAATTTTCTATTAACTTGTTTCTTGGAAAACCTTTTAATGAACTTTGTTTGCAATAAACCTCTCTGTTCATCTACAAGCTCTGAATTCCCTGACACTGTGATATCTTCCTTAGTTTATCTATTCTTTGGCCACCTGCCAATTAAATTGTTCAAATAAAAGTTAACTCAAAGTCTGCTTACTGCTGGTGATGAAGAAAAGCAAGTCCAACTTTTGAAAATAGCATTGTATCCAAGAGAAACCACAAATCTTTACGTGCTCTTAGTGTCCAAGCAAATAGATACTAGATTTATTAAGATAGTTTATTTTACGTCATAAGGTCACTGCTGAGAAAAACATTGCAGAGGAGAGAACACAGGTCTGTGTGCTGGTAATTCAGAATGTATTCACCGCCAGTCTGTGAACTGGCTGCTGGGCTAAAAGTCACGTTTCCCTAAGGCCTTTCATAACATCTTTTAGCAGAACTGACAATGATATGGAAGCACTTAGTGCTGACCCCCATACCCCTTTTTACCTATTTCTGTTAGTTTCATGAAATCATCACATCATAGAATAACCCAGACTGGAAGGGATCTCAGGTGGTCTCCAGACCAGCCCACTGTCCAAAGCAGGTTGTTCAGGGCTTTGTCCAGTCTCGTCTTGAAAGACATCAGGAATGGAGATAGCACAGCCTCGCGGGGCAGCCTGTCCCACAGCGTAACCGTCTTCACCTGGGAATTGCTGTTTTTTTTTCCTTTCATATAGCTTCATTTCCACATAGTTTAAATTTGGAAATGTTAAATTTTCTCAGGGCCAAAAACACTGGAAGAAAATGGGGAAATAAAAGCATCCAAACGACCATTCCTTAGATGAATGGCAGTGCATAAAACCCCACATGTTTAAGGTTGAAATGGTCTGAAAATATTTTTGTCTGGTTCAACAAATTCAAATACATTGACCCGAATCAAACAACCCAGTGTAAAGTATTTCTGTGGTTTATAGAAATGTGATTTGTGGCTGAATTTGAATGCAATATTTTCTTCAATTTTTGTCAGCTTTGACAAACAGGTGTAATTTCTGTGGCAGAATAAACTCCTTTTGAGCCAAGCCCTTTGGACTGGGCATCTAGGAAAAATATCAGAAAGACTTTTAGTGACAAAAAACTTTCTGTCTTAAGATCCAGTCACTGGGTTTGAAAATTCAAATAGTTGGAAAATAGGGGTATAGTGTGGTAGTAAGTTGGACTACTGAAGTCTCATTTTATTTAGTTTCATTTTATTAAAAAAATTAGACAATGACTGTTGTCTCCAATCTGATTTATGTTTTTGTATGTTACAATCTTAATTTGAAATATTTCTAAGTTTTTAACGTGTTTTCTGTGATATTAATTTGCCTTTTAGTAGTAGTTGTTTCTGAAGTAGTACAGAAACAAAACGACATCTTCAAACAAAACCAAGAAAATAATCCTTCACCCTGAAATAAGCTTAATTTTAAGAAATATAATAATTTATTGATTGATCCATTTTTGAGGGGATATAATCAATGGATGTCATTTTGCGAAAGGGGACAAGACTTTTTTTGTATACAATGTATTTAGTTGCAATCCACTGAAAACCGTCTCGGGAAGCCAGTATTTCAAGTATTGTGCAGCATATAATCATTATTTTTAAAAGTATTCATCATACTGCTTGGATGAAAAATTCACACCAAACAGACAGTATTTAATGAGTAAATCAATAATGTTCATTTCAGGAAAAAATTAGGTATGGAATATAGCTCGGGAAGACAATAAAACAAGATCAAATACTAAACCTCAGAACTGATGACCCATTAGGGATAATGCAATTCACTGCAGTATCAAACTGAAGTGTATTAGGAAACTTACATCATAAAATTTGCTGTGTAAATGCAAATTCAATCTCATTTGTCATATGATTAAAACTGGGAGAGAAAGGAGTTCTAGTACAGTGTAAAATAACTACTTCAGCAGAGCTGCGCTGGATAAGAAGAATAAGCATAAAAGGCTGGTGTTCATTATTAATAAACGAATATCTAAATATAGCCTGTTGGTAAGGGAGAAATATACAGGTCTGCTCTCAAACACGGTTCGGCTGTTTAAAGATGTGCTTGGTATGATTTAACTTAGAAATACACTTCGTTGCCAACACCAGCTTTTCAGGTAAGTGCTTGTTTTTTTTTGTCATCTGTGTTGCAGTAAAGAGCCCTTAGGGAACTGTACTTGGGAAAGCGAGAGAAGGAGGTTTCGTTTCACACAGGGTTCCTCCCAGGCATCCTAACCTGCAGAAAGCCTGCCACCTCCCTGAACAGAAGAAAAAAGTAGAGTAAGAGCAGTGAAACTTGCTGGATCCTTTAATTAAAACCCATTAAAATCATTGGGTAACAGAAACAATTTCATATGGGCAGAAAGCTGTTCCTTTTTTCCAGCTGCAAAGAAGACCTGTCCTCGTAGAAGAACCATCCAAAGCGCAGCTTGACTGTGCAGGGCATGATAGAGAGAACTGACTGTTAGACTTTCACATTCACACTTCCTGTGCCTTACATGTGATTTCCTAAATTGCATAAGCGAGATCTCATTTTAGTTTACATGGAGATGTACACACATCTGCTGGTGCATGTGCTTCCTCTGTATTACCACTTGAGGGTCAGCTGAGAGATACAATTATGAAAATCTCTGGGTAAAGAAAAAAAACCAATCTATACACAAGTAGGAAAGAGTTTGAATCGCTTCCGAGTGCTTAGAAATTCATACAATAGTAACCTGCAAAAATACAGGAGTATATTGACATGTCTCGTGGAGAACACGATAAATGCTGCCAGCATGATTCTTAAGAACAAAATGTTATATTAATCGCACTCTGTGTGTGTTAGCACTACCCTGCTGCTGCTGAAGCACAAGGGTTCAGTTGGCATGTACATGTCACTGTGTTATCTGAGCTTTTCAGGTACGTATGAGGACCTCATTTTTGGAGCATCTGCACTTTGCCTACTGCTGCACTAATATGTAGGTGTCCCAGCTAAGATCGTTGACCCATTTATGACTTTTCTATTGCCATTACTATTCCTAATATAACCTTGTGCATGAAGGTAAGATATATGATGGGATCTCATCCTTCCGCATACTTGAGTATTCAAGTGTTTGGTTCTTCATGTGTTCAGCTTGGGTAACCCCAACTCCTTGACGATGATAACCTTTTTGTTTCATGCCTTGTGATCTAGGACAAGTCAGACAACAGCTATTGTCAAAGGCTGCCTTAGACTCTGGTTGCATTTTCGGAGATATGGGCTGAGATACCCTAAAAGAGCAAGGGGGAGAGGAGTACTGTCACATTATGAAATTGGGTGTAGGAAACAGCTGTCTTCTGTTTCATACAAACTCCTTGGCTGGAGCTAGGGAAGGAAATGGGGAAGAAAAGTCAATATGATCCTAACATCACATCTTATGACTGGAACTCAAATGCTCTGGGATGTAAGTTTTCAATGACTCAAGTCCTTTTTGTTAGCATGACTTTTAGGGAAGGCAAAACCATAAATTATTCAGAGAACTGTGAATATGTGTGGTGGTGTTGGTATGCCAGCCCAAGCCACAGTTTGATAGGACTGAGGAAAGGACAGGTGCCTCAAACTATTAGCTCATTTCCAATTAAAACAGTAACACTTGAAAGTTAGACAAGAATAATTGTTTTGTTGTCTGTTGTCTCTTATGAAATACAAAATCTGTGATAGGATCAAAAGAGAGGTTACAAAATTCCCAATGTAATTGAATGAGTTAGTGGGAAGCAAAAGGTAGAGGATAAAACTGTTTACCCTTCTGCATGTATTACAGCTGTATGCAACATTTATAAACAAATAAAATAGCAAATATTTTTCTCTTACTCCTCAGAGATGCAATTTATGTATGTTCTCCCATCATCAGTTGTTGCTCCAAGCTAATCTGGTTATTGCAGATATTGCAGATTGTGTAAAGTATTACATTTTCTATTTTGGCAAGCCTCAAATGATCCTTCTGATATCATTTACACTAAAATATTTGTTTATTTGAAGAAGGTTTGAATACATGGTGCTTTTTTTTATGAGGATGTGATACTATGCCAAAAATTTGGATATGGAAAAGAACTAATAAAAATATGGGGTTTGAGTGACAATGCAAAGTTCACACAATAAATAGCAAGTTTTCTTTATATATAACACTACAGAGTTGTCCTGGTAATTTTTCTAGGTATTATTTATTGTAATAATTGCTCATCTGCAGAATTGCTCATTAGGTGATAGACAACCTATAGTTATGTTGTACCATCATGACAGGGGAGCCTGAAAGGATTAATTACAGCATATTATACAAGCAGTGGCATCTTTGTCTATTGTAGAAAATTGTAATCATGTTTCCAGTTGGCTCTTTTCCTTTTTACTTGTAATTTTATGACTTGCTTAAGTGTGTCCTCTGCAAAATACAAAGAAAAATCCCCTTTTTATTAAAACAGGTTTTTAAGCTTTTTAACTTGTAAGCTCCCTTTCCTCTGACTACTGTTAGGAAAATATCTTTTTATAATCATTATTCAATTTTGCCCCTTTTTAAAAGAATTTATTTATTGGAATGGCAAGTAGGAATTTAATTCATATTTTTCAAGCTTAGTCTTGTACTCATTCTTAGCAAATTACCAGCTAATTCTTTTCCCTTCTTTGGAATCATCACCTTTCTGTTTAGCATGGTTTCCTTCTGGAATTAAGCTCTAAATGACCAATTTGTCTTGTCTTCCCACCTTAAAACATTGACTCTGTTCCACTACAATAAATGGCAAATTTCACACAAACTTAACAGAAAGATTGGGAAGTTCAACAAATATTTTTTTCTGATTAATTTTGAGGACTTCACTTAGCCTGTTTCTCCTATTTGAAGCATGAGCAAGTTCATCTTCAGTCACTGGATGGTTTATTCACATTTTTTCTCACATCTCTAGGTATTGCTCTCAAGACATACTTTTTTGGTAGGTTTTTATTATTAAACTGGCTTCCTACAGACAGAAGGTTTGCATAATTATACTGTGTTTCTCTGCACCCCTGCTAATACATTCAAAGCTGCATCTCACATGTCATCTGTTCGGATTTTAGCTGCCCTCGATGCATGGGCTCAGCTCTGCCTTTTATCATAATCACAGCATATCCTTTGTATGGTTGCGAGAGTTGAAGACGTTCTGGGAAAGCACTATCTGAAGGCAGTCAAACCATGAAGGCGGGTGAAAAGGAATACAGAATATGCATGATAGGAATATGGAATAAGTATTATCCTCCTTTTTGGAGGATTTTATGGTGTTCAACCAGTGGAGGCCCCAGTTAGAAAAAAAAAGGCTTTTTTTCTCAAAAATTGCATTAATCTGTTCTGAAAATTTTCAGTTCACAATGTTCATGCTGATTTTATGATATTTTGAAAGAGCTGACTGTTGATATCATACTAATAATGTGAAACAAAGTGTTGAAGTCTCACATTTAACTTCTTATGGCTGTTGTAGATATCAATGAAACCCTTCATGACACAGAAAAATGAAGGACAGGAGATTTTCATCATCTCTCCTTTAGAGAAGTCTGGAAATGTTTTTCTCAAACACAGGCTAAGTCTGGAAATGTTTTTCTCAAACACAGGCTCAGATGCTTCTCAAAAGCTTCTGCTGATGAAGGTGAGTCCTTATTCACCACACATAGTAAGAGGAGTTCTTATTCATTACCCATGGTAAGAGCTAGCAGGTCAAACTGCATGAGAACATTTTCACTTTCTTCTATTCTTCTTGGTATAACTTTCATTTATTGATTAAAAATAATACGAGTCTAATGAGGGGTTTGTTGGTTTATTTTTTATGTCTTCACTGATACTCAGTTTTAACTTCCATTTTTTTAAAGAACAAAATTTCCTTAAAAGCAAGCGGCACATGAGAACAGTACCTGTCATTCACGGCTATCAGCTGTTTTACCTGTCTGTGTGTGGATTAATATGTGTACCTAAAATTTAGCTTTTGATTTACAAAAAAGTGAAATACTCCATTCAAATAAAGAACTTATTAAGTGCTTTTCAGTGTTTTTTCTACTTTCTTAAAGTGTTTCCAGAGGTCATTACATCTTATCTTTTGTTTTTAAATTAACATCTTTCAGGTTCCTACTATGCTCAATCAGCTCAGAACTTATGGAAGAGAATAATGGAGTTTTCATTAAAGGACAAGACTCTGCATAGTCATTTAAGAGTAACAAGTGATATCTGAAATTAAATAAGAACACTTCGAATTTGGGAAAAAAATCTGGTTACTATTTAGTTGTATTCAGTCTTAAAAGGACTTTCAGCAAAAGAAGCTTATATTTATGCATGATGCTAATAGAAGAAATTCCTGCTCATGCAATGAATGCCAAGAGCTGTGTTTTCTTCTCCATTTTAGATGCTTTTTTTTTGTCATCACTCATGAGCCTGTATGTAGAAGCAGGAGGGCAAGGTCCACTGTGAAGGTTTGGAAGTGATGAGTACCTTCAGCTTCAGTTTGAGATAATCCAGAGGAACCTGATTTGTTGATTATGACATGTCTTTCTCCTTGAGATACCTAAGACTGCTTTATCTGAAGCAGATATGTTCATAATCACTAGTCATTACTGAAATCTTATCCATTACGTCTGGTAATAGAGATGAAATTGTTATATAAGCTGAAAAACTAATTTTCAACAAGATTTTGTCATTTCCTTGGTTCAGAGTACAATGGACATGCAAGTAAAAGGAAAATTATATTGTGAGAAGATAAAACAATTTTTATTTTAATGTTTGAAATCCAGTTGCGTTGCAACTTGTTAATTGTTTCAAACAAATAAAATTTGTAATAATTTTTAGAATACAAAGATAGAATGTTTTCTGAGCTTGGAAAAGCTGTTAAAATTGAACTGCTTTTCATCTCTGTCAACTAATATTTTAGCAAAAATAATTTCATCATTAAAATTTCTGAAAGTTCCTTTTTTCAGCACAAAATGAGTCCTTTTTATTCATAAAGATGAAAGAAATGGCAAAATGGCTATTTTGAAATATCTTCTGTGCATTCCCCTGAGGCTGGCCTGTATTGGGTCTGGCTGAGATAGATTTTCCCCAGAGCAGCGCTCACAGTGCTGCGCTTTGTGAGGTAGCTAGAAAGGTGTTGATAATACACCCGTGTTTTGGCAACCGCTGAGCAGTGCTGGCACAGCATCAAGGCTGACCCACCAACGTTGTCCCCCTCACCAGTAGGCTGGGGGTGGGCAAGATCTTGGGAGGGGACATGGCCAAGACAGCTGACCCAAACTGACCAAAAGGATATTCCTTACCATATGACATCAGCTCAGCAATAAAAGCTAAGAAAATGGAGGAGGAGGGGACTGACATTCATTTTTTAAGGGGTTTGTCTTCCGGAGCAACCGCGACGTGTATGGAAGCCCTGCTTCCCAGGAAGTGGCCTGGACATCACCTGCTGATGGGAAGTAGAGAATAGATCTTTTGTTTTCCTTTGCTTCCATGCATGGCCTTTGCTTTTGCTTTATTAAACTGCCTTTATCTTGGCCCACGTGGGGGTTTTTTCCATCTTATTTTCTCCCTGTCCTACTGGGGAGTGATAGAGAGGCTTGGTGGCACCTGGCATCCAGCCAAGATCAATCCACCACATGACCTTAGCCTGGAAATCAGAATATTAGTTTAGGAAGGTCAACATTTTCATTAATTTTCTGCCTTGCATTTATCTCAACACTAAGCGTAAAATCATGCACCATTTTAGCTTTGCAGTGGTAGGAAAATATGCTAAGGCTCATAAACTGCATTTTTATTTGCACAGATAAAAGCTTAATGATATAGTCAGCATTGAGCTGTCTGTTAGGAACAGAAGATTTCATATACCTCTTCCCATCCTTTTAGTGAGACCCCAACCAATAAACTACTGAGATCAGTGATAAGGAAGAGTCAGAAATTATTAGTGGAATATAAGCATGTTCCTCAAAGTCACATACACACAGAGACCACAATCTTTAATAAATAAAATACTGAATTAGGGTTTAGCAGCTACACATACAGCCCTCTGCTTTTTATGTCTTCACTTGGCTTGATAGGTAGTTGTTACACCACGGCTGCTCAATGCTTCCAATAAAGAGGTATTGACCTTTTGTACTGCAAATATAGCAAAATCATAAAAAAACCCCACAGAAGTGCAGTTGGAACTAATTATTACCTTACTGACACGCTCAGCTGATAAAGCATCAATGGTGGTGTAGTCCACCACATTTCTACAAGATGATTCTTCCATTTCAAGAAAGAAAGAAATAGTTAGAACAAACAGTGTGCTGTTTCTTCCATCCTTCGTCTCTTCTGGATAAAGGGAGCCTTTTATTTTCCATTGTTCTTAAACCAGAATTTCTAATAAATATGAGACAGATTCCATCTTTCTATCCCACCCAGATTTTGGAGCTTCAATCACATGACAAGTAGGGTTGAGTCCCCCAAATCTTCAATAAAGATTAATTTTCTGATAAAACTGTATATTTTTACAAACATCCTGAAACAATTTGTTATTCTTTGTGTAGTAACTTTGAAAAATAATGAACTCATTTATTATTGTTCAGATTCTATCAGAGTCCTATTGTAATTGGGCATTAAATAATGTGCTATTAAAATAATATTTTTTACAGATTCATATGCCCACTGTGGAGAAGTGTGTCTTGATGGATAATGTCTTCTTATCAGTGCTAAACGAAGTTAAATAATCTGATTTTTCTATTTTCTGATTGCTTCCAGAAATTAATTTTAAACTGTATCATAAGTAAATGGAATATTTATAGCTTCTTTCTGGGATTATGTCTCCCCAGGGTGAATATGTGTGAGGATGTGGGAGGAGAAGATGAGAAGATTAATATAAAGACTTTTCAATAATCTAAAAATGAATGAGTTCACACACTCTTTTCATTTTCTTCCACTCTGTACCTGTGGCAACATTATTCAAAGTTATGAATGCAAGCATGTGGTTTAAAGCACATTGAGTAATGTAAAATGGCACATGCGGAGCTTTGCTACAGAGGCAGGTCAGGGTGCTGGGATGGTGTGAAGAGGAGCTGTGGATGAAGGTGAAGGAGAGGCTTCGGTCACTGTTTGGGCTCTTTTTCAAGTAGGGGAGGATCTGAAATAAAAGTGTGGAAAAGAAATGTACTCATAAAATCAGTTCTTGTTTCTAAGTTCTGTCACTTCCCTGGTTATTATTTCAGGTAATTATTTAAATAAACCCCCAAACTCTCTGTGCCTCAGTTTCTCTAACTGTAAAATGGGACAAATGTCCGTCTCCAATTGCAATTCACCCATGTTGGTAGAGTAGATTTCTACTGACAGTTGATTGTGATGATGTCAAATACAAGGTGATATGAGGTGTAATTCTGCATGTTGTTATTTTATTTAATGATAACACAATATACAATTTTAAAAATGGCCCCTTTTACTTTATGTCTCGCACACTGTAAATTTAATGTCTCACTGTTTTCTTGGTGGTATTGGAGTGAAAGATCCTTCATGAATCATAACCATTTTCTGAATAACATTGACAGTCTTTATCCTTTGTTTGATGGGAACAAATTATTTTTCTACTCATTTCCTCTTCCCACAACTCCACACAGCCTAGCCTGGTTATTAGATCAGACACAAAATTTTGCTTAATTATTACATCACAACTTGGGGGGGGGGAAATTGGTATCATGTACTTCCAAGTACCATTAGAGTAGGAGCAAATATTGATCAGTATGTGCTAGTACTGTGAATAATTGAACAAACTGGTACTGGGGAGGGAGAAGACACCACATGGTGCCACTGTCAAGAGTTAGATATACAGAAGTATTTATTTATTTATTTATTTATATTTCACGGGGTTTTTGCTTTAATGAGGAACGTGATTCTTCTAGGAATGAGGACTGGATCTCACAGATAGGGCTGTCTGATTCTTGTTTCTGATTACCTCTGTGCCAATACTTGTACGCATATATAAATAAACATCAGTTTAGAATTTAACCACACCTTCCTTTGCTGGTTTCTCTTCTCTTTAGCAACTCTTTGGTAATGCTATAATGTTACTTTTTAAAAAGGGAAAACTATTAATAAAGTCTCTAGTACCTATTTTTCTAGACATTTTCTTGCTGTATGGAAGACAATCTAGTAAGACCTTGAGAGACTGCAATTCACAGGAACATACAATTACAGCTTATGGGTATGTAGCGCTCTGCTAGTTGCAAATTTTGGGGTAATGGCAGGGAAGAAGATACGGAACATAAGAAGCAACGGTACCAGAGACAGAGAGGACGGTAAAACAGTAAAAATCACAGGCCTAGAACGGTAAAGCCGTAAAAACCACAGGCCTGGGCATTACAGTGAAAGTACATATGCCTACATAAGGGGATCTAATTTCAAAGCTGGCATGCTACCTTTCGCACAGCCACACAACACAGATGTGTCTGTTCCAACTCCAAGAAATGGTCTGAGCCATATTTTTAACCCTTCAGGATGCCAGAATTGGAGAAAGCCCTTGGCTCTCTTTGGCTGACCATGGCCTGTAGGGAATGTCATGGTTTGTGTATCCTCCACATCTCCTTTGCACTGCTCACCATGTCTATGAGGATTTAGCAAGCACTAGGTCCCTCCAGGTGCCTCACAACGTATATAATATATATATATATGCTGTATATATAAAAGCAGAAGATCCTTAATTTCCCAATTTAACCCAGATTAACACTTAATGATAAAGAAAGAAAATATTTCTTAAGTGAGTCTTAAGACCAGGCTTTGAACTGCAACGGGAAAAAATTTCAAACACAAAAGTCCGTGATTTGAATCTAACTTGACAGTTTCTGTTTAGCTTCCCTTATGGAGGAGTTTCCAAAATGCCTCCTCAGTGTCTTAACTAAGGGTGTGAGCGTGCAACAGCTTTCTCTGTCTGAAAGATGTGCCTCACTCTAGATCACCTTGATCTCTCCCTAGTTTTTTCTCCGTAATGTGGCAATTTACAGATGGGAAGGTTTAAATGCTACAGTGACGTGTCTCTCATGGCTCCCAGGTTCACTATCTAGGGGTGGATTAAGGAAGCCAAACTGCGGGTGTATCCAGGCATCACACAGATTTTAAGCATATCTTTTCCTGCACCCTGTCCCATAAACCAGCTACTGCAAGGCAGATGCATCCTTCATCTCCGCCTCGTAGGCTGCCTGTCATCCTGCGGGAGATGACTTTCTTCCAGCAGCTTTGTGCTGCAGAATGTTGGTGACTAAGAGCTGTTTCAATGACGTAAATAAGCCTAACGGAACAGAAAATACTTTTTACTTTCTTGTGAAAGCTGTATGTAATAATTTTATTTATTTAGAAGCTAGAGTCTGCGTTCAAATATCGGCTCAACTTTGACTGTAACATATTTGTTTTAGCAGTGAAACAAATGCGTTTGCTTCAACCCAAACAGTTTGCCCTGTACTTTTCAGAGATGAGCTAGGATTGTTGGAGCTCTGAGACTTTCAAGGTTCACTAGGGTGACAACATCCATAAAAAGATATTACATACTTGATAAGCATAATTATTTTATGTTTAAATACCAGTTTGCTAAAGAGAACAGCAACAACTCTGAGATTCAGGGAATATAAAAAAAAAAGTAAAAGTAATTTCTCACCCAATTCAACTAGCAAACAAAAGTTGTTTTTTCATATTTCTGTAAAAAATAACTCGCACTGTGCTTGCCGTTGACATCTAGAAAACAACAAAGGCCATATCCTGTTCCTGGTGAATTCACAGCCACAGGTCCCTGCAGAGCACAGATCCACAAAAGCTTTTTTTTTTTCTTAGCAGTGATGTAAAGTTCAAGTCCATCTCATCTGAGAATCTGCATCATCAGTGCTGGTCTTCTGCAGTGACTTCATGATGAGAAAAAGCTTGGCCACCTCTCAGTGAGTACAGGGTCACTGTATTTGGTGCAATCTGTCTGTAAGAAATACCATAAAGCACTATTATAGGCCCTTATTATTAATCAGGGATGTTATCACTGGTGTTCCATACTGTACTGCAGTAGTGTAGGAGTATCCTACAAACATGTGAAAGCAAATGTCTTTTCTCTAGTGAACTTTCTTTCCTCGTCCTTATTCCCTTTTCTGTTCTTCAATTAATACATTACTTTGTGTCCTCGGTTCTTGTCCTCTCTAATCAAGTGTTTTCCCACACAGGTCATTCTGCCTAGTGTTGTCCTTTTCTGCTTCCTCCTCTCCCCTGTGCATATTTCCTACATTCCTTAATCTTCCTTGTTTCTTCTCTCCAGTCCTAGACCCTAGACTTTCTGTCATTTTAACTTGTCTTTTTAACAAGGAACATAACTGAGAAAAAGTCAAGTGGGAACTATTATCACAGTTGGCTGCATATTACTGATCTGATTATCAGAAGGCTATAGCTAGTTCTTATATACACATGCAAAAAATAGCAATGAGAAACTGGAAAACCAAACCATTAAAATCCCTACCCTATTACAGACAGAATTTATATTATCAAAAAGAAAGTTAAGAGATTATTTCATTGGTTGGCTGGTAGCATAGTGGAAAACTTCAGGTATAAATGGCTCTTTATGATAGCAGAGTTTCAAAGGATGGAAATAGAAACCTGGAGCCAGAGCACCTGTTTTAGTGGTGAGAGTAGTTAGCTGCTTAGTAAGCTAACTTTGGTAATTTCTCACTAATACAGCAAATTGATATAAATTATACTTACTCCTGCTATCATCAATATAGTGAAGGGCAAACTGTATCAGAGGGATTTTTAAGGATACTTTTAAATATAATGGAGTGTCCTTTAATAACCAAGTGACTATGCTTGAATTTCCTTTTCACGTCATTTACAGTGACTTGCAACAGAAATAATGAAACCTTCTGTTATTGAAATAAAAAAAAAGTAAATATGTGATTTAAAATAAAAAATCCATCAGGTACAATTGAAGCACCAGAAGCCAAAGTTTTATACCAGTTACACAATAATTTTGGAAGAGCTTAATGGGGAAAAGGACTTTACCTTTGAGTAATAGACAATGAAATCTTGACTAACTGATCAAATCTTTCCTGGCCTTAAAATAAAAATTGCGGCCAGGCAAAGTTTGTTGTTAGCCCCTTTTGGGAAATTAAAAAAAATAAAAGTTATTATCTAAGAAAAAAATCCCAAACACATAAAACGAGAATTAATATATTTACATCTTGCACATACTATAAATTAAAAACAATGGATCAAGCTTGCCAGACTGCCATTAAAAGTCAGTTTTCTTTAACTGACAAGTGACTGATTACATAGACTCGAGATTAGTGAACTTGAGTACACCTGTGTTAATCCACTGTAAAAGAAAACATGCTTATATACCTTCTATTAGGCCAACCAACAAATTCCTTAAGCCAAGACTCAATTTTAAGCATGGCTATAACTCTTATTGATTTTATTGGGACTTAAGCATATAACTAAAGCTAAGAATATTCTTAATTAACTTGCAAATGTTTGTATCTTTTTATCCCTGTCTTTGCTAAAGTCAGCACGTTGCCTCTATTTTTGTCTGCTTGTTTTAATTTAGAATATTGATAGTTGTTTCTAAGCCAGCAAAACTATTCATCATGATATATGAAAATCTTAAAGATTTAGGATCCTCATTTTATTTTAAATTATTATTATTAGAAAGTAGAAAATGTCTAGAAAGTTTCTTGAGGTTTTTTTATGTAAGAGACACCACAGAAATAAGCAAATTAATTTATTTTTACTCAAGATTGTTTTGTTTTGCCAGAGATTTTGCTAGAGATACTCACAAGACTCATTTACTTTTCAAAACAGACAGATACAAATGTTCGTATTACAAAAAACTGGAAAACTTGAAGACATTGCGAGTTTGATACCTGATGATTGTGATTTTTCTCACACAAGCTTTCATCGGCAAAGAATTCCAACAATTCTATCAATGTAATATATCAGTAATTTATCCTCTTTTTATAACTGGCTCTAGAGAGCATCCAGTCCAGGCGACTCAGCAGCAGCACTGGCTGAATACCACTTCTCACCTCCAGTGCAATGGGGGGCATTGTCCACTCTCTGGTGACAAAGGCAACCTGCATAACCTGCCACTCTTTCCCATGTGAATTGATGCCTAATCAAATGGTCTAGCTGTGTAACACTGTGGTTTAATCACTGCCTTCCAGCCACAAACAGAATCTACCTTCAGAGATTTAATTAAAACTAAAATTTTTCACTACTACTTGTCTTTGCTTAATTTTTAGTCTTTTGTTAAAAATATTAGCACATCAAGGGCCTTTTGCCACTTTTATTCTTGCTGAACAAGATCTTAAACTCAGTTTAGTCCTCAAATCTATACGTTTATACACATGAGTTAAAATGTTGGTAAAACGTGTCTTTATTTCCACTGGCGACAGTAGAATTACTTCAAAGGAAAGGGCCCTCCAGCTCCTGTACTATGGTAGATTTTGTCTTTCAAGGAGTACCTCTCCAAAGAGGTCAGATGAATTCCTAGAGTCTGGTCAAAATATTTATGAAACAACCTTAAAAACCTCAGTAAGAGGTTGAGAAATCTTGTACTAATGCATCCTGCCTGTTGGGAGGGGACAAAATTTATATGGTGTGTTAATTTGCTATGTAGAAAAGAAATGACACAGTGAAAATTTGAAGTCCTCTTACATCAAGTGAAATATGGGTTTTATTCAAAGATACATTATAGCTACCCGCTGAGTACAGGGAGATACCTTGCTGCATGAAATTTGCTGCAATATGTTGATTTCTGAGTATCTTGCCACAAACTACTAATTAATATTTAATGAAAGGTTCTCTCAATCTGTAATAGACTAAAAAAAAAGCCCACTAAAATTACTAGTGAATGGCATTTCAAAGATGATAATTTATTTTTGCCTTGAACAAGACACTTAAAACATTTTCAAGGACATCACGTCTTCAGGCTTTAAAATATCAACTAATTATCAAATCAATGATCATTTGGGGGAAAGTAATGGAGTATGGAAAATAACCACTTCAAATTATATAAGTCATTACTGTAAAGTATTTAAAACTGGTAAGTCATTAGCAACGAGATTTAATATGTGGGTATTAAATGCCTTAAAATTTTGATAAAAAAGCAAATTGCATTTTAATTGTCATAATTTCCTTTAAAATAAGTAACCTGCCCTTTAAGCTCTTTACACTTATCTATCACTTGTTTATTTTTCTAAGGAAATATTCTTTAATTTATCAAAATTTTTTTCAGCTTTTTTAAAAAGTTCACATCACTTCATGTTAATATCAAATATTGAGAGGTATTTGAAATAGCAGCCAGCAGAATGACTCAAAGTTCAAGACTGGAAATACTTAAAAATATGTTTAACTTTAAGCTCATGAATATTCAGTCCTTTGGAGTTCAATGTATGCATAAATATTTCCAGGATTGGGAACCTGTTTATGGTATTTTAATACTTTTATTTGTTTAATAAACCATTGGTTCGCTGTGTCAATAGCTTCGAACCTTGCTATACATTTCAAAGCAATTTTCTTCTTGTTTCTTTGTGCAAATAATTTATCCCATGTCTGCTCATGAACGTGCAGATGTGGAGGTAGGCAGTGAGGGAGAGAAGGAGGTGACAAATCAATTTCTAGGGCTTTCCTTCGTTACGGTCTGTCTCCTTTTTCTTTTGCCTGTACAGAATTTGTCCCCAACACAGCCTCTAGGCAATGTGATCAGTGCCAACACCTCAGGCATTTGCCTGAAGTCCAGTCTGTCTGCTGTGTTTTTAGGAGTGCAGAAATTGAGCTAAGCACTTTCTAAAAACAAGTAGAGACTCCTTCACGCTATCTCCATGCCACTTTATCAGGAGGAAAAAAATATTCAGCATATTCTCCAGTCTTCCAATTTATCCAGTTCTATCCTATACGTACAGTGCTGTGGAGAAACCCTTCCCTTTTTTCTGAATTACAGGAAATAAAAATTCTTGCCATGGGACATGTGCAACTCATAGACCCAGGCAACGTTCAGGGTGTTATGTATAGTAATGAAGGAGCTACTACATCCAAGGTCTCATCACAATTTGGGTAGACAAATCACGAAGATTGCTTTTTCTCAAATGCCGAGTGAATTCTGTACAACCAGCTGTATGCCACGGAACATAACCTACATATTAAGTATGTAATAGGTATATAACAGATAAACTACACACCCTCTTGTAAAACAGTTTTAGTATCCAAAATTTCAACAACTTTGAAAATTTGGGAGTGCAGGTGATAAGGAAAAATCTGATTTAACTTTTTAGATAAGAGAAACAAGTAGGATGCTGGCAAAATTTGCTGTCACGTTACAACAAAATGTATCTTTTCTGTCTCAAAGTTAAGGGGAAACACAGTTTTTCTCTGAACCTCTCTGCCTCTTTGTCCAGCACTGCTAGTTCTCTGCCTCTCAGGTTGGTGATTTTAGTCCTGACTTGACTCAGACCTTCTGTTTTCCTCAGTTATCCTCCAAACTACAGAGATCTGTTGCAAAGTCACTCCAGACGTTGACCTCTTGTTCAAATCCATAGGAGAGAGGGATGCTTAACATATCTATATTAATATATATCCTGTATATCATACATGTTGGGAGATGACTTTGGGTTTATAATTAATGCAAATACTATTTTTTCTGTCTGACAAGAGAAGTCATCTGCGGGCTGACCCTGGCTGGGCGCCAGGTGCCCGCCAAGGCCGCTCTGTCACTGCCCTGCTCAGCCGGGCAGGGGAGGGAGAATGTAAGGAAAGGTGGTGGGTCGAGACAAGGACGGGGAGAGATCGTGCAGCAGTTACCGTCAAGGGAAAAACAGGCTCAGCTTGGGGAGATTAGTTTAATTTAGTGCCAATCAAAATCAGAGTAGGATAATGAGACAAAAGACCAAATCTTAAAACCCCTCCCCCCCACCCCTCCCTTCTTCCCGGGCTCAGCTTCACTCCCGAATTCTCTCCCTCCTCCCCCCGAGCGGCGCAGGGGGACGGGGAATGGGGGTTGTGGTCAGTTCATCACACCTGGTCTCTGCCGCTCCTTCCTCAGGGGGAGGACTCCTCACCCTCTGCCCTGCTCCAGCCTGGGGTCCCTCCCACAGGAGACCGTCCTCCATGAACTTCTCCAACATGAGTCCTTCCCACGGGCTGCAGTTCTTCACCAGCTGCTCCAGCCTGGGTCCCCCCACGGGTGCCGTCCTTCAGGAACAGGCTGCTCCAGCCTGGGTCCCCCCACGGGTGCCGTCCTTCAGGAACAGGCTGCTCCAGCCTGGGCCACCGCGGGGTTCCAGGTCTTGCCAGCAAACCTGCTCCAGCCGGGGCTCCTCTCTCTCTCTCTCCACGGGGCCACAGGCCCTGCCTGTGGATGGTTATGGGTTTCTCCATAACCTTTTTTTACCATCACGTTTGAAACTCCCCAAAATATCAGTGATAAATTTCTCTGTGCACCTGGGAAGAATTGGTGAAAGAAAGATGAGGTATAGAAGAAAAAGTAAAAGTTGGATCATGTCAAGATGATACAGACGATTATAAAGTATGTGCACTACCACGTTGTTCCAGCATTAAATTATTATGTCTCCTACCTAGTAGCAATTTACACCCAGGTATGCCTGCGGTGCATCCCTGTCTGTCCTCTAACACCATGCTGTCTTACTCCATGTACCTAAAACCTCTTTTAACACTATTCCTCCAATGAGATAATAAGCAGGAATAACCCTTTATTCCATCAGACATTGGCTCAGGATCCAGGTGGGTGATGAATGGGGTTATAACCCTCTGTTTAGATCTAAGGGCCTTCCTTCGGAAATGTGTGTCCCAATCATAAACCCAAATGTTCCACAGCCATCCCTGTGTTCTACTAACAAAAACTATAAGGAGAACTTGCATGATGATGTGCTGGTCACATTTACAACATCCTTATAATAGTTCTAGGACTTCATAGTAGCTATCCTGAAAGGGAACTACACCATGCTTTCCCTGACAGATTGAGAACAAATCCAGCAGCATAAAATTTCCCTTTCCACAGGGTCAAAAAGTTTCATTACAAGAGAAAATCTCAAGCTTCTCTCAGTGAATTACATTGTTGCATGTTCAGTGATCGTGTAATTAAAAAGAAAAATCAGTTTCCATTGTATTTGATTTTATTAGGTACTAAGAAATGCGTTAACAACTGTAGCTCTAAATTTAAATATCGCAACGAAAATATCTACTATAAAAAAGCAGTTCCTGGCTTTGCTTTTTCTGTAGTTTGCTTGTTTATATTTCACTTACTGTGAGTACCTTTACTACTAGTAAGAAAAGGTTTTGGATAAAATGCTCATCCAAACCTACTGAAGCTCTTTTAATCTGCTCTTTTCTGATGTGTTCCCAAACACAATGTTTTCTCTCCAGTCAACCCCAAATTACTTCTGACTTTCATTTCCCTGGGTAATATCCTTCAGTAGTAGCCAAGTAGCTGCACTGTGGGTGGATGGAAAACTTCCGTCAAAGTAATTCTATGCCATGCCATGCCATGCCATGCCATGCCATGCCATGCCATGCCATGCTCTTCTAAACTGGTGAAGGAAATACAGCAGCAAGTGATTTCATCCAGTGTGCTCTTTTGCTTTGTGGCTGAAGTGAACAGTTTCCCGATAAGCAAATTTTTGGGGATCGTAAAGGTCATCTTACCTGCTCAGCCTTCTAGCTGTACTTCTAAAACTTTTAAGATTATGAAGTGGCCTAACAGAGCTTTATCTCTCTCAGCTACTTGTGCAAGTGTCCTCATTTTGTCAAAACTGTCAGGTGCAGATTTTTGCTTCTGACGAAAGAAATTTTTACCCTCTACACTATGATGGGGTGTACAACCAAAATGTAAGCAAATCTTTATTTGGTTTCATTGTTTAATCACGAGGAGAGATTAGAAAGTGACCCTCCCACACTGATGTTGAATGTCTTCAACAGTTCTCAGGATGCTACTGCAGGACCAGTGGGACTGGGCACAGAATGGGAACGTGGTATTTCTTCACCTCCATCCCGGTCTTTTAGAAAATACCTTACAGATGAGATACCTTGTAGACAGCTCCTATACCTAGACAGCTCATGTAATTTTTCTCCCACCCTAACATGAATTAGTGACGTGTCTCTGAATTTCTTGCACACTGCTGCAAAGGTGAGCCACACCGCAAACTGTCAAACCGAGGTGCCCTCTCAGACACCGGAGCAAAATCAGATATGTCACAGACCTGACTGAAAATTAAATTTGAAAAGGCTGTGCTGTAAACTACTGTAGCTACATTTACCTTCCGCTTGCTTATATCACGTTAGTACTAGATCCTAAACTGTGACTTAAACTTTTAAAATTTTAAAAATTTTATTTTCATGCCTTGCCTTACAAGCCAGCTCTTAAGTGGCTGTTTAAGACAGTGGTGGTTAAGCTGTGGCTTTCAAGATTATCCTGAGTGAAAAACAAGTAGGGACCCCCTGGAGATTCCAAGGGATTCTAGAGGAGGTGCTGCAGGGATCAATGCCACTTTCATTACTATTTTCATGGCTCATCAACGAAGCACATACTGTGACTTAACTCTAGTGCTGAACACACATGACACAGCCCTGGAGGAAACAGGAGTATAATGCTCTAGGATGTTCCTATTCTCTGCACTGAAAGACTGATCTACTGAGTCAAAGAAAACCATCTGTTATTACCTAGCGAATTTCCTCCTAAAGAAACATGTGCTTCAGCAGATTGCTTTACTTCACTACTCTGGGAAGATAAAAACAAGCACAACTGTTTAGGTGACAAAGACTCTGATACTCTTGAGTTTTTTTTGAGTTATAAAAATGATATGCTCTAATCAAAGGTTTTGGTGGATAGTTTTTCATCTGTGTGGGGCTGTTTTGTTTTTTGGTTTTTGTTGGGTTTTTTTTTTTTTCAGCGTTTGTAAGAATAATAAAGAACCAGCTCAGGAAAAAAAAAAAGTAGAACCATTACATTAGGGAAAAGAACCTCAGTCAGACTGCAATAGTCCAGAAATAAGTCTCTGGAAGTCACTTTAGTTGAATAGATTTAAGGTGAGTCCAAGATCACAATCTCAGTTATTACTATTGTTATACTATTAGGAAAAAAGTGATGAATAAAAGTTAGCTTTTTTAAATGGCTATAGCTGGAGCTATAGGTGATTGAAAAGTCAAGTCACACGCCAGTGATGTTCTCTTTTATCGTTTAGCAAAATGGCAGCTGTGATTAGAAAATCAGGGATTAGACTTTTCTGTTTTCTAATGTGTAGCAATATTCTGCACCTTGTTATACCTTCCTATAAAATGGATTGCTAACAGTAAAAGTTGAGGCCAGGTTAATTCATATTGTAAATATAATCAGACAACCATAAATTAAATGCACTGTGTAAATGTCAAGTACTACTAATATTGTAAAGTATATTTGATTAACTTGGTAATTAAGGCAGAATTTTTCCCCTGTCAGCACCTTTTGACATCTGATCTCTGGAAAGAATAGTTGTGATTTGTTCTTTAAGATGCTTTCCTGACAAAATTGCATGCTGCTTTCTGATCTCAGGCTCATTATTCCTGGCGGTGGTTTGTGAAGATGTGTCAAGGACCAAAGAGAACCTGCTGATTTCTAGGTTCTAGATTCTAGCCCTGAGAAAATATCACTTTGGTTCATAAACTCAATAAATCTGATACAAAAGTTACTGCTAGAGAACTATTATGTACCTCCATCCTATCTAATTTACCTTATTCCTTATCTGTTATGCTTGGTTTTAAGATAGAATTATCTAGTAAAGTCAAACCATCTCACATATCTTGAACTGAACCACTGTGTACCTCAGGGAACAGATAGGTCACAACAATAACTCTGAGTTGGAAAGTTGTGATAGACAATAGTCTGGATTTTATCTAAACGTATGGTAGCCTTGCCAGCCTTAGCTGAGTGTCCAAATAACCTCATAAATTCACATATGTTCAGTATCTAATATTTTCCCTTCTTTTTGCTCTCAGTCTCCCAAATTTAACAGATCATTGATACTACATGAGCAGATCAGTGTAACAGGAGCTCCACTTCCTATGGACACAGAAGTCTTAGGCTATATATTGCTATCCATAGCATCACATAGTAAAAGCATAATCCCTCAAAAAAGGCGATACTGTCTTTTAAAGTACAGCATTTCTAATAATGGGTGCTGAAAAACAGCTAATAAATAAGCTTTTCTGGTGACTCTGAAAGGCATCACATGATGCTCTTTCATGTATTGTGCATTAATGAAAGATCCCTTCATCAACAAAGTTTATTTCTGTTTTTATTGAAAGGATATAACTAAAAGAAAAATGAAACCATTTTTAAAACTCAAATCCTACATTCTTTACATACTCACCAAAGAAATGAACAAGACTGACATAAACTGCAGAGCACACAAAAAATTCCATCCACAATCAACAATAATAAAAAGTTAAAATATATCCCCCCTGTCTTGCAATGAAGATCTATGGATCTCTTATGTGAAACTGAAAAAAAAAAACCAACCAAACAAAAAAAAACCCCAAAACAGCCCAAGGAAATGTTTTTCTCTTAATTGAGAGTTTGGATACCCTGATATCCTTTCTGAATGTTCATGGTAGTTTTTAACAAGCTGAATAAAAAGTAATCCCAACTGAGCACCACTTTTAGCTGCAAGCAAAGCAAAACAAAATAAAACAAATCTGTATAAAAAGTGAAAATGCTATGAGCTTTCTATGAAGACCCATGTTCAAGCAGGAAAAATTTTCCTCTGCAGCCTCAGATCTGAGCTTCTCTCCTTCAAGCTGGGCACACTGACAAGCAACTAAAGGAATTTCATTTGTCAATAGCCTACTGCAACTGCAGCAAATTAATGAGGATCTGGTGTCATTCCCCTAGTCCTGCGGTGAACTCAATGTCTGAAGCACAGTGCCTGTTGGTATATCTTTTGCAGTCGACATCACATTATCCAGTATAACATCAGTATCAAAGGTTCGGAAGCTTCTCAGTGGAATTTCTGGTTTGTTCTCCAAAAATTATTCATAAACAATTGATAACTATTGACTTTTCCTTTGTCTCATTAATGATATTAAAGTACAGAAGTATGAATTTTGACAGTGTTCGTCAACATTTAGTATGCCAAGTTGAAGTGGAATGGCATACTTACAATTATTTTTGTATATATATCTCATACATTTCTTTAAATGACCAGCAACATTCCTGTAGCAATGTTACTTCTGGAAATGTTTCCATGGTGAGGGCAGGGAAAGCATCCTATCAGAAACACTTAATTTTATTACACGATATAGAAACCAAGGTAAATGGTAAAAAAATAGTCTTATGGGTACTGCATTCTGGGAATTATAGTAATGACTTCAAAGGTTTTGATGTGCAATTAAATTTCAAAAAGGATATTTCATGTGACAAAGTGTTATGCTCAAAATCCTGTTTATGGTCAAAGAGGAAACATACCTGTATTTAAATTTAAAAATGTATTTATTATATCCAACACCTTAAGAACCAGATCACAATTAGCCTCAATCTAATTGTTACAAAAAAAGAAGAATAATGCAGTTAACATTGGAATACACACACTTTTTAGGTTCTACTCCTTTTCCTGGTGTTATGATCATCGTTCCCTGGCTCTTTTGATCCCCAAAGCCAGTGTGCTCATCCTGGTGGTGGTGGTGGGGTGGATGCTACAGTGAGTCATCAGCATCTGGAGACCTTCACCAAGAGAAGCATTTCTAGCCCTGCTGCAGTCTCTTGCTCTCCCTCTTTACTTCTCAAATATTGAATGACAACGGCTAAATATTTGCCTTTTATTTTCCTCACAGATTTCTGTAGCATTCAGCTATCATATACTCTGCTAACCTTGGTATATCTCTAGGCATGCAGCTAGCTAGTTGGACGAACATAAATACATTTTGGTAAATATCCGCAGCGACCATTCAAAGCTGGAGAAGTAGTTGTGAAACATCATACCAGATCAGTGTGTTTGGTTAGGCGTTCACAGGGTTGCACTGCTGTGAACACATCCAGCCCCCGCAGAAGCTGACTGAGAGGCACAGAATAAGAGTTTGAACCAGGTCAGAAAGAGTCAGCACCCATACCCATTATATTTTCAGACCCTTTAGGAAGGCAATAATGATCCCACTGAAGTTCATCAAAGCTTACAAAAGCTAGCTCAAGTAGGTGAGAACAATCAATGGAGGTTTTCATAAGGGCATCACCAACCCCCAGGGCGGCCCTCGGGAGCCCTGTTGGGTTCCCTGGGGGTCTGTACCACTGTGGGACTGCTGGCTCCCCTCCAGATGCAGTCACTGGGAGATCTCCATTTGATCCCTGGGTCTTCCTATCCATACAAATGCAGAAGGTTCAGTGTGACTGGCCCCCACAAGTTGCAGGGATTAAAGCAACTTCTGTGTCTCAGCCCTGGTCCTTCACTGTATTCATACTGAGAAGAACGGAGCCAAGCTTGGGTTTTTCATTTTTAGAGCCTCCCATTTTTTTTCAGAAACCGCAGCACCATGCTTACCTTAAAACCACATCAGATCAGGAATATGTGCCAGGCTTTCTAAGCTGATTAAAATAGTTATGGAGGTGGTAGACATGCTTAAAGAACTTGTGATAGAATGACTAAGTTATCCCATGTACTTTGCAACCACAGAATCATGGAACAGTTTGTATGTATCATATCTTTGCCTGTGAAATAGTGACTTCAGTGTTCTCTGAATTAATTGCTTCATATGTAAAACTGGGAAATTCCTTAGAACAGTCCTGAGTTACACATAAATTGTTAATTCTGACTTTAAGTTAAAACTGGAAGACAAAAAAATGTGTTAACATTAATCATTTGAGCTCCAGCTATGGAAACAGAAAATTCATAGTTGGAAAAAATAATCATTTGTCCTTTTTCTGCTAGATCGTACATATTTTGCTTAGGGCTGTGTTGTGTGGCTTCAAGCATGCTGAAATCAGCAAAAGCAAAAAATTCTAATAATGTTACATGTGTGATTATAGAAATTTGCTCCCTTCTAACCTGCAGACTTGGAGAATTAATGAACTGTACTAAAAATGTGTTGCAGCCTTTGAATAATTTAAAATAGAACAACAGTACAACATGAATTGAGTTTCTCAAGCAAACTTTTTTTTCTTGGGAGAGCAGAGATTAAATAAACATGATGCTTTCCCTGTATGTAAATAAATATCACAGATATTTTGTCTACGATTTTAATTTGATAACACTTTGTAGTACATCTTACTGAGAATTGTAGTTTACTACTTAGCTCATAATTAATGTAAAGAGTTAAATGTACCATAATTCCATTGATGTTAGCAGATTTGAACCTAGGAAGAATGTAATCCATGAATTGTAACTATCATTCTTTTTGCAAAAAGTTATTTAGGAAAAACATATGAATTTTCTCCCTATAAACAGGTCAGGTGGTTTGAACTCTTTAAGTAGTTTTGTTAAACTGTCAGAGTGTCTTTTCTCATGTCTTGCCTGTTTAACTTGCTTGAGTAGAAATGTGATAGCAAACCTATTCTATATTTGTGGATCTTCGTTCTGTTCTTATCCATACATCGTGACAATGGACCTTCCACATGTTGTGACAATGGGACATCCATCTGTTTCTGATGTGAGTCCTGCTCCTCTGTAACCACCTGGTGTCTGTCTTTTTGTAAGCACTGAGTGTGACAGCCCAGTCTGGAAAGAGTTCTTTTTCCTGTATAAACTCTGGTATTGAAGTGTAACTGCCTTAACGAACTTTGAGATTGACAAGGCACTGAATGGAATGACTGGCTTTCCCTTGCTATGACTGGATATGCTTTACACACTTTACAGATGTATTCACATTTGATCTTCCATATAATCCTTAAAATTCTCCTGTAGTACAATTAAAAAATTAAAAAACCCAAACAACTTGTTATTATAAATGTTCCATGCGTATAATCAAACTAATAGAGCAATAGTAACAGCACTTAGCAGTAGAAAAGTGAAGTAATAATGTGTTTACATTTGCATTTTAGAAAGCATAAGCAACTAAAACCACAATGGCCTTAGTATTATTGAAATTAAACTACAGCTGATCTATGACTTCTGTATGCTACATCGTTATTCATTATGACTGTATGAAGGCTGGCCTGCGTTTCCATTGTTAGACGTAGTGAGTGCGTGCATGCACGTGAATATGTGTGTGTCTCCGCTGATGCCCACCATTAAACAATTTCCACAGGAGAACACAAACAATATATTTCCTTTCAGAATAGATTGAACTAAGTGGTGGTCACCTTAAACATAAATGGTCTTCTCTAAAGCCACTGGTTTCATGTAGTCCTACAGCTATACTGCTTCATTTTTCAATAGGCTGTCTTCCACCTAGACTATATTTTCTATGATCCCACCACCCTGGCCTGCAAAGATCAATCATGTGTGCATGTTACAGCAAATATCTTGCTGTAGTGCCCAGCAGGAGGAAAACTTTTGCTCTTACAAAGGATCTAATCGGAGAATTCCTGTGGAACAATCTTTTGCAGGACATAAATGAATGTAAAATACATTTTAGAGGTATCATATAGATACTTTGACTATTTTAATGTACAAAAGCAGAGAAGAGTGAAAAATCACGGTTTATTAGTTAAAATATTATCCAAATATTGGGCAAGCAATATGGGACAGAATTGTGAGGGCAGTGGTCTTCCACAATTTTATATACAGTGAAAATGTTTTTAATTGTAAAAGCATTACAGATAGGTATCTTTCTTTTTCAACAGATACTTCAGGCTAAACATAACAATGTACAAATTTAAAAAGATAATTTTGTGTTATAAAATCACAGATCTGCCTCACAAGAGACCAAAATTATTCAGATTACTTTTTTTGTGTGTTCTGCTTAGAGGCATACTATGAAACATGACCAATAGTTTGATCTCCTTGTTAAGAATGTCACACAGCCATTTTGGGAAACTGCTGTTACCCTGGAGACCAAAAGTAGACTTTACCTGGACAATTTCAACCTCTTGTGAAGTATATGAACCAGAACTTGAACAGACCCCACTCAAAAATACAATAAGATGGGTATGAAAAGTTGAAAAAACAGTAATTAGTTTAAAAATCTCAATTTAAAGTTCAGGTTAATCAGTCAGGGAAGAATTTATCTCATAGCTCTGGTCACCTAGACTTACTTTATAGTCAAAATGTAAAATCAGGCACTTCACAGCATTGTTCTGCTAGACCTGTTTTGACGTTTTCTTTAGGATGCCATGAGGATATGAGTAGTGTCCTTGACTTCACATGTGGGATTCTTTTCACTTAACGCACATGAACTTAGGGCTCTCTCTAAGCGAACAAAAGATCCAGGCTCCCATTACAGTCACTGGGCACCTCATCAATGCAATCAATGGAGTCTGTGGTGTCTAATGAGCCTTTCTGACTCTGAAGCAGACAATGATATCTGGCCTACTGAGCAGCATTCTAGGTAATATTTACTGAATTGCATATCCAGCACACATGCAGACACCTACATGTCAGCACCTGAAGTGAGGGGTCCTAATCTGCAAGTTGAATGTCACTAAATTTATAGTAGTAACTGTGAAAGGAGTCTACTGTTGAGTAGTTTATATGTACAAGCCACACTACAGGTACCTCTATTGAATCAAACCAGTTACATCACTGGTGGGCAAGTAAATTTTACGCAGCTGTCTGCTGTTTGATTTGCCAACAATGTCAACCTTTACATGCTGAATGTCCACCTCTCCTTTTGTCAAGAACCATATCATCTTCATATGCTCTCTGTATTTTTGGTTGGTAACTCCTAATTCTCAATCTAAACAATCTCTTTCATTATCTTTTCTTCTCTGATGTCTGTTCAAAATGAAACAGTAAACAAAAATTACCTTAAAATATAATTTAATGTAACTTTGAGAAAAAGATGTAAATATCCAAAACATGTTAGTTCTTGCAATACCAAGATTATTCTTCTCCCTGAATTGTGATTAATTGTTTGTGGTTTGACCATAAACCATCGACTTTTCCTGCAATTCCTTAGCTCTCTCACTTCTTTACAGTATGTTGTAATGGAAGTTGAAAATGATGGAAGAAGGTATGAAAAGAGAGTCTGCTTTATGTAAGCAAATTCAACCAGGTTTTCAGACAGCTTAAGTACAAACTGCCTGCAAAGAGTCAAAGTCTCTGCTTTGCTGCAGAAATCAGTCATCTGGGCAAATGATGACCCTTCAAATTGAGGTAGAATGACCCCATTGTCATTCTAGGGTCATTTCAACAGAAAAAAATAAAAATGGAAACTTGGAAAAATGCATTATATTATGTATAAATTAATAATTTAATATCTATTTTCTTTAAGGAAACCACAGCTGCATAGCAGACTACAAGAAATGAACTAATGTTTCAGTCTCTTTTTGAACAAGCAGGTTAAACACCTACACTGTGTCTCGCTGGAATAGAGTTCATAGAATCATACAATTATTGATTCATATAACAGTTTGGATTGGAAGGGAGCTTTAAAGGTCATCTAGTCCAACCCCCCTGCAATAAGCAGGGACATCTCCAACTAGATCAGGTTGCTCAGAGCCCCGTCCAACCTGACCTGGAATGTTTCCAGGGATGGGGCATCTACCACCCCTCTGGGCAACCTGTGCCAGGGTTTCACCATCCTCATTGTCAAAAATTTCTTCCTTATATCTAGTTGAAATCTACCTTCATTTAGTTTAAAACCACTTAATGTTTTAAATGTTAATTAACCCTTCTCCTATCACAACAAGCCCTGCTAAAAAGTCTGTCCCCATCTTTCTTATAAGGCAACTCTAAGGACTGGAAGGCTGCAATAAGGTCTCCCCAGAGCCTTCTCTTCTCCAGGCTGAACAACCCCAACTCTCTCAACCTGTCTTCACAGGAGAGGTGTTCCATCCCTCGGATCATTTCTGTGGCCCTCCTCTAGGCTTGCTCCAAAAGGTCCATGTGTTTCCTGTGTTAAGGGCTCCAGAGCTGGACACAGGACCCCAGGTGGTGTCTCAGCAGAGCGGAGGGGCAGAGTCACCTCCCTCAACTTGCTGGCCACGCTTCTTGGGATGCAGCCCAGGAGTTGGTTGGCCTTCTGGGCTGTGAGCGCATGTTATTGGCTCATGTCCAGCTTTTCATCCACCAGTACCCCCAAGTCCTTCTGGGCAGGGCTGCTCTCAATCCCTTCATCCCCCAGCCTGTACTGATGCTGGGGGTTGCCCTGACCCAGATGCAGGACCCTGCACTTGGCCTTGTTGAACCCCATGAGGTTCACACAGGTCCATACCTCAAGCTTGTCCAGGTCCCTCTGGATGGCATCCTGTCCCTCAGGTGTGTCAGTCGCACCACTCAGCTTGGTGTTGTCTGCAAACTTGCTGAGGGTGCACTCCATCCCACTGTCTATTTCACTTATGAAGATATTAAAGAGTACTGGTCCCAGTATGGACCCCTGAGGGACACCACGCATCACTGATCTGTCTGGACATTGAGGCATTGACCACTATCCTCTGGATGCAACCATCCAACCAATTCTTCATCCACCCAACAGCCCACCCGTCAGATCCATATCTCTCCAATATAGAGAAGGATGTTGTGGGTGACTGTGCAAAAGTACTTACAGAAGTCCAGATGGGCGAGATCCATAGCTCTTTGCTTGTTCACTGATGTAGTCTCTCCACCATAGAAGGTTACTAGGTTGGTCAGGCAGGACTTGTCCTTGGTGAAGCCATGCTGACTCTCTCAAATCACCTCCCTGTCCTCCATCTGCCTATAACACAGGTTCTAGGAGAATCTGTTACATGATCTTCCCAGGCACAGAGATGGGGCTGACAGTTCAGTACTTCCCAGGGTCCTCCTTGGTACCTTTTTTAAAAAGGGTAGTAAGTTAATTTTCTTCACAGCAGCTCCTGTGGTGCTATGTTTTGGATTTGTGCTGAGCACAGTGCTGATAACACACCAGTGTTTTAGCTATTGCTGAGCAGTGCTTACACAGCATCAAGGCCTTTTCTGTTTCTCATCCCATGCCACAAGCAAGGAGTCTGGGGGTGCACAAGAGGTTGAGAGGGGACACAGTTGGGACAGCTGACCCCAGCTGACCAAAGGGATATTGCATACCGTATGACTTCATCCTCAGCAATAAAAGCTGGGGGAAGAAGGAGCACGGGGGGATGTTTGGAGTTATAGCATTTGTTTTCTGAAGTAATCATTATATGTGATGAGGCCCTGCTTTCCTGGAGATGGCTGAACACCTGACTGCTGATGGGAAGCAGTGAATGAATTCCTTATTTTGCTTTTCTTGCACACACAGATTCTGCTTTACCTGTTAAACTTTCTTTATCTCACCCCAGGAGTTTTCTCACATTTGCCCTTCCGATTCTCCCCCCATCCCACTGTAAGGGGAGCGAGCGAGTGGCTGTGAGGGGTGAGCTGCCAGCCAGGGTTAACTCACAATAGTCCTTTTTGGCACTCCACATGGGGTGAGACTTTTTATTACTCTGAAGTCCCTTTAACTTCCACCATCCACAAATAACCCCACAGGGAACAATAACAATTTCACGTCTGTGATATATGTGTTCCTTGTATTTTGATCATTGAAGAATTTTACAATACGGATAGTTCCTGTTTCATCTATGACAACAATAGTTGCCATTTTTCAAGTTTTGTCTTTTCAACTAATTGCAAACTAATCAGCAGGATTTCACTTTGCATATGGATCAGTGGTCAATTTGAGCTGTATTTGAGCTGCACAACATTTGTAACTGTTAAGAACTTTTCTTAAAAGAGTCATTTCCTGCATGGAAAATATTATACCACGTGCCTTGTAGCCACACAGTAATGGAGAATTTCTCCAGAGAACTTGTAAATCAATAGACAAAAGGACACCCATTTTCTAGATGGACAAACTGAATATAGAGTTTCTAGTGGAAACTGTCCATACTTAAGTTGATCCTTAAGCACTTCTAAAAGTCGCCAACTTGGGTGTTTTCTCAAGATCTCAGGACTAAGTCTATGAATTTCTCTCTCCTGAAGGAGTGACCAAGATCTTAATTGGGACACCACTGTTCCTTGGCATGTCTGACAAGGAGAGGACAGTAATAATCTCTGCACATGTTCTTCTTAGTAAAGGATGACACTTTTACCATGACAGAGCTTGTGCCACAAGTTGCACATGCAGTTCCAAGAGCAGAAAGAAGGTTACAGGTTTTGCAGGATATCAATTTATTTATTTCCTTCTGTAGGTCTTGTGTATCACTGTATTGGCAACATACGTTACTGTCGTGGTTTAGCCCCAGCCGGCAGCTAAGCACCACGCAGCCGCTCGCTCACTCTCCCTCCCGCAGTGGGACGGGGGAGAGAATTAGGAAAAACCTCGTGGGTTGAGATAAACACGGTTCAATAGGACAGAAAGAAAGAAGGGAACAATAATGATAATACCAACAAAGGAATGTATAAGAACAAGTGATGCCCAATACAGAAATTGCTCACCACCCCGTGATCGACAGCCCGTCCCCGAGCAGCGATTTCCGCCCCCCGGCCAACTCCAGTTTATGTACTGGGCATGACGTCGGATGGTAGGGAATATCTCTTTGGCCAGTCTGGGTCAGCTGTCCCGGCTGTGTCCCCTCCCAGCTCCCCGTGCACCCCCAGCCTGCTCGCTGGCAGGCCAGCACAAGAAGCTGGACTGTCCTTGACGGCTCAGCAACAACCCAAAACATCAGCACATTATCAACAGTTCCTCATCCCAAATCCAAAACACAGCCTCACACTAGCTTCTGTGAAGAAAACCAGCTCTATCCTGGCTGAAACCAGGACAGTTACATTTGCATTGGTTAGTCCTTCAGTGTTTTTTCCATATAAAATGTATATATTTTCTACACGTATCTGGTTTTAAGAAGAGGTCAATTATCCTTCTATGACCAAAAAATTTTGAAGCATTTATTCTCTTATGAATCATGATTCCTTCTTTTATTTGCCTATGCCTATGTTCAGAACATACCAAATACAAAGCTTGATGTCTATCCGATATCAATAGGAATTGTTTATAAACTCAGATGAAACCAAATAAAAAACAGCAACTCAGCAGGAACTTCCATTTTGTAAACTAATAAGTGTTTAATTCTTATAACAAAATAGGACATTTTTCAGAGGTGTTCAGCTTCTACTAAAAAGGGAAGGGGATTGTAACTGACAAATAGATTCTAAGCATTCTTGAACGTTTGTCTATTTGACAGTAATTGTAAAAATCTGGCCTTGCTGAGTTAAGATTTGAGGATCCTTCACCATCCTATCAATGGGGAAAATTTCGTTGCTAAAAAGAATTAAAAAAATTCTATATAATTTTGTCGCAGCTTGCAATCAAGGGGAATTGGGATCTGTAATGTGAATACCCCAGACAATTCTTTACAGATGATAATTGTTAATTATCATCACCTGTTTATAATTTCAGTTAACAAGGTACTTTGACTAAGGATGCTGACTTTTAGAGAGTGCTCATACTTTTTTCTGAAGGTAAAAATAATGGCAGAAGCTCTATGATATTAGGGCTAGACCCTTTTTACTTGAAAATAGGCAGTGAAGCTGCTTTCTCTAGGTTTCAATATAAGGCAAGAAATCAACACATCCCAAAAGCAGTTCAATCTCAGTCTCTTATTGCCTGTAATAGTCATAGGGGTTACGTATCCCAGCCTTAGCTGAAACTCTTGAGTCCTGCTTGAGGTAAATATGCAGTTAGGGTCTTTGCTATGTTGTGACAGATTTTTTGCTGATCAGAATCTCCTCTAAGATTTCAGTAATTTATAGGGCACATATATAGTTAAGTAGTTGTTGAAGGTCTAAACCTATCCTTATAAAATCTAAGTTTAAAGGTGGAAATCCATACTAGCAACCCATTTTAAGAACTGGTGAACTGAGACATGAAATTACTTCATTTTTTGGTTTGGTTGATAACAGAAAGAAAAGCTTCCTGAAATGTAAATTGGTCCTTAAAACTGCCTTTTCTTTTCCTCTTTCACTTGCCTCAATAAAAAAGGAAAATTTGTTCTAGAGGTCTGAGCTCTGATCTTGCAACAATAATAGAGCTTTGCCATTGCCATGCGATAGCACTGGATCAAGCACACAAAAAGCAACTTGGTCATGAGTGAAAAAGAAAGGTTTTGAGCCTTCAGTCATAGACCAGATTCCTATTAGTTTAAAAGGATTATATTTATTGATAGAATGTTCAACAGGAAGACTATAATTTTCTTTATATATTGAAGAACATGTGTGATTTTCTTTAAAAGATACATTGATGTAGCATAAAATGAATAAAATAAAAGATTCAGCATAAATCTGAGGAAAGGCTTTATGGCTATCCTCAGATTCATCTGATGCTGCAAAGATATGAAAGGAGGAGTTCAGTTAACGTTCATGTTAAGCTGAAAGTGAAATGCATTTAAGAAGAGAGTTGCAATGCAGGTTGAATGAAAAATCCCAGGAACTGTGGACTTCTGCTGTCATTTGCACAAAGACAGTTTTTAAAACCAACAGTACACCTCATGAGAGTTAAGGTAAAAAGAAAAAAAAAAAAGAGCACTTAAAGTAAGGCCATCAGTCTAGAAAGGATTTAAATACAATCTGTCAATGTGGTGAGTATTTTTCTTTGATTCAGTGAAAATCCTTTGCTGTGGACTCTATTTTTAACGTATGAGTAGTTTTGTGAAGTCTGTTTCAACCAGAACTATACGTCAGAGTGTGGGCATGTATATAAAGGTTTACTTGGTGGAGGATGGAAGCTGTTAGCAGGATGAACCTGTGGCTTGATATTTATTTATTTTGAAAATGTAAAATATATCTTAAAAGAACAAGAAAGAACTGGCTAGATGAGAGCAATTCACCTGGTATATAATTCTTCTTGATGCCAAGTTTAAAGTGCTTGAGGCTCTTCAACAATTTTGTGAGAAAAGGAATACTACTTATGTTACTGGATGGTATGGATAACATACATCTATCCAGAGGACTGACTAGAGGATACAAAAGCACCCTGATTAAGAATTCAACAACTTGTGCAGTAAGCTTACCTTTATCTTGTTCATCATGTTTTAGCTCTGCAGAGATGCCTTCTTTCACTATCCTTTCTGCCTTTCCAGTTTATCTTGACATAAACAGCACTTAACACTATAAACCATCCTGCTCACTTCCAGCTAGAATTTTTCCTGAGTTCATTTTTTTATTTGTTTTGGGAAGAGAGAGATGGAAAAGGAGAACAGGAGGGAGGTTTCTATTTTTAGTTGTTTGATAATGACTATTTAGTCAATTAATTTTTTTTAGTGACTAAGATGTTTTGGAGCACTTGTGGCTTACACTGCGATTTAATCTCATCCAGCATTGTACAGCCAGTTATATTGCCTCCTATTTGAAAGAGCATGTTTGGGATTGTAAGACTAGAACTTGAGGATGGGTTTTTTTGACAATTTTTCCTTCACTAGCAACAGATATGTTGAAACACACAAAGTATTTTTGTTCTACCATTACAGAAATGCAGTAGAATAACAAGAGCCTTTCTCAAGGGCCCTTTTATTTGCAGTTTTGAAATAGCATAGAGTGTAATGTTACTAATGCAGGCTGTAAGATTTTTTACATTGTCAAAGAAACGGATGTAATAATCCCTTTATGTCAGTGAAAATAAACTTTATGCTGAATAAAAACATACAAAAATTTCATCTTCCTTTTCTGTGCAAATAATATAGGTCAAGTCTGGTGTTGTTTGCTACATGTTGGTACTGTATGTATTATTTGCAATGGACATGAAAAGCTAAGGAAAAAACATGACAGACTGTAAAAAATGATATTTGGAACAGAATGAGAAAAGGTGTACAGGAGTGCATGTATACTTACACGCATTAGGAACAATCTTATAAATCGTAAGTTACAGAAATGGCCTAGTTACTGATTTAGTAAGTTTTTAACATAATAGCTGATAGGCATCTACATAATATAATTGAAAAATTGATTAAGAAGCAAGTATGTTTGTTCCATATATATTTAACAAAAACCCCTCAGTTACACAAGTGAAAATCTAGAATAATTTTAAGTCGTACTGATGAAAGTCCAAACTGTAGTGTAGTGTTGTTAATACAAAACAGACTGTGAAATAGTTATTGCTTTCTAGAGCATCTTTAGCCCTGTTTCCAGAATTATATAATTAATTTTCTTTGAAATATGAGAGATGTGCAAATGAAATCAAATGAAATGAACACCTATGTGGGGACATTTTCTAATAAAATCTTCATCATGACCTACTGCAGTCAGGCAGCACGCAGAATGATATTTGATATTTTTATTTTTTCCTGTGTTGATACCAAGGGTATACGTTATTATACGGAAAATATTGGCCCATCACAAATCACAATAAGCTAATATAGTTCTTTCATGATTCATAAGTCTTTTCAAAAGGATTTTTATTTCATATGTTATGAAGATAACATTAAAAGCATAGGTCCAATGTTGTTAAATCATACGTTGAAGAAATTTTGTTACTCATTAAAACATTTTATGAGGAATCAATGTTTTGCCTCCTAATAGCAAGGAAAATATAGGTGATTTTACAGAGAGGTTTTTAGACAACATTCTTTAAATAAGCATATACATTATTGCATGTTCTATAGTAAAGAGTAAAAAATAAGAACTGATGCTACTCCGTTAACTGAAAATTCTCCTTGACATTAAAACACAATTTTGCTTGTAGAAAGACTTCTGGAGTTTTCAGTATTGGTATTTATTTATTATGCAAAGACTAAATCTTGTTAAAGACATATCAGCTTTTAGTAGTCTTTATATTATTTTGTATTATGATGTTATACCCAATGAGCTAATGTAAAAAATTCTAGCTCAACTTCAGGTCCATACTGATTCATACCAGATAGACTCTTAGATGCACTCACCATTAGGATTGTCTTGATCTAAAAGCAGAACTCTTATTCAATACATATGTAACAGTTTCATCCCAGAAAAAGTATTCTTAAATACTAAAAATATAATAATCTCATTTAGTGATAAATTTATAATACAAAGCAACTTGAAGTTTCGGATTGCAGAAGTTCTTGAAAGGTTAATTAATCCTATTTAAATTGGCTTCAACCGTACTGATCTCAATGGGATTTTTCCATTAGAGGGGTTTAATCACAAAAAGTATACTACAAACTGGCTTATGAATGATTTCTGGTTGTTCTTTCTGATACATATTTTATTTATTTTATTCTTTGAAAATAATACCAACAATACCAGAGCTACTTACCTCTGCAACAGGGATACCTGTTTTAAATACCCTGGAGGTATTTAAAAGACATGTAGATGTGGTGCTTAGGGACATGGTTTAGTGGTGGAATTGGCAGTGCTAGGTTTATGGTTGGACTTGATGACTGTAAAGGTATTTTCCAACCTAAACAATTTTATGAGTCTATGTGGGTAAAGAAATCTGGATATGTGGTTGGAATTAGCCATAATTACATTGGTGATGCTACCCATGGAATGAAAATAGCTTTTCAGTAGGTGTATATGGATTGCTCACCACAGCAAATATATTTAATTGACTCAAATGTCCATGACTCATTCACAGGAAGTTTGATTTTGAAAGGAGTCAGCAAATGAAGTTTGAAAAAGGTTTTTCTTAAGTTCCTAATTTTCAAATCTATTTTCTGTAAATTTTTTTTTTCAACAGCATACCTCCACATTTTTCATTTGATTGATCCTTCAGTGAAAGAAGCTTCAGGGGAAAGCACTAAGCCATAATATCTGGATGAGCCTCCATATTTACTTAACTATGTGGAGGTGTTCTCCATCTCATTCCACATATACAAAGAGCTCTCCTCTACTGCAGCCTCAAATTTCCTCCTCACACTTGCCTGTATACAATCTACTTGTCAATCTCATGCATGTTAAAACAAAAGATTATCCTAACTCTGGAGAGGGGGATAAAATATTGACCTCACTCAATCCAGATTTTTCAAATCTGTAGGGCCTTACACACACAGGCTTTTGCAAATTTGGGGAGGGTTGCTAGGTAGGTGTAAATGGAAGTTGGCTTTTGTAAAATTCTCTCATCAACTGAGGATTTCATAGGATAGAAGAATTTATCTTTATTCTACGAATCTTTAATCTTCTTTTTCTAGGAGAAAAAGGATGGGTTGGCAATTTTGGAAAAAAATCAAAATATTCAGTCTCTGTGAAAATTTTTTTTTATATTTGACTAAGAAATAGAACAGAAAGTTACTCACAATGAAGATAGGAAAGGCTTTTAACTAGCAATTAGTTGTAACAGCTTTTATTTAAAGACACATTCATTCTAAATACAGGGCACTTTACAGCAGTGTAAGTTCTTTTTTGTATTGGTATCATTTCCTCTGTACATAGAAAGCTATGACCTTGGATCGTATTTAATAGATTTCTCACTTGTAGCTTCCAAAGGCAGCATCAATTTTGCATCATTTCTCTCACCAGCTGCACTTTTGTTCAGGCGGTTTACCGCATATGCATGGATAGTTATATTCTTTATTCTAAACATGACAGTTTGTCCTTTTACTCTTTGATGTTTATTTTGACAAGAGCAAAGTAACAAGCAATGCCCATTAAAAAAAAGTCTCTTACAAGAGCAAATTCAGAAGCATTGCCAGCCCCTACATGCACATTTACAAGAAAACTTGACTCACTGGTTTGAAGAGTGCTCTCTTAATACAACTTATATTTTTAAGTCCTATCCCTTTCCAGAATTGACAGTTGAACCATTATCGAAAGGAGAAAGATTATTTAGATTCTACTGTTGAGAAGCACTTAAAATAATTCTAGCTGGCATTGACTTTTTAAAAGCTGTATTTTCAAACTTAAAATTAGAATCTTTTTTATAGATTAATACCTGTGACAGTGAATTATACTTCAGAGTCATTAAAAAAATTGTATTCACTTGTATATGATTTTGCTTGGTGCATTTGAAAACACTTTTGTCCATACTCACAGAAATATTCAGGCAGTATCATGGGAAGTGTAAGTCATTTCTTACAGTCACATGTTGGAGCTCTGTAGCACCAGGAATAAACCTTACATATCCCAAGACATAAGACAATGACCCATCTCCTGGATCTCACTTTCTCTCTTGACAGAGGAACTTTTTACCTACAGTGTAAGCCAGTGATAGGGCAAAAAGTGATTTATGATAGGATGCACCTGTCCTTGCCAGAATTTAGCCATTCAAAAGTTCATCTTTTCTCATGGTAGTATCGCAGAGAGGTGCCTATCTGTCTCCATTGACCTCACAACATGTCCTGATGAGTGACTTAAATTAGGTGTCATTTCACTAATAGGTAAATGTGAGACATATCCTAACCTCTAACTCTAAAACATTGTAGTGTCTGTCTTTGCCGGGACCCTGCTGTGAAACAGAATTCCCTCTCCCAGTTTTCAGGCTTGTGTAAAACAGTAAGCGATGCAGAATAAGATTTATAAAAACAAGCACAGTAATAGGGAAGCCTATCTATCAAATAGAAAAACATTCAGTTTGTGGAGCCTGTACCAGATAATGATTACCAGGAGATGCTGGTACATTTACAAGGCTTCATCCCAATGAATACTCAGGTATCTAAAGTCAAAATGGACAAGTTTCAAAGGCAGAGTTTAAGAGTTTTTCCAACAGTTCTGTTGGCCGGTGTTTTATCTATGATTACCTTTACGTGTCTTGGATAATGCTCTACTACGAGGGTAGTGAGTTAAAAGAGTACCCTATCTCTTCCTCTGTCAGTTTTTTTTTGTACAAAATCCAACCTTGTAGGCTTGATTTTACAATGAGCACTGCAGACTGGGTCGTGCCAACTTTATGAACTCACTAAGTCCAGCAGTAGGTATGCAGTGCTGGATGGAGGGGATTATTAACAAGGCCTTTGGGTACCTACAAAGGCAGATACCTACTTCGTTTCTGCATATGTGTGAGTGTGTATAACATGCATACTTAAACATGAGACTCATGTAGCCATTTAAACAAATTTATGCTGCTGTGATCTGTGTTATGCCCCCCTATTTTGTTCTTCTTGATTATAGTTAAGGTATGGAAATTAATTACAGATTACACACACACACGTTCAGAATCTGAGTCCTTTAGGTAACTTCTAGAGAACAAACATTTATAACATTATAATGATCATCAAGGCATGAGGTTTGCTTTTGTGGTTTGGTGGGGATTTTGTTTATTTTCTTACTAAGTCATGAAAACATGTCACCTAGAAGAGAATATTTTCTGTACACTGAAGAGTAATGGAAGTTTAAAACTAGTAGAATTAGAACACATCCTGTAATAGCCAATGTCATTTGGCATCAGCTTGGTAAATAGAACTTAGGACGTGATGGGTAAAAAAAAGAACATTTTTAATGATATTTCAGAGTTTGGCCAACTACTTTATAAGAGTGGTACCCAGGAAGGATGATGGAAGAGAAAAGTAGATTCTCTAACCTGTTTTTCTGAAAATGACATGAAACTGAAAGTGGTGTCATATAACACAATAATATAAATTGCAAGGTGCTGTCTATTTTGAAGGAATCTACATCATAAAGGAAAAAAAAGGCACAGAGATGTAAGGCAGGTTCACAAATATGGCCACTTAAATACAAATAAGACATGTATTTTTAAATTAAGCTGGCTCTCTACCTGAGTATACTTAACTATCTTTCTTTAGAGTTTTCTTTCTACATGCAAAATAATAATAAGAGCTTTGAAGAGGGCTGTTTTGGAAGTGATCAGGTAAACAGCCATCTTAACCCCCAATAGAACCTATATAGCTATATATAAGTGTGTATATATATATTTTACCCTTTTCTAGTAACTTGTCAATTATTGCCCACCTATTACACTCTCTTTTCTGAGTTAGCTCCAGTTAATCAGATGCTGATTGGGGATTCTAGAATACACTTGCTGATGATTATGTGTTATTTTAACAGGAGAATGACAATAATTTCCTGTAATGCCACTTGTTAAGGTAATTATGCAGTAATTGCCTTATCAAGGTGTCATAGAGGAGCGAGGAGAAACTTTGAGATTTCACAGCTGCTGTCATGCTTTGATAAAGTGTTATCTTGAAAATATATTATCAGTCATCAAGCTAAATTTCTACCAGTTGTTTTAAATCAGAAAATTCTGTATAAGGTGGGGCATATGACCCCTGCATTTGATGTTTCTCATTCTGATAATTAGGAAGGATGGATTATCTTTCTTTTAAAGCATAAACCTAACAGCAGATTTGCATAGATTGGAGTAAATAAATGCAGGTTCATGAAAGTGTCTTTGGGATTTTCAAAGGTGAGAAACTGTTTCTTATGAAAAGAAAGGCTTCAAACTGTAATCTTGGTTTTAGAGTAGATACAGTTGCTTGGATATTGTCTCTGCTGTGTAGAGAGAATAGGGAAGTGAAATAGAGAATGTGACAGGTCAAAAGTAGGAATATGATAGGTCTCATAAACATGTTTTATTTATTCAAGACTTATAAACAGTCTTAATAAGAGCACTCACTTCAGACTTACTGAGATCCACTTGCCAGGATCTGCTCAACAGGAATAAAAGCTTGAGCTCAGTTTCCCTTGGGTCACGCAATAATGTAGGATACGTCAAATGTTTGGAATCAGGGCAAAATCTGAGTAAAATGTATTTTTTGACTGAATTCAGACCAGAGTTTGCCATTTGCACTGCCTAGCTTTGTAACGATATCTAAAGTGGTTTTTTTTCAGACTATTTAATCATGTGATAGTGAACTGGGAAATGTAAACAATGCAGAATATACCCGTTATGCAACTGATGCTGCACTGCCAGCCATTCATGCTGCCACTCATATTCATGGCAATATAATTCAGAGAGAACTGAGTCATCACTACTTCAGCTTGTGATGACTGACTGTCCTTTACATGTTCATTAGTAATGGTAAGGTCAAAAGTAGTGCCAAATTGGGCTCATGCAACCTAACTCCTTAAAGTATTTAGCCTCACATCTGATGTCTGCAAGAATTAATAGTGCTGTGCACCTTATTTGATCTAACCCAAGTGCATGCATTAAGAATGGCAAATAAATGTGCATATATTTTGTACATTTGCATCTGTTTCATACCTTCAAGGCAGTTGATGCAATATACCATGGTAATGATTATATAAGCAATGCACAGATAGGTATGCTAGCTTGATTAATGTCAGATCTTGCACTGAAGCACTTCCCCAATCAAAAAATTGAGAAACTAAATTTGGAGGGTGAAACATTTTTCTCCTATTCTTCCTGACATGTCTTTCCATTTCTCTGAACTATTCAGAGATGTGCTGCTAACAGTATAATTTTCTGGGTGAAGGTTCCATGCAGAATATCTGCTTCATTTCCTTGGATTACATAGTGCAAAATCCAGTAAAAGAAGCATCACTGACAGTTTTGAATCAAATTTAGCAATTCATTTGTCAGCTGGAGAAGAAGGATACATTTCTAGCACTGTGACTTCTGGGACAATTTAGCTGACCCATTTGTGGAAGCTAATACTCTGCCAAATTTACAAGGGCACACTCTCAAACTGATGACATTCTTTTATCTACTTGTAACAGGTTAACTTCCCAACATTAAATCTAATCACTACCAATACCTCAGAGAATGTCTGAGAATGGGAAAGTGACTATAAAGTTACAGCATTTGTGACTCCAATAATAGGAAAGAATGAAAGCAGGAAAAGGAAAGAACAGAATTCAACATACCCAGGGATTAGTAGAAGGACTCTTTGGGGAAGACAGTCTGAGGAACAAAAGGTGAATTTGCATCTTTAGTATGTGGAACTAAAGGCACAAGAACAATCTATATATTCTGAGGCATAAAAGAGAAAGGAAAGCTAATGGTTTTGCCAAAGATTTCCAATTATCTGAAAGAGAGAAGGTATTTTACAAATAGTAGAAGAAAAGGCTCACAATCAAAATAAATATAAGGGGAAAAAAACCCCAAACCCACCAGGTAGGACCAAAATGAAAAAAGACAATATGGAAAAGGAATGGTAGATAACAAAAATAGAAGCAGCAAAAATAAAAGGTTCTGTAAAAAGATTAGAAATAAATGTAAGACATTTTCATCATGTGACTGGGAAGGAAAGCAAATTAGTCATTTCATTGAGAAGGAGGAAATATTCATAACTTTCTACCCTCTGTTTTGTATAAACAAATAAATAAATAAAATTAGGGCCTGAAACTTAGCATATTTCTAAGAAAGAGAATATGAGAGGAAAGAAAAATATTAGCTAAATTAAATATACTCAGTTTAGTTTTTAGCACTCTAAGTCCCAGAAGAAATTACAAACCTAAGCTATTCAATAACCACTGGGCTTTTATTCTTGAGAATGCATAGAGAAAGGGGGATGTCCAAGTTAACTTCAGAAAGGCAAATATAATAAAAGAGGGTTGAGGGCATCAGAACTTTCTGTTATATGAAAAGCCAATTTACTTTTTAAAACCTTCAGGAATATCAGAACAACATGGATTCGTAAGTTTAGCTGCAGTTGAACTGATCTCATGATTAAGTGAGATCAGTTCAACAATAGATGAGGTATATCTTAGCAAATTCTTTGATACTGTCCTAGATCATATGCTCAAGACGAAATTACAAATATGTTAAGTCCATGTGCAACTGATTAAAACGCTAACCAAGTGTTTACCAGCAATGCAACATCAGACTAGAAGAATATTTCAACAGATGTCTCAGATGGATCTGGGATGAACTACTTCACTGATTCATGTTCATACAACTGATTCATGTTCTACTGCATATTTTCATTAATTACTCAGATAATAGAATAAAGATTGTATTTAGATACAGTCAGATTGTTCTGAGGGATGCGCAGTTAAAAGAGTCACAAAAGTCTCACCCCACCCAAGGTTGCGCTGTGGCAGAGTTAGCCTGGAGCACAAGCAGCTGGGCACCTAAGAGGGGCAGGAGCAGTTGTAGAGCCTCTGCACCTCTGCCTTATCTCATTGTGCCCCTCCTTTCAGTAGTTGTTATATTGGTCATCTAATGATTGTCCTTTAAGCCATAAAAAAGGCACAAAAGAGGGAGGAGAAGAGACCTTAGCTATTAACACAGGAGCAAGAGTTTATAAACCGATGAGAAACAACTGCATGAAGGCTGGAAACCATAAGAACTCATGAAAAGATGGAAAATGTGAGACACTGAGCATAGCCACAAGTAGCATGCTGAGGCAGAGCTGCTGGGAGCAGGATGCAGTGAGAACACACCAGTTTTCTGCCAGGAGGGCAGGGTGCTGCCATGTCCAGCCAGGCTGGCCTTGACAGCGACGCTCCTCCCACCTCAAATTCCTGGCTGGTTAAACAAATGGCAAAGGGACGGAGGACGTAGATCAGGGAGGAAGGACAACCTATGGAAGTGTTGTGCTTTTTGGTTTTTGTTCCTCTATTTACACAAATTTAATTTGCTTTAGTTATTAGTTATCAGTTATTGATTTAATTAAGATGCTCTCTTGGGCATACTTGTATATTTAATTGACAGCATGTGTTTTAGTGAAAAATTCAAGGATGAAATGAGTTACACACTGGCACACACACTGACATTTAGATCAACAGAAATGCATTTCTAAGGAAGAGCATTCTTTTAACACAGTATTTACCCACTGATGGCTTTATGGACAGACATACTGCATTGCTCCTACATTTCTGTTAAGTGACATAAGCCATCAGTTTATATCATGATGTTGATTTAGTTTGCTTTCTTGCTTTTTAAATATTTGATGTCCCTGTTGCATGTCAAAGCAGAAATTTTCTGAGATGGCTTTTTTTATACTCACTTTGCATTTACTCTGATGCTTTGAAGCTTCACAAATATATTTTAAGTGTCAAAGGTTTTCAGAGAGGGGATAGCGGTCCTGCTGGTTTTAAAACAGATAGCTAGTATGCAGATATTTTGCAGCCAGAGGATAGAAGACCACTGGAATAGTCAAATTCCAATAATCAGAATATCCTGACAAAAATACCCCTTGGAGATATGTACTGGTTTTTACTAGAACGATACTAAAAATACACATTATCCCAATGAGGACAACTAACAAATACTGACAAGGCTTGGCCTTGTCTGAAGGAAAAACATATAGTGACTCATTTCTGCAGGAATCCCTTCTCTGTGCTTTAATGGTATTTGAACACTAATACGATTTAACATCCCCTGCTTGTGTGGGGAACTGCTCAGAAAAAATATAGTTTTGATTTCCCTTTCTTGCAAAACATGAGAATGGTTTAAAATCTGAAATATGACTTAAACCAGCCAATTTTTTCCTGGACTTTACATAGTTTTGAGAGGGGCAGAAGGGGAATGGAGAGAAGGAACATTTGTAATTTTGGCTTTTCTAGTAAAAGAAACACATTTTTTCACATAGTCAAATTTTTATGTAACTTGCCTAAGGAGGGAGTCACTGACCATCATTCATCTTCTCTCCAGACTATTAAAGAATGCAATAAATACAAAATCATGATTGCAAGCTATGCACATCTGTTAAATTAACTAAACAAAACACAAACTGAGCAGGTTTGAAAGTGTCTATAACAACAGAGTGTGTTGCCTGAGGCTCAATGAGTCTGTGTGAACAAAACTGCAGTGTTGACCTCCCAGAGTTTTAATGCCTTTTACTTCACCCTTGAACTGAATAAAGGCACTTATTTACTTGTGGGAGGCTTCTCCAGTTTCCAATAAAATTTTATTTTGCTGTTATTCTTTATCTTTGTTCTAAAACCATATTTAAAATGTTTTAAAAAATAAAAAACCTCTGGTTAGTCTTAAAAGATGGAAAACTACTCAAGAGATTGAAGTAGACACTGATTGAAAGCGTCTTGATTGTTCATTATGAACAAGATTTGCAACAATAATTCCTAATTTTTGAGATGGTATGCCGGAGTCCTCCTCAAGACATTTTAGACATTCAAGATATTCACAGGGCTGGCCAGCATGGTATTTTATGGCTTGAATTCATATAGTCCCAAATATTTTCTTCAGCTCATTTATATATCATTAGTCCTTTGATCAATTGGCAAAATGAGAAAAAAATGTTTGTTGAAGTCACAGTTGCCCAAGCCAGTTGACTGGAATGAGTGTGAATGTGTAGATGTGAGTGGAAGTGGGCATTTTCCACCATGTAACTGAGCTGAAGAGATTTAAAGATTTTTGTAGTTGTAGAAATGTAACTGTGTTAGAAGCAGAATGCTAGTAATGTGGAAACACATACTTGCAAGTTAAACATGTCTGGGAAGATTCCCAGGTATCGACGTGGGCTGGAAGTGTTCATGTCTAGCTTGAGCCCTCCACAGCATTGGTGTTCCTGTAAAGACTCTCTCCTGGGCTGTTCTGGTCTCCTGAGATGAGCTGACAAACTGATGGGTTGGGGGGACTGGTGAGACTATGCTGTTTGGCACATGCCAAAATCATGCCAAAGAACATCACACTAGATGAAATTCAGACTTTCATACACCTTGCACAGCTGACTCCCATACATAGTAGAATGGGGCTCGTATTTAGGGAGATGCCATTGTAGAAATAAAAGTGACAAATTCTACTAAGAACAATAGCTTTGTCAGACTCCCACATTACAGATTTGTGAGTTACTGTTTATTTGCTTCTTTAGTGCTGATGTAAGTTTTCCTTTGTTCTTTCACTTGTTTGTTTAAAATAATTTAGTCTTAGTTTAAAAGTTTAAAAACATAGATGTTGATGTAAAATATGTTCTCCAGTATTTCAAATATTTCTCCGGTATTTCAAGTGGTAAAACAAGGCAATTTACTAGTAAAATTAGAGAAAAGAATGAGAAGAAAATTCAGTTTTCTGACAAGTAGGGTGACACAATGAATTCTTGACTTGACTTTGTTGTGTTTTGAAGATAGCGGACATAAATGTTTCTCTTAGATTGCTCTTTCTGCCTCCTGCGTTCTCTCAAGATTTGGTTTGATCATCCCACACCTTAGCTTATCTGTCCTTCTTGTGAACCTACACATATAGTTGTAGAAAGGATAATAAAGAAGATAAACTTAATTGATGAGTTTTTATTTGCACTACCTGGAAAATGGATTATATTCTGATAGAAAAGATACCTAACCTTTTCCTTCTTGCTGTCTACCATTACTGTTCCATCTCTTGTATGCTAGGAAACAATAAAATGGTAACACAGTGTTCCTCCAACTCTGTGAAGAGTTTCTCCTTTTCTATACATGCGAGGGCCTCGCATAATGTGGCACAAACTTTCTTTTCCTCACCCAAAAATGGGACCCATATACATTGGGCTCAGGCTTTGGAGATGGAATGGTGCTGCATAGACACTTAATCTGTTGTGGTGGGCTGACCCTGGCTGGGCACCATGTGCCCACCAAAGCTGCTCTGTCACTGCCCTGCTCAGCTGGGCAGGAAGAGACAATATATAACGAAAGGCTCGTGGGTTGAGACAAGGACAGGGAGAGATCACTCACCCATTACTGTCACGGGCAAAACAGACTCAACTTGGGGGAATTAATTTAATTTATCAATCAAACCAGAGTACAGATGATGAGAACTAAACCCAAATCTTAAAACCCCTTCCCCCCACCCCTCCCTTCTTCCCGGGCTCAGCTTCACTCCCCATTTCTCTCCCTCCTCTCCCCGAGCGGCGCAGGGGGACGGGGAATGGGAGTTGTGGTCAGTTCATCACACCTGGTCTCTGCCGCTCCTTCCTCCTCAGGGGGAGGACTCCTCACCCTCTGCCCTGCTCTAGCGTGGGGTCCCTCCCACGGGAGACCGTCCTCCATGGACTTCTCCAGTGTGAGTCCTTCCCACAGGCTGCAGTTCTTCACCAGCTGCTCCAGCCTGGGTCCCCCGACGGGTGCCGTCCTTCAGGCACAGGCTGCTCCAGCCTGGCCCCCGCGGGGTCCCAGGTCCTGCCAGCAAACCTGCTCCAGCCGGGGCTCCTCTCTCTCCCCACGGGGCCACAGGCCCTGCCAGGAGCCGGCCCCAGCGCGGGCTGCCCACGGGGTCACGGCCTCCTTCGGGCATCCCCCTGCCCCGGCGTGGGGCCCTCCCCGGGTGCGGATGGAGATCTGCTCCCCCGTGGAGCTCCATGGCCGCAGGGGCACAGCCGGCCTCCCCGGGGGCTTCCCCATGGGCTGCTGGGGATCCTCTGCTCCAGTGCCTGGAGCCCCTCCTGCCCCTCCTGCTGTGGGCTGGGGGCTGCAGGGCTGTTCCTCTCACATCTTCCCACTCCTCTCTCTGGCTGCAGTTGCTGTTGCCATTTTTTTCCCCCTTCTTTACTCTGTTACCCAAGAAGTGCTGCCACCATGGCTGATGGGCTCGGCCTTGGCCAGCGGTGGGTCCATCTCGTAGCCAGCTGCACTAGCTCTGTCGGACACAGGGGAAGCTTCCAGCAACTTCTCACAGAAGCCGCCCCTGCAGCCCCCCGCTGCCAAAACCTGGCCACGCACACCCAACACATCCGTCCTTTGATCTGGTTGATAAACTAACTGCTCATTTCCCAGTAACACAGTGTTGATATTTAGCTGGCACAGATGGACTCACTGGCAGAAATTGCCTGGATTTAAGCTGGCAAACATCTCTCAGACTATATTAGAAGGTCACTTCCAGGTCAAAGTTAGCTGAATGGCATTTTTGGCCAGGACAAGGGGTGATTCTTGCTTTCTCCTGAAAAGAAAATGTTCTTTTCATCCTCTCTTTTCTTGTATTCTCATTGCTTATTTATTAAATAACCCCACAGCTTTCTGCTATAACTATGTTTAGCTTTGGGGGATTATATGCAATTTGTTGTTTGTCACCTCAGATACAACAGCAAAGAATTCTGTTAACAATGTTATCTTGCTGTGTTTATTTTTCCTTAAATCAATGAGGAAGCACACTGCATCTCAAACCTGGAGAATGAATTCAGCCCAGAGCTCATCGGCTGCTACAGTTCGTGAAGTGAACAGAGCTCCTAAAGGGACATAGATGCCTTCTCACACAATTAATTTAAATTCTTTGTCTCTTGTAGTGAGAAGAAATGTGCATACTCTTAGTAAGTGCTGGAAATGTACTTACTACCTAGAAGTTTTTTCCTATTTTATTAACATCTTTGTTTCGTCCTTTCATGAGTTTGAGCTCTATAAATATTAACGTAAGAGATGCACAATTGTGAGTTAATACCATGATTGTCATGATTAGGTTTTTAAAGATAAGTTATATTTTTAATTTTTTTTTTTAATTTCCTGCTCTTACATATTTCATTGAGCACATATCCTAATGAAGGCACAACAGACTTAGGAAAAAAATAATGGAAGTTGTTGTATTTATCTATTTTTCCTCATCCTTCCTCCATCAAACATTGTTACCTAATGAAAAGCATCATCAGTATTTCAAACTCCTGAATTTTTCTCATTGAAAGGTTAACAAACTATATTAACAAATACATTAAATTAAAGCCACAAGCGGGGTTTGTCAGGCAAAAAACACCTGAAAGGCAGTACTGAGTACTTCTGTACGGAGCATTGTTCACAGTACTACAGACATCTTGTTCTGCTGTTACCATTCAGATTAAGCACAGAGCAATGCTTTGAGATCATGATTGTCGATTTAAGAATCTAAAGTGGAAATTAATAGAGATTTGGAGCATCACCCCAGATCTTAATCCAAAGACAGAGTTGAGGTTCCCTCATCTGAAAGCAGAGAATTATCTTTCAACAAGCTATTCAGTATTTCTTTTCACACAAATTTTCTTCCTTGAATATCTTTTACTTCTCATTGCCTGTGCAAACATATGCTTAGCTCCTAGTTAAGTACCCAGCATTGATTTAGTTACCTTATCAAATGAGGTGAACACATTCTGTTTACAAAGAGTTTTTCTGTAGCTTCCAGAAATATTGACAGCTTATGCTAGAATTACATTAAAATATTTGAAACTGCCTCATGTTGGCTGTGAGTTCCCAGAGATTTGTTTCCTCTTCTGCCAGAGTTTTCTCATTGTTCTGTATCAAGATTCTTAAATTTGATTTGCATGAAGTTATAGTATCATGAAAATGGAGCTGGGCAAATTACATGGCCAAAGAAAGATGAACTGTAAGAATCATTTATTTTTTGGTTTTTTACTGCTGGAAAAGAAATAACAAACTTGTAATGTTTTTCTTCTTCATCTGCCTTTCATGTCTAAGTCCAAGACAATGGAGATATCTTAAATGTTTCACAAATCCTGTCCCTGAATACTAACTCTTACATATGGAAATGAGAAAATCCCCATCCTCTCTGCATCAGCTTTTGTGATAGAACAAGGTTATGTTGAGCAACTCCAGCGATGAAATCCTGAAAAAAAATATTATTTTTTTTAATTACTATTGCACCTACTAATATCAATCCAAACCCATGGGTGATAGATGCTAAAAAGACACTCCTTGCCTTCAGGAACTTAAAATACGGATTTTGACCAGACATAACTGGAAGAAGTAAATCAAGGAGGAAATTGAAAAGCAAGTAGCAGAAAAGCAAGCAGCAGAAAAGCAAGCAAGTCACCTTACAAGGGATATGTGTCAAGTTTTACAGTTTACTTAACCACAACCAACATTTTTTAAGGGAGCTCTTTTCACAGACTTTTTTACTAAGAAAAGGATTATGTGCATTATATGGTAAAACTTGTTGAGTTGTAGTTGTCCCTGCAGTACTAATTATATTGTTGTTTTGTTGCTGTTGTTGTTGTTGAGCCCTAACTATATTGTTGTTGTTATTATTATTATTATTTTTTCATATTATTATCTAGCTTATAGCTAACATCAAGTTTAGCCTTGTGTTGGCATGTGAACAGTAGTTATCAATCATGAAATCACCCCTGGTGCTCAAGGTATACCTGGCTTTTTCCTGGCTCAAGATGAGAAGCTGATCCAGCTTGCTAATGGAATTGTAAAGAACCAACTTGTATTTCTCTAAGTGGCTTTCAGGTATTAGCTAGGTGTGAGCTAAAACCCTGTACTGCTGTTAAGCAAATTGGTCTTCCAAATGAATGTGTGGCTTTCTGAAGTTGAGCAAAATCTTAGGAAAGATTTATTCTGTTGGACAAAAAATGTACAGATATCTGAAGATCTTAAACCATGTAGTCAATCTCACTTTTGAGGGAAAATAAACAACATTAAAAACTGTCTTAGTGTGTTCACAGTTTATTCATAAATACAAAAATAATAAATCTACTTCCACCCATGAAGTAAAACAAATAAATATAATGCATTTTCAAACGCTTGCTACTGGAGACCTGTTTCTCAGAATGTTCCATCTTGTTAATGTATATGGGTATTTTAATTGTTCAGAAGAAATGAAGGGGAACTAGTTACCAAAGGAGGTGTCTCTTTCTTCACTTCTCTAATTTTTCAGCAGCTTTATATATAATTAGAGATTGCTGATGCAGTGATTATTGTGAAACAAAAGAAGCTTGATTGCTACACTATTATGCATGGAATGAGGGGGAAATAATTTGCTATGATTGAATTTACTAATAAATATTTAATGGAATATTCTGTCCTAACATATTTAAACAATACACTATGCAGGGGGTGGTGTTAAGCGGAGCAATTTTAAACTTTATATCTTTTTTTTAAATTTAATTGGACATCAGTCTCATGTCATAAATTCTTTACTTTGAATAAACATGTCTCCTTGTACTCCAGCTCATACATTATGATTTGTGGATTTTCAATCTCAGCATTTTTTTTTAGCATCCTGTTTGCAATAACTTATCCTCTGCATTTATCAGAAAGCCAAACACAAAATAATTAACTGAAATTTAAAATTAACTGCTTTCTTTTTCAACTTGTTAATATTATGTCTCTGAACCAATGATTTTTAGATAAAGGAAAGGGAAAAATAACATGTACAGTTACTGAAGATTTAGTTTAAAATTGCCCTTAACCATGTGTTTATCCCTTTGACTTCATATCAAGTGTCAGATCAGTTAAGGACTTCATTATCGCTTTTTTTTTTTTTAGATTATTAACCCTCAGAGCAGTATCCAGGCCCAAGTTTGGGTTCTTTGTGAAATGCATAGGAAGATGTGGCCTTTCATTTGGCAATCCAAGACAGACCCTGATTAAAAAGGACCTGTCTAGAATAGGAAACATAAAGTACACTGGTGTATATGGACTCCTCTTCCTGCTAGGCTTCTGTACGAAGGATAACATGGAGTTCCCTTCAATTATACATGCTCAAAGGTCCTCCGTATATTTCTGTCAGAGGCCAAAACCAACGCTGCTTTTTCTAAGAAGAAACTGGTGAAATTATCCTCCGTTTTTGCAGTGATCTAATCCAATAAATAAAGACAAAGAGATTCAGATTTGTTTTCTGTGACAGTTTACATGGCTCCAAGTCCATGTCTCCCCAGGAACTGTTTTAGCCAGCAGGCTGCACACATGGCTGAGAAAGCACGACTGCATCTGTAATTGCCTCCAGGCTCTTATGTATTAAAGAACGAAAGATTCTTCGTGCTGTAAAAAGCAGAAAAAGACTTTGAGTCTGCAATTCAGTAATGAGGACTCGATCTCAGGAATGGAAGTTTGAGCCCCCTTGGGCTGCAAGGGAATTGAAGCTACGTTCAGACCTCCTGGGCAAGCCCTTCAAAACAGTGGCTCTGGGATGCTCTTCTGGCAGTCAGCTTGAAGCCAGGCTGATGAGAAGTGCAGGATGGTCCACCAGAGATTTGGAGGACTGTCAGCAGTGCGCTGGTCCAAAAGTGGGGGAAATGCTTCATTAAGCGCAGCCACAATTGCACCTCTCCCCTCTCTTTGGGGATGGTTTTCAGTAGAAAACAATGACATCAGAAATTTGTAGATGGTTTAATCATGTCAGTGTGTACAATACCTTCTTTTACTAGGACAAAAGTTAGCTTTTTAATATATGTCAGTTTTATCAGTCTTTTTAATTTTGAAAGCATTTTTATTTCTTTTCACCGTTATGAGATATTTTCACTGAGCACAAATAATTCTAACATGCATTTGATGTGAATCCAGATGAAAATAATGCATATATTTCAAATATCTGATGTATTTAGTTGATGTGTTCTGCATTTACAAGCAATATATATATATATGCAACTGTGTGCTGTCATGAATGGCAAGACTTGGATGAGCTTCACATTGTACAGGAGAGTCACCATGTGAAAAAATTAGTTTATTTGATTTCACAGATAAGTATGTCTCTGTGAGAAGAATAAAGAAAGAAGAATAAAGCAAAATCAATCAAGAATTAAAAAAAAAGGACAAGCAAAATAATTTATATTAGCACTTTGACCTCTAAAAAACTAGACAAGACTAGGTTTTAACACACCCAAAGAAACCCCAGCCCTAGAATTCTCTTAATTCCTTCCTGTAATCCTAATCCAGGACTCTGCATATCTCTTTATTTTGGGTTTTGGTTTTTTTTTTCCCAAAGCTCTATCGTAGAATTCCCCTTAGATAACACAACTATATAAATATCATTTTCTATACACACATGCATGGCTTCTAAATCACTATATTTAGTCTTTTCTCTAGAATCTCATCTTAAACAAGCAAACTGAACATTGTTTTCTTATATGCTACCTGAAAATGTGGTCAAGAACAACACAGATTATTTTTTTTCTTGGAACATTTTCAAATATTTTTCCTTTTGTTTTCTGTTTATCATGATTTTCTGTTTTTTGACTTTTTTGCCTTTGGTATTTATAGGCAGCTTGTCCCTTGGATGTTAAGATTTGTAAGAAAGTAAGCTTTTATTAGACCAGTTGATAAAGATGGAAAAAACAAGCATTTGAGCAGAAAACCTTACCAACCTTGTGTCACCCTTTTCCTCAGCCATTCAATTAAAATCAAATCAACTACTGGATTGTTGTTGATATCTTGCTTTCCAAACACAAATAAAAAAACATGAGGTAATTTGTCACCATGCCTTCTACTTAAAAAACTTCCTTATGTATTGTTCTTTTAATGTATCCAGTTATGTATCAGTTAACTTTTTAATGTTTTTAATTAACTTTTAATGTATCAGTTAACTTTTGTCTTAATATTCTTAGTTAACTGACCCTCACTTCTTATTGTGGCTAAAATCAGAGCTTGAATCCCTTTGTTTCTTGTTATGCCAACCAAAATAAGGCAGCTGGTTTTAAAAGTCATCTCTCTGTAATGAGTTTATAATTCTTAAAAGTGCAAATAGTTGATTTTTGAGTAGTTGATTTTTCAATGTCATAGTAATTTTTCAAAACTAAACTAGAGGAAAAAGTATTTTTTTAAGCAGAGCTGAAAATATTTCTTCAAAATATCTCAAAAGCATTTAAAATAATTTCAAATGAAGGTTCTTTTGGACCTTCTCCAAATGCTTACGTTTTTAATATTCCAATTTTCTCCTAAAAAATGTAATTGCAAAATAAAAAAACCCCCAGACTTATTTTGAAAATATATTTAAACATTCATCGTGTATTTTAAAAATATTTCTGTCCACAAACTGTGCAAGAAATGTCAGTTTTGAGGAGTGAGTTGTCAGCCTAAATCCTTGAGACTTTTTTGACCAAAACATGCAGTTAACATTATTTGGTTACATTTATAGCTCCTTTGGCCAAGTAACTGAATTTCACTGATGTTTTCTTTGAATATCTTGTACCTTTGTCCAGGATTTTTTTTTTTTTGCCTTTATAAAAGCTTCTCTTCCTTAAACCAATTTTAATTCAATTCAACATGACATTTACAGAATTACTTTGCAGTTTTGGGGACTGAACTATCAATGCCTTTCCCCAAATGCTCCTTCAAAAATCATTTATTCCCTCCCTACCTGTATTTGTTCTCTCTTGACATGGCTGACAGATGATGCTCTAAAACCAGGTCCCTCCCTGTAATTATTATTAGAATCAAAATGAGCAGAGTCTCACCCCTGCTTTTTCTTTTTTTTTTAATCACTTCAAGACGGTTTTCCAAATGACCTGTAGCAGATTAAAGTCCTTAGTTATGAGCATGGCTCCTAAACTAACAGCAGTGTCCTCTGAGCATTTCAGAGAATGCTTCAGCACCCTGATCCTCTGGATGGTAAATATTTCATACAAAAACATTTGGCTCCCTGCCCCAAAACAGGCTCTGTATCAATTGTGCATGGCCTATCAGTCAGGAAAAATGGCTGTAAATAGCAGTGTGAGTGAAGCGTGAGAATCTGTTGTACAAACCAATGTGTGAATAAAAAAAAAGTCCTGCATTGCTTGTTGACCATTCATTGTTGAAATGCAAAATATTGCGTTTCAAAATTCCAGTGAAAAATGAAACTTTGGAAAGGATTTCCCAGTTGTAGCTCATTGTAAGGAAGACCTGAAGAGTGAAGAGTCTTTTCAGGCATCTCACTGCCACTGCCCCATCCCTATCCCTGCAAACAGAGGTACCACAGAGTTTCTAGAGAGAGATTTTCGCTTAAAAGTGCTAGTCCTTTTTATCCATCATACTTCTCCATGCCCTCCTAGCGCCATGTCAACAGCGGTGCTAGTCCACACCAAGCCATGATTCCCTTCTCGGTCAACTTTTTGGAGCATGCACCGTTTTTATTTCTTAGTTGTGTGACAGTCAGCACAACAGTCCCCTGGTCAATCACTGCAACCTCATGACATTAACACAGGTAAAACAGCACTAGCGGTAACAGACACCTCCCTTTCACTGTAGTGCAGAATGCAGGAGAAACATGACACTTACCTAGTAATTAAATAAAACAGCCGAAACCCAGTTGCAGCAAATTTCTTCCCTCCCATGAAATTCAACAGAAATAAGCCCCTTTGGTAGGCACTTGCTAAGGTAGAAGGGGATATTGGTAATTCTGTGAAGGTGATGAAATAAGAGGGGGCTGCTGTTTGCAGTGCTGTTATGCACCTTCTAGTAAGGCCAAAAGGGCAGGACTATATATTTTGAAAATGCCTTTATATTATTTGGGACTGTGGATAGCCTCTGCTTTGATGTGATTTTTTCTTTCCTTTTTTTCCCTCTCTTTTGCTTTCTATCTGTCTTTCTTGTAATACAGATTAGCAGAAAGCGCTCGTTTTTTAAGTAAGATTTGCAACACTGGTTCATATTTGCTTTGATGTTATTAATGAAGTAAGATTCTATTCTGATTTCACAAGCCTGGGTTTTGAATAAATTGAGATCAACTTTGGGGTGATGATGGAAGCTTGATTATTTCTACATGCTGCCATCATGGTCATAAAAAGTTCACTGGACATAAACTTTTGAGTTTTTTGTCTGTCTCAGAAATAAGATTATTTTTAAAATATTTTGCTTGTGACTCTGAAATCAAACTGTTGTATTTCGTTCTCTGCCTTAATTTGTTTTTCATGACTAAAACTCTTGGTTTAAAATCTACCCTTAATGCATCTCTGGTGACACTAATTCAATTTCTAGCATACATTTACTAATTAGAACTCTTCCATTTACTATGGGTTAACCTGAGAGCTAGCAATTTGCCCCACATGAGCATTCATTTCTGCCTCCAGTGTTAGAAGGACATCCAGAAACTGAAATAATCCTCTCCAAGCTGAAAGTGTCCCTGCACTTCCTCCATTCTCTGTAAGGGGGAAAGAAAGAAAACAAGCTCAAATTTTCTTATTCTCCCTGTATTAATAACTCTGGTCATGTCTTCTGCTATAGAGCTCCTTATCCAAAGCTATCTCAGTTTACCTGCTGTGTCAGGTGAAAGAAGTTTATTGATTCCCTTCATTTGAAATCCTAATCCCACCGGAATCAAAACCTCACATGTTTTTGAGTGGTAATATTTTAGGGCAAATTGAATAAACTCAAAGCTATGAGAGAAAAAGAAAACACTGGTGTTTCATTTTATTTGGCAACTTGTAATATTTAAGAATGCTGTCTTTTACATTTTCAGCACTGCTAATATTTAAAAAATTATTGTAATCTTTGTAAATAGAGTAAGCTTCTTAATAGCACAAAAAAAGTAGCTTACTTTTGGACAAGATGTCACCATGCAGATCTAGTTTCCTTTTTCACTCTGCTTAAGGTGATTATCTGCAGAAGAATTACTTTTACAAGATCTTATGCTAAAATAGTAAGAACATGGAATATATTTTTCTGCATTTCCTGACCCTTATGCCTCACAGAGATTGCAAATAATATCCTGACATCGACTACACCATTATTTCCAACAAGTTAAGTCAGTAGTATCAGCACTAAGTGTTTATCTTATTTCTGTCCTTTCAGCAGCAGAGTGCAGCTGGTTACCAATGACCTCTGCTACTCTATATTCCTGCCAGATAAACACCCATGACCAAAATCCTTCTCATTAGCTTGTCTTTGCATTTCAGTATTTAAAATTAGCACCTGAACACAATTCTGTGAGGATCTATGGGGAAGCAGATTCAGGTAAATAAACATCTTGTGCTGTGTATGCTGGGTACAGGCTGGATCAAGCAATTATCTTAGTAAGTGGTCTTCCTTGTTTATTCAAAAAAAGTCCTTCCCACTTTATTGTTAATCTACTGTGGTATTTTAACAAAGTCTGTTTAAAGAAGCAGTATCTTCCTCATAAATAATTTATTACGTAAGTAACAAGACACTTAGAATTGAGGGAATATTTCCTGTTAAATAATTTAATCAACCCATAACCTCTGTCAGGTTTCTCACTGGTCTTTGGGTATGTACTCCTAAGCAAAAGCATGTGCTAAAATGATACTATATAGTCAGATTTTATTAGACAATGGAGCCTTGAAAGCAGACAAATTCTTTGAAAAGGAAATAAAGATGGTAAACCTACAATGACAGCAGTTTAGATCAACATGTATGATATTTGGCATTCATGGGAAAGATCCATGGCAAGGGAGAGTTTTCAAAAGGCCATAAATCATTTCCACGAATTTTAAATGCTCTCACAAATCTGCTATAAAGGTAAACTTTTATTCTACTCTATTATAAATTATTTTGTGGGTTTTATGTCAATGTTGTAATGTAAAAACTTAAAAATAATGTGTCATTATTAAAAAAACAATATATCAAATATCAAACATTGCTAAGAGTTCAGAAAAATAGTCTAATTACACTAAATGTCAATTGGTTTCAAATTCATGTTTTTTTAAGACATATATGTAACCAAATTTTGACACAGATAATCAAAACTATCTAATAGTTGACTAAGTTAATTTATAAAACCAATGTTTTTGAAGCATTTCTAGTTTATCTAGGATTTTACCGTTCATGTAGGTTTTTACATGTCTTAAAACTGACTCTACCATAAAATCTTTCCCTAAATTAATTCTAAATTTTATTATAGACTAGTCTTTTATCGCCAAAATTTGTGAGATGTCATACTTTTTTTTTTTTTAATATTCAGGGTCTACATGTGCAACACCAATATGTTTCCTGTTGCATAATGCTGAGCACAAATGTGATTAGTTTTCCCAAGCTTAGTGTTGTGATTCAAGTTCATAAGGTACTGTAAATTTGTTAGTTCAGTACATTGCATAATATGGAACGTGTTTCAATTATGCAAAGGTCTTTGAGTAATTAACAGAGAAGCACTTAGTTTAATACTACCAAGTTATTACTGAAGTTAACAATATATGTACAGAAGTTATTTCACTTAATGGTAGAGCTGTTCTGGAGTTTCCCGGTAAGAGTTTTTGTTTGCAAGATCCATTACAGAATCTTTGGAAATTATGAAGAGGAAAAGTGAAAGACAGAAAAAGTTACGTCTGTTTTCAATAGTTCGCTTGATGCAAAATAAGCATGAGTCATTTAAGGTACCTTCCAGGTATCTTGCTATATAATTTAAAATATCTTTGCATATTCCTATATCAATTTTTGGTTATTTCCTATGTTTCACTGTAAAGATTGCAGAACACTCCATGTGCTGAAGATGTCCAGTTTTACATTTGATTAGGCTTTACATTTTATAGAAAGGTGCACATCCCATTGTTTCCCTTTGTAAAACCATTACCTCCTTTTAAGATGTTTCACACAACAAATATATACCAATTTATTGATCACCATTTTATTTAAAATGGCAGCACAGTGATATATCTCCCTTATATATATTCAAAAGCTGTCTGAACATGGTCCTGGTCAACTGGCTCTAGGTGGCCCTGCTTGAGCAGGACTGTTGGATCAGATGACTTCCAGAGGTCCTTTCCAACCTCAACCATTCTGTGATTCTGTGATCATTCATGAGCAAAAAATTTCTCAAACTACAGTATCCTATTAAAGATTTATTTAGCTTTATTTTTTAAGTATGGCTTTAGATATAAGGTACCAGAATTCAGATTTATTCTGTCCGGCAAAAATATGATGTAAGTACTTAATTGATAAACTGAATCAACATATATGACAGATTTATAGGCAGAGGAATAAAAAATAGACAAGAGGAATGAAAGATTACCTCACAAGTCAGCAAGATTTCTTTGCTAATCTTAGAGAATTAGCTGTCCTTCGTTGCTCATCCTAAAATTCTGTGTGTCATACATCTGCTCTCTGGATGGTTTTAAAACATTAAGAGAACAATCTTATTTACTTATAGATTTGAAGAACATTACTCTTTACCAATGCAGTTCTGTGTTTACTGTAGTGTTGGTGGTATTGGTTAAGGGCATAAATCAGTCACTTAAACCCTGGAATCCAGGACTATTTTAGAAGCTTCCATGTATCCTGCCTGTCCTCCAGCTGCAGTTCCAGGAGGGCATGTTAAGACCTGTCATATATGGCAATCCCACGTGAGCGTTCCGTATTCTCTAGGGAACCATTCTTTATTTTATATTTATATTTATTTTATAAATAACTATAATGAGAGCTGACATACACATCACATGTTGGAGTCCACACATAGATGGCTACATGTAAGTGTGCTGAATCCCATCTCTGATAATACTCTTCAAATATGCAAATGGAAATTGCTGAAACTAATTTATTTTATATGTCTGCATTAGAAAAGGCAAGAAGTATTGCTAGTAATTAAAATGTAGCAAACCAAATTCAGATTTAGACACGAAGAAAAACTATCTTACAAAATAGATAGTTAATGACTGGAATAAAGTGCCTGAGGAGTTTAAGGAGTTTGCCTCCTTGAAGACCTTTAAGAAAAAGTGAGACAAACATTTGTCAGAGATGACATATAAATGCTTTACAGCAGATTTAGACATGGACAAGATGGAGTAGTACCGTGTACCAGGGTAGGCTGTGGGCTGACTGGCTGGAAAGCAACTTTACAGAAAAAAGACTTGGGGTTCCTGGTGGACAACAAACTCATCTAAACATAAGAAAAAACTTACTGTAAGTGCAGTCAAACCTTGGAACGTGTTACCCAGAGAAGTTGTGGAGTCACCATCCTTGGAGATATTAAAAAACCAATTAGACATGGCCCTGAACAACCTGCTCTAGGTGACCCTGAGCAGGGGGTTGGACTGGATGACCTTCAGAGATCCCCTCCAACTCCAACTATTCTGTGATTCTGTGAAATGGCACAAAGTGCTGATTGAGTGATACTTAAATACGTTGTAGAGTAAGACACAGTGAAAGGGAACATGTAATCATCACTTTGACAGCTGATAATTTTGGACAATATGCCAACAGTCGTATAATGCAGGGGCTCTGTTTTGTCTACCTCATTCAAAAAATTTGACAAAAATAGCACTTTTGGAGCACTTTCTTTACTGTCAAGTAGGTAACTGGAAAGCAGGGGAGAGAGTGAACAGTGAAGATCCTTGTTAACAGAGATGGACAAAATACTTCAGCCTCTAACATTCCTTGGTACTGAACACAATATTGTTTTTCCTGTTCAGAGAAAGCTTTTTAAATATGATGCCTGGTGGTGAACTTCTGAACTCTAAACTTCACAATTCAGGATAAGGTGTCCAAGTTCACTTCAGCGATGTTATCCTTTTCAGAGATGCTCTAGAGAATTGCCATGGTAACCCAGCATAATTGTGTGAATACAACTTTAGATGAATTCCTCACAGACATTTCTAAGGGCATCGATGCACAGTGGGTACTAGTGATCTCACCAAAAGCAGAATCCATCTCTGCTTGCACACAGGAGCTGTGTGAGACCATCATCTATCACAGAAGTTGACCCTTTCTTGATGATAGGCTCATTCTAGATCTGAATTATGTGGCTTCATAGAATTAACCACATCTGGGAAGACCTCATTCAACTCTTTTATGCCATACTGGGAGAATGAACATTAAATGTGACTACACACAATATACTGAATACTTCCACATGTAACATAAGGGCATGGGATTTTTTTTACTTTATTTGATAAGTAAGAAAAGAATTATATAGCCAGAAGACTATATTCAAGGACTAAAGAATGGAACTGTAATGATGAGACAAGTCTGGCATGTGACTTTCCTACAAGGGACAAAAGGTTCATTTATTTAATACTTCCAGCCTGTGTAGGTCTGACAAACAATGCTCAGATGAAGGTCTGGTATATACAACAGAATTAAACTGTAGCAAAAGGGAGCTTTGAAAGAAAATCCATGATATTTTGATGAACAAGCAATTGGAAGAAATAGTGCTGGAATTTAGAGCATCCAGTAATAAAACATCCTGAAGAGTTTCTACTAAATGTATATATATTTCCAGCAAAAATCACTACTTGACTAATAGCTAATTCTATTGTTCATCTTTACAAAAAAGGTACAGTAATCTGGAATTGTTGATTAACTAGGACCAGGGATTGCATCTGGAATATGTTCAACACTGACAAACAAAATGTGGGTACAGTAATATATATTAACATTTTAAAAGAGTTAATTTTCCAAAACCTTGGCAAATTGGAAGTTATGAATGAGATTGCCCTGGAAGAAACCCTTAACTAAATTAAAAAAAAAAAAAAATTGAGAGTTACAGATGGCCAAGAAAAGACTATCTCATAATCCAGAAAGAACATGACTTTGATTCAAAGCTTATTTGTTTCAGTTGTAAAACCAAGAAATAAAGTGGAGGCAAAAGAGGATACATCAAAAGTGAAAAATCAGGAAATCATTAACAATCAGATTAAATTAAAATTTATGAGATAATTAAAATTTATTTTAAAAATCTAAAAAAGGCCAACCGTATCCTGGGCTGCATCCAAAAGAAGTGTGGCCAGCCCCTCTACTCTGCTCTGCTGAGGCCCCACCTGGAGTCCTGCGTCCAGCTCTGGAGCCCTCAGCACAGGAAAGACATGGACCTGTTGGAGTGAGTCCAGAGGAGGCCACAGAAATGATCCAAGGGATGGAGCACCTCTACTGTGAGGGCAGGCTGAGAGAGATGGGGTTGTTCAGCCTGGAGAAGAAAAGGCTCCAGAGAGAGCTTCTTGCAGCCTTCCAGTACTTAAAAGGGGCTGATAAGAAAGATGGAGACAGACTTTTTAGCAGGGCCTGTTGTGGTAGGAGAGGGGGTAATGTTTTTAAACTAAAAGAGGGCAGATTCAGACTAGATTTAAGGAAGAAATTTTTGACAATGAGGGTGGTGAAACACTGGAAGAGATTGCCCAGCGAGGTGGTAGATGCCTTATCCCTGGAAACATTCAAGGTCAGGCTGGATGACGCTCTGAGCAACCTGGTCTAGTTGAAGATGTCCCTGCTCATTGCAGGGGGGTTGGACTTGATGACTTTTAAAAGCCCCTTCCAACCCAAAATATTATATGATTCTATGATTCTATGAATGCCTTCAGAAAAATCTGAGAAAGTTCAAAGTTAAGAAGCTACTTAATCTTTAAATAGGGTCTCAGAACAGTCATTGCTGCTGCTGCAGTTATCTATTACATTATTATAATATTAATTTTCGTGTTGAAGTAATATTTTTCTATATTATTATATGTGAACTGATTCAGTACCCATTTTTAAAACTGACTAAAGAGTGTGAAAATTTATTTGCAAGTGAGTACAGATACATATGCTTACCTAAAAAATCCTACATAAATATGTACAGATAAAACTCTCTCAAAGTATCTTTTATTGTTTTAGGACAACAATAGTATACGCAGTATAACTACTTGTGGCATTATGCTCTATCCATTGTTCTTTGATGAGAGCACTGCTTTAGCAGGTATGCACTTGCTGGATTTTAGTCAACCATAAAGGAAAATTCTATTTCTGGAAGATACAAAGTAGATTCAATTAATGTTTTGCTTCTGCAAACACACACACAATACATGTCTTTGCTTATAACTCAAGTTTTTTCTTTTCTTAGTGAAGTCTCTTTCACTTCTCATCCTCCAGTGTCCAGAAGAACAGAAAAACAAAACAAGATTTATGCTGAGATGGCCACTGTTAAAGAATACTTTGTGTTTTTCCAGAAGAGTTACTTTTTAGTGCTGAGTTTCTTCAAGAATAGTTTACAACAGGCTACTCACATAGGCATACTGCTGCAGGATTGCAGCCTTAGTCTGCTAATCTTTTTCTGATCCTTTGTATCCTATTACTAGCATTTACAGAAAAAAAAAGAAAAAAAGCCTGTACAGACATGTAGGAAGTAGTACTCCTTTCTTTTTTTTAAAGCCACTTACACTTTACACTTTAAAAATTGTAAATAGCTTTATTTCCTGTTAATGGAGTAATTTATATAGTACCTACTATCTACATTGACAGCACTTTTTATCCACTAGCAAATGTGCGGCATTTACTGAATCAATTACTTGAGTTATGAAGAGGAGCACAAAGCCTCATTGCCACTCCATTCTTCTCAATAACAAAGGAGAAAACACATTAAAAACTAGCATTGATGGGTTGTTGTGAGATTCAGTCAATGAGCACTCCCAGAGTTGAAATTAAAAGGCAGTTAGGAGAAAATTGTTTTCTCTGGTCATCAGTCACAATGTGAAAGGCCTTTTTCACAATGATTAATTAAAAGCTGAAAAAAGACTGAGCCTTAATAAAGTGTCTGGATGGGTTTTTGGTAGCATCATGAGTTAACGGACAGTGGCTTGCCTTGACTAAGTGTTATTGCTCTAGTCCATAATTTCATCTTGAAAATGGGCAAGGGAGTGAATCTTCCTCTTAGTAATTGAGTATTGATTTGAAAATAAATGGCACTGAAACTCCCACTGAACTGTCAGGATATATTCTGGACAGCACTGACAAGAAATGGCTTTTGGTTGGTGTGAAAGTTATGGATCAGCCTGATACCTAAATACATAGAGCTCTACTGCAATCTATCTTCTGATTTATCAAGTTTCAGGTGGTCAATATATGACATTGCAGAGGAAATAACATTTATGTGCCTGAAGCAAGAATAGAGAAACACTATGGCCTTCTTTTTGAAATGTTTCCTTCAATTCATGAAGCTATTTAAAAAACAACAGCGATGCCTTGAATAACTATTCCCACATACAGACATTAATCTTGGAACTATTTTAAATGTGTTTACAATGAAAGTGATTAATTTTACATATCGACATTATCTTAAAATAACTTGGTGGCATGCAAGCAGCGGCAGTATGGAGGGTGTAACATGAGAGATTATAAAATTGACAGTCACCACCTTTAAGGATTTAAGTGCTGTAGTCTGTTGGCTATATTAAAAGGTATATAACCTTTTAAGTCTTAAAACTTTCGCTAGTGGTATAAAATCAACATTGGTTGTAAAACTAAAATACTATAATGAAATATTATAGAGGGAAGACAAAATTCAGTCAGACTTTTTTAACCTGGTAAAAATAACACAGAGTTTTAAAGGCATTTAAGTGCCAAACTGCCAATAACAGTTGTTAACAGGTGTTAAGCATTTTAGCCCCTAAAGTCAGAGGGTTCTTTACTCCCCTCTGAAGTAACTAAGCTGTGGATGGCAATATCTTTGCATTAGGTGCGAGATCATCAAAATGAATTAAAAGTGAATTAGGCCCTAGGTTCCTCAAAAGAAAGTGAAAGGAGCTCCAGATACAGATGCCAAATGGGAAATCACCTAAACATAGCCAACAAGAAACAAGAAGCACAACTTTCACAGCTTTCACCTGAGCGAAGACTCTCTTTTTCCCTTTTAGTAAAATGATAAGACCTCATTAGTTTTGTTGCAAAACTTGATGGTACTTGCCTTTATATGAAGTATTTATATAAAAAATTGTACAACAGACATGCATGTCAGCTAGCATGGGTAGCATGGATAACATACATCCCAGAAATGTAAGCTCTCATTTTCTAGGTCCTCTTCCTTCTGAGACATCAAACGCCCAAGTCCTTTAAGGCCTCCTAAGCTCCACTCAGTCCTATGAGGAAAAACTTCATGGGGTGTTTGCATACCTGCGTGCATGTGTGCCCTGAAATGATGGCCAGATTACGGGCTCAGGATGCCAGAAGGGAATATATTTCCATAGGACATTGTAAAAATTTCTAGTTTCTGGATGAAAAATAAAAACAATCTAACAATCTGAAAGAAATGAAATATGCCTTCATTTCTCCTATTCCTGACTGGGATTTTACCCTGTTTTTACTGATCATAATTATATTAGACAAATATCTGTGGAAGATCTTCTTTGGCTAGGACTGACACAAAAAACCCAGTAAAAACTTTTGCCTTGGTATCGTTTGTCAATAGCTGTTCCTATCCACTGAGCCTTGAACATTCATTTTACCTGTGATCATTTTACTGCTAATTTAGAATCAGGCCCTCATACATTGCTTTAGAAATTCAGGAAAAAATGAGGTTTACATTCTCTATGGATTCTTGCCTGAGAATATATTGTACTTCACTTTTCCCTGCACATAGTCATAACCAAGCTGCACCACTGAGGAAGTTAAGGGATATGGAGTGAGATTCCCTACGTGAACATAGTTTGGAGCTGCTTATGCAAGTCATAGCATGAATGGAAGAATTGTTATACTGATTTCACAAAAAATAAAGTGAATTAACAACATTAATTGTTTACAAGTGTGTTCTGTAAAAGACACAAATTGGATGATTATACATTATCTTGCAAGAGTAGAATTTACTTTATTGAAGTTATTAACGATAAAATATGCTATTTTGAATGCACTGAGAAAATTTCCAGCATATTTAACTAAATCAAGTTAACATGCTAAAGCAACAAAAGTAAAATGAAAATCTTAATTAGCTGATCATCATGATGGGTTTTGAATGGTATTTCACTTAACCAATATATCTTATAAAGAACTATAAAGACAGAATGAGAACTGCAGAGAGCATGTGTTGAATTATAAACAGATACAGTAAATACTTCAAGTAGATCATGTTTGACAAGTCTACCGAACTATATCTGTCAGTTTTAAGCAAATCCCTGATATTTCTTAGTTACTTAGAGTGAATACTTCCTTCTAACCTGAATTTGTCTTCAAAGTACCTTCACTAGATAAACACTTTCTTGTATTCCCATTTATTGCAAAGTTTGGAAGAGCAAAATTAAGGGCCAAATTTTTGTAAATATTTCTTAGAGAAAAGCAATGGGTATTAGTTGCTGCTTGATGCATAAATATATAAAAAAAGATCTTTCATAAGCAAGTTGACCAAGGACATGCAGAATGTCTATCAAAATCTTATTTCCCAGGTACTCAGCTAGTATTGTAATTGTCAGTAAGCTCTAGGGGGCATGAATTCAGCCACTGTATTTGTAAGAAGAAAATTTGGAGAACGAGAATTGAAAACACAGATGGACATTACTAATGGGTACTACAACTTAACTCAAGGTTTGTTTGGATCAAGTTCTTAACTGTATTTAGAAAAGATACATTTGAAGACTCCAAACTGGCTCCTGCAAGTTTCTCTTCTTTCCTTCCCTTTCCTTCCTTTCCTTAGTTTTGCAGTAGTGAGAGGATCATTCTCTGACTGCAGTGTAGTCGACCACTAACGGTAGTGACGTAGAAAATAGAAATAATAGAAATATGAAAGCTTGCAGGGGTGGAGAAAAAAATGAACCATGCAGTGGGAGAAGGACAAAAAGAAGTTCCTGAAGAAGAGCTGTAAGAATGGCATGTGTAAACTTCACCTAGATCAAGGTTATCAGGACCCCTGTACAATTACATGCAGCATCGCTGGACACCTAGATCTGGAAAGAAAGAGTAATGAAGAAATCCTAGTGACCCACAGAGGAGGGACAGGATGGAGCAAACGGTTGTTGTCAGTTTCTAAAGTGTGCAGTAAAGGCATATCCAAAACAGCAAACACATGGTCCTCAACCAAAGAAGAGGTCAGAAGACACAATGAGGTCCAGTTAGCTGGAGTCATGTGTCCTCTGTGTCTCATGAAGAATCTGACCACAACACTGGGGTGCACATTCCAGCGACTGAAATCTGGAAAAACCTGGAGGACGTGCATTTCCATGCTGGTGAGGGCATAGGGCTATAAGAGTGTGTGATGAATGAAATTAGTTTTCACTTTTAAACAAGGTCAGGCACTGAGAGTTGCTACATTTTTGCTACAATGTTACAACAGTGGCTCTTGCAATGGGGGAGGAAAGTTGCTCTCCTTGTCTGGTTGATCCTAAGAGGTCACACAGGGTACAGTGAGTATGCGGGCACACCCAGTAATTCTGTCAGTCTGCTCTGCTTATATTTGTGACTGGTGACAGTACATTTAAAAGGATGCCTAGAAAGACACTGTTTTCACAAGGACTTGGCAGGTTTTCCTATTCAATCGCCAGGCAAGTTAAAGGGGTCATGAAGTCAACTGTTTCCACTCACCAGCACAAGAAAAAGTAAACAATCTTGTTTTCATAAGTAATCTTCCTTTCAAGTTTTTACTCATGACAAATACATTTGCAATTGACAGTTTACAGCATTGTCTGTTCCCACTGCAGCACTCCTGTCCAACAGGACACAGAAATCACAAGTTAGACATCACTGCAGGGCCAGCTTCAGCCCGTGAACAAATACCAAACAGAGCAGCAGGAATCACATGCAGTACTACCTTACAAACAGATGGTAGTGATTTTTTCAGAGCTTCAAATTTTATTTTATTAGGCACCAGAGTCTAGAACAGGAATGAATTTTTCACTCAGGGATATGAGAAAGCTTTCTTTGTTCTTTCAATATTTATAGCCCTGAGCTCTTTTACATTCACATCTCACCTTTTACTGAAGGAATTCAAATCAATAGCTTTGACTTCTCAGAAATGTATCATACTTGTCAACTATTGTTTTTTTAGTAAGAAGGAAGAAAGTGAAATAGGAAAGGGCATGTTAGAATCATCCTGTTGCTGTTCTACCTCTGTGAACAGAGAATTTAAAATCCACAGCTCTGGAAAGATAGCATACAAATGGGATCATGAACCTTGCAAAGAACGAGAATTTGAAAATGAAATTTCACAAGCAATATTGAAATATGTACATGTGTGAAGAAAAGGCAAAAATACTTTCCAGTTAGCTCCTCTCAGAATGCAAAATATGTCAAAAGGAGACGCTGCTTTTTTTTTTTTTTTTAAATAAAATATTTCTGCCATATGTTTTAAAATTTTTCTTTGGGTATGCAGAAGTAGAAAAAGCATACTTATTTTGGAAACATGATTTCCTGACTCCAGCTACTGATTATGTTGAGTCCTAACTTTACGGGTGAACGGATCTGTACTGTCAGTGCAAGTACCACAAGCAACTGCTGATTCATGAACACTTCGGTATTTTTGCTTGATGACAGCGACCCTAATGCAGATAATTGACTATGAATTGAACATGGCATAAATGCAAACTACAAATTCCTGTTCTTCAAACTACAAATTCCTGTTGTTAAGGATGGTAAATTTTTGCAGAATAGCTGTCAATATTGTTGTTTATCATCTGGATGGCCAGATGCTTCCAACAGACTTAACTTGGTACTCATATGGGTGGCTGGAATATCTGAATCCTTCTGTGACAGTGACCTCCATTTCACTCAGGTACAGACTCAATTAAGCTTTCTTCATCAACATACAACTTTTATAAAATGGACTTAACCAAGGCAAATACATTTTTTTTATTTTGCATATCTTACTTTTGCTAGAAATATAAGACATCATAGAAGATTAGTATGTAATAGACTAGTACTATCTGAAAAACTGGGAGTTTTACTTCCCCAGGAGCTGGTGAATAAAGTTGTACTGTTTCACTCACCAATTCTGAGAAGCAAATAGTTTGTAATGTGCTATACTGCCTGTAACTCTCTCTTTTACAATGTATCTTAGCATCACAGGATAGTATCTTAAATGGCGATACAATTTTTTAGAAAAAAAGTTCTGCAAATTGTTTTTGGTACTAATCATCTTCTTAATGAATAGCTGCCATACATGATTTTGCAGCAGCTCAAAGTGACATCTAACAGTTGTTAGTATGTAAAAAAACCCCAAGAAACAAAATGTAGTTGTTCAGTTCATTAGTCACCAAGATTATCAGCTGAAAAAAAATCTCATTTTAGACAGAAATATCTTTATTTTTTCTGAATCCTTTTTCATACTTATAAAATTCATATTTAAGCAAATTGAATTCTCATGTTCTTAAACTGAGTCTGACAGACATAATTAAAAAGAAGAAATCCTCTAGTGAGTGAACCAATGCTTTTGTAAATCTCCTCTCCCTTGCTTAAAACTATTTGTTTCGAGATATATATTTTCATGTAAAGACAAATTCCTTTTACTATTCCTTTATGACTGCTTTTATGGACCTAATTTTTCTGAAAGATTGAATATTGACAGTAAAACATTCAGGCTTTGTGACAGAAACATCCTGACTATATGAAATACACATTTTGTCAGTCATAAAAACCTCTGAATAAAACTTCAGCTAAATTTTTTAGCAGCACAATCCTTGGAGTCAGAGATGAGTTAATGCATGCATTTTGTGAAGCATAAGAGAGTATTACTGCTTCATCAATATCAATCACACTAGTTATCATTTTGAAGTTTCCTTCAAGTAGAGTAATTTTTTGTGTTGGTAGAGAATTATAAACCCCAGGGTCAGGTTGCTTCAAGAAGAGGTCTAGGCAAAATACAAGGATATCTATACTGTTCCCTTATGAGACTACTTCTTGCTAATGCCAAAAAAGGACAAAATAGAGCAACTTGCAGCCTGATACACCATGGTAGATACTGGAGACTGTGGGAGCCCACAGGCAGGGAAGACCACCCATTCTGACTATGGTTATGTCCAAACCTTATCCAGGTCTCCCCCAGCCAGGGCCTGACAAGCTCTTCCTCGCTTCTGAATCCATGCAGGCATATGTGAATGGGTCAGACAATTACTGTTTATACCATTCAATTTTCACAATTACATTTTCTCTCCTTGCTTTACCATATTTTTGCCCACTCCTTCTGTAGGTAGCAGCTTTTTGCAGAATTGCAGTGAATTCAGTCAATCTGCAGCTGATCCCACTTCTACCATCTAAACAGCACTTGCGGCTTGGAGTGTCTGTGTTGAGAAAAAAAAAATTCAGGCAGGTAGTAAAAGGCTTTTATAATATCAACAAGTATCTCATACATACTGTATATACAAATCCATCCCTGCTTTTTGATCACTGTTCATATTTAACTAACTGCAGGAGCATCAAAGACTGCAACTAAGCACCTTTTTTGAACACCATTTGTAACAATCAGTAAACTATTAATTTCTATTATCTTGTGTGTTGCCACAGGAAGGAACATTGCTCCTAATTTTAAATTACATGGAAACACACCAATTTTTTAAAAGCAAGACAAGGCTTGTAAGTGATACGTTTTATAGACCAAGAAATGTAGTTGGAAAGAAAACAGACAATGTTTTGGACACACAAGCCTTCTTCAAGCCTGAAATAGAAGCAGCAAACTTCAAGCAAAATACTTCTGAGTTTTAGAGCTCAAAGAAGGAATTTTGGCAAAATTTGCAGTAACAGGTAAAGTACTGGTAAGGTTGACAAGTGGGTGCTTATGTGTGAATGCACTCAACCAGGAAGTGAAATGGCAGCAAAGACGACCTGCAATGACCCGAAAACATGCTACCTGAAGTAAGTACATGAAAATAACAGCAGATTAAGCCAAGGTAAGGCCAAATAAGTATGATCTTACCTCTCCCCTCTACTATTTCTCTCCCTCCTCTATGCTTCTGCCTCCTTCCTAGCACCAAAGTTACCATTACTGTGAACTCATGGTCAGTGAGAGCTGATTTCTGATTAACCGTAGGTCACATTGTTATGCTGAATATTGGAGTTTCAGAAAACCATGCAGGTACCTGTGCCCCACATCATTGTCTTGGTTCCTGCAATACAGCTAAAACAGAAATACTCAACCAATTCACAGGACCAAGATATGGTTACTCAGAGAAAAACAGTAGATGACATAGTGGCAATAAAGCTGCCCTTTTGGAAGGAGATCAAACAAGCAGTCTTAAAACAACTGTGTGTTTCTATCTCTGTCTTACTTGTTTTCATTATAAGGATATTTTTCTGAGTGTATTTCAAGCTTAGCATGCTGTTGGCTACATTCAGCACAGTTATAAATGTCTGCCTTTAAAAAAAACAGAAACAACAAAACAGTAACTCAATGTGCTCCATAGAGGTTACTGTGTTAAGCTTTCCCACCATGGACAACATTCCTGCTTTTGGTGTGCTTTTGTCTATAACTAGCAAAGAAAAAAAAAAAAAGAATTCTCGACCTGATTTTGCTAGACAATCATCTTATCTGTTTAAAATGGAGAGTAGTTTCATTAACCACTTTCTTACAATAACCAGGCTTAAGCACACAGGTAGTATAGGGACAGCTCTTACCCAAGATTAGAAGTGACGGGTGCCACACCCTCAGTTTCTGGCAGAAGGCCCTTGCTCTGCAGGCAGCCATGGGTTCCATCTGCCCAGGCAGCCACACCCCTCCCCTGATCACAGGTTCTCACATGCTCTCAGGCAGCCCTGTGATCGGCTGAGCCACCCCTTCTTCTTTATCCCAGAGGTCAGAGGAGGAAGTGTCTCCCTTCCAGTACACAAGGTCTGCCACGTTGTTTCAGCCACCATTTTACGGACAGTAGCTGCCATTTTCACTGAAGTCGTGCCCTACATGTTTTCATACTGCTGTGTAACCGGCTGGCAGCCTAGAAAAAATGACAGCTCCCTGCCATAAAATAGCAACTAAAACAACATAGTGGCCCCCAACGTAGAGAGAAGTGACTTTCTGGCCTGATGACTTCTGGGTAAACGGCGGGGTGGAAGTGTGGGGGGAGGGGTGTGGCTGGTCCTGTCCGCCAATCAAAGCAGATCACATGACAGGAAGAGGGGAACGACTTCCGGGGCAGTCGATGCGCCGCAGGGGCGTGACTTCTGCCCAGAGGTTTTCCTCGCGCAGCGGTACAGGGGCGGCTCCTCCCCTCCGTCAGGACTCAGGGTGGGGTGCTCCCTCTTGCCGAAGAGCTTTGGGGGAAGGTGGAGGGAATGCTCTGGGGTCTATAACTTGCCTGCAGGCGATTAACACTCCTGTCTGAGGAGCAAACCTGCCTGGCTCAGTTTTCAGGCCTATGTTCTATCAAATGAATTAGAACAAACTGTCACTGCTGAGATTGTTTGGAGACATTTCCCTGCATTACTGTGCCTGCCATTCCTCTCCATTCCTCTTTTTAGTTCATCTGACTCATTCGATCATATGTTTACCACCTGTCTAATATAAATGAAGACACCGTTGTTGGCTCTGATTGTCTCCTGGAATTAAAAATCTGGAAGTTATTTTTAAATGCAAGTAAAATGCTTAATACTTAAAGAGCATTAGTATGGATACTGTCTAGTTGCTTTGGAACAGATCTAATCATACAGAACAACATTGGTCTAGTCTTACATTAGCACTGATTGCTGTTTTGCTACCATGGTAACTTGCAGCAAATACTATATTTAGTAGAATAATTAAATTTTATGTCCATAAAAAAATCAGTTGGAAGGATTTCTTTCAGAATTTTCCATAGGCAATTCCAGCTTTTAAACAAAAGATTTGCAACAAAATAAAATTTCCCATATAAATTTGGTTTTCAATTAATGATTTTTATTAGTATCTTATTTTAAAGAGTGAAATGAAATGACAATTTAAAGAGCTAGAAATCGCTTCAGTGTGTTCAGTGTGTTTTTATTTTGGCTCTGAATTATTTCCAATCGGTTTGCTTCCATGAAATATTAACTTTTTTGTTAATTTTTCTGAAAAACAGGTGAAGAGCCAGTGAAATATAGTTATCACTTACATATCACTAAAATATCACTTACATTTCAGTGATCATCTTCCACGGATTGTGTCATTGAGATGCAAAGAAAATAACCAAAATCAGGTAAGTTCTACACTGAATTTTGTCTGTGTTTTTTTAGCGCACAGTCATAAATTTTCAGACTTATCTTAGAAACAATTTAAACCGCAAACATGTACATGTAATGAAACCGAATATTGTTTAGCCTCCACTGTGAAGCTGTCTTTCCTCTGTCAGAGTCACCTTAATTTCCATGTAGTGAAAACATTGACTAATGTGATTTATAATCTCTTTCCATTTATTCCCTTTTGTTACCTTGAAGGATTTGAAGCAGCCCATTGCCGTGTCTCTTTCACTCCCATACTGTCGCCTTTGGAGAGGTGAGCAGAGCTGCCATAGCCACTGTCTGTTCCCAAGGACACCTGAAGGAAACGTTTGATTCTTGTGGCACTCTGGTCATGCTTTTTGACCTCTGGCTTCCTGATAAGACAAATCCATTGCATTTTCAGACTTCCAGGAAACCTGAGGGGTTTCTTTGTTTTGTTTCATGTTTTTTCCCGATGGACATTTTTTTTTCCATAAATGTGAACGTAGAGATACATGTTTGAAACCAGCACTGTATAGTTAGTGTCTACCATCATATGCCACTCCTTGTCATATCAATGTTAACAACATAATATACCACAGGGAAATATGGCAGCACAAGAGAACTGATGTGCCATTTAATGCCCCCTTTTGCCTCCAGTGAAAGACCGGAAAAATGCCAAGCAGAAGACTATTAAAGGACTGGTGTGATTATAGGAAAATAATCCCTCTCAATAAGGACAGATTATCAGGGGTCTACAAACATCTTCTCGGTACTCAATAACTTTAAGTAATTTGTCTCTATTCTTTACCACATCAAGTGTTTTTAAAAAGACAATTTATTTCTTAGGCTTTACAAAATGGAGATGTCAATAAAGTGCACAGAAGAAAACACCCACCTTAAGTGATTTAGGCTTCCTTTTTTCCTGTATCAGGGGTCTTGCACTGGGACTTTGGAAACAGACTAAATAAGTTCAGAGCAAAAGAAAAGTTATTTCTTATTTAGTCATGTTTAAAGAAGTAAAGTTTGTTCCTTCAACAGCTTCTGTCATTTCATATAATACTTCTTTACTTCTTATATCTTGTCCCAGAAAAGTCATTATTAACTTCAGTTTGTTCATGTGAATAGTATAGCAATGAAAATAATATATATCAAGGACATTGCTGTTCATAAAGCTGAATGGTCAGTGCAGATAATGGGAATGAAGATAGTAAGGATTTTAGGGCAGGCTTCATTTTATTCCCTCTGTCATTGCACAAATATGAATGTAATGGGAGCCTAGGTCATGGTGGGGGTTAGAAGGCGCATTTGCTCTGTAAAAATATTTACAACAAGAATAGTAATTATTATGACAATAAAATTTTCATTATTTAATATTTTCATAAATTACCGTAATTTGTTACTTTCCTGTGCAAAATCTTTTCACAATTTATAGTCTTAGAATGTATCTGTTCCTAAAAAGATTCAGCAATTTTAAATAATTATTCATTTCTGTATTTAGTGCTTAGAAGATATTGCTGGCAATATTTAGATTTAGTTCCCTAAATCTTTTGTCAGGTGTAAAGGAAGCACTCAAATAACATATGAGTTAAGGATTTATATGTGCTTTTATACCTGTGCACATGTAACCTATCTTAAAAGAGGTGATCAGGGCTTTCTTTCTCTCATTAGTAGTTCCTTATTCACAGAGAGAGATAAGGACTTCTGCTAATGAGCTGTGTTAATCCTTTGAATCAAGCAATACTTTGCTTGAGCATTTAATGTTCACCTTCTGAATCCATCCCTCACAAGATGACCTGTGTGAGAAGTTGCTTACTGCATGTTTTGTACCCAATTTTGACTGTAATGCTAGAGAAGGCAATAAATCACCAGATTAATAATATTTTTCTCGTATTTCTGTATGAAATTGAATAGCTGACCATGAAGCAAATTCATGCACGTGTTCTCTCCTATTGTAATCAAAGAGACCTTGCTTGGTACAGCTGTTTTCTTAAAAGCTTAGTTCAGGCTCATGGCCATTTCTAAGTGCAGATTAGTTTCTGTATGAGGTGCTACCATATATAGGAATACGTAAGGATGGATGAGAATGCAAAATGCTGTGTCAATTAATTATGTGCTTAGTGTTTCTCAGCAGCAAAAAGCTAAAGATGACAACGAAGAAAACATTTCCTTTAGTAGATTTTAGCTATAATAATCTAAGTGAATATGGAACATACAAAGATTATTCTTCTGTATGTGATACTGAAATAACTGTTTTAGGTCTGTGTAAAAATAGAACAATAATCAGTCTTTAATGTTTGACATTGTTGTGACAATAATATAGATTTCCTATACAAATGATGAAGATAGTAACACTTTAAGCAAACTTGGTTCAAATCATTACTGTTATTCTGTTTGTGTGCATATATAATACATATTGACTGAAATCAAGGTTACTAGTGGGAAACCAAAGTGTATTATTGACTGCTGAAGGTCACTTTGCCAATCAAATGGGCCATAGTTTTTTGATCTCCCAAATTCCCTTCCTTCCAGCTAAAAACTACTTACCGTGCATTTCGTTTTTTCTTCTTTAATATTTTATTCACCTTGGTTTTGTTCATAATACTGTATTTTAGTTTATTATAATTTAGATCACACAATGTTCTCATTAAACAGAAGTTTGCAAGTAATAATATTCACTATCTTCAGCACTTTCTGCACTTTTTTGCAATTTCAGCTTCTTTTTTTCAAATTAACTTTTCCTTCTAGTTTCATTAGAAGTCCAAATATGCATGCCCATGCCTTAGAAAGATCTTTAAAATGTGTACTTCTGACAACGTATCTCTCAGCACATGTTTGATGACACTCAGAGAAACCATAGACTCTGCAAGGGATGTTGCCAGGATCTATGTAATATAACAAACCAGATCCAAACTGGATAACAAAGCAACCAGAACAAGCCAAGCAGCAAACCGTAAAACCTGTATGTAAACCACACAGCATCTTGTGGCTGACAGTGTTACTTGAAAGAAATGATGGAATGCCATTGTGACACTATCGGTCTCTATTAAATTGATTGATTCTATTTTTCCTGCTGTGTAACCCGAAGACAAGAACTTTAAAAGACATTTGTACACATTGAAGAATTCCTTCACACTCTTACTGTTATTTTCTAATCATCTCTTAGGTCTCTCGTCCTAGAGACAGGTTTTTTCTCCTGCTTGCTACCTTGGAGGGCCATGGGAATGGCCATAAGGAATCAGAGCAAATGGATTCTCTGAGATGCAGGTTGTGTCTTTGTTGAACGTTGTTTTTTCTTCTGTTTATACTTCTGGCATTCTATTCAAACCAAACCAACAGAACATTGACAAGAATTAGAAAATAGTAGTGGAAAAGAGATGAGAAAGGTTTGCCATTGCTTCCTTAAAATTAGGTATTTTTCTAGTAGAGCTAATTAATTTCTAATAATTAGTTCATCTCAAGCTGTAGAAAATAATGCTGAAAGGAGGGAAATTTATTTGTCTATATGTTGCCAGGGAGACCCATTCGCTTAATTGAGGATATGCAAGCTAATTATCCAGCTTTGTAAACTCAAACACAGATCTGTCCTAAATGGCTTGTGCACCAAAGCTGATTGACAGACTTCTCTGCTTGGACCTCTCTGCTTGTAGTGACCTGGACTCCCTCCATTGTGCTGTGGAAAGTATCAGACTAAAACCATCAGTAGGAGAAAAGCTGGAGCGTTCTTCAGGGTTTAGAGATCACTTTTGTACCCATACAAAGTCTTGAATTTAAATAAGGTCAGACATGCGAGAAACAATATTTGTGGAAATATTTATAGGACTACTGTCAATCCATTATTTTTAAAGCGGATCTTTAAGGTACGGTATTCATTTAATGCAAAGCAACAGAAAATACCAATATGACCTTCACAGCGTATTAGACTTGCTAGAATGCAGAGGCGTGGTCTAACCTATGTTTTAAACAAAACAGAGAGAGTACTTTTTTATCTCTGTATGTCTCCTCCTCTTCCTTTTTTTCCCTTTGATACCTATTAGGATAGTGCAATGAAGTATCACCTATACTTACAGAAGTTGTTTTGTAGCACTTGGCATTTGTAAGTGTTTATAACAGGCCTTACAAGGATTTAAATATTTTAAGATAACAGGAAAAAACAGGTTTGCATTATTACAGGTAAGCTGTTAGAAACTCTAAGAGTATTTTCACCTTGTAATGTTTCCAGTAATAGATAGTGTCTAAGAAGCAAGGAACTTAGAGAGGTATTACATGTTGAATTTGCTGCTGTGGATATGTAACTAATTAATTAAATTACATAGAGGAGTCTCTACTTTGAGCATAATCTTGGTCTCAAGAAAAGTCTCTCCTCTGCAAAGTCATTTTGTTAGCTTAGGGTAGTAGAGACATAGATGTATTTCCTCACATAAATAATTGTTTCCTAACCAGGAAACTCTGTAAAACTGCATTTCCATATTCGCTAAGTTTCCACTCTAAGCCTTTGCTAGGGAAAGACTATGCATTGCAGAAGTTTCTTTTGAGACACAAACTTTGGACTCTTTTTCAGGTCAAAGAAAGTTCTGTACAAAGTGCATGACCTGATTAATGCAAAAATTCTCTTAAGTAATGACTGTCTACATAAGCAGGCTGGAAAACAAGTTTGTGATTATCACTCCATTAGTCAACTGAAGAAATTTTTTCATTTTATATAAATGAGAATAATCCTTACTAGCAGGAAAAGAAATATGTCCAGCACACACACTCCATCTCACAAGTTTTAGTGGGATGGGTATAAAGAAAAGCAATCCAGCCTGAGCCTCTTTCGGCCTTGGCATCCTGGGAACAACCTGAATGTGCCATTTTTCTATACCCCTTCTTGTTGCCATGGTAAAGAATCCCATGGCTTGTCTGGCTAAATATGAAACTTGAAATGCATAGCTGATAATTTATTTGCATTCATATAGAGACAAATCCAACAGTGTTTTACTGTGTTTTTTATTGTGTGATACTTTTAAAAATGCTCAGTTCTGACCTGTCTTTCTGGTATGTACCTTCTCATAACTTCAGTAGGAGCATATGTGGGCACAAGCACGTGCTTTTCAAAAAGACACGTGCAAGTAATAAAAAGCATGAAATATGTTTGTTTACATTATGATTGCAGCAGAACCTGTGTGTTTTGATGTTTTGTATGTGCTTTACATCGGATGACTGGTTGTTGAAACATCTAAATTGCTTCTGTTCCTTATTGAAAGATTGGAATGGTTTTAACCAGAGAAAAAGAAAAGAATAGTGGGTCAATCCTCTCAGAAGGTGTTGCAAAAGAAGACATCAGTTATGCTAAATTTCTTGAAGCTTTCAGGACTAACACACGTTTTCTCAAATGCCATATTTTAATTTGAATAATGGGAAACAGGCCTTTGACTCATAGTTACCCAAATTCAGTGATTTTATTTTCAAAAGTATTACAACATACTTTGGGGCTTGGGTCAGTAAGGAGCTTTTCATTCCCTAAAATATTTTGTGGAGGTAGGATTACGTTTTTTAAATTTTTTAAAGTTTTTTTAATTTCTCCTCCTTTGCTGCTGGATTGATAGTTCTGTGCTGTTTATTCACACATTCTATTTTGGTTTTGCTCACCTCTGAAATGTTTATCAGATTTGCTATCTATGTATGAGCTGAATTTGTTTACATGAATTTTGCACCTTAAGTGGAGAAATTAAAAAGTTTACTAATTGGTAAGGCGAAAAAAATGGAGGTAAAAAAATCACCAATCGATAGCCTTGTTATATAAAGTTCACATATGGAACAAATGTGACATCGCATTTCATTACATTTTATATCTCATGCAAATCTTAGAGAAAACTGTGAAAACAGAGTCTTACCTCCAGTTGCTGCCGTTAATGAGACTGCTTGTTTCTGAGCTGTGCAAGCCCAGTAAAACAGAAATTAAACAGGTAGAAATAACTGTACGGAGGTAAACAAGCAATATACTTAGGAAGATAATATGCTCTGATTTTCAGTATTGTCTATACTGAAAGTTCATGCTGCCTCAGGACTGCCACAATTGTCATGTCTCATTTGATGTTACGCTGAATCTTTGTTTTACTAAAATAAGTATGTTGCATTTTAAATTTGTTTACATTGCTACTTAAAACATATTGCCTTACAGTTTTAAAAAAAAAGTGACGGTGGACTGGTTTGAGAGGGAAACATTCAAGAGCAGAGATGGAAGTTAAAGGTGGTGTCTGACTCTTTTTGTGTGTAGGTCTACTTTATTCATTATTGTGTACTTTGTTTTGTTTTTAGATGGAAAATAGAGCAACACCAGGAAATCAGTATCTACATCTAAACCAGTATCTGTATCTATATCTACATCTCAGCATGTGATGACACATTTTCACAATCTTGAAGCACCGTAGTTTAGCCACTGAGATGTCACAGAAAATTTGTCACCAGTTCCTACAGAGTGAGGTTTTTATCCCATGTCCTTTGTCCCTCAACACTACTACAAATAAGAAAACCACATCTTGTCTTTTTTTTTTCTTAATTGACAAGCTTGTTTTAGAATACATTATTCAAGAACAACTCAAAAGTGTTGAAATCACCTTTTTATATCTACTTAAAGAACAATCATTTTTTGACAATTCATTTACAAGAATGTTCCTTAGAAGTGCATGCAGAAGTGGAAGTAATTCCTCTTTCTACGATTTGCACAACCAGCTATAGCTTGTATTTTCAACTTCTATAGTGTACTTCCAGTTTCACAATTCAAGTAGAGCAGTGAGAAATAATAAGTTCAGTCTCTGAGACCAAGTGTTAAAAAAGACTGGGGATGAATCTTTTTAAATTCTCTCAAAATATTTAGATTCTTGCTTATTCTAAATAGGCCTCTGAACTCAGTAATTGTTGGTGATGTCAGTTCAAGTACCTTGTCAAATCCTGGCTTTGTCACCTAGATTTGATATCATTGTCCACATACAACCAAGCTGAAAGTCTGTTCTTCCCCCAACTCTGCAGTAACTGGGATTAATGAGCAATTGTGAAAATTATTACTGAAAACTGCAGAGGTCACTCTTACAGTGGCCTTTGATTAGTCTCCTTTTTTTAAGTCCAGAAAATGCTTGCTCTAACAACCTTTCATAAATAAAAAAGAATTTTCAGTGTTATTTTGTCTTCTTAAATAAAAGGAGGTTTGTTTTTTTTTTACTGTTGGAAGTTGTAGGAAAAAAAACCCCAAACTACTCATAACCTATCTTGGATTAAATTAAATAGAAATAATTTGTTTTCTGTTTACTAAAATTTATTGCAACTTGGTCATCCAGAAGCTCTAGCAATTCCAGATGAAGTAGGTGGTGATGGAAGGAGTCAAAAGGAAAGCGTCTTTTGCTTTCCATGTGAAAATGCAGCCCAGTTTAGTAGCTGCAACTAGATTTATGAGAGAACACCGTCTATGTTATCCATACCCCATCTGCACACAATTCCTATTGCCTGTATTAATAGGCACTATTCCCATATTACTCTTCCTCACAGCTGTGGTACCAGGCAGCTAAAATGAGACCTGCAAAATTTTGTAATGCTTACAGTGCATCTTCCCACCCCTTCTCCACAGGCAGCAGTTGTCTGACTTTAAAAGAGAAAGGATGACAGCAAAATGTCTTGGAAGCTGGGACACTGACAACAGCTGGGGCAATATTTCAGTACACAATGTGACAATTTTCAAATACCAAGAACCACTAAAAGTTTTACCCAAAGTAAGACAGAGCCCTAAATTAAATTAAAAACTATATTTGGGCACTTGCTTGCATTTTATATTTTTGTTCGTAGATTCTGCCCTGCTGTTACTGACAAAATATTTTAATAACTAATTCTGAATTTGGGATCGTTATGTATCAACACAGGGAATAGCTTATTGTAGGCTTGATTCAGAAGTTAATCTTCACTTTATGGATCATATTTAAGAGTGAGTCTGTGTTTTTGCCTTGTAGAAATATCCAATTCATAAATTACTTTTCTGGTTCCTTTGAAATCAGTAGGTGCTCTTCCATTCATTTCAGCAGTAGCAGTGTTTTTTATCAACTGTATTTTTCATTTAAAGTAAAGTAGTATTGTATCACTACTTACGTAGTTCAGTTACAATAGGCATTGTACTGACCCTTCAACTCATACTTGATTTACCACAGTGAAGTTTTATTCACTTTTAATAATTACTGTTTTCTCATTTATAGTGATCAAATTATACCTAACGTTTCCATTTTGCAAGGTAACTCGCAACCCCTGCACCTACAATGTACTCTCCATGAAATCTGATTAAAACACACAATTGACTTTTGATTAATGCTTGCAGTATTTCAAAGGACCACAGCAGGAGAGACAGACAGTACAATTTTGAGGCAGTGTAAGTACTAGCTGACCTCAAAGCTTTGAATCATGAACAGATTTTCTGAATTTCAAATTACTTTATAGCTGTGCTGTGAAAAACCTGTCAATCTGCTTACCAGCTGAAACCTATTGTGTCCATGCAGCACATTGCTGTCTTCAAAAATACCAGCATGCCCTGTGACTCTGTATTTTCTGTGTGCAAGAAGGCAGAAATTTTGTAAGTTATCAAAAATGCAGCGTAGTGGCTACGGTTTTTATTTTCTGCAGCTACAAAAAGATTTATAAAAATTATCCCAGAACAATAGTTGTGCTTTTTAACAATGCTGGTTTAGGCATACAGAATGGTATTCCTATACCACGGTGTAATTCTTAAATGTTCTGTTATGCCATTGTGACAGGTAACTCGAAAGCAATGACATAAAAGGTATAGACCTGTAAAATATATGGATGTCTTTAACGTGACCTCTAAACATGTTAACATTCGCTCTAAGGAGGTAGCAATAAGGTACTTTAAAAGCAAAATTGAAATGTTCAGTAGAATTGTGAGAAAATTGGTGTGGTATTAAAGGAAAAGGGTCATAAGGTAATATTGATTTCCAGAACATATTGCTAATCCAGAACATTTAGGAATGAATTGTTGTCTAGATTAGTGAAAGTTCTTATTCTTACAGGGTGATGGGTACAAATACAGATGCCTAGTTTTCATATTTACTATGGAGTGTCTTGGATTTAAAGAATAATAAGACATGATTATATTGGACTATGTGCTAAACACAAAGAAAATTAAATACAAGGTTAGATTAAACTAAACAAGAGTTACACAGCAGATGCATCTCTTTCCTTGTGGTTATTGGACTCCAGAACCTTAAATATTCTGGTGAATTTTTCTTAATCTTATCTCCTCCTGCACTAAGCAAAAGAACGTGTTCTTGGCACATCACGCTTGGCACTACAATGCACTGGAAGAGAAGAACATATATCAGGAATACTAGAAGACAAACACACCAATAACTTTTTTTTTCCTTTTTACTTCTTCATTAGCTGTTCTTTGTAGTGGCAGTCATTTTCCAGTCTGCTGCCTAAACACAGGGTAAACTCTTGATCGTAGGCCACTGTCGTGGTTTAGCCCCAGCCGACAACAAGCCCCACACAGCCACTCGCTCACTCCCCCACGGTGGGACGGGGAGAGAATTGGAAGAGTAAAAGTGAGAAAACTCATGGGTTGAGATAAAGACACATTAATAGGTAAATCAAAAGCCGCACACGCAAGCAAAACAAAACAAGGAATCCATTCCCCACTCCCCACGGTCAGGCAGGGGTTCAGCCATCTCCAGGGAAGCAGGGCTGTATCACGCGTAATGGTTTCTTGGGAATACAGACGCCATCACTCTGAAAGTCCCCTCACCCCTTCCTTCTTCTTCGTCCCAGCTTTATATACTGAGCATGACATCATATGGTCAGCTGTCCTGGCCGTGTCCCCTCCCAGCTCCCCGTGCACCCCCAGCCTGCTCGCTGGCAGGCCAGCACAAGAAACTGGACTGTCCTTGACGGCTCAGCAACAGCTCAAAACATCAGCACGTTATCAGCATTTTCTCCTCCCAAAACATAGCCTCACACTAGCTTCTAAGAAGAAAATTAACTGTATGCTGGCTGAAACCAGGACAGCCACATTAATTTCTAGAGGAGAATACCATACACCTAGGAAAAAAACTTAGGAAAGCGAAGATCCTCCTTTCACTGAAGACTTTGGTAAACTCTGCCTTCTCAGAAAAATGAATGTAACATTTTTCCATGGCTTCACCAGCCTGCTTAGAGAGTGGAAGTTTACAGCTCCACATCAGCCTGGGAGCTTCTCAGCCACTTCAGCTTTCAGGTGGTGCAGAGTCTGCTTCATCATCTTGGTAAGCAAATAAGATAAATTCAAAGAGATGCTTCTGAGGACTCGAAAGATTCTGTTAGGAATATCACAGAGGGCAATATATCCTGTCCCTGTTTAGTACACCTGAAAAGGTTATAACTCCTGTAATATTCAGATGGACTGTTTGGAAGTTTTTGCTTGGTCTTTCCTAGTTATGGAACTCGTGTTTACATCTACAGAAAATTCTCTTACATATTTAATTTATATTTGTTTGGGTTTGATTTTCTTTAATGAAGTAACAAAGTCAGTTCTTTCCTAGGACATGTATTGTTCAACCTTTGAAAAGAGTATAGGGAAATATGCCAGCCTTGCTGCAGACCATGAAGGCTAATAAGCTCCATCTTCACTGAATCAAAGGCGTAAGGACACCTCCATCAGGAAGTCTTTTAGTTGCCATTTCTGTTAGAGGAATGTAAGCATCTGAATTCAAGTAGTCCCTCATTAAATGCTTTAATATAATAGAAATGAAGGCTCAGTATCTATGAACCACTTCTGAAATGTTTCAGCACCCTCACCAACACTGAGAAAGTGTTTTTGTCTTTGTCTCTCACTTATGGCATGAAAGGATCACTAATTATTAACCCCATAAATTAACCCTTTACAGTGGAGGATCAAAGCTTTCTTCTATAATTTTTTTCAAGTGATTTTTCTGTGAATTTCTGAACATTAGTTCAATGCTGTCTCTGCCTTGTCACCTGAGTTTTTTCTAGGAAATCCTATCAGGTCAATATCAAGATTGGATAAAAAACTTCAGTAACAAAACTTTTCATCAGGTCATCTAAAACAGAGATTTGGATATGAAGGCTCTGTGAGGAAGAAACCATATTTCAAAATGCCTCACAATGTCTTTTCATCTTTCTGTTCCCCAAATATTCTAATACATATTATGAAAAAGATCCTCTGAATGGTACCACATTTTTACCCAGCCTTGCCTTGATCTGTAGGAGATAGCAGCTCCTCCTCATGAAGTAGTTAATAAATGTTGGTTTTGAAAAAAAAAAAAAAAAGAGCTGAAATTCCTTCTCTTGGAAGAAATCTACAAATCTTGAAAAGTGATAACAACCTGGTCATTCTGTAGGTCTCAGGCAATTTTTGCACTCTTATAATCCCTAGCTTTGGAGACTTTTGCTTGGCTTCTATTGCAAGATGGTGAATGATAAAAAACGAACATGATGGACAGCAGACTGCCTTTTATCATTAATCCTCACATAAGCTTTTATCAAACATCTTAATCTCAAACTATTACAAACATTGAGAGGTTCTTTAAACAGCACTGTAGTGGTACCCATTCATGCTGAAAGGAATGAAGTTCTGGTTTTTATTTTCATTAAAAAAACTGTATTGCTTATACATTTCTCCATCATTTTAACATGTTAAATGTGCACAGAGTAAAACAAGAAAAAAACCTGATTTGCATTACCAGATTTATCCAAGGAGCTTTCTGGCATAGGTGCTTGTGTTTATAATGACACCATATTTACTTACAGATCTTTTTACATGTCAGGTGACTGTATCAAATGATGATTAGTGTGTACTTATCCCTCTGTCTTGCAGATAGGAGGAACAGAAAGATTCTTCATAATTATGAACTTTATGTGTTGACAGCATTTAGTGAGTTATAAATGTAAAAATAAATCAGAGAAGGTGAGGGATTTATTCTGTCTAAAAAAAGGACTGCAGCAACCCTTCCGATTTCTTTCTGAAAGGATGGGTGAGCAATAGCTGGTGGGATTTAATAATCCATTAAATAAATCTGTTAAATAATCCATTCAAGTTCATCTCCTAATATCCAGAAAATACAGGGAAAAAGATTGCTGACAAATCCTAAAAGGTTTGGCCCAACTGATGAACAAACTTCATTTAATTGTCTTCAAGCTGAACAACACTACCGTGTGTTTCTTCTCTGAAGACTCAAGAAAGGACTCCTAGTCCTTTTCCTCCTTTTAAAAAGAATCTCCTATCTAAGATGCATGTGGTGATGTTTTATGGTTTATTTTTTAAGAGATTCTCTGCTTCTTTCATGCTGACTGAACACATTTGAAAATGCTTATGAAGACGGTGTTTGATGTAGATACTTTGAAAGTAAATGTACACTTTGGGGAAAATAAACTTTGAAAATATCTTTGCAGTTGGAATAGAAAAGTTTGGAAATAACATGAGAAATATGTTTGTGAGAAATAGGCAGCATTTCACCTGTTTCTGAGGTATTCAGCATTGGTGTAAATAGTTATTCTCCTAAATCAGCAGAGATCAATAGATTCATACCACATAAACTGGTGAAGAATTTCAGAGCAAGACAATCAGTGGGGCACAAAAGTAAATTAGTGCTCTTTTACTGTTTTCTGACCCTCAAATGTAAGGTCAGAGTGTCAGAGGTGATAGCATCCAAATTAAAAATTAAATCCTCTCTGGAAGAAATTAAATATTTTCTCCATGAGAAATTAAATTGTCTCTAAATATATTGAGTATCACTATTAGTATGAGGAACTGTTTCTATGTCTACAGAATATCTGTGAAAAGTTCTGCAAAACCTGAACAGATTTCTCTGTCGTCATTTGACGTATCTTACCTGTAAATTATTGTCCTGATACTTGAAACTGTGTCTAACCATACAGTATCCTCTAAATTATGATGTCTTTGTTTCTTTATGAGAGCCCTGTTACTCCTAGGCTCATTCCAAATCTAGAACACATACAGAGATGATGAAGACTGAAGAATTGTAGAGACTTCAGGTCTGATACATGCAGTGTGTCCTAGTGCAGAAGATTCTGAAAACACATCTGGTACTGATAATGTTGGTTACTTGGGACCACAAGCTGTCCTTTCTCATGCTTCATTGATGAATGATAACAAAATTCACCTTACATGTGTGAGACGAGTCTATTCCTTATTACACCTAACGAGTCTCTGCTTGACTTCTTCCAACTTATAAGCAATTCCCTATCTGTCAGGCTACTGGACCCAGGGAGAGATTCTTAGTCCTTTCTCTTTCACCTTTGTGCTTGGCAAGCAAAAATCAAAGCTTAATCAGGTTAGAAAGCATAATGGTGAGTATGGATTTCTGACTTAATAGTTGGGCACTCCCTTGAGGAAGCCTGTGTTCTGGTCAGTGCTCCAGAATGATAGATAGATAGATAGATAGATAGATAGATAGATAGATAGATAGATAGATAGATAGATAGATAGATAACAAAAAGTTACCTACATTTAAATTTTCATTGAAATGAAGAGCAGATCCTGTGGTTCACCCTCCACACCCAATCCCCTAACAGCTAGGCTAGAGAGTTATTTTTATTAAGTTTTGTTTTAGTTTGGTTTCATTTGGTTTTGTTTTAATGGCCAAATACTTGTAGGTTATTCCATGCATGTTGATACAGCTTGAATTGAGACACCAAACACCTGTTCCTCTCTTTCTTCTACCAAAATGATAAGTTGTCTTAGGAGTGACCTCCCAACCTCCCAAGCAAAAAAGGAAACTAAAGCTATTCACAGCTGGGAGCTTTGACCAATAATATATCTGTATGAAAGTGAACAGTCACGACTAACAACACTAAAAGGAAAGAGATTTCTGCGGTTATAGAGAATTTTGAAGAAGTTAAAAATTGATAAGGTGCTTACTGTCAAAAAGAACTCGAGTTCTATTTCATTTTTTTGGCGGGATGACTTGTTACATAGTTTTCCGCAACCTTTTCCATGAATGAACATGAGATAAAGCAAGAATCCAGCACGTACAAGAAGAGGCCACGGGGACAATGAATATCGACAGTACTGTTATTGTTTAATTAGGAAGCTTTTTCGTGGCTTTAAAAACTTTATTCAGAGCTTGATGTGAAGTGAGCAGTATCGAGCATAATGAATGGCATGAAGAAGCATCTGTCATCTTCATCCTCTATGGCACTGCAAATTCTTGATAATTGAACATCACGTCCCTTTTCTAGTGAGGCAGAAGCCTCCCCGGAGTTCACTGTACTCAGCAATATTCTTTACTAAATTTCAGTTTTGAGCTACTACCTGTTTTGAGGAGCTTTCAGCAAAGACAGGAAAGAGTTAAAAGCTGACGTTAGGCTAAAGACCTTTGTGGAAACCCTGTTAGCTGTTCAAGGTGAAATCCAATAGCTGTCTTTATAAGAAGAAAAATTCCATTCAGCATCCCCTGATACTGCTGTGTTCTCTGTCTGCCTTGAGGTTATGGGTATTGTCATAGAGAACTTAACACTCACTGTTCCATATGCTCGCAGTAATCACTGTGTCTCTGTGTGAATAAACAGAAGAGATATGGTGAAACCATCTCTACAGATCATGAAAACCTGAATGCTGACTGTCATCTTTTGGTATACTTGCACAAACTCGTGTGTGCATATATATACATAGGCACATGCACATTTATGTGTGTGTGTGTGTGTATACATACATATATACAAATACACAAAAAGACAGTAAACCAAACCAGACTGTTGACTGCAGAAAAAATAATTGTGCAGTTTCTTATTCTGCAGAAGGTAAAAAGTATCTCACATACAGTATGAAGTGTGAACAAAGATCTTCCACAGAGTAGCTAATGTTCTAAAAATCCAAACCCTTATCTCACAGAAACCCATTTGTGTACTCACGTTGAAGACCTATAAATTTAATTAACATGGTTTGGGCTATCACTTTACACAGCCATTTGAGTGCTGTGAAATATCTGGTAGTTATGAGTGCAATATATTATAGTGCAGCTGTCTTCTCATGTAAGCGGCGACATGCACTCGCATACTATGTGTTCTGTAGGTATACAAGTGAGAGAGTTGCAGAGGTGTGTACGTGTACTTTGGCAGGACTGCTTGGTAGCAGAATGGATACGGGAATTTAAGAGTCAAGTTAAGAATCTAGTGGGCATTTCCGTCTGGTTGATCATCTGTCACGTGTTTTGATCGTTGTATTTGAAATAGATGTACTTATGTTTACATAAATGAATAATCATTGATGAAGAGATTTGGACCTTGACTTCCCATGGTTCTGCAATGTGCCTTAGCTGTTGCCAATGCAAGTTGTCTCTCCAATTCGGTTTCTGACTGTAGCTAGAAATTCCCATCTGCAGCTGAGAAACTCCTTTTGATTATATTTGCACTGAAACATGAACTGTTGAAAGTTTAAATTTCAACAAATTGACATCTTCTGTTGGAAAAAAATCCTTCATAAAAGAATTCTTGACAATTTCTGACTACAAAGTAGAGTTTAGGAATTGACACAAACTCGCAGCCTGTCATAGAGGTGATGATGGATGTTTCTTTACTTAAAGAAAATAACATATTTTTGATTATCATTTTGATGATTTAAGTTTGGAAGTCAAAATGAAATATCACAGTGATAAATAGCAATCAGGAAAGAAATAGCAAGAGGAGTGAATGACAGGAAGAGATTAAATGGTAAGCTGACACTAACTCTGTACGATATCCTCTGTGATATAAAAAGAAAATTCATCATCAAGATAAAATCAGAAAACAAAGGATCAGGCAGGTAATACTAAAGTTGAACCAAAAGGCAGTGACAGGGTTCAGATACCTTCCCACTTCAGCAAAGATTTGATGTAAAATCAGCAAAGATATCTCTAATTGTTAGTATTTAAAGAGAAATCTTAGTAATTGAAAAATCTTGATCCTTCACTGAGGATAAAATTCTTCACGGACCACACTTGCTTTTTCTGTTAATCCAAATTGTGTTTCAAGGCTGTCACCGCATAAATTCTCAGTCCCAAAGGCTGACAGAATGCTGGGGAAATGCACTTGGTCTAATTCTGTTTTCATTTAACCTTGTGAAAAAAGTACATTTTGCAATACTGACCCACAGCATTTAGCAATCGCTCTCCTTGTGCTGAGAGTTCCTGTAGGCTGTCACACTGGAGGAAACAGCAGAAGAAACACAAAGCACTTGAAGCTCAGATAAAATTATTTAGGCTAGTTATTAATTGCCAGTAGTGTGACCTGGCTCACTTTGTGGCTCATGGAAACTGTTCTCGCTGTGGTTTATGCAGATTTGTACAGGGCTAAGTGCTTGCCTTTGCTTCTGCCTCTACCTTTGCAACTGTTAGGAAAATTCTTCACACTTCTATGTTTCTTCCTTGCATAGATACCTAAATAATGTAACAATACAGGTGGAGTGGTGTTTTGTAAGGATTAGTGTTATAAGTAGGTGGTAAAAATAATAGGTGGTAAAAATAAATGATGCTGTAAGGTGATACCAAATCTTCTTCAAGACCAAACAAATATGTATCTGGACAGGTGGATGATATACATCGAACAGAAAGAGTAGATGGAGTTACCTGGATGTCAGAGGATCTCACCTTCTTCCAATGAAGATTTTCATACAAGCTTTGCAATCAGATCTGGGCGAACCTCAAAATTTCTCCTCTCTAAACAAAGTGGTTTTATTCTAAATTTGGCACAAAATCAAATGTTTTTTGCATTTTTTTTCTTTTAAAAGAATATTTTTCCACAGAAAAATCTAAAGTAAAATTAAGAATTTGCAACCCAATGTGTTTCTTAGATTTTTAAGATTTTGGTTTTTTATATGCTACATTATGGTATGTCATAATACAATGCCAAGTTAATGGAAACTAAATTATTTAGCTTGCAACTATACAGGTTTGAATACCAAGATGGCAAGAGTTTGATTGTTTTTCTTTCAGCTTTTTCCCTCTGGCAATTTTCATTGAAACATATAACATTTAAACATTTGGATGAAGTTAACATTCAAAATTTAAAAACAATTGTCAGCTGAAAAAATGTCTGCCATCTCTGGCCAGCCAAAACATTATTCACCTCCTATCAAGTACTCTCTTACGATTTATTCTATTCATTTCTAATACCATTTGTCTTCTCATATACAACCATCCCTTAGGGTAGGGCAGTGTTTGAAAATGTTTGTCTATATAGCGTTTTCATATGTCCAAATGAATCTAAATGTTTCAGAGGGGCTCAGCCTCTTGAACAGTACACGCGTGTGCAACTACTGAAAAGTGCCTGACTCAACACCTTGATGTTTGTAAAATACTGCACAAACTTCCACATTCCCAGATAATGGCCCACGCATTGACACACTTTGTAAAATTAGTCAAATGATCTTCCTTTTTTTGCTTCATCTACCTTGAAAACCAAGAGACAGCAATCAGGACAATGATAAGGGTTGCCTTATCTTTATGTCAGATGAGTAAATTGTAATGGTATTTCTTTTTTCTCTTTTCATCTTTTCAACAAAGTCAGTCAGAAGACTGGCAGAAAGTTTCCTCAGCTGGAACTTCTTTGGAAAACAAAATGTTCTCAGACTTAGCAAAAACTGAAATTTGAAAGGGGAAAATGTCTGCATCCCAAACTTCGCTAAAAATTAGCTATCATCTCAGACACTTTAAGTAAAACACAAAAAAAAAGTTTAAAAACAGTAGGCCAAATTAACTAATAATTTAACAGTTTTTTTAATGTCATCTTTTTAGACTGGCAGTACAATTTCCAAACAAAACGAAGAATTCTAATTTAAAAATAACGATCTCCCAGTAATAGAATTTAAGATGGACAACTTTAAAACTTAATTCATGTATGCATTTCTTTCAAGATGACATTTAAAACCACCTCTTTCTCACAGCTTTCAGACAGAAAGATTTTTCCAATTAAAAAGAAAGAAAATCTTTCCAAAGAACACTAATCCATCTATCCTTCCTTACCTTACCTAGCAGCCTTGTTGTAAAATAAATTGCCACTGACTGGCCCCTCCTGCTTCATTTTTATTTGAACTTGGTGAGTATGGAAGGTGCACTCAAATGTAGATAAACTTAAGTAGTGATTCTTCCTGACTGTACCTATCTTTACTAAATAATGTAACATTCACTGAAGCTTATGAACTGTTTCTTTTTTATCTGTGGTATATATTCTATACAACTGTATAAACAAAGCTAATTACATATATAGTAATATATAAAAGTCTTTTTTGGGTGGTAGTCCAACGATCACAGTGCTGAAAATCTGATACATTTGGGTTAAAGTACTTTGAGTATAAATATATTACTTGAACTTCAGGTTTCTCTCTGAAGGGCTAAAGCTTCATGACTGTGAGGGTGACATTCTTGGAAAAGACTGTAATTTCCCTTGGCACCAGGCTTCATTTGCTCAAAATATTCCATCCAGTGATGCCTTCCTTTTTCCATCAGGATTCTGATGTCTTCTGACATTGATGATAGTGGCAGAATAAATTTTTGGGCATCTCTATTTGATTTATTTCTTCGATATCATATTTTTCTTTTAACAGTCATAGTTGTCTCTTCGGAAAAAATCCTTATATCCAGCCATGTATATTCTTCTTTATAGGCAAGCAAACTGCTTAAGATAAAATGAGAATGGGATCCTAGCTTCTCCCTATCCTATAAGAATTTGGACTTTCAGTTTACATATGTTGTTTTGATTTCTCTATTTCTTACTTCTAACTAAGCTGAAAAGCAAAATCTGTACCTGAAATTCACCTTTTCTTAAAAGAGGCATGCACATTTTTAAAAGAAAACGGGCTGAGATGGTAGAATAGTTTCGTGTGTGCCTTCATAAACAAGTTCTCTACAACTCACGGACATTTCTGAAGACACTAGATACCACTAAAAAGGACTGGGCAAGAACTGCAAGGTGAATGAAGAGAAGTAAAGGAAATACTGGAGGATAGGATGTCAAGGATGAAGTAAGGACATAGAAATACTGACTTGGACAAATTGCGGTTCAGAGTAGGATGGCAAAACCATCTAACCATCACTTCCCGTCTTGCTCTTTTCCCAAGCAGCCTACAGGTACAGGTCCTTCAGGTTTTCAAAACTGGCCCTGTTGATGAATAACAGCAACTATCATCAATCATGCTGATTCAAAGTCAAATACAGTGAAATAGGAGCCTTCTCAAAATCTTATGGCCACTGCATTAAAAGCTACAATAAACGTGTATGGACATATGCAATTCATCATTTACAATAGCCATGGTGCCTCTGATACGAGTTGCTAAATAAAGCAAGAATCCTCAATATGTAAACTGAATATACCCAAGTGGATATGATTATTTTTAAAGGACAATTATGACTATTCCCATAAGTATCTTTGAAACCATTTTGGTAATGTTCTATCTAGTCTGTGATTATAATCCTTATAGTTAAAAACAACTGTATCGATATCCTAGAGGCCACTGACTATTTAGCAATTAAATCTTTGACCTTAATTCCATTCAGACTGAAAGTGAAAAATTTATCATGATAACACATTAACTCCAGTTGTATAACATAATTTCCCTGGATGCTTAGAGAATGTCAATGACAGTTTCAAGTCAAGTAGTATCTGTGGAAGTAGGGTATTAAAAGAATACTTAGAATTATCAGTTATATCACATTTTAATGCATTTCTCTGAGGTTTAAACATTTGTAATGGGAGGGTTTTGACAGTATAGTCTACTTATTTACTTTTCATTTTACCTGATAGTTAAGAAGAATCATATACATCTATATTATGCCAGTTGCCTATTGATTTTGGTAAAGAGTAGTCTAAATACAATAATGGACTTTGAATAGTAGTCTAGAACATTTAGCAACATGAAGATTAAATTCTACAGAATACATTAAGTGGACGAACACCGCAATCACAAAGCAGTCAGGTTGTTCCTCTGGTTTTTGGTAGTGCTGTCTGATAGAAGGCTGAAACCAATGCTTCAGACCAACTAGAGAACGTGCAGGATCTGGACACGGAGCAAAGCCAACAAAGATTTGAAAAACAGCAGTGCTGTTTAATTAAATATTTTAGGTCATAAATTCTAGCAGACAGCTGCATGCTACTCTGTAATCAGCTGATTACTATTTTATTTGAGTGAACCACACTGCACTGAAACAAGAGATTACATGAAGTATGAAAAAATATGCTTAGAAAAGGAACGATTGAAAACAGTGAAAAAGTAACATAGCACCACCTGTGTAGCAACCAGAAATGGAGGTAATTCATCTACTCAGTATACATGGTGAAAAGAAGGTATGTTTGTTTCATTTTTTTTTGCTTTTTAAAAAAATAATTCATGGAAACAAATGATTCCAGAAACATTTATTGTTTTCACTGCAAATATTCCTAAGCAGAAATACTCTGCTTTATTGAGGAGGAAATACACCATTTTTCTGATTTTATTTTCTAGATAGTAGAAGGGGGGAACCAAAAATATAGGGAAAAATATGGACCCTTAGCTATAAAACAAGCAGGAGGAGAATGTTTGAATGTAATTCAGTCCACAGTTATCTTCATCATACTCTTAATGTGCAGTCCCCAACTCCTTCTAAAAGGAGACAGAAGTGGTTTACCTCTCCCTTTTCCTTTAAACACTATTGTCGTAATCCTATTTACATCAGATACTGAGCCTTTTTTGTTGCTTGTGCTTTTGTGCCCAGCCATTTTGTCAAAGCAGCTACAGGAGACGAAGTGCATACTTACAGACGTATAAATAAAACTCTAATCTTCCTTTTTGGAGGAAATATGTGTATACTTGTAGCCTGGAGGGTACCAGAACTAGGAGTAGAAACAAAGACATAGGGAGTCATATGTGTTTACATGCATTTTTATTACTTCCCTGTTTGCATGGTGCTCACTATTCTGACATATATGTTGACCTCATGTCTTTGAGTCATTAAAATAAGCCTGAAAAATCTCAGCTTTTGTGTTTATCTGAGACATGCATTTCTCTGAGGGAGAGAATCCACTTTCCTTGCAGCCAGAACCATGAGGCCAAGACATTCTAGACAATGCGAGCAAAACATGAACTTGGGCACGGAAAGTGGTTTTGAATTTCATGACATTAAAACAAGAGGCTGGCATGGTAGAAGGAACATGTAATGCAATGAGTGACTGAGAGGTTTTTTGGTTTTGTTTTTTTTCCTTAAAGAAACAAGATTATAGCACAGAACATGATCTGTGCTATCTATGAGATATATCTATCTATCTATCTATCTATATAAGATCTATAAGAAGTTGAATTCTTTCAGCTATCTGTCATTCGTAAGATTTGCATATGGAAAGTACGCTAAAATCATTGTCCTACATTCCTATAGTTCTCTTTCCTTTTAAGTTACCATTTCACCAGTGATTTTTTTGGTCATACATTGGTTTCTACTGTCAGTTACCCCTTTAGTTCTCTTGTGGCTTTCGTTTTCTGACTGTGTACAGTGCACATTAATTTTCATGCAGACTCTATTCAGGAGTGAGCCTGGTAGTTCTCTGGAAAAGTGAAACATGGACTGGAGAGCACAGGACACCTGACTGACGGCAAGCACCAAGTTGTTTCTTTGGAGCTGCCCCAGCACGTACTTTCACATGCCTTGTGTCCTCCCAAATGGACTAATACAGATAATATTAATACGCTCCGGAGCGGCCTGTGTTCTTGAGCTGAGAGAAATACTATTGTTGCACACCATGGGGTACTTCTGCTGGGATACAGAACAGTGATGAATTGTCACCCTGAATAAAATTACATTATTTAAACAGTTGTTTTAAATTTAGAATATTAAAAACAAAATTTTACAATTAAAATTTTGATGTTTTAAAATTAAAAATTTATTATTAAAATTTTGAAGTTTTAAAATTAAAAATTGCTGAAAAACATCCTTTCAAGAAAACTTCTGATGGAAAGACTAGTGAAGAGACTTATGCTCATGTCCAGCTTTGCCATCTTTATAGCCCAACATCTGGGCTCCTTCCACCAGTGAACCACGTTATGGCTAGACTTCCTACAGACTTATTCTTTCACTGCTCTTCTCCTAAAAAAAATCTAACAGGAAAACTTGTGAAGTCTGCTTCCTATAAAGATATAAAAGGTAAAGAAATGTTCCGGGGACTATACTGTATATCACCATAGAAACATGAATTCATGTAATGAATTTCAGTACGCCAAGCCTCTTAAACAATAGATACAAACTCTAGATACAATTAAGCATATGAATTACTCTGAATCTAATCCCATCTATCAAAACACTACTAGGACAGGAAAGGCTAAATGTCATCTTATGTTTTTCTGCAACATAATATTTCCACTCCATGGCTGAAAATGTTTTTCAAGTACTACATTCTGAGGGATTAGGCAAATAATTTTTTAAATATATATAAATTTATGTTCTCATACCATATGTCTTCATATGTATAAAATACACAGGTAAAAACATTAAGTGTGGAAAGTTTTAAAATGCTCAAGTGGCTGAGACTAAAGCATCCATGAAGGAGCTATGTTATCATACTGCATGGAGTTTGTATGGCCAGGTTTTGGCAGCGGGGGGCTGCAGGGGCGGCTTCTGTGAGAAGCTGCTGGAAGCTTCCCCTGTGTCCAACAGAGCCGGTGCCAGCGGCTACAAGCCGGACCCGCCGCTGGCCAAGGCCGAGCCCATCAGCCATGGTGGCAGCGCCTGGGGGGGAGCGGAGGTAAGAAGGGGGGTGGGGGGGAAGGGAGAGGAGTGGGAAGATGTGAGAGGAACAGCCCTGCAGCCCCCAGGTCAGAGCAGCAGGAGGGGCAGGAGGTCTCCAGGCGCCGGAGCAGAGAGTCCCCGGCAGCCCCTGGGGAAGCCCACGGGGAGGCCGGCTGTGCCCCTGCGGCCATGGAGCTCCACGGGGGAGCAGATCTCCACCCGCACCCGGGGAGGGCCCCACGCCGGGGCAGGGGGATGCCCGAAGGAGGCCGTGACCCCGTGGGCAGCCCGCGCTGGGGCCGGCTCCTGGCAGGGCCTGTGGCCCCGTGGGGAGAGAGAGGAGCCCCGGCTGGAGCAGGTTTGCTGGCAGGACCTGGGACCCCGCGGGGGCCCAGGCTGGAGCAGCCTGTTCCTGAAGGACGGCACCCGTGGGGGGACCCGGGCTGGAGCAGCTCGTGAAGAACTGCAGCCCATGGGAAGGACCCATGTTGGAGAAGTTCATGGAGGACGGTCTCCCGTGGGAGGGACCCCACGCTGGAACAGGGCAGAGGGTGAGGAGTCCTCCCCTGAGGAGGAAGGAGCGGCAGAGACCAGGTGTGATGAACAGACCACAACTCCCATTCCCCGTCCCCCTGCGCCGCTCGGGCGGAGGAGGGAGAGAAATGGGGAGTGAAGCTGAGCCTAGGAAGAAGGGAGGGGTTTTTAAGATTTGATTTTAGTTCTTGTTTTCCTACTCTCATTTGATTGGTAATAAATTACATTTGTTTTTTTCCCCAAGTTTCACCCGTGACAGTAATGGGTGAGTGATCTCTCCCTGTCCTTGTCTCAACCCACCACCTTTCGTTATATTCTCTCTCCCCTGCCCGGCTGAGCAGGGCAGTGACAGAGCAGCCTTGGTGGGCACCTGGTGTCCAGCCAGGGTCAGCCCACCACACATACTTCATATTTACTTAATGCTACATTCTACATTAACTTTCATTAAGAAAAGATAAAAAAGTCTTCTCCATTTTACTTTGACAGTCATTGGATGAATCGCAGAATATACAATACTTAGCACAACAACAGTGAGAATGGACTTCCTTTGGTAAGAAGACATATTGTAAAAAAAGATACTCAACAGAGGATATTGATATTATGAATCAGATACAAATGGTAATGCAGAAAGACCCATGTTTTCTTTTTATTAGCTGTCTTGGGTACCAGGGTGATCTACAGCTACACCAAGCTCGTTGTGAGCCACTTTATCCTGCTCAGGTACAAGTTCGGAGTAGTTAGTTTAGTTATCTATGCATGACTCTGTGGGATTTAACTGGTTTGCCTGAGCACAGTAAATACAGCAGGGTGGGGAGGTGAAGGAGATGAGGACTTAGATGCAGACAGGTTGCCCTTGTGAAAGACTGTCAAGGAAAAGATGAGAAATTTGCATTGAAGACCAAAGGAAAGTAGAGATAAGCAAAGGAATTTGCAAAAGGAAGTAATGAAAAAGGGAATTGAAATTGGAAATAAAAAGGTGCTGTGTTCAGAGTATGAGGAAGGGAAGATGAGTTTAGCAGCAGTGCTCCCAAAGAGAGGGGAGGTGCAGCGAGACAAGGAGGCTGCTGTGTTTGGGATGGACAATGTTACACTTTCAGCAGTGGAGAGGAAAAGAAGTATTAAGAAAGATGCTAAGCTGCTGCCAGTCATTGACTCAGGACAGCTATAGTGACAGCACCAGAGACAAAATCTGTTACAAAGGTTCACAGTCAGAAAAACAAATTCAACATAGGAGGTACAAGAGAGAACAAATACAGCATGGGAATGGCTCTTCAGTGGCATCACATCTTTGGCTTTATGAACATGAAACAGCTGAGGCAAACACCAGCCCATCTCCCAACAGTCTTTCAACATCATAACCCTGCCGGCATGGTTTATCATCTGTTCTACCTCCTGGAAGGAATCTGATCAATAAAACGTATTTTTTAACTGACAGTTTAACACAGTATGAACAATGCCATTTAGCACTTACATATCAGCTTATGTTCTTGCTGCTGCACAGACATTGACTAATTAATAAAAAAAAATAAGGAAAATGTTGATTTCTCCCTAACTGCTGTCACTTGTATTAACAGCACGTTTTTTTAACATTTCAATTTAATAAACTGAAGATCTCTCCACTAACGTAGCTTGACTTGTACTCTTGCCTCTTACATGTTTTATATGTGTGTGTGCCTGTAATAGTACTCTTTGTCTGCACAGTATTCTGACTATTAATTTAACACTAGTGTCACTTAGAAAGCTATCACCCTTGTCTTGGAGCACTCAGGGTTGTGTGCAGTTATGTCTCAGTGACTAAATGTCACAGATGCAATGAAAACAGTGAGGCAAAGAAACCATTCATAAAAACAACCTGATTGAAGAACAGCATTTTCTGTAAGGAAATACCCTTTAGCAATGAAATAACTTTTTAAAAATTAAAAGAACTCTTCGCACATACAGGAAAAGATCTTCAATACTGTGAAAAAGAAGAGGGGGAAGAAAAGAGGTCCCTAACAGGAGGGAGCGAGAAACAGCAAGGATGACTGTCAAGCTGAGCTGTCACAGTGTCCCATGAATCTGCAGGTGACAGTGTCAGAGTGCAATCAGCTGTCACTAACATAGTCTTAAGCATGGTCAAAGCCTGTGCTGTAAAACTCTTTGGAGACCAGGTAGGTGATGTACAAATAATAATTTAAATAGAATATCCAGCTTCTTCTAATTTAGAGTTTGATCCCTCAGGCCTGCCTCCCTGGCCGTAAATCTTTGTGAGAATCTTACTGAATCTCTGTTACCAACCCTTACCTTGGTACCAAGAACAGATCTTATGAGTATTTTCAATGAAGAAAATGGTTGTTCATGTAGTGTGATGCTAATCCATGCAGATAAGGAAAGAAGATAGGCCAGTAAGTAATTAGACAATCCTTTCTTTTCTTGGTTATTATTTTGCATTTTGAATAAATTTGATTGTATTACATACCTAATTTTTATCTCACATGAAATCCCTGTTGATTTTTGCATACAACAGAAGAGAAGATAGAACTTCAGTCTCAATGAACTTATCAAATCCTGGTTTCAATTGCTAATGGGAATTGTGAAATGCTTTAAATATGCACACAAATACATATGCTACTTCTATTGCCATGGGGATATCTATTTTGGTGCATTGCAGTACCGTGATTATGTTTGTTCAACCATGTTAAAGTGTTCCCCAAAGTGAGAGCAAGAGAAAATTTTAGGCCCATTTGACCAAGATAGTAGTTCATGATTTTGTGGGAAAAATTAATAGTCCTGCATCTCTAATTCTTTAGTGTAGGCTGGCTGCAGGGCAGACCAAGCATTCCAGGAAATCTCATCCTATATATTTTGAAGGAGCACTGCTTAAGAACACAAGACAGGCATTTTAAGTTCTGGAACAAGAAAAGAAATACTGGTGAATGAGAGTTCCAGGAAAGGAAAGCTCAGACTAAAGCAATACAGAACAGTAAGATTAATGGATGGCTGGAAGGTGGACTTTAAGTGGATGTCCTGGTTTTGGCTGGGATAGAGTTAATTTTCTTCCTAGTAGCTGGTATAGAGCTGTGTTTTGGATTTAGGATGAGAGTGATGTTGACAACACACTGATGTTTTACTTGTTGCTCAGCAGTGCTTTCACTAAGTTAAGGACTTTTCAGCTTCTTGTACTGCCCTGCCAGCGCGGATTCCGGGGGTGCACAAGAAGCTGGGAGGGGACGCAGCCAGGACAGTTGACCCAAATTGGCCAAAGGGATATTCCATACCATATGATGTCATGCTGAACAATGCAACTAGGGGGAGTTGGCCCGGGGGTGGCGGTCACTGCTCAGAGACTGGCTGGGCATTGGTCAATGGGTGGTGAGCAATTGCATTGTGCATCACTTGTTTTGTATATTCTTTTATCATTATTATTATTTTCTCTTCCTCTTCTGTCTTATTAAATTGCCTTTATCTGAATCCACTAGTTTTACCTTCTTTTTCCTGATTGTCTGCCCCATTCCACTGTGGGGTAGTAAGCAAATGGCTGTGTGGTGTTTAGCTGCCTGCCTCTCCACAACAATGGAGAAGAGTAAAAATGAATAATTTTCAATATGAAATTGTCTTCCATCAATATATCAATAAATGGTTTCCATTCAAAACTGAAATTGCAGACTTTTAAGGTTCACCAATTACTAATATTACAATACAATGTAGGAAATATCCAGAAAATGTCTGCAAAACCTAAGATTGAGATATTAAGCGTTACAGGGGGTTTCAGTAACGCTTTCAGTTAATAACTTTCAGTATTTTTGACATTATTATTGAACATATTGCCATTGTTCCTAAAACAATCACGGGCCAGCACACCGCTGTGTTAACTGCTGTACAGTCTTACTGTAGAAAACATCTGAAATGTTAGCTAGTTGTAATGATTGCGGAACACGCTTCACTTCTGTGTTGTTCCAATACATATCTTCCCCTGTGGACTGTATATGAATTTATTAAAATGATAAAATATTTTAAACATTCATGACATCAGGTCATGTAAGGAAGTACATTTGCATTTTATTAGAGGTCTAAGTTTTTACTCAGCATTATGCATCCATTACCAAAATATTTATTGCTTCAAATACTGTTAAACTTAATCATTGTCCTTTAATTCTGTGTTGTACAGTAAGTTCCCAAACTAGTGGTTTTAGCATAGTCTTAATACCCTCACATGCAAAAGACCAATAGAAATTGGGGCCAAAATTCTGAGTATAAAATAAACGTAATCTTTAGAGTCACTCATGATTCCAAACAGTTTTAAAAGTATCTCAGAGTAACGGTTCTGTAAAGCCATTTGTTTGGAATTAATCTCATGACAACGGAGGATGGGAAGGGAGAAAGAAAGAATGGTGAGGGGGTTGGTAATTCTATCGGCCAGCAAATTAGTTATGAAAAGTCAGGTTACGGGAAGGACTGAAGGTCCATTTAATGTATAATTAAATATCCCTTTTAACAAATAAAGGAGATATAATACAAACAAAGGAAGCAGGAATGTTTAGTACAAAATATGCTGAATGAAATGAAGATTCCTTTGATGTGAAGCAATGAAACAGATTTCTGAAATCGCATTATCTCAGTCTGAAAAGAAAAGGCCTCCTCCCCAGCACACTGAAATGTAAGATATTTCAAGAGAGGATAACAACAAAGACCAGAATGAAACCAAAGTAAAGTCTATCTATGGATATAACTGTGAAGGATTATAATATAAAGAGACAGTCCAGAGATGCAGACTGTAATACAGCTGAGAAGAAGTGAAGCTTCTGGTTTTCACTTTCCTGGTGATTAAAGCTCATGAAAGTAATATAAATAAAAATGAAACAATAAAAAAGTATGAGACAGGCAGAGATGTTGTTGCGAAAGGGGTAAAGGATGATAGGGAACTGCACGTTATCTACATATTTGTTTTGTTTGGGTTGAAATTCTACTTCTAGACAATATAAAATTTTATACAAAAATATGTACATAAAAATATTTGTATGTATTTATAAAAGTTAATTACAGACTTTTGCAACAGCACACAGTGGGAAATATACTTTTTGCCAGGCTACTAAAATGCTAGATATTCTTGGAAAGGCTTCTAGGATAACTGTCTTCTGACCCTACAGTGGTTACGAAATGAACTTTAGGGTGTGCTGTGAGGTGTATTTGCTTTGCCAGGCATTTGAAAAGAATGAGGGTTGTTATTCTGCTGCTTCTACTTCAGCTGGGTGTGGTGTAGTCTGTGATCTAAAACTGGCTTAATGAATCACCATTCCCAGAGGCTAAAAGAAAGTCTCTCCTGTCTTGTACAGAAGATGCCTTCTGGAAAAATATTCTCCAATGGACCCAAGACTTGGGCTTTTTTTCCCCCCCCTTTTTTTTTTAAGATGAAATAGTCAGTTTAGTGACTTCCTAAGCATGCTGCAAAAGGCAAAATAAATAACCACTGTAAAAATGCATATGGCAGGGTGGCAGAGATTTATTCCTCAAAAAACCTAAAACCAGAATAGAATACTGATGGAGAATAACATTTTGCTGAACAAGTATTAAAATTAAGATGATAGGTCAATTATTTTTCAAAGCCCAGCTGTATAATTACAGCAGCCCCTTCCAGCTTTGAAATTCTATGTCAGCTTGATGCCTTTCAGACAGAGCAGATTAACATTTCCAGGGCAAGGAAGGAATAACAAGAAACTTTCTGGAGCTGAAAAATTCTAAGAGGTCCTTCTTAAAGTATTTTTTAAAGTTTTTGAAGTTTTAACTTCAATGTTATTTAAATATCTTAATAGCGATTCTTTGTCCAAATATCATTGCCTAAGAGCCTCCCAAAAAAATGAGGGTTTGACCTTGTCGCAAGTTCAGAAAATGTGCTCTGTGCATTGTGGTCTATCTTTACTGCTTAAAGCTGAAGTAAGCCACTTTCTTTTGATATATTCAGAATGTGTATAGAAACACAGGATCATTCAGTCTAAATGAAAGTAAAGCTCTTTTAAAGCCTCTGAGCAATACGACTGCATCACCTGTCTGGAAAGATGTTGCAATGTTTCTTCACTCTTTCTACCAGGAATTTTTATTAAACATACATAAACAATAGTCAAATTTTATGTAAATGTTCATTTCATTACACGAAATATAATGAACTTCTTTTGATTCACATCTTAGAGGTTGTTTTGCAGTTCCTGGATTTTTTTTTAAATCATCCTGCTTCGAGTCATCTTAGTACTTTCATATAATTTCTGGAACATATTTAGACAAGCAGGGCACATTCCTCTCATAGAATTTAACCAAACTGCCTAAAAGAGGCAAGTTCCCATCTCTGCTCCTACTTGATTTTCCCCTTTTAGATATCAGAGAATCAGTTCAGCTTTGTTAGGGCACAGCATTGCCAGTGGATATGAGCTCACTTTTTTATTCCAGGCTTGCCAGAAGCCACAAGCTCGTATTTGGCACAGTGGTAAATTTAATAAATCACTACACTGTGTTTGGAATAGGGATGGGTAAGTGAAATAACTATGATCTTGCATTCATTCAATTATACGTGACCGATGATATTTCAATACTTCATGGAAGTTGCCCTGATTATAACAGCACTTCATGGGTTTTAATCCAGATTTTAGGACTTCCATTGAAATTGGCAATGTTTTCCCATTCTTAGTATTTTAATTCCCTCACTTGCTCAGAAAGCAATAAAGAAAAAGAACTTCTTATCCTTAATTGTTAAATTACAACTGGACCCATGCAATACCTTGAAAGGTAAGAATTTCAGTAAAGCTAAAGATAGGAACATAAGTTTTGTGGGCTAATCTTATGTGTTAGCTTACCTAAAGTTAGCAATTTTTTCGTGTCAACTAGTAGCACTTTACAGGTTGGCAAATCTCTTGACAAAATGCTGAGCCTAAACTTATAACACCTATGTTCATTAAAAAAAATAACTGTAGGAAAAAGTTCTCTCATGAAAAGGAAAAGAACCGAAAGCTAGTAATGAGTTTGCAGGTTTTGGTCATCATAGATTCATGGAGAGACAAGACTTTTTAGGAGCGGTGACAGTAGCAGGACTGTAATAACCACGGAATAAAATACAGTGGTGGTTATTTGGCGTTAATAGGATTCTACTTTTGTGAAACATGCTGAGAGATTTAGAATAGGCTACAAAGAGGGGCAGAATGACACAAATTGGATTTAGCTACTAGTTTCATATGAATTTATGTGAACAATAAAGCAGGTGGAGTCACACTTGACAGTTTTAGGGGATTGAAACAAGGGAGTTCCAAGGCAAAAGCTATATAAAACACACACTTAGAAGCACAAAGTTCACAAAAGAGCAATAGAAAAATGTGCACTTCCAAAAGGAATTGCAGCATTTAGTATTGCATTTTTCTTAAAGGCATTTACAGATTTTTTTTCTTAAACCACAAGTCAGTAGCATTAACTTTTTATGTAAATAAACTGACCACTAAACTCTGTCACTTTTTTGAACACTGCTTTTCCAACTGCTTTATTTATCATTCACTGCTATTATTTGATATTTTATAACACTGCTAAAATATCCCATGTTATCGGTATGTGTTTATTCTGTTAGTATAATAATTATAGTGAAATAATTGGGAAATTTGTCATGCAGAGTAAATGAAGAGATAAAAACATAAACAAAGAAAACAATAACAATCTTTTTCTCATATATTTCTTTATAAAAGAGATTAATTAATTTCACTACTATTTGTCACAAGGCATCCAACAGAGTGCCTAACTGGCCACTTGAGGGAGTGATAACTAGGTGGTAACTGTCAGTGTAGACAAGAAACAAAAATGTGGACAGAAATCCACATTTTTACCCAAGACTACATTTTTTATAACCGTTAAAAGAAAATCATGAGTTACTAGATTTCTGGAAAAGATTAATATTGAATGCAGCATTTTCTGGAATAAATAGTGAATACTAAAAATAGAGTAGAAGAGGTTAGAAATTACGAAAGTTTATGTACAAAGGTGCTTCTGCTGTAGTCTTATGGCTTCCTCCCTTTGTTTTGTTGCATTCTTTGGAACTTCCAGCTATTACTGAGTAAACTGGACAGTAGCGTAAAAGGAGCCACATGGAATACATAGTCCACATTTTTACTAACATTTCTGCATAAAAGTCTTTCTGGCCAGCATCTGGCAAAGATGATGTAGGAAAGCTTATTTAAAAGAAGTGGAGAAGGGTAGAGGAGAAAAAAGATACAGCAAAACAGTTGGTTGGAATATTGAGAGATGAGCTTAAATGACGATGTAGTGATTAATGTGTACGGGATTGATTACATCAGCACAGGGATCTTCCACTTTATATACATGAACAAAGAAAAACGAGTATTTAATGGAACATTCTAACACTCCAGTTCTAACATTTAACTCAGTATAGCTTATAGATTTCCTTCTTTAACTGGGGCTAGGGAAAATGAGTATGTATGTGTCTGTGCATGTGAAGAGACATATAAAAAAGATCTCTTTTGTTTTTGAGTAGGTGGCTATGACCATTTTATAATTATGAAATTCATTCACACCAGACAGGTCAAAGCATTTCTGTAACTATCTTTCTCCTGTCTCATGTTCAGATTGTTTATGGGAATGATTTGATGCATTTTCAAGCCCTGACAGTAATATCAAATGACCAATCAAAAGTTCATTATAAATCTAAAATGATGTCCTTTGAGTATTTTAAGGTGGATAAGGTCTACTTCTTCCAAATTGTCTCATTACAACTGTCACAAAACCTTCCCTAACCCTGATGCATTCAAACACTTGTATTAATGATGAGAAGCAAGAAACCTGGTAGCTTTGGACACTTTTTGACTTGATTGAAGATTATTTGTTAAATAATTCATTCCTGGCTGTCCTTGTTTGTTTCTTGCTTTTAAGTTACATGTCAAATTTAATTGGGCTTTGCAGCTATTTCTTTTTTAACAACAAGTTTCTCGGTAGAAAGATTCTTCCAGGCTCTTACAGCTTCACCAGGGGTATACATCTGGGTGATTAGCTGAAGAAATGCATGATTGATCCAAGATATTTGCATGGGTAGGTGGGAACCCATGAGGTGAATGAAATTTCTGAAGCCATTTTAAAAATACATATCATGAAGAGGAATACACTGTGTGCAGGGATTTGAAGGTAGTCAAGTGCTGTCACGTGGAAGGCAAAGAACAGGGGTGTTAAGCAGTGCAGGCTGTGCTTCTAGATTAGATGATAACTAGCCCTTAAGACCCACATCTGTTGGTAATGCCCAAGACAAAGGAATCCCTGGAGGGTATACAAGTACCATGGGTGCTGTGTTTGAAAGACTTGCTCTTTATTAGTTTGAATTTCATAAGCACAGGATTTCCTTTGTTTTTACTGTTTTTTGTCTTGACAGTCAGCTGTGGTACATTGGCTTTATATAGGTAGATATCTAGCAAAGTAGCAGAGCCATTGCAATACCGAGCAACAGTTCCTATTTAGCAGCTCAGCTCCTGGAATAGGATAAAGCAAGCCGATACATGTTTCCAAGGTCCTAGTACGTTGAATAGGTAAACAGGTATTAGGCTGGGATTCATAAAAGGCAGAAAATATGTGCCAAAGAGAAGCACGCCTGAAGCTCTGCTTATAAAATCTTGTCTTATGGCTGTTGAAAAGCTGAACACAGGAGAAGGCATTTTGAGGAAGGGTAGACAAAAAATTGCAAAATACCTCTCTTCCCAAAAGCAAGATTCTCAGTTTCTTTTTCTTACTTTCCATCCAGGGAAAATCAGGTAGAGAATCCATTTTTAATAATTTCTGCTCTTACCTATCCTTTATATATGGAAATCAGAATTATATTCATTATGTTGATGAAAACTACCTCACATAATTAGGAAGTAGGTGTGCTTGTCAATGCAGTTATATTTGGGGCAGAAAATATTTGACAGAATAAATAAAAAGGAATTTTATGAGCCCTTGACTAAATATCTGATTTTCATTAACAATCCAAGCAAGACTGAACCTGCTTTTTAGCGTATATTTAACTCCTCCATATGGAAATTGACTTCCATGACTAAAGTCTGAAAAATTTTTCTCTACATTAAATTGGCACAGTGTGGATATGTCATTATGAACTTGTATGTATAAATACGTATCTGTATGCATGTGCAAACTTACATGCTATATTCCATGCACTTTCATTCCTGGTAAGTCCTATTGTTTCACAGGTGAGTGGGTCCAAATCTCTGGGTGAAGGAATCTTCATTTCAAGCAGGACTCAAGATGTTGGCTTCCTGGGAGAAACAGCTCTGGAAGTCAGAACAACCCAGGGCTCAACATGAGACCTCATTGTCAAATGGGCTGAAGTGCACATAAATGAAAGAATACCAAGCATGAGGACAAACATGAAGTCTATATTTGATGCTCTTATAAGGGGAATTTTGGTTTAAACTTATGTTTAAAAATCAAAGCTGACTGAAGTAATTGTGATATACAGGAAATTTGCCTAATGCAAGGAAAGAGGGGAACGGAGGTATTTTTAAATTCAGCTCAAGTCAGCCAATAGTCTAAGCAGAAAAAGAGAGGTGTGGGGAACAAAACGATCCTTTTCCCACAGCTCTATTCATAATTCAGGAAGGATCTTAATAAACTGAAGAAGGCTCAGAGAAGAGCTGATTAAAGGACTGTACACTGTGCCTCTTTTCTAAAAGAATGAAGGATCTCAGGCTGCCTCATCTAACCCAAGAAAAGGTTAAAGGGCATACTTCCTGTGCAGGAGAAGAAATTTGATAATAGAAGGCTGTTCAATCTACTGTGCAAAGAGAAAGACGAAATAACACCCAGAATGAAGTTTGACAAACCAAGAGAGGAATGGTAATGCAGTTTTTAGTGAAAATAATTAACCACAGGAACAACTTAGCAAGAAGTTTGGTGGGGTCCATGTCAGCAGCAATAGAAATAGTGTGTTTCTCTCAGGGATGTACAGTACTTTAAGTAGGAAGTATTTTTATGAAATGTGTGACCTCACATGCAAAATTTCAAACTGGAATCACTGTGGTGTCTACTCGATTTTTTATTTATGGCTGTAGAATGTGTAACACCTTGATTGTTTTGTGATTGCTTTTAGTGACTCAAAGCATTCATTGTAGTTTATCTTTGTTAATTTTTCTATATTGTGGAACCCATAGATTTGGGATCCTGAAATCTATACATAGATTGTTTCCTGATACATGAGCCACAGATAAAAGAAATAGAATACAGGTAGCTGAATTTGAACCAAGTACGGCTTTACCATTGTAGAGTCAACAGATCATGAAATAAAATGACAGAATTTTTTCTTGGGTAATATTTTAAAGTGTAAGTTTATAGGAAGTCATAGGTACTAAAATTAACATGTAGCTTCTTTCAGTAACAGAATAAAGAAAAAACCACTCTATGAACTGAGCTTGTCTGGAGTGAATTAATTATTGATCAGTTGTGTTCAAGTCTTCCATGAACTTAGAAAATAATATTTGAAGTTTGTTGGAAAATAACCTTTTTTATTCAGTGACCATCTCATAAGAATAAGTGAATCTAGGGAGCCCCTTCTAGCTTTCATACCTCACAAGGTAGGCCATGTCCAGCCTACATTTCCTAACATCGTTATCAGTAGTTTTATCAAAATGTAATGGTACAGCATGTACCTATAACATAATTGCAGCTGAGATGAGAATGAAATAAGTAGAACTAAATCCTGTAGCTCTTCCTTCTTCCTTAACAGTTCCAAGAACACATCTTCATGACTTCTATGCTTGACTAAGGAATATGTAATCAGAAGAATTTGTCCGTGTCTTTTTTTTTTGTAAGTTTGACTATGCAACTTACGAGTATTACATAAATTTGCAAGTTAATTTTTAAATTAAATTTCACTAAGATTTAAGAAGGTGTGACTTGAATTTCCAATCATCTGTTTCCCATCTTATTCATGCTCAAATGTTAATGTGATCATCTAAACTTTCAACTGCAATGTAGAAATTGTGCCTTCTAACTTTCATTTAAAGAATGAACATGTAATATATGTGTGTGTGCATGTGTGCGTGTGTGTGTCCTTGCACATGCATGTGCGCGTGTGTATATACACACAAAGTAACGTGCAGGCAATTTGGCATTTTGGCTGTATTCTGCAATACATGCCATGTGGTAGATGCAATGTATCTTACTATTTGTAGGAATGTGGTACGGCTGAGAGCCTGTAATGCCAGTTCTGCTACAGGCTTGGTGTCTGAGTGGGTCTTGCTTTCTTCATGCTTCTTCCCATTCTGCCAGGCTCAGCTAACAGCCCCTGAGGAAATTCTTCCCTGCTGAAAGCCAAGAAGGGTGTTTTAATCTGTCACTAATAAGAAGTATTTAAAATGTCTTGAAGGAAGGAAGAGAGCTTCCTGGTAGGTCCTGTCCCTCTTCCAGATGCTGTTAAGTCTTACACATTCTGTCATCCAGTCCCTCTCAGTAAACCATTGCTACTGGATAAGAGCCAGACTGCTGATGTACTGTAATCAATGCCTGCAATGTTAACTCCCAGTAGCCTTGTGTCACTGTTGAGATCTTTTTGCATTTAGTCCTGTCTAATGTAATGTAGTGTAATGTATCTAATGTAATGTTTAAGCTCAGGATTCTTCAGAACTACTATAAAAAAAGCAAGAGTGTTAATTACGTGTGAAAGTAAATAGTGGGTTTGGAGGTTTTTTATTAGATGCTCCACCTGGTGGAACAAAAGATTGATGCTGCTTGGTAGAGTTTATCCTTGTCACAAATTGTCAGTGAGGTGAGTGTGGACGGGCTTGTTCTTTTTTGTACTAGAACAACACAAAGCAACCTCAAACCTGGAAGATGCCGTTGCCAGAAGACCTCACTTCAGTTGGATAATTTTCAACTCACAAATCAAGACAGCAGTTTCTCAGCTACTCTTTTTTTTCAATTTTAAGACAGCAAAAGTGACTATAATAATTTAAATTGGTAATGTCTGTGTACTGCTGGCAGCCCAAACTATTTTAATTGTCCTTTCATGGGACTGCTAGTTGGATGTTTTCTCCAAAACTTAATTGGGACTGATCAGAATTATAGCATCTGGCAGTTTTTTATGTCTTTGTTCACTTGTGCTTAATGTTCCACAGCCTCAGAGGAGGATACAGTCTCAAGTTACTTCCAGGTCATACCTGAGCCGGTTGCTGAAGGTGTGATTGGATCTTTGATAAGTTTAGCTACTAGCATCCTTGAAGATCCTTTTCTCCTAATATGATCAGCAGATTATCTTCCCATCTAGCCTATATTTTTTATATAGGCTATATATAATAGCTTATTATACACACAAAATACATATATTATAGATACCAAATGCTTATAATACTATTTTTTGTTATGTAGGTTGATGTGCAAATAAAAAGCTCCATCTCAGCAAGAAATCCAAGTAAATCCCAAAGCTCTGCACAAAAAGAGAACACAGAAGTAGTCAAGTAATTTTTAATTTTTAGCTAAGATTTGTCAAAATATTTTTCACTGTTTGACCAGTTCCACTCAATGTGAGACAATATCCTCATGTCAGTAGCATGCACAACTGTACTAATCAGATCTTTCCTTGCACTGCAATTCCTTTTTTTGCTTAACCTATCTGGGTTCTCCATCAATTCAGCTCATTGCTATGGTTACAGACTACCTGCTGTATGTTAGGCTGTAAAAGAAAATATTTTACTCCAGATAGGTAAAATCCTTACTGGAATCTTGCATACACTTATTTAAACCACAGTTAATGACTATTTTTTACACCAAAAAATAATTTTTGGAACAACTGCATGGGCATTTAACAATTAAAACAAATAATTGCTTTTAACCAAACCACATGATTCTGACAACATGGAATACCTTTTTACCCTTGTTCTCTATGATGACCTGAGGAGAATTGTGTGTAAACACAGAAGAATATGATATTTTCATCATTTTCCTTCATGTTTTTGTTACTGTTTCCTCATGTTTTGGAGGTGGGAATGCAGTCGGTTGGAACAGTGGAGCTGAAATCCGTATGTGCATTGTGGATATTGTTGTGGCAGGAGCTGGCAGAAAGAATGAAAGAAATCATCCTGACTTCCCACTCTTTGCAAAATCAAGACCATAGTGGTCCATTCAGTATTGCTGCCAAATTTATTTCTTGCTTTAAACCAACGTGTTTGTTGCATCTATCTCCTTACATTCCTGAATGTAAAATTTTCAGCAAGGGAACTGAGTTCATTTCCAGGCATGGGTAGAGATGGGTGGTTAAAAAGAAATACTTCAGTCTCATCAACTTTCTCCAATCACTCATTACCAAGGGAACACATCAAACCTATCCTCTTGTCCAGCCAAGCAACCTATTTCATAGATATAGAATGTGAGCTATGAAGATAATTTTTAAAACGCTGGACACAGGAAAGAACAATAAAGTATGAAAAATATTTGCATTCATCCTCAAGTACACCGTACTAGTTCATTTACAAACTGCCATGATTTATGTACAATTCAAATTACTTTCAAATGATATTTCATTTTAGTCAATATTTTAGTAGCCACAGAAGTGATTCTGTTCGCAAACTTTATCACTGACTTTCTAGACTGGGAGACTGAAGCAAAAATTCTGATGATTTAACTCAAATCCTGGAATATGGAAGGTTTCTTAGAAATACTTGAATTCTTAGAGTTTCACACCTTGTGTTTGACTTGGCATAAAATAGCTACTGGAAGTAAAAATGAGTTAACAATCGGGGATTATTCATGTGATAGGACTAAAAGAAAAAGATACCACATCTTGTGGAAGAAAAAGATATAAGTTCTTTTCTTAAAGTAAGGAAATTCTTGTTTTATCTCAGTTTGTTTGTGCTATTGCAAAACCCTCTTTCCTCCCATTAAAGAGATTGCTTGTCTCTCTACTCTCAGCAACTACATCTCATAGCAGCAAACTTCTAATGAGGGAAATGCTGTTTCTTCAAGCTTCCCTGTTGCAAGCATTGTAGCTAGAACTTTATTTTCACAGTAAACTAACCTCAAGGAAACCAGCTATGAAGCCAGCAGAGTCAGCATGAAAGCCTTGGCAGCTGGAAATTTTTATTAGGTTTCACAAGTCGGTGGTTCCTGTGCTCCTGAAGATAATGGGAAGCTGCATGACAGCCCTGGGAGGTGTACAGAAAAAGATCTACCATTAAGCATTTTGCATTTTTCTCCAAATCAACAGGTGAAAATTTTTATCTCACATTTCTGTTGCAATATGTATTTTTTCAAACTATTAGGTAATGGAAGGCAAGAAGTCAGAGACGTCAGGAGTTGTGAGGTGAAATATAACAATGTTTTATTAAATATTGTAGTCTGAAGCTCATTGCCAACATGAAAACTGACATGTGTAATTGGCAGGCATGTATGATTTACATTACCCGTAAGCAGGCATATATAATGAACTATTACTTTACTTTGACTAAAGGAAGTTGTCTGAAAGAGGCAATATATGATGATCTTAATGGCAAATCAGAAAAAAATCACAGATCTCCAAAATATGTACAAACCTGCAGAGTCATATCTGATGATGCAGAATAGCTCTTACATTCTGGCAGATGCAGTGTGGCAAAGTTTCTATTTACCACATTGTTGGTGTGTCCAGTTCTTATCCCATCCCTGTGGTGCACAGTAAGGAGCTGCAGTGTCCCACTGATATTTTTTTTTGATATTTTTTTTTTTTAGCAGAAAAGGTCTCAAGAAAAGCATTTTATTTATACTGTTTAAAATGATATGTGAGTACAAGTCAGTGTTTAAATCAGATTATGTACCAATGCTCATGACATTGGTTGGGTTGGTGGGTTTACATTCTTTTGTAGTGCAAGAGGGATAAAACATTCTGTCATATTTGAAGGGAAACCGTTAATTCCTTTGGAGAATTACAGTTCAGTTTCTAAGCTTGCATTTGGGTGGTTGTGAATTTATTTATTTGCAAGAATAGTGCAATTTAAGATAAAAATAAAGAGTAAGGCAAACGGTGGTCAGAACTTCAGTACAGGTAAATTGTCCTGGTACTTTTAAACTCATATAGTGCCTTTCTACTTCTGGGCAGTGATTTACATCTCTAGCCCTATAAGTTTCCTAAAGCAGATGTGCTTAAACTCTCTCAGCTTTATTAAATATCATATATTTGTATATTATGTTCATATGTTCAGCATAAGATTTGAATAAAATTCTTAAGAATAAAAGAAATGAATACTTTTATGTCTACCATTTTACCTAATTAATTGAGCTCTTAGAGTAAAGATAGAATATATTTGACAGCATAGCCAGCTGAAAGGAGACAGAATTTATTAATCTTAGATTTTTTTATAATGTTTGCAATTATCTATTTATGTTACTGATATTAAAGTGTCAAATCATTTAATTTTGCGTAAATAAGGACTTGTTAACAGCTCAACAGAACTAGGCATAAGAAGCAAACACGCTACAAATTAAGGGTCTTATCTACAGCCATAAATCCTTGCAATGTAGTAACAGATGAATATGCCAAATGTGAGAAAAGCCGAGAAAGACTTAGGTGCTTAAGAACCCTTTCGTACATAAATAGTTGTAAGTGCGTGAGTACTTCACAGGCAACTTGCATGTCCAACCATTCTATGACTCTTACTGAACCCTGAAAACACTTGTGGTTATTATATTTCACATAATATAAAACCATGCTGTTATTACAATATTATGACAGAGTTATTATATTAAGCATAATGCAATCATTGTAAGTTTATAGTATTATATATGATATAATAGTGTTGTGCAAATCAACTGCACTTTAAAAGTCAAACCATCAAAATTTTGATTGCCCACTCCGTTTCAAGACAGCCTATAAAAATGAAAACTGAAATTACATTAAACTGTGAAATACAGTGACTCGTTTACTTGATATCAACATGCCTGAAAGCTTTGGCTGCATAACACAGACCTCTACGCTATGGGCTACTGAAATCCTGAGAAACAATGAGTTCACTGTCATCTATGAAGAGCAACCATTGACCAGCCTTCAGGTGGGGTGAAATAATCAGTTTCACTTCATTTGCAGGCTACCACAAGAGTTCAGAACCTTAGTTATTCTGATTTTAGTTCTGTTTTTGACAAGCTCTACTAATTACCAAATCTTCTCTCCATGTCTCTGCAGCCACTCTGCATCTATCGTGATGTCAGTTTAGGGATTCACTGTGAGACAATGATTTTTTTTGGGTGGCTATCCTGATTTGTCAGGTTGATCTCTGACTAGGGTATTTAGGCATCAATAATAGCAGTCTGCAATGGCATGTGTGTCTCAAGATGGTGATAGCCTTTTTTAACAGAAACTAAAACAAGTCAATAGATAACATTTAAGACTGGTGTTTAACAACAGAGGTGTGGCTATCTTTTCTTTTCCAAGCAAAGAGAAGAAGATTTATATGTTTTTTTTAAAAGCCTGTACAGAGACAAGTGTTACCTAAATGAAACCAATTAAAAGTACAGTTTTCACAAGGCGTCAACTTGTAGTTTGTAGAGTAAATATTAAAGTGCCATGACACAGAAAGAATTAGTTCAAAATGAACTTCACATGCATATATTGTAAATGAACCCAGTGGTTTTGAAGGGTTCAGACTGTGCCTTGTCACGCAATTTAAATTTACTATGAGAAGAAGTTACTCAGTTCTAGGTAAAAATAAACTTTTGTTATTAATACAAACATACATGAACAGTTGACAGGGAAACCTCTTCTCCTTTCCATAGGAAAATGTCTAAAAATTAAAAAAAGTTTCCATCACTTTAATTTTAAAATTGCATCTAAGCTTTTAATTTCTACAGGTGTTTGTCCCTTCATTTAACTTAGTTTGATCAAAAAAATGAACTAGTCTTCTGAAATCCACTAGGTTGCAAAACAGGTTTTAGTTATACGGACCCTAGCTAAAGAGTAAGTGAAAATCAAAGATTTATAGCTACATGCATTTTGCTTAGGTCAGTTAGGAAGTCTTACTCTTCTTGTAAGAGAGTAAACAAACACCAAACAATGTATTTTTCTTTTTGCAAGTATATCTTCAGGGGTCAACAAAAATAAAAGGAAGAAGAATGTAAGGACACTCCCAGAACATCGACTGTTATAAATCAGGGATATCTAACTAACTAGCCTACCGTATTCAGTATAGTACTGCAGGCCACACTTATTTATGGTGTATGACTTCTAGGTCAAATTAGATGATTTTGTTTTACTAGATTTTGACAGCTTTTATTAACTAAGTGGGAACTGCATATTTCCTTGAAACTGTATGCAGCTACAAATAAAACCACAGCTTTAAGAATGCTGGGAAATTCATAGGTAGGATATTTTCATCTTTAAAGAAAAGCTGTTGTTTTATTTTAACTGCAAAATTCAGAATATTGTTCATCTTAATGCTCTCAATATATCCCCTTCAACAGTACTTCACAGTATCACCATACAGCAATACTTTCAACAGCAGATGCAATGGTATTTGTGAAGCTTTTCTAAAACACCAACCAGCCTCTGTATCAAAAGTTCTTTTAAAACATTCTCAAAAGAGTGCAGGCAAAAAACTCCAACAAAACATGGAAGTTGGAGCCAGCAGCTAAATAATAGTTTTTAAATAGTATTGGGAACAGGCCAGTATAACAACTGTTCTTGCACAGAATTCATAATCTGCTTTATCCTGTGCTGAACACCATAAACTACCTTTCTAACCATGCTCAAATGTGCTGCAAGCTTATTCGAGAACATAACATACCTAAACAACAGTATTATGTCACCTGGTAATTTAAATTTAGAGAAACGCTGTGTGTTATTCTCTAAAATTCCCCCTTTCTCAAAGATGCATAAAAGTCTGGATGCACACAGATTTTGGTAGAAAAGGAGCACAGTGCACAGACTTTTTCCTGTCATGCTGAGGGATGCTCAGGGATGTGTCCAGTGAAGTTATGAAAGTCTTCTCAGTTGGAGGGGCCAACTTGTTTCAGTGTTTAACCATCTGCATTACATTACTTTTTTTATTATACGTGATTGAAATTTCCCTTGATGCAATTTTTGTTCATTCTCTCTCTTCTTTTTGCTTCCTTTGTCCTCTTTTATAAAGACTTGCTCCGTCTTTATAGCCAACTGTTTGGGAACAAAGAGCCATGATTAGTTTCTTCCCATTACTCTTCTCTTCTACAAGCTTACCTGTGGCTTCTCTCTCTACATTATATAGGCTCAAACCCATGCTCAGGGAATGCCCGAGTAAAAATCCTTTATCTACGATAGTGTGGACTGATACCTCTTATCTAGTGTGGACAGGAAGTATGTACAGCGTCAAGCCTAGTTGTTTCTATCTACCTCCTCTGTCCTGATGACCCTGTCATATTATTGCACCATGTCCATGAGAGGTCCCTTTTTTTAGCCACTTTATTTAAAATAAGTTTTGTACCCATGAAAGAGTATTTAAGTCAGAGATGACAGGTTTAACCTAGCTGCAGTGATCCTAGATGCAGCAGAATGGACTCATGAAACTGTGTTATGGAACAAAATAAACTTGGAATCGTTTTTAGCCCAAGCTCAGTCACTTTTCTTGTGAAAAAAGTGGTCACTAGAAGCTCTATTATGTTTATAAAAAGCATAGGTGGCAATCCAACTTTTTAGCTGTCTGCAGAGGTGCCGGATGTGAACACATGCATACACACTGCTCAGGAGACATTTTTCTTTAACACTCTGTCTTCTGCACAAGATCCTCTTGGAAAATCGGTGCTTTTAACTGCACTCACATGCCTAAAGCTTTCAAGGTAATTTCCGAAGAGAACGATTCCTTTGAGCAGAAATTTCATGTCATGTAGTCAAGAACAACCATTTGCCATGTGACGTCTTCAGATGTTAAACCTGCCTGAGCAATACCTTTTTTGTAACCACTACAGGATTTATTTAAAAACGTGTCAGTCCAAATACAAAAAAATTAGACTTTATATTTTGCAAGTTATTCATGAAAAGACTGCATATAATATTGAGATGGTGGACAGAATCCACATTTGAAAGGAGAAGTTTCAAAATGCTTTTAATAGGGAGGAGGAGGACAGAAGGAGGGTGATGAAACTATGCATAATTATTAGTTGAAAAAATATCCTATATTTTCTCCCATATTTATTCTGATGCCAACTGAATCTGAATAAAAGCATTACTGGCACTATGGCAAGTTCTGAGACTGTTTACATGATTGCTGCACCAATTATTACTAACTTTTTAGGTAAAGAACAAAAGGCATGAATTTTTATCCAATTATATATTTTTCTTTTTCTTAATGGTTACATGAACAGTTCTTTCAAAGATTTTTTTTTCCTGTTTTTTAGCAATGAAACAATAAGTCCATGTCTTCACCAAGATGTTACATTGATCCATTTTGTTCTCTAATTGCATTGATTTATTGTTCTTGAACTGAAAACTCTTACTACCGCAGTATTAAGGAGGATTCTTTTATAACTGGTAGATCCACTTGCCTCTTTTTTTTCAAATTCAGTCATCGTTATGTCCTTTCTTTGGGCTCTCCTCAAAATCATAATAATTTTTAGGATGCAAAATATATGACCTATTTAACTGATCTACTTTGGGATAGGAAGAAGTGGAGTCCAGAACTGTTCATTCTACAGGCTGGATATTCACCAGCTGCGGAAGAATTCTAGGGAAATTGGTTTAAACACTGATCTCTACATTGAAAATAACTATATGTGATTAGATTACCCTCACCCTTCTGCCTGCTTGCTGGAATGAGAAAGGAAACACTTTTGTCTTGCAGACAAAGGCACAAGTAGAGTTGTGAGACTGTCAATCATTTCTGAAGGTCCAGTTTACTCTCCATGGATTTTCGAGCCCTTCAGTGAGCTGACGGCCAAGAGAAAGGAGACATTTAATTTTACCCTAAGGACCTTCAAGAGTGATAGTGGTGTGTACTTTGAAAGTGATATGGAAGTGGTGACGCCATATGACAAGACACATCATTATATGCTCTGTGTAATGTCTGCTTTATTTCACACAACATCTGTGAAACATAAAGAGAGATCCTGGAGGATATATCTTCTAAGAGGACATGAAGGACTTGGAAGATTAGAGCTGGCTACAAAGATGCACTGCAAGATGTCCTGCATGATCATTGCAGTGAAGTGCATTGTGTTTCTCTGGAAGTCAGACGGCAGAGTAGGTATGGGTAACAAATAGGTTGCAGCCAAGAAAGAGTTAAGTGAGGGGAGCAGGTGCTTCATGACAAGAGTACTTGATGACTTGTCTTTCTGTTTGCCATAAGGAATATACTGATGGAATACAAATTATGAGAAACATTGTTTCTCCACAAAAACAGTAGAAAAGGTCAAACTTGAGATGAGGGTAACGACATTGGGATAAGCTTTTAAGTATTCACAGATGTCTGTAAGAAATGTGCTTCCCTTCTGTGGAATCAAATATTTTGGGAATATTTCAGGCCTGATTTGACTGATTGCCATTCCCAGTATTTTCTAGGACTTCAACACATTGGCACACGGTGAGAAATGCTGTAAACTGAAGATACCACTCTCTCTTTTTTCAGCTAAGATTTTTCACTGTTGTGGAAGACACTACATATATAAATTTAAAAGCATACTGCGTATAGCACAAAGCATATTAAAGCAAACTATGTGCTTTTAGTCTAACTTAAAGATATCTCTAGATGCATTCTCAAGTGTATTCATTCTTCTGGTAACATTGAATAAGCTTAAGTCTCCAGAAAAGTCTAGCAATAGAAATATTATAAGATTATTTATGCTTTATAATAAATATATTTAAAATATAATACTTATATTTATATTAATGATACATCTTATATTATTTATTTATATTTATTATTTTATAATTATTATAAGATTATAATGATTTTATAAACTTCAAGTAATTATTCTTTCCTGTGCGTATGGAGGTTTCTGTAGGGATATTGTGCTGGTTTGGGCTTTGATAGAGTTAATTTTCTTCATAGAAGCTACTATGGGGCTGTGTTTTGGATTTGTGTTGAAAACACTGTTGATAATACAGGGATGTTTTAGCTATGGCTGAGCAGTGCTTACACAGAGTCAAGGCCTTCTCTGCTTCTCACACCACCGGACCAGCGAGGAAGCTGGGGCTGCACAAGACGTTGGGAGGGGACACAGCCGGGACAGTCTTCCCGAGTAACCGCTACTCATGATGGAGCTCTGCTTCCCTGGAGATGGCTGAACCCCTGCCTGCCCCTGGGGAGTGGGGAATGGAATCCTTGTTTTGCTTTGCTTGTGTGCGTGGCTTTTGCTTTTCCTCTTAAACTGTCTTTATCTCAACCTATGAGTTTTCTCACTTTTACTCTTCCAATTCTCTCCCCGTCCCTCCGTGGGGCAGTGAGTGAGGGGCTGCGTGGCCTTAGTTGCCGGCTGGGGTTAAACCACAACAGATATGTGTTAATAAAGGTAAATTGCATCCAGAGTTAACACTATTGTACCACAAAAATGTTCTCATTTTACTAAGGTATTCATGAACAGCGCTGCTCCAGAGCTAAGTGCTGTCTGCTCATGTGCTCCATGTTGCTGTGACGTGACCAGGCACCCGCGTGGCTCAGCAGAGAGTGACTCTCTGCTTTCTTGCTTTTAAAGGGTCAGCATGTCTCAGCTTTCCTTGAATCCCCTAAGCATTACATATAAATAATAACGTCAGATTCCTAGGAGGGTTTATCGTTTCCATCCATTATGGGCACTCCTCACCTGCAGAAGGAAGAGGAGCTGGGAACCAGTATGAACCATTCTGCAGGGGTAGGCCAGTCTCGCTGTGCTGGCTCAGCCTGCCCCTTTGGGAAGGGGCGTGCACTGTGTAGGCCCCAAGATACATGTCCGTGTGGAGTCAGTCAGGATTTACGGTGCATGCTTCATACGATAACCCTGTGAATAGCCTTTGTGATGACTCCGTGAAGGCCATTTGTGAAAGGCACTTGCCATGCCGCTGATGGTGAAGGGGGCTTTGACGACAGCCGAAAGCATTTACCGCACTGTAGACGTGGAAAGGCCCCAGCCTCAGCACAAGATCAGATACTTAACCATTTTAGCAAAGGGTTTCAAACAAGCTGTAGAATTTCTTTCCTTTCCCTGTAGGTAATAACAAACAAGTGATACAAAACTCAATGCAGCATTACTGTCTTTAAGTGGCAGATAAGCAAATGAGCGTTAGCTAGTTAAATAAACACGTTAAACATGGATATTTTGCTTCAACAAAGCATACTGAACAACATTGCCTTTTAGGTGTTGTATAAAGTAGAACGAAGCTACTAAAAATGTAAATTTACTCCTCAACATATTGCTGTTCAAACTGGGAATATTCAGAACTCTCTAAGGCCTTTCTGGATAATTTTATCAGTTTATGGCCGCAATACTTCAGGGCCAAATAATAATGTTATTTTCTTAAAATGAAGTCAGAGTAAAGCAATGTTTTCCTATTTGACAGTTCTGGAGGTACCAAAGTTGTCTTCTGCTTGTCTTTTTAATTCACCTGATTTCAGCCTGTTTAAACTAATATATGGTGTCAGAATACAGGGGAATATGAACCAAAGTTATGAAAATGATAATGTCATTTCTAATAGGTTTTTATTGTATTTTTGTATTATATGCACACTATAAAATGTAGGACCAGCTTCAGATACTTTCACAGAGCAAAGTGAGAGAAGTTGTGAACTTAACGGAAGTTTTACAATAAACAGTAGAAGCAAGACCCGAATCTGATATTCTACAGCAGGAATTCGTTCATTCATTTATTCATTCACTCATCTGTTCATTCATTGAAAATATTCTCATTGACTTCCTTGGAAACAGCAGTGCATGCTATAAAGAAGAACTATAATAAGGATGAAGGAACGTATAACAGTTTGTTTGACGTTCATGGTATCATGTATTACTCTTTCATTAAATTAATGTCTGATTTGTAGATCATTATGTTTTGATACCTGGTTCCACTCATGTTCTGAACGCCAGGGTGGCATTACTTACAGAGAAGAATAATAAGTTTATGATTCCAAACAATGTTAAATATTTTCTTTTTGATAAGCTCAAGGCATCCAGAGAAAAGAATTGTGTCACTGCCAGACAAGAAGAGAGACAAAATGTGTTGGTAGTGCCCACTTGCCACTGCTTCCTCCCCACACACATTTAAAGAGGAGAGAACACACTGAGTTAGATGAAACTAAGATGATTTTAGCGCGATGTCATGGTTTAACGCCAGCCAGCAATTGAGCAGAATGCGTGCACAGCACAATAGATTAGCAATCAAAGATTTTATTTTCTTCACATTTCTGAAGCCTGCTTTCTGCATTTGTGGTTAATGTAATGTTAATAGTAATGAAAGAGAATAGTAAAACACCCTATGACCTTATAACACTGTAGGACATTATTAGCCAAGTTTAGAGTTTGTTTAGCCAGCGTTAGTTCATACAAAAATGCATGCATAAGTATCTACGACAGCTATGTTCCAGACATTGTCAGAGATAAGTGATCATTCCCACTGTGTCTCATTCTCTATTTCGTGCAATCTTTTTCCCCCCAAACTGCAGAGACTGAATACAAAAGTTAAGTAAGTATGACAGAAAATGAGTAGAAGATTAATTCCCAGCTCCACAGATGTAACTTGCAGGTAGTCTAAAAGCAGGTCTTAATTTGAGATCTGTGGTTGTTAAAAATACTACCTACAGTTGAAAAAAAAAAACCATTAAAAAATTCAGGGGCATTCAGGCTACTTAGAGGGTTTATTATTGCATGCGAGATAAAAAAGTCTGTAAGCTTTTATTAAAAGGGGAAGAAAAAATAAGGAAAAAAAGTTTCCTCTTGTTAAACAAATATATGTTTAGTATCTGACCCTTTTTGCCTTTGACATAGACATATACAGGAAAACAAAAATATTTCTGGTTGCATTTTCCTTCCAGATATAAATTTTTCCAGCAAGTCTGTTTCTGTCATTCATTGTTTCTACCCCATACTGAGAAACAAGGGCCAGATTATTTACTGCCCTTCTGTCCAAAGTCTTCTTTCTTTGGTAAACTCTGTCAGGGAAACATTAAAAGGCCCTAAAATCTGACAATTGTTAATGATTCTGAGGGACTTTTTTCACATGTTATTTATATTCCACATTGTAAAGCACCACCATTAAACCCAAGTCTTTGTTAAGCTCCCCAACTATTGCAGCCTAGACACAACATAACCTTTGATCTAGCTCTCAGCATGAATTTCACCATTCTTTTCCCTTTAAAAAAATTGTGTATCTCATATCCACAGCCATAGTATCTGAATGCCTCACGATAGCCCATTATGGTACAGTCATGAAGCTGTCAGTGTAATACAATACTCTGTTCTGGGATCCACACTTCAAAAATGATGTTGACAAATTGGAATGCATTCAGGAAATGACCTACGAGAATGCTCAAGGTCTGGAAAGCCTGCTATAAAATAAAGAAACTCTGCATCTGTTTAATTTATTTGAGAGATTAAGAGCTGTCTTGATCCTATTCTACACAGCGAAGGTCTTTTAGATAGTAGATTAATTTTTAATCTAGCAGGAAAAGGCATAAAAGGGTCCAAAATTTGAAAGCTGCATGTCACATTCAGCCTAGAAATGAGGTGAAAATATATAACAATGAAATAATTTAACCATATGAACAATTTACCTTGGGACGTTGTATATAATCCATCAGTTGAAGTTTTCAATTTTGACTTCTTTTCTGTTTAATGATGACCTACAGTTAAAGCAGAAGTAATGGGATCAGTGCAGAACTTATTGCTTGTGGTTCTATGTGCCACATTATGCTGGAGGTCATGAGGTGATCTTCACTGTCCTTCCACTTTCAAAATTTATGAATATTTCTCATGTGGGAAGTGGGAGCTCTGTTCCTTCTGAAAGAAACTGAACTCTTTTTCTTGTACGTGAAAAAATATCCTCACCACTAGACCCTGATGAATGTCTTTGTCATCCCTTGTCTTGAAAGAGAGTTAACTGGACAGGGAGGACTTTGAGTATAGCTTACTATCCATAAATATATATATTTATTTATTATTTATAAATTCATATATAATGGTATAGGCAAAAGCTTTGGTTCTGGATTAGTGGTTATGGCACTAGAAATGTCAGAAATGTGGTTGTAGATTCCACCTTCTGGCACATACACAATTTTTATACATTAGAACATCTCCAAATTTGTAGTTAAACCAAAAATCGATATGAGTACAAGAGGCAGGTCTCTCAATCTCTCCACCTCTCTACCTGACTATATCAAGATCTAGGGAAAAATCAGTCTTTTCCAGTCTTTTTGCCTTCTAGCTACACGGTGAATCTCTTTTAAGAGGAGGTATAGACACTGCAGTCACACGACTTCATGGATAAGGATTTTTTTCTGTGGGCTGCATAAATCTTGTATCACCGTTTCTTAATTCCTACAGGAATGAAGCTACTTGCATGAAAAGTGTGGTGGTCAGGGAAGTGACACCTATTATTTCCTAAGAGTTCCTCTGTGGAGGCATGTGATTTCCCTATGTAGTGACTCAAAACATGTAAATTGGGTGAACTAGCTTATTCCTTGCAGACTTCCAATACACTCTCCTCTCATCAGTGACACACACAGAATTTGGGTCATTATGTTAGCGAGACCATATCAACTCTCCCTTGCTCTTCTACCTGCCATCCTCACACACTCATGACCTGCAGGACAAAACATTAGTGGAAACACATCTCTGTGGGCAATAGGTTATAAAGGAAAAGAGGAAGCTTCAATTCTATTCTGTGTTCTAAACACTGTTTCTTCATTGTAAGTGAAACTGTCATTGAGAAATATGACTATATTATTCTTGGAACTACCCCCCCCAGCCTTCACCTCCTCGGGTGAGCACCCTGACAAGCAGCATGCAGAGAAACAAACACCTCTGGTGCTCTTATGGCCCAAGATACCTTGCAATGTATTCTGCATAGTGGGACAAAGTCTGGTACAATAGGAACAACAGGTTCATATCCATGCTAGATCTGTATCCAGACTATGCTGTAGGCTGGTAGCTTTAGTAATATTCTCACAGGTGAGATATGTGGACCTGAACCTCAAAAAGCAGAGGGGGATATAGAATCAGTTGCTCCTCAACTGGACAGTTATAAAACATGGGAAGCAACATCAGTTTCTCCAAGTCTGTTCCTTCTCCACTGTCTTTTAAACGATATACCCACTACAATTGTTTTTGTTAAGGAACTGGAATCTCCAGATTTGTGATAGGTGGCCCTGAGCTCAACTCCTGGACTGAATCCTTAGGAGACTTTGTGAAAGAAGTGTCTAATTTCTGGGTTCTTACTAAGTTTATGCAATGATCAGATTTTTCAGACCTTTCAAGGGACAATTTTAGGTACAGAGAATGATCCTGAGCACTCACAAAATTTTTATGTGTAAAGTGAGCACTAATGAGTTTAGATGACTAAACTATCATTAGGTTATATTTCAGCACTGGGGTCAGGGTGGTACTATTAGATTTAGCAGCCTAAATATCACTTTACTAATATAAATACTTTTGCATACCTGGATCTTACCCTTTAGGATTTTAAAATAGCTCAGCACCCTTCAGCTCCCAACTAGAGCCTTGGATACTCTGCTGGGTATTAGCTGCTCCTATGTTATGCTGCACATAAATAATCTACCTGATCACACTGACTGACCCTCCTTGAGGATACATTAGTCCTTCACTACTTTTATTCATCCTACCTCCTTGTTTAGCACCTCTAGTTCTTTTTCTCATAGTCTCAAATTTCCTATCTACCACTGGTTTTAGTTATCCTTTTTTTTCCTTTGCTTTTTCTTCTTGTCCACACTGTTCAGTATTAGCCATTATACTGGCACTGGAGTATATTAACAGCTTAATGTTTGTTTTCCCTCTTATTCCTGAACCACTTACATCCCCATTATGTGACTCAGACAGTACTGATCTGTGAACTTCTTAAAACCTAGCTGTTCATATGCTGTTTGCCTTTATTAAAGTAAGACTCCACTTAACTCCTGAACTGGAACCCCTGACAGGCCTCTTAAGACTCAATTTTTAATAAACTATTTTAGTAATTAGTTTGCTACATAGTTTTGTATCAGTTATTGTACTGCATAGTCACAAATACTAATATTTTAAAGGGTTAAATTATTGTTTATACCACAACTGTTCAGCAGGATAGGCAGTATATTCTCTTGAACCATGTCTCAATAAGTAAGAAAATAAATTGTCTTTTAATAATAAAAGCTTACCCCTCATACAATATTTCATTTCTAGTAAAGCTAGTTTAGATGTCAATCTAAGATGTGCAAATAACTTCTATACAGAATGAAAAATGAACATATAAAACATATTTTAGAGATTGACTGAAAACAGTCAAATCTCTATAGTAACACTATGTTTATTATGTTTTTATGAGAGAAATTTTGTCTCATAAACTCTGATAATAATAAACTGTAGTATTTTTGAAGTTTTTTTTAAATATTAAAACAGTTACAGTAGAGAAGAGCTTATATGAATGTATTCCTATAGCCATGTACACTATGACTAACATAAGTTTGATAGGTAACTATATAATTTTAAACAGTACAAAGATGAAAATCAAAACTGTAATGTCCTTGTATGATTTTTCACAACAAACTAGACATGCCATATATTCTTTCATTCAAAGTTCAATCTTTACATTGCTGTTTACCATTAAAGCCTGGATAGTTAATTTAAAATTTGTTTGGCAGCTTTAATAAAACAGAGTTTACACTCTGAATATAGTTTTGTTGTTTTCACATAAAGGACCCGGTTGCACCATGCATCATGAAAAAATGTGCCTTTTTTATAATGTGTTTCTCTCTGTTTTTATGAAATCCTGAATCTATGTGCAGAGCTGCAATTTATTAAATGTCATGGATGGGTCATCTGACCAGTAGTTTGAGCAAGAAATTCATATCCCGTGATTCTGAAGGCTGAAAGGTTAATACATAACAGATGCTGCTTTGGAGGAAACCATTACAGGCAATGCTTTTCAATCAATGAGATGCTATTATGAGCAATAGAGCCAATTTCTTTTAATCAATGAACCTTTATTACGACATTTACTAAGAGAAGCTCTATGCAGTTCTTACAAACCATTCTGTAATCTTCTAAAAAGAATTTATTTTGGTTTTGAAGCCTTTTTATGGTTTCTCTAGTTTTTCTCATTTTAAGGTAGTACACTGGATTTACACTCTACTTTCCTGATTAAAAAAGAGCAAAAGAAACATGGTATAAAACATGCATTCAAACCTTAAATGCAATAAAGGCTGTATGTGAGTCCTGTTAGGGAGTGAGCTGCAGTGAGCACTACCACACGGCTATGAAAACCTGTCACAAGCAGCTCAGCCCCCACTTCTACTCTTTTGACTAGAAGATGTCATTCAGCAGGAGGGCAGTCAGCCTGCATCCTCAATGCAGACCTAGCTGGAGGCTTGCCTGCAGCGTGCACTATACTTGCCTGTGTACTACCATCATTTTTTGCACCTTAGTTTCATATTATGTGTTGAATAAAGTGATTAACTGTTTGAATAAAGTGATTAACTGTTTGTTAAGAGTATTTTTCAAATTGAAGGGAGACACCAAGGAAGTGTGTCCCTCAAGAGACACCAGGAGAGGTGATAATATCTTCCGTCTCTCTTGCCATTTGGGAATACTCAGTCCCTGCTGGCACTGAGGAATCTTGCCATGGGAGCTTGCATTGGATTATCATTGTTTTTTCTCTGTCTTTTGATCTGCAGATATTCTCTCTGCTCTGGGCAAAGAAGAAAGCTCAGCAGTTTGATCCTGGATGGCTAGCACCCCAGGCAGATGCCTAATATTGCAGAAATTAATGGAATCCCTTTTAAAGATGTCACTTTTTAAACAGGTGAGAAATCTTTTTTAAGAAAAAATATGACTAAACAAGATCAAGAAAATTTTCAACTCAAATAGTAACCAGAGGAGGAAACAAAAGGATGAAAGGACAAGAGAGTGGGGAATCTGGAGACTATGCTCCCTGATTTTCCCAGGGAGCAAAGGGGTGCTGACCAGCCCGTAGTTCCCTGGATTGCCCTTTTGGACCTTTTTGAAGACAGATGCTGGGTCTGTGGACTTGTGTGGGTCAAGTTCTCCAAGCAATCCTGTCTCCATCCTCATCCACTGCTAGTAGACTCTGTCCTCATCCATTACTCCACTAAAGACAGAAGCCTGGGAGACCTCATTGGTAAAGGCAAAGACAAAAAAGGCACTGAATACCTCAGTCTTATCTGTATCTGCTGCCACTGGATTCCCTGTCCCAGCAATGTTCTGCCTTTCTTGTTGTCTTTGACATCCCTGGCCAGATTTAATTCTATTTGTGCTTTAGCTTTCCTAACTTCATCTCTGGATGCTTAGACAGTGTTTCTGTATTTCTCCCAGGTTACCCTTGCTTCCATGCTCTGTATGCTTCCTTTTCGTGTCTGAGTTTGACTAGGAGCTCTTTGTTATCTACGTAGGCTTTCTAGCATTTTTGCCTGACCGTATTTGTTGGCATGGACTGCTCTTGAACTTGGAGGAGGTGAATATTAACTAGCTTTCTTGGACCCCTCTTCCCTCCAGGGTCTTATCCCTTGGGACTTTTCCAAGTAGACCTTTGAAGAGGCCAAAGTCTGAAAAAGTTGTTCTCAGCATGCGACCAGATGCTGTGACTCACTTGCTTCTCTGTCAATATTTAAAGTTCTTTAGCTTTGTATTTGAAATCTTATTGATGGGTTTTGTGGCAAAGCAAACCATTTAAAACCCTCCAAAAAGGCCATAGATGTGATTTTTCAGCAATCTGAAGATCCAGAGAGATATAGTCTATAGAGTACACATATTATACTCTATATTATAATATAGCAAAATTATACCCATGTATATGAATAGACATGAGAAGTGAAATATGCAAGACTCCCTTGAAAATAAATTTTGTGCCTATGTTTTATTTGTAGTAGTGCTATTCACTGAAAAATATTAAGTCACTTTAATTTAATTATGGATTTTGTACAAAAGATTTGTCCTAAAATTAGTCACAAAAAATTTTGGTTTGCTCCATAATTCTCTTCTGTGCTTATTTCTATCCCATATAGTCCAGAGATAACAGGGAAAATTTCAAATGGTGAAGAAGGAAAAGAAAAAATGTTAAAACATTTATATCAAACTTGAAAATGAAATTGTTTTCTGATCTCTTTTTTTTTTTCCTCAGGGTGTCTTCTCCTATTTCTGTAGCAGTATCAGTCTTGTACAGTATATCACCAACTATATGTAGAGAACTTTAAAAATAATTTTTAGCTGCACTGAGAATATGTAAGAAGTCAAATTTCATAACCAGCCTTCTAAAGAAATGCAGCAGTGTTCCTTTTTATTGTGTGATTATCTAACTGAAGACACCACAGAAGCAAAGAGGAGCAGCAAGAAGAGATGTTGTCTCCTTGGCATATGTCATGTACAGCAGAAAAGTACAGCTTTCATTCAAGGATATTTGCAAAAACCACCGGAAATCTTGCAAATACAGTCTTCTATAAGAAAAGAAAAAGTCTGTCTAATATGTGTTAGTAAGCACCCTGGGTGGGCATTTGAAAAATAAAATAGAGCAATGTGAGAACAGCAAAATGACACCATTATGTAGCTCTGTAAACTGGCAAAGAATTTGCCCTAAGGCTGTCAGCAGGGCTTCCTGATGTCCCTTACTGAACAAAGCGTGCTGTACCAAACTAGAGCTAACTGTTTTCACATCACTACAAAACTGGACCAGTGTCCTGGTTTCAGCCAAGATGGAGTTATTTTCTTCACAGAAGCTAACATGAGACTATGTTTTAGATTTGGGATGAAATAATGTGCTGATGTTTTCAGTTGTTGCTGAGCAGGCAAGGACAGTCCAGCTTCTCCTGCTGGCCTGCCAGCAAGAAGGCTGGGGGTGCACGGGGAGCTGGGAGGGGACACAGCCAGGACAGCTGACCCAGGCTGGCCAAAGAGATATTCCATACCATACGACATCATGCTCGGTATATAAAGCTGGGCTGAAGAAGAAGGAAGGAGTGGCAGGACTTTCGGAGTTATCGCGTCTGTATTCCCAAGAAACTGTTATGCATGATGCAGCCCTGCTTCCCTGGAGATGGCTGCCTGCCCATGGGGAGTGGGGAATGAATTCCCTGTTTTACTCTGCTTGTGTGCACGGCTTTTATTTTACCTATTAAACTGTCTTTATCTCAACCCATAAGTTTTCTCACTTCTACTGTTCTGATTATCTCCCTCGTCCCACTGTGGGGGAGTGAACGAGCAGCTGTGTGGAGCTTAGTTGCCGGCTGGGGTTAAATCACGACAACTAGGAACTGCAAGTACATCATACTTGTCTGAAGGATACACCCTGGGTCAAGTCCAGGGGAGCAGTTACAGGAAATTTCAAAGACTTGGCTGTAATCCCTGGAAACAAAGTCTATAAATATTGAGAATCCTCTCACTTGAAAAATTCTCACTGAAAAAGTGAAATGCTAGAGAATTGCATGCACAATGTTGTATCTCATATGTATAATGTCTTGCAAAACAAGCATCACAGTCTATACTGACTTGCACTGTGATCATGGAAAGAAGAAAATAAATGGAAGACTATTTTAGGATAGAAGATTTGAATGCTCACAGACTTGAATACGGGCATCAAATTCCACATGCCTGTTAGCACTCACTGGCTCAGTTTTGGCCCATGCTTCTTCAAGAAAGTGGAAAGTACATAAAATATCCTACATGATGTGGACTTCTTTTCTCATTTCAGTGAGAGCTATTAGATGTGTAGAGACTTGATGCCATCATAAAGTCAGGTGGGACATTATTCCATAGTTTGAAAGCCAATAACTAGTTACCAGTGCAGAGTAACTTGGTGACTGGTACATCAGACTGAATATGTATACATAGCAGAGTGTAATTCACATGTCAAGGAATATGGACTTACTATTTACAGAATAGCCGGGATCTCATGGACTGTTTAAATGAATTTCTGCAAGACTCACGATCTAGGAAAAAACCCCCACAACCAACCAACCAAAAATAAACCCCAAACAATTACCTATAGGCTTTTTCAGATAATATTTCCTAAAAATCATTGCTATATAGTTTATGTGAAGTACCCCAGGTGTAAGAAATCGGGTAAGGAAGGCAAGAGACAGGCATGGCTGAGTTGAGACCTGCTGGTCAAACTAAAGGGCAAGAAGGAAATGCACAGGCAGTGGAAGCAGGGACAGGGATCCTGGGTAGAGTACAGGGACGCTGCCCGATTCTGCAGGCATGGTGTCAGGAAGGCCAAGACGAGGCTGGGGCTGAACTTGGCAAGGGATGCAATGAATAATAAGAAGGGCTTCTACATATATGTCAGCCAGAAAAGGGAGATCAAAGAAAGCGTACTCTCCTTGATGAGAAAGAATGACAGACTTGTAAAAACAGATGAGGAAAAGGCTGAGGTAGTCAATGACTTCTTTCCCTCAGTCTTTACTGGCAATCTGTCTTCCCACACCCCTCGAGTGGATGGACCACAAAGCGGGGACTGGAGGGGCAAAGTCCCTTCAACTGTAAGAGAAGATCACATTCGAGACCACCTGAGGAACTTGAACATACACAAGTCTATGGGACTTGACGAGGTGCAACCCAGAGTCCCTAGGGAACTGGCTGATGTAGTTGCCCAGCCACTCTCCATGATATTTGAAAAGTCTTGGCAGTCAGGTGAAGTCCCTGCAGATTGGGAAAAGGGAAACATTGCAACCATTTTAAAAAAGGGTAACAAAGAGGACCCGGGGGACTACCAACCTGTTATCCTCACCACTGTGCCTGGGAAGATCATGGAATAGATCCTCCCAGAAGCTATGCTAAGGCACATGGAAGACAGGGAGGTGATTCAAGACAGCCAGCATGGCAAGCCCTGCCTGACCATCCTAGTGGTCTTCTGTGATCGAGTGATAACATCAGTGGACAAGGGAAGAGCTACTGATGTCATCTATCTCGACTTCTGTAAGGCCTTTGACACAGTCCCCCGCAACATCCTTCTCTCTGAACTGGAGAGATATGGATTTGATCAGTGGAGTATTCTGTGGATGAGGAGTTGCTGGATGGTCACATCCAGAGGGAAGTGGTCAATGGTTCAATGTCCAGATGGAAGAGCTACTGATGTCATCTATCTCGACTTCTGTAAGGCCTTTGACACAGTCCCCCGCAACATCCTTCTCTCTGAACTGGAGAGATATGGATTTGATCAGTGGAGTATTCTGTGGATGAGGAGTTGCTGGATGGTCACATCCAGAGGGAAGTGGTCAATGGTTCAATGTCCAGATGGAGATCAGTGATGAGCTGTGTCCCTCAGGGGTCTCTACTGGGACCAGTATTCTTTAATATCTTCATCAATGACATAGACAGTGAGATTGAGTGCACTCTCAGCAAGTTTGCAGAAGACACCAAGCTGAGTGTTGTGGTTGACATTCCTCAGGGATGGGATGCCATCCAGAGGGATCTGAACAATCTTGAGACACAGTCCCATGTGAACCTCATGAAGTTCAACAAGGCCAAGTGCAGGGTCCTGCACCTGACTTGGGGCAACCCCCAGTATCAGTACAGGCTGAGGGATGAAGGGATGGAGAGCATCCCTGTCCAGAAGGACTTGGGGGTACTGGTGGATGAAAAGCTGGACAAGAGCCAGCAATGTGCGCTCACAGCCCAGAAGGCCAACCACATCCGGGGCTCTGTCCAAAGCAGCGTGGCCAGCAAGTTGATGGAGGGGATTCTGCCCTTCTATTCTGCTCTGCTGAGACCTCACCTGGAGTCCTGCATCCAGCTCTGGAGCCCTCAACACAGGAAAGACATGGACCTGTTGGAAAGGGTCCAGAGGAGGGCCACAAAGATGATCAGAGGGATGGAACACCTCTCCTCTGAGGACAGGCTAAGAAAGTTGAGGTTGTTCAGCCTGGAGAAGTGAAGGCTTCAGGGAGACCTTCTTGCAGCCTTTCATTACTTAAAGGGGGTTTATAAGAAAGATGGGGGTAGACTTTTTAGCAGGGCCTGTTGCAATAGGATAAGGGGCACCATTTTTAACTTAGACCTAAGGAAGAGATTTTTCACATGGAGGGTGGTGAAACACTGGAACAAGTGCTTTAAATAATTTGTAATAAAGTGCAGTTTGAAGTAAACTAATTGGGAAATTTAGTTCTGCATACAAGACAGCAAACTAGTTGCAAAACTGAGATTTGTCATAATCTTATAGTTTTTCCCCTGAACCAGTTCACTGTTAGGATTTTTTAAAATTATTTTTAAAACATGATCCGTACTTTCATAATTATTTTCAACCAAAAAACTTGTGGGATACATCAATTCTGATTTTAGTCTTTAAAGTGCTTCCTTTCCTATTGGTATAATAAGTGAGTCATTATCTGCCTTATCTTTTGAACTCCCTTCATCCCCCACATTATATTTGGAAAGGATGATTTTTATTCATTCTTTCTAAAAAAATTCAACATATCCTCTTTTTTTCTCACTGTTACTCTCCTTTTTAATGAAAGAAATTTCCAGAGGAAATTTTTTCTCATTAAGGAATTAAACTCAATACATTGCGTATTTACTTAATATTTCATTGTTAAGAAAATGTGTCGATATCATAAAAATATGTGAATATAGTTAATATTGACAGTATCTTCATAATGTGGATACTTTAATCATATATTCTATTAAATTTCAGAAAAACATATATTTGTCCTTTCCTGTTCACACCTTGACTTGGGCACAGATAAATTAATCTATTTCTCCAGTTTGTCCTATTATTTTCCTGTATAAACATTTTTAACATACACAGAATATCTAGACCTCATATAATTATTTATGAAGAAGGATCACTTTATTTAGCATGAAAGAAGTATCCTTGCCCCGGGCTTAAAGTACAGGAGCTATATGTTTTTAAATTATAAATTAAAGAACAATCTCAACATCTGCATGTGATACAGAAGTGTTATTTCTTATGCCAAGGAAAAGTCATGCTGTCATGTTCACTGATGTTTTCAATATGCATTCTTAAGATGGTGGGACCTAGAGGTGAACGTTGAATCCTCGAGTGATAGCTTATGAAATTCCTAATTGCTTTTGCCAAAACATGAGTTACTGGTTTTGAAGGATACTGCTGTTACCAAGCCATGTAGCTAATCAGTGAAAGATCCAACCCTTCTGTCACTTCTGCTGGTAACAGTGAAGTCAGCAAAACTGCACTTTTTACCTTTTCATAAGACAAGACAATTAGACTGCAGTTGTTCATGGATAAATGAAGTCATCACTGTACAAAAGGAGTTTGTGGCCACAATTAAATGCTTCATGAGGAATCACACTCTCAGTACGTTTGATTTGGCTTCCAGAGGTTTTCTCCTTCACCCTTCACAAATCCCTGAGATTTGTGAAGGACCCTGGGCGTTTGGCAAGCGTGCATGTGACAACCCGTCTGTGCACATTCAGACCACAGCAGCAGTTGTGTCTCTGCTCTCTGAATCAGTGTCACAGCAGAAAAGACTCACAGCTGGACATCTGTCCAAAACCATGCACTACTTTGGACTTGCTTGTTTTCAGCCAACACCAGTAACCCCTCACAGGTTACATGATGTTTTATGGACACCTACAGGTTTGCCCCCCTGCCTCCCCCAAGGTGTAAGTCTCTAGGCCTCATTCAACTTGCTTCCATTTCACTGTTGCTAAAGATTCCAGCCTCCAGAGAGAGAAGCAGAAAATATTCCATCAGATAAAGAAAACTCCAGAAAATGAAATTTTAGTTGTAAAATACACTTCTTCACAGCTCTTTTAGCACTTAAACCTCTGCTGACATTATTGCCTATGCTTATTTGGGCATCCAGGAATTGAAAGAAGTAGACACAAGCCAAGATACTCCTGTCCAATATATTTTACCTCTTCTGCAATAGTGGCATACATGATGAATGAAGTCAGCAGGTCAAGGCCTCCAGTGGCTAGTCATTATCTACCAGAGTAGAATAAAGAATGGTTAGAGATGTCAGTACATTTTCTAGTGTTCTAGTTTACCACCCATATCCATTACTTCTAGCTGTCAGAGGTTTTATGACCTAACTACATCCTTACAATGCAGCATGGCAGACTAACGTGTAAAGACTTTGAGATTTCTGACCATTTAAATAGTCTTCCTCTGGTCCCATTAAAAAAACCCCAAAACCAAAACCCAACTGTTTTCATTTAGCTTTGCTTTTATATTCACCATATGGGGCTGGCGTGAGCAGTGCATGCCCTGAGTCTAGATGGCCGAGAGCACTGAACCATGGTACTTACATGGCAGGGGCCAGGCAGGGACGTTTGAAGCCTGGTGAGATGGTTCCCCCTTCTCCTTCTTTGAAAGATCGCAGGGTGGGTGCCCTGGATGATTCATGGCCTGTGATCTGTCATGAGATGTCTCACATTATATTCAACAGAACATGTTTTCCTTTCACTTTTTCATTCAGTGTCTGTTGACTGGTAGTGGAAGGCAGGCTGCAGAATCAGATTACGTGAAATGCCTGTGTCTACATCTCTCTTGTATCTGAGCTGTGTGCCTGTCAGTCAGCTACCAAGGAGTAATGGGGCTTAAAACCTCAGCGTCGACAGGGAGTAGCTTGATATAAGTTTACATATAGCAAAGGGAAGGAGTAAATTTGGACACGTCCATGGAATTAAACCTCTCCCAGAAAACCATTGTCATTAGTGCCTAAAGGCTTCATTAAACCTCCATTTATCCTGGCAGTTATCATCTTTTCTGTCAAATGTAGCGTTCAAAGGATGTCTCCAAGCCATTAAGAGCACTGTATTGCATGACTGCACGGTGCTTAATTTACTGCACACACTATAACAACAACAAAACTCTTCTTAATACATTTGTTCATCTAGGAAGCATCAGTTTCATTTAGCCAGCATCGCCACTTTTTTCAGTTTGCTTCTATGTAAAATTCAAGGTGGTGTCTCCAATCTCTTAAGCTCTATGTGATTTGTTTCTTGGCCTCAACCGAGGCAGCTAATGTCAAGATTGTCACAGCCTTTCCAAACTGCTGGATACCACTCTGAGTTGGACTGAATCACTTACCAAGGGGCATTCAGTTACAACAGAGGCTAACAGCTGGGATTGCAAGTCTAGACTTGTACATAGAAATGCAGCAGTGTTCCTGGAAGTCTGGATACTGGAATTAATGTTTGTGGGTTTTTTCTAGAATACATCGGATAACCTTGAAGTAAACCTGTTCTCCAGAGCAGAACGCTTTCTGAAAATATCCTCAAAGAACGTGGGAATGGCAAATGGGGAAAACAGAACAAATAAAGCTCTCTCAGGTGTACCCTCCCCCCCTTTCTTTTTCAAATAACACATATGGAATATGATATTATTTAATCATTTTACTGTCTTTAGAGGTATCCACAAAATAAGTGGATTGTTTAATAACTATAAATTTAAGAAAATAAAAATTGGGAAGGTTCTTGGTATTGCACTACTGAGGAAGCAATGTGAAACACAAAACAATGCCTCTAATGTATGGTTTTCCTAAATTTTTGTTTGCTTAAGTTTCATCATCACTGACATTTACTTATAGGGATGTTCAGCTCCCAGTGGGGCATGCATAAGCACTGTAGACCAAGCACTTCGCTGTACAGTGCACACAGTTACAGACACCTGACCACAAACAGGTGCCCATTAGCCGTGAAGCAGTGAGCTGCAGTGTCATCTCAGCACCTCCAGGCAGAAGCTGGTGAAACATAGCTGCACATTACCTGTATTCATATACAGATTAGAAGAAATGAAAGGCACTGTACCATGACAAAACAAACAAACAAACAAAAAACCAAAACCCCCAAAACCCAAAACCAACTAACAAAAAAATTAAGTGAAAAATTGTTGTTATAGGTGGTGATAATGGAAGACTGTGCATATATGAAAGAGGGTCAGAAGTTTGTTTTCTTTCCTCACCTAGAACTGATTTTTTTATTTTTTTGCCACTCCACAAATGGTCTTTGTGAAAAAAACCCAACAAACTATGTAGGGAATTTATTTACTGTCTGAAGCCTTTTAAAATGAAACTCTCTTGAGGCGATGAAGCAGGAGAAAGTGGCCTTTTCTGCAGCAGTAACTTAAGACAGAGTTTTATGAAAAAAGAGAAGGAACTCAAACAATGTGGACATTTTTGGTCAGAACCATGATGAAATAGAAGAAAACATTAGCAGCCGTATTTTTTGAAACACCTTTTTTCCAAGCCAGAAGCTTCATGCTGTTTTTTTTATGCCTGTGATCATATCACTGATATTTAAGGCCTTACCGATACAGCATAGCACCTGGATACTGAAACAGCACCATCTCTTTCAGGGATACTTGCTTTCACACTAACATGCTACGGCCACAAAATAAGACTTCAGGAACAATCAGCTACTCAGATATTGTTAGTAGGTGTCTAATTAGATTTTACTAATTAGTTCCTCTTAAGTTAAATTGAAAATTAAAAATACAATGCAATTGAAAACAACAGAAATTAATGTGACACCCGTCTACAAGAAGGGCCGGAAGGAGGATCCCAGGAACTACAGGCCTGTCAGCCTGACCTTGGTACCAGGGAAGATTATGGAGCAGTTCATCTTGAGGATGCTCACAGGGCATGCGCAGGACAGCCAAGGGATCAGGCCCAGCCAGCATGGGTTCATGAAAGGCAGGTCCTGCTTGACCAACCTGATCTCCTTCTATCACCGGGTGACCTTCTTAATGGATGAGGGAAAGGCTGTGGATGTTGTCTACCTGGACTTTAGTAAAGCCTTTGACAGCGTCTCCCGCAGCATTCTCCTGGAGAAACTGGCAGCTTGTGGCTTAAACAGGTTTACTCTTTGCTGGGTAAAGAACTGGCTGGACGGCCAAGCCCAGAAAGTCGTGGTGAACAGAGTTAAATCCAGTTAGTGGCCAGCAACAAGCGGTGTTCCCCAGGGCTCAGTACTGGGGCTGGTCTTGTTCAATATCTTTATAGATGATCTGGATGAGGGGATCGAGTGCTCCCGCAGTAAGTTTGCAGATGACACCAAGCCGATTGGGAGTGTTGATCTGCTGGAGGGTAGGAGGGCTCTGCAGAGGGATGACAGGCTGGATCGGTGGGCTGAGGTCAACTGTATGAGGTTTAGCAAGGCCAAGTGCAGGGTCCTGCACTTCGGCCACAACAACCCCATGCAACGCTACAGGCTTGGGGAGGAGTGGCTGGAGAGCTGCCCCACAGAAAAGACCTGGGGGTGCTGGTTGACAGCCAGCTGAACATGAGCCAGCAGTGTGCTCAGGTGGCCAAGAAGGCCAACAGAGTCCTGGCCTGTATCAGCAATAGTGTGGCCAGCAGGAGTAGGGAAGTGATCGTGCCCCTGTACTCGGCACTGGTGAGGCCGCAGCTTGAACCCTGTGTTCAGTTTTGGGCCCCTCACTACAAGAAGGATGTTGAGGTGCTGGAGCGTGTCCAGAGACGGGCAACAAAGCTGGTGAGGGGTCTGGAGCACAAGTCTTATGAGGAGCAGCTGAGGGAACTGGGGTTGTTCAGTCTGGAGTAGAGGAGGCTGAGGGGAGACCTTATCGCTCTCTGCAACTACCTGAAAGGGGGTTGTGGTGAGGTGGGTGTTGGCCTCTTCTCCCAAGTAACTAGTGATAGGATGAGAGGAAATGGCCTCAAGTTGTGCCAGGGGAGGTTTAGATTGGATATTAGGAAAAATTTCTTCACCGAGATAGTGGTCAAGCATTGGACCAGGCTGCCCAGGGAGGTGGTGGAGTCACCATCTCTGGAAGTGTTCAAAAAACATGTGGATGTGGCACTTTGGGACATGGTTTATAGTGGGCATAGTGTTGTTGGGTTGACGGTTGGAATTGATGATCTTAAAGGTCTTTTCCAACTTTAATTATTCTGTGATTCTGTGATTCTGTGAAATAGAACTATGGTCACTGAAATCATCCTTATCACAATATTGTTTAAATTTAGTGCTAAACTCTATATTTGGTGATAGAATAGAATAGAATAGAATAGAATAGAATAGAATAGAATAGAATAGAATAGAATAATAATTTCAGTTGGAAGGGACCTATAACAATCATCTAGTCCAACTACCTGACCACGTCAGGGCTAATCAAAAGTTAAAGTATGTTGTTAAGGGCATTGTCCAAATGCTTCTTAAAACACTGACAGGCTTGGGGCATCGACCACCTTGCTAGGTGTACACTTCTGATCAATGAATATGAAAAATATTTTGTTACATTTCAGAAACTGTCTCTTCTGGAATATAGTTCCCGTGGAGACTTTAGCCCAAGGTTCAGTATGCTTCTGTCCAATGTGCATGCTGTGTGTTGAGTTGTTCCTTAGCCATGTGGCATAACAGGACTACACAAAACCGTAAGTCATGCCTTAGAGAGGAATGACAGAGCTGGAAGGAAAAGGAACATAAGTTGATGTGTGATACATTTCATGCAGGAAAGTAATTTAGTACTTATCATAGGTATATTTGTTGAGGTAAATTTACTGCATTTACTAGCTTTATAAATTTCTGGAAACTCATTGCAAAACGAGCCTCCCAAACACATTAGCACGGGCTTTGACTCAGTCATTCAGAGACAGCAGACTTTGGTTTTTGACTTAAAAGGCTCAGGATCAAATTCACAACATCTAGTAGTATCTTTAGAAGAGCAAAGAGTAAAAAATTACACAGCCAAGTAGAGCATATCAGGTATTCTGGGAGTGCTATTACTAATGGCAGCTCAGTGAGGACTGTGGCAATGGCTTGATTCTCTCTTCCAGTACATCAACTTAAACAACGCTGTTGTTTAAGGTTTGGCTTGTGTAATGGATGGAGGAAGCATGCACAAGCTAGAGCTTGGTATCACCTAAAGACTGCCTTAATTGGGCTGGGTTTTTTATAGCAATTCTAAGATTCTTTTTTCATTGTTGAGAAGTCAGCCTTTTGTAACACTAGTTTTATGGCAATTTGAATAACATTACCCTTAATTATCATTGCTATTAAGATTACTTTTATTGTTTGGCAGTCTTCCTAACATAAATGAATATTTTCTGCTAGAAAAGCTGACAGCCTCTCTTGCTGACTTACCAGCAAGTCTGCAGTGATAAACTCCAGCAGGGAAGAATTGGATTTCTGGTTTTATTAGTTTAGTGTAGATGACCTAGTCACAATAAGAATTTCTATGAATGTGTCAGGTATGCACTGACTTAAAAATAGATATAGTGTCTGTCCCCATGTGACATTTAATGTTGATAAAGCAGTGGTATGAGGCAAACGTGAATTCAAGTTCATGCCTATGTACAAAAGCACTCCCCACCACTTTCTACTCTTGTAAGATGTTGTAGAAAGAGTTGTATATTTATTCAGTTTTTCCAGATCTTTTTGCACTAGATACTGATCCATAACTGGTGCAAATGTGGGACTGCTTTAATTGAAAGAAAATTAAATACTGCATAGGCTTGGCCTGCATTGTTTGTGTGATCTGTTGCTGTTAAGCTATAAACATTCCTGAAATAGTCTTTCCTAGGGGCAATAAGTTTCAGGGTAAACTTTCAGCTTTTTTACTTTGTCTTGTTCAAAAAGTCATAATTGCATAAAAGAAAAATTTGAAATGTGAAATGGACATGGGGGCTTGTCTACTTACTGTAAATTTTAAAAAATCTTTTCTAGCAATTACCATGGGATTATTTAAAGATCTAAAAAAAAATGTGCAGTTGAGAACAAGGAGATATGATGTAAGTTATTTCATATCTGCTGGCAGTTCCTGTCATAGTTATTTTTCAACAAAACCAAAGTATGATAATCATAGTAAGAGTGATGCGTATGTGTTAATGAAATAGTTACTGTGTATGTATTACACACCTAGCTCTATGAAGAGCAACTGAACAGACCTCGATCACAACAGGACGAACATGAGAAACATGAAGACTTATTCAAGGGAGAAGGGAGAGCAGACGGTGTGAGGGCAGGGAAAAAGCTAAGGGGGTTGTCATACACATCTTGAATGCCACAGGACAAGCATGACAGGGCTTACTACATCACGGTAGCCATGTCCATTTTCCACCCACACCACAGCCACATCCAAGAGAGATACTGTTTATATTCAATAGTTTAAGAATAGCACAAGACTCAAGGGGCTGTTCCTCCTTTAACCAGCCTTAAATAGGAAGCTTAATTTTAAAATTGTTTCCCAGGCAAAACTTTCCAGAATATAGTTAGCTAAAACACGCTAGGCTTTTACACGCTAAGGTACTTATTTCTGGGGGAGAGAGGTAATGAAAATGACATCCTTTTCAAAAAGGGAACTAGCTGAACTCTCAGAATTTTCCATGAGGTAATAACATTTAATGCAGATCAAATTGCCTTGATTGTACAGCTTAAAGGTTTTTTTAGTTATAACTTTTCTCTTTTGCCCATTGATATTTAACTTCTTAGTTTAAGTGTATAAAGAAACTTTTTCCTGCTGTCTTCACAGGAAAAAGCTGTTATTGAGAACTTTGAAATTGTGTTTCTAAATACATTAAAAATGAGGAAAGAAAATCAAAATTGCTTCATTGAGACAAGCAGTTTGCATTTGGCTTAATCAGTATTTTCCAAGGAAAAAAAGTCAGGACTTTTTTTACTTTTTTTGTAAGGGACTGTTAATTTTTAAATTTATGATCTAGAGAGATGGCAATAGGTAAATGTTAAGCTACTACCAAAATAAAACCAAATATTTTAAAAAATAATATCTAGAGTGTCTAGTTGAAGAAATTATTTAAATCTGCTGGAAATGTAGTTTTAGATTTTCCCCAGATTTTTACCTTTTTTTTTTTAGGGAAAAATTATTAATTGGAAGTCTTTTATATAACAAAATAATGTAAGTAGGTAGATTTTGAAGATTATTATATTCTACAGATAAATATTTTTCAAAGCTGGATATGTAAGTAAACAAGTAAAATGCTTGAGTTCCCTTTTGATGAAATTTTAAATGCTAGATGTTATTCTGTCACACTTCAAATTTGAGCAAGTTTAATTATTTGTAAACATTTAAATGATTGTTAGTAAATCTTTGCTAGGTGTTTTAGAAACAAGAGTGTCACAAAAGTAGACTACAGCAGTCAAGGATTTTGAAGTTATAAATTAAATTTTTCCTGTTGAAACATGAAGTGGTCTCAAATAGTTTTTTATAGACATTTATTCTGCATGCCTGTTCAATACAGTGCTTGTGGTGAATAAAGTAATAGGAGACCTGTTAGTTTTGTTATGAGTAAAAAAATAAAGCAAAGAAATAAGAAAGCACTAAAGAGATGAGTGTAATCTAAATAAAATCTGAGTGCTGTACAGGTTATCACTTTGGCTATAAAAGGATGAATGTTTTTGAAAAGGATATCTGACAGCCAGATATCCAAGTTGTCGGATGAAACTCTGTTAAGGGAACAACAACTGCTATATGAAATGCAAAAGGAGGGATTAAGGTCATTTAAGTACTGTACTTAGGTTGTTAGAGATTAAATTTTTCTAAGTTAAGATACAGTATATGTTTCATTCTGAGTCATGGAGGGAGAAAAGTAGGGATATCTAGTTAATGCAAATTGCTAGGAATAAAAACTGGAGTAAAAAAATCCCCACTGCCTTTATCCTAATTTGCATCTGCACTTAAGAAGAAAAAGAGTGAATATAATTGCTTTAGAGGGGTGCAAGTGAAAGAAACTAAATTAATACTAGTTATGAAGCAAGATTAAAGAAGTTCAGGGTTTTTTTCTCATTTAAGAAGAGGAGACTTCACAGTGACATAGCTGAAGTTTCTAAAATTATGAAGAGAGGAGATTAAGAGAAGCAAAGAACAAAATGTTAAGAGAAAAATGAACATACAAAATTGGCAAAAGAAAGAGAATATATACAGAACTATTTCAGATAAACAGTGCTGTTCCTACAGAATCTATTACCAGAAGCGAAGCAGATATGCAAACTCAGGAGAAGAGAGGCAGTCTTCTAAGCAAAACGCTGGTGCAATTTAATATAAAGAAAAACAGAAACTGAAATTTAGATTTGGGAAATTATTCTGGACAAACTGATAACCAAGAAATGCTTTCAGCTAAAACTCAAACAGTCTTCTTCCAAAGTCTGAAAAAATAGAGAAGTTTTGTTTTTTTCCCTCTTTATTCATTTTTCCCTAGACATACTTAACCTTGCTTGTGTTTTATAATATTTGATTCCCAAAATAGTTTTACTGCAGTCAGTCCTGAGCAAGAAGGTCAGAAGGAGCCATTGATATCTACAGTAGTATATAGGTATTAGCTGGAAACAGGTGCTCACTATTACTGGAAGGATGGGAACATAATGGGGAGTAGTAGGAGAGAAAATCAATTATTTATAATATTTTTTGTGCAATTTGAATTAGGAAGTATTTTTACCTCAAAGAATGCAGTCAGTTTTTGCATTCTGACAACTTCTGTGCACATGGATGAGAAACTGGATATTACAGGTACAAATACTTTAAATTTCAATTTATTCTTTGACTTTAACTGTCACTGCATAGCAAGAGCTACTGATGTGCTCCTGCACAACCTTTCTACACTGAGAGAAAGCAGTTTCCTAGCAGAAGTTTGCTGTTATTTGAGAGAGAATGTGCAATTCTGTGGTGACCTCGCATCTCAACAATAGCTGTGATTCTCACATATCAAAAAATTAAAAAGTAGATGGAAAAAGTTAAAGTGAAAGGTGAAGAGGATTACAAAAGATAGCAAGTCCCATATTGTTACAGCAGCGAATATTAAAATGAGTCTGGAAAATCTCAGTCTCAGTCTGGGAAGAGATAGCTAGAAATACGAGATGACTAGAGGAAAGAAATTAGGGTAATGAAGAGTCTATTTAGGAAATTATTTAGTCACTGTTTTCCCAACAGAGATCAAGGGGATGGAGGTTAATTGTATAAAATTGTCAGGTAGCCATTAAAAGACATGTTTTTCTTTCAGCGTTACTCAATTACACCGTGGGACATTTTGTCAGAGTATATTCTTGATACCATAGATTAGATAGTTTCAAAAAGTAATTATGCAAATTCTTGAAAGAAAAATCCATGAAAGTCTTGTAAACAGAAATGTTAGGAATTCTTTCAGGTAGATATTTGTTGCAAAAAAGGGAAGCATACTGGGAGGAAAGCACTGTTTTGTATTTGTGTTTTATATGCTAATCCCAAGTATCCGCTCCTAGCCATCATAAAATGCAAGATACTGGGATAGATGGACCTTTGCTTGATACAGTATAACTGTTGCTCAACACAGTTTCACAGTACAAATATATCAATATAGCACTATATAAGACAAATATTTACCTTTTAGCTGAGTAGAAGAAAAAAAAAAATCACATACAGAAATAGCAATGCTAATAGCTGTTTGTACACGATGACATTTAAAAAAATACAGTTTTCAATTATATTACAAATGACATTTTAGATTTCCATTCATTAGTTTGATAAATCAAAGCTATTTAAAAAATATGATTAATTTCAAACACTTTCTGACACAACGTAAGAATGAAGCGTATTGATGCTGTTTGCATGACAATTTACACCAAAAATGCCTTTGAGACTCATTGGGAGTATCTCTTTTCTTACTATTTTTATAGGCTTTTTCGGTCTTCATTATTTTTCACTCTGGATTGACTGTTTTATATTTCACTGAAGTTACTTTTTCTGATAGCTTCCTTTGATCACTTTGGGTGCCAGAGCTAAGAACCATATTACTACATACACGTTTTGTATTATGGGTAATCCTGCCACAAATCTTCTCTTGATCCTTGCAGTTACCTGCTGCTAGCTCTGTGGAAGCAATTTTCATTTTCAGAATTTCAAGGATATATACAGCAGCACAGCAGATAAGACAGGCATGTTACCTTCTCTGCTTGAACATTCCCACAGTATTCTCAGTTGCCAGGTTGATGTAACTGAATGTATCTGTTGTTTTACTAATTACGTTCAGTTGTTTTAGCAGAAGATGAAGAAGTCAATTACTCTTTCTGTATCCACAGATTCAAATAAAGGTAAGCATAGAAAATATTGCCATGGCCTTTTTTTTTTCTGCCTCACAAGGAAGATCTTTGCATATACCAAGCGTTTCCTGACCAATGTTTGTCTTATTAAAACCTTTCTCTAATATGGATTCTGGGCCCTCCCAAGATCGTGTCTGTAGTGTTGAATGGTTCTGGCTGTTTTTCTTCATAATTTCCAATGTAGATCTTCCTTGCTGTGATTTAAAATCCTTACCTCTTGCTCTTGTCTAAAAAGAGAAAAGATAAATCTTTATTCCTTTTTGCCCTCACTGGAGTTTTTTACACTTCTGGACACTTGTCATATTTCTCCTCTGTGTCCTGTTGTCAAATAAAACAAACCCTAGTTCTTACTACCTTTCAGAAAAAATAATGTTTTCTACACTTCTGATCATTTTTTTTGGTCTCTTCTGGACTGTTTTCTATTAGTTTTCACAATTTTTGGTCTCTTAACACTTTTGATATGGAATACCTAAAAAAAGTTCCCATTTTCCAGTTATCCTAGAGACTCCACTTGAATTGAGGTTTCTGCTTCAGCATTGTCCCGGAATACTCTGATGGCATGAGAAGGAAAAGGGAAAAGAAAAGCTTTGAGATGGTAAAATATTTCACTGATTTTGTTTTAGAATGTGCTATTTTAAAGTTTTAGGTAATATATAAAGCTGTATATGTCATACAGCTACCTACCGGACATCTGCTGGAAGTATAACACGGCAGAGAGGAAACAGTCTAGGAGGTTCCTGGAGTGTGTGGAGGATAACTTCTTGATGCAGCTGGTGAGTGAGCCCACCAGGGGAGGTGCCTTGCTGGACCTGCTGTTTACAAACAGAGAAGGACTGGTGAGAGATGTGGTGGTCGGAGGCCGTCTTGGGCTTAGCGACCATGACATGATAGAATTCTCAGTTGTGAGGGAAATAAGGAGAGGGGTCAGCAAAACTGCTATCATGGACTTCCGGAGGGCAGACTTTGGCCTGTTCAGGTCACTGGTTGAGAGAGTCCCTTGGGAGACAGTCCTGAAGGACAAAGGGGTCCAGGAAGGCTGGACAGTCTTCAAGAAGGAAATCTTAAAGGTGCAGGAGCAGGCGGTCCCCATGTGCCGTAAGAAGAGCTGGCGGGGAAGGCGACCGGCCTGGCTGAACAGGGAGATTTTGCTGGGACTCAGGGAAAAGAGGAGAGTTTATCACCTCTGGAAGAAGGGGAAGGCAACTCACGAAGAGTACAAGGATGTCGTTAGGTCAAGCAGGGACAAAATTAGAAAGGCAAAAGCCCAGCTAGAGCTCAGTCTGGCCACAGTCGTAAAGGATAATAAAAAATGTTTTTACAAATATATTAGCAACAAAAAGAGAGGCAAGGAGAATCTCCATCCCCTACTGGATATGGCGGGGAACATTGTCTCCAAGGACGAGGACAAGGCTGAGGTACTTAATGCCTTCTTTGCCTCAGTCTTTAATAGCCAGTCCAGGTATCCACAGGGTATTCAGCCCCCTGAGCTGGAAGACGGGGATGGAGAGCACAATGTACTCCTCATAATCCAGGAGGAAGCAGTCAAGGACATGCTAAACCACCTGGACACCCACAAGTCTATGGGGCCTGAAGAGATCCACCCAAGAGTACTGAGAGAGCTGGCGGAGGAGCTTGCCAAGCCACTCTCCATCGTTTATCAGCAGTCCTGGTTAACAGGGGAGGTCCCAGAAGACTGGAGGCTTGCCAATGTGACGCCCGTCTACAAGAAAGGCCGGAAGGAGGATCCTGGGAACTACAGGCCTGTCAGCCTGACCTCTGTGCCAGGGAAGATTATGGAGCGGTTGGTTTTGAGAGTGCTCACAGGGCATCTGCAGGACAGCCAAAGGATCAGGCCCAGCCAGCATGGGTTCATGAAAGGCAGGTCCTGCTTGACCAACCTGATCTCCTTCTATGACCAGGTGACCCGCCTAGTGGATGAGGGAAAGGCTGTGGACGTTGTCTACCTGGACTTTAGTAAAGCCTTTGACAGCGTCTCCCACAGCATTCTCCTGGAGAAACTGTCGGCTCGTGGCTTAGACGGGTTTACTCTTCGCTGGGTGAGGAACTGGCTGGATGGCCGAGCCCAGAGAGTTATGGTGAATGGCGTTAAATCCGGCTGGCGGCCGGTCACGAGTGGTGTTCCCCAGGGCTCGGTTCTGGGGCCGGTCTTATTCAATATCTTTATTGATGATCTGGATGAGGGAATTGAGTGCTCCCTCAGTAAGTTTGCAGATGACACCAAGCTGAGTGGGAGTGTTGATCTGCTGGAGGGTAGGAGGGCTCTGCAGAGGTATCTGGACAGGCTGGATCGATGGGCAGAGGCCAACTGTATGAGGTTTAATAAGGCCAAGTGCAGGGTCCTGCACTTTGGCCACAACAACCCCATGCAATGCTACAGGCTTGGGGAGGAGTGGCTGGAGAGCTGCCCGGCGGAAAGGGACCTGGGAGTGCTGGTTGACAGCCGGCTGAACATGAGCCGGCAGTGTGCCCAGGTGGCCAAGAAGGCCAACAGCGTCCTGGCCTGTATCAGCAATAGTGTGGCCAGCAGGAGTAGGGAAGTGATTGTGCCCCTGTACTCGGCACTGGTGAGGCCGCACCTTGAATCCTGTGTTCAGTTTTGGGCCCCTCACTACAAGAAGGATGTTGAGGTGCTGGAGCGTGTCCAGAGAAGGGCAACGAAGCTGGTGAGGGGTCTGGAACACAAGTCTTATGAGGAGCGGCTGAGGGAACTGGGGTTGTTTAGTCTGGAGAAGAGGAGGCTGAGGGGAGACCTTATCGCTCTCTACAACTACCTGAAAGGGGGTTGTGGCGACATGGGTGTTGGTCTCTTCTCCCAAGTAACTAGTGATAGGACAAGAGGAAATGGCCTCAAGTTGCGCCAGGGGAGGTTTAGATTTGATATTAAGAAAAATTTCTTCACTGAGAGGATGGTCAGGCATTGGACCAGGCTGCCCAGGGAGGTGGTGGAGTCGCCATCCCTGGAAGTGTTCAAAAAATGTGTGGATGTGGCGCTTCAGGACATGGTTTAGGGGACATGGTGGTGCTGGATTAATGGTTGGACTTGATGATCTTAAAGGTCCTTTCCAACCTAGTGATTCTGTGATTCTGTGATTTAGTTGAAGACTTCATATAAGATTTCCCCTCTTTTTCCTCCTTTGGAAAAAAGCGTACGATGAAAATAGCATAAATTATAGTGAAGTATGTTAAAACATTTGTGTGATTGAAATGAAGATTTACAAAAAGCAATGTGAACTCATCTGTGATTTAAATAAATGGCTGTATTGTCATGCTTTATTTCTCCTAGCCTTTACCAATCTCCCACTTAAGGTAAAACACAAACAAACCAACCAACCCAGGAATTGGACAATATACAAACAGCACATGTTTATATATTATTACACCATGTGCTTATTCCATTACACTCTAGGGTAAAAGGCCCAATGTCTAGATGGAGATCAGTGATGAGTGGTGTCCCTCAGGGGTCCATATTGGGTCCAGTACTCTTTAATGTCTTCATCAACGATACTGACAGTGGGATGGAGTGCACCCTCAGCAAATTTGCAGATGACACCAAGCTGAGTGGTGCGACTGACATGCCTGAGGGACGGGGTGTCATCCAGGGGGACCCGGACAGGCTTGAGCCATGGTCTGGTGTGAACCTTATGAGGTTCAACAACGTCAAGTGCAGAGTCCTGCACCTGAGTCAGGGCAACCCCTGGTATCAATACAGGCTGCAGGATGAAGGGATGGAAAACAGACATGTAGAGGAGGACTTGGGGGTACTGGTGGATGAAAAGCTGGACATGAGCCAGCAATATGCGCTTGCATCCTAGAAGGCCAACTGTATCCTGGGCTGCATCCCAAGAAATGTGGCCAACAGGTCAAGGGAGGAGATTCTGCCCCTCTTCCCCACTCTGGTGAGACCCCACTTGGAGTCCATGGAGCTCTGGAGCCCTCAGCACAGGGAACACATGGACCTGTTGGAGCAGATCCAGAGAAGGGCCACCAAAATGCTCAGAGGGATCGAACACCTCTCCTATGAGGACAGGGTGAGAGAGTTGGGATTGCTCAGCCTGGAGAAGAGAAGGCCCCGCAGAGACCTTATTGCAGCCTTTCAGGATTTAAGGGGGCTTATAGGAAAGATGAGGACAGACTTACTAGCAGGGCCTGTTGAGAGAGGACAAGGGGTAATAATTTTAAACTGAAAGAGGGTAGATTTTTACTAGATCTAAGGAAGAAATCTTTGACAATGGGGATGGTGAACCACTGGCACATGTTGCCCAGGGAGGTGGTAGATGCCCCATCCCTGGAAACATTCCAGGTCAGGTTGGACGGGCCTCTGGTATAGTTGCAGATGTCCCTGATCATTGCAGGGAGGTTGGACTAGAAGACCTTTAAAGGTCCCTTTCAACCTAAAGATTCTATGATTCTATGATTCCATTGTGACATTTGACCAGTATGCATGAGGGTGATTGCAGGCACCCAACACAGTTATATTTTCTGCCCTTGGTATCTCTGATTTCTCTCAGCATATCACAGTCAATGACCCCACCTTGCTCAGGGAATTGGTAATACAGACCCTGTGCTATATTCCTCCTTTTGAGGCTTGAGATTTCAATTCATACAGATTCTGTGCTACTTACTGAGGCAGTTAAGCTTTTTCTTTCCTTTACTGTGATTTTAAGGCCTTTTAACACATAATAAATTTCCGTTGACAGCAAAATTACCTGTCTCTATATTTTGTGTCATGATATTACAGTGTTCTGCTTGCTGTCTTTCTTCACACAGCTTTCTGATGGGTCTAGTACATTGACATCTTCATTTAAGGCTTGATATTAAAATTCCTCCATCTTTTTCATTTACATTTTTAGCATTTGTAGAAAAACACAGTCATGCTGGGAATGATTACTGATTTTTATTTGAAAAAAACAATATGAATTGGGCTGGTTACATTATCTTCCTAATTTGATTAGTTGGCCTAACAGCAGGCAGTAAACTGCTTAAAACTGGTACAGATAGCCAAAACATAATTCCTATTTTGACTCAGTAGTAAAAGTTGTAAGAAACATTTTCCACAAACAACTCTATCGCACTTCCTGGTATCTTCCTCTCAGATGGTCTCATAGTATATGCTAAAATCAACATAAACTCTTAATCTACTAAGCATCCAAAACTTTAAAGCAAATTCTGGGCATGATAGGTAAAACCAAGACAGAAATACTTCTAACAGGTAATTAAAGTCCAAATCGTGATATGCTGGTGCCCATAATTATTCTGCATGTCTTTCAGATGTCTGTCTTATCAGCTCACTATTGATCTTTACAGAAACTGAGTTAAGAAGAAAATTATCTCCGCTCCTGAAGTAGGACATGGCTGTCAGAAAAAAAAAACATAAAAAGGGCTATAAAAGAAAATGAAAAAGAAAAGAAATATTGGTATAAATTTGGGGAGGAAATATCATTCTTTTATTTCATCCTCTAAATACTCAGGAAGCATTTTTATTTCAAGGCAATCCAGGATTTTTAACTTTGTTTGTAGATTTTTATATTGTATTAGAAAATAGGAAAAAAACCCCTAAATATATATATACATACATATATATTTCAGTTATATAAATACAGATAACCATTGAAAAAGGGAGGAAAGGACTTCTGATGTGCAGCATAGAATTGTTCAGAAGGTAACCGACCTGAAATAGAAACCAGCTATCCAGGGGACCTCCATGTGCATCACAGACACAAACCCTGGTACGCAGCACAGGCACTCCAATCAGCAGTAGCTACCTATATGCCATCAATGCCGTTTAAATACCCTATCTTTGTCCTTGCAATGGCATTTTAAGGCTAGCTGACTTATGGGGTCTTAAAGTCTGTTTCCCATACATTTTTCTTGTGGTTACATATGTAAGAGTATTGCCTCTGGTTAAGGTTTATGGGTGCAGGCATTGCTGGGGTGCAGAGTGGTGAGCCTGGAGGCTCTGCTGCCCCTACCACTGCCCAGGTGGTTGAACTACCATCCCTGGAGGTATTTAGAAGACCTGCAGGGTCTATTTAGAGACATGGTTTAGTGGTGGACTTGGCAGTGATTTATAGTTGTACTTGATGATCTTAAGGGTCTTTTCCAACCTAAATGATTCTATCATTCTATACCCTGATACCAGTCTGCTGAGCACACTGGGTTGCACCCAGAGTTGCTCTGAACACATCTGCCCTAACATACAGGAATGACAAAAGTATTCCCATATCTCTTACCCTGGAAATGAATCTTACCTCTTCCTATACCTTTATGCCTCAATGTTTGCTTGTTTGTTGGGTTTTTTTTGGCCGGGACAGTTCTCTGAGTCTTCCCTCCACCAATCCAAGATACTCAGTGATTTTCTTAGGCAATACTTGTTCTTCACTGATTTCAAGCTGAACTCCCACAGTTTCAGGAAATGTCTCTGTTTTTAATGAAGATATACTCAAGTGTGAGAAGCAGACATGGACCGCTGAAAAGATTGTGCTAATAATTATTTGACAGTCAGATGCTCAAGGGGGAGGGGACAACAACAACCAAGTGAAAACCCAAGAGGGTGGAAATTTTGACATGGAACTGTGAACCACAATCAACCTGATGGCAGATCTTTCTTTAACAGGACTTAAACTGGCTTGGGGGCACAGTGTTTAATTAAATCACAAATCAAATCAACCTAATTGTTCATTCCAAGTCTACACGTTACTTTTTAGAAAGGCTAAAACTATTTTCTTTAGAACATACCTTGCAAAGAGTAGCTAAAAGCTAAAAGAGTTTTTCATTTGGACAGGGGTCTCAGCTATTTCATATCCAACCTAAGCAGTTCTCCAGCACATTCTGAAGGTGGCTGGGTCTAAAATTTACCTTTGCTGTGTTTCTAGCCAACACAGTTACTTTATGGGGTTGCTGAACATTTCAAATGTAGACTATCCCTATTTAAGAAGCTCAAGGTTATAAATGAAGAGCAACTGGGATTTCTTGCAGCAGCATGGAAGTGCTTTTTGTTAAACAGATTAAAGCTGGCGGACAACTCTTTAGAATTCTAGAATCAGAATATGTCAAGTTGGAAGGAACCCATAAGGATCATCGAGTCCAACTGCCTGTTCCTTGCAGGACTAGCTAAAACTAAACCATAAGACTAAGAGCATTGTCCAGATATTCCTTGAACTCTGACAGGCTTGGTGCCATGACCACTTCCCTGGGGAGTCTGCTCCAGTGACTGACCACCCTCTCAATGAAGAACCTTTTCCTAACGTCCAGTCTGAACTTCCCCTGACATGGCTTCATTCCATTTCCTTGTGTCCTGTTGCTGGTGACCAGAGAGAGGAGATCAGCACCTCCCCCGCTGCTGCCCTTTGAGGAAGCTGTAGACTGCGATGAAGTCACGCCTCAGCCATTAGTTTTATTTTTTCTATGTATCACTGCACTGTAGTAACACGGCTGTCCCAAAGCAAAGAGTTGAGTAGAATCTTATATTGCAATTTCAAATTTCACAGCTGCCTATCATGCTGTTTCTAATTCTATGTACTGCATGTTGATTTTTTTTTTGACATTTGTTGTTGGGTAGATGAATAAGAATGCAAGGTGCTGCAGGGAGGAATATGCCCTTTGCGAGACATGCAGTTTAGTCAGAGTGTGCTCTCAACTTGTGTACAGTTGCTGAGTCTTGTCTTTTCCATCTTGCCCTTGAAACGATCTCTAATGAGATGCAGCAGAACCTTATTCCCATAGGAGATTTATTATTGTGCAGTTTCACACTCATTTAGCTCTTCCTTTTCTGTTAGAAAGTATGAGCTGATTCTTTGCACCACTGTCGACGTCTTTTGCTTTCTCCTTTAGGGAGCTTCTGCAGCTTCTGCAAATTTCATCATGAAAACTACTTGTATTTTTTGAGGTTCTTTTTTAATATAATCATCAAGGAAGAAATATTGTTTTTCCCATAGTATTAAAGATAAGAAATGAGTACAAATAAAATATCTAGCACATCATATGTGAAAAAATAACATAATTATAAGGGGGATGCAGAATATAGGGACCAATCCTTTTATTTGTACTAGCTTCAGTGCAAGTAGAATTGGTTTAAAAACTGAAAAGTCAAAAGGCAGGAAAGGCAAAAGAATACACTAGTGACAAATTGTGTGGGGAAGGGAAAGAGAAGGGAAAAAAGAAACGGATAAGGGAGGAGAGGGAAAGGAAAGGGAGGGAGTCTTATAATAATATTATAATAATTTTAAAATCAAGTTGTTGCTAATGTCACTTCTTTATGCTCTGCCTCTTGTCATTGTAATTTTAATATGACTTTGATTTGATGAAGAAAGCTGGAAAAAGAGAACTCACAGCCAGTGAAATAGTGAAGTTGCATTTCCCAACACCGGGAAACATATCCCTTTCAAGGGAAAAGAGACAAGAGACATGGGGGAAAAGAATTTAAGACACTAGGGCTCTGATAGTGAAATCAGTTTTAGTAAAAGCCTGAATGCCTGTAAAAATCTGTCCCAAAATTACCTATACTCTTGACTGTGCAATATATGCATCCTGAAGACACAGGCATCCTGAAGCAGATAACTCTGTTTAAATCTCTATATCCTTATAATCTGCAACTTAATAATTTAGACAGTCCCACAAAAATTCTCTGTGCATTATGGACAGGAACTTACTGATGGTTTCTCCAAGGAGATTGAACCATGCTATCCTGATAATTCAAGTAGAGATTGTGTTTGTATAATTAGATTATATAAAATATTTTTATATATACAATTTACAACTGTTTTATTCCTGTTTAATGACTAGCTTGACTGTAGGTAGGTATTGGTGTTGTTCTATGCAGAGGATCGTTCACTCCTACTCAAGCCTGGAATCTTCCTCACAGTTTTGTATAATTCCAGAAGTCTTCTTTCAAAGTAGTTATTGATGTTTTCCAGCCTCATTAGGTCCCTGCCATCTGCTGCCTTGATGACTTTGCAATGAAGGCTGAGTGATTTAGGATACTTCTAGACAGTATCAAAGATTTTCTTTTAAATTCCTTGTTCTGTGCTCTGCTCTATTGATGAATCCCTCTTGCTTTGCCTCATCAATTGTATCTCCCAATCAAAGTCCCTGCACTCTACTCATTCACTTTCACTGTATAATATTTCCTTGATTTCAGCACTTCTCTCTCCTTCACAATGCCTAATCCCTCATACACTATCTTGCACTATCATGCTTATTTTATGTACCTTGTTTTTGATTTCGACATATGACAGACCATTTTCAGAATCACATTTCTAAAACTTTCCAGCATTAATAATGTTATTTGTTCCCTTTTTTTATAAAATCTTATATCACTTATAAACAACTGCCCAAGAGTTATATCCATAAAAACATATTCTTCCCAGTTTTTCTTGTAGTTTATACTTTCTGCAGATGTAGTATTTAGCTTGTGATTTCAGCAAGCTACAAAGCAATTGTACAACCATAGTTGAAACAATCAGTTTTAGAATCACAGAGTAGTTTAGGTTGGAAGGGACCTTTAAAAGGTCATCTAGTCCAACCCCCCTGCAGTGAGCAGGAGCATCTTCAACTAGATCAGGCTGCTCAGAGCCCCGTCCAACCTGACCTGGAATGTTTCCAGGACAGCTGACCCAGGCTGGCCAAAGAGATATTCCATACCATATGATCACAGAATCACAATGTCATGCTTGGTATATATAGCTGGGGAAAAGAAGAAGGAAGGGGTGGGGGGGACTTTCGGAGTTATGGCATCTGTCTTCCCGAGTAACCATTATGTGTGATGGAGCCCTGCTTTCCTGGAGATGGTTGAACACCTGCCTGCCAACGGGAAGTAGTGAAGGAATTCATTGTTTTGCTTTGTTTGTGTGCACAGCTTTTGTTTTACCTCTTAAACTCTTTATCTCAACCCATGAATTTTCCCTCTTACTGTTCTGATTCTCTCCCCCATCCCACCATGGGGGAGTGAGCGAGCAGATGCATGGGGCTTAGGTGTTCGCTGGGGTTAAACCATGACAGAGTTGCAGCTTCATCTCCATCCACATGAAAGAGCAGTAGTGGGTAATAGTCCAAGGGCTGCACCAGGCTGGGAAGTTTCCTAGTGATGTCCTTGACCCAGGCCCCAGGGAGGCAGCAGACTTCCCTAAGAGAAGGGTCTGTCCGGCATATTGGACCTTCAGTTCCCCTCAGAAGGGTCGCCTACAACTATAACCTGTCTTTTCTTCCTCGTGGGGGCGGTTGTGATGTGGGGGGTAGGTCTTTCTGACCTTGGCAGCACCTCCGGTGTATCTGGATCATCATCCACTTCATCCATGGACTGTCCCTCCTCATCCAGCACCTCACACCTGTTGTACAGAGGCACCTGTACAAGGGGAGGCGAGGTGGGCAAGGAGGGGGCTTGCCTGCCTGCCACCCCTAGTGCAGACTTGCCTCCATTCACTCCTTTCCTTTAAGCGACTGCCTTCAGCCTGGTAGGGGAGGATACAGGATCCCCTTGATCTTGTTTTTTTCCTGGTGGCTATTCCTGCTTCTGTCTCAGGGAGGGCAGGGCATGGTTCGCTCGAGTTCACCTCTTTCTCCGACTCCCTGATGCTCCTTAACCTTCCTACCTCCTCTCCTTGCTCTGCCCCCAGGCCGAGCAGGTCGTCCCCCTGGTCACAGCTCACATGGCTGCTCTCGCAGGTCACCAGTGGGACGCTCTGGCACTCCCTGCAGCCTGAGGCCTGGGTGGCTGCACGCTTCTGGGGCGGCTCGCTCTGGGTTGCCACCGCCGCTCTGGGGAATGCAGAGGACGTGGCTTTCTGCCGGCTGGCTAAAATAACTATTTCTGAGAGGGTGACAACCACCAATGAACTCACCTCTTGAGCTGGTGCGGCCACTATGCCCTCCCAGTTGTGCCCTCGTGTGCAAACTGCCATGTCACGCTGTTGGCAGCGCTCCTGGTCTCTCGCACTCCCCAGGCTGCTTTTTGTAGGTGTGGGGGTGGCCGCCATTGCTCTGGCAGTGCCCAGGCCTCATCAGCATCTCCCACGAGAGCTGCCAGCTCCCGGTGGGTGTCTCTGCTGCCCTGGCATTCCCTTGCCTCAGGAAACCCCTTGTACGTTGAGATCTGCCGCTCCGCTGTGGGTTGGGCCGGCTACGGAGCAGCTCCCCTTGGCAACTGAATGTGAATTAGAGATTAAATTTTTAGGTGTTATCACACAGTGGCCAGATAACAGGCCCAGAAGAAAACTGCAGCCATGGGCTCGATGCAGAGTGATGTGCAAGACTTGGCTCAAAGCCTCATGGACAAAGGACCACCCCAGAACAACCACACAACTGGCTCTTATTAAAAATCCCTAGAGAAGCAAAAGAAATAACCGCAAGTTAGTTAAATTTCACTAAAAGGAAAAATAAGAAAATGAGAAAATGCAGCAGATGAAAAGGCAGTTAAGATAACTAAATCCCTACATTTAGTTTTAATGTTACTGAAGGATGTCATAGTGGGAGCAGTGTGTCGTGGTTTAACCCCAGCCGAAAACCAAGCATCACACAAAACCACTTGCTCACTCCTCCACAGTGGGATGGGGGAGAGAATTGGAAGAGTAAAAGCGAGAAAATTCATGGGTTAAGATAAAGACAGTTTAATAAGTAAAGCAAAAGCCGTGTGTGCAAGGAAAACAAGATTCTTTCACTACTCCCCATTGGCAGGTAGGTGTTCAGCCATCTCCAGCAAAGCAGGGGTCCATCACATGTAGCCGTTACTTGGGAAGACAAACACCATCACTCTGAACATCCCCCCTTCCTTCTTCTTTCCCCAATTTTATATGCTGAGCATGATGTCATAAGGTATGGAATCAGCTGGGGTCAGCTGTCCCTACTGTGTCTCTTCCCAACTTCTTGTGCACCCCCAGCCTACTTGCTGGTGGGGTGGTGTGAGAAGCAGAAAAGGCCTTGACGTTGTGTAAGCACTGCTCAGCAATAACAAAAACATCCCTTTAGTATCAACACTGGCTTTAGCACAAATCCAAAACACAGCCCCACACTAGCTTATCCCAGCCAAAACCAGCACACAATAGCAGTACAAAACAACTTTTGGGAAAGACTTGAGAAAGTAGAAGGAAGCCAGCATAACAAAATAGCAAAGTGAAGCATAATATTAGAATCAGGAAGATATAATTCAAAAAGGTGAAGTTGCATCTAAATGAAGAAAATAGATAACAATGATAAATAGAGCATATGATCCAAATGACCATAAACTCTGGAAATTTTCATGCAGAAATAAAATATAATGTAATAAAAATAATATAATGGGGTGGGCCAAAAATGTCTTTGTGAATCTACTAGCCTATGGTATCAAAGCAGTTTGCTTCAAAGAAGTTTTTGCTTCATTAGGAGTGAAGAACCTGCACAGAGAGCCATTTAATTTTGTAATAGTTAATGAGTCAGTTGACTGAATATGCATAAAGATGATTAAAGACAGTCATATGCATATAATAAAAATTCTAGATTTGGATCAAAACATTTTATTAGAAAAAGAAGATAAATACTTCAGGGTGGATCACGTGACTTCCTAAAAGTAAAACTACATTTGAGATCTGCATGCATCTAAAAAAAGGCATCTGAAAGAAAGTAACCCTTCAAGAGACTGGGCATTTTGAGCCGTGACACAGAGTAAAATGAACTTCATTGCTGTTTTTGTTAGCATTTTCTAACTGTGCACTTTAGTTTTGCCCCTTTCGTATTGTTAGCATATCAAGTTTTAAACTTTGTAAAGCTATCAGTAAAGCAAATCCTATGAAATCTCCGAAGTTTTTGTGTATAATTTTTTCTACAAAGAAAGAAAATTAATGAAATTTTAGTTTTTTGGGTAAAATTCAAAGACAAAAAAATCAAGAGGCAAATGCACTAAGTTCTTCGCTAGTGAAAAACCAATTTGTCAAAGAAAAGTATATTAATGACAAGTTTGGCCTTTTTTGCTTAAGGTGCAGAATTTTCCCTACAGTTCAGAAACATATGGCTCTCCAAAGACCTCAATTTTTTATTCTTTTGACCTTTCAGATCACTCACAGCCTTCTTTTAATTTATAGTTCTGTAAGTTACTGTTATGTTTTACCAGCCGTTGGCATTTTCATCCTTTAAAACTGCACCCTTAAGATTTAATGGCTGTGTAGGTGTGTGTAGGTGAAACATCTTACAGCTCGGCTACTGTTGTTTCTTGGTTACCTCGCCTGTTAAATTTCTGGCTTTGGGATTTGACAGACCTCCTTGTCAGCTCAGCACTCTTTCTCCACAACTAATATTATGGGAGACATTTCACTGTTGTACATAGCACATGCCAAAGCCTCAAGGAGCGGAGGTCAGTCTGTATAACCGAATGTTTTAGCTAAAGCTGCATTTGTGTCTTTTCAAAGAGGTAAGGTTGCATTACCTCTATACAGCCTTGTATTCTATTGGTGTGTGGCACTTCAGGGCAGCGCTTTTCTCCAGCAAATTAATGTAAATTGATAGGATGGATATCTTTCTCTATTAAAATTGAAATTGAGTTAGCCAGCTGCATGGGCTAATAAATGTGTGCTGTACTTTCAAGGAGTGAGAACTCATCCAAAGATCAAGAGAAGATATATTTACTCCAAAAGAAGGTCAGTTTGCTTTAACCAGAAGGTTTCTAACATCTGTTTTACAAGTTGAGCTATTGCAGAAATGATGCTTAGACAACTACATTATTCCCTCTGGAATAATTTGCTCGTTGTCAGCCATGTTGTTTTGCATATACCCTGCTTTTTTTGTGTTTGTACACATTGTACTGTTAAACAGAATTTTCCTCCATATGATATTATTTAAAATCTTTTGCACTGTAAGGTTCTAAAGTGACACTTCACACATAAAGTTGTAAATGCTACAGGTAACATTTCCTTCTTTATACAGAGGTCACAGAAAACCCACAGCAAGAAAAGTGGCTCTTGAGCTAACCTGGGACCACTTATGACTTTACATGCAATTTTAGATAAATAAATATATTTTCTGGACTGACACAAGTCATGCACACACACAAAACCAAAACCAAACCCCGAAAAAACAGATGAGGTGGTGGTGTTTTCTCTTATATCCATGACTATGACGTTCATTTGGAACATAATAAGTATCATTAACTGGAATGAAAGTAGAAACTGAGACTGTCATTTGGGGTAGATATCCTTCTCCCATATATTTCCTTGTAAAAATCATTCAAGTATATTTTTAAGAGATGGTGGAGTTGCACATTTTCCACAGTAATCTCTATATTTTATGGTTACCATATATTAAAATCTGAAGTACAACACACCACCTGGATCATACTAGTCAGTCCAATGCAGTAAGCAGTAGCAAGTATCTACTTTGTTTTAGCAATATAGCATCAAAATACAGCCAGGTTATTACTATGTGATATGAGCAGTAATTATTCTGAGATCGTTAGGGAATATATAATAAAATAAATTAATATACCCTAAGCCATTTCTTGGGCAAATGCAGAGAGATTTTGCTTGTTGAAGTGATTTTCACACATACCTTTTTAGAATTTTTTTTCTGGGGAAAAATCATTGACTTTTTCTTTTGTGAACAGGAGTAATTTGCCATTGTGATCATTCTTTTTTTTTTATTTTGTCTGTATGTCTTTGATAAGCACAGTTGAGGTTAGGACAATTTTGCGTAGTGGGTTTTGGTGTAAAAGTCAATTTTAGCATACAAAATTCTCTGTTTCCCCTGCGTAGAAAAAAGCAAGTAAAGCAGTTGCAGTACATGAATTAGAATTTGAAGATTCCATCTTTCCCTTCCCCTTCCAGCTGGAGGAGGGAAACAGTTTTTTATTTCTTTCTTTTCTTTTTTTTTCCCCCCCTTAGGACAGAAATACTTTTTCTGAGAACTACCTCCACACAAAAGCTTACAGAGTCGAATATGATGTCTTATCACTTCTGAACAGACTGTGGAGTTTGAAAAGACTTCTGAAATTTGCTTAACTTGCCATTTCCTAATATAATGAGGAAATCAATGTGTCTTGCTTTTAGAAATGTTAGTGGCTTCAGAATAATTCGAGAGTCAGCAAGGATAAGCAGAAATGAAACTGCAAGTACTTGCTCATCATTGGAATATCTGAGATGATTTACAGATAAAAATGTGTTAATTTACTATGTCATTCACATTTACTCACTAGTCTCAGCGTTTTTTGAATAAGCTAATTTAGTTGTTGGGCGCTTCTGAATGAAACCTACAGGCATACTCACCACCACTGCAACTGGGCAGGGCTGCAAAATGGGTTTGCAGCAGGGAACAACTCTGTCAGCACGAAATGCAGCAGCCGGAAGCATGCACTCTCCTGTGAGAAAAGCCTACGCCCTCACCTCTGCAAACCAGCCTTCTCTTGGCAAGCCTTAACTCAGACTTGTTTACCAGCCACTGGAGAAACAGGGAAATTGCTAGTGAATATATGTATCCGTGTTTAAAGAGCATGGACGTTTTAAAGAGCATGGACAGCCAATACAGGACAAAAAGAATTCTTGAAATAAATTAATAGTTTGGGAAATATAATTCAGACGTATTTATCACTGCATATGTACCTTAGCATTGCTGCTGAGTGTTTGGGGAGGATTTTAGTTTGTATGTGGAGTCTAGAAGCTAAATTTCAGTTTGACATTCAGGCAATTTTCCAGTCAACTGCTACTGTACAGGATTATTTGAATGAGACCACACTAATTTTAATGAAGTCCAAAGTTTAAATTAGATACAGCAGTGCCCAGGTTTAATTCAGAAGTTATTTCAAATGACATTTTACATAGAACTATTCACATGATTGCATTTTGATCTGGTTCTTCAACCAAAATTTTGTGAAAAACGTTATTTCAAATCAACTGTTTTGCTCAACTTGAAATATTTTGTTTACGCTTTAAACATTTTCTTTAGGTTTAGTTTCATTTTTCTCAATTTTAAAACAGAAACTTTAAATGTTATGTGAAGAAAATGGCACACTGACTTTTTTTTTCCAAGTTTTTATTCCTGTTTTGAGAAAAATACTTTAAAAATTTGATTTGCCCCCCAATTAAATGACCAGATGTCTAATTATATGTACTTTAAAAAGTACAGATTCTGCCTGTTTAAAAGAGCTGTATCTAACTTTTTCATTGTTTCTTTGCAACGCTCCCCCATTTTGGTTTGCTCTGTTATTATGTGTTTGGTTAACATTTTTCCATGACAGATTTTTATTATCCTCCTAATATTTTTGGAGAAATTCTGTTCTGTCTATCAACAGTCACTGTTAAAAAAGTCCACTTTTATTCATATAAAATCTTTCTCCTGACCTTAATTACACCTCTACAGATTAATCTTAACAGACTTTCCTGCTTATCCTAATATGAGGGTTGTTTTCAAACCTAATCACCCTGTACTTTCCCATGAACACTCACAGGAATACCAGTCTGTATCCTCAGTGTCCTCTCATTCTCCATACTAAATGTCTTAGATAAGAAGCTGAAAACAATTACAGGCTCTAGTGTTTGAGATGTTGACAGACATAGATCTTACTGGTTTAAGTTGAAAAGAGTTTGTAGCCACGTTAGTACAAAAAAAAATGTAGAATGAAAATTTAGGAAATTATTTTGATATACTTGTCAGTGTTAATGAAGTATCAATGTTTACAGTGTGGAAAAAAGTCAGTTTCAATTCAGTATGAAAGGGTAGCCTTTTGGGATATTTTACAATTCAAGCAAACATAATGAAAAATAACATCCTTACCACTAGAGAGAGCTCTCACACTAAAATAATAGAACATTGCTTTGGGCTCCTTTTTACGGAGTTGGGGGAAAAAATGTAAGAGGGAAACAAGTGTACCATCTGGAGTCATGATGGGAAGATATGACCTGACAGAAAGAAGAGTCCAGAGGCTGGTTCCAGCTGGACATGGGGAGAGGAGAACATGTTGCCTTCATTCCTCACTGTGGCAGATTCTGCCTGGATCCCACAAAAGGGAACAAGAAATGTTTGAAAGTTACTAGGTTTATTTTTCCACTTTTGGCAGAGCAAACTTGAGTTGATGGGGCATATGGTAGATGCTCCTGTCCTTTCTTCTACATAGGCAAGGTCAAACACAGTAAGAACTGTATGCATTTTGCCATTTTCAGGAGCAGTTGAAATTTGTCCCCAGAAGCTAAGGATCAAGAACTATCAAAGCTGTTCAAAGGTGTTTATGCTTCTAAAAGCATGAGAGAAAATATTGCAAGAGCCATTTTAGCTTAGCAGCAGTGAATGAAAACCAGTGATAAAGAGTACCAGGTATAGAACTGGTATCTGCTGTATAGCAGGTTGTGACTGCAAACTTCAGAGCAAGTTGATGAAAGAGTTAAAATTAAATGAGACAAGAGAAAGAACATGTTTTAGCATATTTTTGAGCAATTTAGTAAACCTATATACAAGATTGATATAGAGTTTTGAGGAAACTGAGACAGGACATTTTGGAGAGTATTTCTTGTTATTTAGAGCAGTATTTAAATTGCAGTGAGTGTTCTGCATTTGATTAACCTGCCAGAAGTGCACATTTCTAGCAAACTTATTCAGACTGAAAAAGAGAAGATGTTTGGGGAAAGTATGGAAGACTTAGATCTTGTGTTCCCCCCCACCCTTCACCTCCATCCTCTTACTCCCCACATATAGAAGACAAACTTGAAATCTTTAAGTGCTTGAAATTCCCAATTTTGTCATTTACCCTCTATTCCATTCTCTAGAAAGTGGAAATGCAGTAAGCTCTATTATGTTATTCGTGACTTCAGAAGTCGTATTCATTTTGGCTCTTTTCAGTTAAACACATCATTTCAATAAGCTTCTGTAAGATGACATATCTGGTATTCCCAGGGAATCAAGGAGGATTCATGATGATCCTCTCTCAAATCATAGAAACATAGAATCATAGAATGGTTTTGGTTGGAAGGGACCTTAAAGATCACCTGTTTCCAACCCCCCTGCATAGTACCTTCCACTAGACCAGGTTGCTCAAAAGCCCATTCAACCTGGCTTGAACACTTCCAGGGATGGGGCATCCACATCTTCTCTGGGCAACCTGTTCCAGTGCCTCACCACCCTCATAGTGAATAATTTCTTCCTTATATCTAATCTAAATTTACCCTCTTTCACTTTAAAGCCATTACCCCATGTCCAATCATAAAATCATAGAATCTTTGGGTTGAAAGGGAACTTTTGAAGTCATCTAGTTCAACCCTGCTCCAATGAGCAGGGACATCTTCAACTAGATCAGGTTGCTCAGAGCCCCTGTCCAGCCTGACCTGGTATGTTTCCAGGAATGGAGCATCTACCACCTCTCTGGGCAACCTGTGCCAGTGTTTCACCACCCTCATTGTTAAAAATTTCTTCCTTAGGTCTAGTCTAAATCAACCATCTTTTAGTTTATAACCAATACACCTTGCCCTATCACTAAATGCCCTTGTAAAAAGTCCATCTCCAGCTTTCTTGTAGGCCTCCTTCAGGTACTGGTAGGCTGCAAGAAGGTCTCCCCAGAGCCTTCTCTTCTCCAAGCTGAACAACCCCAACTCTCTCAACCTTTCCTCATAGGACAGGTACTCCAGCCCTTTGATAATCTTCGTGGCCCTCCTCTGAACCATGTCCAACAGGTCCATGTCATTCTTATGGTGGTGGATCCAGAGCTGGACGCAGTACTCCAGGTGGGGTCTCACCAGAGCGAAGTAGAGGGGCAGAATCACCCCCTTTGACCTGCTGGCCATGCTTCTTTGGATGCAGCCCAGGAGACGGTTGGCTTTCTGGGCTGCAAGCACATCTTGCCAAGTCATGTTGAGCTTCTCATCAACAAACACCCCCAGGTCCTTCTTGGCAGGGCTGCTCTCAACTCATTCTCTACCCAGCCTGTTTATGTGCTTGGGATAGCCCCGACCCAGGTGCAGGACTCTGCACTTGGCCTTGTTGAATCTCTTGAGTTTTGCATGGGCCCACTTCTCAAGCCTGTCGAGGTGCCTGTGGATGGCATCCCTTCCCTCCAGTGTTTTGACCACACCACTCAGCTTGGTATCATTGGGAAACTTGCTGAGGTTGCACTCAATCCCACTGTCCATGTCGCCAACAAAGATGTTAAACAGCGTCGATCCCAATACTGACCCTTGAGGAACACCACTTGTCACTGGTCTCCACTTTGAGCCATTGTCTGCAACCAAAACTTTCGGTGTGACCATCCATTCGATTCCTTATCTACCGAGTGGTCCATCCATCAAATCCATGTATCTCCAATTTAGAGACCAGGTTGTCATGTGGAACAGTGTCAAATGTTAAAATGCACAAGACCAGGTAAATGAAATTTCTTAACTAAAGCAGCCATGTTCCAACAGAGGAGTGAAACTTTTTGCCATAAAATGTGTAGTTAGTGGCATGAAAGACAGGTGAAGGAATGTTGTTATAATCGTTTATCTAAGAAGTTTCTCAATTCGATATTTGTGTACACTGAAACTCTTCTGAAATGAGTTGTGAATTCAGTCATCCGTGTGACCAGAGATGACTTTGTAATTGTGTGCAAGGCTGGGTTCCTAATTACTCTGAGGTCTAAGGCAATTAAAATAATACAGTTTTCCCTTCCATCAACTTTTCCTGTGTGATAAAAACTTCATTTGCTTTTACCCCAAACTCTCAATACTCCCTAAAATACAGCAGTAGCCAAAATCAATTAAGATTGAGAATGCAGGAATTTTCATATTCTCCCAGTATCTCTTTTTGTCTCCATTTACAGGAACATATTTGCCTATTCACCATTTTCTTCCTGTCTCTTCTACCTGCCTTTTGCTTGGATTCTATTTCCATATTCAGCATCATATTACTAGAATACATATAGGAGTTTTGTGCTAATGAAATGTTAATATTATAGGAAGAAAGCAGGGAGGAAAAGCAACTGGACAGGTAACATTAGATGCCTATAAATATTCTAGGGTCTTCCTAGTTACCCTACTTCTGAACAAATCATCCCATCATCAGTTCAATTCAGGTATTAAAAGCTGAAATATTTATTTTGTACATCTAACATAAGAATCATAACTATTATACTGAATAATAACCTCTTACCTCAGTCTTCCGTAAAGTCATTGAAGGACAGACGTTCTTTTTCACAATTAATTTAATTCAAGTCATTAACCAAGAAGCCCAAAGAAGTTTATAGACCTTAAAAATACAAATAACAGAGTGTGCTATGTCTTTAATTAGTAACATTCGAGATTTGAAATGGTGACCTAGAGGTATATGACTCCATAGCCCATTACCAATCCCCCGACCCACTCCAATCTGTCAGAGACCTTCTCTCCCTCTTACTCTTTTAAGTAGGGTTAAGAAAACCCAGGACAAGTGTTTCTTTTCCTTTCCTTCTTTCTTTGTCTTATCATTTTCAAATGCCTTTCAAAAAGTTTAAAAAAGCTCCATAGTTTGAGGTAAAATACAAAATGTTTGAAAATTTGCTAATATTTAAGAAAACGTGGCTAGCAATCCTGTGGTAAATTTTTTCAGGAAATACATATGATAAATCTTCTCACACTTGGGAATTTTTATATTGACTTGTTTGTGAAAATAAATAGAAAACAGATACCACTTTTTAGCATGAGATTTATTTTCCATTACTGTAGTGTTACCAAACATAATCAACATAATCTCTGATCTCAGAAAGTCATGCTAATAGTTGTTTCCAAGTCCTAACTAAGGGAAAAATAAGACTACAAAGATAATTTTAATTTCTTATGGAGATTCTTAGTACTGAAAAAAATCATTATCGTTTTTATGCAATTTCACTTAGAACCAGCTTCAAATTATAGGATTTCTGAGCATTGCAACACATAAAAAAATGGAGTTTATAGTCCATAAAAATCCTGAAAGTTGACATTTATTTCTATTTTGAACAGATTAATCTCAGCATTTTCTGAAATAAATTATTTTAATATAATGCTTCTAACTTATTCAACACATTTTGTGTCAACTATATAATTCTGAATATATAATTCAATATATTACATGTCATTCTTTATGCATAGTCTGTTTCCCTCCTTCTTTCATGGGGATCATATTCAAAAATTTCTAAAACATTGTGCACACTATGAGAACTCACAGACAAGCAGTGCTGCCAAGCTACTCTAATTACTCTATTTGTTAACTTTAACTGGTTTTTTTGTCTAGCAACGGTGGTAATAACATTGTCTTTCTTGAAGCCATCTGGTATATGAAGTGGACTGTGAACATCTGCAAGAATTTTCAAACTCAGCTTAGAAAATCAACCATTTAGGGCTCATCCTCAGCAAATAGCAAGGGAGAGGGCTCCTAACTCCAGAATGGATATGAAGGGCTTCAGAAAGGTAATTGTCTCCTCCTGCCCTTCAGAGAAGGAATTTCATTCACTGGGAGGATGCTTGGAGGTCAAATATTTATGCTGTTCCCATCTCAGTCTAAAGAGCACATAATATGAGATAAGAGCAACACCAGTAGTGGGATAAAGTAGCTGGTGTTTTATGCCTAGAAATTTCCTTTATTTTTTTGTGAGTAGATGGACTACCTCAGAGCATGGTATTGTTATTGCCATCACTTGTGCTGCTTACTTCTTGGCTTTAGTCCTTCAGATTATGATTTTTGAATATATTTTCACTTTAGTTTGATATGTTGTCCTAAATAATAGAATGTAGAAGGACAAACAACAGATGTTTCAGATTTCTTCACGAATGCTTTCTCTAGACTATATGGAGACAAACACCCTTGGCCAGCTGAAACATCTGCCTGAAGATAGAAGGCAGAAGGCAATTAAAACCCTTTAAATAGTGAAAAGGCAATAATGGGGTTTTCTCTTCTCTGTGTCCCACATCCTGTCCTTCCTGCTGTAATTGCTTTCAGGTGTTAGATCTAGACCGGACTTTTTTGTCTCATCTAGGATGGCTTGTGAGACAGAGTGCTTTGCTACATATTTTTACATTCTTTATTTTATATTTTATTTGTTCTATGCAGAGTGGATTAATTCCATTTTCCATGAATGTGCATTGGCTGTATGGCACTGATAAAGCCAGCCAACAGATGCTTTTTATGAACTTCTAACTGCAAAGTAAGATTCATTGTATATCAACACAATGTTCAAAAACCTATTTCAGTTATGTGTATCTGTTTAATTACATTTCCTTCCATGAAGTCCTTATACCAAAAAGGTAGTCTCAAAACCCTCAAAATTTCATAATTTGCAAACCTTTTAGGATCTGCTGGGATAAAAGGGTTTGTCTGCTTCAGGATCTATCCTGATTTATCACTTCCATCAAATGAATTTTGACATATTATAATTGAGCAGTTGTAAACCTGAAAGCAAAAGTGACATTATAGTCCCCTTGAATATGAAATGAAAGGGCGTGCACCTAACATCACTTGATAGATTTTTTAATCAATATCATTCTTAATTCACATTTTTTGTTTGCAAGACACACAGTTGCTAAATTGGGTACTGGACCCAGGTACCTGCTCAGGGCTAGGAGGCAGGTGAGGAGAGGGAACTGAGACAATCTTCCTAAAGCAAGTAGTTGTTTAGTATTGCTACATATGTATAATGGAGACAGTGGAGTTTCTTTGGAGGCATCTAGAAGGGTAGTCCAGTTCTTGTCAATTAAGCAGCTAGATTAATTACACTGGAACATGTATATCATAAGTGAACAGAGGAAGGGATTTTGTGCATGAGCAATATGTTTTACTAGAAATAACCACCATATCATCTTAAATAACAATAAACCTCTAGAAGACAACTTCATCCAGACAATAAGATTCTGAAAACTTTTGTGAAGTTCTGACAGAACTGTGCTGTCAACTCATCCAGCAGCTTCACCTCCACATCTTACAAATCTTAGCAAACAGGGGCAGAAACTTTTCAGACTCCACTGCTCTAGAGCATCATGACAAAGAAAGTCCTTGGACTGGAGGTACTTCTCTAGAGCAAAAAGAAATTGTAAAGTACACAATCCAGTTCAAAATGAAATGCTTACTTTATTCACCTGTCCACCTATATCAACAGCTAATTTTCCCCATGCATCAGGAGATAACTTAATGGCAAAAAATAGCTGAAGCATCATAAAATTACTCAGGCATAAGAGTAGTAATACAACAATGCTGATGTTACCTTTTTGTATGGCAGGAGAACTGGTATATCCCGCCATGGACCATGACCCCATTTTACAAGATATGTCATGAAGACAAAAATAAAAAATAGTTCATGAGGTTCTTAACTTTTAGTCAAAGCACAGATCAATGAGAAAGCAGATTACTGGAAGACAACAAGGAAACACTGAAAAAACATGTTTTAGCCTGAATAGTCCTGACAGGTAAACCATCTGTGTTTTTGGGAAAGCTCTCCAATGGGATCAGTTTTGAATGAGGATTCCTGTTAAATAAGAATTGCTTACCCATAACAAATTTTCAGGTAATCTATGGTCAGAAGAACATGGACACTTAAAGTAAAATAAATGTTTAAAAGTCAGTGTCGAACTGGTTTTTAGAAGCATTTTAAGGCACTCTTTGCTTGTTCTGTGTTTGTTTAGCAACTTGAAAAAAACCTAATTTTATTTTAACAACTGATTATCCCTTTCATCTAAATTAACTTCCAGATCCTTTTCTTATATTGAATCAATATGACTTTAAACAGAAGTCCATTTATTAAATCTTTTATTAGGTCTTTCATTATGTATGCTTGTAAAGATCTTAATAGAGATGTTAAGTAATGGAATTCCTAAAATCTTCATAAATCTCCATAAATTGTCTCTTTATGAGAAACCTGCTTTCATTGTGTCTGATTTTTTATTCATATGCAACAAAAATGTTAATATACTTTAATTAAGCTAATATGATTTATCTTTTCACTCATTATATAAGTTAATTTTGTTCTAAAGAAATCCTGTTTTCAAATTCTCTCCAGCAATGTAGAATTAAAGTAATTATAGTTTGGCACAGGAAATTAGTCATAAAGGTCCATAATTTCTAAAATAAATGGAAGTTTTTACAGGCTGGATTAGGCATATGCTTTACAAAACATGGGGAACATAAAGGAAATAATTTGCAGAGCACTTAGTGCAAGAACTCACTTTTTAGGTACAAATTTGTCATATGATAAGTAAAATAAAATATTTACAAATCAAAAAGTTTGAGCTTTCTTACCTCTTTTATACTTTTCCTTTGCTGAGATCATTGACATCGCTCTTTCTGTTTTGTGGGGTTTTTTTCTTTCAGACAAATTTAAAAAATGTAACTACCATGGTTTCCTTCCCAAACCTCTGACTGATGTCAGAATACAGGGAGCTACTGAAGTATGTATATAAATTGAAGCTCATGGAAGTTCCCATACATACATTTACTAGACCAATGACTATATGATTAATTTTATTGTGCTGTTAATGACGTATTTATGGAATCATACAGTCATGATAGTTTGGTTTGGAAGGGACCTTTAAGGTCATCTAGTCCAACCCCCCTGCAATGAGCAGGGACATCTGCAACTATATCAGGTTGCTCAGACCCCCATCCAACGTGACCTTGAGTGTTTCCAGGGATGGAGCATCTACCACCCCTCTGGACAACCTATGCCACGGTTTCACCACGACCATTGTCAAAAATTTCTTCCTTAGATCTAGTAAAAATCTACCCTTGTTTAGTTTAAAAACTTCACCTTTGTCCTATTGCAACAGGGCCTGCAAAATAGCCTGTCCCCATCTTTCTTATAAGCCCCCTTAAATCCTGAAAGGCTGCAATAAGGTCTCTGCGGGGCCTTCTCTTCTCCAGGCTGAGCAATCCCAACTCTCTCACCCTGTCCTCATAGGAGAGGTGTTCGATCCCTCTGAGCATTTTGGTGGCCCTTCTCTGGATCTGCTCCAACAGGTCCATGTGTTCCCTGTGCTGAGGGCTCCAGAGTTCCATGGACTCCAAGTGGGGTCTCACCAGAGTGGGGAAGAGGGGCAGAATCTCCTCCCTTGACCTGTTGGCCACATTTCTTGGGATGCAGCCCAGGATACAGTTGGCCTTCTAGGATGCAAGCGCATATTGCTGGCTCATGTCCAGCTTTTCATCCACCAGTACCCCCAAGTCCTCCTCTACATGTCTGTTTTCCATCCCTTCATCCTGCAGCCTGTATTGATACCAGGGGTTGCCTTGACTCAGGTGCAGGACTCTGCACTTGGCGTTGTTGAACCTCATGAGGTTCACACCAGACCATGGCTCAAGCCTGTCTGGGTCCCCCTGGATGACACCTCGTCCCTCAGGTATGTCAGTCGCACCACTCAGCTTGGCGTCATCTGCAAATTTGCTGAGAGTACACTCAATCCCACTGTCTATGTCATTGATGAAGATATTAAAGAATACTGGTCCTAAGGCAGACCCCTGAGGGACACTGCTCATCACCGATCTCCATCTGGATATTGAGCTGTTGACTACTACCCTCTGGATGCGACCATGCAACCAATTCCTCATCCACTCAACAGTGTCCACCCATCAAATCCATATCTCTCCAATTTAGAGAGAAGGATATTGTGGGGGATCGTGTCAAAGGCCTTATAGAAGTCCAGATAGATTTGTAGCATCCATGACTCATACCATCATTCACTGAGATCTTTGAAGTTTCTGTTTTGAAATAGCAAGTTCTTATCAACACAACAGTGGGCCTGGTGCTTATAAAGTTTGTACTGATGAGAATAAAGTAACCACAGCAAAGGATGTGTCTGTGGCAAATAACAAAATACAGAGCTAACTCCATTAGCTTGATAGTAAATTCAGTGAAATGAACTCTCCTTTTCCTAGAAAAGGCTGGCAACGGGGCCATAGTTCAGGAAGTGAAGCCACTGCTAGAGATCAGAGAATGAACATGACACAGACTACACATTGCCAAGGGGAAGTGAACAAACAGCATCTAAGGAGGAAAAGAACATCTTAACGCATGTAATATATTACATGCCAATGCACTCAAGAACCAAATAAATTACAGTCAATGTCATCTACATCTAGAAAACCCTCAGAGATACGCAAAATAGATTATAGTCATAGAATACACTTCAGGAGTGCCGATCAGGACAGCTTTAAAGCAAATCAGGACTGTTTATGAGATCTGCTTTGGCCAGTACATTAAATAAAACACTAAGGGAGAAGAAAGAAGCAGAGTGGATACTCCTGACTTTAGGGCATTTTCCAGCTCTAGTATGGTGCTCTCCTGGGGGATGAGATAGGACAGGAGAGGCAGATGAAAGAACCTTTGGTCTGATAAATCAGGGTGATGGTCGTCCCAGGTAAAATTTGCCCTGGTCTATCCTTGAGCTCACACTGCTTAGTGTTATACAATGTTGGCATCATCTTACTTAACTTTGGTTGTTTTAAAATTAGGAGTCTTTAGAGACCAAATAATCCCACCTACATTAGACACCCCTTTCTCAAAAACTGAATTGCTTTTAAGGAAACACTTGTCTCCCTTTACTGATGATAGCATCAGCCCAGTGAATTAATTTGGACCAGAGACTTAAATTCTGGGTAGATATAGGTAGATCAGATGAATGATCACACATATTCACCCAGAGGAACAAGAAACTATGAGAGGTGTGTTTGAAATAAAGAGGATGACTAGAAGTTTTTCCTAAAGAGCAAGTAGCAGTCTCCTTTTCTACTGAGAAGTTTAAAATGGATACTTGGATGTGGAAGAAGTCAGGAGAAAGATAAAAGTATCAGATAGATGAAGTTTTATGTTGTCAATGAAATTGCATGTTTTATGAGATTTAACCTATGATTTTTGATATGAGAGGTTTAGTATGAAATGTCTGAGGTATGTGACTTCTATACATCTTCACACATGTCTCTCTGCTTGAATAAAATATCTCAATGCAGAATACAGACATCACCTCTTATAAGATCACCAGCCCATGATATCAATTATGCAATGAGTTTTCCCCTTGAACTTTTTTCCCCTATTATATTTTCATTGCTACATTCAGTGTAGGAGTAAGGCTGGACAATTTTCTTGCTGCCATGATGGATGATTATGACATATTATGAATAAGAGATGATTAAATATAAACTATGTGTTGTCCATCAATGCAGTTATCATGAAGGTTTTGGTACTAATATATTTTTAATTTCCCAGTTCACAGATGAAAGGATCAGCCTACGTTAATAGTGTTACATAAAGGGATAATTTAATAAGATACCTGCTGTCCTAATCCTGATTCAGCCAAACTTCCTGTTAAAATATGTGGAAATGGTAGTGTGACTAAACCTTTCAGTTTGGTCTTAAATGCAGGGACAATCATGTCCTATTGACTACAGGAAGAAGTTTAATTCAGGATATTTCTTCATATTAAATTTTAACCTTCCATTTAAAGAATATTTTGAAAATCTGTTGTATACATAATATTTTCTTCTTGTTAAGAGAAACATCGTTTATTCAGTTCTCCACATCTGTATTGCATCCTTTGGAAATGAAGAGAAACAATGTGTGAAGAAAGCAACCCAAAGAACAGCAAACAGAAATTTGACTTGTTTCTGCATCATTTTGTCAGCTTGTATGATGAAGTCTGTTGAAAATCGTCATTTGTAAAAATGTTCAGAGACTGACTTCATGTATTTGTACTTTTTTTGTGGAATGATTAGTGTTCCACCTTTCTTTTCTCCTGTGGTTCAGAGATATTAAGGAGTTAGCTACACATTCCTGCTCTTTTCCATCACCACTCTGCTTTTTTTCGCTTCTTGAGTAACTACAGTGAATTTTGTTCTAGAAGATGCATGCGAATAAGTTTAGTAATATAAATACATAGCGTAAAAAGTTTTATGAACTTGGTTTTAAAAATTGATATTTTTATAGCACTTTGTCTCTATTCTTGTTTTTATATTGTGTTCTTAATACACTTTCATGACAGAATTTTCAGAAAATGTTAAAAAGCTGAGAAGAGAAAGATTTTAAGGAAAATCTATAGTAAAATAAATTTGATATGGTCAGAATATAGCCTTTCTTTTGTTGGTAGACAATTCAGTGCTGAGCCAACTCCTTAAAAGAAAGTGATTTTCTAGTTAGAGGAGAAAAGGAAGAGAAAGAAGATTGGGAAGGTTATCTTCAACTTCAATGAGCTGTAGGAGGGGAAGGAATAGGGCAAGAATAATGCGAAAAAATCTTTTTAAGTAAACGAATGTATTTCAAGAGCTAATTTTGTTCAGCTAAGGCAAAATTCCTAATTGTGCACAAAATTTGGTGACAACAATATTCAAGCACTGTCTCAGCCAGCCCATAGCACCTCAGTGAGTCCCTGCACGCTGGCTCAGCGTGAGAGCAGAGCCACCCTGGTGACCTTTCTTCTTATCAACTGTAACTCTGATGGAAGTCTTTCAATTCATACAGAACAGATGCAGCTCCTTTATTTTCCATCTTGGATTCAAGGGGGAAGCAAAGACAGAAAAGATTAACATTAGATATAGCTGAACTCGGAGAGAGAGGAATGGCTGAGGTTTATATATGGACATGGGTTTTTTTCACTCACCATTGAAATAAAATATAGAGCGGGGAAACACTCTGCCATTAGCCTAGAGTGAATGCGTGTTTTTTTGCCTAGGAATGGGCTTTTTTTGCACTGATCTTCCTTTGCAGTTACAAATTCATTCTTACCATGCATGTTGCTTTTCTCTATTTTTTAGATAATATTATTTGTTCCACTTAGAATGTAAAATAAAATACATAAAAATACTTATAAAAGAAAAATAATTTGATAGAAATATTTTCTTTCTTTCAAAGAAAATGTTTTAAAGCCATTGCCATGCTTGGAAGAAGACTAAAAGGAGAAGGGAAGTTGAAGGAACAGTCAGTGGGTACAGTTAAGAAGAGATCTAATTCTCATTGAAACTGTGCACTCTTACCAGTAATTTCAGTGAACTCAGAATCACATTCCTAAAATAAAGCAGCACTTGCAGAAGAAACAGTATGCAAATATTTAAGCATATTACATATATAATCCATGTACAAGTTTGCTTTATCATCACAGTACACAAATCAAATGACTGCTAAATGCAGATTGTTTCAGCCAAATTAAATATAAAACATTAATGAAGTCTCATGTGAGGGGCAAAACAGGGATGCTAAACAAATCTGGATATCACAAAGAGACTTCACTAAGTCTTGGTCAGTTTCTGGTTAATGACATATTAAGTAGGAGTAATTATTCAGGTTATAGGTTTCTTCATACAAATTACAGGTAATAAGCTTAATGTAGATGTGACATAGTTTCTTAATTCAAGCCATTAAGGAAAGTAGATTTAACTTCATTAAGTAACCTCACTTAAATATGACAATAGATAACTGTGGTCATTAAACTAATGACATCTGTCATCAACACTGATGTTACCACTATGCCATACATACTTCTACAGTAAAGACTGTGTCAATATTTCTGTTATAAAATGATTCAAAAGTTTGTAACTTGGTTCTTTTAAGTAATGGTGGAGGAAGAAAAATTAAGCCAACCCAGGACAGAAGTTATTAAACAAGGTCTGCACGAGTAGTTCACATTGGGAAAACCTCCACAGTTTATTTGCATGTAACAGAGCAGGATGACTTTTGATAATGTAGAACTGTAAAATGGCATTTAATATATATATGCCTGCTTCAATCTGTTCAGAAAAATTTTCCTCAACATGAGCTCCTCAAAAAAACCTTATATAGACAAAACCTGCACTATTTAAACTCTCTCCCTTTGTTCTGAGTTCCTAGTCATCTTCAGTGACAGGAGTCCAGCATATACCCACTATGAAGTATTTGCTTCTTACACCTACAGAGAAGCATAAATGAAGCACTTACACATTCTGAACAGCACCTAATAGCTTTTGGTAAAAATATGAGTGATGTGTAATAAGTTTGCAAACTGCAAGTAGCTCAGAGATATCCTCAGGGAATCTCCTGCTGTCCATACATTTAAATTTACAGAACAACTTGCTATTCTGTAGCTAAAATTATTAGCTCAGCATTCAAGAAATGCTGAAGTTCTCAGTGTAACATTCATTCTCTGCTATTCTTGTATACTCACCTCCATATACCTACACATTCTTTTTACTCTTTCCTCGGTGCTTATTTCTTACCTGGTAGGAAAAATAAAAGTGAGTGACTTTCCCTATCAGTCTGGTAGAACTAGCTAGGGCACAGTGGAAATCAAGCTAAAGAACAGTGAAGATGGGTCAGATTTTAAAGCCAGGAGAAATAATATCACTTGGAACCTGTTCTTGTTCTGCAATATAGGATGACATCTTCTGAATGAACCTTGAGAGCAGAACACAGCTTTGCTGGTCTCCCTGATGCCTTTTGGAGACCCCTTTTCCAACCCTTCTGCCTAACCACTGCTCTTGCTCTTACATTGTGGCAGCATTTCTCAGCATTTGGTGAGGAGATAGGACTTGCCAACTCCAAGCATGCCGGGCAAATGTGTTCTTGGTGAAAGCAGCTTGCAGAGGTTTGCCTGTTCTCATTAAATAATTAGAAAAGAGAGTTCTCCTTTTTTCTTCTCTTATAGCTTGATAATTCAGCACTGGACTTAAGTTTTGTGATTTTTAGTTTTGTTCCTTTTAACTATTAAATAAATGGAAAAGCACACTCACTGTTAGGAATACCACTGGGATACACCTGCTATAGGCTCCCCTTTCAGCTTTTACTTTTGCCCCTGCTTTTGTAGCCCTGAAGTGACAAAACATGGGAACTCTACAAACAAATCTTCCTCTCTCCCCATGATAGTTTACTCCACACTATGCAGCCCTGTTTCTACAGGCAGGGACAGTGAGAAGGACAGCCAGGATCACAGCCATAAGGTAAATAAAGTATCAGCAATTCTCACCAATGGAGGAAGAGGGGAAAATGATGCAGCCTTTGGTGTGCAGTAACCACTGAACTGAACTCTGTGAAGAGACACTGCTAACCACAGAGCTTTGCTTAAGATCTCTGGGCAATTTCTGCTGCTGTCTGGTGAGCAAGTCGGTAATAATTCATAATGCAATAAAAAAGTACTACATGCTCTTTAAGCTCCCATATAACTAACAAGTGTGAAACTGCTGGAAAAAAAACTTTATTGTAAAAAAAAATAAGAAAGTATTTAAAAATCAAATACCAGGAAAAAAAATCGGCGGACAACTTGCCTATTAGGACAACAGTTAAAGTGTTTTAAAGAAAGAGAAAAATCAAGTTATTCTAATGCACACAAAGGCTTGTATTTTTATTATAAAATAGCAAAAAGCAAAAGAGGTGAAGATCGTGTCAAATAAATAGAAACAGAAACTTAGCACAGTTTAACTTAGCAAAGTTTTCTCTCTAAATTGGAGAGATATGGATTTGATGGGTGGGCTGTTCAGTGGATGAGGAGTTGGTTGGATGGTCTTATCCAGAGGGTAGTGGTCAATGGCTCAATGTCCAGATGGGGATCAGTGATGAGCTGTGTCTCTCAGGGGTCTATACTGGGACCAGTACTCTTTAATATCTTCATCAGTGACACAGATGGTGGGATGGAGAGCACCCTCAGCAAGTTTGCAGACAACAGCAAGCTGAGTGGTGTGGTTGACACGCCTGAGGGATGGGATGCCATCCAGAGGGACCCAGACAACCCTGAGGCATGGTCCGGTGTGAACCTCATGAAGTTCAACAAGGCCAAGCACAGGGTCTTGCCCCTGGCTTGGGGTAACCCCCGGTATCAATGCAGGCTGGGGGATGAAGGGATTGAGAGCAGTGGAAAGACGGATCTGGGGAGACTTTATCACAGCCTTTCAGTACTTAAAGGGTCTTATACAAAGATGGGGACAGACATTTTAGCAGGACCTGTTGCAATCAGACAAGGGGTAATGGCTTTAAACTAAATGAGGGTAGATGTCAACTAGATATAAAGAAGAAATTGTTGACAATGAGAATAGTGAAACCCTGGCACAGGTTGCCCAGAGAGGTGGTAGATGTCCCATCCCTGGAAAATTTCAAGGTCAGGTTAGACAGGGCTCTGAGCAACCTGATCTAGTTGAAGATGTCCCTGCTCATTGCAGGGAGGTTGGACTAGATGGCCTTTAAAGGTCCCTTCCTACCCAAACTATTCTATGATTCTACGGAAGTGTGTTCACTTTTAGTTTCTAATATATGACATTATGAAGTAAGTGAAAGAAAGGAATGCTTCCTTGATAAAAATCAATAAAGGTATAAGATAATTACAGTTCTATACTGCTGGAGAACTTATTGCTATTTGCTACAGGCAGGAGCCTGTAGTACACAAGTTAGTACAAAAAGCTCTTCAGATCATGCTTTCTTCAAAGGTAAAATCAAATGTCAAAACTTCTACTACTTTAACTCAGTCTGTGAAATCGTATGTCATAAAATGCAGACCTGATTATATTGCTTTCTACTGAAAGTTTGACAGCTAACATAAAACACAGTTTAATGTCAAAAAGAAAGACTTCATTAGTTATTTTATGAGTACAGATGAAAATTTAATGGGAGTTTGCATCCTAATTCATTGAAGACAGATCTACAATGGATAATGGAGTACATGGCAGATGTCTTCAACATATATCCATCTCAATCAAATAGGTCTACAAACCTCAGTGTGATGTGTGCATTCTGTTAGCACTGCAGCCATATGAACAAGGATTAGTAGAAAAGGTGTACCATGTACAATGGCACTGTTGATTAAAGCTCTGGTTGGTTCCTATTAGCAACATGCTGGTGCTCTTTGAAACATTTCTTAGGTATTTTGCTTATGTAATGAATCATTTTATTTAAGATATCGGATGACTCAACAGATCCAGGGGATATATGGGTATCTCCACATAGTTTCCTAGATGTCAAAATCATTATTGTGGAAGCCTTGAAAACAGATGATGAAAACTTGCTCTTCCACTTGGTCTCTTTCTTACCAGTGGCTTTTAAAGCTGTCAAAATACTTTTGCATAGGTTGATATGAGATTCATCCAAGGCAGTGAGAAATCTCTCTGCCACCAACGCCTTGCAAGTAGGACAGTAGCCACACGTTGCTTATCAGTACAAAAATCCATAAAAGCCTCAGGTTGGTATCTGAAAAAGACCAGTAAAGAAATGACTCTCCTACACACTGATAGGGTATTAGGGTGACCTGGAGTGGCTCATCTTTGAAGAAAAACACATGTGTTCTTAAAACGCAAACAAACTAAAGGACCTACACATACACAGCATGGATAAATATGGATTAATTACTCTGCTAAAACCTTTTTATTGAGGTCATTTCGTATGGCACTTTGTAACACCAATGTGAAGTCACCGACGCTATGAAAGTTCCACAGATATTATGGGGAAAAAGAAGTATGCACGTGGCAAAAAAAGTGATTGCTTTATGAAATTCAGAAGGCTAAAGGCCAGTAAATATCAGTGAGAGTCCAAAATAATTACCCGTCTGAGCACATTCTCAGACAACTACTGCCATTCATAAATATTTGAAGTTGTACTATGTGCATTTTATGATGTCAGCAGAGACTGTTGAGTGAATTATTGGCTTGTATTCACATGACTACCACTCTTCACACTGTATCATCTAAAACAAAGAGAGCCAATAGCAAAGGAAAAGCTGTAAATTATAGCAATGAATGCATGGTGCTTATTCTGAAGAATACCCTTCTCAGGGAAGTATCTTCCTAAATATTTTTTTCAAGTGTCTGATGACATGAGAATTACTGGAAGAAACTGCTCAGACCCAAGAAGATTTTCCCAATAGATATTTCAGATCAGTTCTTGTCCTGAAAAATATTTAGTCAGCCTCCAGTCAGAGTAATATGTTCTCCAAGAGGATAAGGAAAATAACCTTGGACTTCATTACCTGGCTTAAATAATAACAAGGATGTGAAGAGTTAACAAAGACTGTGCAAGATCATTGGTTCCTCTAAGGAGAAATACATTCAGGTCCCTCTGAGACACACTGGATGTTTCCCAGATTACTCTCATTACAATTCAATGGAAAATAGAACAATGGGAGGAACAAGATGAGGGAAATGAAGGAGGATAGGTAATCTGCTATTTTTGTAACCATTGGTATTTACAGCTGTCTTTGTAGTTGAATTTGCAGCAACATTCTAGATTCCTTCAGGGAAGGCTACAAACAGTTTTGTACGCAGAGATGCAAGAACTGGTAACAGGTTATTCAATAGGCAACAGGTTACTGTATGAGACAATGAAGAGAATGAATTGCTTCCTCTGGAGCAACACAGAGATTTAACATTTTCAGATATTCCTAAATATCTAACATGTATCCTAAAATACATGTTCAAAAGGTCCAAAACTTTAAGCGGCTTTGTTTTATCTATATAAAATAAAGAGCATAAAATAGTTTCTTGGATGATGTGTCTCTTTCTTTACTCTCTTTCTCCCTCCAAAAATACTTTTTCTCTGCTTTTTAGTCTCTGATGCGACTACATCCATGTCCAACCTGTTTCTTCCAAATAGCAGAGTTACAATAAAAATTTAATACTTGACTCTTATTCAGCACATTACTTTGTAGTTTCAGTGGTTCTGTTAGCCTGGAGTTTCAACTCAGAAGAGTTTCAAATTTTCTGATTGGTTGGTTGATAGCTCAAGCGTGAATTTTTACTTGCTCTCCGAAAAGAAAATTCTTATGGACATTTAAGAACGAACACGCAACTTTGAAATATTTCGTTTAGAAGAATCCTAATGCCTGCTGAGCAGCTGTCTCCAGCTCACATCTTTGGCAAAATCTGAGGAGGGTGTAAATAGTGGTACATTCCACACCAATGAGCCAGCGTCACTGAGTAGAGCCAGTGAAACTGAAATAATAATGAAGCCAGATTGGTTCTCTACAAGAGAAAGCAACAGCTCTTCTGAAGACTTCATTAAAGTCTTTTCCAACCTGTAAAACATTTTTAGTCAAACACACTAAGGTAAATTAACCTGGTGGGATTCTTTCATTGTTCTTTCAGCATATTCAGATCAGCTCATTTCAACTTTCTGAAAGCCCAGTGAATGAAAATCCAAGGTGTGTTCTAGACAACCTGAACTCTAACTTTGATTTTGACATTTGCTGATGGGATTATTTCTTGAGGTTTTTTGGAGGTTTTGCTGAACTCAAGAAAATTAATAGGATCAGAACTCCCAAAAAGAGTCTTACATTCTGCATTTATGCCATTCTTTGTTATGACTTACACACTAATTACTTATTTCCTAATTCATTATATTTGTTTATAGACAGAGTATAAGAGAAACAGGAGAATTTAAGCATTAGAAGTTTATTCCTGTGGTTCAGTCATGGAACTTAATCCCATCACATAGTGGATTCTCTACTAGCAACTATGATTTATTTGGAGGACACAATAGTGTCTCTGTCCTGTTAAATATTTGTTTCTTTCTTCTTTTTTTCTTTTTTTTTTTTGCCCCCTGTTCTTCTCATTGGAAACCCTAACAAAATTTTGCACTGTCTTTATGGTGTGCCTTTCCCAAGAATATCACTATACTCACAACTACATTTTTTTGAACATAATTTTACAAGAAGAACTACATCTTCATACAGTGAGTTTTTTAACTTTGGATGATAAATCTGTGGACAAGGTGAGGGAATGGTCAAGGTAACTAGCTGAGGTTAATTTACACAGGGAGATTTTTTTATAAGGATGCTGAAAAATGGGGTTTACAGATTATAAATCTTAGACAAAGAGAAGTCAACCTTGTTTATATATAAAGACATATGCATCTGAAAATTTTTCTGATGTTATTTATACTGTTTTAGGTCAGATTCCCTTTACTGTTGACTTTCCTGCAGAACATGTCAGTGTAGGAATAGAAACGAGGATTGTTTCTGTTTGTATGAGTCAAGACAGACGAGGTGTTATTAACACACATGAGAAACATGAGAAATCAGTAAGGGACAATGATAGGAGCAGCTGATGTAAAACCAGAAAAATTCAGAAAGATGCTAAACAAGCTACACTGTAAATATTATTTAAAATATTCTTGGATAACAATGTTGTCATGTATATTTTTAGAACTTTGGAGAAGAAAAGTAAATGGTTTTTTAAAGGTTATTGTATAGCTCTGGCTCATGGAAAGGTGGACAAAACCACTGTTGGATAAAATAAATGCAGGAAGTATGAGGCAAGGTATTAAGGGAGGTGACAGATACATGTTTCATAGTTGGTAAGAGTGAGCTGGGATGCTGGGTAAACAGGAAAGATTGTCTTTTAAAAACTGATGGATTTAGCAATTGACTGGATGTGAAAAACAGAACTAGAATTTACACATAATATCATGGTTCTCATTTGAGATTAAAATGAAAATCTGTCAGATTAAAGATTTTTTAATCTTTTCATAACAGAAGATTGTAACTTTTCTAATCATATCCTGCTATAAAACATAATTTATTTTAACAGATGTTTCAGAGGAAAAGAGATTCTTAAGCAAATGTCAGGTCAAATAAAATTTCACAGAATGTAATATGAATGTGGCAAGATGTTACATTTTGCTAGCTCCACGTGCATTCTCAGAGAATTATTTTTTGTCTATTGTCTCAACCTTGAAGCCATACTGAGGAACGCTGAGCTGGCTCAAGGTTTCTGACCTGGGTGTTCAGTGTTGTGGCAGTAGCAGAGTGTATTGTTTGGGAGGACAGTTTCAGAGCTGCTGGGGGGCATAGTGGTTTTGGGGCACCAAAAACGGGTGGGATGTGGGGTTGGAGGGACAAGTCAGGTTCAGGAATAGTGAGTCTGGGAGCTTCTAGATATAAAAGGAACAAGGTCAGTGGGAAGAGAGGACTTGAGGCAGGCGATGATGTTCAGGATTATGGATTGTGTGGGTCTGTCCTCTCCCAGTGCCAAGCGGTCACAAACCATGCTCTTCTTTCCAAATTTCTGCGTGATTTTCACCTGCTTTCTCCGGAGTTGTCACTTCCCAGCTGCCTAATGCCACCCCAGTGAAGCCAGCCTGTTCCCAGTGAAAGCCATACAGCTGCCTGCTTTGCACATGCCTAAGGGTGGTTCTGCTCAGGCTAAACCCCGGGTGTGGCCAAAGTGAGTTTTGAAAATACACAAGTTCTTCAAAATTTATCCTTAGTGGGAATTTTGTGCATTGAAAAATTTATGATTAGGAGTTAAAATTAATTAATTAATGATTCATTGAAAAAATTTTAGATCATTCATCCACTCATCAGGTTTTACCAATTATCATGAAATGTAACGATCCCTTACAGTTAAAGGTGGATGCTATTTGTGATTTTCTCACTGAGCAGCTGAGTTCCTTTGGTAATGATTTATTGCATAAGGGAAGAATACAAGAATCCTTGTCCCAAATGTAGGTATGTTTACCTCTTGTCCTACTGTCCCACTGAAATAATATAATATGATCCAAGACTGTGAAGAACCTCAAATATAATATAAAGACAAAATATTATTTTGCAACTTAAGTTGAAGTTTGCTAATTTTATTCCCACATTTAAAAGGCCTTTCATCTCACAAAGTAAACAGTGGAAACTACACCTGTTATTTTATCATTTATTTCCTCACATAGTAAGAATTTGGAAATGTAAACTGTATATAGTGTGAAATGCAGAGATCTCATTTTGTCCTGTGCTTCTACAATACCTACCATGATGGGAACCCCAGGCTGTGTAGAAAAGTGCCACACCACAGATCATGTGTGCAAATGGGAATGGGAATGAGCAACACTGAGAAGACCAACTTCCAACTTCCAAGCCATCATAAAATACCTATAGTTTTGACCCATTTTTTTATCTGAAATGTCTAACAGTCTTAAACCAACAAGATGGGATATAATTTCATAAGAAGAATGTCAGAGAACTAAAACCAAATCTATTATTACAGTCTTTCTGGCTGATAAAAGCAGCTTTTCCCCACTGTGGTCTTATAGTTCTGTTTCTGCTTCTACTTGGAAGATAAACTTTAGGAAAGCACAAAAACACAATAAACCTGCGTTACTGCTTGTCCTGCTTAAGCTGTGTAGGGTCTGTCCAGGTTGACAGAAAGAGACAAAAATCTGTTCTTTTCTGCCCATGTTTATTCCCTCTTACTTAAGGTTCTGAAGCCACTCTAGACCAAATTAATGGAGTATGATTTTTCTTAATTTTCTGCCTTTCTGTATACAGACAAAACTGGTCAGGAAGAGATCTGTGGTTGACTTGTAAGCCACATCCTTGGTTAAAGTGGGAGAATCTAAGTAATTTCACTGATCACATTATGTTTGGTAATTATGAACTGAAAAAAATCACTAAACATACACATTTAAATAACATTCTTTGCTTCCAGTTCCACTGAAGTCTGAGATTGCCTCTGAACACTGAGGTCCCAGTAAAAGAAAAAACCTGGGCCAGAAGAAAAATGGCATTTTTTTAAGTGGAAAGCAATACCCATTTCGGTTTAGAATTTGTTATCGTTTACTGGGATGTACTGAAAGAGCAGCATTGATATTTTACAATAAGGCCTGGATGTCCTTATGCCTACAGTTTTGCTGGGCTTGAAATTATACTTGTCTGAACTTGATCATAGCTTCATATTTGTATTTAGATAACCACTTTACATATCTGTTCAGTAAAAAATGCTTTTTTAAATGATGACTCGGCATCTAAGACCTTTCATTTGTGCATTTGATTAGACTACTAAATGCAACTTCTCTGTAAGTCCAGCAAATGATTACAAAAGCCAGCTGATGGTTCTTACTACATCAGTACTGCTGTTCTTCCCATTTACAAAAAAGGGGAATAAATTTCTTCCCAGAGGCAGTGGGGAAAAGTTCAGTAATATATAGGTGAGATCCTCAAGCTAAGAAAAGGTGCCTTAGTGCTGAGAGAAATATCAAAACAGGTAGTGTATATTTGTGTTGTTATTTTGCCATGTGTATTTTACACATAAATATGCCCCAAAGGTTTAAGAATAGAAAGTTGCTTTTAAGGATGAAATTGTAAAAATTGTGAGTAGAATCTCTTCTTAAAAAGCATTAACAGTGACTGAGCAATCACTTTAAATTCAGACTCAGTGACTTAGGCACAAGGAGGATTTTATGTGATTAACTCCCAGGACTGAGATTAAGAGAAAAATTGTCAAATTCCAACCCCCTCCATAGATTTATCATGTGACGTTGGACAAGTTACTTAACCTCTCTTCCTAATTCACAAAAGAGGATCCAATTCTTCTTCGCACTTTCATCGTCCGAAAAATAAATCCTTTGAACAAAGTGAGGAATACAGATTAATTCCCCAATATTTCAGTTAAGGTAAATTTACATGGGGATATCTTTAAGTTTCAAATGTTTAACTCAGTCCTGATAAACCACACTTGTAGAGGGACCAACACTACTAAATATCCATACATACCATAAAATTATTTTGGACAGTATTTTAGCATCTGTACTGTCTTTGCTTCGCATGGTTTACTGTTCTTTTCAAATTTGTACTGTATTTCAGTTTTTAAGGATGGGGAATAAATTATGAAGGCCTCTGCCAGAAAAGATGAGGACAGCACAAGTAGATGAAAACACAGATTAGAAGGCAGAAAATCTTCCAACCCTCTTAATAATTGTATCTGCAAAATGGCTTAAATATGAAAAACTTCCTTTTTGACTGAATTAACTGAGATTTTTGAACATATTGCTGATACCTAGAAGTCTTAATTAATAGTTGAAAATTATGGTATATATTAGGGAACATTTTCTTAATAAAAATAATAGACTTACAGTCTCTCTGCAGACAAAATTAATCTTTTTCCTCCCATATCTGTTCTGTCCCCTACCTTACTGGGAACCCTGCCTGTGATGGGGGGAGCACAATGTGTGTCCACCTTACAAGGGGATGATGTCAGTGTTGTTGTCACTCTTAAATGACTAACAGCTGCTGCTATCAAATCAAAAATGACTGGAAAAATTGAAAGGGACATAAGAAAATAATCCTTTCAAATTGCCACAATATTTACCGGAAAGAGAGGTTTTCAGGGAAAATCAAGCATGTAATCCTGTAAGCCCTCTGCCCAGTCATAGCATGAGCACAGAGGGGCACCTATTGAAATATGGTAACGATCACAGTTCTGCAGCCCAGGGAACATATTAAAATAATGAACAGATTTTAAAAATAGGGAGAGTTTCACTATTCAAGACTTTTCTATGGGCTCAGAACAATTGTTGCTATTCATAATTAAAAGCATCCTGCTATATACTTTTGCATTTTATGTAAGTTTGTTTAGAACTGAGATGGTAAAAACTCCCCACCCAACACAAACACATTTATAGAAATAGTCACAGCATTATCATGCTGCATAATATTGAAAACATCCATTTTATGGCTGCACAATCCTCCTTATACTACCGTGCACCAGCAGTAACAAATACGAAAGCAGATCGATTTAAAGTTCAAGTTAAGTTGCGTGAGTTCCCCATGGTGAAGCAATTATTCCCTCAGAGGCTCTCATTTTCTTTATCACACCATGAATTCCTCAGACAATGAATGTGCAGTTTCCACCATGTGGTTACTTGCATTGCAACAAAAATCTCAGGAACAGTATTTAAGGACAGACATTTTTCTATCTGTGGATGCTTCCTAAATTTGAAGTCTGATCTCTCTATAATCAAAAGCATTTATTCTTGGAAAAATCATGTTCCTGTTAATCTAATCTAAGACATTCTTTTCCCTTTAAACCCACAAGTTATTTACTTCTCAATAATATAGATTAAGCTTTTTGATAAAAAACTGGGTTGTATAAAATACTACTACATATATTGGGTTGCAAAGAAGTGGTACAACCAATATTTTATATATCTAAGAGCTGGAGATACACATCATTACTGAACCTTAGCATTATATTTGCTATATCTCACTGCAATGTACAGACAACATTCGTTTCAAACCTGTCACCACACTCAAAATCAAGTGTTCCCCTTGCAGCACTCAGCTCTATTTGGACCAATAGCTTCAATCTTCAGATGTGGCCTTCCTGCAGCCACCATGGGGAGAATGGTCTCCATATCTTTTTTTCACTCTTTGCTGTTATGTTTAGTAGGTAGAGCTCAGCAGATCTTCTGTCCTAGAGTCCCATAGCAGGTTGACTGCAGAAAGAATTCCTTACTTAAGTCTGTAATTTCTAATTGCCTTTCCTGTGCCTATTCCAGTTATGGTTTGGTCAGAAGAAAAAAAAAAAGAAAAAAGAGGAAAAAAAATCAGCTATACAGAGAATTTTCTAAGCTAATAAAAGCAGGTCAGAAAATTTTACATTGCAAATGTGAATGGATATATCAAGCTTGATAAAACTGATGATGGCTTTATTTCTGATTTGGGAAAGACATCCTTGACCATCTTCAGTGCTCAAGAAGAGTCACAGAATCACAGAATCACTAGTTTGGAAAGGATCTTCAAGATCATCAAGTCCAACCATTAATCCAACGCCACCATGTCCCCTAAACCATATCCTGAAGCGCCACATCCACACGTTTTTTGAACACTTCCAGAGATGGCAACTCCACCACCTCCCTGGGCAGCCTGGTCCAATGCTTGACCACCATCTCGGTGAAGAAATTTTTCCTAATATCCAATCTAAACCTCCCCTGGTGCAACTTGAGGCCATTTCCTCTCGTCCTGTCAGTAGTTACTTGGGAAAAGAGACCAACACCCATGTCGCCACAACCCCCTTTCAGGTAGTTGTAGAGAGCGATAAGGTCTCCCCTCAGCCTCCTCTTCTCCAGACTAAACAACCCCAGTTCCCTCAGCTACTCCTCATAAGACTTGTGCTCCAGCTCCCTCACCAGCTTCGTTGCCCTTCTCTGGACACGCTCCAGCACCTCAACATCCTTCTTGTACTGAGGGGCCCAAAACTGAACACAGGATTCAAGGTGTGGCCTCACCAGTGCCAAGTACAGGGGCATGATCACTTCCCTACTCCTGCTGGACACACTATGTCTGATACAGGCCAGGATGCTGTTGGTCATCTTGGCCACCTGAGCACACTGCCGGCTCATGTTCAGCCGGCTGTCAACCAGCACTCCCAGGTCCTTTTCTGTGGGGCAGCTCTCCAGCCACTCCTCCCCAAGCCTGTAGCGTTGCATGGGATTGTTGTGGCCAAAGGGCAGGACCCGGCACTTGGCCTTATTAAAGCTCATACAGTTGACCTCTGCCCATCGATCCAGTCCAGATCCCTCTGCAGAGCCCTCCTACCTTTCAGCAGATCAACACTCCCATCCAACTTGGTGTCATCTGCAAACTTACTGAGGGAGCACTCGATCCCCTCATCCAGATCATCAATAATGATATTGAACAAGACCAGCCCCAGAACCGAGCCCTGGGGAACACCGCTTGTGACCGGCCACCAGCCAGATTTAACGCCGTTCACCACAACTCTCTGAGCTCGGCCATCCAGCCAGTTCTTTACCCAGCAAAGAGTAAACCTGTCTAAGCCACGAGCCGCCAGTTTCTCCAGGAGAATGCTGTGGGAGATGCTGTCAAAAGCTTTACTAAAGTCTAGGTAGACAACATCCACAGCTGTTCCCTCGTCCACTAGGTGGGTCACCTGGTCATAGAAGGAGATCAGGCTGGTCAAGCAGGACCTGCCTTTCATGAACCCATGTTGGCTGGACCTGATCCCTTGGTCATGATAAACCCTCCCGTTTCAAGTAACTAATATATTACAATAATAAAACTAATTCAATTAAGTTCACCATTTTTTTGTTTTTCTGTTAAATATTATTTATTTTCTCATCTCTCTTTTTTCATTCAGCTGCAGAGTGTCAGAGAACTCACCTGATAAATTATCAAAAAATATATTAAGACCTAAATTAATTTTCATTCTCACATTTATTAGACATATGAATACATTCTTGGAGATTTGATTTCCATGAAAACTTTCTGATAGGAAAGTAGCTGAGGTTTTGTGGTTTTTTTTTTTCTTGTGGCTATATTCAGAAGTAATAAATACCACTTTTCCATAGTGTTTCTTACTGGCTTAACAAAGACTTCTGGAGACAACTGATATGAAACACAAGACTCAAGGGGTTATGTGGAATTTGGGTACCTGAACATGAGTGCAGGATGCTGCATTGCGGGAGAAGGATGGACTTCACAACTCTATGAGAGTTATATTCCGAAGCCGTTTATTGTCTTGTCTGACTCCAATATATATCATAATTTTCGCTTAGTCACTGCGCACACACTCATGATTGGTTACAACTTGTTACACACACTATTGCAATTGGCTATATACAAAATATCACGCGCTGTCCACGCGCCCCTCACACAGTCAGGATTGTTGCTTGCAGGTGTTCCTGTTTTCCTCGCTTCTTCTTAGTTGTTTGTCACAGCTCCTTCTCCTCAAGGCCGAGCCGTGCAGATATCCAGCTGTTTACCAGCTTCTCAGTGCCACAGCTCCTTCTCCTTAAGGTCGAGCCATGCAGATCAACGCCACAGCTCCTTCTCCTTAAGGTCGAGCCCTTGCAGGGTGATCCCAACACTGCATAGTAACGTTTTTTGCTGGTTTTGGCTGGCGTAGAGTTAATTTTATTCATAGTAGTTAGTATGGGGCTGTGTTTTGGATTCGTGCCGAAAAAAGTGTTGATAATAGGGAGACGGTTTTGTTACTGTTGAGCAGTGGTTATACAGAGTCAAGGCCTTTTCTGTTTCTCATGCCACCCTACCAGTGAGTAGTAGCTGGGAGTGTACAGGAGGTTGAGAGGGGACACAGCAGGGACAGCTGACCCAAACCAACCAAAGGGATATTCCATACCGTATGACATCGTGCTCAGCAATAAAACTAAGGGGAAGGTTGGCCAGGAGCTGCTGCTCATGGACTCACTGAACGTTGGTTGGTTGGTGGTGAACAATTGTTTTAATTTGCATCACTTGTCTTTCTTGGGTTTTATTTCTCTCTCTTTGTCATTTTCATTATTATTATTATTATTATTATTACTATTATTATTATTACTATTATTATTACTATTATTATTATTACTATTATTATTCAATTATTAAACTGTTCTTACCTTAACCCATCAGTTTTCTAACTTTTATTCTTCCAATTCTCTTCCCCGCATCCTGCCTGAGGGGGAAATGAGCAAGTGTCTGTGTGATGTTTAGTTACTGGGGTTAAACAACAACACCTTTCTCACAGTAATGTACAGCAAAAGAGAAGAATAGCTGAGGGGTGGAAGAAGGTGTCTAGAGTCAAATAAGGATAATATTTGTAATATACTTTTTTTCCTGCAAATTATATGCACACACAGAGGTACACACACAAGAAACAGATGGGTCCAGTCTACTAATACATGGTTCCGTGGCTGGTGTCATCACCATGATTTTAGGGTTTTTAATAGTGGGATGGCCTACATGATGCTTGCTGGCATCAAATGGGATTCACCTTTCTCAAAGGATGAAGAGGGTCTTTGCTTCAAGCTAGCAGGGCTTATTGACAGAGTTTTAACTAGAATTGAAGGTGGCGGGGGATAATATGAGACTTGCCCATGATAAGCTGTGGGATGACACTACAAGATTAGAGGGATGGGATGCTAACAAGGTCCCTCAGCCTATTGTTCTGAGACGTGCTGGCTACACTGCAGCACACTTGAAGTCTTATGGAGATGAGCCAGGAGCTCCTGAGGTAATAGGAACCAACAGGGAAACACCAGTGAAATATCTCAAAGCAATTAAGTGGTATTCCTCTAAGAAGTTGACCCAGCCAACAGCCCAGCTGAAGTGCCTCTACACCAATTGACTTAACCACCTGAGGAACTTGAACGTGCACTAGTCTATGGGACCTGATGACGTGCCTAGGGAACTGGCTGATGTAGTTGCCAAGCCACTCTCCATGATATTTGAAAAGTCCTGGCAGTCAAGTGAAGTCCCTGCAGACTGGGAAAAGGGAAATACTGCACCCATTTTTTAAAAAGGTAGCAAGGAGAACCCTGGGAACCACTGACCTATCAGTCTCACCTCTGTGCCTGGGAAGCTCACGGAACAGATCTTCCTAGAAGCTATGCTGAGGCATATGGAGGACAGGGAGATGATTCAAGACAGCCAACATGGCTTCACCAAGGACAAGTCCTGCCTGACCAACCTAGTGGCCTTCTAGATGGAGTGACCACATCAGTGCACAAGGGAAGAGCTATGGATGTTGTCTGTCTGGACTTGTGCAAGGCCTTTGACATGATGCCCCACATCATCCTTCTCTCTAAATTGTAGAGATATGGATTTGATAGGTGGATACTGTTGGGTAGATGAGGAATTGGTTGCATGGTTGCATCCAGAGGGTAGTGGTCAATGGCTCAATGTCCAGATGGAGATTGGTGATGAGAGGTGTCCCTCAGGGGTCTGCATTAGGACCAGTATTCTTTAATATCTTCATCAATGACATAGACAGTGGGATCAAGTGCACCCTCAGCAAGTTTGCAAATGACACCAAGCTGAGTGGTGCGACTGACATGTCTGAGGGACGGGGTGTCATTCAGGGGGACCCGGACAGGCTTGAGCCATGGTCTGGTGTGAACCTCATGAGGTTCAACAACGTCAAGTGCAGAGTCCTGCACCTGGGTCAGGGCAACCCCTGGTATCAATACAGGCTGTGGGATGAAGGGATGGAAAACAGCCATGTAGAGGAGGACTTGGGGGTACTGATGGATGAAAAACTGGACATGAGCCAGCAATGTGCGCTTGCAGCCTAGAAGGCCAACTGTATCCTGGGCTGTATCCCAAGAAATGTGGCCAACAGGTTGAGGGAGGTGATTCTGCCCCTCTTCTCCACTCTGGTGAGACCCCACTTGGAGTCCTGCGTCCAGCTCTGGAGCCCTCAGCACAGGGAACACATGGACATGTTGGAGCAGGCCCAGAGGAGGGCCACCAGAGCAGGCTGCCCTGAGGGATGGGACACCTCTCCTGTAAGGACAGGCTGAGAGAATTGGTGGTGTTCAGCCTGGAGAAGAGAAGGCTCCAGGGACACCTTCTTGCAGCTTTCCAGTCCTTAGAGTTGGCTTATAAGAAAGATGGGAACAGACTTTTTATCAGAGCCTGTTGTAATAGGACAAGGGATAAAGTTTTTAAACTAAACAAACGTAGATTTATACTAGATCTAAGGAAGAAATTTTTGACAATGGGCATGGTGAAACCCTAGCACATGAGCAGTGTTGCCCAGAGCAGTGGTAGATGCCCCATCCCTGGAAACATTCCAGGTCAGGTTAGATGGGGCTCTGAGCAACCTGATCTAGTTGCAGATGTCCCTGCTCATTGCAGGGATGGTCGGACTAGATGACCTTTAAAGATCTCTTCCAACCCCAACTATTCTGTGATTCTATGATTCTATATATGTATATATACATATATTATTTGATTAATTTTCACATTTTTCTATGCTATTTTTTGTTGTGGGTTTGCCTACAGATCTGAAAACCAAATAATGTCTTGACTAAAGGTGCAGAGGAAGAATGATCACACCAGGTAGAGTTTCAGTGAAAGAGGCAGGATCAGAGACAAGACTGGGATTTTACTGTGAGTTGTAGCACAGTGAGTGTACAAGCCTGGGAGGAAAGAACGTGAGAAACTCTGGGGAGACTTGGGGGAGACAAGGAGAGTGGATCAGAGCTGCAAAAGGCTGTGAAGGAGAGAACAAGAAGTCAAAACCTAGTATGGCAAAGGCGAGGGTCAATGTGAGAGCTGTAAAGAAAGTTGCAATGCTATTGGCTTGTGGAAGCGTATGTGGAATGCTGCCTGGTAGGAAAGGACCTAGAAGTGTTGGTCAACAGCCAGCTGTATATGAGCCATCAGCGTGCCCAGGTGGCCAAGAAGCCAACAGCGTCCTGGCCTGTATCAGAAATAGTGTGGCCAGCAGGAGTGGGGAAGTGATTGTGCCCCTGTACTCACCACTGGTGAGGCCGCACCTTGAATCCTGTGTTCAGTTTTGGGCTCATCTACAGGGAAGACATGGAGGTGCTGGAGGGTGTCCAAAGAAGAGCAACAAAGATGATGAATGGTCTAGAGCACAAGTCTTATGAGGAGTGGCTGAGGGAACTGGGCTTGTTTAGCCCAAAGAAAAGGAGGATGAGGGGAAACCTCATAGGTCCTTGCAACTACCTAAAAGGAGTTTGTAGTGAGGTGGGTGTTGGTCTCTTCTACCAAGTAACAAGCAATAGGACAAGAAAAAATGGCCTCAAGTTGCTCCAGGGGAGGTTTAGATTGGATATTAGCAAAAATTTTTTCACCGAAAGTGTTGTTAAACATTGGAACAGGCTTCCCAGGGAAGTGGTTGAGTCACTATCTTTGGAGGTATTTAAAAGACATGTAGATGTATTGCTTAGGGTCATAGTAATCTATGGTGGATTTGGCAGTGCTAGGTTAACGGTTGGACTTGATGATCCTAAAGGTCTTTTCCCACCTAAATAATTCTATGATTATATGATTAAATTGTATCTTGAACTGAAAGTCAAATTTCATCCTCAGTATTATTTGAATTACTTCAACAGAAATACCACAGGTATTATGCCCTCTCCATCACCACTTAATTTATAAAAACAGATGTGCTTATAGGTTCATTGCTGAAATCAATATTTACTGGTGGATAATTTCTGCTTTACTCCTCAGTCCCTCAGCTACTTTTTGGCTTTGTAATTAGGACTAATCAGTGTATGTAATTTTCTACAGTAGGAAAAATAGACATATTTATGGCTCTTCAGAAAGAAGATCTGTCATTTCCACATTTCCCATTAAAAGGAAATTTTAAAAAGTAATTCAGGAAAATGAATATTTCAGTTTGTTTGCACAGAACTGAAACTTAACGTCTTGCTGCTCCCTGGGGCAGTTCCCTGCCACATAAAATCAACATCCCCATGAATTACAGACGAGTGATGGAGCTGTAACATTTGCAGGGGCCCAGCTGCAGAACAGGCAGTGGGAGGGTTTACCACACTTGACCCGGCAGGTGGAAGTGGCTGGAAACTCTTTCCTTGAAACCTGAACTCCCAGGCAAGCTCTGCTTTGGTGCAGGTGCGTCGAAATCAATCCCTTTCCATGCAATACTTCAGTTTTGACAAAGAATTGTTTTCACAAAGAAGCAGTTTGGTGAAAGATTCCTGACAGGTTTTCTTCACAGGACTGAGCTCAATAAGAGCAGATAACTGTGTTTTCCCCCGGTGTTTGTGAGGGAACTTACATTTTGACAGTTTCATGATACTTATTAGAGAAAAAAAAATCTTCAAGGAATGTTATTTTTTCTTTTAAATGCATATTCATCAGCCTTGTTACACTGAAGGTGTAATTGTGGACAGCTAGGTCATAATATGCACTAAATCATAGTTACTGCAAATGTAAGTTATAAGAAGAGACAAAAAAGGGAAAGAGCATGTGTGTCATCTGGAGTTACAGCTGAAACTACAGCTTATCAGCAATTTGATACCTGGTCAACCAGCAGTGCTCCCTAGTTCATGATTATTATCTATATGTTTTCACATTTATTACATGCCAGCTGAGGCCAATTTTCAGCTGGGAAATATAGCAGCTGTCTCTGCAGAAAATAAAAGAATGTCACTTTAAATTTCTTTGCGACATTAAAGAAATGTCAGCTTCATCTTAGAAATGTACAGTGATACACATTTTTTCTGGCCTGAACACGTTGGATCAATTCATGCTCATGAAAATGTCATTTGTGACTTGTTTTTTTTTCTGCTTTTTAAACTACTCCCCCCCATCTACCTGCTCTGTGATCACAGCATAAATTTAACACTAAGCTCTCACACAAAGTACTGGAAGCTTTAAAGAATTTATATTTGTGGAGGTACAGTTTGCCATTGCATAAATTTTAACAGAGAAGACAAGGAAGGAAGGAAGGAAGGAAGGAAGGAAGGAAGGAAGGAAGGAAGGAAGGAAGGAAAATCTATTTTCTGTGCTTTTTCCAATTACATCAACAATTTTTTACATTTATAGGCTGTTTTCTTCTCAAACTATATAATTACCCAAGGTCTATCATTTTGGCTGATTTTTGGCCATTGACATTTTTGATCAAGTCTAGAGTCATAGAATTATTTGAGATAACTGATCTTTTAATAACTATTTCTGGAACTATTTGCCTCTTCCACCGTCATCAGCCACTATTCCTAGAGACGATAAGGCTGATATAGGACTAATTAACTAGTCTTACATTAAGTCACTATCCCACTCTAAACAGTAGTAAAGAAACAAAAACGTCACATTTCATCAGACTTTAATTTTCCATTCTAATTTACAAAGAGACTCATCTCTCTATTCTTCACAGATGTATAAAACCCTCCCTACCTCTGATAATCCTTTTATGTTTTCACATTAATATGACAGAGTGCAGAGTATTAATTATTAAATACTGCTTATACAGTGCTGTAAATATACACTACTTTACAGAACTTAAGATAAGCAATGGCTCCATTCCTAATGAGCTTACTATAATTAAATTCATTGTTGAATCTACATACAAAATGTAGCTAGGAGTTAAACCACACAGGAAAAAATCTTTAAACAAGGTAGAGGCACAGATGTGAATCTAACTTGTTCGTGGGTTATGAAAATTAGGAATAGCAATTGTAGATTATGATTAACTATTTACTCATATAATTCATTGAGCTTTTTGGCTAAACGTTTATAAAATATGCAGACAGATACTTGTGGATGCTGCATGTTGTACATATCCAGGTGAGCTGAAAAGCTGACCTGTGATGTCTAATGGTCCATAGCATCTAATAAGTGTAATGGTATTTTGCTTTTAGATTAATATGCTAGTTATTAGAAGTACATAATGGTATGTTTAGCACTGTAAGTACCTTATTTCAAATCAAGATTCCTTCTACCCTCAAACGTCGCATGACACAAATCCCATTCGCTGCCCACAGGATACCTCACAGCTGTGGTATAGTTGCGGATAATATGTTTCTTTGTTTGAAAAGCGGTACCCTTCTAGGAATCAGTTTATAAATTATCTGTGTGTCCTTCTGGGACTGTTTATACTTACAGGCAAAAGGTACAGGAAATGGGATACAAAAGAACCAGAATACAAATAAATATCTGTAATGCTGAACTGTGGTCATAGACCGATATTTAAGAATTTTCTAGGTAAAGTGCAAATGTTAATAATTTTTTTGCGTTTCAACATTAAAAAGAAAAAAAAAATCTGTCTCCTATTCCCAAATCCAGATGACCCTCTTCTCAAATACAAGCTCACATACTGGTTTTTAGGTTGGCAGTCATTCCATTGGAAAGATCTGACAGATGAGCAACTTCCTGAGAAGGAATCCAGTCTTCTCTACATCATGCCCATGCGGTTGCTTGAGGTGAAAAGCTGCGCAGTTGGGTACTATCTCTAATTTCATGAGACCAGCAGAGTTAATCTACAACTGCTTCCAGAGAATTTGGTGCTCCACTCAGTTCATTCGGGGAATGAATTAAATGTCTGCTCTTTGAGTGGTTCGGGGTTAAAGACAGATGCACATAGCCCTTTGCACAGCAGGAGGGATGAAATAGGGTCTCCAGTCTGATGAACCTCCTCTTCTCTCTTACCCCAATTGTATAAGTCACCTTATGCACTGCTCTAGCCTGGTAAACCAAACACAGTCACACCACAGAGCTGCGCTACTGGCTAGGTCTGTGGCTGGCTTCTGGCTTGGACAGATAAGGGCAAGAAAGATAATTTTTAATCACAAATTACGGCTGTCCTAGTCTTGATATAAATCAGCAAGCTAGGGATGAAAGACTTTGTACACATACACTATCCACTTTGCCGTGTGTTGTGCACTAACCAAAGTGCCAGGGGGAAGAATCCTAATTGTTGGTTTCATCAGTAAATCTTGGCAACATACTGTTAAGCATGGATATTTGAATACTAAAATATTGGGATCTATATTGGGATATCCTTGAAAATATAGGGATCTAATGTCCCACTCTTGAGTACTACCTATATAATTTCTGCAGGAAACATACAGCATTTTTATTTCTAGTGGATTATCTTTATTTGGAAAACTTCTAGATTCCCAGTGTTAAAGTCATGCTTTTCTTGTTTATTTGCAGCATCTGTTCCTCGGCTATAGTACATGACACACACTGTGTGTTTCTTCCATAAAACAGATGCTGCAAGGAAACAAAAAGGTGTGAATTTATCTTCAATGTTAGAAATACTGAGCTAGCAAAAGAATACTAGATATTGAATCAAAATATCTGTAATTTTCATTAGCAGGCCAATTTAAAACCATTTATATAATAAACTGTGGTTTAGGATTTAGGAAGTTTTTATTTTCAATTAGCTTAAGCGTGTTTTAAACCATTTAACTTGAGTCTTTAGGATTTTTATATGTTGACTGTGCCTCAATATTTAATCCTTTATTTTCTCAGGAATTTACAGTACAATAAATACTAAATCCAATGCATTAACTTGAAACAACTGAGATCTATCTGACATATTTAGATGATTAGATTTTTGCAGTCATTTTGAGAAATTATTTTCTGAGAGCAGAGACTTTTGTGTCATGTAATTTCCTATGTTATCATTAATGCTGCTATTATTACTTACATTTCACTAGCATTGATGTGGATCTCCTTGAATGCTTATTTTTAATCTATTTTGCATTCAGGACATAACTCATTCTGCTGCTCTAAAAGACTTCTAATTTATCTGGATTGTCATGTCTTCTCACAGTGTCAGGCAAACTGGAGGGGTCAGTGACATTTTGGTTTCTGTTAGCCAGCGGTAGCATAATCTAAGCTGATGTCTTTCCTTATTCACAGATGGGCCAGTATGAACCAATGGTCACATCTTATCACTGCTATTCTCCTGAAAGACAAGTAAGGATGAAAAATGCTTATGTTTTCTTTTTTTTCATGAACTGATTAATCAGCTGGAGGAGTTGCAGGATTCCTAACAAACAGTCCATCCAACTTTTCTTGATTCATTAAATCATGTCAGGCTTTTTCAAATGAAAGCAGAGATAGTTTATCTCTTTTTGGTAAAAGATCTTCATGTGAACTTGACAGGGAGTATGACCACATTTCCTTTCTGAAAGCTTAGATGAATTTTATTACCTGACACTTCGCCAAAGCTTTCTTTATATACTTTAAGTAAAATTTTTCCTAGGTTACCATTATTCAGCCTGATTTGAAGAAACTTTCTGTGTGAAATGGAGGGTGAAAAAAGTTATATTCTTTTAAAAAAGAATCTGCCTTTTAACCTGTTGTGAGCTATTCATTTTCAAGTGCCGTTACAGCCAAAAGTCACTTGTTTATCAGAAATAAGGTGTTTCTTCCTGTGCATACTTCAGCTGACAGATGCACTCCTTATATGTATTGAGCAAGCATTGCCTATTTCTAAGTAATGAAACTCTACATTAGCTACTTTACATATTGAATGTGAGCACCATACCTCAGGAAAGAGTAGAAGGCTCCAAGTGTGGGACTCATGGGAAGGTTGTAATGATCTTCTGTACCCTTAAATGCGTGCTATCACTGTTTAACTTACATGAGATGAAATACGAAGAGATGTTTCAAAATTAAAAGGTGTTCTCAAATAAAAATAATTTCCTTTTTTATTATTCACTTTTTTTTTTAAGGATCCCAACCTGATAGTCTATATATAGTACCAGTGGCTTGCTGAGCAGCTCATCTCCCTTTGGTTCAGTAACTCACAGGATTAGGTATGAACAGCCAACTGTACATCTATGCATATCCTCAACAACGGAATCTCATGGGTTCCAAGGAGGAGAAGTAAAAATGAGAAGAGATTTTTTATGCTCTGTACTTTCATGAGAAAGGATTTGCTCAGGAAAAAAATCCAGTGTAATCTGAGTCAAGAGCTGAGGAGTGTAGAGGTTAATATGGAATAAGAGATTTATTATATTTTGTTCATCATTCTATTAAGCATTCTACCAAATATTTTCAGACTGCTAAGGCAGATGAAAATTTAATTTGTAAGTAATATAGCAGATTTCAAACTCAAAAGCCTTCACTATCTCAAATTCTGAAATTCTTGTACTGGAAATCAAAATGAACTCATGAACAGTCCAAAACTTTGGAACTACCTTTCTAAATATTCAGGAAATGCTTTTGTGGAAAAATAAAAAAAAGCCTGTTGTGGAAAAAGAATAAGCATGATCAAACTAGATGATACAATTCATTTGTCATCCTCATTAATAAGTAGATTTTCCTAATCCATTTATTATATGCAATATATAAACTTTCAAGAGGAATATAAATGAAATGCTTACTTTACATGTATCTATTGATGTAATGAAAAATGATACATTTTTCCATTTCATCAGTCAGAAGTTGAATCTTTAAACTTTTGAAGAAACAAAATTAAATACAACCCTTTCCCAATGTTGCTTACCATATCATAATCCTGTGCAATCTATCCATACATAACATAAAAATAAAATTGAACTTTGATTTTTGCAATCACATCGTACTTGTTTATTTAAAGGTCAATCACTGCTCTTAGAAATAAACCCATTAAAATGTTGTAACATAAAGATGTAAATTCCAATGCGTCTAAATCTGAAGTTATTATTTAAACATCAAATTATATTGAAGACGTGACTAAAAACTAAATAAGTTTCATCAGTATTCAGCTGGAAAGTCAAGATCAGAAAGTGAATATGTTTTTTTGGTGCAGTCTGATACAGTTGAGCTTGAAAATTTGGAAAATTCATGAGATTCTGTTTTTTAAAAAAATCTGGTATTTTCTGATATTCTGTTTCTTTTTTAAGATATGGATGGTCCTCTTGGCTGTAGCCATCTCAAAATGATTTAAGTAGGAAAATTAAATGAAACAAGACCAAAGTACCTCTGTGTGGAAAATAACAATCAGAACAATATAACTGTACTGTATCAGTTTGAAATGCTTTCTTACTTTATCCTGCTTGCTCAGTGGATATATTCCGCATCTTCTTCTTTAAAACAACCTCACTGGAAAAAATGAAAAGGATTGTATTAAAGATATAATGGTGTGGATATGGATAAAATTCATACCTAAAAGCAAACACAAAAGACAATCATCTGTCTTAGATGGAAGTCATGAGGGCTTCTATCTAAGCAACGGCAGTGGGTCTGGAGACTGAGTGTGCAAGGAACTAAAAGGAAAGATGAACTGAGACTGGAACGGATGCTGAGACAAGGTGCTTAAATGAATGGGGGAGTGCAATATCTGCCATCAAAGTGTGAGCTAGTAGCGTGTGACCTATTTAGCTTAGTGAAACAAAGGCTGAGAGAGGATAAGACTGCTGTCTATAAAGCCATCCGGATAGGGGTTTAAGCTTTGGGGAAGAAGAAGATGTTTAAGCAAAAGGATATATAAAGTCATGACTCTGAATACATTTAGTCTAAAAAGGTAGGAACATTTAAGAAAGTCAGAGCTCAAAAATGCATATATTTAACAGTGGACATAAAACAGAAGAGGAAAGCCTTGTATAAAAGTACAAAACAAAATAAGCTGTTAGTTTTGTGTGGCAAGAAAAAAGTGTCAAAAGATGATGCTGAAATCTTTGTTGTTGTTTTGCTTTAATTTTTTTAATGTATTATTTTGGCCACGGGAAAGCTCAGTTGTGTTCAGGTGGTTAATAAATACACTTAACATCATTGACAAAGATGTAAGACTCCCGTCTGGAAAGCAGAAAGAATGGTCAGATTATGTGGTTATTCAAATGGTTGGATTTGATAATATTTACTGGGGCTACTTAAAGTGAGGAGATTTTCTCTGAGAACTTAGAGAGGTGTCTGAGCTTCCAAATCCCACCACTCTGTCTTTAAAGCTAGGGGTGGTGGTGGGAAACAAAACCTGGAAAAACAAGGCCATGGATTTTGCTGGCTTATTTTCAGTTCCTGGAAAAAAGAAATATTACAGACAATTATAGGCTATTAAAATCACCTAGACCAGCATCAGCTCTAATGTTTGTAGCTTGTGGAGAGTGCAACAGAAAATTTTGTAATAGACGTGTATGTTTGTGTGAATGTGTGTGTTGAGTGTGTGTGTGCACGTAGGGCAGGAAAGCTGTAAGAAGACATCAGCAAACAAAACAAGAACAGTGTAGCTTTCTATCTAGATAATATCCCCAAGGCAAGGCTTTTAAATTATTATACATAAAAAAGGAGGAAAAAAAGGTCATTACCTTTTAAAGGACCTTGCCCATGCACCATTTTCGTTAAGAGCGCAGGTTGTTATAGATCCTTCTCTGTTGAGTTTGGGGATAAGCCAGCAAAATGCCCATGGAGCACCGCTGCAAGACAGCGAAGAACTCAGCAGTGCATTTACTGGTTCTATTTGTCAACTCAGAAAATCTGCTTCATTCAATCTCCTTGTAACAGAGGAATCTAGGCACACACTTACATGACAAATTCTAACCACTCATTTAACAAGTGATATCACAGGACACCAGGGTGTCCACCAGTTTAGGTGCTCAGTCCCATGTGTCATATGCCTGACTCTACCGCCTTGGGGCTAGACAGAGAAATCCCAGGGGGATTACAGCACCAGCACGTTGTACTTCCTCCCCCAGTCTGTTGTGGAGCTGGGCTTGCTTACAAGTGTACCATCTATGCTAAGCACAAGAGAGAAGTCAGACGCAGATTTTACCATAGGTTATACAGTTCTGGTCGGCATGGACATCACTACCCCCAAGGTAAGAGTCACCCTTTATGGAGATCATAACAGGAGATGATTAACTGACAACATGGATTTGTCAAGAAGTTGTCACATAAAACCAATCCAGTTTTCTTCTATAATTAGTAAAAAGGACAGGTAAATATACAAGTAGTAGACTCTCAAACTGTCTCACAGAATGACTGTTTAAATAAGTTAAGACAACAAAGTCCAGATAAAACTTACCAGATGGGAGCAAAACCACGTTGTAAAGCTGTTCTCAGAGGTTGTCTACAAAAATCTTTTTCTGTGTGTGGGTTGTATCACAAATGCTTGTCTACAATTCAGTTGATGTAAGAGGGAATAGTTTAATTAATTGCTTGGATGACATCATTGTTTGTTTCATATGCATTGTATTAAAATTGTCTTGAAAAAGTGAAATGCTCTGAGATAACATAAGATGCAATTTAATATGGAAATGTGGAATTCTATCTATAGGCAAGAAATCTTTATACATGTGGGATGGAAAATTAATAAATATATTACAATACCATGAAAAAAAATTGTGGGTCATATTGTGATCAGAAACTGAACTTAAGCCCTACAGCTGCAAAGATTCAAATGTCATATTGGCATGTTTGAGCAGAATACCTGAAGTAAAAGAAGATAAATAAACTTATATTGTATTCATGGCTTGAAGAGCCCTAGTTAGAATAATATTCTTAATTTGATCACTATATTTTACAAATAAAGTGACCAGATCTTAAGAGATGAGATGAAAGCAATAAGGATGCTCAGATGTCTACAAAAAGTGGAATGCTACAAGGAAAGTTTGAGAAAACTGGGGTTATTTAGACTAAAGAAAATAAGATATAGAAAATAAATTATAATATGTGAAAGATGCATACAAAATACAGAGGAAGAGAATAAAATACTCTTCATGTCCACAAAAATGGAGAAGTATTTTACTTAAAACGAGTGAAGTTTAAGTGAGGAATTACGAAAAACGTTCTAACAGTACATACAGTCGAAACACTGAAATAGATCACTTTTAATGTCTCCAAAATGGAAAGATTTTAATAATAGAAATTTATATGTTTCAAGAGTAACAGAAATACATTTTGCCTTGGCACACTGATATTGCTTAAGTGGAAATACTTTCCAGAATTGTTTACCTATGGAATAGAAAAAGGATATTAAACAGTAAGTTTTGGCATACCTTTCCAAGTATAGTCATGGTGTCAAAAATCCCAACCATTTTAAGATAAGAGTTTGACACATCTGTGAAAGAGATGGTGATGCTTTTGATTTTGGGGGACTGTACCCTGTTTTTCAAGCAGATAATTGGGACAGTTGCACAAAACTTGGCTTTGATACCTGTTTTCAGTTAGCTTCAAGCTTACTGAAAACAATGGGAAAAATCATACTTCACTCAGGTTTTATCAGACCTCCTCAAGTACTTTATACCTCAACCAGTTCAACTGAAGTAAGTGTATCAATTTGAAGACAGTAGGACTACTCATTCAAAATGTGAGTGGTAGCATTTGGCCTCGAATGATTACCTGAAGATCATTTGTCCTGGTTTCAGCTGGGATAGAGTTAATTTTATTCCTAATAGTTGGTACAGTGCTGTGTTTTGGATTTGGTATGAGAATAATGTTGATAACACACTGCTGTTTTTAGTTGTTGTCCTTATACTCGGTAGTTGTAGTGCTCATACTAGGCAGTTGCAGTGCTTCTACTCAGTCAAGGACTGTTGCGCTCTGCATGCTTGGCCAGCGGGGAAGGGCACAAGAAGCTGGGAGGGGGCACAGCTGGGACACTGGCCCAGCCTGGCCGAAGGGATGTTCCCACCACATAACATCATGCTCAGTACATGAACTGAAGTTGGCCAGGGGCGGGAATCGCTGCTCGATCACCAGGTGGTGAGAAATTGTTGCATTGTGCATCGCTTGTTTTTGTATATCCTATTATTATTAATATTGTTAATATTGTTAATATTGTTATTATTATTATTATTATTATTATTTCCTCTTTCTTTGCTGCCCTCTTAAACTGTTATCTCAACTTTTTTTCCAATTCTCTCCCCCCTCCCACCGCGGGGGGCAGTGGTGAGCAAGTGGCTGCATGGTGCTTAGCTGTCAGCTGCGGCTAAAGCACATCAGTTTTATACCATGAATGAATATAAATTAAGTGAAAGATGGACTGGAGGCTAGGGGTTTAAAAGGAGTTTGAAAGTGTAATGACCATATCGCAGTGACTTTCAAAAGAACTGGAACTTTATTACCTTAACTACCTTTGAGCACCACATGTCACAAAAGCAGTGTAAGAGTTCTGATTTAAGACACAGGATGTGTGCAGTTCTCCCTCACCTTTCTTTGGGATGTGCAGATATACAGAGCCCAGTTTAACTCCATTTCAAGAATGCATTTAGTTAGTTCAAAGTAATTGCCTTAATGCCAGTTCAGAAAGGACTCATGTAGGTATTTCCTAGCAAAATTTTAAATTGCAGTGGTAAATTGCAAATATCTCAAAGCATCAACAGAGGGTTTTGAAAAAGTCCAGGGGTCTTCTATAGCAAAAATACTCTGTCTTAAAAAACGTTCAGAATATTTTCTCATTTTTAAAATTGATTTTCAGGTGTACTTCCTAATCTGAATTTTATTTTCTAAATATAGGTGGTCGATTCTCATATTTCAAGATTTTCCTTAATTTCAAATATGGAGGTATTTCATTATGATTTACGTGAAATGCTCCATTTTGATTTAATAAAAATTTCTATCATTTTTGTGTTTATTTTACACTTAAACTGTGAAGTACAGAATGCCATCCTCCCATATCATATGTCCAAACAATTTTTTAGTAGTGTATTTAAACTCTCCATAGAGATTGTGTGCCACCTTTTTTCTCAGGGTGCATCAAGAATTATTCTTGATTAGGTATTACTCACTGGTGATGTTATTTAACATCACTGTCATGTGGACCCTATGACTACACTACATGTGTTTTATGGAATGTTATTGCAGACTGCCTGTGATTTAATCTGTTTAACTCAATGTCTTTAGCAGCTGAAGCACATTCGATGTGCTCATTGACAGCATCTTCCAGCTCAGCTTCATGCATAAGGAATTCACTTTGTGTACTCTGAGATCATGCTGTGATGGGAACAGATGTGAGGAGAATTGGAAATTCTCTTCAAAAGTGCATACCTGGTCTGAAATAAACATTAATGAATGAACTCCCCGTGGAAGGTGATTCCCAAGTGTAATTTTTTGTTAAGCAAGTAAAAAATATCTTTGGAAAATTGTCCAAGGGAAATTAAAAATGAGATTTAAGTTTTTATTTATTCATTTATGAAACTAATAATTTAGAGTGAAGGGCGCTAACTGTGCTGCAATATAGAACAATGAGGCCACATTCAGTTGAAAACAAGAATTAGCAATTGCTGTAGATATGTATAAGCTAATGTGTGAATTCTACAATGTATTTTAGAGAAGTTAATTAATGTAGTAAAAGTTGTGATCAGTGGCACAAAGACCAGCTGAAGATGAATCATCAGTGGTGATTCCCAGGGATCAAAAGTCATAGTCATGTTGGAGTGAGTTCATTGAAGGACCATGAAGATGATTAGGTGATTTTGAGAATTTGACATATGAAGAATGTCATATGAGAGAGATGGGGTTGTTCAGCTTCAATAAGAGAAGGCTCAGGGTGGACCAGGTCATCTTATCAATGTGTACAAATACCTTGCTGGTGGGTGGGGAGGGGGGTTGAAAGAAAATGAAGTTGCAACAAGAAGTCCAAGGGCAATCAAGAGAGACTTCAGGGCCTTGGGACAACTGGTTAAGGAATCAGGAGCACAAGTAGTGTTCTCTTCTATCCTTCCAGTTGCAGGGAATGATGAAGGAAGGAACAGGGGGAGCCAGCAGATCAATACCTGGCTCCAAGCCTGGTATCATGGGCAGAATTTGGGGTTTTTTTGATCATAGATCAGTTTATAGAACACTGGGCCTGCTGGCAACAGATGGGGTACACCTGTCTCAAAGAGGGAAAAAGATTTTTGGACAGGAGTTAGCAGAGCTCATTGAAAAAGCTTTAAACTAGATTTGAAGTGGGGGAAGGGATAAAACTAGGCTCTCTAGGGATAAGCCTGGGACTGGCATGCCAATGTTTGAGGGATGGTGTGCTAACGTGCCATCTCAGTGGAGGTAGATGATGGAGATCCATGCAGCAGCAAATATGCAAGGGTTATTGATGTGTTAGAAACCATGGAAGCACCTGAGAATGGTCATATAGGAATTAGCGCTTTCCCCACAAAAAAGATGGCAAGATCAATAGCCCCGCTGAAGTGCATCTACACCAACGTACGCAGCACAGGCAAGGAGGAGCTGGAAGGCATTGTGCTTCTGGAAAACTGATATAGTTGCCTTCACAGAAACTTGGTGGGATGACTCACACAACTGGAGTGGTGCAATGAATGGCTATAAATTCTTCAGAAGAGATAGGCAAGGAAGGAGAGGTGGTGGGGTAACCCTGTATGTAAGGTAGTGTTTTGACTGTCTAGAGCTTAATGATAGTGACGATAGGGTTGAGTGTTTATCGGTAAGAATCAGGGGTAAGACCAACAAGACAGGTATCATGGTAGGAATCTGTTATAGACCACCCAACCAGGATGAAGAAGCCGATGAAATATTCTATAAGCAGCTGGGAGAAGTCTGAGAATCGCTAGCCCTTGTTCTCATGGGGGACTTCAACTTACCAGATGTCTGTTGGAAATACAATATAGCAGAGAGGAAACAGTCTAGAAGGTTCCTGGAGTGTGTGGAAGATAACTTCCTGACACAGCTGGTCAGTGAGTCAACTAGGGAAGTGTCGTGGTTTAGCTCCAGCCAGCAATTAAGCACCACGCAGCCGCTCACTCACTCCCCCATGGTGGGACGGGGGAGAGAATCGGAAAAGTAAAAGTGAGGAAACTCATGGTTTGAGATAAAGACAGTTTAATAAGTAAAGCAAAAGCCGCGCATGCAACCAAAGCAAAACAAGGAATTTGTTCACTACTCCCCATGGGCAGGCAGGGGTTCAGCCATCTCCAGGGAAGCAAGGCTCCATCACGTGTAATGGTTTCTTGGGAAGACAGATGCCATCACTCCGAACGTCCCTCCACCCCTTCCTTCTTCTTCGTCCCAGCTTTATATACTGAGCATGACGTTATATGGTATGGAATATCTCTTTGGCCAGCCTGGGTCAGCTGTCCCAGCTGTGTCCCCTCCCAGCTTCCCGTGCACCCCCAGCCTGCTCGCTGCAGGCCAGCATGAGAAGCTGGACTGTCCTTGACTACTTAGCAACAACTCAAAACATCAGCACCTTATCAACATTTTCTCATCCCAAATCCAAAACACAGCCTCACGCCAGCTTCTGTGAAGAAAATTAACTCTACACTGGCTGAAACCAGGACAGGAAGGCACCCCACTGCCTCTGTTGTTTGTGAACAGAGGACTTATGGGTGATGTGATGGTTGGAGGCCATCTTAGGCACAGCGATTATGAAATGATAGAGTTTTCGATTCTTGGAGAAGTAAGGAGGGCGGTTAGCAGAATGGTTACCTTGGACTTCCGGAGGGCAGACTGGTCTGTTTATGAGACTGGTTGACAGAGTCCCTTTGTCCTGAAGACCAAAAGGTTTCAGGAAGTCTGGACATTCTTCAAGAGGGAAATCTTAAAGGTGCAGGAGCAGGCTGTCCCCATGTGCCAAAAGACAAGCCAACAGGGAAGAATATTGGGCTGGCTGAACAGAAAGCTTTGAATGGAACTCAGGAAAAAAAGGAGAGTTTATGACCTTTGGAAGAAGGGTCAGGCAACTCAGGAGGACTACAAGTATGTTGTGAGGTTACGCAGGAAAAAAATTAGAAGCCCAACTAGAACTTAATCTGGCTACTGCTGTAAAAGACAATTAAAAATGTTTCTATAAATACATTAGCCACAAAAGGAGGTCTAAGGAGATACTCCATCCTTGACTAGATGAGCGGGGAAACATAGTGACAAAGAATGAGGAAAAGGATGAGATACTGAATGCCTTCTTTGCCTCAGTCTTTAACAGTAAGACCAGTTGTTCTCTGGGTACCCAGCCCCCTGGGTTCAGCCTTCCTGAGCTGGAAGACAAGGACAGGGAGCAGAATGAAGCCACCATAACCGAAGGAAAAATGGTTAGTGACCTGCTACACTACTTAGACACTGACTAAACTATAGGACTGGATGGGATCCACACAAAAGTATGGAGGGAGCTGTCAGAAGTGCTCACCAAGCCGCTTTCCATCATTTATCAGCAATCCTGACTAACTGGAGAGGTCCCCATTGACTTGAAGCTAGCAAATGTGATGCCCATCTACAAGAAAGGCCAGAAGAAGGATCCCAGGAACTACAGGCCTATCAGTCTGACCTCATGCCAGGGAAGGTTATAGAGCAGATCATCCTGAGTGCCATCACGTGGCACATACAGGACAATGAGGTGATCAGGCCCAGTCAGCATGGGTTCATGAAAGACAGGTCCGGCTTGACCAGCTTGATCTCCTTCTATGACAAGGTGACACACTTTGTGAATAAGAGAAAAGCTGTGGACATTGTCTCCCTAGACTTTAGTAAAGCCTTTGACACTGTGTCCCACAGCATTCTCCTGGAGAAACTGGTTCCTCATGGCTTGGATGGGTGTACTCATCGCTGGGTAAAAAACCTGGCTGGTTGTCCAGGCCCAAAATGTTGGTGGCCAGTCACAAGTGGTGTTCCCCAGGGCTCAGTATTGAGGCCAATCTTGTTTAATATCTTTATCAACGAGGGATGGTCTGGAAGAGGGGATCAAGTGCACCTTCAGTAAGTTTGCAGATGACACCAATTTGGGTGCACATGTTGATCTGCTGGAGGGTAGGAGGGCTCTACAGAGGGATCTGGACAGGCTGAATTGATGGGCTGAAGCCAACTGTTCAACAAGGCTAAGTGTGAGGTCCTGCACTTGGGACACAACAATCCCATGCAACGCTACAGGCTTGGGGAGGAGTGGATGGAAAGTTGCCCAGAGGAAAAGGACCTGGGGGTGCTGGTTGACAGCTGGCTGAATACAAGCCAGCAGTGTGCCCAGGTGGCCAAAAAGCCAATAGCATCCTGGCCTGTATCAGAAATAGTGTGCAGCTGGAGTAGGGAAGTGATCGTGCCCCAGTACCTGGCACTGGTCAGGTTGCACCTCGAATCCTGTGTTCAAGACATGGAGATGCTGGAGCGTGTCCAGAGAAGGGCAACGAAGCTGGTGAGGGGGCTGGAGAACAAGTCTTCTGAGGAGCGGCTGAGGGAACTGGGGTTGTTCAGTCTGGAGAAGAGGAGGCTGAGGGGAGACCTCATTGCTCTCTACAACTACCTGAAAGGAGATTGCAGTGACGTGAGTGTTGGTCTCTTCTCCCAAGTAATTACTGACAGGATGAGAGGAAATGGCCTCAAGTTGCTCCAGGGGAGGTTTGGATTGGATATTAGCAAAAATTTTTTCACCGAAATTGTTGTTAAGCATTGGAACAGGCTGCTCAGGGAAATGGTTGAGTCACTATCTTTGGAGGTATTTAAAAGACATGTAGATGTATTGCTTAAGGTCCTAGTTCATTGGTGGACTTGGCAGTGCTAGGTTAATGGTTGGACTTGATGATCTTAAAGGTCTTTTCCCACCTAAATGATTCTATGGTTCTAAGACAGAGTCAGACTTTATTCATGCCCAGTGACAGTACAGGCAGCCAAGGGCACAAACTGAAATATGGGAAATTACATTTAAACATAAGGATATTTTCTTCACTATGAGAGTGACTGAAATTAGAACAGGTTTCCTAGAGAGTTGTGCAGTCTCCATCCTTAGGGATATGCAAACCCTGACTTGCAAACCACCTTGAGCAGCCTGCTGTAGCTCAACAGGGGGATGGACTAGGCAGTCTCCAGAGGCCACTTCCAATACCATCCATTCTGTGATTTTGTGATTCACTAAGTGCTTTGTTCCATCTGTGCCATGGCAGGGCACAGATGGAACAAATTTCTGTGTGTTTACATTCTTGCAGAGCACAGCATCCGGGAATTGTAACTTCTACCTAAAGGTAGTTGAAAATCAAACACCGGAGTGTATTTTCTGAGAAAATTATTTACAGTGTAGGTACCTTAGGTAATATTGCAGTGAGATGTGTGACTGTTCATAAAATGTTACTATCTCATGCATTGAAGTTAAAAGTATTACTTTAAAACAGGGGCCTTTCAGCTCTTTTAATTCCTGTTGCTTTTGAATTTGAAGAGACTATAATGTTTTTGAAAATTGTCTTTTACTTGTTTAAAGTAATCTAAACGATATTATTTACTTCCATTTGTGATGTTTAGTAATTAGCAATGTAGTCTTGCAACGGTTAAAGAAATGCTGTTTATAGCAACTACCATTATTTATATTTTTGATATATTTCCTTTAGCTTTCAGTACAGCAAGTTATAACTTGCAGCACCATGTGAGTACCTACTTTATACTAATACACAACTAAAGTGGCTGAAAGATGTCTTTCTTTAAATTTATTATATCCACAAGCTATCTTTCTAAACGTAACCTCTTGCTTCATGCACTTCTCTTCTCAGTAACATTTCTTTCTCAAATGTTGCCTGAAAGGTTATTACAGAACCCAGCAGCAAAGACAACAACGTAAAGTTAGAACTTTTTAATGAAGCACTAGGGCATACTGGAATACACTATAGAAAGTCTAAATGATAACTATTGTCTATTCCGTTTTGCTTTTTACATTTCAAGTTTCTAATAAGTCAAGTACAGAAAAAGCAGTTGTACAAGTTTTCACAGTAGGTGATAAAAAGAGGCCTAACCCTGACTGAAGGAAATTAATTAGAAGATACATCAATACACTTACTAATATCAGCCCTACAAGTTATCCATAAGTTATTCACAGAAAGTTCTGAAAACTGCTTGTAATGATGCACTTGGATGTGATTTACTACTGTTGGATGAAGATTTGAGAGCATACATTGCTTTGCTTAGATATCTATGCAGTCTTGCTCAACTTGAGGCAAATTCTCACATGGCCAATATTGCCGTTGTGAAGAAAAGGCTTGCAAGCATAACATTTTTGAAGGAGCTTTTTTGTGAAAAATTTAATGTAGAATTTGCTGAAGAAGAGATAACAATATGATGTAAATAGTAGAAACATTTTGTAAGTAATCCTTTTTTAAAATTCAGATTAATTTTTTATCTTACGTAGTATGATCTAAATTTAATAGTCATTATTACTCTTTAGTTATGTTCCAGAATAGTACACTTACCTATTGGCGTCTTAAAAACAATGTGATGCCAGGGTAGATTTGCCTTAATTATTCCCCAGTGGAAAGTCTCTGTTTCAATTACACCCATGTATCTAAACAGGCATTTAAACAGTCACAGAGAGCAGAATTTTCTGCTAGATTATTAAATAAGACATCAGTTCAGGGAAAAAAATGCCAACTTTTAAGCAGATTTTTTAATATAAGCCTATTCCTAGTATCTGTTAATTCGGACAATGGATGATTCATGAAATGACTAATTATTTTAGCAAGACACTTGACATCTGATTTTCCATTTTCATGTCTGCTACTTTTGTACCCCATGTAAAAACTTAACCTTTCAGAAAATATTACTGTACAAAGACTATAAAACTAGAAAAAAGCAGGTTTTTTGCCCCTGAAAAGGAAATCTCACCAAGATGTGCCCATCACTGGTTTGATCTACAAGAATTGATAAAATCACGCCGTGGTTGCCTGCCTGGCACTTACACTACTCATTGCCTCCTGCTGGTTCTCTTGGAGGTGGAGGATTCTAATGGGCACTGGGAAGGTTGCTGTGGTTTCCTCAGCCTTGCTGCTCCTGGGCTGCCAGGCTGGCAAGGTGGGTGCCTGACTCATGCTGCCAAGCACACTGAGAAGAAGCCAGCAAGTCTTCTCAGGACCTCAACAATGAGACTCTTAGGGGTCTGCAAAAGAGGTTATTGTCCTATCCTGAAAAATAAAATGATACTGCAGATCAATTACAAAGCACATGTCAATTAAAAAGCTTCAATCTGAGTGTTGTACATTACCAGCAAACCAGTGATAATCAACATCTAGTCCTATTCCCTTTCCTATTTTACAGGCTTTTCAAAATTAGGAGAAAATCACTGAAGCATTCAGTTACACTTAGTTATTTTGAGATATCTTTTTTTTGTCAAACTGAACTTGGAATTAGGGATGGACCTGATGCAAAATCCTATATCTGGGACGGACACCATGATGAGTTTCAAAAGTAAACACGGATTCCAAGTTAGCAGCTGTGCCTTATAAGATTTATTTGCAAAATTCTATGATATAAATTTTAAATTCAAATACCTTCCCTTGAAGGAATTGAAGTTTTTGGGTATTTTTGGTTTTGTTTTGGGTTTTTTTTCTCAGCAGATTAGTTACTCCATTTTTAAATCCTTCCCCAGAAATCTCTATATTCTTCTTCTGGTAAAGAAGAACTGGATGAAAATCCATTCCTATTCTATGCATTTATCTTTTAAATTGTTCCCTGGAATTGAACACAATCATTCAGGGTGCACTATTCTTTCTCTGAGGGTGTTAACTTCTGGTGAGTTAGACACTGAAAGACTAGAAAAGAAGGGCATCTTAACATTATCTAAATCTACCCTCTTTTAGTTTAAAACCATTAAACCTTGTCCTATCGCAACAGGCCCTGCTAAAAAGTCTGTTCCCATCTCTCTTATAGGCCAACTCTAAGGACTGGAAGGTTGCAAGAAGGTCTCCCTGGAGCCTTCACTTCTCCAGGCTGAACAACCCCAACTCTCTCAGCCTGTCCTCACAGGAGAGGTGTTCCATCCCTCTGATCATTTTCATGGCCTCCTCTGGACCTGCTCCAACAGATCCATGTCTTTCCTGTGCTGAGGGCTCCAGAGCTGGACGCAGGACTCCAGGTGGGGTCTCACCAGAGTGGAGAAGAGGGGCAGAACCACCTCCCTCGACCTGCTGGCCACGCTGCTTTGGATGCAGCCCAGGACATGGTGGCCTTCTGGGCTGTAAGCGCACATTGCTGGCTCATGTCCAGTTTTTCATCCACCAGTACCCCCAAGTCCTTCTTGGCAGAGCTGCTCTCAATCCCTTCATCCCCCAGCCTGTACTGATACTGGGATTGCCCCAACCCAAATGCCAGCACCTGATACTCTTCTGGCAGTGTGTGATTTTCCATAGCCTCAAACTTTATGTAAATGTAGAGAAAATACAGAGAAGAACACAGTGCCATACTGATAACCGTATATTCTGATAAAGAGGGTGTAACTACTTGGCTATATAACTACTTGGCTATATTTCACCTCAGGGAAATCTAAAAAGCCATAGTTTGCACGTAAGAGACCTGCTGTGATGTCCTGTGCCTTAATCTTCAACACCCATTTATTTGGCCATAAATCTACTAGCAATATTTTGGTCACCTGGTGCTATTATATCAATTTACTAAATCACAATACTTGGTAATTCTGTGGAAACACGGTACGCACTATAGTACTCAATGATGTGCACTGGAAATGAAAATAAGTAAAAAGTATGAGTCAAACGGTCCTCACCTGACCTCTCTGAAAGCAGCAGAGACACACGATTCTGATTTACTCTTGTTTTTTCTACTACATACATATGAACATATAATTTATCTGTTTGAGTTAATGAGAGTGTAAATTGTTGGGTATTGTAATTATCACTATATATGTAATTATGTATAATTATGTAAATATATATACTTTACTATGCAGATAGCTATACATATAATCATGTGTGCTATACATATAATCATGTATACTATACATGTTGCTTTCCCCTATTCTACCTATACTGTTCATGTTGTGCTATGCTTAATGTGTGTCTGTTACTAGACTGAGAAACACTGGATATAGTAAAAAATTATAGTAAAATTATAATACAGAGGCGCTGAGAATGAGAAGTACCAGTTTTGACACTCCAATAAAATGTATGTAATTTAATAACTTATAGAACACCAATTTGAGCTCTATCTAACAGTTGTATCACTGCATTAATTATCCTACGCTTATTCTTTCTGATCACACAAACTTAAGAAGACTGGGCAGTCACATAAAGGAAAAAGTAAACCATGCTGTTTATGTGGTGGATCGGCTGTTTTTCAGATGAGATGTAAAACAAGACCTTGTTTTATAACTTTCAAAGCACTTTATGAGATGTAGGTTCATGTCAAAATACCAAAATTGGACAAATAAATGCTGTAGATCTCATTTCGTTGAGAATCTCAGTTCACATTTCAGCTTCTAATTAAGAAGAAACCCTATACTTTTAGGTGCCTTGAAAGGTGCATCCTTAGAATGAAAGTGATCAAAATCTTGTATTTCTGCCTCGTATAACTCAATTGGTTTAGTTTAAATGAATTTAAATTAATTAAATACATTATTTTAATAAATTATTTCTATAAATACAAATTAAGTAATTGATATTTATAATTCTCTTGGAGAGTCTTTGATTAAATGTGCCATGCAGTAGCAACCAACTACCATTGCTGAAATTGTTCTTTTATAGTTTGGCAAATAGCATTCTTCTTTGGTTTTTCATTCAGAAAAAGCCAGTGTAGATGAGGTATACTTGACTTCTTGCTATTAGAAATATCAGTCATGTCATCCGTGCCATCATTAAGAGCTCACTAGAATGATTACTAGATACGTACTTTACTGATATTTATTGATAAAACAAAAAAATCAAGCAATTAAGGATGAGGTACAGTTACGTACCAGACAGTTATGTTTGTTCTCATCTATCTCTGAGCAGGTGGTACATGAAAACATTTGAACTTCAGTGGTGCTGTAGCAGGTGAAGAAAGGTTGTGTGAAAGCAAGGAGGATCCCTAATGGATCCTGTGGCCACAGGAACCTTTCACATCTGAGGAGATACTGCAGACTCTGTACAATGTAAGTTACTTTACCAGTCGATCTCCTTAGCCAGCTTAGGCTTACTTTCCTGCATTGGACCTCAGAGGCTGACATCTTGATTCATGCTATGGTGGCGTAGGTTTAACCACAGTCCAGCTTATAGAGAATATGTTCTATTAAAATGCAGTGGTTTAGCAATGAAACAGATTGGATTCGGGCCTTAACGGGCTCCTTGGCCCCAAGCGGTGTAAACACTAATATACAAACATATGAAATCGAAGCTAACAAATGAGACAATCAGGTAGAATATGTTGACTTATAAATAAACATCAGCAAAGCTCCTGAAGAAAACACTACCCATGAATAGCTAACAGACATAATGCTTTAAGAAAGAACAGGAGAAGCATAAAGTTGCCAAAGAGAATCATTCAAAAGTTACCATAGTTTGCCCTCTTATGCATATGTATTAACATATAAAATATTGAAATATATGAAAACTATGAATTTACACAATTTTCCCCCACACTCTGATATCATTTAGTACATGGAATGGATGGTGCTTACTTAATGAGCAGCTATTCAAGATTTTGTTTCCCCTGTGTGCCTCCAGGTTTTATTTATTCTGGAAATGTTAAATCTGCTCTAAAGGCAGAATTATTAATTTTCTCATGGTCTAAGCCCACTCTCCAAAGAAGTACTTGAGTGCTTTACAGAGATGGGGTTTGACACAATCCTGTCAGGTATTTAATCCATTGTCTACTTTATGATGGTCTCGAGAAGGCTTCTCTGGAACAAAGTACTATTTTAGTTCCAATTTTACCTGACAAATTACAGAGACAAGGAAGAGAGTGTGTGCAAATTTTCAGTTTTCATAATGAAATCTGTAAAAGTAGAAAAATCTGGAGCAGGTGAGGTAAATGAGGTCATTCCCTTAGGGAAATGCTTCTCAGGGAATGAAGCAGTGTCAGGCAGATTTTTTAAAGGAAATGCAATCAATCTTCCCATTGATTTATATTTATCCTTCTCTAATTCTGTATATCATTTAAATTTAAATCCATCTACCATCTACTGCTACAATTTCTATCTACTGGAAATTAAAATCCAGTTGTTTACCTCATGCTGAATTATTCTATTTAAGGATACTTCATTTATGATTAATCAGAAATTGCAATTGAGTGAGCTAGGTATATTCATTAATAATGCACATCGATGGAGCCTACTAATCCTAGCCCAGAGATTTTAATGTTCTCAAACTCCCTCACTGTGTATGTGCAGATATTTTGTGTCCAAACCGTTTTTTTTTTTACCTTACTTCCTATTCAACCCTGTAATTTGTTACTCAATTCCTAATTAATATTAATGACTCAGTTTACCCTTGGGAAAATATTCAGCAAAGCAAAAACTACTGAATGCACATGGCTCATTAAAGTCACATGACTTTAAATATTTGAGAGGATACTTCAAAAACATAAATAACTCATTAAAGTAGCTACATTGCCTTCCTCCTTCAGTGGTTCCCTGTTCTATACAAAAGCTGTCTGCTGTGTATGTAGGAATGTATTTAATCTTGTTCTTTAGCTACCATAAAAGCACACTCATGAAATTTATACTTTCACACTGTATTTTTGAGAACTAAAATCATAGATTATATCATATAAAATCATAGATTAAAATAGCCATAAACTGGAAGGAAGAACTGATTTGTTAAATAAATTTAAAAGGATTAAAGAAAATATCTTGAGTTGTGCATGTTCTCTTCAATAAATACCAGGTTCAATGAACATGTGCTGCCAAATCCACAACTTGACCTGCATGACTTGGTACTAAGTACACAAAGAGACAGGAAAATAAGCATAACGTTTAAATTCAGCAATCTCCAAGTTCCCTGGAAGTCCTGAGTTAGAGAAGTTTTCCAAGACAGGCTATAGAAAACATGCTTAAAAATAATATCCACAGATGCCAGTGTGAAGGCTGCCTGTGCAAATAAGCAGAAAATGCTGCAGAGAATCCCACAGCTTATATGTATTTAGGTGCTCTTTGGTACTCAGATACTCTTAGATATTAATATCAGATGTATCTATACTGTATATATATGATATTGTAGATATGTGATACTGTATATACAGGATAAGCATCTCCAGAAGTGCGATGTACCAATCCAGTCTGACCATTGTCACAAAGCAAAAGGTTGACTTTGTTGTCAGTCTAGGCACCAAGGACGCAGAGGACCTGTATTTAGACCTGTCCTCTGCCTAGTCTATAACAGAGACATGGACTCCAACCCTGACACAAACACTTGGGTGGTTTGGGTCATACCCAGAGGTGTGAATTTACTAATTTTCAGAATACAGCCCTGGGACGGTGTAGGGGTAGAGGTGTGATCTAAAAAAACCCATGGATGGTGGATATTGGGAATCAGATGTGTGAAGTCTCACGTCAAGGCCAAGGTGAAAAATGACACAGTTTCAGAAAACATTTTTCTCCAAATGAAAATGGTATTTGGAGAAGGTAGAGTCAGGGGAGGTAAGAACTGGCAGACACAGCCCAATTTTTTTTTAGACCATCAACTGAAGCCGAAAAGGAGCAGGGATTGCAGTGTTCTTAAACATAAATCTATAGGAAGTAGTCTGCACCCATAAGAAACTTTACGGTTGCAGAGAAGAGGACATTACCTTTGCTGGTATCAGCCCAGTTGCCTGGGGTAGCAGGAAAGTGCTTGCAACACCCACACAGCATCTCAGAAAGTCAATGTGGTGACTGCTCAGCTCTCCTCCACTCAGCTCAGGGTCATCCCTGGAAAAAAACCTCCCTGTTTCAAGCACAGAACTAATTACTTCTACATTGCCAGACAGAGAAAGCAGCAAAATGCCCAATTGCTTCTGGATTCTCGGGAGGAGCAGAGCCTCACTAATATTCCTCTGCACCTGGGCGAGTGACAGGCTGCTTTATAAGCTTCAACATTGATTAGCTGCTATAAGTATTTTTTTCTCTCTGAACATAAACACTGGCTGGTTCCAAGCAAGGAACTGAAGAATTACATCTATTTGCTGGCAGTATATATTTCGTATCATTCCCAGGAAAGACTTTAATTTGAAACACACAGGCAATCGTTTTTGTCGAGTGGCCTTATTATGGTTATTATTTGTTGTGTACTGTTCTCAACACATTTATGCTAAGATCTGGGCCTGCCTAAATGACCTTGCAGTACACAGGATCACTCCACACCCAGAGAGGAAAGACCTTTTTCTTTCTCATGAGTGGTTTGGGTATTTCTGAACAATTAGTTATAGACATCTACATTTTCTTACTTTACTTCACAGAGAAACTTCTGGTTTATCAATAAAGTTTAGGTACTTCACTGGAACAAATTAGAAATTTGGTAACTGAATGCTTTTATTGTAGTTTTGGTATGCTCACTAAGGATCAGTTTTATGTTGTAAGATCTTAATTAATATTGCTTTTATTTTATTGATAGTTGATAAACAAATAGTGATTAGTTTCTGGCTAATAACAGAAAACCAACACCAAAAATAATATAAGAATGATAAATGCAGGAAAAAGAAGGACGTGAATAGTAGAATGCGTTTTGAATTCTAATTGTGTTTCTACTATAGCCAGATGGTTTCAGTGAAGTTACTGATTTCAAAAGGTCTTGAATGGTAACCTAAAAACCTTTCAGCAGTACAGTTTAAACTGCAAATATGAATATGAAGATAATACAGGAGTTGGAAGAAACTTTGTGCACATTAATGTACTTAAAGAAAACTGTGTTTCTGCTTATGACCTTAGCCAGCATAAAAATCCATGTATATTTATAGCACTTTAGAAAACATGTCCCCTTAGCGGCAGCAAAGCTCAATGGGAGAATTCATGGTGTAACAGCATAATGTGCTAATAGCAACGACTCTACCTGGCCGAGTCTGCTAATTGTGTCCCTCTGGATATGGGGGCCCCGTTCGAACACATTCAAATTGTCCTAGACTGCATATGCCTGGAGGTATTCCAAGCTCATTCCACTTCATATATGCTCTAAAAATAAACTCAGAGTATTGCACTTCATTAATTTAAAAGCACTTACAAGTGGTATGCTCAGTTTAGGGATTTAGTAATGTGAAATACTACAGGTACCATGTAGTTTCTTTCCAGAGAGCTCCTAGGTACAATCCAGGAACGAGGCAAGTAACTACCTATATAATTATGCTGAATACCTTCACAGGGCAGTGAAACTTTCCTTACAAACACACATAATCCAGATGACCTTAGGTCTTAGTATGGTGTACCTTACTGTCCTGTAACGTCTCTCACATAAGGAACATATGTAGGAACAGGTTACTGCTATTGCTATTTTAACATCTAATTTTTCTGCATTCATAGCAATGTCCTGAGGCTACTAGCTGAGTAGTTGTACTCCACTTGGCATATTAAGCTTATATATATTAAGAAACTCCTGCCAAGGAGTTCTGAGACAAAAGAGACCAGATGAATATAAGAAGCAGAGAGGAACAACTCTGGATAATGGAGAGACTGCTCTGTGTCATCAGCTGCAGTGAGAGAACAGTGGCAACACAGCCATTACTTTTAAGCAGCATAGTTTTCATGTCAGTGATTTCTATGGCTTTTGAGTTGTTTGACATGTGTAAAAACAGCATGCAGTATAGTGGACTTCAGTAGCTGACTGGTTAAAGTGCTTAAAATATTATCTAAAGTATTGATTAATAGAAATATTGCAGTAGTTCCCAAATATTTTTCTTAACTTTTCCCCCTACAAAATTAATTCCTTAAAATCCACTTTGGACAGATTCTCTCTTGTTATCACGCTTGGAAAACCATTTGTGAAGGAACAGGAACAAATCCATCTTATCAAACCAGATAGGCAGAGATACACACTTCATGTACTCTGAGACACAGAGGCTTAAAAGGTATGATGTTGGACATCTATGGCTCTGAACTCTGGAATTTCCAACTTGAAAGTAACATCTTCAAGTTCTTCCAAGAAACTGGAGGAAAAGATGTTGGAAAGGGAAAAAATACAGAGAGGGTGGGGAAAAAAAAGAAAATCTATAATAGAAATTGCTTCTTCTGCCTTAATACATAAAATGTTGAGTTTCCTATCAGTTGCACAGGTACAAATCTCAGCTGTTCCTGAAATGGCAGGACTGTAACTGACAGCAAAATCCAGCAAAAATAGCTATATTTTGTATTGTAGCCACCTCACAACAAGCACTGTCCTTTAGAAACAAGCCTTTGGAATTGAATGTTCTTTTGCTGCCTCTTATCAGAGGACAGCAGCCCACCAGAGCTCTCTGCAGTTTCCCAGGGGTGCCTGCAGACATTACAAGACATGAGCAGGTCAAGGCACATTAAAACATGAGAAAATCCTGGAAAGATCACAACAGAATTTACCTTTAATTGTCCTCTTCAGGCAAAGGTTCTTGCATAAATTCAACTTCATGCACACTTGCCAGCAAGTTTGTAGAGTAAAAAATAAATCTTTTTCAGGGATGAATACTAAATCCAAATAAGATAAGATAGCCTGGAAGTACAGACACATCGACAATGTCACAGTATTGCTGCTGATGGGGAGGAACATACAAGAAGAAACTGAAATACCACTTATAAGGGGAAGAAGTAGGACTGTGCAGTAGTTAAGGTTATTTTTACAAGTGTTTAATATTTGTATTTTGTAAGCCTTAATTTGCCTAGGCATTAAACAGGCCCTTACAAACTGTATCAACTAGTAATGTTTTCAAAAGTGCTTAGGCAGCATAGGACCCTCATTTTTGACGTAGGCTCAGATTTAGAAAAAATGCATAGGTGCCTAAAGGAGCATAAATGAATTTTTGACAGGACCGTTCCATTGAGGCCATTAGTGTAAATGGCAGCACGAAAGAGCATTCACAGAAGCCAACTTCAGCCTCGCAAAGCTCGTTTCCTCAGCCACCCCGCATAGTCAATGGGAAAGAAATCTCCTCCTGAGAGTTATTAGGAGCAAGCGATGTGTCTGTATTAAGGGATGCAGTGAGTGCGCCCAGCCTCAGTTTTGGGGTGCGACCATGCACCCCGCTACATTCCTGAATTTTCCTGTGAAGAAAAATCAATTCAAGGTGTTGAAAGGCCCCAGGCACTCAAAAGGAGAAGGGAAACAGGCTGGAGGGTTGAGGAAGGTAAAAAATATTTTAGATTATGAATGCTGACGGGTGGCAAATAATTGTGTGTATGTGAGAATGTCTGAAACGGAATGTTTGAACTCCCAAGCACAAGCCTACTGCCTGCTACCTGTTGTGGTTTAACCCCAGCCAGCAACTGAACCTCACACACAGACACTCGCTCACTCTCCCACAGTGGGACGGGGGAGAGAATTGGAAGAGTAAAAGCGAGAAAACTCGTGGGTTGAGATAAAGACAGTTTAATAAGTAAAGCAAAAGCCATGCATGCAAGGAAAGCAAGATTCAGTCACTACTCCCGATGGGCAGGCAGGTGTTCAGCCACCTCCAGGAAAGCATCACATGTAGCTGTTACTTGAGAAGACAAACACCATCACTCTGAACATCCCACCCAAACATCTCCCCTTCCTTCTCCTTCCCCCAGCTTTATATACTGAGCATGATGTCATATTGTATGGAATATCCTTTGGGGCAGTTTGGGTCACCTGTCCTGGCTGTCCCCCCTCCCAGCTTCTCACTGGCAGTGCACGAGAAGCTGGAAAATCCTTGACTAGTGTAAGAACTGTTTATCAACAACTGAAACATCAGTGCGTTATCAACGTTATTTTCATACTAAATCCAAATCACAGCCCCATACTAGCTTCTATGAAGAAAATTAAGTCTATCCCAGCCAAAACCAGCACACTGCCTATGACTGGTACAGGCTGGCTGTGAATTTTGATAACACATGGAACTAGAAAGAAGTGACACATACAGAATCATTTAGTTAAAAAGAGACATGAGGCAGGACCACCAGTTAGGAGACAGACCACATGTTGTTCTTCTGCAGAGTGTTCAAATGGCGAAAAACAGACTAGCAAGTGGGGAGAAGATTCTGGCAAAGGAGAAGAGTCTAGAAATGTACCAACAAAGATGCGATGAGGCCTGAGATCAGTAGCTGTGATCAGCTTCATGGCACACAGCTGACATGACTCTGCCCAAGTTTCCCAGCACTGGGAAGTCAAGACTTGAGTGAATGTGGCTTTGGAAAGTGTGTGAGTGTGTGAAATAATCAAGGAGGGTAGAAGCCCTAAGCTTGGAAGGTCTTAAATAAATCCCAGTATTCAAATCCATACAGGTTTTCATTAATTTTGCCTCACCCATGAAAAGGGTTCACCATGAATAACCATGCAGGATCAACAGGCCTTACATCATCTTCTTAAAAGTTTTTTCAGTCTTGACGTATGACAAGGGTGCCCGTCAAAGTCAGTCTTTACTCATGTTAGTAATGCTCTGCATTCAGAGACAGAGGGGGAGTCTCAAAGCCCATAATGCTAAAAAGTGTAGACTAGATTCATAACAATGTTTGGAACAGAGTCTAAAGTAGTGTTAGGTCTAGTTTTGACATTGCCATAGCTGAATACGTTTCTATCATTATTTTGGTTAGTGATACTTTTTTGAGTTTACTTGCGTTCAGCTGCTGAAAAAAAATTCAGACAGTTCAGGCGGTTTGCGCTGGAGGTCAAGGGTAAGCAGCAGGAACCGTTTCAGTTTCATATCGTTTCATAGTCTTCTGAGATTTTTGGTTTTGGTTTTTTGTTAGTTTGTTTGTTTTACAGTTGTCTGGCAAAGTTTTTTACTTGAAGCTTGCCAGGTTAAATTACACCAAAACCAAACTGCTATGAAAGAAGGGATCAGATCTCGAGATGCAAAACTATAGACTTTTGAACAACTCTACTGCTCTCTTCAGCTTATCCTCTGAGATTTTCACCCTCTGTATGTTTTCCATAATTGCAATGTTCAATCATCTCATAGACATTATTTCACTGTTTTATTGACTGAAATTATGCCTCCTATTCACATCTGATAATAGTTACGATTTTGAGTAATACAATTCAGACACTTCACAACAGTAGCATCAAGAGAAGCACATTGTAATTATTTTGCTAACACTTTGTTGCTGGTGTCATTTTATCTCTCATCCCTGCATGCTCTTTCTGTACATACACATCCCATGATATACGCTTAGTATTAGAAACAGGGAAACAGCAATGGAGTGGGAGTCCTCTTAAAGCCATGTGTTTTGACCTAAGTGTTTTGTTATCACCAAAACCACTTAATTGAATTTTTTAACTTTGTCAGTCATTCATTTGGGGTTAGTTCTTCTCAGCTGCAGTGGGTTTATGCCTGATGCAGTTCAGAAGGGGAAAATGAGGTGGAAACTCGCTCAGGACTGACTGCTATTCCAATTTCACCCTTCTGGCATGCTTCCTCTCTTCCTTTTAGCAAAGAAAAGTATGTATTTTAAATTAGCAATTTAGCTTTATGCCACATAAAAATGCACGTTAAGTCACATGTCTTGTATGGCTAAAAAGGAGCTAGAAAATACCTGAGAAATTATGAAAGTAAAGAAATTATAAGTATACCTATAACATCCAGGACAAATACTGGTATTTAAGTGACCCAGGGAAGGTAACTCCAGGTAGATTGGTCCAGGGTCTCAGAAGCCAAACCAAAAGGTTTTCTAATTCTTAGATTGAACCCTTATTGAACTTAGACCTATTCTTTCCCCAGCAACTTCAAAGAATGAATGACTCCTGTTTTTTACATACTACATTTGCTCCATGTAAAAAAAACAAAACCAAACTTTATATTTTTCTTACAAGACATGTTTTCCACAACTCTTAGGTGTTTCTTTCCTTTAGGATGTAAAATTCATTTACATATTTTTTAAAGTTGACACAATAAGACACATATTACAAGAGTTGTCTAACTAGTTCCTAAAGAATAGATATACTACCTTTTTTACACCCTACCTCAGTATTAGATTTTTATTCACGCAGAATGAGGTTTTTCCTTTTGGCAATAACATTATAATATTGACTATTATTTCGCTACCTATCGGCTTGAAGGTCCAGATGCTTTTTTTCTATATTATTCTATCTATATTATTTAGCCTTTTCTGTTTTGTATTTGTATGTTTGTTTCTCCTTCCTAGCGGAAAGCTTGTGTTGTTTCTTTATTAATGTAATTGTCTTGATTTTGGACCCCGTTTCTTAAGTGGACAAGTTTATTTTTAACCTCTGACCCTTTCTTATGATGTCCTTTATATGAAATAATGTCAAAATATTCCAAAAGGTGGAATCTTCTGCATAAAAGCTGACTGACATAATGTATATACCCACTTTGCTACCTGGATGCAGATATGGTATTCCTCAAGGGAATTCCCATTAGCAGATGAACACATACATAAGATACAGGCACAGACATGATGTTTATAAGCTCAGACCACTTTTTAAGCTCAACGGAAGTTAGCTTTAGTTCTAGTCATCGCTCTGCTTTATGGGTAGTGTGAGTAGGTTATGTGCTTACACTGTGCAGAAAAAGTCTTTCTGTCACAACTAAGAAATGCCATGCTTATGGCTGCTGTCCCTGATATCCTTGTTATGAACATTATTACGTACATATTTTGGCTTGACTTTGGCGTAATCATGCTGATAAGCTCTCTCTGTTGGGTCATTTATTTGCTATTGTCTTGTTTATCCCCGTTTTAATTTCAGGTTACGATGGCAACAGCTTGTACTGTCTGAGGCTTTACAACATCTAGTGCATGCTTACATAGGGGGAGAGGGGAAACTAAATACTCGGAGGTAAAACATTAACATGCAGAGGTTCATTTTCTAGTTCAGTGCCATGAGAGGGAGAGTCAATATAGGCACAGGCATAGGCACAGGCATAGGCACAGGCACAGGCACAGGCATAGGCATAGGCATAGGCATAGGCATGGATTGCCATCACCACCAAGAACTGTCTAAAAATAAAAGGTGTTAAGCTAGTAATGCTGCATGCATAACTACACTTTGTAATAAGAAAAGGCAAAACCAGCATGTGGCAATATGTGGTCATATGGACATTATAATTTGCCCAAGGTTGATTTAAATTTAAGCTCAAGGTCAAAGACGTGAAATACAACTCTTAAAAAATTAAATTAGCACATATCTGAAATGTTCTATCCTGACCTGAAGCAGATAGAATACCTCCATCGATTTTACTGGAAAAAATCCAACTCCTATCACTTGGGGAATCTGTCCTCTCATCGGCTCTGATGATCTGAGAGGCATTGATGCCTACTAAAATTAATGGGAATTGCTGATGTTCTTGGAAACAAACCCTGTAGAGTTGCATTATTTTAACTTTCTACTTTTTTCTTTTTAATGTGTTAGCAATTCTTATGATAAGGTCCTGCAGAAGGACAATATCCTGCAAAGCAGCAAAATTTCATCTTCTTGTGGCAACCACTTCAGTGACAACCACTTTTCCTCTGAGGAAGTTATTCTACAATGCATGGAAGAAAATACAACCACTTTCAGTGAACTGACAATGAGGTTGTGAACTATCATCAGAAAAATATTTTTCAACACTGCCATTTATAATATTTGAAGTATGTTCTGAAAGCGTCTGGTTTTACCAAAGTTGAAAAACCTTCCTAGAATTTTTTTTCCCAAAGAGAATGTTATCACCAGTAATGAAGTATTGTTTTAAAATTTCTTTAAAGTAATGCATTTGCATATATTTTAATGTTAATCAATATCTAGCTTTTGGGAAGAAAATTCTCTGAGCACTATTTATGTAGCAGTGTGTAGGTGTGGTTGTGAGTGAGCAGAGCACGACCTTTCCAGAAGATGGATCAGTCCATAATGTGGTTTTTAGAGAGACATTTCAGGAACAGATACCCAGACATCAGTCTCTTCTAGTGTCCTTGGCAGAAACATTGCTGAAGGTGACCAAACAGCTGTTCCAACTCTGGTGCACAGTGGGGTCAGCTCAGCTCTTACCACAGGCACAGGCTAATACAGTTGTAAAAAAATGGCTTCTCTCATTTAAGGCAAATTTTATTCTCTGATCAGCAGCAAGGGGAGTAGTTAGTTAGTGTTCTTTAGATCTTTGAGTGTTAGAGGTAAAGACCTTTCTCCAGCCTTATGCAGCTTATCTTGGATTCCATATATTAGTACTTAAAAGTCCATTAATCCTGACTGATCGTGCTTTACTAGAAACTTTGAAATAAGAAGGCAGGGTAACTGCTGAACAAAACAGAGGGTATCCACTTCTTACCCGATATTCCACCTGACATTTCAGTATCCAGCCTCTCTCAAACAGTGTAGCTGCAGCAGCAGAGACAGGGAGATATGGAGTGACTGAGTCACCTCTGACATTTATTTTGAGTCTTGAAAACAATATTATGCATTTACAGTGCAGTCATTTTTCAAATTGAATTTATCCTTGTGGACTTTTCCGGCTTTCTCTTTACCAGATGATAAGACTGTTCTGAGTTTTGCTCACATTTATTTTCCAGTCGTGCTTCATAACCACTTGCATGTGTCCCATTCAGAAGGAGGAATTTTGTAAGGGCAGATGGACCAGTCCATCCAGCTGTGCCTGTGAATGGCAGGAAAGGCCAGTACATGGTTCAAGTCACTGATGCACTGGCTTAGCAGTCCATCACTGAAGAACAAAAACATTATTAGTGCATTAGATTTAGTGTACTGATGAAATAACTGTATATACAGTACGTGAGGAAATTTCAGCCCACTAAAAAAAAATAAATAATTTGGTTTGCTTTAAATTCCTTCAGATTATCAGTTGGTTTTCCCACTGAGCAATTTTCTTCTGTAAATCCAACAGCCGCTTTAAGAAGTAGGCAACTGATTCATCCAGCTAGTGTTTTCCTGTAACTGCTCTGAATTAATTCTGCACATTGCTTTACAACCAAATTCCAATTACACAAGAAGTTGCCCAAATAATATGAAACTTTGCACAAAAACATATGGTCTACACAAATCCATTCTGTATTATGCTTAATATATTACCTAACATAATACAATAATAATATATTACGACTGCAGAAGTAGCAAAAATTCTGATTTCACATGTAAAGAAGCTATGAAAGTCTTATTAAAGAAGGAGACCCGCTGTAGTTTGCTAGTGTCTCAGCTTGTTGCTTTTTAACTTTCATTGAATGTCTCAAGTCTTAGAACAAGAGTTGTGGTATTGAATTGGTGATAGAGCACTTTCTCAAAATTTCTATCCTTTTTTCTTCCAGTACTATTTTCTGTGGCAGTTTTCTGATTATCTAAAATCCACAGCAAACCTTATACCATTTCCTATAGCAGCAGTGTGCTATGACAAGAAGCAAAAACCCAGTCATCCATGTAATATTATGTTTACCCACTATAGCATATATAAATTATACAGTGAGGCAAATGTATGTACTGTTTGGGCTAAAGTTTTATGAACATTTTTGGACATTCTTGATGTTAACATTCAAAACCAATAAATTAAAAGGTGATTATATTTCAAGTCATGGCAAATCTCTGGAAAATGCCTCTTTCAATCTCTGGAAAATGCCTCTTTCACTTGAAGAATTTTTAATTGCTTGCTTGAACAAAAACCCTATTATTTATGGATTAAAAATGAAGTCTGTCTGTATTTGTGTGAAGCACGGTGTAGTTTTTCGCTGCTTTACATCAAGTGAATGTCTCATGTCACTCCTGAAGACAAGGTCCATCCAGCTCATATAACAAAGAGCAGAATGTGCCCCATGCCTCCTCTGCCCCTCAGGTAAAATTCTATTGTTCTTCCTATAAACTGTCTGCCAGCTTCGGGTGGGCAGAAAGAGAAATCAACCAATTTATAAGCTTTTTTTTACTAAATCAGTTATTTATAGCTCCAATATCACAATATTAATATTTAACCTTTGTACAGCATCTTCCATCCCGATTGTCGTGGTTTAGCCCCAGCTGGCAGCTAAGCCCCACGCAGCCACTCGCTCACTCCCCCACGGTGGGACGGGGGAGAGAATCGGAAGAGTAAAAGTGAGGAAACTCATGGTTTGAGATAAAGACAGTTTAATAAGTAAAGCAAAAGCCGCGCACGCAAGCAAAGCAAGACAAAAAATTCATTCACTACTCCCCATGGGCAGGCAGGTGTTCAGCCATCTCCAGGGAAGTCGGGCTCCGTCACGTGTAATGGTTTCTTGGGAAGACAGACGCCATCACTCTGAACGTCCCTCCACCCCTTCCTTCTTCTTTGTCCCAGCTTTATATACTGAGCATGACGTTATATGGTAGGGAATATCTCTTTGGCCAGCCTGGGTCAGCTGTCCCGGCTGTGTCCCCTCCCAGCTTCCCGTGCACCCCCAGCCTGCTCGCTGCAGGCCAGCATGAGAAGCTGGACTGTCCTTGACTGCTCAGCAACAACTCAAAACATCAGCACCTTATCAACATTTTCTCATCCCAAATCCAAAACACAGCCTCACGCCAGCTTCTGTGAAGAAAATTAACTCTATCCTGGCTGAAACCAGGACACCGATACATTTCACAAATGTACTCCCAGAAATGTACCAAACCTGGAGGACAGAGCAACAACCTTTTGCCGAGAGCTGCAGGCATTTTAACTCAGAACACTTACTACTGAGGCCCATATATAGTTCATGATTTGCTTCTACTTTGTATCCAAAGGATGATGCACTGAATATATCTGCTCGGTCCTACCACATAAAGGAATAAACTGCAACAAAAATATACAGTCAGCATTTTTCTCTACTTTTTAGCAGGCCCTGTAGGCTGGATTGACAAGTGTTAATAGACAGCTTCAGTGGATAGTGTAGATGGGCTTTCCCATGTGTAAAAAGACAGCTGAGGCAGCACAGGTCCTCCAACATCCTCTGAAATCTCTTTTAGTGAGCCTTTCACAGCTTCTTTGCATGTGAAATCAGAACTCCTACTGCTTCTCCTGCACAGCTGTATAATTGTGGGTGCTGTATTATTCACATGTTCTTGTGCTGGGATTTCTAGGACAGACTTCTGATTTGAACATCCTTAAGTATACAGGTCTAAAGCTCAATTCATGTACCCAAGTGTGTGTGCTTCACATATTCACAAAATGTGGTAGGACAATGTTTTTTTCTCTACAGGGTGAACCGAAACAAGTTATTCTGTGAGTAGCATAGCTAAAACTGGTTTTCTTTCCTGTGTTAACCCTGAGAGCCCTCGTTTGCCATGACATTCTCACCAGGAATCAGATGGCAGCAAGGAGCACAGTCCCTGTTGGGCTGGCTGGGGCTTACCTGATAAGTGTTCAGCAGGCTGCTGACACACATAAAGCACAATGGTTGTACTCTGCCTGGTTTCCCTTCAAGGTGAACAATCAGACCAGGTCAATACCATCAGTGCAGCTATCAATTATGATGCAGTTTGCAGAAAAAAAATTATCGTTGAGACTGTCATACATGTCTCATTTTAATATTCCTTGGAATTTCCCTGTGAACATGGATTTCATAACAAAATCTAAAGGTTTTTCCACCTTGTATATAATCACAGAATCATACAATCTTTGGATTGAAAGGGACTTTTAAAGGTCATCTAGTCCAACCACCCTGCAATGAGCAGGGACATCTGCAACTCGATCAGGTTGCTCAGAGCCCCGTCCAACCAGAGCTTGAATGTTTCCAGGGATGGGACATCTACCACCTCTCTGGGCAACAGGTGCCAGTGGTTCACCATCCCCATTGTCAAAAATTTCTTCCTTAGATCGAGTCAAAATCTACCCTCGCTTAGTTTAAAACCATTACCCCTTGTCCTATCACAACAGGCCCCGCTAAAAAGTCTGTCCCCACTTTTCTTATAGGTCCCCATCAGGTACTGGTAGGCTGCAAGTAGGTCTCCCCGGAGCCTTCTCTTCTCCAGGCTGAACAACCCCAACTCTCTCAGCCTGTCCTCACAGTAGAGGTGTTCCATCCCTCGGATCATTTTTGTGGCCTTCTCTGGACCCTCTCCAACAGGTCCATGTCTTTCCTGTGCTGAGGGCTCCAGAGCTGGACCAGAATTTATATAATGACCAGAATAGTACAGCATCGACTTAGTGGAGCAAGATGAGACAGAAGAGAATTAAGCCCATAGCCTAAGGCCTCTGCCTTATTCCTGGACTGCATTTGGGTGTCATACCTAATATTAAACAAGTACTCTTATCTGTTTGCTTTTTTTTTCCCTTGGCTTCTGAAAGAGGACTTTTTGCTACCTATATTCTCCCAAGTATCTTCTCAGTCAATCGCTCAGAGACACTCATAAATGTTGTAACTCAAAGTTTTAATAATATACTTTTTTTTCTTTTTTTCATTACTTAACCCTACATGATTCACAGGTACCATTGGACTTTGAATTACAAAAAACCACACTGTGCTGGAAATGAAACTATATTACCTCCTTTTAGAGAGAGATATGAACGTCTGAGTGCTACACATCTGATGGCTAATCTAGAATAAGGATTGAACCTTCCTGGTAGTGCTACTATCAGAAGGCTTCACCTTCTCTTTAAAATGCTTTTGCCACCTTGTGCTTTTCCTAAATCCTTTTGATTAGATTGTAGTGCAAATGTCACAGTTTTGATTTTTGTTGCTGGACTATGTGAACATAAGCATTTTCTTAATTTATTTTGTTAAACATTTTGTGAGGAAATTGCCTATTGTGTTTTGTTGTGGTTTTCATTAATATAATGTAGCTCAGCTTCCTCTAAGATTAAAATCAAAGACGAATAACTTTGTGCTCAGCTAGAGCACACCATTTGCTAATTCATCTGAGATCAATAATGATTAAATGAATAATTTAGTGAACCACTGTGTACCCTTTTTGTCTGTTTTATTTCCTTCTACAAATTACACTTGTTATTTGCAGTAATATACAGCATTTGGAGAGTTAGGGGAAAAGACTTATTTTTCTTTATTTTCCTTTATTTTTTTCTTAGTAAGCAGAAAATGAGTTTGTATTTTTTTCTTCTGAATACCTGACTGAAAATCCTTTGGGAATTTAAAGTCTCAATATTATTTTCTTTTAAAGCCCTCTTTGGACTTTCTTTTTAGTATTTGCTTGATGATTACTTCTATGCTGTTCATTAAGATGCTGTGCAAATAAGTGATTATGAACATATGTAACGTTGCCAAGCATACACTATTTTATATATGCATAGTGAGGCTAATACACCAGAAAGTTGTCAGACAGATTGATCTTTTGCAGCAAGTCCAAAACGCCTAAAAGAAATCGTTGGGACTTCAGTGTGAACAAAACAGTCTGTTAAAAAACTCTTAACTGAGTGATGTAAATTAAGAGGCAAAGGTCTTTCCAGGTATTTGGATGTGATGCTTCTGTTCAAAGTAATTTTAATCAGTAAAGACTGAAAAGATCAGTCATCTTTTACCTTTTATATCCAATAGCAATCTAAAATATTTCTTAGCCAAAATCTCATGAGTGATCCTTCAGGTATTCTTAGACCACATGGGGAATGCAACAACGAAACCATTTCCCCTCACTCCATAACCCAACTCCTATATTTTTAGTTCTTATTGAAAATTCCATCAAAGGAGACAGAGATTTTAGTTTATACAAAAGTCACCACATTGGGTCAAATCATGAAACTGAATAGGAAAGGTCTGTCCAGTGAAACCCTCTTCCCCAGAGGAGATTAATGCATTGTTTCAGTAGGGGTCTCTCCAGGGAAGTATCCACTGGGAGGTTTTTTACTCAGGAGTGAATTGAAATTATATTCCCATACCTATATTTTCTCCTAACAATTAGTCTGTGGGTCAAAATGGAGGGGGAAAGGAAGGGAAGGGAGAAAAAGAAAAAAAAGTATTATCATTTTTTGAAACAGCATCAGGTAATAGATAAATAAATGAATGGATGGAGACATTCATTCACACAGCATTTTGGCTGTTCTGAAGCTTGTTGTAAGACAGATATCTCAGAGACCTTTCTGAATAAATAATTTAGGGACGCTCCTACTGCTAATGTCACTTCCTTACTGCTTTTCGTGCCGTTATTTTGATGACGTCTTAAGGATATACTTTCAGGATTCAAGAGATAATGCAAGTCTCCCAACGTTCATCTTCACTTTAAAGGGAGAAGAGATATCTTCTAATGCTTATGGCTGCAGATAATAACTAGAAAGCATTTCTTTAATGCACAGAAGATAAACTCTTTTTTTATTGTCATATTTTTAAGGGAAATCCTTTGGGAAATGTGGAAAAGTGACACATCAGGATTGCAATTTGGGATGCTATGGTTATTTAAGGCATATGCTGGGACTTTTGATAAAAACACAAGAGAGATTTCTGTCTTTCTGGACCTGTAGGTAGGTGAAGGCTAGGCAATATGCCTTAAGATAACCTAGATGGCACCTGGATCCTACCTTTAGGCAAATGAACCGAATGCATCACTTAGTGTAATTAGGTTGACAATTTTCTCTGATCTATTGGAATAACTGCTTAAATTGAGGCATGAGATTTTCCCTCCTTTATAAAAAATTGAGAAATCTGACTGAGCATCGCGTATTTCACTCTGCCAGTGGTATCTAGCACTAGACAGGCCGTAGATATGACACATGAAGGAAAGAATCATCAATGTGGAAAAAAAGCCCTATGTTGCTGCAAATAATTTTTACAATCTTTGCAATTTATTTTTTACTAAAATCTGAAAATTTTGCCTTTTCACAGGCAGCTAGACAGTAAGAGGAACTGGGATCTAGTGTCCAATGTTAATGTTATACCTTGTCAGTATTAAGTAGAAGGCTATTGATTTGAACAACAGTGTTGCATGACATGTCATTACCCTGTGTCAGTGAATTTAAGCAAACAAAATACTTGGGAAGAGAAAATTAGTTTGATAATACTGCTGGCAGTCAAAACAATGTAATGATTACATATTAACACATTAAGATATATAGTTATATGCAGTATTGTAGCTTCTACATTGACGTTCATAAATATTTGTAATATTTGGTTTAATTGTCCCATTATACTTTCTGTTTGGTATCAGACTATAGGGACTTTTCACCATTGGAGAATTTGACATAGTCTTTTTTTTCCCATGTCTCTGCATTCATCTTCTTTTGGATTCCAGAAAAGACAGAACCAAGGGAGCCAAGGTGGCCCTGTATCTGATCTTACTGGCTACACTCTGAGCAGAACTTGTATGTGCAAGGGAGATTTTTCCTTGGGCTACTTATGAACATGATGTGAGTCAACAATGTTACTGGAAAATTATGAGTAAGCACCTTAATTTTAAGCTTTGCATTACCCTTTTTGTCTCAGTGACATACTCTCTCCTTTGTGTTTACCTATCCATATTAGGCACTCAGGTGTAAATCTGAAAATACATTTCATTCCAAAACTGAGATATGTTGTGAAATGATGATTAAAAGAGCCCATGGCATATTTATGGTGGTGATTTTTTAAGTGTCATTTACTATGCAGCATTTCTTCAGTGTTCTACAGATGTAATGTCACACAATTTGCACTGGGCAGTATATTTTGGAGGCATTTTCATGCCCCTCAGCTGGTTCGGGTTTTTTGGTGTCAGATTGTTTTTTGCGTGAGGAATTCCTTTCATAAACCCAGAGTTTTTCTTTCCCCAGTAGCAGCACTGTCAACAACCCTATTTGTCAGCCTGATTGAGGTATTTACAAATTGTTTTAGATTTGCACATTAACATGATGCAGAATAATCTTTTACATGCAGTATCAAGAGATATATTCTTAACACAAACAGCATCTAATAAATACATCGAGGCACTTCTTATGCAGCCCCTAGCAATACAGGTGATGCCAGATAGAAAAACTCCATTGGAGTAGCTATAATCTTTTCATCTCTGGTTTAAAAACCTCTGTTTCTACCGCCTGCAAATATCAGATGTCTAACCAATACTTACAGATAAATTGATATAGGCAGACATCATAAGTGTCTTGTTTATTTATAAAAAAAAATCAGAGAAATCACTGGGGTAAGAACTCTTACAAATAGTGATAAAACAATAGACTTGAATGACTATATTGGAAAGATTACCACACTTATATTAAACAAACTGGCTTGGATACCAGAAACAGTCTTTGTGTGTAACATCATGCTAAGAATGAGGCTAACTTACTTTGCTTGTTGGCAAGATACAGGGAGTATACCAAATTTTCCAATGCAATGGATTACTATTTGTAGGTCATCCCTGCACCAAACTGAAACTACAGTATAGACATAACTCAGGAAAGGGGTATCTTCTTAGAATTGATGCCTTCCCCCCTCTCCTCCGGTGCTAGTAGTTGATTTAGAAAGATACTATTTTTCACATGTTTGACCACCTCATGTCCTAAGACAGACATATGGAATGGTTAAGTGACTAGTGTAAATTTTCCCTTGTATTACCATAAGACCAATTTGTCTCCATATGATAAAAATATTATTTGGCTTTTTTAAAAATTGTTTATTATGAAATAGAGTGAGGACATCCATAGCATTTCATATGCTTTAGCAACACTTGGAAATAGTTGAAAATAATTTGTTTTCTATAGTTTGGTAAGATATGTCCTGATAACAATAACTCAAGACCTCAACTACACTTTTTTGGATGCAATGTTATTGTATAAGGATTACCGAAGGAAAGCTACATTATTTTTCAGCTCAACTCTGAGAAGTGAGTGCAATTTCACTGGAACCTGTAACCTAAAATAATAAATATCAATAAAATCAGTATGACAGACAGAGGCTAGATTTCATTTAATCTGATATTAACTGTCCAAAAATTAAATATCTAGTCTAAATTACTTTATGGTTAATGGAGAGAGCTAGGCAGCCCAGGAAGGGCAGCATGGATAAGAGTGGTTCCTCACAGACCAAAATATGACATTTAAGGCAGATAGGATGAATCATCCTGTGGAAGTGCCTGTAGAAGTACTCACTGTCTGTGGAAGCTGGATACAAACATGACTCAGTCACCTAAATGTTGGTGTCTAGTGCTGTTTAAGGCACCCTTACAGGGATGACATTATAACACTGGATTTGCAAGTAATCCAACCGTAGCAGATCAGAAAGGAGACCTGAGACCGTCTCAGATGCCAGTGAGTGCAAATGATTAGCAAACTGAATCAAGACACTAACTTTTAAAAAGCCAAAATTAGGAAAGATAAGACTCAAAGGGTAGAATAGTTCAAAAAGTATCCAATAACATAGTGCCAGAGCTATGCCAAGATTATGTCTCTTAAACTAGAAAAGGGACAGATCCAGGAGCCAAAATAACAAAGAATTATATGTTACAAATAAGATATAGTTTAGCATAAATAATGATGGGACAAGCCAATCCACCTCTGCTCTCTTTCTTGCAGATTTTTCTGTAGTGAATTTGTAAAGGCCTGCACATGTTTTTGTCATCTCAGGACTCTCAGCCTCACTGGTGAGCCTCATTGAGCAGACCTGGGCAAAAAACAGTAACACAGATGGAAATCTCTTAGTGTTATTACCGAACTAATAAAGAAACAAACCTGGCACATGCAAAATGTGATTTTGTCTTCCCCTCTTTCATGGATCTGTTCCACTTCCTTTCCTCTCCTCTCCTTCTGCCTTTTCTCTCACTTTTTCACTTGCTTTCTACTCTAACTGCAGACTGACATTTTCCCTCTGTCCAGAACCAGAATGCAGGAAAGGGACCTAATTAGAGAGGATATATTATCTCTAACTAGGAAGGTGAGCTCAGATTCTGCTGAGATTTAGACATAAAGTTTTGAGTGTGTTTAATGAGCAGCCCAAGTTCGCTGTAATTAAATTACAAAAATTTGTTTGACTGCTTATAGTAACAAATCCATTGATTGCTCAAAAATTATTTTTATTTCAATAATTATTTAAAAAAATTACAAATACAACAACATCCTCAACAGTATGATGAACAGTTTAGATGTTACTAACAAAAAGTAATGTTAGGAAACATTTGGGTATAAAATTATTGAAAACTTGTACTGAAACTTTCACCTTATTCATCAAAAATTCTCAATGATTGGAGAAGTGGACTTTGAATAAGATTTTGCAGAGGATTAAATGAGTTTAAAGGAGATCAAAATCTCTTTAGGACCCTACATCCCTATTCTTACAGTTTCCTAGATATGTAGGCTATTAAGGATCATTCAGAGTATTATAGTTAATTCAGCTGTTGAATTAATAGGATTTAGAAACCCTAAACTCTCCAAAATACAGGTCCTAAGTTTGTTGACAGGTTGGAAGAACTGTACTGCTGAATCAATTAAAATATATTGCCTATGACTGTCAAACATACTTTGTATTTCTACCACTTTTAAAAAATACAACATTTGATGCCTTTTCTAACCAGCAATAAATTCAGCCAAAACTCAGTCAAAACTTTAGAATAGGCCAGCTAGTAGTAGAATTCAGACATCTCTCAGTCTCACCAGGGAATTGACTTTTGCTTGCTAATTGCTTTGGTCTCCTTGATATGGTTCCTGCTGTGCTGCTTGTAAGCCTGACTGATATCCTAGAAATGCCTTCTAAATGACTTCCTTATCAGTGACAAATTCTTTTAGCTCCCTGGAGGAGCAAGGAAGAGACTTGTTTTATCCTCTTTCACTAGATACAAAGATTAGTGCTGCTTTTCCAAAAATGTACACACCAACATATCAAAATGCAGATATTGTGGCAGACGCTTATTTCAACGCTGTTTTCCATTATGAAAATTGTTTATTGTGTATTCAACAGTGTGTCTTAGTCAGATCCCTTTGAGAAAAGTCAGGGACACAAAATGAAGAAAAAAATGTTGTAAAAAATGCCTGCATGGTATAGATGTTGCTAATTCCTTGTTTCATTATTATTTATTTAAGCAAATGGAATATGAACAAAGTTGAAAAGAAAAGCAGTGATGGAAGCAGGTGCAGTGAAAGGATGAAAGAGGAAGATAAACAGCTTTGAGGAACTTCTGGTGAGGAAATGGAAGAGAAGGAAGCGCATTAAACAGTCAACAAGGTCAAAGCAGAGAAAATTTAGTTTAAACTACAGAAACCCTCAGAAGGAAATTGCAGCTGTTTTTCCTCAGCCATCCATTTCTCCCTTTATAGTGTATCCTGCCTTCTTCATTCTGCTTGTTCTTAAAACTGTTTAAAATATTACCCTAGTCTTTCACTTATGAAATGATATTTCCTTTACTTTTGTTTGCTCCCTGAATCTTTTTTGCTCTCTGTGTCCCAGATTCAGTCAAAGAAAACCTGTGCAATCTATTGGATGATCATAGCATTATATCATTTTCCCTTTTTTTTGTTGGAGGCACACCCAAGTTTGAATTCTCCATGAATGATAATGGAGCTCCAACTTTGGAATAGTCTATATAGTAATAATGTGAAATATGTGCGTCCTGGTTTGATAACAACTGGGGATCTGAAAGCAAAACTTGAGGTTGCGCTGAGGGGTCAGAAGATGAAGTTTTTAGTTGTACTTAAAGTTGACGCTGTGTTACAATATGAATGGAAGTTCTTACAGATGCCTTTTTTATTCACCTGTGAGAAAAGAGGTTTGATATTTCTCAGTAATGTTTGATGACTACAAGTCATTTGTCGAGAAGAAGAATCTCTTTCCAAATGAGAGTTTTTCAGTGAGTTAGCATTGCAGCTAAACTCAAAGGGAGCACTGTGATACTAGGTGGAAAGAGTGACAAGAACATAAGACTGGAAGGGATTTACTGAAGCTTCAAACTACTCCTTCATATGTGTATGAAATACAGTCCTTTTCACAAACTCCAGCAATATCCAGTTAGACTTTTTTGGCTGCATCAAAGGAAGTTTCTTTCCTCTTGCAGCATAAATGTACCCGTGGCAAATGTGTTTATGCCAGTCTTATCCCTTAGCTCGGGTAGTTCTATCCCATCTATGGTCTCTACTTCCTTGATCTGATGGCCAGACAGTCCTTCCAGCTTCAATCTCCAATCCCTGCAGCTTGAGTGGAAGGGAGAATCCCTTTTAGCTCTTACTGATAAGGTACTGATGAGTTTAAAAAAAGTGAGCAGTACTGATTATCTTCAGCAGAGGTTAGTGGTGCAGATTGTTATTAAGTTGGTTGTCCCAAAAATGCACTAAGAAGACCCAGATTTTCAAAAATATTTACCTAAACCAGGTAGCCTAATGTTCATAACCACTTAGCTTTTAGAGTTGTCAGAGATGAACAGCCACAAATTCAGCACACCAGATTTACTGATACAGTCCCCCTCTTTAGGTAAAAGGGTTCTGGAAGGTTTGGTAAACAAAAAATAGCAGAAATTTCTTGCATGTTCTGTTCCTATGGCATATACCTAGGTTTCCAGACTCTCACTGGACATGATATCTACAATTTTCTTTCTCTTTGTTCATAAATTACAATCTGCCAGATTCCATTGTGCTCAGCATTAATTTATTTGTTATTGTGAGTTTTTGATATTTCGTTTCTTCTTGGTGAATGCAAGCTAGGCTTTTGCATAGATTTGATTTGGTTTTGCTCCTGATGATGTGCTGGAGAACAATGACCACTGGATCACTTCCTTCTGTTTGGGAACCTGAGTGCTGGGCAGAATATTTCTCAGACGCTTCATCTAGGTGTTTTGGAGGGGCCTGTATCTGTCCAATGAGCAGAAAGTGATTTTAGGAAAACCATTCCCTTCTAGTCTAAGTTACAAATCTAAAGTTGTGTGTTACAAAGTCTTCTTCCTCTGCTCTTGGCTCTTGGATTCACATTTTCTTTCTCAATTACTGTGAAGTGTTCAGGGGAGAGCTTTAGATAAAATCGGCAACTACTTGCATAATACATCCAAAAAAGTAATTAGAACGTCAATTTATAGCCTGATTCTAAGATAAAGCCCAGGGAATTTGAAATAATGCAATGCAGTTTTTTTCTTCTATTTTTATCTTAGAAATTAAGTCAGTTGAGGTTTCATTATAATCACTGCACTAAATACAGAAATAGTTGGTAAATCAGACACGAATTATATGTCAGTACTCAGCTACAAGTACAGGAAATGCAGACCAGATCATGTCTTTGGTCTGAGCAAGGGATCAGAAAATGCAGGGCTTTTAAATTTTCCTTGAAGCCTTGAGAAATTGTGGTGGGCTGGAGGCTGAGCTCCATGCAGAGGAGTACACTAGCTGCTCCAGGAGGGGTTGTGGTGGGGCACTTACTCTTGTGCTGCCTCAGGATCCTTTTGGGCAATGTCAATCCTTTAAGCTTGCTAAGCGTAGCCAGAGCAGCCAAGCTTCAGGAGTCTAACAGGGAGTAATCTGTTTATACTGCACATCAGAGAAAACCACAAGTGCCAAAATAACTAATTCAGAACCCAGATTGCCTTCTGAATTTGGACCATAAATTTGGGCTCACTTATCAGTTGTACATTTCCAAGACAGTCCAATTAACTGCAGCATAATAACACTGCAATACTTTGTAATTATTACCCAAATCCAAGTAAGAACTGAGATTGTCCCATAGACATCAAACACTAGAGTTCACCAATGAAAATCCTTAATAGCTGTACAGGACAGTGAATTTGTTCCAGTGTACAAGTGCAATAAAAAAACAATGCATAATCTCTGCTAGAAAATATGCTGCTCTTATCTAGCACTGTTCATCAGCAGGCATCTAAACCCCTAACGAGGGATGCAGGTATTAACTGTCTGTATTTTTCAGAAGGAAAAGAAATTATTCTGTCAAAATCAAGAAATAAGCCTGTGGTATAAATGGGACATGTTTGTAGATCTGACTCATCAATCCACAGTCCTACCGTATACAATGTCCTGTAGGCTATGCCAGCTCTGCAAACTAACTGTTAGAATAGACAACAATGACTGCAAGCACCACAGCCAGCGGTTTTTAAGAGAAAAATCTAAATAAAATACATTATAGTAATAAAACCAATTAGTGGCTGTTATCCTGAGGCAACAGTAATGAAGCCCTCACAAAGCAGGCCATTATTAGAAGTAGTAACCATAATCATAAGTTCAAGTTTAACTAAGTGAGCCATTAAAAGTGGAATGCTGAAATGAACTGAACCAAATTACAAAGTAAAACAAGCCTGGGGCAATGAACAGGTTTTTAATTTCTTTAACTTCCATCTCTCTGGTGTCTTGCTCTAAAAAATGATGTGACAAAAGAGCCGTTGCTACATTCTAGTCTGAATGCTAAATAAATTAGTTATAGTAGCAGCAACAGTAGTACATACAGCCTATTCATCTCCCACAGTGCTAACATCACTAGTCCTCTCTGGCTTTGCTCTTTCGTTTTCCATTATTCAGAGAAAAACATAGTCCCTCCAGCCATAAGCAGTCATGGACACTTTCATACAGTAAAAACTAGCAATCCCCATATTCAGCCACTACTTGTCATAACGGAAGATTCTAGGCTCAAATTTAGCAGCAAAATCACATTGAAAATTTCTTGTAACAACCCTCTTCTGATTTTCTTGTTGGCGTGAACCGCTGTGTGCTACAGGCACACCCTCTGCAGGCACACCCAAGTAGACCTGGCATCTCCTGGACACCATACAGGCATGTGTCATTCAGAGCCTTAGGACTGCTCTAGGATGTTCTCAGAAACCGTGACCCCAAAATGAGAATGGAAAAGAACACCAAACTAAGTTAAAGCCACATTTTTCAAACTTCTCTGGACCACAACTTCCTATAGAATTAGTATTTTAGCTTTCTCTAAGAAAAAATGGTAGCTATTTTGCAGTACAGTCATAACAGAACTGTTTGTTCACATTTACTTCCCTGATTTTAATTGAGGACTGGGCTTAGGTCCTATAATCCTGTTTTGCTTTTGTGAAAATACATTTTCTTGTGTACCAAAACATTAATGAAAAATAGTACCAGAGAAATAAAGGTAACTATGGTTTTCATATAACATTTACAAAACTACTTTAAATATTGTAAATATCTATTTCCATCACCAGGCATACTGAAGAAAGTTAACTAGAAAAAAAGGTCATAATGAATTTCAAGGATTTACTGAAGGCAAAAAATTGCATTTTATAAATCAAATTCCTTAAAAATGCTGACTTAGTTTCAAAATCATTTTCTTTACTTATCTACTGAGTTTTTCCTTGCTGTGCTAGAAATTGTACAGTGAGCTTTATATAAACTGTGAAAATGGATTTGTGATTTTTAAGCTAGCAAATCTAAACTAAAACAGTATTTGCCATTTTCAAAAAGCAAAACCCCTGCACCAGCAACTTCTGATGTTAAAAAAAACAATTGAAATTTGATCAGTCAAAATCTGATTATTACAAACACCATTACAAAATGAGATTTTTTAATTTTTATTTGATTTATGAATCAGTGAGGTAGTTTCCTCTTGTGAAGAACTGTGTGCTACTCTAAATGCAAATAACTTCCATAATATCAATATCTACCTGGAATATTAGGAGTTACAGAAGCAAACCCTGAAAAAAAAAGTACAACTGGTTAGTTTATTAGGACAACTTCATAGTAAGAGTTGTCGTAGTCTATGTAAGAGTGTAAGAACTGCTGTACAGTGTGTGATCCAACTGTCCTTTTTTTGCTAGCAGTAAATACTGGATGCATAGAGAAAAAAAAAAAGAAAAAAGGACAACTTATTTATATACCTCCTAGTCTTTGGAAGCAATAAGGTAGGGCCTTCCTGAATCTAATGTTGCATCCAAATTGTCTTGTTGAATTTGATTGTCTATTTGCTTTTTTCCAAACCACTGATATCTCTGATCTTCATGACAAACTCTGGCAATCAGCTTCAAAATTTAAATATATCAGAGTATAAAAAGAAACATGGAAGAAAAGTGGAAGGAAAAAAAATCACCTTTCTCTTTGTTTTGCACCTGCAGTAAAGTAATTTTGAAGGTAGCACAATTTTACAGTGGGAGCCAAAGAGTGACTCATCATAGTTGTTGCCAGCAGTGATTAACCATATTCCATTCACTTTCTGCAAAGCATTTATAGTTTATAGACAGATTTTAATTTCCTATGCGAATAAATGAGATGACTGAAGTAAAACCTAAAGGTTCACACATGCTACATCCATACTGCAAAATTCATCCAAATCAGCTTGGTCAGGATAGCCTGTACTCACTTTTCATTAACACGTGCTCATGCTCCCTTGAGTAGATTGGCCATATCCACAGTACACAATATATGACTCTGGGTGCCATTTAGGCCCCATATGTTGCCCTCATGTTTCTAAGAAATAGTTATTTTTAATCGTAGAATCATAGAATGATTTGGGTTGGAAGGGACCTTAAAGTTCTTCTATTTTCAACCCCCCTGCCATGGGCAGGGACATCTTCCACTAGACCAAGCTGTTCAAAGGGTGTATGTGTCCTTTTGTGTGCATGGTTTCTGGTTTTCTGTTTCAGGTACCTGAAATAGTAAGTGTAAAAATGGTGTGAGCCATTCCTAGAGTGAACTATATCCAGAACTCCAGCTGGGTATTGAGGCAAACTAACAGGTTCCTCGCAAAAAGGAGGTTGGGAGTGAAGTAACATTTGTGCTCAATGGACACCACAACCTGAGCATGTGCTGAGGAGCCATAATTTGCCAATGCAGTTGTACCCACAAAGAATATTTGATTGCTCTTTCCCCTTCGCAGGGAAACCGTAGAGCCTTCTGACGTTTCAAGTTATTCAGAGTCTCAATCAGTTTGAAAATTTCCTATGCAACACACCCTGAACTATAAACATTCTGCCATGCCCCTCACAAGTGAGATTTTGTGTCCTGCATGATGGCAAAACACCCAAGAAAACACCAGTCTGTGAAGCATGATGTGTTCTCTGGGTTCAAAGAAATCACTGTTGTATCAGTATTAAGAATTTCCTTGTAGGAAAATCATTCCTGAAGTGGTGAGGACATTTAAGTTTTGCCTTTACAGGAAAAGTTCATTGTCTTACCACTGGAAATGACCCTTAAGCTAGCAGAGATCTCATTCAATTCTGTTGTTTCTTAAGAAGCCGCTATGCACATCAAAAATTGCCAATCTCTGCATGTGGGCTGGTTGGGGTTCTTTTAACATTATACATGGCAAGCAAAGGCAAGGTTTATATTTTGTAGTTATGACCTTTGTAATTGTAACACATCTGAATAATCACTGTGTGTAAATGGCAAAGTGGTAGAGTTAGAAACACTGCATACTTCATCCACCAAATATTTGAACTGTATAATATTTTCCAGAGCATATAATTTGTACACATTAGACAGTGAAATATAATTACAAATTTGGCATAACAAGTTCTGCTTTTCATATGTGCGTACAACTTTTTAAAATTTAGGACAAAGTAGTTACACAAGAAGTGAATATAAATGAGCTAGCCAGCAGGTGCAAGTCAAATGATGAAAAAGCTAATGAGATTTTGGTGTTTCTTCTTTCAATGAAATGAAATTTAATTTTCAACTACTGTGAATATACACTTTTATTTACTCTTCTATTTACTGTTTTTAGGAAATTCTGTGAGATCCTGATTATACCAGTAGAAAGGAGGTGAACATGTAAGCCAATATTCAAACTGCTATAGCATAATATATTTAATACACATGGTTTGAGAATATAAATTGCCAAAATGATTTCATCAATAGTTCTTCTACAATATTTTTCTATTTCTAATGGCATACTCTACAAGTTTCTTCAAAGGAAGTTATAAGTTGGACAATAAATTTTCTATAGGTGAAGTTTCTTCCTAACTTCCTCAGTTAATGGTTCACTTATGCCTAGAAGACAGCCTGTATTTCTTTTCTAAAAATATTATTTTGTATCCTATCTAAAGTAACTATGGATGTTCTCATTATCCTTATAAAGGTTTAATCCTTTTTTAATTCCTGCTAAGCTCTTGCTCTGAATGCTATATTGTGACAATGGGTTCTAATAATGTAGTATTGTGTCTTTGACTATTTAAAATCCCTCTTAGCCCATGTTTCCAATGTACATTTCACCTGCCGTTTTTGCACTGCAAGATTTAATACAAGAGAAACACTAATTTCTTTGAAAACCATGTTCTGCTAACCTCTTAAGTTTTGCCCATTTATATATGCATTTTATTCTTTCTTCTTTTTTAATTTTTAAAAATTTTATTGTTATTTAAGATTGTTAAAGGAGAGTTAGGTTCAGTATTTAAAGTATTAGCTTGACCAGTGTTTCCTTGTTCTGCAGTTTCTGCCTGTTTGATCCTGAGCAAATAATTGAGGAGTTTTGCCACAGTTACTCATCTGTACAAAGGGATTAGTAATATTTTCTACATTAAAATGCATTCAGCAATGCCCAGTGGGGTAGCTGGGGATAGGTAGGTGCATTCAATAGAAAACACCGCTAGTTTTTATAAGTTTTTGTTTTGGCTAGATTCCTTTTTTTTGTTATTTTAATACTCACTTTTTATTCACAGTGTCTGTTTTTATATAGTTGCTTCACAGAGGTGTTGAATTTAGTTATATGATAATCACTATTACACAGAAACTAAACTATATTAATTAAAGAAACAGCTTCATTGTGTTACAATATATGGCTACGTACCACAGCATCCTGTGTGGTAGAGAAGCATAGCTGCTTGAGGAAACATTTAGAATATCAAGAAATTAATTTACATGTCATCTAATTGACCACTTGACCAGCATATATGTGAGTGCTTCAAAGACTTCACAATTACTGATTTATAAAATGCTGAGTCTTCCAAAAAAACTCTTTGGCTTCTTTGTTGGGTGTTACGAACTGAATGCTTCAATGAATGTTGAATTTTATTCGGACATTAGGTAGGTTAGCTATTTAACAACAATTTTGACAGAAAATATAGTTGTCAGGTAACCACTTCAGAAGCAGTTAAAATGGTTATACAGACTAATCATTAATACCATTCAAATTAAAAAATAAAGGAATTATCCAGAGGAGGCCAGCCTGACACCTCTGCTCTTACCTACTTCTCTTCATGTGAACTACAAATCAGACATTCTTATATACAAGTAATTTTATGCATGAAGTGCATCTTTTTTTTTCATAGTAAGATTCATATTGAGGAAAAAAAGGTGTTTGTTCCCCTATGTAAAGTCAAACAGGTCATACTTCTCATTTCGCGTTTTTCTAGTTACAGTGATTTAGTGAAATCATTATTTTAAGTAAAAATTCTTATTAAACACTGCATTTATATTGCTAGGATGACTCCTATCTACACCTTTAAGCAGCTTCATTACACTGTTAGTTCTGCTTTGTCAGTATTTCTGTGTTAAACTGTTCATATGACTAATTAAAATGTGATTCTAAATTCTATTTGTTATTACTTCTATTATATTTCTTATAACACACTGACATAACATGTTTATGGGTTCTGTAAGCTAATCTAATTTAATATTTTGCTTGTAAATGAAATACCATGAATAACAACAGCTGCCCTTGGAATGCTGATTTAAATGTATGTATGTACACACACACACATATATACACATATTTGTTACACTAGTTTTGCTAGTTTTTAACTAATTCTAGCCATGTCTCCTTGCTGTCACTCCAGAGAGGCAAATCTTTCCATGGATGACATACTCAAATGGAGATGTTAATGTGTGTTCAATTAAAGGAAGAGAATTGGGTCTATGAAAATCAAGCTATATCCAATTCAAGGACAAAAGGAAAACAAGCATATAAAGGAAATGTATTTTGTAATTTCATGTTGCTCAGGTTGTGGAAAAGCAGATATAGACTTCCTTCTTCCAGGAGAATATTAAATATATTAAATATACCATATTTCTTGGTTGCATGGCCTTTAGTGTGTGGGCTTTGCATCTCCATCACCCTTAATCCTTTTGACCAGGCAGCACTGAGTTCCCTTGTCATTTTTGTCACTCCTGTTTATATTTCTTCTCTCTTTGCAGGCATCATTGGGGCCATAGGTCTGAAATTGCTATTAGAAAATTCCAAGTTAATTTAGACTATATAGTGCCTTAATTTTGTTCCTGTCATACCAGTGTCTCCAAATCGTGATCCTTTTGACTATTCTTAACTTAGACATTCAGAAACATGGGTAGCGTGCCCAAAGGGGCTTGTAGTTTGGTATGCCAGAAAGTAACTCGTTTTTAAGAAGTTGATTGTCCTCAGGTTTAGGTGGTAAAGTTTCCTCTCAATAACCCAAAGCAATACACTCTATGATTAAAGGTTATTGGCAGAAAAGCAGTGATTGTGCAAGCCAATATTTTGGGTGCTTAAGAAACAATTATCTAGTTTTGTCTTCCCTTGAACTGAAACATCAGAGTACTCAAAGTCAGCAGAAATCTTTTCACCAAAGTTCACAGAATATGAACATATTAGAAAGAACAATTGTTAGATCTAAAAAGAAAAAAAAATCACCAACATTGAAAGGCACAGAAAACTGAGTTTTCACTGAGATTATCTAGTATTTTGATACATATTACGAAGAGGGATCTAGTCAGCACTTATGTTTCTTTTAACTGAAGAATGTTATTCTCCTCCCTTGAAGTAAACAAAATCAACAATTCAAATGCCACTGAAAATCCATTCCATACCTATAGCATATATTTTCCAAGTTCTGCTTTGGTCTATTCCAAGTCTATTGTAATTTCTGAGCATCTTGCATTCATGTTTTGAGCTACGTGCATAACAACTGACCTTTCTGTAGGTGAATTACAACCCCAGGTATCTCCAGCCAGAGGACTAAGTGCCTTTTTTAAAAGAACAGTAAAACTGTATCCTTGTAAGTGACTTCCTAGTTCGCAATGTCAATTTTTCAAATCATCTTATATTGAATGAGCAATTTGTCTCATAGAAAATACCTAGACACACATTATCTATTGTATTATATCCTTTTCCAAGTTTTCCATTGTTAATGCAAGTGCCCAGCTTCTTAAACTCAAAGAAGCAGCTAGTGAAAGCTGAATTTCAAACTCATTATAAGCCATAAGACAAGACCACCTAGAGACTGGTATTATACTGCATTATACTAGGCTGCATTATACTAGGCTACTTTATACTAGGCACTATGGAATGATACTCAACATAAGAAAAATGTACCCTGCCCCAAAGAACTCACAGGAAACATGCATGATAGATACAATTAAGGACAATTATCTTAATTCAAAGACAGGGACTGTGGCAGGCAGAAAGCAATTGCCGTTCATCAGAGATTGCAAACCATTCAGATTACAATAAAATTTTCCCAATTCAAAATAATACCTGCACTGTGGAAGATAAATTATGTATTTGTATGTGTTTATTCACTACTGTATTGCCCACTCTTGAAGTTTTATTATTACTTTTTCTATAACATCAGTTTTCAAGATTATATGAATGTGTGTGGATCAATTTGCAGATAGTGATTATAATGTATAGATATAGTAGATGGAAAGAAAACCTCAGTAATCTGACCCAAACATAACTAAAACTGTAAAATAAATAGAACCATTTAAAAAACAAAACAGCTAATTGATTTGATTAACCTAATGCCAAAAGAGACAGGAACATACCAGAAGATGCTTTCTCTCAAAAGATAAATACATTTTATGGTATTTCCTTTCCTGTTCTTCACTTTTCACAACATAACAAAGAACAGCAAATACAAGATCTTGACAGAAATTGGCTGAAGAAATAAGAAGCTGATAAATGGTTAATTTTGGCTGTCCTGGACATGTGGTTAATTACCGTAATGTAAAACATCTTCAAAAAAATGTTGAATGCAGATATTGCCAATTAACCCACAAATCTAAGAAGCAAAAATCCACAATTAATAGAACACTACACAGTCCTTGTAATTACAAGCTCAACATGAGAGTCCGGTGTCACAAGAAAGTGAAATCCTCTAATTAGCCAGGATTTGAAAAGCAAAGACAAAATCGAGATGTGGAAGGTTAGACAGGGAGAAGCAGCACTGTAACACTAAGTTGTGAGAAAATTACAGGACTTAAATAACCTCCAACAGTCCGTATGTCTGGATATGTGGTGGTCACCATTAGGAATTTTGTCCCAAGTTTATCTGTAACAAAAACAACACCAATAATAACGATACCACCTTTGAAAGAGACTGTGGTGGGTTTGACCTTGGCTAGATGCCAGGTGCCCACCAAAGCCCCTCTGTCACGCCCGCTCCTCAGCTGGGCAGCGGAAAGAAAACATATAGCGAGAAACTTATGGGTTGAGATAAGGACAGGGAGAGACCACTCAGCAGTCATCCTCACAGGCAAAACAGACTCCACTTGGGGAAATTAGTTTAATTTAGTGCCAATCAAAAACAGAGTAGGATAATGAAAGCTAAAGCTTAAAACCCCTCCCCCCACCCCTCCCTCCTTCCCAGGCTCAACTTCTCACTCCCCATTTCTCTCCCTCCTCCCCCCGAGCGGCGCAGGGGGACGGGGAATGGGGGTTGTGGTCAGTTCATCACACCTGGTCTCTGCCGCTCCTTCCTCCTCAGGGGGAGGACTCCTCACCCTCTGCCCTGCCCCGGCGTGGGGCCCTCCCCGGGTACGGGTGGAGATCTGCTCCCCCGTGGAGCTCCATGGCCGCAGGGGCACAGCCGGCCTCACCATGGGCTTCCCCGGGGGCTGCCGGGGACCCTCTGCTCCGGCGCCTGGAGCCCCTCCTGCCCCTCCTGCTGCTCTGACCTGGGGGCTGCAGGGCTGTTCCTCTCACATCTTCCCACTCCTCTCCCTTCCCCCCCACCCCCCTTCTTACCTCCGCTCCCCCCCAGGTGCTGCCACCATGGCTGATGGGCTCGGCCTTGGCCAGTGGTGGGTCCGTCTTGTAGCCGTAGCTGGCACCGGCTCTGTCGGACAGAGAGAACTTGCTGTCAGTCCTGCCAGGTAAAGCCTGAACAGTTAGTGTTGGGCCTGGCAGGGACAGGTTTTTGAATAACATTTTTGGTATCTTAGGTCAGGAAAAGGAGGTAAATCTGCACTAGTTTAGGCTTAATGCAACAAGGATCTTTTTATTACACCTGTTTCTTGGAGATCACATCACAGCAATTTGATTTTTTTGGGATCAGTAATAAAAGGTCACATTGAAAACCAACAAAAATTGGGTTTCCTTCAAAAGACTGCATAAATAAAGGTAGCAGTAGAGAAAAAGACACAACATGGACTTCTTCACTTCTAAACTCTGAAGTTTAGCCATTACTTTCCATTAAGATGCATAGATGTACTCATTAATTTATAGAAAATATCTTCAAAGTGTAGTTCACTAATGCATGTATAGTACATAAAAATGTAAGCCAGTGCAATTTCTCTGAAGCTACATAAAAGCTTTTATCAAACACACTACACAAATAAATTACATGAAGGAAGTAACGCAATATAGTTCATGGACAGGTGATTACTGCATTTCCTCTTAATCAGAACCAATTTCTTTTATTTACACATCTATTTGAACTAGATAATCATAAGACATGATATTCTTCAAAATGAATTCTACCACAAAAAAATGTTAAAATTTAGTCTGCTGTGTAAAATACTGCATCAGGCATGTCCTCTGTGATTTCAGAGGGCCAAGTTTACCACTTCTCAGAAACAGGTAACTTTTGCAATACACACTAAGGAGCAGAAGCCTACCGTCCTAACAGCTGCCTTAGCAGGGGTAGCTGTTATCACAGCTCAGGGTGTTAGATTCAGGCCTTCAGCGGGAACATACAATTTGATTTATTAAGGAGGCATGGACAATTTTTTGTTTGTTTTCTTATGGGAACAATAGATATTCAATGGAATACGGATATGGAATGATGAAACTACTCAAATGAGTAAGGGCTTGCAACTTCGGACCATATTCATCTGTGGATGTCATTAACTTGTCCTGGATTTGTTGAGCCATAGTATTTTCATCTGACAGACTCTATACATCTAATAGTCTTTGTTACAAATGCTTACACATATTTCTATGCCCTCCAATCAACTTTTTAAGAGAGATTTTTCCTGGGCTGAATAAGGCATTCTGTTTTATCCAAATAAAATAGCTGCATCTGAAAGAGAGAATGTTGTTAGCTGTAATAGCATATCTAAGTAGCTCTGCAAAAAAACCTCATTAATTTGTAGCTCAGGCTCGTTTTGCCCTGAAATATTCATGCAACATCTGAAGGTGTTGTCAGTAAAACATCTGGCTTGAAAACAGAAATCACCATGCACTATACAGAAGTGGTTGCTCATTCCCATCTCGCGTATGATTCTTTACATGCTCAGCTTGGCTTGATTATACCCTTCTTCTGCTTCCTTTCTGGGATATAGATGCATTGGCAATGATTATGAGCATTTTCAAAGCAGAGTAGCTCTTGTAGTGCTATAGGCCAACTTGTTTAGCCTGCAGCATGTTTGTAAAGCTCAGGTTGATTATTTCTTTTAACGAAACAGTCCCTAGTGACTCTCAGCTGTATTTACATATATTTCAGACTGGTGTATGTACTGAAATAAGTAGTAAGTAAACTTAAGGAGAAATTATCTTAACTGGTCTACTACTGGAGTGCTGACTACTACAATCCACCTTTAACTGGATTTATGTACCTCCTTATATTGAACGCCAAAACACATCCAGCTCTCAGTTACCTGTGCCTGGATTGCCTGAGTCATTCATGGGACTTTTATCATCGTGATATGCCTGTGTTATTCAGACTGTGCTTGGGGACAAGACATGCTCAGCTGGAGTTATATTCCAATCTAAAGCAACCAAAAGGGGCTTAATACCTCAGGTCAGCATTAGCTGTAGAGTCAGTAATGCTCTTTTCCTTTCTTTATAGTCTCTGCTATGCTTTAGTGTACGATCTTGAAGCCAAAATTAGGTTTTACATGATCTACCTCTCTGCTTTGACCAGGCTCTAGTACTTCTTTTCAGTTACACAAGCATCTGTATTTCTCCCACTGTCCCCGTGGGAAGTATTGTGATGCCCTGAGGTATTTCATGCAAACAGAAGATGCACCTGAGCTAGCAGAGCTATTGATACCTGATCCAAATATCTAGTCTCTGCTTTTATTCCATTGAGAAAGGCAGGTGTAATTCACCTCATCTTAAAATATATGACCAAAACCTGCAAATTTATCTTCTTTGCATACAAAAACTCAACTAGTGATTAGACTAGGATGATTATTCATGTCGTAACAATTGCAAGTTAGGTGGATCCTTAACCTCAGGGTCAGGAAAGTGCTATATACTGAGCAGAAGTCACTGAAATTGCATGGTAAAATGGCAATTCATAGAAAATGTAGTTTTGGCAAAAATCTTTACGAGAGTCTAAATTTGTCTATTTAGTCTCTCTCACAAAATTATTAATTTTCTGGTTTTTTTTGGAGGGTGGGGTTCTGTGTATGCATGTGCAGATTTTTATCTGTGATTTTAAAATCTAGATGGAATATTTTGGTTCCAGCTGGTCTGACCAAAGTCTCTTTCTTCCTTTTTTTTTTTTCTCTTTGCATATGTCCTTAATTGTTTCTTGTCTCATTTTCTTTTAATTATGATATGATATTTTGTAATGATAGCTGGAAAATATTTGGGATGCTATATAATTTCTTGTAAAAATATACTTTTATTATTTATTTCTTCATTTAACTTTTTTTTTCAGTGAAAGATTCCAAGTTTCTGTAAAATTATTGAACACTGAAATACTTTGACCCAAAATTAATAGTTTTTTTCCCCATTGATATACCAAAAAGATATCAGACCTTATTTTTTTTTTTTAATTCTAATTTCATGCTTTTCCTTTCCACCATTTTCACCCATTTAAGTCTTGAACTGTGATGTGTGATATCCCATGCCAAGGTAGAAAGTCTGATCAACAGAGTAACTACTACAAGCATCTTCTAGTACACTCCACTGTTTCTATGTCTATACTATCTCTATAGTTTGGATGCTGATCTTCAGTAAAAGAGGCAAACAATGTATGTTGATTACAACAGTTATTATAGAAACAGACACATATTTTAAATGATCTTCTTGGAATGGGAAGTCATTTCTTCTCTGTCTGGACCTCTATTACTCTATGGAGTAATTATCTTTGTATGGAAGGAGATGACACATTCAGTCCAAGCAAGCTTTCCACAGGAAGACACGTTTTTTCAGTTCTCTGTGAGAGTCTCTGATCACATGTAACTTAAAGGGTGATTCCTGCTGCCTTATTGAAAGGGATTTGTCACTACAGTGTACACTTTTCCTCTACTCTGTGCAACATTCCTTGTTTCATTTATTTCCATCATTTGTAAAGGAGAGAGTGAACCAATCAAAACTTTTCAAAGCAAAATTTAGCAATCTAACCATTGATAAAAGTTAAGGTGAAGCCTTTTCTGAAAGAAAGCATCTTTTTTTCTTAGTTGCCAACAGGTCCTATCATGCATTTAGCAATAAAGAGTCTACATAGCTGTTGATTTCTACACAGCTGAAATAGAAATAATTCTGTGCTGTATTTGTCTGGGATAAAGTTAATTTTCTTCACTGTAGCTAGTATGAAGCTATGTTCTGGAATTCTGCTGAAAACAATATTGATAATAAAGAGATATTTTAGCTACTGCTGAGCAGTGCTTACGCAGAGTCAAGGCCTTTGCTGCTTCTCACGCCACCCCACCAGCGAGTAGACTGGGGGTGCACAAGAAGTTGGGAGGGGACACAGCTGGGACAGCTGACCCCAACTGACCAAAGGGATATTCCATATCATATCACATCATGCTCAGCATATAAAACTGGGGGAAGAAGAAGGAGAGGTTCGGAGGGGTTCAGAGGTGTTCAGAGAACTTCAGAGTTATGATGTTTGTCTTCCCAAGTCACCGTTATGTGTGACGGAGCCCTGCTTTCCTGGAGATGGCTGAACACCTGCCTGCTGATGGGAAGTAGTGAGTGAACTCCTTGTTCTACTTTATTAGTGTACATGATTTTTGCTTTACCTCTTAAACTGTCTTTATCTCAACCCACAAGTTTTCTCACTTTTACTCTTCCAATCCTCTCTCTCATCCCATTGTGGGGGAAGTGAGCGAGCAGCTGTGTGATGTTTAGTTTCTGGCTGGGGTTAAACCATGACAAATTCATTGTTGTCACCTTGAATATTTTTAGACAAAAGAGAAACTTTTTGAAAAATAAAAAGTGATTGAAATAAATTGCTCTGAAATTTGAAAAAACTTATTATTGGTAAATGCTAAATCCAAGGTTAAGTTTGAGAGATACCATTTGCTTCCAGCTATTTTTCCACCTTATTGTCTCACAATATTGCAAAGTAAGCTATAGGTAAGTCTTCATCTAATTTTGTATACTGAGTGACAAAAGCTTTCAATTATCTTTCCTCAAAGTGCTTCAGAATTGCGGACCATGGTTCATTTTGCCAACTCTGAACACAGTGAAAAATAGATGTTTCCCAGAGGATGTTTATCTTGAAACCATGTGGTTGAAAGTGTCTTAAAAATCTTTCTAGATGTTAGAATTTTCTTTTGTACAGCATGAAAAACCTTCCCGGTTGGAATTTTTCATTTTCTACTGCATTGATAAAAATGGCAACGTGAAATATAATTGTTCTTTATTTCACAGTGTGCCAAATTTGTTTTAAGCATTATTAAGATTTTAAACATTACTTTTAAAATTAGAACAACCTGCTTCTATATGTGCTGAAGTTTGAAATGCAATGAATTTATGGAAGTGTAAGTTAAAACACTTCACAGAATCACAGAATCACTAAGACTGGAAAGGACCTTCAAGATCATCAAGTCCAACCATTAATCCAGCGCCAACATGTCCCCTAAACCATGTCCTGAAGCGCCACATCCACACGTTTTTTGTGTCTAAACCTCCCCTGGTGCGGCTTGAGGCCATTTCCTCTCATCCTATTGATAGTTACTTGGGAGAAGAGACCAACACCCACCTCACCACAACCTCCTTTGTTGTAGTTGTAGAGAGCGATAAGGTCTCCCCTCAGCCTCCTCTTCTCCAGACTGAACAGCACCAGTTCCCTCAGCCACTCCTCAGAAGACTTGTGCTCCAGACCCCTCACCAGCTTTGTTGCTCTTCTTTGGACACACTTGAGGAACTCAATGTCCTTCTTGTAGTGAGGGACCCAAAACTGAACACAGTTTTCGAGGTGCGGCCTCACCAGGGGACACAGGGGGTACAGGAGTACAGGGACGCGATCACTTCCTTGCTCCTGCTGGCCACACTATTTCTCATACAGGCCGGGATGCTGTTGGCCTTCTTGGCCACCTGAGCACATTGCCGGCTCATATTCAGCCGGCTGTCAACCAGGTCCCTTTCTGCCAGGCAGCTCTCCAGTCACTCTTCCCCAAGCCCGTAGCGTTGCATGGGGTTGTTATGACCCAAGTGTGGGACCCAGCACTTGACCTTGTTAAACCTCATACAGTTGACCTCTGCCCATCAATCCAGCCTGTCCAGATCCCTCTGCAGAGCCCTCCTACCCTCCAGCAGATCAACACTCCCACCCAACTCGGTGTCATCTGCAAACTGAGGGAGCATTCAATCCCCTCATCCAGATCGTCGATAAAGCTATTAAACAAATACTGAGTCCTGGGGAACACCACTTGTGACTGGCCATCAGTTGGATTTAACTCTGTTCACAACGACTCTCTGGGCTTGGCTGTCCAGCCAGTTCCTCACCCAGCAAAGAGTAAACCTGTCTAAGCCACGAGCTGCCAGTTTCTCCAGGAGAATGCTGTGGGAGACACTGTCAAAGGCTTTACTAAAGTCCAGGTAGACAACATCCACAACTGTTCCCTCATCCACTAGGTGGGTCACCTGGTCATAGAATGAGATCAGGTTGGTCAAGCAGGACCTGCCTTTCATGAACCCATGCTGGCTGGGCCTGATTCCTTGGCTGTCCTGCACGTGCCCTGTGAGCACCCGCAAGATGAACTGCTCCATGATCTTCCCTAGCACTGAGGTCAGGCTGACAGGCCTGTAGTTCCCAGTATCCTCCTTCCTGACTTTCTTGTAGACGGGCATCACATTGGCAAGCCTCCAGTCGTCTGGGACCTCCCCTGTTAACCAAGACTGCTGATAAATGATGGAGAGTGGCTTGGCAAGCTCCTCTGCCAGCTCCCTCGGTACTCTCTGGTGGATCCCATCAGACTCCATAGACTTTTGGGTGTCCAGGCAGCTTAGCAGGTCCTTGACTGCTTCCTCCTGGATTATGTTGAGTTTATTGTGCTCTCCGTCCCTGTTTTCCAGCTCAGGGGGCTGAATATCCTGCGTATACCTGGACTGGCTATTAAAGACTGAGGCAAAGAAGGCATTGAGTACCTCAGCCTTGTCCTCATCCTTGGAGACAATGTTCCCCCCCATATCCAGTAAGGGATGGAGATTCTCCTTTTTGTTGTTAATACATTTGTAGAAGCATTTTTTGTTATCCTTTACGACCGTGGCCAGATTGAACTCTTGCTGGGCTTTTGCTTTTCTAATTTTTTCTCTGTGTGACCTAACAAGATCCTTGTACTCTTCTTGAGTTGCGTTCACCTTCTTCCAAAGGTGATAAACTCTCCTCTTTTCCCCTCAGTCCCAGCCAAATCTCCCTGTTCAGCCAGGCCGGTTGTCTGCCCCACCAGCTCTTCTTACGGCACATGGGGACCACCTGCTCCTGCACCTTTAAGATTTCCTTCTTGAAGAATGTCCACCCTTCCTGGACCCTTTTGACCTTCAGGACAGCCTCCCAAGGAAATTCCTGGATCTGTGACTCCCAGGGTATACACTGAAGTTACTAAATACTTGTAAATGTGCCAACAATTTGATAATGTAGGTATTGTTGCCATAAAAGATTGCCAAATCAGAATGGACACATCGTATACTTAAATTACAAAAATTATCTTTAAAGATGTAACAATATTTGGAGAGTATGAAAAGGACAGCGTCATAGAAATGAGAAAAAAGGAGGAACTGAAAATAACTGTAGTGTAAGTGATGTGGCAAGGGATGAACTCCACTTCTCATAGCAAAGCAACAGAGCTATAAATTCTAAGATATTTCAGCTTGCAAAACAGAAGTGAGCTAAACAGATCCATGAAAATGTGTCTGCTGAGGAAGCGGGAAAATGTAACAGCGAGTAGATCTCAAATATGGGAAAACCTGCTTAGCAAGGTATGTAGTGACAGGGCTGTGGAATCTGCAATTAGCCTTTACCTTTTTGTCTGTGGGTAATGGACACCAGGGTTATTAGAGCCATGAGCATGGTCATTTGGAGCATTATTCCCAATACAAATTTGCACTCTTCTCCATCTTCATTCCCGACAGTGCTTTCAGGTAAGATGCACACCAGATCCAGAATTTAACATGAATACACATATATACACAAAACTTCTTTTTTCTTTTTATTTGTTCACCAAAAGGTGGTGCACCAATGGCACACACTAGTTAGTAGCAGGCAGCCACTTCACTCTCTAACCTCTTTTCAGAAGTACTCAGGCACTGACCTCCAGTGCAACAGTACATCTGTATCGATGAGTGAAATCAGAGTCTCTCACCTTTAGTTTCTTACACGAATTTTCTTGCAACTGATTTCAACACATGTTCTTTTTGTCTTTTTCTTTCTTGATACAAAAAGTTAAGAAACACCGTCTTAGAAGTATATGTCTTATTTGATCTTTCAGTTACAAATTATAGCCAGATTTTTGACATTTAGGTCAAGGATTCCTTGAAAGACTTGACAGGAAGATGAGATAAATGCATGCTGGAGGTGTATATATTGCATTTCAGTTCCTCATGACAACAAAAGGAGGCAGGGGAATAACTTCCCTACATTTTTTATGTCTTCTCATGCCCCAGGCTAATAACATAAAAAGTTTTCTTTAAAGTGTAAAGTTATTTCTTAATTCATGCATTTGCAATGTTTCTAACATTATTAAGAACAGGTTTCTAAGTCTGCCCTGGGTCACTGAGTATTTCCTTTCCATGACAAGGAATCTCATAGAAAGAAATAAATGAATTTATACTATTCAGGAACTAATGATACCAGAATGAAATTGCTGGAGAATTTTCAGTCCTTAGGTACATATTTTCATCTCTATGCTTGTATGTATAAGGCCTGCTAACAGTAACAGCAAGTATATGTTTATTTTTGGCTTTGGAAATGGAAAACTTTTCAAATGAAGGACAAAGACGTAGATGTTAATGCTCGATCTTTGCAGGGAGAAGGAAGGAATAGCAAGACACCAGAAAATTTGGCAGTGGAAAGAAAGAGATTTGGCAGAGGGCAAAACCAGGAGGGAATATACTTTCAGTGCAGCGTAAGAGGGATTCAGCACTCAAACAAGAAACCAAGTGCAAAGAGGACGCCTGAATTCCTTGAGACTCCTCTGACTTTGGTTGAAAAGGCACTTTGGTACACATATGTGTGCCAATATTATCCATATATTTCTTGCTAACGTGAATAGACTTTAATAATTGAATCTCTTACAAACTGTATACATCCGCTTGCTTCCACTGTTAGGTACTCGTCGGGGGCCTCTGCCGGTACTGGAGGTCTTTTTTGTACAGAGCAAGCAGGCATGGCCAGTTTTGAGGTTGGACATCAGAGGAATTCCCTTCCCAGACTTTAGGCCATCAAAGAACTTTCAGATTGTCACAGCTAGGTCACATCCCAGTGAGTTAACCAGAGGAATTGGTGATTCAAAGCCCTGCTCAGCAGGGTGCTCAGGCATCTTCTGAGCTTTGAGTGTCTAATCTGTGCCACAGTTTAAGATGTGAAAACTCAAATGATTAAAACTGGCCCTGACTCAAGCTTTGCTAAGCGGGTCCTCAAAGAACAAAGGCGCCTGGTAGCATTATCAACTCATGGCTCTTACTAGGGTAATTATAACTTCGTATTTCTCATGCCTTATTTAAAATACAGTTACACTGATTATTCACATGCTTGTAATGAGTGTCTTCTTTAATCAGTGCATGGTGGGTGAACTCACAAAAGTGCTACATCTCCCTGTGCTCAGGCGTAAGCAGGAGGGAGGTCCCAGCTGCCAAAACTCTTCACAACATCATGTGTCTTCCCAGTCACCCGTCGCATCCCCTCTGCTGCCAGCCCGTTCTCAAAATGGGAGGGAGCAGTTAGAGCTAAGCCTCCAGCTGCTTCCCAGCCACTCTGAAATGACTACTGCTGAACAGGCTCCAGGTAGGTAGGCTTGTGCAAAGGTGTCGTGGTTTAGCCCCAGCCGGCAACTAAGCACCACGCAGCCGCTCGCTCACTCTCCCTCCCACAGCGGGACGGGGGAGAGAATTAGGAAAAACCTCGTGGGTTGAGATAAACACGGTTTAATAGGACAGAAAGAAAGAAGGGAACAATAATGATAATACCAACAAAGGAATGTACAAGAACAAGTGAGGCCCGATACAGAAATTGCTCACCACCCCGTGATCGACAGCCCGTCCCCGAGCAGCAATTTCCGCCCCCCGGCCAACTCCAGTTTATGTACTGGGCATGACGTCGTATGGTAGGGAATATCTCTTTGGCCAGTCTGGGTCAGCTGTCCCGGCTGTGTCCCCTCCCAGCTCCCCGTGCACCCCCAGCCTGCTCGCTGGCAGGCCAGCACAAGAAGCTGGACTGTCCTTGACGGCTCAGCAACAACCCAAAACATCAGCACATTATCAACAGTTCCTCATCCCAAATCCAAAACACAGTCTCACACTAGCTTCTGTGAGGAAAACCAGCTCTATCCTGGCTGAAACCAGGACAAAAGGTATTACAAAAAACAAAGCTATGAGACAAAGTTTGAGGTCTAGAGGTTGTCTGTGTCCTTTCTTACTTGCAATTTATAGTCAACAAAATGGACCTGAGAGTCAGTCTGGCCTTAGGGACGTGGATATAACTGGATGTAAGAGAAGAGTGGGCCTCATCCCTCTTCTCCTACCTATGTACTGAATATCTTGCGCTGCTCCTATCCTAGTTCTGTGAGTTGCGTAAAGGGTGAACCAACAGTTGTCTTACATACTTGTTTCTGAAACCAGAGCTGTTGAGAGGAACATGCAACTTGGGGACATCTACTTAAAAAATGAAACTTTTTCTACTGTGTCATGTAGGAGAGGGGAGAAACCATCCCTTCCAATGCTCCTGGTGACTTTGCTTTCCTTTTCTTCCTCAATTCCCAGAAAGTAAAGAGTGCTACTGAGCTGCTGTGCTGTACTTTGGCAATGAGGGAGAGGCTGGTGGCAATCTGTGCTGCTGACACAGTGTCACAGTGTAATGAGGCATATTGTACCATCTCAGTGATGCGTCAAGCCTGGGAAGTTTCAAATGGTTTGGTTAAACTGCCCTAAAGAATTTAACTGCATGGAAAAGGGTTTTATAGTCCTCTTTTGTTGTTAGTGTTTAGAATTGGCTTGCGCAAGCAAAACAATCTGTGGGCTTGCCACGTTATCAGCAAGGGCTCTGGTACATCACCGTGGTGCACAGCATCTCCCAGAAAAGTCAGTAGTATGGGGCTTGGTCTATTATAACGTCTCACACCAAAACAAATGTTTTATTGTTTTACAGGAGAAGGGTGGCTTTCTGGCACTTTCCCAGGTTTCACGTTGCCAGCTGTGTCTTCAGCTTCAGAGATTTCCTGCATGTTCTGCCTTTGTTTCTAAGTAGTACAATATTCCCTGCAAATTGGTTACCACAGTTATATTTTCCCATTTTGAATCAGGAAATGTATGCTACACAACATCTTTCATTTAAGCATTTCTTAAAGAGGTATTAATCAAAAGTGTTGCAATATGTTCCAGAAGTTTGGAGAAACTTGTCCAAAACCATGTTGGTGGCAAAATCACACCCAGGAAGTGGGAAAATGTGGGGGGTTTTGCATTATAATATCCAACGGCATGGGTACTCCTGACTTTCACAATCCTCTGAGACCTCACCGAGAGGGACTGATGGGGAGACAAGGACAGTGTCCCTGGCCCCTCCACTATGGGATAAGAACGTGCCTTGCACGCAGGCAGCCAGAGTCAGGGGGAAGCCTGTTTGTTTTCAAATATCAGCTATTTGTTTCATCTTTCTGTGTTTCAGCTTGTCCTCCTGCAAAAAAGGGACAAGATTCAAGTCCTAGGTTGTAGAGTTTGATACCTCAAAAGAGGTTCAAGAAGATCCCCTTTTATCTCCCTTTGCCATGCAAGGGAAACTGCTGTTTTTCCTAAAATTGTTAGTGTGCTAAAACTCACTTATCCCTGTAAGGCTTGATGCACAGAAACTGCACGAGGCTTTATCCATTAAATACATAAAATACCTAAAGAACATCAGATGTCAGACACAATAGAAGTACAAAAGGTTATTAATTGTTACTTTACAAGGGTACCTAGAGGAGTAGTTTCAGTTGGTACATTTATTACAATGGTTTGAAAAATGAAAAGCATTATGTAGGGGATAGGAATTATTGTCCTTATACTTCAGGCCGGTCAGAAAGATTATTTAGAAATTAATTTGATCCGCAGTCTAACCAAGGAGGATGACACCATGTAAAGCAGTCTGCTTTTACATGTGGCTCCTTTGAGTTCTGTATGCCCAGGAGAAAGTGCCAACTGCTTATGCAGGCACAATTACATTTGTTCAAATTGATTTACACATCCAGAGGCAGCAAGAGCAGGTGTTTGATGTCGTTTTTGTCAGGAAGCAGCAAGACTGAGGTGCTCCACAAGGGAAGGCAAGCCAGGGTGGAGGTGGCAGCAGGGCAGGAATGCTGTCCCCTTGCCGCCCAGGGATGCTGTCACGCAGGTCCCAGGCGAGAGGAGCAGAGCACATCCAGCAGCCTTGGCCGGATCCAGACAGCAGTCCTGATCGCTAGAGAAGTCAACAGCGATAAGGAAGAAGGCTGAGCCAGCAAAGCAAGGGTCAGATCAGCAAAGTGCAAGGCAACCTCTTTACTTTGATCTTTGGTCGGTGGTCTGCAAGGTTACGTTTGAATTTATGGTATAAGGTGTGTTTCACATATGTTGGATAATTGTTGTTATTGCTAGTGCTGGTTTTACCAAACTCCCAGCACTGCAGTCCTTTGGGGACCAGCATGTTCTTCTAGGGCTACAGGCAGTTTGTACTGTACAAAACATACACTCGTTTTTACTTTTTATTAGCTACAAATATGTGTAAAGTGGTAAGTGTTATACCACAAAAAGTCACGCAAACCTAGGCAAAAGCTGAACAAAAACAGGTAATAGTCACCTTGCTGTTAGACAATTGCAGCTAGATTAACTAAAACAAAGCTTAAGTTGGTCAGTACAGATCCAGACAAAACTTGACAAGTCCTGGAACTTGTGTTTTCAGTTTACCACAAAGGCTATGGTCTGTTGCTAACAAGGGCACCATGTATTTACTGGGTCACAAGGCTACAGAGAGCACTTGCAGGAGCAATACCTGCAACCAAGTTGTCTATTTCTGTTTGCAAAAGAAGAAAATGTTTAACATTTTTTGCAATGTAATAAAAAGAGTGCATTTTGTCTACTAAAGAATGTCAATATTGTCACAGATCCAAAGAGACCCATTTTAAATAGAAGGAAACCAGTATTATGTTTTTTGAATCAAACGATGACAAGTTTATTTGAATACATATGCACATACAAAGCCAATAGAATTGCTTACATGAATAAACTTAAAATGACTAAATTGCTAGGTCTGGGGACATAAAAGTTTGCATCCAACCCTCCCTCAAGTACTAGAATTTATTTTTCTTTATACTAGACCAACAGAATCAATATTTTGCTTTTGATATTAATACGGGAAGGAGGAGATTCTTTTTTTTTAAGGTGTAATACTCATTTATAATAATAATAATAATAATAATAATAATAATAATAATAATACAAAATAATAATAGTAAAATTCTGGTAATACAATTTTGCATGAGACTTTACTGATTACTGTCTATCTAACTTCATGACTGTCCATTCCTGCAGGCACTACAGTACGCGTGTGAGTAACGGTGCTAGTGGCCTCCTGTCTTTTTCTGTAAATGCTGGATTTGTGAGGCATCTAAGTGCAGTGGTCTACAGAAGCCTGAGATATGTGGGAGATCTTGGGTGCTTAAGTCCATAGCCATAATGCTGAGCATCTAGACTGAGCTGCAACTTAATCCCAAAGCTGACAAACTTTGTGGGCAACCGTTTCTGCCCTCAGGTTTTTCCTGGCTTTGGCTGGGATAGAGTTAATTTTCTTGACAGTAGCTGCTATGGGGCTGTGGTTTGGATTTGTGCTGAAAACAGTGTTGATTACATAGGGATGTTGTAGCTATTGCTGAGCAGTGCTTACACAGAGTCAAGGCCTTTGCTGCTTCTCACACCACCCCACCAGTGAGTAGGCTCAAGAAGTTGGGAGGGGACAGCTGACCTCAAATGACCAACGGGATACTGCATACCATATGACATCATGCTCAGCATATAAAGCTGGGGAAGAAGAAGGAAGGGGGGGAGGTTCAGAGTTACGGTGTTTTGTCTTCCCAAGTCACCATTACGCGTGATGCAGCCCTGCTTCCCTGGAGATGGCTGAACCCCTGCCTGCCCCTGGGAAGTAGTGAATGAATTCCTTGTTTTGTTTTGTGTGTGTGGCTTTTGCTTTTCCTCTTAAACTGTCTTTATCTCAACCCACAAGTTTTCCCACTTTTACTCTTCTGATTGTCTCCCCCATTCCACTGGGGGGGAGTGAATGAGCAGCTTTGTGGGGCTTAGTTGCTGGATGGAGCTAAAGCCTGACATGACATTTTCATGCATGCCCATTAATAACTTGACATTTGGCTCACACCTTGTGGATAAGAAACTTTTTTTATGCTATTTCCAAGGCCTCTTTATCATTATGTAACGTCTTTCTCACATTACTAATGCATGTAAGATACATTTATGGGTTTTTTTGCATAGGTCAGTACCCAGCACTCCTATTCTTTACACTTCTTTTTTCTGTCCAGTTGTACAAAAATTATAAAGCTGAACAACTTCAAAAGGATGGATGGTGAACTCCCATACCCTGTGCTCACCTGCAACCCTATCATGGAAATGAGAGATGTGATTTGGAAGTTCCTCAAACACAAAAATAAAGAACCTCTGTGTCCGAGGAAATTTTGCACTGGCTGGCACTGAAAGTGCTGCCAGCTGAAAGTAAATTTGAATTTTCCCTGCACATTTAGGTTCCCTGCACAAACTTGTTTGTTTCAAGTTTTCACAGGCACAAACTCTTGTTCCTCTCTTATGTTTAATACGCTTATACTCAATCTTAAGTGGCAATGTCAAAAGGCAAGTCTTTCCATTGAAAACACAAAATGAAATCCTTCTGCTTTGGTCACAAAACTTTCTCCTCACTTCTAAAGTCATTCTTTGGAAAGAAAGGACTACTGCACTATTTGCACCTCTCTTGCTTTGTGTGGTCTGTATGTATTCTCCAGGGAGGTGGTGGAGTCGCCATCCCTGGAAGTGTTCAAAAAACGTGTGGATGTGGCGCTTCAGGACATGGTTTAGGGGACATGGTGGTTCTGGATTAATGGTTGGACTTGATGATCTTAAAGGTCCTTTCCAACCTAGTGATTCTGTGATTCTGTGATTCTGTAATTGAGAAGGTTAACCTGTAATAACAAGGGAGCAAATAGGTATGTTTTACCACTTGACCATTGACAGTTCTGTCTGATGTTGAAATCCAATCTATGAACTAATTTTGCACTTTAACACTTTACAATTTATTATTATGAAGCTCACTGGTGCTAGCCATACATATTTCAGTCAATTTTTAATACTACTTTATGACTGACTAACTGCTTATACCTAAACTCCACAAATTTAGAGTTATCTGTGAGACCTCACTGCTCACAAGTGTGCTAATGTAGTAATTGATAACTTCCCAATTACGTGTTACCGCCTTGTCTGAATTCCAATGGTAATTAAATGAGAGAGGATGTAATTATACATGTAGCTATTTCTTTTAGTTCAAAGGGAGTCCTAAACAACTAGCGGAAGCTATTACTAAAGAAGAAAGGTCCTGTTTCCACGTCTCATATTTCTATCCGCTAAGCAGCGCTTTCTATCCACTTATGTTTTAATTATATTTACTGTCTCCTTCCTCTGTAAAAAACATATTTAATCGTGAATACTACCTCTTTATCTTTTAAATTTTGACTTGATATTAAAGTTCCATCTGCCTTAGGAAATAAACTGCTTTAGTACAATATACAGAACAATTAGGTGTTTATTTCTGTGCTTTGGATGAAGGGCAGGTAAGTCAGAGTGGGGGAAAGAGGCCAGTTTGTACTTAGGCTGCAAAACCTACAGGAACCAGCCCAATGATTGTAATCCAAGCAAATAATATTTCTGTCTCTTTATTATCACTTTCAGAAATGTGCCACCTCTCCAGCTGTTAATTCCCACCTCATCCTTGTGAAACTCACACTGAAAAACTTTGTGTGTAACCACACACGCACGTCGTACGGCATGTGATGTAACAAAAGAGGACACATGAATGAGGGCAGAAAACTAAAAATGCATGAGCTTCTAACAGAGTAGTAATTTTCTCCATTTGTAGCTAATAAATCTGCATCAGTAGGTTTCTGTCCCCATCCCCAAGTGCTCATTTCTCTCTGTACTGGAGATCCCACCCCTCCTAGTTATGACAAATGTTGCATTAATTGCATGTGCAGCTGCTTTCTAACAGAGGGGTAAAGGCACCTCTGGGGAGGAGGACTGGAAATAGTAATTTATCTTTTGTTCGCTGGCTTTTTTGCATTCATTGCTGATTGCATGAACAAGTGAAAATAAGAACCCTCTTGGCAGCGAGGCCCACTTCAGTAATGGACATGTTAATCCTAATTTAGTTCCAGAACTAGAACTGCAAATGTTCTGCAGGAAGCCATGGCTGTGAGAAATGAGGATAATATTTCCATCTTTGAGATGGATAATTAGTTAATAAAAGTTGCTAGGGAAAAGAAAAATGATAAATAATTTTATTGTGATGTCTAAGGAATACATGTCTAAATCTGTATATTGACAAATTCTTTCCTCGGAGAAGAAGAAAATACATTACCTGAGGTTTTGGGTTTGGCTTCTTGGAGGGATGGGTGTTATGTGACTCTCTTTGTTTGGTTTGGGTTGATTCTTTTTTTTAATTACTTAAAACATTGCAGTTGAAGAGAGGAAGCTCTATGTGATGGTTTTCTTGGTTTTGTTTTTGTTTTTAAATCCAGGTGCAGAAACTACAGCAATTAATATTAATCTGAATTTGATTATTTGGCTCTTCAGCATTTCATTGGATTATGTTGACTTTGTAATTTGATTGCTACACAGATGTAAGCTGTGCTGATTGCATTAAAATACGCAAAGGAAATGAAAAATATTACCAAGCAACGTTCAGAAAACTGTTCTTCCTTGCTAACTGTGAAGACTTCCTTTTGGGAAGACAAATGTAGAGTGCTGGTGATTATACTCTAAAGCTAACCATTGAATTAGAAATCCCTCTACGTGGAAGCTAATTATTTATGTTGTAATACTTTGTTTCTGGATTAATTTATGTTATGTAACTAATAAAAACTTAACGAACGTGAGATGTAGAATATGCTAAAATATGATATTAAAAAGGTCCAATCCATAAGGGAAACTCATGAATTATGTTACTGCTTCCAGAGGATTTCTGAGGATCATGTATGTTAAACTTTACACAAACACTCTGCCACATCATCCGTTAGCAGTGTAGTAACTAACAACTGGTGTATGATGGTTCAGTCAGAAACTGTTCAGTCGGTACCTGGGCGATTCTCTGCAGTGAGTTGTGGGGCCGTCATCTAGCGCATATTCCTCTTGGATCGAGCAATGTTGAGCTGTGAAGAACTGAGAAACAAGGAGGTTCTTCCCATTGCCGCTTTTGTGGCCATTAAAAGGTGGACTCAACTCTCTACTGACTGCAACAGTCACTGAGTGGGTTTCTGATATGCATAAATTCTATGTGTGATGGGACATAAAAGTGGCCCTTGTGTTCCTTCTTGCAAGTAGCTTCATCTAGAGCTATTCTGAAAGCTTTTTCTGTTCCTAGGTGAACATCATAGGCGATAATTTAAATAAGCTTTTTCCAACTTCGGATATAGAATAATTTTTCACTCATACAAAATAATTTTTAAGTAATGTTTAGTTTATCAATTGTAAGGTTATATTTTTTCCCCACTGCTTTTTCCACTAAGTGTCCAAACAGAGACGCAGAAGTAGGGAATAGAGTGGAAATTTAAAACTTTTCATTACAGTTTTGTGTTAATTTGAAAAACAGAGAGAGGAAAAAACCAGCAATAATAATAAAAAGATTCACCCACAATTTTTCAGGCAGCTCCTCTCTGTGACAGAATTCAAAAAGGAAGATGTGGCTCTAGTTGGAACACTGAGTCTGCCAGATTCGCATTAGAATACTCCTATTGTTTTTAGAACAGCTGCTCACAGAGGGAGGTTGCACTCCCCGTTTAAAATACAGTTCTCCATGAGGAAACAAGCACCAAATGCATTGATACCCAAAAGATGATCCTAGCTTAGAGATGGTTTACGTTTCAGCTCCACCGAGCAACCGGAGGCACAGCCCTTCCTCTGTGGCCAGGGGAGCTGCCTTGCCTGTCCCGCTGCACAGTCCTCCTGCACACGGATATGCTCACCCCTTCCCGGGGAGAATAAAAAGGAAGCTGCAGCTTGGGACTCATCCTCGCTGAATCTTGTACATAAACCGGAGTGACTGTGATAGAGCTTTGTCCGCAGTGAGGATAGATAAAACTCTGTCAGTGAAACTAGCAGCTTTAATGTTGGGGTTTCTTAACTCAAACAATCCCTTAAGAGGTTTTTTTAATAACTCAATAATAAAATACATGCATAGACTTTCTAATTGCCTGTACAAGTTCCTCTGGTGTCTAATATTGTACTAAACCATGGTAGTAGGATTTCGGTTACTTATGCAAAAATCACATCTGCAATTGATAGAAATATTTATCAGTGTATTCACTAAAATGAAAAAGCATTGAAGCAAGTAATAACATTTAAAATGAATAGGAAAGCACAAATGAAAATGAAGCATCTGAATAATTACACAATATGTAGCACAGAATAAATGATATCAAAATTCCACTTCTGCTTCAAATCAATAATGCTGAAAAGTGACAGGCATTTGATGATGGTGTGTAACTAAAAATTTAATCCAGTCAAAATATCTTTGCGACACACTCGTAGACAATCGAAACTTTGCAATTGTTTCTTAATGAGAAGCAATTGGTTTCTGGAAATGATTAGCTAATTTTATAGCCACAAGCAAGGAACATATGGAACTCAACAAGAGTCCTGTCCCCAAGTTCAACATTTTAATTTACTGAGTAAAGAGGAATAGCGTATTGTAGTATTTTGCACACACTTCTTAGCCAGGTTTCATTTTCTGTGTGCGTGTGGTGGTACAATACTGAAGGATATTTGATAAAAGCACAGAAAAAATAAATTAAACAATGTAGAAAAAAGCAGACCTGTAGTGGACAGTGCACAGCAACATAATAGTAAAACAGGGAGAATAACTACTGAGAACAGTCCTAAAAGAAACATCTTCTGTTGCTAAGATACGGTACTAAAGATGAATGTTGGTGTCCCATCACCTGAAAATACATGAGACAAACTTAAAGAGGTGTTGAAATGCACTTTGGTGTTGAGTGTTTCATAGTTCCTGAAAAACATAGAATGTCATCACCTCACGCATTAAGTCCTAATGTATAAAGCTGTATTTCCTGCTGACATCTATTACGACAATTCCCTTAAAGTCAGCATAAACCCCAAGAGGAAAAACTTCCTATTAGTTTACTATAAATACTGACTACTTTACTGTCTTGTCTTTCTTTTTTTTGTTTGTTTGTTTGTTTGTTAAGTTTTACTTTCTTCGGGAAGATATGGAAATAGTAAAAGGAGACAGAAACTTTTCAGAAGGAAAGAATCTTTATCTCTGAGAAAGCAGTAGCAAAACATTAAGAGGACAACAAATTTATGCTAGATACAGAGATCCAGCATATAATTTATGTGAGCACACTGGAAATGAGCTTCTCTACATAATTTAAGAAAAGAAGATTCATATAAGCCCAAGGATAAGTAGGTCTTAAAGATACCATTTCTCCAGTCAGCTGAGATACAGTCACTGCAACTTGCTGCTACAGCAACATGTGACTGTGTGGAATCAACAAACCTTTTGAATGTTTAGCAGGGATTTTTTTTTTTTCTAAACCATTTTTAAAATCATGATTGGAAGCAAGACAATGAGTAAACAGCATGAATGCATATTTCAGAAGTAACTCTTCAGCAAATATTTCCCTGGGAGAAAATAATAATGGCATGCTATTGCTGAGAGTTTATGAACGTATAGAATGTATACACAGGAAACACACAAGCAGAGTTCCCTTCAAGAAGAGGTAGGATTTTTGATTATTTATGGCTAGCTTGTATTCTTGAATTCCTCTTTAATTCTCTTTCAAAGCCCTACCCTGCAATTATTATTACTTATGCTTTCCCTGTCAAACTGAAACCCACTCAGCTGAAAAAAAAAAAAAAAATCCTTCAAAGTACTGCATCTTGAGTTCAAATCTCACTCCAACTCTCACGGTTTAATTTTATCTTCTTCACGAAAAATCCTCAAAACATGTGGCTGGTAGAACCTGAGACAAGGCTACAGAATCTATATAGTCACATAGTTGCTCAGAAGGCCAAACTAAAGGATTGTATTCAGGAAAAAGATGTATCAAAGACTTTTTCATATTGGTAATACAAGCAGTATTGTCAGGCTACTATAACCTCACTGCTACTGCATATTCCCTAAAGTGTGGCAGTTATCCATAAACGTATTTTTATTCCTTTATAAAATGACTTAACACAAATAGCTACAATTTATTTGTCTGTGGACTATGTTGAATGACTTGATTTTTACTGTGGGCTCAAAATGTCCATTTGGAAGTTTACTTTGGCACAGTTAATGCAAAATAAGTTGTTATGCATCAAAATTTAATCATATCACTTATTCCTGAAGGCAACATTTTCAGTATGAGCATTCAAGTGTCTTCCAGGTGACTCAGCTTGAGCCTCTGTACTAATAAACTTCTGTTTTTACTGTGATATAAACAAAGCACAAGAAGTTCAGGGAGTTCCCTGAAACTATTTTGCACTGATCTTTTAAAATGTGGACTGGCTGAGCACACATTTTCTTCAAAAAATCCAAATATGGCAACAGAGCAGCAATAAGGTGATTAGTTATACCTTTCTATTTTACAGTAATGAGTTATGAAGGCCATTTATTTAACAAGCTCCTTTTGAAGCTTTTGTACATGATTGCAAATGACATGTGTGACGTCCAGCAGTCCTTTCTTTTGCATAATGGTCACAGATTATACTTAGGAAGAGTAACATGGAGGTAAAGTGACAGCTCCAGTCACTTAATGAGAAGTTTATTAAGAAACTAGGACTGATTATCAGTTGCAAATTAACCATAATGTGAGTAATCAGCAGAGATGTCACACTGGTGCAAGAAAAATTATAAACAGAAGAATGTTCATCCCTATGCTAATCAAGAAGTTCCTACAGCTCATTACAGAATGTCATTTGCAAGAACCTAGGGATGTAGGGTTTGGGAAATGTGTTTTTGGAAAATGTATTTTGGCAATATCACCACACATACCTTTAGACTGTATTTAATATGCCAAAGGAATGTGCTTTTTATAGAGATTCAGCAGATTATCTACGTAATAAAAGCTATACTTGCAATATATCAAAGCTTCGTTAGATTTTTGGGCCTCTAGACTAGACAAAGTTTCTGAAGCAGCAGCAAAACAAAATGTATTGTTTTAAATGCATTATTTTACCAGGTCCATGAAAACAATTGTAAAATATATGCAAATTCAAGCTACAGTAATCAGTCCCATATTATTAGTTCTAAAAAGGATTATATTATTATTTTTAATTATTAATTAGCATGATGGTAGCTTTTACAAATTGCAAACTGGTATTCACGCCTCAAATCTGCAAGCAAAAAAAAAGTCTGTGTTATAAAGAGCTTACAATTTTGTATCATTCAAAAAAAGTAATCGATAACAATATAGATGAGAGGCCAATGTAATAGCAGTAGTAATTTTGCTATAGTCCTCTTGTTGCTTTTCATTAGTCTTCAAGTGTACTTTGTTCTACCATAGGTAGAATCATTCCTTTAACATTCCTTTAATCATTACATCATTCCTTTAATTCCAGTCCTCCAGCTCATCTCCTTCTGTATGATATTCTGATTCTCCTTCTCTCTGGCAGTGTCCATGTCATCTGAAAACATCAGTGATATCCTGTGATCCATTTTTCTCCTTTTACCAGGTTCAGTACTGGAAATATGAATTCCAACTTTCCTCTCCTAGAGAAACTTCCACTATTTAGTACAATCCTTCGTCAACATCTTTTTGTGATTTTATTCATGATAACAAAATTCTGTTGAACAAAACTGCTTAACTAACAATTTTTTTCCTGTGGCACACATACACTGAGTATTTTGGGTATTTTTTTAGCAGGGGAAGAAATGTTGGTTTTTTGAAGTCAACCTACTTCATATCACTTTTATTTAGTCACTAATGAAATTAAGATAGCATGGTATGGCACAACCTATCTTTGTTAAACCTCCATTCCATTTCATCCCATTCTGCCGTCTATAGCCATGTCTTTATCAGTTTTTCCCTCAATGTTTGTTCTAAGGACAAAATCAGTGATTGAATCCTGGATTTTGTTATAGAAATTTCTCAGTTAGATTTTTTTCCATGTAGGTATGATGTTATTTACAAATATTTTTCACTTTTGGTATTTCAGAGTTTGATAGGGAAAAATTGATGAAATATCCTGTGCCTTTATACCAGCCTCTTTGTACCTACCATTCAAAATCAAATCACAATTTTCCTGAGTGTTCTTGTGAGCTTGGCATCACTAAATCACCTCAATAATTTTTCAGAAAGCTGAGCTCTGTAGACATGTTTCTGCATTGGCTTATGTTGTGGTTTAGCCCCAGCCGGCAACTAAGCACCACGCAGCCACTCGCTCACTCCCTCCTCCCCCAGTGGGATGGGGGAGAGAACTGGGAAAAAACTCATGGGTTGAGATAAAACCAGTTTAATAGGACAGCAAGAGAGAAGGAAACAACAACGATAACAACAATAATAATACCGATAAAGGAATGTACAAGAACGAGTGATGCCCAATACAGCGATTGCTCACCACCCAGTGATCGACAGCCCGTCCCCGAGCAGCGATTCCCTGCCCCGGCCAACTCCAGTTTATGTACTGGGCATGACGTCATATGGTATGGAATACCCCTTTGGCCAGCCTGGGTCAGCTGTCCCGGCTGTGTCCCCTCCCAGCTCCCCGTGCACCCCCAGCCTGCTCGCTGCAGGCCAGCACGAGAAGCTGGACTGTCCTTGACGGCTCAGCAACAACCCAAAACATCAGCACGTTATCAACATTTTCTCATCCCAATCCAAAACACAGTCTCACACTAGCTTCTGTGAAGAAAACCAGCTCTATCCTGGCTGAAACCAGGACAACTTATTTCAAATATCATAATTATTTCAAGACCTGCCCCGGGTTTCCTTTGCTGTCTTTGGTAACAAGAGAAGGCAAGTCTCAATGCTCTACAGTAAAGGGCTAGATTAATTTCTTTAAATTGAACAGGAATTTGTATTTCTTTTGTTTGATTGAAAGTAAATTGAGATAAGACTTCTAAAACTTCTTTCTTATAATTGTTTCTTGGGGCAGGGGGAGATATATTTCTTTTTGAACTCGATTTCTACCCTTTGATTAAAAAAAAATAAAATTATTTTTTTTTTCAGGTTGTAAAATTATCAGGTTATAGCTATCAGAGGCACCAGGGAGCAGGTTGTTTTCTGTGAATACAAGATTCCAAGCGTTCTGTATACATCTTTTAGGTGTAAGCAGAGGAAAAAGTGTTACTAGAAAAATGAACATTTCTTCTGAAATGACAGCTGTTTGTTTGACAAAAAAAATGTCAAAATTATGTTTTTCTTTCCCATTGAGGCCAGATGTTTCTGTAGGACACTTACAAAATAAATTTTTAATCTATGAAACAATTTTCCCATGCATATTTCATCCCACTTTAGCCCCAAATCTGCTCATTTTAATCAGTTTTCATCTTTATGATGCTTAATAGCATTCAACAGACCTAATACGTGACTTGTATGTGGGACAGCTCATTCTTACAAAATAGATGTGAGAGTCTCCAGTATGTAGAGATCTGATAAGCAAAAAAACATACAGTTGGCTGTAGGCACCAAAACCAGACAGATCCCTCAGTTGTAATGCCATGAAATATTTACTGGTTTTAGTTTTATGATGTCTGAATAAAGTAACTAGATTTTAATTGTTGCAAGGTTTTCATTTCATAATTCACTTTGGCATCAGGGTTTAACATCTTTTCTCAGCTACTCTGACACTCCTGTCAGTTGTCAGCAACTCACAGACACCTTTGGTGAATCAACAAGTATCATGAATCAACCTTGATCCAGAGGTCTCAGGAAAGCAAGAAAGCAGAAGACAGAAGCTGGGGCACATAACCCACAGGGAGCTCATAGCCTGTGGACAAAGCTGTAAACCATGGGGAAACTGAAAGGGCCAAAGGAGCGAGAAGAAAGCAGCCGTGGGAATACTGCAGAAATCGTAACTCCTGCCTTCCAAAGCATTGAGCAACTTTAGTATCTGTTTCAATGAGAAAAATTTAGTGGTTTACAAATTGTAATATCAAATTTATGGTGATAAAATGGCCTAACATACTGTAGAGATTTGTGTACCAAAAGCTCGGGAGGAATTGAAATGTGGTTTTCCCTGTAAAGCCTTTTGAAATGTATTATTTCCACTGTCCATAAACAGGCCAGTGCTACAGGCTCTTGTATGCAGGTGGGAGGGAAACCTTGAATTCTTATTCTGTTTCGTTCTCATCCTATCAGAGGCTGGTCCAAGCTACTCAAATGGGATCCTTTGTACTCTCCTCCATCACTATGAACATTTTCTAAAGACAAAGTGAATGTGAGCATTATGAACAAAGTAAAACCAACAGCACTAATGTTAGAAGCCAATATTTCCTCCATGTCACACAAAGATAGATGCAGTCCCAGTTTAGATGGTAGATCTGTGAAGGCAAAAAATATCATATGGCACAGATGCTGATGCCACACTAACAAGAACTAATAACGTTCGTGGGAAATTCCTTCTAAGCCTCCCAGTATTTCTGTAAACTGGCATAATCTGGATGGCATGCCATGAGAAAACAGAATTGTCCTATTCAGTGACCTTAATGAGATGTCAAAGGGTTAATAAGAAAATTAATTTATCCTTTTAAGCACAAGAAGTAATTAAAGTCTAAGGGAAATCTGTATCATAATTGAAAATGAGTAATGAGCAAGTGGGATGTGAAGGAAAAATGAGTTTGGTAATTAAGAAAGGAAGTTCAGTATAACGAGAAGGAATAATGTATTTGTCACCTATGGCACAATTATATCATGCTGATATTAAGTGGGAAAGCTTAAGCTGAAGCAGAACAATAGAGCTGGTGAATGAGGATGTGTTAGACAGTGACACTGCATCCTCAACTGGCAAAAGAAACCACTTTGGGGAGCAATAATAGGTAGGGTCCTGATAGCATCAAGGCTTTCAAATTAATAAAACTGAAATGCATTAAAAAGGATTAAATAGTAATTGTACTAGCATTTATGTTAAAGCTTCTGAACTTATTAGTTCTTTGAACTTTAAGAAAAGGTTCCTGAATTACACACCAGAACACCTGGGCTACCAAAATTGCTCTTGGTATCTTTCCCCAAAGTCAGTAGAGTTACCCCAGTGATGCATCTGGTTCATTACTTTCCGTGTTTCTTATCAGAATTTTTATTCTGAAAGTTTGAAGCACAAGTAATTTTCATATCTAGAGTCATCTAAGAAGTTACAGCAATTCAGAAGGCACAAAAAAGTTTAAGTATCATTGTGTCCTTCATTTTCCATGGCAGTTGATGCCAGTGGTGCCTGGATGCAATAAGAAATTAGTAGAATCAGAGTCCAAAGGTGACTTTTACATTCTGATTCAAAGAAATCCAAACTTAAGAAATTTAAACTCAATAACATCAAAGTGTTATTACATCAAAGTGTTATTAAACAGACATCTTTATTGCAGCGCTGGACGCATGGAGGATATCTCCTCCTAACATGCGTGCCCTGAAACAAAAGTTCATCCTTTATATACCTTAAAGACACATTTTCCAAGGAATCACCTCCTCCTTGCTTATCTACTACATTTACGTAATGCTGGCGTTGCAAAACTACACTACGCATGTGTGAGGGTTTCTGGTGGTCGTCAGTGGTCGTTTGGGGAGGTAGTCCCCTACTCCTTTTTCCCTTTTATGATCACGGGTCTCTTGAGGATAATTTCTTCTCCTTGGATGTTTGCCCCTTCTGTTGTCCAGCCGAGCAGTTCCTTCTTATCCTTGTTAGAGCGTTCCTGCCAGTCTGTCTCTGTGCTCAAGGTTAAGATATCTTCTCTGTTCTCTTTAATCTCTCAGTCCTTGCTCTTAGCTATTCTTTGTTTTAATTTTCAGGAGGCCTGCTTTCCTTGTGATTAACCGTTTACACATAGGTACAATGTTGGCATTGAGGCAAATACAGCCTAAGGACTGTGAGAGTAGGCCGTTAAACATAATCACGGTTATTAGGCTAAAGAATTCTACACTAAAGTTAAACTAACCATGTAATCAATAACCTTCCATATATTAAGAAATTTGAAAAACGTACAGTTGATTAGTGACACATGCTAAAACCTTATAGTTGTTTTAGATCCTTGTTTCGATTCCCAACCCTCAATGTAATTTACTGTGTTGCTCAGGAAGGTACATTTAAGGTTTATACAGCAGACCTAAAATTAGCTCTGCAGGCACTCTTCTTGTTTCTTTAGTGTGCAAATTCATGGCATACTTTCCATCCATCTTCTCTTCTGAACAGGTTTTCTTTTACAGGTAAGGTATTGTTAAAAGAACAAAAATGCAAAAGCATACATAAAAGCAAAGACCATGTTGTCAATCATCAGATTCCTTGCAAATATGAGACCTGTTGTCCCATCAGAGGTGGGAGGATGGTAAGTAGGACTGAAAACAAACCTCATGATAAAGTCTTTGCATATGTCCAAGTCCTGTATTTTGGTCCCTTCACCAGTCTTTCCAGCCTTCTTTGTAGAAGATCACGACAAGGAACAATTTAATTTAAAATCTTATGATAAATAATAATAATAATCAGATAACTTATTCCCACTATTTGACATCCTCTAACTGCTATTTCCAGGAAAAATCCATCCACACTTCAAGAAAAAACAAAGGAAGGCAGAGACCTGAGTGAGTATGGACATTTATGTTGACTCGGATGGTAATGGAAGAGAATAGTGACCTTTACTGAGTGAAATGAAATCAGCTTTACTCTTCCAAGTAGGTATTGCTCTCTTTGCTGAACTGAAAAAAATAGTTGATGACAACTTTTCTTATCATAGCTTCAGCAGTGGAGGACTGAGTTTTTGTGAACACAAATCTATGATGAATAAGTATTATTTGAACACATGTATTGTTTAGCACAACAGTGTCCTCTCTCAAAATATTGCGAAAGGCAAGATTATTTTAGGCAAACACACTCATGACAGGAATCCAAACAGTGCAACTCATACCCTATAACAAACCTAAATAAATACTCTAAAGCAAAAAGAAAGCAACAGTACATATGAGTAACCATACAAATTATTTCCTTATCCTCTTTCCTGGACTTAGATCTAAAATACTTTCTTGCCAAAGGCACTTGAGTCACATGGATCCCTGTGGTGTTTACAACACCTTACATCATGGTAAATTGAATTCAATTGATGCAAAAAATAGAAAATAAGGGTTGTGATGGTCCTGGGGGAAAAAAAAAAGAGAAAGTCAAAGTCAAACATGTGCTTGAGCACAGAAATTAAGTTAACAAAACCCATATTTTGGGGGACCTATTGTCCTAAAGGAACTTGGGTAATGGTTTATTTGTCTGCATGGAAGAAAAGGGAAAATATCTGGGATTAATGTCTATAGTATTGTCAGTGTGAAATTCATGGTTTGCTGACTACCTAAATTACCTGCACACTGCTAACCATGATCTTAGCTTTGTCTAGGCAAACACCTGTGATTAAAGGGGCAATTAATCTACTGTTCTAATTTAAAATGAGGTAATGACAGAAAATGAGATGTGTCATCTAAGTGCTTTCACACTCAAAACCAAGCAAATGTCCTGATTCACAATAACATCAACAGAGAAACTCTTACCAGGCAAACTTTCATATTAAACATGAATTGCCAAATAAAAGTTCTGCCTTAAACGTTACTCACAGATCAGACTAGTTCCACTAACCTCTAAAACACAACACAACCTACTTATTACTTCAAGCATTAAAGCTGAGAAAATGGTGTTCAAACAGAAAATACTGACAGTTTTGTGCAGAAGCACTGAGTTTTCTTTACAGTACAGAAAAATAACCATTGGATACAAAGCATGCAGTAGCTAACCCCAGTCTAATGGTGAAATCCTTATTCTTACTTCACTACTGATTTAAATGGACCACAGATACAATATATACCATGAAGGAAACTTCTTGACAGTTTTTTCCAATTTTATAGAACTTTTGTCACACTATCAGGAGCTAATATTGTTGAAATACTGTTGTGATTTAGTAAAGATAAGGAAATCTGGACTTTCATATCTGCTCCTAAAGGCACTCAGCCAGAGCAAGGAAATAATTTACATCAGAAATGTTTTATTGGCGAAAACAAAAGATCAGATAGCAAAAAGTTGTTACTCCTTTCAAAAAGCTTTGTTTTGTGCTATAAGTACCACAAATTTCTAATGGATGGGAATGGGTGATACAATTCAATACTATTCCTGATAAAGGAAAATAAAGGGTGCTGTATTTTTAGTAAAAGAAAGCAAATCCTGGTCTTTCTGCAGTGATAAATTTACAAGTGATCTTCACTACCAGCAACAAATTAGAACTATAAAGCAACTTAGGTTCAACTGTGGTATCTCAGTGTGGCACAACAACCCACCCCTCCCTGGGAGAGCTGTGGACAGCCACAGAGCAAAGGCTGCTGAGACACTTCCTGAGATCAGCCTCAGCCCCCTCTTCTCCTCACATCTGTGACATTTTTCCTTTGGCTCTCCAGTTCATCCATAAAGCTCAGCGTAGCCACAGAGGCTGCTTCTCAAAACTCGTGCAGACCAATTTGGTTATTTTTCCCCAATGTGCCACTTTGAAATTTTAAAAATAAATTTAGAAAGCATACTAAGCTTCAGCAAAACAACTCTCTTCTCTATATTGCCTTCACATCCACATGGAAATGAAGAAAATTAATAGAAATTTTTAAATACTTCAATGCATTTTTAAGGTCATGTCAAGGCAGAAGGGGAGGAGATAGCTGCTCTTATCTGGACCTGGGCAGTCAGGATTAAAATTTATCCATGCAAGGTCATAAGCACAAAGAGCAGAGTTTTTCATTCTGTCCAGAGAAACTTCTAGAACATCCTAAAACTACCTCAGTCTGAGCTTTAAAAATTATTTCAACAAAGCACAAAAGCTGCGTTTTATAAAGAAGCCAGGTTCTTTTTTACCAAGAAACCTCACAACATGGAAGTTATAATACCCGAGTCCTTATAAAAGACAACCTCCACTGCCAAGACCATAATTTCAGTCATACGCTGGGATGAATTATGACTCTGGAGTTTGCTAATGGCAATTCAGGAAAGGTATTTGTGTTTGAGAGAAAGACAGGTAGTCAGTATGTGACAGTGTCATGTATTAACTGCAAGAACACAGAAAAAAATATCTACAAGCTGAAAAAAAAAGATATAGGAGACAATTTAAAAGGAGGCTAGAAGAGTGCTATAGTTTAGCTCTTAAACCCAATGAATTGTAATGGAAAATTCAATGGAACTTCTGCCCCTAACCCATTTTGCTCTTTTAAATTTTCTGTCCTAGGAAAAAAGGTTGCTGCTCAAGATACCATTACAAATAATAATGCTAAACACAAATATATGTTTAATTTAATATCTTTAAAAAAGGTATCTAGCTAAAGCAAATCCTCCTTTTCAAGTAGATTAGCACATTGATTTCATACTCTGCCTTAAAGGAAAGATAGACTAATCCTTCTGTAGGACATTATATTGGGCAAATCCTCACTTAATCTTTATTTCGTTGCCTAAAAAAAAAAAAGAGTTCTATGTATGTAAACTACTCTAAGTTTTACTTGTTGTTTATTCAAAAATATAGAAGTCTCTAATTTGTTCTTATTTAGTAAATGATTCTTTTTAATACCTCAGCAATAGTTGGCTGCATCTGGAAAGTCTGTAGGAACTGTGAGGAATTATGTAGAAATGCAGATGAAGAAATACTCCCAGATGGACATAAAGGACTCACTGCATTGACAACATTGTTATCGCTACTCTACCTAAATCATAGCATCTGTAAAATTATTTTTGGAAAAGTACTAATAAGTAATTAGGATATACAATACTGATAATTATATTATGATTTTAATATTAAAATGGGAGTAAATTAATAAAAAGTTGACAAAAGTGTTCTAAAGGAGGTGGACCTGTATCAGTAACATTTCACCATAGTGTTGCAAGGCTACATACCACTGAATTATTGGCATCAGCAGGAGTCGAGGCAGATGCAGTAATCCATCTGTATGAAGATAATTGCTAAAAAATCAGTAAATGGGTAAAAATCGGGAATGATGGCACTTTGTGCATATATATATATGTATATACATGTATATATATGTTTACCTATATGTGTGTTTAAGCATATATACACATGTGTATATGTGTGTGTATAAGCGCATAATTCTGTATGAGTTTAGATGCATACATATGCACATATACATATACATGTATTGATACATGTATATATGCATGTATGTACACATATCCATATATGCATACATATATGTATACAAATATGTATGCACAAATGTATGTATGCATACATGTTTCTATGCACATACATGAATATACATGCATGTAGGTATGTATAAACGCATATATATGTGTATATGTACATATGGGTGCATGCATGTGTACATATATATGCACATGTGTATATATGCACATATATGTGTATCCATGCATGTAGGTATATATGCATATACACACACATATATATAGGAAGTATTTATTATATATTTCCTATTGGAAATCCTTTTGTACCATTACAGAACAGAAATTGATATTGTTTCTTGTGGAATTTGTCTAAAAAGAAAGAAATATATTGCATGTGTTTTCTTTGATATTATTCCAGCCTTCCATCAATACCACCTCCAATTTCTGTACCTGAGAGGAAAAAATAATGGATATGAGGAAATCACAAATAACAAATGTAAAAACCTTATTTTCTCCTAGAAAATGGGCAAAAGTGGCTGTAAATAAAAAAACAATGTATAAACTTAGATGTATAACAGTACTTATTCTCGAAATGTGATCTTCCCAAATTTATTATTTCTGTGAGAAAATATGACAGCAAGAAGCCAGCTAGAAGCAGATAATGGACTATCTTCAGAGAGGATCCTTTTATTCCTCACACAGCAGTAGGTGATAAATGGTTCTAATGTCAGTGCTTACTATTTTCTTCTAGTTTTATTTTTTCCTTGCAGCGTATCTCAAATCAGAGACTAACAGGCCCCCAAGATAAGACACTTTGACACAGCTTCTTTCCATCTCCAATGGTTGAAGCTATCAAACACCTGTCACCAACATGAAATAGGGAAGGATGTAGATATTCTACTACTTGACAAGTGTTGTACTCTTTTTTTTCAGATTATTAAAGAGAATAGACTTACTATAATGAGACTTTTCTCCCCGACTTGTGTTTGTTTTGGGCTTTCCCTGCTAGCTCTGAAGCTGTTCTACTGAACTTCAGAGGATGGGAATAGACAAAGAGTCTCAATAGGTCTTGACTGAAGATGAACAGCCAAAGTACTGTAGTGACCTATTTTTGACTCCAGAGACAACTAGTGAACAACTGTCATCCAGAATTTTCATTCAAAATTAGTAATTAACATGTCATTTTAGGGTCATTCCACTTGTAGGAGAATGTTTAAGCATCAGCAAAACCTCTTTGCAACAAACAGAAGGAGGGCATCTACTTGAAAGACCTGATTATTGTTCACTCACTGTTCAAAGTCTGAGCTGTCTCTGATGATTCAGATAGATAAGAAGGATAAGCTGTTGAAAGTAAAATTTGGATTCAGTGCAGAACTCAATTGCTATGTATCTGCAGGCAAATGTATTTGCATTTTTTCCTCTGTTCTCTGTTAGGTAGGAGTAGTTTTTGCTTGTTTTGTAGAATTTTTGTGAAGACAAAATTTATGACTTTGATGTTCATGATGTCATATTCTGGTGCTGCATTGGTTAGAGGCACAAGTACACATAGCCATAGTAGGTAGGAGGCTTTTTTTTTTTTAGGAATAAACTTTAATAAACAAATTCTACTAAAAAATGAAATAGGTGAAAATTGCAATGTAAGTGAGCAGAGGACCAGTAAAGAAAGAGGAAATGGGTATCTAGCATTCCTCTGGGAACTGCGAAGCTGGTGATGGAAATTTTATGTAAAAGGAAGAGAATCAGGAAACTATAGTAAATATGAAGTCCTACATTCTCCTTAGACTTCGGACAGATTTGGTAGAAATAAATTATTTGTTAGGAATCTATTTCCACAGCTCCAGCTATGAAGATACTGCTTTAGGTCAGATGTGGGACAGTTATGGATTGGTAGGTTACACCCTAGTAAAGAGCATATAGAAAAATTAAGCACAGCCATTCTTAAACACAAACCATTTTTTCTACCTTTCCTAATTAACAGCAGCTCTTATAAATCTCAGGAACTTTCACCTGAATGTGAGATCAGTTTCAATTAGAAAGGGTAGTCTTCCTGTAGTTGAGACTACAGTTGCTAAGGTAACTGTGCTCAAATTCCTGAAAAATTAAGAGCTGGACTATAAGAAAGGGTTAACAAAGGCATTCACTTACTAATCACTGAGTAGAAGTTCACTGAATAAAACAATATTGAAAAAAACCCTTAGATATATCTGGGGGAAGTCATGTTTCCGTATTGCCCGAGAGCTACATTTTTCCTTCTGCAGATTGCCCACCAACAGGGGTCTTGGAAATGTGTAATTTTGCACTTTACCATATTGAACATCTGTGACTGCCAACTGGATGGCCCAGACCAGTCCGACTAGTTAAAATTCATTTTGCAAGCTAAGGAACACTATCAGTATTCTCTGATCACAACACCCACAACTTCCTTCTGTTCCTTCTGTATGTTAGGATGAGGGGCAATGGGCATGAACTGCAGCACAGGAAGTTCCACCTCAACATGAGGAAAAACTTTACCGTGAGGGTGATGGAGCACTGGAACAGGCTGCCCAGGGAGGTTGTGGAGTCTCCTTCTCTGGAGACCTCCAAAACCTGACTGGACGCGTTCCTGTGCAACCTGCCCTGGGTGATCCTGCCTTGGCAGGGGGGTTGGACCAGATGATCTTCAGAGGTCCCCTCCAACCCCTACCATTCTGTGATCCTGTGATTCTGTGATTCATGAAAGAGAGACAAACACCCTTTATCTTTTGAGATAGGAATCCTAGTAAAGAAGGCCTTCTCTGTAATTTTGATGCTATGTGGCATCTGAACAAATAGATCAGTGAATTGCAAACTTCAAAGAGTCCAGATCTAAATTTCTGTAAGCACAGGTCAAAGAATAATTCTATCAATGTTTTATACTTCAGTAGCTACAACCACATAAGTCAGGCGTGTTGTATGCTCTACTCCACCTCTTTAAGTGTATACAGTCTTTTAACATTTTTTTAATAGATAAAACTTTCTAGTATGTTCTACATATTTCAAAAATTAAAACCTATGTATGTTTCACAAGTTATAATGATAATGGGGAGAAATTTTTTTTTATTACAATGAGTAAGAATTTCCTAAGATTATTTGCTTTGCTTCTTTTTTTTTGGCATCTTTACAAAGCCATTTGAGAGCAGAACATTTAAAGAAATAGCAAGGAAATTTTGCTCCTGAGAAGCTTGAGCATTTTTACAGTCAATGAATAGCAACAAAGAAGTCTGTGAATATCTTTTCTACTGGGAGTATCAGCTTCTGTGTTTACACTTGCACCCAGGAACTGCACCGTGGTGATGCATGCTGCTCAGAAACAGACACATTGTGTTGTTTTTATTGAGAGCACTTGAATACTTTTTCACTTCCATATGGACAAAACACATCACAGATTGCCAAAGCCTGCTGTGTGCAAAGCCTGCTGTGTGCACTAGGTTGTAGACCTAGCTCTGATATTGTTTTCCCCATGTCTAAAGTAACTCAAGCACATTCTCCACATGAATCACACTGTCCGTGTTGCTTCACTGGTTTGAAGTGTGACACAGTACATATATCAAATGTAATTTAGATGGTGTGTTTTGATATTTCATTGGCACAGGAGCTAAGAACAATAGAATTGCCATAACAGAACAGAACCAATGGCCCATCTAGTCCAGCATCCTGCCTGAGGCAATGGTTGCACGCTTCAGAGGAAAGCACGAAGACCTTGGCATGCACACAAAATTTAACCAGGGAAGGAAATTGCTTTTTGATTCTGTCTGTTGCTCAACTAATGCTACAAAGCATGAGCATTACTTGTCCCTGTAATAGTTATCTTAGTCAGTGGAACTGTGCATGATGGTCTAATTTATAAATGTCTGATACTTTTTTGAAATGTGCCATGCCATGTTGTGAGGGTTACTGTGAAAATATATGAAGTGTTGCTGAGATTATGATTAATTTTTTCTTTCCATTTATTTTTAAATGGGTAAACGATCTATCAGCAGATGGTGCTGTTACAGAGAACTGTGTTAGTTCTGTGCAACACAACATATAGGCAATTAAGTCTTTAAAGGATGGTTTATTGTCAGGTGTAATGCGATCCCTTTTGTTTAAAGAGAATACCAGAAAAGTTGACTCTCCTTCTTAAAGATGACATATTTATACATTTTTATTTCTTAGTTTCAGCTGCAGCTCATGGTCAGTGCCCATGAGCTAGCAAATGTTACTAACAAAAATGTGAAGTTATGGATAAATCATGTGGCAATGATTTTCCTATCTCAAAGTGGATGAATAGAAATTTTGTGTCCAACAGACTAACCAGATTATCTCAATATTTTGCTACACCATAGCAATGAGCAATAGAACTCAAAACATAAAGATTTATTCAGTAACATGTGCCTTCTGCCCCATTCCTGTGCTGGATAAATTAAAAATCATATAATAACAGGTATCATATATATATTTTTATTGATATGGTTTTCTAGGTTCATCGGTCTCCAGCCTGAGGAAATTAAAGGGCAGAAGAAAACGTGACAAAGGCAGGCAGAAGAGAAAAACTCAAACAGAGAGCATCAAAATTCACCAGAAGTTCTCAATAAGCTGAAATAGTGATGTAGAAAGAAGATGAGTACTGGACATTACTGAATACCTGATAAATAAGTGCTTTGACAGAAGACGTCTAGGTTGTAACTATTCTCATCTGCTTGCCCTGTTCTGCTAGAAGAGGCTTACCCCCTCATCCTGCTGTGTCCTTGTCCCTCTACAGTCAGCATAAGAAAATGTCAACCTGTCTTCTCTCTCCTCGCTCAGTTCAGTAAGTGATCAAAAATCACCAGTGAATTGATCTGAAATGAGTGCCTGAAGGACAAATGTCAATCCTTTCTGCTGATACCACCATGTAATAACTTTGGGGACAGATGTGGAGCAGGTTAATGCCTTCTGCAATCCTTTGAACTGCTGATGCAACTTCCAGAAGAAGCTGTGTGTCAGTCCCATGTTCTGGGACTCGCTATTCTATTTTAAGATGAACTCTTGTTTGAATAGTAATCTGGTGAAATGGGAGAAAAATCTAACTATAGGGACACAACTTGAATTATAAATCCAAAGTGTTTGTAATCAATCCTCTTTCTACACTCATAGAGTCACGGAGATGCTAAATTATTGCTCTGCGTCAAGTAGAAAGACTGGAAAGGAACGAAAAGCTATTTACTAACCAAAACTAGTGCCAGCAGTTATATACACACAGATTAACAAGATGACAGACATGTAAAAATTACTGTAAAAATAGCAGCCAATCTGCTTTAATTCATTCAAGTCACAACTGTGAAAATATTGATTATTGAATTCCCTGTACATTTAGAATTCACAGTTTTTCTAGATGATCCAGAGACAGATAGGATCTGGTAGTAACAAAGTTAAAATTAACAGAAGAATCAGAGTAATTAAACACTGTGAAAAAAATAAGGTTACAGAACAGACATAAAATATGTGAATTTCATAATCTGCAATAATGGATGCCAGAGAGTGAGTTTATTCATTTTTTTGTCACTGTGTGAATCAAACTGAATCTTGGCCAGCGAACGTTCAGTGAAGTCTAGCAAATCTTCACTCTTCACAGGTTGTCCCCAAAGCCTGATTTAATGTAATATTTAACAGCTAATTTAGAAGTGAACTAGTAGGGGGAGACACTTAAATGATTTGTAGATTTGGTTTGGACAAGTCCCTAAAAGATGGATGCTAGATAAAACTTGTTAGATCTGGGACACCTTATAACAGCCTTCCAGTACCTGAAGGGTGCCTACGAGAAAGCCGGAGAGGGACATTTTACAAAGGCATGTCGCGATAGGACAAGGAGTAATGGCTTTAATCTGAAGGAGGGTAAATTTAGATCAGTTATAAGGGAGAAATTCTTCACTGTGAGGGTGTTGAAGCACTGGAACAGGTTGCCCAGAGAAGTTGTGGATGCCACATCCCTGAAAGTGTTCAAGGCCAAGTTGGATCGGGTTTTGAGAAACCTGTTCTAATGGAAGGTGTCCCTGCCCATGGCGGAGGGGTGGAACTAGATGATCTTTAAGGTCCCTTCCAACCCAAACCATTCTATGATTCTATGATGATTCTGTTTGGATGCACATCTCACAGAAAAAAGATGTTTTTTAGAATGATCACTGATTACTGCTCATAGCTGATAGTTCTTTGGTTGCATTGCAAGTTCTATTGGTCAACACATATAGTGACTCTCTTTCCCATAAACATAGTAAAGTTTGATTCTGATTCCTAACAACCTGGGAGAAATAGAAATGTGAACATTTTTTCTTTTCTAGTATACAAAAAGCTTTGGGATGTATATGTGCAAATTTAGGCACACAATCCTCTAATTTAGGTTTGAAATCTTAAAACATGGGCAGATTAACATCTGGATTTCAGATCAGATTTGTGCAAATCATGTGCCATGTATTTCTTTATTTCTTTAACAATCACTTAACTATCTATATAATAAAGTCGTATTAATTTTTTATGAATTCTTTACATCTGTAATAACTTTCACCTTCTTTCTCCTTTCCCTCCACCTCTCCCTACAAACTACACAAAGTAAGGAGTGTAATTTGTGTCATCTTTTAAACATACATATGTATCCCACAAAAACCATATTCAGTTTCTCTTACAGCCTCTTTTTAGACACAATAAAAGACATTTTAGGAATATGAAATTTGGGATAAGACTGACTTTCTGATACTTTTTTCTGGACACTGTCCCTTCCTTCAGTAAATATTGGAGATATTAAATAATCACTTCAGATGTCAAGTCCCTCCCATCCAAGGCTGAATTTTCTAGGGTCTCTACAGTGTGCTGTGGGTAGATGTGTTATGACTTTAGAATATTTGGAAAAGACCATTAGAGAAAACTATATTTCATGTGCTATGATCATGGTTGGGGAGTAGTTAAGAACACTGTAGCCCCAATTTTTTTATTAATGGTCCGCATAAGATCTGTGATTTTTTGATATATATCTACAAGATTTTGCAGACACTGAAGTTTATGTGTGTATGGATGCTGCTTTCAAATAAATATGTACATCACTTTTTTGATTAATTTTATTCTCATAAAAGGTTATCACTGATCTGAACTACAGTTTAGTTTAAACTAGACTTCTGATATTTACAGGGATGCAGATAATAGACTGTTATTCCCCATGGTATAACTCTCATTAAATTGTACATATATTACTTTTCTATTACCTTATCCAGTGTAACATTATTTTTATGTCAAAATTCTTTCTAAATCGGAAGCTAGGTGGTCCCCTGGCTTCAGGTGATTTTGGTAGTCCCATGTTTATTATGTAAAAATAAAGTAGTCATCAAATGTTTATTATAATTTGTTACTGACCTCCTTCTCTTAAGGCATATGGAATATTTATTTCACAGACAAGATTTCAAAGCTAGCATTGCGGGTTTAATGTGGTATTTATTAAAGGACCGAGTCTTCACATGACTGAGTTTCAGAGGAATCTGCTTTTAACAGCTTTCAGACAGTGAAGTCTGGCTTTTATAGCAATGTTCAAGTATCTATGGTGCTTGAATGGTGGCAACTTCAGAGCTTTTGGAAAGCCAAGACCTATCAACCAATATTGCCACAGTTCTTTCATTTCAATATATGTTAGCAGTTATTGTCCACTTCCTTCGTCTCCCTTCCTCCTCCTTCAACATTCAGAAGACAAATACTCTGATCACTCTTAGGATCCAAATTACATCTCACCAAATAACCTTCCTCATCATCTTTTCTCCTTCTGTTTGAAAGCTTTTGAAATTCAACACTAGTTTTCAAGAAAAAAAAAAATGAATGTGATTAATACTTTCCATGTGATAGTGGCATATGAAACTCAGCTTTCAACGATCAAACTCTCCCCATGTTATTCAGTGGCAATAGCCCATAATCATAATAAACTATAGTGATTTCTTTATATCTGGTTTGGCTAGATCTTTCCATATAATGTTTCAAAATACAATAAGGAAAGTTCTGGCTTCTATAGGTCAAGAAATAGAGAGCTTTAACTCTTACTCTTTTTTGAATTAGAGCCACTACATTGCCTGACATGGTATACCTCTGGAATACAGCATGTAAGTAACATACAGCAACATTTATCCACCTTTAGGAGTTATTTTAACTTATTCTAATAGAATAAGTTAAAACACTATCGTGTTTTTCTCCAGGATAACCGTTTTATTTGTCCCCCTGCTTGGAATTGGTAAATCTCTGAAGTTATACTCTCATAAAAGATCTTTTACTGGTTTAAGGGAATAGTTTCAGATTCCTGTTATATTCAAATAAATTATTTTGCCTATTCTTACATAAAAGGTTCTGCTGTGAATGAAACTGAAGCATCCCACTGGTCCTTTTTCATATTGTCCTTTATTGGATTCACCCGTGTTTCTACATACAGTCACATAACTGGTCTCACTCTTAATTTTATACATTAAAGAAAATGGAAAGTTACTTTAAGCGTCAAGTTTAAATAAAAAATTTTTTTAGTCTAAATTGTATGCACAGGATTCTTTGATCCTCCATGACATCTTTTCATAGAGCGTTAACATAACAATGAAGAATAAAACCAGCTGGAAGAGCATGGTTAAGAATTTCTTTGCTGGAGAATTTGAAATGAGGCAGCTGTAGATCCCAAGGATGTGAGAGTGTCGTTTCCTTCTGCAGCTATTAAAATAACTTTTAATAAGATGAGAGAAGAAAGGAACAGAGCATCAGTAGTTCCAAAAGTAAACAGCAGGCAGGATCTATATCTTGTAATTCTGCAGTGACATTTTATATTAGTTACCTATTTACTATTGACTACTGTAAAGTTTGTAGTAACAAACTCTGTATTTCTAAGAGTTCTATAGCAGAAAAATATCTAATTTTTCTCTTCTTTTGTAACTGCACAAGTTTTCTAGGTTTCTCAGGACTTGTGTTCATAGTCATAAAGTTTAAAAATGCTAATGCAACCACCTCACTTGAGGAACCCTAGTGGTGGAGCTATCTTGACTAGGGAATCAATAAACAAATTTGATTTGTTTTCAGACCTTTAGGACAATATTTTTGTTTCAAGTGGTGTTGTCATTTTTATTCATGGGGCATATTTTAGGTAAGTTTTATGAAAACTGCACTCACAAGAAAATGTGAGTTTCCTATCATTCTGTATTGTGTTGAATGCTTCTTGTAAAATGCCTCTGTACTGCACCAGGTCTTAGTTTTATAACCAAGTGACCTTCAGGGGACCAATATACAAACAGTGGATTGGTTGGCAAGACAGGTGTTTAAGATACCCAATGAATACTATCCCTGAGCAATGGTTATCTTAGACAAATGATAAGCTACATTTTTATTGTTTTATTATGCATACACAGCTATGATTACACGTTGGTGTATAGCAAGAAGTCCTATAAATATACTAAAATTAATTTGCTATTTAAACGAATACCTTTTCTTTTTCAATATTAAGCTAACCTGTTACTGGATACAGCTTATAAATACACTAAGGAGTATGTGAGGTTGGATTTAAGAGGAAAGTCATACTGAAGAGCTCAAGAGGACATTGTTTTTTCTTAATTTCAGATGCCCATTCTCTGCTGCCCATTTCATGTGTTACTGAACCATTTTCTACAATAAGTCAACTTTAGGATCAACTGAAGATCAAACCTTATGTCTCTAACGTTATAATTAACAAATAAAATACTGTGTAATACATTCTCCTTTCTCCTGCATCTCTGCATGGAAGCTTGACACACCATGTTAAAAAGCAAGCTTTTTGGGTCATCAATCAGATGTAAGGTAAGTAATGCTTCATTAAACACTTCTAATGAATTTTGTATTTGTATACTCCAGAAATTCAAGAATATAGCCAACTCATCAGTGTGCAACAGGAAAGCTCTGTTTAACACCATAGTTTTCTAAGCAGTAGGTGGGACTCAGATAACACAATTTCTTCAGCTGGAATAGCAGAATATTCGCAAGGGAAGGTGGAAAGGGCTTTTTTGTGGCTTCAGCATAAGCAAGAACCTGTCTGTAAGCAGAATTTCCTATTCCTGTTTAAAATAGCTTGTATGCATGCAGTTGGTTTAAACACCTCAGTATCTTATTTGAGAACATCTGAAGAGGACAGATGATGATAAGAAAGCAAGTAGGAATTTGGCAGGGATTTGCCAGAGAAATACTGTAGTTCTGACAATATAGACTTCTTGTGCCTGATGTCAACCCTTCACTTTCTGCCATTCATAAGTACTGCTGGGTGCATAGTGCAGATAAGGTCACTTCTGTGCAGAAGGAAGAATGTTAAATGAATGTAAAGAAAGCATGCTCCACAGGAGAATGATTTCATGCTTTTTCCAATTAAACTACTCAGGAAAATTGACATAGAAATGGCCAAATTTAACATTTTAAAAATTGAGTTCCAAGCTGTATAAAATAGGATCCTTGTTAGCTGAGACTTGTAGGAGCTTTGTCATCCTACAGATCTGAGTCACACACATGACAGCCTTCTGTCAGTTGACACAAACTGAAATCAATGGCATTTTAATTTAATGTGTTGGACTGCAGTCTGTGATGGTTAAGGAATGGTCAAACTGCCATTTGTGGTGCTTCTATGAGGGGGTGGCAACATCTGGGCTCAGTGCAGAATGGACGGGTGGAGACAATTGCTGCCATTACCCATCACAGGGAAATCTAACAAGGACCATCAGCTTGAAACTTTATAGTGAATGAAAAAATACTTGAGCTAGACTATAGTGAACTTCCTTTGAATTTTGTTGAACATAGCATCGTATGAGAAAAGGAAAGCATACATCCCATGATGCCCCCTGTACTTTTTTCTTTTTTCATTCAAAGAACATTAACTTAAGGTTCCAATCGTGAGATTTCATAACAAGACTCTTTGTAAAGGAAATAAAAAAGAGTGCATGAAGTGTAATATGTTACTTCCAGGGGGAGAGTGTAGTTCGATTTACTGCTCCTACAAAGAACAGTTTGAAAGCCAAAGCATCTTTTCTGGAGCTTTCAGGACTCTAGCAGAAAGATAATCAGTATCAGGTTGGTTTAATTTGTCATTAACTGAGGCACCTGCATGTTTGAAAAGAGAAAGATCTATCCAGAAGTATGATTTAAATAAGTAGAGGAAACCATGTTTCCCTCTCCAATAAAACTTACCTGCTTGATCCATAGTATATTTCTATCTTTCTTTTGCATAATAGGTGTAGTGGGCCTTGGCTTGGATAAAGGTACTTTTCTTCATAGTAGCTAGTATGAAGCTATGTTTTGGATTCCTGCTGAAAATAGTGTTGATAATATAGAGAAGTTTTTGTTATTGCTGAGCAGTGCTTACACAAGCTCAAGGCCTTTTCTGCTTCTCAGCCCACCAGTGAGAAGGCTGGGGGTGCACAAGAAGTTGGGAAGTGACACAGCTGGGACAACTGACCGCAGCTGACCAAAGGCATTCCATACAATATGACGTCATGCTCAGCATATAAACCTGGGGGAAGAAGGAAGAAGCAGGACATTTGGAGTTACGGCGTCTGTCTTCCCAAGTAACCGTTACACGTGATGCAGCCCTGCTTCCCTGGAGATGGCTGAACCCCTGCCTGCCCCTGGGAAGTGGGGAATGGATTCCTTGTTTTGCTTTGTTTTTGTGCGTGACTTTTGCTTTACCTATTAAACTGTCTTTATCTCAACCCATGAGTTTTCTCACTTTTACTCTTCTGATTCTCTCCTCCATTCCACCAGGGGGGAGTGAGCGAGCGGCTGCGTGGGGCTTAGTTTCCAGCTGGGGTTAAACCACAACAAGAAACTGCTTCAGAGATTAACTAACTGAATCACTGCAGACAAGGAGTAAATGTTTATTTGCACCTATTATTTATACAACACTCCTCATCCACAGTTCAAAAATATTTTGTTATGGCAGGTAAACATTATTTCTCTATTGCTATGAAATAAAACAAAATACTGATTTGTTCACTGTAATAAGGGAAGTTAATAATGGAGCTCAGGTCATCTGATTTCCCATTCAATCTCTACACACTGAAGGTGTTTCTATATTCTATTAATATTCTTTATTGCACCCTGAAATCCAGCAGAGGTTTGTGTCCCAGCTTTCTAGTTTCAGTAGAAACAGGTAAGAGGATACTCTCCGCTGAGCACTAACTGATCAAAAGCAAATACTTAGCTTCTGTAGTAGTTCATAGTTTTGATTAAGTTTGCAGCAATAAGACTAATCTAATTTTGGTGGAACATGGTACAATTTCTCAAGTTCTAAAGGAAAAAATAAATTAAATTTAAGTGAAAGCACTGACAAGTAATGAAATCACATGTATAGCAATACATTAGAAAATATATTTTACCAGTGGTTCCTGTGTAAAATCTGACTTGATTGCATCAGCTTGAACAACATTCCACAATAGACTGTTTTCCCTAATTTTGATCAAACCAGAATAATATTGTTTAAGCTTGTAAAATATTTTAGAATGCACTCTCATTTTAAAAAAGGAAAAGATTCATATATGATGAGATTAGGAGGAGTGATTAAAATCAGAGGCAGTATCTGTAAGGGTCTTGGCTTGACTTAAAATGATCAAACCCAAAATATTTTAAAACTGAAATTGCCAAGTTCATATTTGCAAATATAGTTGAAAGCTACAAGTGAAGTCATTCTACACTGAGCACTTTAAAAAGCATTTTAATACAGACTATACATGGCTATAAACTTCATACATGGATAAGGCTAAAATGATCCATATCTTCATATGTTGATTAAAATTTTCAGAGAATAAATAAGATCTTCAGAGGTAAAAATAGTCCATTAGAGAGAACCAGATCACTAATTTGAAACATATGGCCTTGCTAATAGTGATAAAGATTTGGATTCCATTCTTCTTAACTAGTGGAAAACATATGTCATATTATGTATTTTGTGTAAATTGTCCTTTGTTCTTTCTTCTCATGAAGAGATACTTTTCATTTTCATGCTTTCTTGTATTAACTCTTGATATCCAAACCACAAGAGGCACTAACTATTTGTGGTAAAACAAAAATGGAGCAAAATAACCACATATTCAGAAGTGGCAAATCACCAAGACCATCCAGACTCCGGAATGAGATTCAGTTCTGATGTCACTGGGTGTGTTGTCCTCAGTGTCATGCTGCTAGTATTCTCTTATTCACTATTCTAAAGAACAGACAGTCCAAAAGTTATGTTGAATTTTATAATGGGACACCAGTGAAATAAGCAGCAAACTGAAGTTTTTTTACTGCACATTAAGTAACTAACAGCTGGAATAAAGAAGCCAAAATACCCCACAAACAAACAATAAAAGGAAGCATGAGAATAAAAATTGCAGTACACAAGCAAATACAATGTATGAGTTGCATTTTAAATGGAGTATAAATTTAAACTGTTAGGAAGGCATAGATCTCTTGGAAGGCTCTAATGCCCTTTTGACAAATAAGTGAATGAAAGCAGTGAAATATGGCACCCCTGTGCCCAAGCTGGAAGCTTTCCCAAATGCCAGCCACCCCTTCCATCTGTCCTTCCAGCCTGTCTGCATTTTGGGTTTTTAAATTTCTCACACCATTCCTTCTACTTTCCTTTTTTTGTTTCCTTCTTAATCCTGTTTCTTTACAGTATGTCACAATATTGAGCTATAACATACTCTAAAAGTACAGTCACTTCTTAGCTCACTCATAAACCTTTCAGGTCCTTCCACATTGGGGGGGAAAAAAAACCCAAAAGAAAAAAAACCCCGAGTGTGTTAAAAAGAAACAAGGTGGAAAAAAAGTATTAGTTAGGATTCTGTTTTGTTCAGGGCTGTTTTTTCAGAAGCAATTCTTGCACTACCCGACTTAGAGGACTTAGAAGACTCCAAAATAGCCCTGTATTATGAGATGCTGTTAAGAATGTAGCAGGTCTCATGTCCTGTGAATATTTCTCGTAGTTGAGTCCGGTCTTTTGTGCCAATATTTTCCCAAACTGGCATAAATTGGAAGCCCTGTTATAGCAAGCCTTGGGCTGCTTGGGGAAAAGTTCTTCCATTCACGTAGGTCTGTTGCAATGTGTCCAGAACAATATTCAGCCTTAAGAGGTATGCATAACAAAAGCCTGTGTGCTGAGAAAAAGCTACATCTTCAGTAACAATTTTGGAGAGGAGAGGAAAGGAGAGGAGAGGGGAGAAAAAGAAGAATCAGGCTGCAGTAGAAGGGTAAGTCAGGATTCAGGAGCACAGACCTAAGTTACATTAATGGCACTGCAGTACTTTTACAGTCGTTACAACTGATTTTGCCTTCACATTGTATTTGTTGCCTGTGTGGGGGATTTAGCTAAGAAAATTTTTAAACTACTAAACAGTGCTCTGCATTTTAATTTTCCATCCCAGTTTTTCCACAAAATCACTGTGGTCCCATCTCAAAAACATGCTGGGGATCCTGGACTTTCCACCATATGAACAAGTATTTCTATCTGTACACAGCCGAGCCCCGCAGAGATAAAAGTCCCAAGCCTCAAAAGCGTTCTGATTACACCAGCATGATACCACTCCTGAGCTAATTATCTCTGCCTTTTGATAGAACCAGCTATTCTGGCACAATTTAACATCAATGTATGTATACTGTTTCTGATTCTTCGACTAACTTAATATTAGTTTCAAGATATTTACCCAAAGTAGACATGCCCTGGATGACTTTGAGCAGATCACATAGCTACTACAGCAGGAATCAAAGGCCTGGGAAAAACCTCTATGTAACATCAGGTAATCTTTTACTTTACTACAGATACTGTAACACCTGTATGAATGCTGCATTGGATGCAATGCAGCCAAGTTAAAGTCTCTTTATTCTTTTCTGTTTGTCATCATATTTGTCTTGTCCGTACCTATGGTGTATGACATTAATGAACATAAAAGGAGAAAAAGTTAGTCCATGCAACCAGAACACATGGGGACTAGAAGATGCCTCTTCTACAGAAAATTGTACAGAGGAATAAACACCATGCCAGCATGGACCATCGGTGGGGCAAATCTGGAAAAGAGAGAGCCAGTGTGTCTGTCGCTGAATGTCCTACCCCACAGTAAGGACATGCAGGGATGGTGAATGTACATACTTACACACTGAAACCATGGCATTTATGTGTGAAGGGAGAAAAATCTCTTTTCACACATGGCTTTTCTGAGGAGATATCAAGCACTGAGCTGAGTCCTGAGTCCCTGGAACTGAACAAATTGAAGTAACAAAATGACTCCAGCAGAACTGATTTATAATGCTTCAGTGAGGGAAACCTATCATGATGCTAAACTTTGAGTAAAGGAGATTGCAGAAGGCATCTTTTATCATCTTTCCAACTCCCTGGCATCTCCTGTCATTGTGAAGCAATCCGGGGTCACTGTTTCTAGTGGAAATACAAACAGTTGGAAACAAGACCTCAGGAGAGCATGCTGCAACTGGGCTGTAGAATATTTCTTATGCTTGAAAAGTTTTAAAACAAGTCACAACACCTCTGTCAAGGTCAGTATAGAATTTTCTGTTTGTTCCTGATACCACAATACCACAGAGATGAACCACTAAACCACTTGTAAAGCATTAGGGCAACAAAGAAGTCTGAGACAGGTGTGTTCATAAAACACAATTTTTTATCAGACACTTGTTTGATCCCAGACAAATACCAGAGGAGAGTCTAAAGGTCTTCTTGCCCTCTAACATTTATATGCCAGTGCCTGAAAAAAGATTTTGAGTAAGTATTTAAATAATCTTCTAGACTAAGGATGTGATCATCTAAAATTTTATTGGAATTTTTCTATCCTGTACATTATCATCATTAGTGTCAATTTTTTAAATGCGAACATGCATTGTTGAGGAGGCAATAAAAATTGGTATGATTTGTACATGTGCTCTTGTAAAGTGATATACTTATCTATAATTTTCTTCTGATATTATTTGTCACAGCAGCTAGGAATGAATAATTTACTCCTAGACTATGGTTTGTTTATTTTTTTTTCAGACACACTGTGATATAATTGGTGGAACGCACAGGGTTTTGCACATAAGTTATGTCTTTGATTCAGAAGTTTTAGTAACAGAAGTACCAAAATATGAGTTTGACTAAAACTGAACTTATTTTTCCCCTCATATTTTCCTCATAAGAAAAAAAAATCAAAACTTTTTCAGTTTGGGCAAAATGCTCTACTCAGTCAATTTATGTATTCATATATTTATTTATCTGTGCATCTGTTGGCTTATGTTCAGAACTGTATAAAAAAACACATGGCAATGGATGGTTACATTAAAAACCATAGTAAATGGTTCACTCTCATTCCTCTATCCCATTGTTAGAGTATTCGACAAGGATGTAGGAGGATTCAGTCCAGTACATTCCTTAGTGTGAAGCAAATCTGCATCTCCCATTTTAATTCCTTACAGAGTGTCTGGGAATCTTTCCTTCCCTCCCTTTCACTGGAGATATTTCAGTTCAGAGTTGTATTCATTCCATGATTCTTTAACTTGGAAGCTGGGACATTTATTTTTTAATGCAGCTATGACTTATAGTAGTAGACTGTGAAACTACGAGGACACAGGCATTGCCACATGATTGCTTGCTGTAAAAATGTTAACATGGTCCTTAGCACAATGTGGGCCTGTGGCAACTGGTGTCTTCTAGACAACTTCTAGGCAGAGATGGGATTAGCAGTGGATCCTTCCCAGTGAGCAGATTGGATCCAGCCACCATTTTTTGGAAGAGAAGATAATTTAACCATGTGGATACAAGCTGTAAAGTTTATGGTTGAGATCAGTTTTTATGACCAGCATACTTCTAAACATGAAGAATTGTGATAGATCCATTTGCCCAAGCAAGCCAAAGGAGGGAAATGACCTGCTGTAAGGAGCTGTCAGCCTTATGTCTCCCTAATTTTAGAAACCTCAATTTCGCCTGAATCTTTTTCAAAGAGGGGACAGATGACATCGTAACCCAATTTTGTGAAGGGCTAAAATAAATATACAGGACACATAGGAGCTGAGATCATGCCCCAGACCTTTTAATTTATATGTGGGCAGTTCTGTCCATGGAGGCTTCAACTGCCTTCCCTTGTTAATTTTTTTTTAAATCTGTCTGAGCACAAGGGGATGGTGTGTGCCATGTTAGATAGCCTACATACTCTGTATACTTGTAAATGCAGAGTGTGAAAGTAACGGCCACCAATCACTCTTCAGAGCCATTAGCCCTGTGTGACACGACCATAAATATACTTGTTTGAAGATAGATATACCCTTTGAGTTCCCAAAGCGTATCAATAAAAACTGCCTCTAACATTGTAAGCCAATGTTCACATAAAAAACTGCTGAAAAACGTTGAAACATAGTGGAATCAAAATGCCAGTGAGAATCCGTGAAACATCCACAGATATTTTTGCTTGTTATTGCTATGACTTAGTTAATGGTAATAAATTGTTCCTGACAAATGTTTTCCTGACTTTTGCCATAGACTTCCAGATAAGATAGAATTAATATGCCCAAAAACACCATCACAAACAAGAGAGCCCTTTAGGAAGGACAAGCCATTGATTCTGTTATGTTTTCATTATTTTGACATTGATCAGAACAAGTGCTGTATGAATTTTCGTGATACTCTCACATGTAGATAGAAAACACTGCATAATTCCTGCAAATATATGCATTGTTCTAGACAGCAAGACAGAATATAAAAAAATGATATTTGTTATAATGTAAAAGCTTTTGAATTTAAGATTCTAGACTGCTTTATTTTTGGATTACTTTAATAAAATTACCCTAATAAAATAATTATACACAGTATTTAGTCATTATTTAGTTTAGTATCTTCAAGAGATTTCTACTGCAAAATTCTTGAAGAATATTTTAATAATAAATAGGAAAAAATGTTTTGTGAAAGTGGAAAAAAGAATGATTAACTGTTTTCATGATGTCCAGCTAAAATTACAATGGATTTTATAGTACTCTTTTCATTTCTCTGAAATATTTGTATTTTTTAACAGCAGTATGTGATATTTGAAAGATGATCTGTAGAAGATTAAGGTTTGATTTACAGAAAATGTATGGTGCCAAAACCTTCTTGATATCTGGACCTCACTATTCAGTAAACGCATGCATGACATGCTTGTTCTCAGGTGTGCTTACTGGATCATGAGTCCTGGTGAATGCAAAAAGGACTCAATTCTTTTCTGCTGAACAAAGTAGACGGAAGAAGAGATTTGTCTCTGTCATCTTAATTTTCTAAATGTAAAAGTAAGTCGTCCATCATAAATGAGATGATACGTTAAAGGAAATAGGAACTTCCAAATTTGGTTGGTAGCAATGGTGACATCTAATACTAAATAATTATTCTGAAAGGGGCACAGCAATGTTATTTTAATTAGAATCATAGAATAGTTTGGGTTGGAAGGGACCTTTAAAGGTCATCTAGTCCAACAACTAGATCAGGTTACTCAGAGCCCATCCAACCTGACCCGGAATGTTTCCAGGGATGGGGCATCTACCACCTCTCTGGGCAACCTGTGCCAGGGTTTCACAACCCTCATTGTCAAAAGTTTCTTCCTTATCTCCAGTCTAAATCTACCCTCCTTCAGTTTAAAACCATTGCCCCTTGTCCTATTGCTACAGGCCCTGCTAAAAAGTCTGTCCCCATCTTTCTTATAAGCCCAGGACTGGAAGGCTGCAATGAGGTCTCCCCAGAGCCTTCTCTTCTCCAGGCTGAACAACCCCAACTCTCTCAGCCTGTCCTCATAAGGGAGGTGTTCCATCCTACTGATAACTTTGTGGCCCTCCCCTGGACCTGCTCCAACAGGTCCATGTCTTTCCTGTGCTGAGGGCTCCAGAGCTGGATGCATGTCTTGGTACAGTCCAACTCCAGACCGAATGCAAGTACTTGCTCTATCCCCTGAAAACACCCTCTCAGACAAGAAAGGGAAACAGATTTAATAAAACAATAAAACCAATATTAATACTAAAGCAATATAAAGTGCAGACTTATATTCAGCCCAGATAGTGGTTGCAAGCTACACGTTCCCAGCAGCGAACGCTGGTTGGTGAACACTGCGAGCAGCACAGCTCCAGCACAGGAGCAATGGGCCTCGGGAGCAGAGCAACAGGCAAGACCCTGCAGGGATGGCAGCCATTGAGGAAGAGAGAGATTCCCAGCAGATTCCCCAATTTATAGTGAGCGTGACATTTGTGGTATGGAATACTTCTGTTGGCCAGCCTGGGTCAGCTGTCTCAGCCTTTTTTCCTCCTAGCTTTATCACCTGGCTATCTCAAAACTTCTAGGGGCCTTGATCACTCTGGAAACCCACATACCATGGCTGCCCATGAATTAAAACACAAGTGTCTTATCAACTTTATTCTCACAGTAACGGCTGCTGCAGTCTTCTTAGAAATGCAGTTTTCCTGAACAGAAAACTAATTTTATGACTCTATCGCAGCAGAACCAGGACAATGCAGGACTCCAGGTGGGTTCTCACCAGAGCAGAGTAGAGGGGCAGAATCACGTCCCTCGACCTGCTGGCCACACTTCTTTGGGTGGAGCCCAGGACACAGTTGGCCTTCTGGGCTGGCTCATGTCCAGCTTTTCATCCAGCCTGTACTGATACCCAGGGTTGCCCTGATCCAGGTGCAGGACCTTGCACTTGGTCTTGTTGAACCTCATGAGGTTCACACGGGTCCATGCCTCGAGCTTGTCTGGGTCCTTCTGGATGGCATCCTGTCCCTCTGGTGTGTCAACCACACCACTCAGCTTGGTGTCATTGCACACTTGCTGAGGGTGCACTCCATCCCACTATGGCACTGATGAAGTTATTAAAGAGTACTTGTCCCAGTACGGACCCCTGAGGGACACCACTCGTCACCAATCTCCATCTCGACATTGAGCCGTTGACCACTATCCTCTGAATGCGACCATGTAACCAATTCCTCACTCACCCAACAGTCCACCCATCAAATCCATACCTCTCCAATTTAGAGACAAGGATGTTGTGGGGGACCGTGCCAAAGGCCTTACAGAAGTCCAGATAGGTGGCAGGAGTAGCTCTTCTCTTGTCCATTGATGTGGTCACTCCATCACAGAAGGCTACCAGGTTGGTCAGGCAGGGCTTGCCTGTCTTGAATCACGTCCCTGTCCTCCATGTGCCTTAGCATAGCTTCTAGGAGGATCTATTCCATGATCTTCCCAGGCACAGGGGTGAGGCTGACAGATCAGTAGTTCCCAGGCTCCTCCTTTCTACCCTTTTTAAAAGTGGGTGTGATGTTTCTCTTTGTCCAGTCTGCAGGGCCTTCCTCTGACTGCCAGGACTTTTCAAATAATACGGAGAGTGGCTTGGCAACCACATCAGCCAATTCCCTCGGGACTCTGGCTTGCATCTCATCAGGTCCCATAGACTTGTGTATGTTCAGGTTCCTCAGGTGGTCTGAAACTTGATCTTCTCTTACAGTGGGAGGGACTTTGCTCTGCCAGCCCCTATTTTGTGGTCCATCCCCTTTGAGAGGTGTGGGAAGAGACACTGCCAGTGAAGACTGAGACAAAGAAGTTGTTAAGTACCTCAGTCTTGTCCTCAGCCATTGTTACCAGTCTTGCAGTCTTGCTCTTCAAAGGGGGATACGTTTTCTTTGACCTTGCTTCTCTTGCTGATGTATTTCTAGAAGTCCTTCTTATTATTCTTTGCATCCCTTGCCAAGTTCCACTCCAGTCACACTTTCGCCTTCCTGACCCCATCCCTACACAACTGTGCAGCATCCCTGTACTCTTCCCAGGACACCTGTCCCTGCTTCCACTGCCTGTGCATTTCCTTCCTGCCCTTTAGTTTGACCAGTAGGTCTCCACGCAGCCATGCCAGTCTCTTGCCTTCCTTTCCTGATTATTTAATTAGGTTTCCTTTCACATTATCTTAATAAAAACATGAATTTATCACTTAATATAATTTTCAATTTAGTAAAAACAACAATTTTTAGCACTGACTCCAAAGTCATTAATGTTAAGAGAAATACTGTGCAATAGCCATTATTAGTTAAGTACTGCTCTGAAACCAGCTTGAAATTTCATAACATATTTTGGAGTAGCATGAATAATACTTAATTTTTAATTTGTTGAAGTAATGATTTTTTTCATCTAAATTGTATCTGCAGGGTTTTAAATTCATAATAGAGGAAAAATGACGCATTACTCTATTTATTGTAAGATAAATTGATGTGCTTGTAAAGACGGGAATTGATGTGCTTGTAAAGTTGGGTCTAAATTGCAAAATTTAAAATAGTTTCTAGCCAATCAGAGTGTGTTGATAGGCATACATCCAAAATTTGTTAACATGGAAGATATAACCTTGTTACATTCAGAACACTGAAAATTGGTGTTTTTAAAAGCTTTACTGGTTTTAAATCCTTCAAAGGAAAATATTCAAAGACAATGAGGTGGCAGAAATTTTGTATTGCAAGTTCAGAGACAGATAGTTTTTACTGCTACACAGAAATTTTCTATTTATATTTTACTTCTGACAGAATACTTAGTCACTTAAATACTGAAATTTTATACAAGAAAAATTCTTTTTTTGAAGATTTTTTTCTCCTAGGAAAGTCAAGTGTAAGTATTTTGTTGAATTCTTCTGATGTTAATTTATAATTGATTGGAAACAATACCTCATTATGCAAATGGAAAAAACAAGGGCCCAGGAAGGTTTAGATTACTGTTGTATTCTTTCGCCCCTCAACCTGTAGTATTTTAGTCAAATAGTTTCAGATGACTGAACAGAAATTCCAGATTGACTTCATAGCTTCATAAGATCTGCTTTTCACATCCCCCCCGTTTAAGCTTTCTCCTGCATTTGGAACAGGCCAAGCTCTGCTTCTCTTCAATCTGACAGACACATGAGCATCTAAAATAATAGTTCCTTCATTTATCATCACAATTCTTTGCATTTACTGTTTTAAAGAACTTTTCAAATATTAAAACAAACTTTTATTTCTATTTCCGTAAGTTTTTTGTCCCTTGGCTTTCATTCACAAGTTCCTATCAAACTTGCAGAATGAAATCTTAATGTTCACAGCAGATAAACCATTTGAAAAAGATCTGAGATACAGATCCATTACTGAATATAATTCATTCAGTAGCTATTCTATGTAGCTCTTTTCTGCACTTAATTTACGGTCATCTCACCTACTTGCATGGGTATTTAATGTGTCAGCATTTTGCTTGAAGATGAACAATGAGGACTACACACCTACTACACACCTTATTCTTTTTAATGGAAGTGAGTTGTGATTTGGAAATCTTCACAGTGCATTACTGTATGCTAATTAGAGGTACAGGGTAAATCACAGGGAATGTTTTTCACCATAGTCTCAAACCACCCTGCTGTAATCAACCAGACTGATTCTGTCAGACCCAGGAACACTTGCTGTACAGAAACAATAAGAAGATTTGCATGCCAACACCCAGAACATATGTTAAGTGCTACCTGCTTCATTGCAGAACTGCTGATTTAGTGAAAGCAGAGATAAAAAAAAACCAAAAACTTTACCGTGTTAAACATGAGCAAGACCTTTTTTTTTTCCTTTGTGCTGACATTGGAAGACTTTTCTTCATTTTAGTTTCCTTTCTAGACCAAGGCTAAGCTAACTGCAGCAATAGGGAATGCTAAACCTGCTAAGTAAACACAAATGTCTTTTCTATTTCTATAGGAGCAAAGCTTATTTCATATCTTTCTACTCAAAAACTTTTGCTCCTTGTGTGCCAGGCTGTGTAGACTTGTCACAAGGAAACAGCCATGGGAGGAGGTACTGAAACATTTGAGGGTTGGACATATTCCTTTTACTTTCAGAAACACAGAGACTTCACTGCATCCTCTTGTCTTTGATCCTTCCAACAACAAAAGTTGCTAATCCTTTCCCTTTCAATCACTGGTAATAATGAACAACCTTCCTTACCTCAGAAACATCTCCTTTCTTATGGAGCACACAGCTGTGTGACCAAAACACTGACATTTAAAACATGTTAATGTGGGGTGGAGGGATGCATGGTTTAATTCTAAACCACTAATGTCCAATTTTAAGCTGATTTAGAGTATTGGATGTAATTAAAACTGATTATAAACGAGAAGCTTCTACTTCATTCAATCTACTTAATGTTTTAACCTCTACTATACAGAATTTGTACTTTTCAACAATTCCCCATTTTCAGTCTTAACAAAGGACTTCCATAAATCACCTTGCACATGTTTGGTTGTACAAACAAGAAAAGAAATGACAAGTGACCATTTGCCAAAAGAACCTTAGGTTGACAACTTTCATTTGCTCATTTTACATATAGCCCATATATAAATTTGTGTAATTTAATCTTCCTCTTTTATTTGCCCTTTATCATAGGAGAACATAAAAGCCAAGGATAAAAGGGATCAAGCTGCCAGCTATTTTTAGTGGTTCATAAATGGTTTAAAATCATGTTGTCCTTTCTGTGCTCAGGGCCATAGAAAAGAGAGCAACACATCTGGTGGTGGCTGCCTTGTTCCAAGGGCTGTCCTGTGCAGAACATGAGCTGACTATACCTTTGTGGAAGATTAGAAAAGCAGAACAGAAGTCTAGCTTGAATTTCTCTCATTTATTTTCTTTCATCAAGACTATTAAAAGCCCAATGGCAACGCACTGAATCCCTCAGCTACAGATCATCAAAGACTTCTTCTTAACTTCAATAAAGGAATTCTCAAGCCACTCAGACTCTTCATTTTCTCTTTAGTAAATAGCAGATACAACCAATTTTGGCCCCTATGAAAACCATAACCTGCAAAAAGAAATTAGCTCAAATTTCAGAATCTCAGCCTCTTCTGTTAGTGAAAGCATGACATTTCTTTTGGGTTTTCTGCCATATCCACTTTCAATAGTTAACCCCCTGAATTTGTCCTCCATGTCATGGCAGTTACATTCTCTTACATCTCTGTTATATACTCTCATCATTCCCAAAACAAAATTCAGGCTTTGATTTAGAATCACTTTTACTATAGATAATAGAGTTTGTACACTGTGATTCAATGCTTTCATTTTTTTTTTCTCAGAGTCTTGTCTCTTGACCAGGATCCAGATTCTTCTGAAGACTTGGATGCATCTGTTTCAGCTTTGAAGTTGGTACTTTCACTAGCATCATCACATGATCTTTGAAGTCTGAAGGACAAAGGATCAGCAAAATCAAAGGAATGTTTTCTTTTTTTGTAGATATGAAAATTAATGTCTGTATATATTCAATAACACTATTTTAATACATGTAAAAGTGTAGGAAAAAAATTTACATGTTTGGAAACACAACAAGTAAATCAGGCATGTGAGTAGGCAGATGCCTGGTATGTCCAGAAGGCACAGTTTGTAAAAATATCTCCAATAATTGCCTGTAGAATCCCATAAGGGGCAGAATCTTTGTATATGTTGTCCCTCAGAGACATTCACATGCTCATACCTGCTGGAAGCTAAAGTCATCATCCATGGCTGACTATTTCTCTGGTATACTAAATATCTGTTCAATTTTCAGTGCTTGAAAAGCAGGTACTTCTCAAGCAGATATCTGGTACATCTGTTTAGAGACAGATGAATCAATAAGACAGTGCCTCTGGGGCAGGTAAGTATTCTGACCTGCTTGAAAAGGAGGTCATTCTCAAGGGTGCCTCTAAGGCATACTCTGTTCAGCCAGCATGTGAACCGGCTTGAGAAGCTGGTGGCATGGCAGGTTTGTTTCGAAACGAGCTACTAGGCATGTAACTGGGCTCAGGACTGCAGGGTGGAAACTTGTTCAGACAACCAGTCAAGTCAGTCTGTCTTAAAGGTCACATTAGGCTCTATAATAATAAAGACCTCATCACCAGACTATGTAATTCCTTTCCATTTTGCTCTCTGATTTATTTTGTCTTCTTTACCCTTTCTTCTCCTGTTTCACAATCTTTTCACCACAGTGAATCAGAGCCTGAGCTTAGGTAACCTAAAATACCTCCCCTCTGAGGAAGTTACAGTTTTCTATAGTCTAAAACTACTCTTCAGCACACCGTGCAGAACAGTTCCAAGCCCCAGTGCCACTGGGAAAACCTCTGAGCTGATTGCTCAGTGCTGGGGATCTCTGCCACCCAGGTCTCCAGCAGAGGACAAGAGCACAGCACAACTCAGGGCACTTCTCTCTCTCCTCCATACAATTAAGTGGTACATCTGCAGACAGCAGGTTTACAGAGGAATATATAAATTATCCCTGTGACTCTGTAGGACTCCCCTATGTCTGACGTTAAGTCTGCATTTTGTCACTGAAGTATCATAAATATAGCATAGGAATTGTGGTAAGAGTAGTGTTACAATTTACTCTTGGCAAAGACAGGGCAAAGCGGAAGATACAACACGGTTCTCCTTAGTAGATGGCAAGCTGACATTTTTACATGGGAAAATCAGTAATTATACTTCATTAAACTAAATCTTCCTGTGAAAGAGTTACCATGTCTGCACACGGTGAAATGCAGAGCAAAGACCTGTACACCCACATTCAAAAGTTTAGAACAATTTAGAACTCCATATTTTGGTCACTGTATGATGTATGTAGTTCGGTGCCTTTATTCACTCCTAACTAACTATCAAGAGTGACTGCTCCTTTGTAAATCTACTCTCATTGTTTATAGACCAGATCAACAGAACACTTAATACATCCTAATTGTATCCTAAGTCCATTGAGAAATATGGTATATTGCCATTATTTTTATATATACATAATATTTTCTTAAAAAATCCACACTAGAATTTAATACCCAAAATTTCAAATAATTTAATACCTCATATTTTATATGGCAAAAATGTTTGACAACTAAAAATTGGGAAATGTTCCTTATGAGAAAACAGTTATTAGAATGTAAATTGTCAATGAAAAAGGTCATTTTCACATAATAACAGAGAAAAGCAAATTTTAGAGTTACTGATTTTCTGTTTGAATTCCAAATTGTTTTTAATCTAAAACTGAATATATTTACATTTAAATAGCTGGATGAAAGAAAGTATTTCAAAATTATTTCTATTAAATGTTTGAAATGCCTCAATCTGAAATTTTGTGTTGAATGGCTTGTTCATCGGGACTGAAGGGAGAGAAGAATGGAATGGCAAACTTTGGATACTGAACAAGGACAGAAAATCCATCTCTTTTGCAGCTCTTGTTTGCTTTTTACAGATTTTGTCCATGGGTTGCCATAGTTACCATTCAACGAAGGAAGTTACTTGGGAGGCAGGTGAGCAGCATGTTGCACTAGCCACACTTCATGCATTGCTACGTCTGCTCTGTTGCTGTCAGGGCAGTTTCAAGTTCTGGGCTCTGCTCCCAGTACAATACCAGCTCACCTCACCAGCAGGCCAAAACTGGTTTTGTCTTAGGTATTTTCTACATGACAGGTTTATTCTGACAAATTGGTGTTTCACAAATAAAACATTATCGCAAGGTGGTGGAGCATAGGACAAACTTGCATATGCAGAAAGGTAGATACCAAAGCATGTCCGTCTGCTGCGTCGTTGTTGGTTGTTCACTATTTTCCCTGATGCTTTCAGTCACTTTCCCTCCAAATATTGGCCTGAATATAAAGACATTTTTCACTTCCAATGGGTTACAGAGGATCACAAAGATCAGCAACTCAAAAATCTTGTGGCGTACTGGCTTGAAAATGTTAAGATAGAATGATAGAATCATAGAATGGTTTGGGTTGTGAGAGATCTTAAAGATCATCTAGTTCCATCCCCCCTGCCATGGGCAGGGACACCTTCCATTAGAACAGGTTGCTCAAAACGCAATCCAGCTTGGCCTTGAACACTTCCAGGGATGGGGCATACACAACTTCTCTGGGCAATCTGTTCCAGTACTTCAGCACCCTCACAGTGAAGAATTTCTCCTTTATAGCTGATCTAAATTTACTCTCCTTCAGATTCAAGCTATTACTCCTTGTCCTATCGCGACATGCCCTTGTAAAGAGTCCCCCTCCAGCTTATTCGTAGGCCCCCTTCAGGTACTGAAAGGCTACTATAAGGCCTCCCTGGAGCCTTCTCTTCTCCAGGCTGAACAACCCCAACTCTTTCAGCCTTTCTTCATAGAAGTGCTTCAGCCCTCTGATCATGTTTGTGGCCCTCATCTGGACTCGCTCCAACAGGTCCATATCTTTCTTATGATGAGGGCCACATAGCCTGCCAAGGTCCCTCTGAATGGCATCCCTTCCCTCCAGCATGTCGACTGCATCACACAACTTGGTGTGGTCAGCAAACTTGCTGAGGGTGCACTCAATCCCACTGTCTTTGTCGCTGACAAAGATGTTAAACAGCACCAGTCCCATTACCAACCCCTGAGGATCACCACTCGTCACTGGTCTCCACTTGGACATTGAGCCATTGACTGCAACTCTTTGAGTGTGACCATCCAGCCCATTCCTTATCCACTGAGAGATCTGTCTGTCAAATCTATCTCTCTCCAATTTGGAGATGAGGATGTTGGGTGGGACAGTGTCAAATGCTTTGCACACAAGTCCAGGTAGATGATATCAGTCCCTTATCCAGCAACGCTGTAACCCTGTTGCAGAAGGCCACCAAAGTTGTCAGGCATGATTTGCACTTAGTGAAATCATGTTGGCTGTCACCAGTCACTTCCTTATTTTCCATGTGTCTTAGTATATTTTCCAGGAGGATCTGCTCCATGATCTTGCTGGGCACAGAGGTGAGACTGACTGGCCTGGAGTTCCGCTGGTCTTCCTTTTTTCCTTATTTAAAAATGACAGTTATTTTTCCCCTTTTCCAGTGAGTGGGAACTTTACCAGACTGCTATCCCTTCTCAAATATGATGGATAGTGGCTTAGCAACTTCATCCGCCAGTTCCCTCAGGACCACGTATACATCTCATCAAGTCCCATGGACTCGTGCACTTTCATGTTGCTTAGATGGTCTCAGACCTCATCTTATCCTACAGTGGGCAGGTTTTATTCTTCCAGTCCCTGCCTTTACCTTCTGTGACTTGGGTGATGTGGCTTGAGCACTTGGCAGTGAAGACTGACTCCAAAAAGATGATGCTATTGTCCAACTGGAATGCTCCAATGGTTTTATTATGTTTGTTTATTTTATAGACAAGTAATTTGATTTTAAATGTTTAGTCTTTCCACATAGAAGAAGCTACATATGTATTTATTTTCATCTTTATCTTCTCCCAGAAGTTAGTAAACAGATGATATGTATTACACAGTCAATAGGAAGGGTATCCAACCAGCTGCTCAGCAGAGAATTTCCTAACACAAAAATTAATTTAATAAAAATCTGACAAAATTTTAATCCAGCAATCTTGTGATTGTATTCAGACACATTGTGGTATATCACATGCCATTTGTCAGAAACAATTTTGAACTTTAAGAGCAAAACACTACACATGCCACTTTTTCACCTCATTTGCAAAAACATTGTATATAATTCTCCTACATGCTTGTACTTTGCATGACTAGATTAATGAATACCAGAATAATAGGCCTTCAAGGTGATTTACATACATTGATTAAATGTCAGCACTGAAATGCAGTAGGTTCTATTGTTACAGACGCTGAGAACAAAGACAGAGAGATTGTAACCATTGGTTAAACAAGTTGCTTATCAATTCTTTTTAGCGTATAACTACATTTTCTTGTTTTACCAAAAAGATACTCAAATAATAAAACATTTGGAAAGTTATACATATAGGTATTTAATTTTGCAGTTGCAAGACATATTATTAGTTTTTTAACTGTATGCTAATGTGTACATACAATAAAGTTGGGGAAAAAACTAAATTTTGCAACATAAGAGAGAATTCAAAATATTCATAGGCTAATAAGTGATTGATATCAGAGGAAATAAAATTAAATGTTACCTTGGTAGAAAGATTGTAAAAGTGGATTAGATATTTACCTCTTCAAAATATTTGGAAAATATGATTACGGCATGGAGAGACATCATTCAATTAAAATCTCAGTGAAAAAGTTAATTTTCTGTCATTACCAGTATACATTTAAATATCCACCCTAACTACCATGACAAAACATATACTAGTGAAATCTCACAGGAGACTAAATAATCTATGAGTAATGAAACTCCCTTCACAACAAATAAAAAAAATTATCAGTGATCCAAAATGTCAAAACTACTGTATGCTTCAATATGGTGCTGCCTCCAAGTTTCATCCCAATGAAACATCCCATATGATGCCCAATGCATCATATGTCGTATTATCCACATGTAGTGTGTTAAATACAGGTTAAGTGGGTCTGCACTATTACAATCAGACAAACCCTCCTTGACTAGTGGTAGAAATTAAAAATTATGGGACATTATTGTGTTCATGTGAATCATATATACAAATTTAAAGTGATGACTAATTCAAGTATATCCAAAAGGATAAAGCTTTAGGATTTATTTATGTTTTTCCCTAATCAGTACAATTTACCATGTACTGACTCAGCAAGGTATTTTTCCCATCTTTCCATCCTGACTAAATCAGAGACTGAGAAACTTTAATACATTCTTCCTGTTACTACAGCTACATTGTTTTGATCAAAGACCAGAAGATTTGTCACATCACAAGTAATAATAATAAAGAATACTCAATAGCCAAAGACATTCAGGGAATTGAGCTAGGTAAGTAACAGGCATAGAAGGGGGCTTATATCAGATATCTCTGAACCAGCAGAGAAAGAGGTGGTAAAAGCCTAAGTGTGTTTGTAGGCAGGAAAAATAGCATATTTACTGTGAAAAGATTAATTCAACCAGGATTTAAGACTGAGACAGTAGATGTGCACATTTTAAAAAGGGAATGTATGCAAAACACCATTAAAAAAGCAAACAAACAAAAAAACGTATGGCTGTATTGCTAAGCATTTGTGTATTAAAGATTTTCTCTACAGTTTAATAGCTGATGAATAAGGCTCTTCAACAACTTCCTATGTGGATGTATGTATATACAACTACACGTTGTAACAGTACTTCAACCCTTGTATGTGGGGTCTGAAAAGCATTCTCATGTATCAGTGTTAAAAAATTATTCCTCACTCCAGAAATTGTTCCGTCCCAAGTTCTTTTCCAGCTTCTGATATTTCTGAATGTTTTTTCTGTTGTTTGCTGTGGTGATGAAGGCAATAAGAACGATAGACCGGATAGCCACATCTCCTGTAATGTCTGGTCTTTATCTCCTTCAAGGTCAGGATGGGGTCACAATCCACAGTTATGAGAGACTACTTGGATGGAGAAGTAAGCATTACTGAATCAGACATTTACTTTTAGTGTCATAAAAATTATTTGGGGGAATGATGGGAAAAAGGCAGATGGCTCATAAAGACATCAAATAGTTAATTTCCAGTTGTTCAGAAAAGAAAGAGGTTCCCTGAGGCTTATGCTGCATCTTGGTATTTATTGAACTTTAAGCTACAACCAACAGGCTGGTTAATAACAATTCATCCAGCTGTCAATCTTTTTGACCAATGTCATCAATATTTCACGCTGCCAAATAACAACAATTAAGAACCAGGGCAGGAAGAAGCATTCAGGGCAAAAGCGTTTCTAACACTGTAATGAAATTGGCGGTGTAGGACAGACGTTTCCAGTGGGCGTTCAGAGAAAGGCTTTCCTGGGATTTTCTTTTTAAAACAGCGTGAATCAGTGTTCTTTATTACACACTCAAAATGTTCATGCCCTGGACAAATTTCACAATGTTAATCTATAAATCTTGAATAAATATATTTTTTGGAATGCATGTTAGTTAAGGTAAACTAGAATTTTAAGCTGAAAGCAATGTCTAGATTTTTATAAAGAACAATTTTTTTCAAGTGTTAATTGAGCATTTACATTTTGGTAAATGTTTACACTCAACATTAGCTGAGGCAGCTTCCCTCCAGCCCAAATGAGTAAAAGCAACAAATTCTATAAATTCTTTTTTAAAAAATTAATTTAAATGGTTGTATTTCACTTTAAACAGACCATACAAACAGTTCTGCTTCCAATCATAAATATATTCATAGACACAAAAACTTTTTAATGGTAACCAGAAAGGTCTGAAAAAAAAAATAAAAGAGAAAAAAGGAGCTGTGCTCCTCCCATATTAAATGACTGGATTTTTTACTTTAAGAATTTATTTTAACAATATTCAAATCCAGATACTTAAAAATACATATTAAAGGTTTTTTAAATTAATATTTTTAAAGGATGTTTATGTGTACGTATGTTCTAACTTTAGGTAGATAAGACTATGCAAGGCTAGTATATTGAGATTTTCAAGCTGTGTTAATTTATGTTTCTCCAAGCCCACTCTTCATATCTCTTAAATGTCTCCGGTCCAACACACATTTCTTTATTTCTCTGGAGCTGTTACTTGAAGTTACAAAAATTGCCAGGTAAGATAGAAAGAGTAGCCGTAATACCTATTTTGGCATTTGTTACTTTTGCAGGGAGCTCCATCACAGCTTTGTAGCTCAGGTGCATTTTATTTGATGCCATCAAAGAAAAATGAAGGTAAAGACTCCAAGTAAATGTCAAAGTCCATACCAGTAGACAACTTAAATTCACAGGAGTGCAAACAACTTTACAGCTTCACTGTGCTTTTAAAGGTGTAATCTAAATCCTTACGTCATACAGACTTATAGTACATTCTGCAAGAGTTTTCTTACCTCACCCAAGGACTCCTAATCTTTTGGCCAAATGAAACAAATAGAAGTTTTAATAAAAATGGGTTAATTAGAACACAGGAGAATATACATGTATTACTAAGCCAAAACCAACAACCAACCAACCAAATAACAAGCAGAAGAATGAACAAGAACTCCACAAGTACCTGGGAACACCATGTAATGAAAATAAGTGAAAATTAAGAGGGACATTTTAAAGATGAGGCCTTGCATGACCATTATTCTTTAAATTGAAAAGATGTAGGCATCACACTGGTTTAGATCAATTTTAAAACAGAATAAAGATTTATGTTACTTAAAAACAAAAAAATCACTGCAAACCTGAAGAGCCTTTGTGGATCCCAGGTAGAAAAACTGTAACCAAGATGGGGGATTAAGTATCTGTCCTGTAAGGATCACTTTGATAATATTGGTAGTATAACAGTAGTAGTAATATTTGTAATTACAATAGTTATATGCATTGCACTTAAGTATTATGTGGATGTTTACAAACATGTCAGGTCAGAGATGTAAATGGAAAACTAACTGTAGGAGATATGAATATGAAGTTACAAGATTCCCAGTAAGGACTGGGGGGTCCTATGTTTTACACATTACAGAAGTTAAGTTTAACTCTTAAGTTTATTACTCTCTTAAATTATTTTTTACTTTCTACAGAGTGGAATGAAATAAAAAATTACTAAAAAATAAAGATTACCTACCTAAGAAAAAACTTCCGAGTCTTCTTGTGATAACAGTTATACTGATGATCTTTTCCTAAATGTATACAAAGATCTCATCTGAGAACTGGGATGTACTCCTTAGTCTAACAGTACATAGGCAAGATATCTGTAACTGTACAGGAGAGAGAGAGATACACCACAAATGTCTAGCTTGAACTGATTGGTTTAAAGTAATGGGTCGTCCTTACAATGGCAAGAACTGCTTATTCCACAAGGGACAATACTTTATCCCTATTTCTCTTGCTGCCAATCTGTAGTTGTTTCATTAAACCTATCGACGTTTCTGTCCTCTCCATGGTTATTAAACTTCTTTGCTCCTCCTACATATGTGTCTTGCTGACTTAAATACTTGGCTACTTGGCCTTAACCTCTTATTAAAATTCTGTGGAAGTCTTCAGTGGTAGGACTGAAATTCATTGGTCTTTTTTTTACATGTTTTTTATTGCATTCAACATGCAGAATGAGGAATTCTGAAATAGTCATTTTTTTGAAAGGGATGGTACAAATTCTGTCACACAAGAAAAATTTTTTTTTTCACCTGTTTTTATTTTTTGTGGCCTAATAATGCCCTGTGAACCTGATCTTTCTTGAGAGCAAAGCCTACGTACAGATACAGGGGCATAATATACAGAGGTCTGTAATTCCTGCCAACCATTCCTGCAGTTTCAGAAAGACCTGAAACCAATCAGGGATTTTGTGGATTTTGTGGGGGGACATTTTCTCCTGGAAAAGTCATTTAACTTGTGTTTTCCTGCCAGAATTTTCAATGTAAAATAAATCTGCTGGATTGATGGTTTCAAGTCTTTAGCCAAAGAGCAAAAACAATAATTATTTATATGAAGTAAGAATTATCCCACTTATGTATCTCTCCTACCTACAATTATATCTGATTATTAAAATTCAGATTAGAAATTAGATTCTCAGCTATGAAGGTTTAAGGAGTTGGGTTGACTTCTAAAGACATCTTCTGTTAAACAGAATAGCTGGGATGGACCAGAAAGTTTGACAGAAAAAGTGCTTCATTCAGGAATGTAATTCTTACTTTTTGTCTGTTTCCAAGACAATCTAATGTGGCCAAGGACAGATATGTCCCAAATTTATAACAGGGGAGGCTGGAGCTGAAGCTGGCAAAGGATACAGAGACTAATAAGAAGGACTTCTATAGGTACGTCAGCCAGAAAAGAAAGATCAAGAAGACAAAAAGCGTACCCTCCTTGATGAGAAAGACTAGCAAACTGGCAAAAATGGGTGAGGAAAAAGATGAGGTACTAAACAACTTCTTTGCCTCAGTCTTCACTGGCAGTGTCTCTTCCCACACCTCTCAAAGGGATGGACCACAAAATAGGGGCCAGCAGAGCAAAGTCCCTCCCACTGTAAGAGAAGATCAAGTTTCAGACCACCTGAGGAACCTGAACATACACAAGTCTATGGGACCTGATGAGATGCAAGCCAGAGTCCCGAGGGAATTGGCTGATGTGGTTGCCAAGCCACTCTCCGTATTATTTGAAAAGTCCTGGCAGTCAGAGGAAGGCCCTGCAGACTGGACAAAGAGAAACATCACACCCACTTTTAAAAAGGGTAGAAAGGAGGAGCCTGGGAACTACTGATCTGTCAGCCTCACCCCTGTGCCTGGGAAGATCATGGAACAGATCCTCCTAGAAGCTATGCTAAGGCACATGGAGGACAGGGACGTGATTCAAGACAGGCAGCATGGCTTCACCAAGGGCAAGCCCTGCCTGACCAACCTGGTGGCCTTCTGTGATGGAGTGACCACATCAATGGACAAGAGAAGAGCTACTCCTGCCACCTATCTGGACTTCTGTAAGGCCTTTGGCACGGTCCCCCACAACATCCTTGTCTCTAAATTGGAGAGGTATGAATTTGATGGATGGACTGTTGGGTGGGTGAGGAATTGGTTGCATGGTCGCATTCAGAGGATAGTGGTCAACGGCTCAATGTCGAGATGGAGATTGGTGACGAGTGGTGTCCCTCAGGGGTCCGTACTGGGACAAGTACTCTTTAATATCTTCATCAATGACATAGTGGGATGGAGCGCACCCTTAGCAAGTCCTCATGATGACACCAAGCTGAATGGTGCAACTGACAGCAGATGGAGAACAGCCCTGCCAAGAAGGGCTTGCGGGCACTGGAGAATGAAAAGCTGGACATAAACTGACAACATGCGCTCCCAGCCCAGAAGGTCAGCCACATCCTGGGCTGCATCCAAAGCAGCATGGGCAGCAGGTCGAGGGAGGGGATTCTGCCCCTCTACTCCACTCTGCTGAGACCCCACCTGGAGTCCTGCATCCAGCTCTGGAGCCCTCAACACAGGAAAGACATGGACCTGTTGGAGCAGGCCCAGAGGAGGGCCACCAAAATGGTCAGAGGGATGGAACACTTCTTCTGTGAGGACAGGCTGAGAGAGCTGGGGTTGTTCAGGCTGGAGAAGAGAAGCCTTCTAGTCCTTAGAGTTGGCTTATAAGAAAGGTGGGGACAGACTTTTTAGCAGGGCCTGTAGTGATAGGACAAGGGGTAATGGTTTTAAACTAAAAGAGGGCAGATTCAGAGCAGATCTAAGGAAGAAACTTTTGACAATGAGGGTGGTGAAACCCTGGCACAGGTTGCCCAGAGAGGTGGTAGATGCCCCATCCCTGGAAACATTCCAAGTCAGGTTGGACGGGGCCCTGAGCAACCTGATCTAGTTGAAGGTGTCCCTGCTCATTGCAGGGGGCTGGACTAGATGACCTTTAAAGGTCCCGTCCAACCCAAAGATTCTATGATTATGTGTTATACATTTTTTTGGACAAATAAATGGAGAAAGAACATGAATATATGTGGTAGGTTAGCATGTAATCTAGGCTGCAAAGCTTTTTTGTGAATAATACTATGAACATTTTATCAAGTGTGCTATTTGTATTTCCTCTTTGTCTACATGAAATATCAACATTTTGGCATCTCTTTTGCACTAACTTGCACGAGGAAAATGCATATTGCATGGCACATTAAACTGAACAGTTTGTGCATTGGCTTAGCAAAATACATGTTTTTCTCTTGAGCTAGAGTCTGAAATCTAAAACTTATCAACCAGCACTCTTTAGAACACGTTGCCTACTAAATATTCTACTACTGGTTTTGGGGCAGAAGAAGATTTTTCTATATCTGCAGAACCTGCTAGAAAATTAATGGCAATCTGTCTGCCCACACAGACCTGCAATTCAATAGAAATTGCATCTTATCTTCTCATCGTGGAGGAGCCAGAGCTAGAGGAAGGGAACCCCAAGAAACCAGTTTTATGATAGTGGGATAGAATGAGCTCAGCATTTGCAGATAATATATTTGAAATATATCTTTTAGGTTTGAAAAATTTGGAAAAACGTTAGGTTTGAAAAGCCTTCATTAAGATATGTGCAAGGACTAAGCAACGCGTGCCTCTGCAAACACAAAATCTGAAAAAATAGAACCACTGGTTTATAATTGTAAAAAGGAACTGAAAATTTTCATCTTTGTTGCATTTTCACCTAATGACCTCCTGGTGTTTTATCAAAGCAGTCTGGAAAAGATTATTTCCTTGTTGCATGTAAAGTAAAGGCCTGTTTATAGTTGCTTGTATTGGTTCAAATCCATAAATTATGCTAATAGCAAAGTCATGATCACAAGAAAAAAATCTAGGATTTCCCCAATCTGGGGAATCCAGTGTAGGATATTGGTGAGATGCCAGGTGCCCACCAAAGCAGCTCTATCACTTCCCTCCTCAGCTGGACAGGGGAGAGAAAAATATAGCGAGAAGCTCATGGGTTGAGATACGGACAAGGAGAGATCATTCAGCAGTTATTGTCATGGGCAAAACAAACTCAGCCTGGGGAAATTAGTTTAATTTATTGCCAATAAAATCAGAGTAGGGTAATGGGGAATAAGACCAAATCCTAAAACACTTTCCCCATCCAATACAGGAACATAGGTTTTTACTCCCTTTGCATTTTATCCAAATATCTCAAACATTTTTCTGATCAGTAGGCAAACTTGTTCTCCATAAAAAATGCAGAAAATAGACACTAGTTATGAAGATTTTCAAGGGCTCAACTCTTCTATAATTAAGATCTGAATTTGCCATCACTAAAATGATACTACCTTCAGTAGGATCTTGGTTATATCAGGAATTATCTAATTTTTTTCAAGTGTCTTTTTTTTTTTTTTTCAGTTTGTTTGTGGAAACATTAGGAATTATTTAACTGACAGGTCTTAGTTCTCTGCATTTCACAGCCATGTCAGGCCCTGTCTCAGCAGTGCAAAAAAAATGAGCAAAGAATTTCTTATAATTAAAAATAAAGACACAGACTGTTGCTGAAGTGTATAATTTGCAAAATAATAGCCCCAGGTTACAGGAACAGCAAAACTAGCAGACTGTACAGCATACTGTACAGTACAGTACAATGCCTCTAAAAGAAAACAACAACAAGGTCAAGTGCAGAAGAACCTTTTGTCTCTTTCCAGTCACCAAGCTTAAGATGAGTCAGCTCTGAGCCATAAGCTCCACTCTGTCCTGTGCTCGGTTCATATGGTTAAGGAGGATCCTGATCTCTCTGAAATCAGTGGTCAACGTACCATCAGCCTGAGATTTCAATTGTGCATTATAAGCTGGTCTCTGGGTCTGTATAATGCAGTCAGGAAGAAGAAATTACCTGCCTTTTCAGAGTGTTTATCTCACCTGGAGCAAGGCTATTGCATGCATTAGATTATTTTGCCTTCTTGGAAATCACTGGCAATGTGCAACCACTGATTCCTCTGAGAGACCCTGAGAAGTTTGGCATGCCAATATGACGAGAATGAGTGTTGAGCTGCTTTTCTTCACCAGGAAGTTGTGGAGTGCTGTCACAGGTTTTGGAAGAAAATACCTTTGCATTTTTAAATTCCGTTTAGAAGGTGAAAATTGGAGGTAGATGTGTAAAGTTTAACATAAAGTTCAGAAAAAGTCTGGAAATACGGTTGGAAACATGGGTCATTTATAAGGCTGGGAAAGACACATGAGAAGTTGATGGAGGAGTTTCTTTGCATACATTTGACTTTCAGGACTGGATTTCATGGAACAGAAACTGAGTCACTAGCCTTTGTGGTTCAGTATTCCCAGAGAAAAGCTCTTTTAGATATTCATCTATCAATGAAGGATTCTTGCAGAACAGTGAGGATGCATCCTCTCATGATCAAGAAGATACCTGCATGGACAAAGATAACTTTACCAATTCTGTTTAGACATGATAAAGACCTCAAATTGCTCTGAATTGTTGTTTCTATTTTGACAAAGTTATTGAATGATATAGATGTATTTCCTGTGTTCAGTTTTTTAGGCTTATTGGGCACACCTAACTTTCAAGTAACAGGTTCTGATAAAAGGTTTCTTCATCATTTAGGTTACCACAGTTTTCTTGCACCTTCTCTCCTTACATATTTTGTGCTATTTTCTCCCACATCTTCCTGTCCCTTTGTCTAAGCTACAGCCTGGATCTGGACAGCCTGTTAGAGCTGAAGAATGGTCTGAAACTTTGTTAGTATTAGAAATATTTGTTACAGGAGTTATTTCTTATTCAGTTGATGTAAGCAATATCTTCCTCTGCCCATGTACCTAACAAATGTAAAGCAAAATGGTTCTTTTCCTAGGAAGGACATTATCATAATAAACCAGTTCTTGTTAATTTATATTTTTACAAAGGCATTTTTTCTGGATGACCCTTTGGCTGCTGAATATTACAGTTAAGTTGGTACATGCTATTAAAAATATTGCTCTATTTTGCCTTTAGCAATCATGCAGCAAAATATTGCTCAGCATGAAAATGAAATGATAAAGATAAGGCAGTTAATAATTGCAAGATATGCTACTGTATCTCCTGTTATTAAAATGAACAACACGAAAGGATTTTCAATACATATTCTTAATTATTTTTGTCTGTCTATTGAGGAAATAGAGAACCAATGTGAAAAAAAAACCCCACCAAAACCACCAAATCAGTTTTTATTTTATGGGATTAAAATAATTTTTTTCTCCTTTAGGGCTTTTTCCCTGCACTAAGGATCTGTAATTCCAATTGATTTTTTTAAAGTACTCTATCAATTATTTAGATATAATTAACATATACCACTGCAAATATTGAGAGGGTTAATGTTATTACAACAGGATTTCTTATATGTATCCTCTGAAAAATGTTTTTTCCTAGACATAAAAACATCATGACTTGTATTCACAACCTGACATCAGCACTGTTCTCTTCCCATGTCACAGCTGCTGTACCCACGATATCCTGAGATAATGGTGAATAAAATACACAACACAGACAAAAAATAAAATCCTTTAGAAAATAAGTACTTGATCTTAAGAATAAGATCATTACATCCACTCGTGTACCACAGGCAACTCAGTGCAGTGACTCAGATAGAATTAGGCAATTTATGAAGAGTTTAAGAATACAATTAAAAGGCCCTTCTGCATTCCCCCACCTAGTTACCAAGCATGATCACGTTATAAAATTCTATACAAGATATATCATGTTGTTGGATAAGAAATAGGAGCTTTGCCTACTGAATACATGGAAGACTATGCCAGAAACTTACACTTGTAACTCCTCCTTTTAATTATTTTAAAAGAAAAAATGGATACAAACTATGTATAAATGTATTTAGCCACAGAACTATAAAACTTTCATAGGTATTGCTTGAAAGGATAAAAATAAAGCTTTGTATAGCTCTTTGTCTTTTAATTTGAAAGGTGCTGTATTTCATCAGAACAGTGTACATATTTGATTATAAACATTTTTGGAACTCCAAATGGCGTGCATTAGAAAGAGCCCAGATTCAAGAAAATGAGATGGCTGAAGTGATTCTGTTATAATGTTCTTCAGCTGAGATAACCATTTTGTCAAAATCAGACCTTCTGGAAAGTAGAACCTTTATTCTTCCAGAAGTCTGTCCATCTCCTTCTTTGGGACAGAAACATTTTGACAAATTTTGCTTTTAAAGCATGTTTATTGCTGCTAAATCACTGGGATTGTATAAAGCGGTTGAGCTCCTATCAGTTTGCCTTACTTTTCAGGTACAGATGAAATGAGAGCTCCCCCGGCACCTCCAGTCACTCTGTGATCTCTGCCCTATGGGCTGCCATGAGCAACTTGGAAAGAGTTGTGTATTGCCCTGCCCTGATTTCACGTTCTGACAGCGTCCAAACTTAAAATATCATAAAGCTTCAGGTGACAGAAACATAAGAGACATTTTTCAACTTGGAAAAACTTGAATTAATTAGGGAAAAAGAATAATCCTTGCCCATACAGAAAAATAGATCCCTTCCTCTGAAGGCTCTACCAAACTAATAAGACATCACAACTTTATGAGTCATAAATATAGTTTCAGCATATATAACTCTCCTTGCCACCTATTATCTCCTAGCAAAGACATCAACAGCGGGGCCTATTGCTTAATTATGTTATCAAATTTTAGTAGCAAATTTCTTTAGTTTACAACATATGTTGTATAGCAATATATTTCTTTTATTAGTAGTAAAAGAAAACCCTGCAGTAGTGGCCAAACCTTTTCAGCAAACACCTTTTAATTTATTTTAAACTGATTTAGCATCTAAGATTAAATTTTATTTCAAGGTGTAAGGGGTTTTTCTCCCCAGGAAACAGTAACTAGTTAGTAAATCCAGAGTATTAAAAAATACTGCTGGAAGGGGCTTCAAAAGGCCATTTGTCTACCTCTGCCCTTGGGCAGGATGTCTGTTATTGCCAACAGATGTTTGCCTAATCCAATCTTAAAAGACTCAAGTTCTAGAAATTCCAAAATCCCTTAACTAGGGAGATTACAAATCAGAGAAAATTTTTTCTAATATGTAACCTCAGACACCTGTCTTGCAATGTATGACCTCTGCAACATGTATTTTAAGGTGTTTATAATTTCTCTCAGACCTGTTTCTCAGATTTTTCAACTGTTTCTAACATTGCTAGGGGAAAGAATCAACCCCTCATCAGGTCCACATTGATAAGGAAGTAGGTAGATTTTTAGAATTAATTCAGGTTGTTTCATAGTCCAGTGTAAAGCTAGGAACAAAAGAAAGGATGAAAGAAATAAATTTCTTCACAAAGGCAATCAGATGTTCTTTCCTCCAGATGCTTTTATGTTGCATAGTGAGCTGAAGACAATAAACCACAAAATGAGTAAGTACTTACCTCCCTTTTTCCAAGTTTATCTTTACAGTTTATAACCCAGCCACAACCCAGAGTAAGTTATTGCTTTAGTTTCAGAACTGCCAGGGTTTTTCTTCAGTAAGAGGAATTATTTCAATATCTTAAGTGTTTTGGAATAAAATTATTTCTGGTGGCAAAGGTCTATACTGTAAGTAACATAGCAAAATATCACTATTTTTAAAAGAAAAAATAGAAAGTTGATCTGGAAGGGAGCTGGGAATGTTAATTCCTTCTCCTTGCTGAAGGGGGATCAGCTGTTCTTGTGTAATTTCTGACAGACATTTCTACTTTATTTTAGGAATCTTTCACATTAGTCCACAGCCTCCCTGAGCAGGCTGCTCCCATGCATAGGTATGGGAGTTTGTTCTGATATCTAACCTAAATCACCTTTTCTGCAGTTTAAGCCAATTTAAATGTGATGAGCTAATACTCTTTCCATTAGTATGAAACAAGTGTGTCTTTTTTGTTGGGAAATCCCTCAGGCTTGTGGTATGAGAGGGTTAAAGAGAGTACAGACACTTTTTGGCTGCTCAAGTAAAAAATCAAGGGTTTTACTGTTCATTAACAAAGAATTACCCTTATTTTTATGAATTCTGATGATTTATAGTGTACTTTTACCCTCCTTCAGTGAAGGCCATGTAAAAATACGTGAGGGTTTTTTGTGGATGAGGTTAATTAGTTTTCTGATCAACGTTCTATAGTTGCCAGCTATGGTCCCTACAAAAACCAAAAATGGATTAATTATAAAAAACAGAAGTGCATTTTTAAAACTGATTCTTAGTAATAAGTGGGTGTATTTTTGCCAATATAACTCAGTCTTTACAATCATTTTTTGTGTGCATGTGAAAACTTCCAATTTCTGCAGTAGGCAACTGCTCTTTGGGTCTTTCTGGGTGTTATAACAAATTACAGAAGAGCTGTGGGAACCCTGCCTGCAAGTGTTGGATCAACCAGTCCAACCCCAACCAGTCTGTTGGTAACAGCCACCAAGTTTGCATCTGTATCTTGGACAGAGCAGAGTCCCATGCCATACTGTTGCTCCTTTTTTTAAGCAACAGGAGGGAGCAAGAAGGATGGTTGTTCGATTCTTGGGTCCATATCACCCACTAAGTATGTCCACAGAGATCATAACCTCACCTTTGCTGCACAAGTAAAGTGACTGCAGTTTGAGAGTGAATCTAAGCAAATTCTACAGTTTTTTTCTGAAAGGAGGAAGCATCTTTGTTACCATGAGGGGGTAACTGGATAACTTCTTCAAGGAAGGAGGAATCTGAAAAGGAATTGGTCTCAGACAGGAGGTTTTGGGGTACAGCATTTCAAGGGCACTCCAGGAGCAAAACATCACATTTAGCAAAGGTGATTGAATCTTAAGAAAAAGAAAATGGCAAATCTTCTTTTGCGCTTCTTTATAACAGAATTAGTCAATGGAAATTCTCAAATTGTAAGAGTCACGCAAAGGACCATAGTGCCCTGCTAAGTGACAGGAGTGACGTCCTCCCCAGAGAGTTCAGGCCCAGAGGTTTTGGCCTGGCCCGTGGCCTGACCATGGTGCCACTGTTGTGTGGAGAGCAGGTCTATGTGAGGAACGTCCTTAGCAGCACTGAGGAGATTCTTTAACTAACTGCGATAAAACCTCATACTTTAAGTTCGAACTTGTTTACCAAGCTTGGATACTTCCTGTGTCAAGCCACCAAGGAATGATCAAAAATAAAATCTATCACACAAACTCTATCTAGTACTACCTAAGTGGGAAACAGGGATTTACCTTCTCCCCTCACACCACGCTGTCCTTAAAATTTTTTGTCTGTCCCTTTACTGTGGGAGCATTTGCTCTCCATTAGGAAAGGATCTGACTACACACTCTTGGGTGTCTGCAGCAACACCAGTTCTAGCACTTTAGAAATGAGATTTCCTGGCCATTGATGACTTATAAAATAAGATTCCTGTGGGTTTAATGGCAAAATAATTCAATATACTAAGAAACGCATGAGATAGAAACAATTAGTGTCAGTTTCTCAAACCTTCTTCTACCCATCTCAGTGCTCCACTTAACACAAAGTACGCTGTCAAGTGTCAGTCTGCTCAGTAGCAGTGTCTAAGTTATTTACCGGTGAAAAATTTAACGATATCATGCAGCACAGACCACAATAAACATAATAATTTATTCCCATGATTCTGCAGAACCCTTTTAGAGCACAAACAAAAAGGTTAGGGGGTGTAAATCAGATCTGGTTGTCACTTTCTTATCCTTCATTTTCCTGCTTTATTAGTTAGATAAACTGTAGGCCCATCTAATTATTTCCCTAATAGTGGCCACAGGAGGATGGGTGATGAGCCTTGCAGTGTATTGGCAGAGCCCAGGAAGAAAACACACATGCTAACCTGGGCAAAACCAAGGGGAGAGCAAGAGGGGCTCCTCTTAAGCTCTACAATTTGTCAGCAAAAATGTCTGTGTGGGAAAGTAATTTCTGCTGACAATTTAGGATTTAAACTAGATTTGAAGGGTGAAAGGGATAAAACCAGGCTCACTAGAGATGAGCTTAGGGGTGGAATGCCAGAGTTGGGTATGAAATCGATAGCCCAGCTCAAGTGCATCTACACCAATGCACGCAGCATGGGCACCAAACAGGAGGAGCTGGAAGCCATTGTGCAGCGGGACAGCTATGATGTAGTTGCCATCACAGAAACATGGTGGGATGATTCTCATGGCTGGAGTGCTGCAGTGGATGGCTATAAGCTCTTCAGAAGGGATAGGCAGGGAAAGAGAGGCGGTGGGGTGACTCTGTATGTTAGGGAGTGTTTTGATTGTATAAAAATCAACGACTGTGAAGACTCACTCAAGTGCTTATGGGGAAGGATGAGGGGGAAGGGCAACGAGGCAGATATCGTGCTGGCAGTCTGTTACAGACCACCCAACCAGGATGAAGAGGCAGATGAAACATTCTATAAGCGACTGGCAGAAGTCTCTCCGTTGCTAACCGTTGTCCTTGTAGGGGACTTCAATCTACCAGACATCTACTGGAAGTATAACACAGAAGAGAGGAAAGAGTCTGGGAGGTTCCTGAAGTGTGTGGAGGAGAATTTGCTGACACAGCTGGTAAGTGAGCCTACCAGGGGAGGTGCCTTGCTTGATCTGCTGTTTACAAACGGAGAAGGACTGGTGGGAGATGTGATGGTCGGAGGCCATTTTGGGCTTAGGGACCACGACTATTGAGAATTCGTGATAGAATTCTCAATTCTGTGTGAAGTAAGGAGAGGGGTCAGCAAAACTGCTACCATGGACTTCTAGAGGGCAGACTTTGGCCTGTTCAGGTCACTGGTCAGGAGAGGACCTTGGGAGATTGTCCTAAAAGGCAAAAGGGTCCAGGAAGGCTGGACAGCCTTCAAGAAGGAAATCTTAAAGGCGCAGGAGCAGACGGTCCCCATGTGCTGTAAGAAGAGCTGGCGGGGAAGACGACCAGCCTGGCTGAACAGGGAGATTTTGTTGAGACTCAGGGAAAAGAGGAGAGTTTATCACCTTTGGAAGGAGGGGAACGCAACTCAAGAAGAGTACAAGGATCTCGTTAGGTCAAGCAAATACAAAATTAGAAAGGCAAAAGCCCAGCTAAAGATCAATCTGGCCACGGTTGTAAAGGATAACAAAAAATGCTTCTACAAATATATTAACAAAAAAAAGAGAGGCAAGGAGAATCTCCATCCCTTACTGGATATGGGGGGGAACATTGTCTTCAAGGATGAGGATGAGGCTGAGGTACTTAATGCCTTCTTTGCCTCAGTCTTTAATAGCCAGACCAGGTATACGCAGGGTATTCAGCCCCCTGAGCTGGAAGACGGGGACGAAGAGCACAATAAACTCCTCATAATCCAGCAGGAAACAGTTAAGGACCTGCTAAGCTGCCTGGACACCCAAAAGTCTCCCGAGAGTACCGAGGGAGCTGGCAGAGGAGCTTGCCAAGCCACTCTCCATCATTTATCAGCAGTCCTGGTTAACAGAGGAGGTCCCAGAAGACTGGAGGCTTGCCAATGTGATGCCCGTCTACAAGAAAGTCAGAAGGGAGGATCCCGGGAACTACAGGCCTGTCAGCCTGACCTCTGTGCTGGGGAAGATTATGGAGCAGTTCATCTTGAGGGTGCTCACAGGGCATGTGCAGGACAGCCAAGGGATCAGGCCCAGCCAGCATGGGTTCATGAAAGGCAGGTCCTGCTTGACCAACCTGATCTCCTTCTATGACCAGGTGACCCGTCTAGTGGATGAGGGAAAGACTGTGGGTGTTGTCTACCTGGACTTTAGTAAAGCCTTTGACAGCGTCTCCCACAGCATTCTCCTGGAGAAACTGGCAGCTCGTGGCTTAGACAAGTTTACTCTTCGCTGGGTGAGGAACTGGCTGGACGGCCGAGCCCAGAGAGTTGTGGTGAACAGCGTTAAATCCGGCTGGCGGCCGGTCACAAGCGGTGTTCCCCAGGGCTCGGTTCTGGGGCCGGTCTTGTTCAATATCTTTATTGATGATCTGGATGAGGGAATCGAGTGCTCCCTCAGTAAGTTTGCAGATGACACCAAGCTGGGTGGGAGTGTTGATCTGCTGGAGGGTAGGAGGGCTCTGCAGAGGGATCTGGACAGGCTGGATCGATGGGCTGAGGTCAACTGGATGAGGTTTAACAAGACCAAGTGCCAGGTTCTGCACTTGGGTCACAACAACCCCATGCAACGCTACAGGCTTGGGGAGGAGTGGCTGGAGAGCTGCCCGGTGGGGGTGCTGGTTGACAGCCGGCTGAACATGAGCCGTCAGTGTGCCCAGGTGGCCAAGAAGGCCAACAGCATCCTGGTCTGTATCAGAAATAGTGTGGCCAGCAGGAGTAGGGAAGTGATCGTGCCCCTGTACTCGGTACCTTGAATCTTGTGTTCAGTTTTGAGCCCCTCACTACAAGAAGGACGTTGAGGTGCTTGAGCATGTCCAAAGAAGGGCAACGAAGCTGGTGAGGGGTCTGGAGCACAAGTCTTATGAGGAGTGGCTGAGGGAACTGGGGTTGTTCAGTCTGGAGAAGAGGAGGCTGAGGGGAGACCTTATCGCTCTCTACAACTACCTGAAAGGTGGTTGTGGTGAGGTGGGTGTTGGTCTCTTCTCCCAAGTAGGTAGTGATAGGATGAGAGGAAATGGCCTCAAGTTGCGCCAGGGGAGGTTTAGATTAGATATTAGGAAAAATTTATTTACAGAGAGTGGTCAAGCATTGGAACAGGCTGCCCAGGGGGTGGTGAGTCTCCATCACTGGAAGTGATCAAAAAACGTGTGGACGTGGCACTTTGGGATATAGTTTATAGTGGGCACGGTGGTGTTGGGTTGATGGTTGGATTTGATGATCTTAAAGGTCTTTTCCAGCCTTAATGATTCTATGATTCTGTGATTCTGTGATCTTTATTGTCCCATTATCATGCCTTAATGAATATCCGTTATTATGGGTATCACCAGATCAGAATATGCAAGTGATTCCCAGTCCACTTCATGGCAATGAAGTTATCCCACATCTCCTCTCTGGGCAGTTCAAGCTGAAATGGTCGAGTTTGCAGACCGGGACCATAACATGTTCTGAAGACCAGAAATGGGAGCTAGCTAACTTCTTAAATTATTCCACCTAGATCCACCAGAGATGATCTAGCTGTACTTTCACTGTTAATCTTGCAGTGCAGGGCAAGAAATGGGTGTCCAGAGTAAACCAGGCAGTTTGCTTTCCATCTTCCTCAGCAGGCATTTTTACAGTAGGATTGACATATTTCTTTTATTGTTCTAGGGCCTCAATAGCCTCAGAGTTTTAAAGTTCCAGAACATTTCCATGAAAGGTTAACTATCCCCTTCTTCCCAAATATTACATATGATTTATTAATTGGATTAGAATAAGTATCAGTTGCTTTGAAAGATCATTTCAGACGAGGAACAAAAAAGTCTGCATTTTTGAAATATCACGCACTACATTATGATCTTGAATATGTTTTAAAATGTTTGTTTGTATTACCTCTGGATGGTTTGCTTTTATTTTCAAATATTTTACATAGACTTTCAGTATCTTCTATGCATTGCTGATAACTTTTATTTTGGATGGGAAAAGTTTGATGATAATAGTGTTCTCTCTAATTGTGCTGCTGTGGTATGATGCCACACTATTTTGGTTTTTCAAATCAGTATTTACCTTCTGTTATATTTGCATATATACATTTTGTGGTAAATGCTAATTGGAAATGTCAGAGCTCTCTTTCAACTTAATTAGCATAACTGCACACAGAAAAGAGTGGAAATCTCTTTTAATTTAAATAACATTTATTAAGACTGCCCCATATATCATTGTTGTTGGAGTTTCCTAGGTAACCTTAAGCATTTTGACTGTCAACTTACAGAACAGCTTGGCATCTGAAAATTCTTGCAAAGTTACAACACTGGAGAAGGGCTGGCATTTGGCTCCTTGATTTATTCCATTTTTACCTCTTCTACACAAAACAGATTAGAGAATCTGTGTTCAGAATTTTCTTTACTTGCTTCATGTCCCTGTCTTTTTGCTGTGTGCTTTTGGAGGATTGAAAGTCTTGTTTGGGAAATGCTTCCCCTAATCCACTTCTCTCACAGAGAAGAGAACCAGTCCCTTGTGTTCTGACAGCAGAGATGATACTAGGTGGATGTAGCTGCTGGGCAGATTTCTAGTTCTATCAAGCAGATCTGTCAGTAGAGTTTGCTCCCATCAAAACGCAGGATCTAAAGAAAGCAGCTGGTACTGTTATTTTCTGGCACATGAGTCAAGTGAAGAATGGGTAAGCATGGTTTTCAGCAATGACATGTGAGGTAGGCTGTGAAACTCAGTTATAGACAGATGTATGAGACAACCCTTTTACGCAGTGACATGCATTCTGCAGAATCCCTAAACATCCCTCTTTATTTCAGGTAAGCCATTTCTATTCTGACAAATTTCCTTACACGTGGCATTCAGAAAGAATTTCACTGGAACGTACAAGAGGAAAGGATTATTTCAGGTACCATGGAAAGGGACCAAAACCTTATTTCCTATGTAATACTTACCTCCTAGAAATTCAGATCTGCAATAAAATATCCAAAACCACAGCTGAACTATGAGAAGGTTTCTGCAATATTTCTGAAATCTGAACAGGCAGTTAATCTGACCATGAGAAAGAGAAAATAACTATGTTAAAACTTCCAGAATTCTCTAAAGGGGCCTTTTTCACAGATTTTTAAACTCTTCCTTCACAAAAGCACACATATTAGAAAGGCAAAAGCCCAGCTAGAGCTCAGTCTGGCCACAGTCGTAAAGGATAATAAAAAATGTTTTTACAAATATATTAACAACAAAAAGAGAGGCAAGGAGAATCTCCATCCCCTACTGGATATGGCGGGGAACATTGTCTCCAAGGACGAGGACAAGGCTGAGGTACTTAATGCCTTCTTCGCCTCAGTCTTTAATAGCCACTCCAGGTATCCACAGGGTATTCAGCCCCCTGAGCTGGAAGACGGGGATGGAGGGCACAATGTACTCCTCATAATCCAGGAGGAAGCAGTCAAGGACATGCTAAGCCACCTGGACACCCACAAGTCTATGGGGCCTGATGGGATCCACCCGAGAGTACTGAGAGAGCTGGCGGAGGAGCTTGCCAAGCCACTCTCCATTGTTTATCAGCAGTCCTGGTTAACAGGGGAGGTCCCAGAAGACTGGAGGCTTGCCAATGTGACGCCCGTCTACAAGAAAGGCCGGAAGGAGGATCCTGGGAACTACAGGCCTGTCAGCCTGACCTCTGTACCAGGGAAGATTATGGAGCGGTTGGTTTTGAGAGTGCTCACAGGGCATCTGCAGAACAGCCAAAGGATCAGGCCCAGCCAGCATGGGTTCATGAAAGGCAGGTCCTGCTTGACCAACCTGATCTCCTTCTATGACCAGGTGACCCGCCTCGTGGATGAGGGAAAGGCACTGGACGTTGTCTACCTGGACTTTAGTAAAGCCTTTGACAGCGTCTCCCACAGCATTCTCCTGGAGAAACTGGCAGCTCGTGGCTTAGACGGGTTTACTCTTCGCTGGGTGAGGAACTGGCTGGACGGCCGAGCCCAGAGAGTTGTGGTGAATGGCGTTAAATCCGGCTGGCGGCCGGTCACGAGTGGTGTTCCCCAGGGCTCGGTTCTGGGGCCGGTCTTGTTCAATATCTTTATTGATGATCTGGATGAGGGAATTGAGTGCTCCCTCAGTAAGTTTGCAGATGACACCAAGCTGAGTGGGAGTGTTGATCTGCTGGAGGGTAGGAGGGCTCTGCAGAGGGATCTGGACAGGCTGGATCGATGGGCTGAGGTCAACTGTATGAGGTTTAATAAGGCCAAGTGCCGGGTCCTGCACTTTGGCCACAACAACCCCATGCAATGCTACAGGCTTGGGGAGGAGTGGCTGGAGAGCAGCCCGGCGGAAAGGGACCTGGGGGTGCTGGTTGACAGCCGGCTGAACATGAGCCGGCAGTGTGCCCAGGTGGCCAAGAAGGCCAACAGCGTCCTGGCCTGTATCAGGAATAGTGTGGCCAGCAGGAGTAGGGAAGTGATTGTGCCCCTGTACTCGGCACTGGTGAGGCCGCACCTTGAATACTGTGTTCAGTTTTGGGCCCCTCACTACAAGAAGGACGTTGAGGTGCTGGAGCGTGTCCAGAGAAGGGCAACGAAGCTGGTGAGGGGTCTGGAGCACAAGTCTTATGAGGAGCGGCTGAGGGAACTGGGGTTGTTTAGTCTGGAGAAGAGGAGGCTGAGGGGAGACCTTATCGCTCTCTACAACTACCTGAAAGGGGGTTGTGGCGACGAGGGTGTTGGTCTCTTCTCCCAACTAACTAGTGATAGGACAAGAGGAAATGGCCTCAAGTTGCGCCAGGGGCGGTTTAGATTGGATATTAGGAAAAATTTCTTCACTGAGAGGGTGGTCAGGCATTGGAACAGGCTGCCCAGGGAGGTGGTGGAGTCGCCATCCCTGGAAGTGTTCAAAAAACGTGTGGATGTGGCGCTTCAGGACATGGTTTAGGGGACATGGTGGTTCTGGATTAATGGTTGGACTTGATGATCTTAAAGGTCCTTTCCAACCTAGTGATTCTGTGATTCTGTGATTCTGTGATATTCTCCATTGGTTCCAAAGAGAATAAAAGCCTTATATATGTGAGGGCATTTACGAATGAACAACTACACAGTCATAGGGAAGGCTGATGGAAATGATGTGAGGGTTAAACTGCAATAAGAACTCAGTGCTCTTTTTAGAGTGAAAAATAACTTTGGATTGGGCAGGTTATTACTACATGGAGGGACATTCATAAATAGAACCATGTAAAGTTTACAAGTGTTTATTTTTTAATTTCTTAAAGTTAACAATTTCCATACTTCAAGCTTTTACAGAAATTACTGGAGCACGTTAAAAATGAGATGTAAAAACAAAGACATGTTTTTACTCTGAGAACAAACAAATCAAATGTTGTAATAACCTATTTGTGCATCTCTAAGCATTTGACAAAATTAGATCTTGTTTTTTGGGCTGTTGAGTACTATTAAAGGCCACAGTCACAGCTCCTAGAGCAATAGGTTATAATGCCATTCAGAGATGTCCTTTAGCCTGATATATGAGGCAAGTCACAGTTCATCTTTCCTCTCTTTCTCCATTTGCAACATACTAATCTCCTTTAAAAGTGCTTTTAGATAAGTTTATGGAAGCTGATGTAATTTCATTCATGCTACCATATGAACTGTAATAAAAATTATATCTCTTTAGAAAGACCCGTAAATGGTACACTCCACTATCTTATTAACATGAGTATTACTACAGTAAATATTACAAGTGATGTTATGAAATTTCTTGAAAACTGATCCCATGCTCAGCACTAAATAGTGTGTTGTGTGGAACAACCCTGTTAGCTGGGTTGAGTAACTGTCTTTGTTTTCTTCTAAAGCAAATAAATTATTATCTTGAATGGAAGTGAATTATAAAATAACTGAATTTATTTCCATTCAAATAACACTGTGGAGCTTTGGAGCTTTACTGGAAAGACAGCCTATTCCTCAGTGTTAGTGCTGAAATTGTTGCTGAGTTTTGTGCAAGAAGAAATACTTCCAGGAGTAATCCATGGGCTATGCAGTCACTGTGGTATGGCTTTCTTTTCCTCACCATTTGTCAACTTGACAGCACAGGGGGAGCACGTTTTGAGTGCAATAGAAATTAAACAGTTCCCAAAGAATATTTGAACTTCAATGTCTGTTTTCATGGGCACCTTAGGTAATTTTTAAAAAAAACTTCTATTAAGAAGTTCACACTGCATAGTCTTTTTCCAGGATGTTATAATAATACAGGGAAATTCCCTTCAATGGCAATGTACCCAAAGGGAAGGTGTTTTACAGCCCTTTCATTTGTTGCTGTAGTTGAGAAGGGCAGAATGAACGGTTCCTATTGGTGTGAGAGCTGGAAAAAGGAACTTAACCTTAGGCTAAAGCTGGGTTGGCGAGCTGTAGGGCCTTATTTCGTTTCAGCGAAATCACTCAGAGTTTCTGCACTGTTAGGATAAGCCTTTGGCCTGTAAATGGGGCTTGGGCACACTGTGTGATTCAGTCCTCCTTGTGCATCCATAATGACTTTGTGGGCTACACAAGTCATTTCCAGAGCCTTCTGGTGTGGTGGTTGTCAAGATCAGACTGCCCTTTTATTTAACCAAGTGAAACAGACTTTGCAGCCCTGGAAAAAAGCTCAAGAAAATGTGAAAGGCGATACAGAAACTCTCTGAACACTCACTGTGCTGCAGAATAGATTAAATCTTAAGAATTCCTGGACTAGTAGGATGTGTTTGCAGTGGGTTTTTTTCCTATTTTCCACCTCACTTACACATTTCAGACATGTTTTGTCAGTCTGCAGTCTGGCTAAGCAGTTCACTAGCTCTGTTCCCACACTCTGCTTGTTATCAGTGATGCTGTTTCCCCACTCATCAGGTTCAACAATTATTACTGCAACTTCATTTTCCACTGAGCAGAAAAAAATGTTATTGACAAAATAAAATATTATTGAAAAGGATGTACCTGAATTGAGGGAGTTAGTCTGAAGAGGGTCAGGACTCTGTCCCACGTGAGGAAGAGAGGCACAGTTGAACTGTGAACAGAAGTAATTTGCTGGGCTAGTGGTGATGACCTTGGCAATGGGAATGAGCCCAGTGAGAAAGGATAAACACTTGCCCTGTGTGGGCAGTATCATAGAATCATAGAATCATTAAGGTTGGAAAAAACCTCTAAGATCATCAAGTCCAACTGTCAGCCCAACATCACCGGTTGATCTTTCAACATCCAGCATAATTCTCAATTCAACATATTCAGGAAAAAAATTAGTTACAAACACATAGTTATTGAATAATCCAGGTTGGAAAAGACCTCAAAGTCTCTAGTCCAACTTCCTGCTCAAAGCAGGGTCAACTTTGACATTGAAAAAGAAAAGAAAAGAAACAAATACAGACATTAGGTAAAAGAAAAAGTGTAAATTAGCACTATCTCAACTTCTTTCATAAAAATCATACACTTTTTTGAATTTCCTACAAAGTGCCAAAATTTATTTCCTCTAAATTATCTCTCCCTATCTTTCCTCTAGCTTCTTTTCTTTTGGAATGATCTGAAATATCCTGCAGTGACTCCCTTACTCAGGAAAAGGGCCTACTGTATCTACCTCCAGTTACAGCTATTCCACAGTATTTTCGTGCCCGGAGCACCTCATATTCCAAGTTCAGTGTAGCAGTGGGCATCATCTCTCCAGTTTGCCTACTGCACTATACTGTGCTATGTGTGTTGTGCTGCAAGAAGTGACAGAAGGGAGAAGTCTTCTGCACTGCTCGGTGTATTTTCACTACCTGGACCCATAATAGCCAGCATCTCAGAAGTGTGACTAGGAATTGAATAAAATTACATGGATTAAAGTATAAATAGGGGTGTGGAGCTTCACTAAGCCCCTTGACATTTCTGACAACTTAGATCTAAGAGCAATGCTGGCTCTCTCAAAGGAGTCATAGGGAGCTGGACCTCATCAGAAAACAGAGAAATACTGATGAGAGACTTAGTGCATCCCAGCATAGAAGAAAATGCTGTATAACAGCTGCTTTCATCCAGAGCTTCTATGACCATTGCCTCATTTCTAAGTAAAGCTGCTCCCTCACTCGCTCCCTCTCAGACTGCTGCTTTTCAGCCATACAAGATGTTTAATTTGTTTCCAGATCATTTATCCTCTCAATGTTTCTGTAATCACTTCCAGCAGCCGTCTCACTTCTGTTAACCATGGTCAGCTGAGATGGAGCTCAGCTCTGGCCCTCACATGGATGGAAGCTGTTTGCATATAGTTTTCTATACTTTGATTCTTTGATTCTTTAATTCTGTGATTCTATCACAGACATTGAAGCCCACAGTTATGCAAGTCCCTGAATATACCAGTAGTCTGAAAAAAGCATTAGTGGCCTCTCCCTTCTCCTAAACCATTCAGAAATTCAGTAAGCAGTGGGAAGGTAGTGCAGAAATATTATGTTAGCTATGCAGGACCTTGTTTTATTGTTAATGACTAGAGAATGCTTAACAGGGTATGGCTGGAACAGGATATGGTTGGTATATTAGGTGATGATACGGATTTCTGGATTATGACACTCAAGTTGTTCAAAACACCTGTAATCTTGTTCTTGGCAGCTGTCATTCACACATGGATCAATACAGAAGGGCAGGAAATGTCACATTTTCCTTGGGAACTTGTGAAGGCAGAGGAGGGAAGAATCAAACCCTGGTGCCTGTCATTTGATGCATGAGTGCTGATGGACCAGCCTTCATAAAGTAGATGAAAAAACACACTCAAGGATCTAGGTGACCTGGAAGTACTACCAAATTACTTCAGTCAGTGACTTGATTTTGATACTGTATTAATTTCTATTTCTTGGAAATGAGCATTTAATTCTTGATTATTTAATTTTCATGTCTTTGCATCAGGCCTCTATTTGAGGGTGCAAAAAAGAGTTTAATGGCACATCATATAAAAATTCATTATATCCTTGTTCTCCATTTCCTTTAGTCCATTGCTGGGCAAGTTTTTCCATCTAACCTGATGCTCTTGGTTCATCCCTTCTTTCTACTAGGACTTCTGCCATTGTAGCTTACAGAAGGTAGCTCCAGCTACATTTTGTTATTAACCTGGTATGTTGGACCCCTTTAAAGTTCCTTTCTTATTGTAGTTACCATTGAAGGAAAATTACCGATAACTACAAAGAGCTTATGCAACCTTTTCACTTTGAGTGTTTCTCAGGAACAAACCCCAGCTTTTATAACCCCTCCTGCACTGCCTTATGATATGGAAGGTGGCTGGAGTCAGGGTGTACCTCAGCACCTTTGTAGGACTCCAGTGACAGAGGTATTTCAGGTAGCTGACTGATTACACTGACTCTGTTTTGTGGGTTGCATTTTTTTTGTTGCTTACCTTAAATCTAACAATCAGCTTCTTCGTATTCTACAGATAAAAGAACTGCCATTTTGTCACTATCGACTTTAAAACTGCAGTGGCTTTGACTTTACTTTAAAGTTCTACTTCACAATGAAGGTTTCCCAGGGGAAAAAGAAAAGGATCAGAATCTCTCAGCATTAACCAAAATAGGAAGTGATATCTGTAACTAGGGTATAAGCAATTCTCTGACAATTCAGGTTAATGAAGTTTTCTCTGTGAATTGCCACAGAGGTTTTTATGACAGAAAAGAGACCAGTAGTTCCACTGCTGAAGTCCCTAAGTATAAAAAAGCACTTTCTTTAACAGTCTAAATTCAGACTTTATTTAAGTGATAAAAAAGAGTCAATGATCACAAGATCTGAATGTGTCTTCATAACTTACTAACAACTAAGTGAAAATCATGTCCCAAAAGCTTCAAGATTTGGTGAATAAAACATAAGTCATATTACTCTCTTCTTTCAGCACACACTTTGGTACGGAGACATGAGCACTGACTGCTAAGAGGAGTTTGAACAAGGCTTTGCATCTTTTCTGATGAACTTTGAATAGCATCTACGCCTAAAAGCTATGACAAGTTAGACTGGGAGAAACACACGTCTTTCAGTAAATTAAATTAAGATATTTGCTCTTGGAGGTATGATCTTATCTTCTCAATTCATGATGAGGCACAGAAATTGTTATGTAGGCAAGAATCAGGGATTATTAGTTTTCACCAGTTTCCCCTTTAATTTGAATAAAAATAACACTTGTTGGGGAGAGAGCAGAGAATCTGCTCTTTGTTTCTAATTCCTAGCTCAGTTACATCAGTATAAGTTGGCAGTTCTCTAGAAGTCTATAGAGATAGACCAGTTTTATAGTAGTCTGGGAGAAAAACTAGGTACTAATTTGCCTAAAGAAGCGTATCAGTTGCAATAAGACTGCAGGACTTGTTACAGCTGTGGAAAACTGAATATCATTAGCTTCCCCTCATTTATTTTACTGTTAGGCTTGCAGCATTTGTGTTGAAGTGGCACACATGAAAATAAAATCAGTCTGTTTCTCTTATGTCCTGTATTTTTCTATGACATTAGCTAAAAAATTAAGACATAGATTGCCTTGGTAAAAGGTAAGCTGCCATCCACACTTTTTTACAGAAGAGAAAAATGCCTTTTTTCCCATTTATTTCTATGAATGTATTTATTGTAAGGTGAGAGGTACGGCTGGCTTATGAAAAGAGAGAATGGAAATGGCATTATGAGGCACTTCTACTAAAGCTTTTAAATATCAGTTCTCCTAACATTTCTGATGGATATACAGAGCTCACCATCCTCTCTGTTTCTTAGGACCATAGGCTAGACGTCATCTTTGACCTTTATTGCTCCTCATGTAGGTTTTCTCACTAAGGTTGCCACAAAGTTATTACTAATACTCAACTGATACATAGAGAACCTTTAGAACAGTGTTTTATATTGGTCCAGTATTTGCCAGTTTGTCCTGTCCCCAGTATTTTTATATATAGCTCACAAATTTTTTGACATTGCTGCTGTTGAGACTGAAGCTTTGCTTATAACACCAAGTTTCAATATTGTCAAGAAGGAGCACTCAGTACCATGCAGACAGATATATTCAATCACTAGAGAGCAAATCCTCCTTTCTTAGCAATAAGAAAAGCAAACACTAGTTGTAAAGACTGCTGTAATGAACACATCAAGAGGAATTTTGAATGCCTGGTCTAACAAAAGTGGAGTTAGTTTCCCCTTTGTCTTACAACTTGTCCTGTTGTACATATTGTGCAATAAGAGGTTGCACCTTTCTTTCACTGAATAGCATGATAAGGCAATATTTCACATCACAGTATTTTCCATGATGTTAATGACAGGGTCCTACACAAAAGCATGACAAATCCCACCTGTGTGGCATCTCTAAATCCTGGTCAAGCAACTATGTGTCCAGTGTTCCTCATGGGGAATTAAGGGAGAAAGAAGCAATTATCACAAATGGGAATTTTAAATGTTAATAAAGTGAATATGATCTGTGGAACATATTTTTATTTTTTTCAGACTTCTGTAGAATACCTACCTTAAATTTATTATATATTTATACAGCAGTATATAATCTATGTCTCAGTAACAAAATTTAACATCATGTATTTTTAATCTTTATCATCAGCTATTCCTCATTCTTAAAATTGCATTTGAGCAATGAGTCTGCAGGTTTTATGGAATATGATTTCTATTAAGAAGATAAATATATTAATTTTAATTGTACAGAAATAAGATACTGACATTCTGATTTTCTCCATACAAACACGAGTTTATGATTTGCCCTACAGAGGTCAAAAAACTATCTCTCCATCTATACGTATTGCTAATTCTCAAGATATCCTCAGACTAACATTACTTTTGTAGAAGACCATTTCCTTCAATCAATCACAGCACCTTTCAAGAATCTGCTTTGCCATTTGTTAAGCACTAAACAAATGGTCCAAAGCAGAGAAATGGCTGTTTCTGAGGCCAGTATATATAATTCAAAACAAGATAATAAATTAGTTTCATGTTCTCCAATTATGTACATTACAATCAAGAGAATAACTATATGCTAAGTGATAGGGTTAGTATACAAAATGCAGAGGCCAAAGGGGATAAATTCAGCTAACTGTGCTCTAAACACCTAAGTCATGACTATCAAGTCATGTCCTTTCACTTCCTTTAAGGAGGCTTCTCTGAAGGATTTTGGTCACCTTCTGTCTCATTTTGTATTTTATACATATTGCCACTGATGGAGCTTTTGTAAAGACTAAAAGACAAGGCTGAACTGACATTTCTGAAAAGCACGTAATTAGGTGTACATTAGTGAGCTTTCAGATATCAGCTGGAGCAGCTCTGTTCTTTATAAACATTTCATAGAAGCTAACCACTGTCATGAGTATCAGCTTCCTTTGTTGTAGTTCATCAAATGGCTATGGGTGCCACACAATTGTATTTGTTTTAACTGGAAGTTTGCCGTATATTTGTGGTGACAGGCAGAAAGGTTCAATCTGGAAGGCTTTAAATGCACACCTGTGGAGAGAAAGTTCAGGTGAGAAGCACTCACCATGCAAAGGTCACTACCTTGTTGTGTATTTAAATTAGTTACAGAAGAGCACTCCAGCTGTGGGTAGCTGTTTTTGGGTCTCCGTTCTCACAATAAAACATCAGAATGTCAGGTAATTTTTGAGAGTAAACACATTTTGAATACCTTCGGAGAGTGATGCAACTAGGATAATGACATAAAAATAAAAGGAAATATTTTCAGTGGTTATTGTAAACTGGGTGTATACTACTGTTACATATTACCAATGGTAGCTGTATTTATAGTCAGTTGTTTTACTTTATTTTTGTAATGTGTGACACAGCTGAACAATATGATTTTGCTCTCACCTAAATGGATGTAAAATCACTACAAATTTTCAGAGGAGCTGTTTGAATGATTTAAATCATTCTCCTTAAGAACAGAGTCAAATCACACCTAGGAATTTTTTGGTGATGTTTTCAGGCAGTAGAAGTAGATTGTCTCAAGAGAGGTGTATAAAATGGCTCTGTGTAATTTCTATTTTACATTTTCATGACAAACTCAAATCTCAGAACAGTTTTTCAAGAAACTTGATTTGGATGATGAACCTTTGGAGTGAATTGACTAAATTATGTATCTGAATAAAATAATTTGTGATGAAGGTTGGTGACGTTTGGCAGTTCAACTAAATTCTGCTTTGGGGTGTTGGAACATGAAGTGAAATTCATGGGTTGTAAATCTGTGAAAGCTCAGGATGAAAAAGAAAGATTTTGCAACTGAGAAAACTATCTCATTTTTGATACATGACCTGTTTATTTTTAATAAGTGAGAATCTTCCAAACCATCCATAAAATGAGCAGTGGACACCATGTTTAACGACAGAGCCATGGGGTCCATTGAATAGGAACATATTTGCTTGGTAAAATGAGTGGCATATGCCATCATGAGACTTAAATCCTAGTACTACCACTATAAATGTTTTCTAATTGTGCCCATAAAGCAGAATTACACAATGGTCCACAATGACCAGCAATATTTTCAAAACAGACTTAGGAAAACGCTTGTTTATTTCCCTTTGCTGGATCTACGACCAGAGAGGTGGTAGATACCCCATCCCCAGAAACATTCCAGGTCAGGTTGGACGGGGCTCTGAGCAACCTGATCTAGTTGAAGATGTTCCTGCTCACTGCGGGTGTGTTGGACTAGATGACCTTAAAAGGTCCCTTACAACCCAAATTACTCTATGATTTTATGATTTTTTATATTTCACATCATAAAATTATTCATGGAATAAATGTGGAAGCACCATCTAAGCTATCTGCCTTCTTCTAACAGGATTCCCAGCTTTCCCTAAACAATTTCTGGCAGACATTTCCCTAACCTGTTCTCAGATACCTGCAGTGAGAGGTCTTGTACAGTGCACACACACAATGAATCCCAGCACTCATCTGTCCCTACACCTAGGAATTATTTCCCAATGTCTAACCTAAATACAATCTTTCATCTACGTTACTCATACACTTGAGATCTCTCATTTGCTATTTCTCAGAATACTGTAACCCCAAACCATCTTAGGTGTCCAGCAATATATGCAATAAATCTTGTCACTAGGACACCGAGTGAGGGATTACTCTTCTTTATGTACTGAAATGAAAATGCAAAGTTTGACATTTATGTCTGTTTCTGCTGTTTATCTGCTGTTTCTGCATGGCTTCTAACACTGTTTCCCCATCATGGTTATCAGTCTAAAATATGAATATGACTACAGTAGGGCTCCTTATGCCTTCATGCAGTCACATACTTCAGAAGACCAGGACTTCTGTTATTTCTGACATAGAGAACACTGTTTAAAAAAAGGTGTAGCGGGTATTTCCTACAGAAATTTGCAGTCTCACTTACAGTGGTGTGATTCTATTTCAAGGTTTGTTTGTATAATTTCTGCCTTTATCTCTCCTGCTATGTTTTATTTGACACTTGCCTCTGAAGGTATATGAAGTAGCAAGTGTCCCGTTACCTGTTATTAGCAAGGTAAAGCTGTCTTTTCTGATGGTTCCTAGGCACACTTTTAATATACATAACAGTAATTATGTTTGCAAAGTCATGTTCCTTGCCAAGTTTTTGTGTGCTTAGTACAATTAAAATATGCAGTGTTTGTCTTATTTTGCATACCTCTATACAAGAAACACTGTAGTTAGACAATTTGCCATTTGGAAGTGGTAGCAAATTATTTTAATCCAAAGCTTTGTATTGTATATCAGTAGGAATTCCAGGTGTCACAGAGGTATTATTGCTATGTCCAGCAGCACCTCTTCTGCAAATTCCAAACATTGCCTTGCCCTGACAGACACCATGGAGTGATCAGCTGCTTAGGTAACGCATATAGCCTGAGAAGACGCCTCTGAATCCATTGATCTACAATAACAACATGAAGGACAAAAGTTTGACAGAGTCAAACATAAAATTCAGGTTAACTTTTAGTTGTTCATTTAAAGCATGGATTTCATAATAAATTATGTTTTCAAAAACGTTTAAAACTTTCAAAACCAAAAACTTTGCTTCTTTGCAGTCCTTAAATATGTAATGGTAAAATGAAAAAAATATTTGTTAGTGTCTACAAGCTCATTAATGAACATTCTTACGGAGCCTAGGCCTTTTGCAATCACAAATATTGTTGTGAGGAAGAAATTCTGTGCATTGCAAAGCAAAACCAATCAGAAAATATCTTGAGATACTATTTATGCTTCAACAGCACAGCATTCCAGCAGACATATTCATGGTATTAAAACACTCGCTTGTGCCTCAAGTGCCCTGACTCTCATCAAGTATCTCATTACCACAATTAAACAGGCTTTGCCTTTCAGTAGATAGAGTAATTCCAGGAGTTAACTTCATTAACCAGTCTATTTTAGTAAATTTGTGTTTGATGTACATGTAAAATATCTTTCAGTTTGTAAATCTCTACTCATAGCTGCTAAGTAGCCTATAAACAAATACAGATTCTAAGATGAGACTCTAATAACTGACTTTAATTTGTCTTAAATCCCTGAATTCCCACAGTACATGTCAGATGCCCGGTAGGTGATTCACAGCTCGCTGACTAAAATAAAAAAGAACCCCTGGGTTACTGGAACTAATAAATAACACTGCAGATTTCTGCCATTGAATGCTGCTGAAGTGCTATAAGGTAAGAACGACAGAATCAGCTTTTTTATTCTTTAATACCGATGCACAGAGTTAATGATTTAACACTGACATCTCTCACACAAGAAGACACCTTTCATTCCTGAAATCACGGCTGATTGATCTGATTTACCTTAGACCTGTCACTAACCAGCCCTTGGCTGAATGACACCACTGTTTTAAGAATGAAAAGGACTTCAGTGCAAAAAGTGAAAATAGTTTTTTTTCCAGATTAAAATATGGGGAGGCAGGGAACTTGCTAAATAGTACGTAGGAATGATGAGCTAATGCCTCAATTGTTCAAAAAAAAATGTTTCATAGGTCTATTGGAAAAGAGAACATAGATACCTCCCAGGGTGAACTCCAGGTATAGTGAAATATGAGATAAAATCAGAAAGGGACTAATAGCAGCATTAGAAAAACACATTCTTCAGCCGTTATATACAGTTATTTCTTAGTATAGAAAATAAATGAGCAGATTGTAAAAAGCATATAAGCCATTTATATCTAGTACATTCTGCAAGAGAAGGAATTGCAATAATTTCTAGAAATCTTTCTAATGCAAACAAATTTGAAAAAATAAATTTGTCAGACTCTCTAAATGTATGCATTTTGTAATTTTTGCAAATATGTAAAGAAACCTCATGACCCTTTATTTCTTTAATGCACAGAAGTAATTCACCTCAATTTTTTTAAGAAAGACTTTATCATTTCATTAATTTTGGTGCTTCTGAATGTTTTTGTATGCAGATGCAGATGAGAATTGTACTAATAACTATATCAAGATGTTTATAAGATTAGATTGTAGACTGTAGCTTTGCAATTTGTTTCTTTCAATGGCTATCATCTTTTCTGTCTTCTTGCAGAAGCACTTCCATTTATTTAAACATTTTGCTAATCTCTTCATTTGCTGAGACTCAGGATACTAGCTGCCATGTGATCCCACCTCCAGCTATAGGAGTTTTTGGATGTTTTATTGTAATGTTTGATACTGTACATAACAGAAAAACTTTCCTAGTTGTAGAAAAAAACAGCTGTATAGCAGATATGCTCCCTCTGAAAGAATCCAGGAAAACACAACTGCATCAGTCTACAGATTGTCTTTGCTTTTCATAGAAAAGCAAAAGCCCAGATGTTTTTTACATGATGGTACAATTTGCCACCACTACACCCTTGAGGTGTAGAGTTTCCATATCCTTAATATAGAATCATAGAATGACAGAATCACAGAATCATAGAATACTTTGGGTTGGGAGAGACCTTTAAAGGTCATCTATTCCAACCCCCCTGCAATGAGCAGGGACATCTGCAAGTAGATCAGGTTGCTCAGAGCTCCGTCCAACCTGCCCTTGAATGTTTCTGGGGATGGGGCATCTACCACCTCTCTGGGCAACCTGTGCCAGTGTTTCACCACCTTCATTGTCAAAAATGTCTGCCTTAGATCTAGTCTAAATCTTCCCTCTTTTAGTTTAAGACCATTAGCCCTTCTCCTATCACAACAGGCCCTGCTAAAAAGTCTGTTCCCATCTTTCTTATAAGCACCCTGTAAGCACTGGAAGGCTGCAAGAAGGTCTCCCTGGAGTCTTCTCTTCTCCAGGCTGAACAACGTCAACTTTCTCAACCTGTCCTCATAGGAGAGGTGTTCCATCCCTCTGATTATTTTGATGGCCTCCTCTGGACCGGTTCCAACAGGTTTGTGTCTTTCCTGTGCTGGGGGCTCCAGAGCTTGATGCAGTACTCCAGGTAGGATCTCAGCAGAGTGGAGTAGAGGGGCAGAATCCCATCCCTTGACCTGCTGGCCACGCTGCTTTGGATGCAGCTCAGGATATGGTTGACCTTCTGGGCTGTGAGCTCATGTTGTCGGCTCATGTCCAACTTTTCATCCACCAGTACTGCCAAGTCTTTCTCAGCAGGGCTGCTCTCAACCTCTTCATCTCCAAGCCTGTATCGATACGGGGGTTGCCCTGACCCAGGGACAGGACCCTGCTCTTGGCATTGTTGAACCTCATGAGGTTCACATGGGCCCATGCCTCGAGCCTGTCCAAGTCCCTCTGGATGGCATCCTGTCCATCTGGTGTGTCAACTGCACCACCCAGCTTGGTGTCATTTGCAAACTTGCTGAGGGTGCACTCCATCCCACTGTCGATACCACTGATGAAAATATTAAAGCGTACCGGTCCCAATATGGGCCCCTGAGCGACACCACTCGTCACTGATCTCCATCCGGACATTGAGCCATTAACCACTACCCTCCGAATGTGACCATCCAACCAATTCCTTCATCCACTGAACAGTCCATTCGTCCATCCATATCCCTCCAATTAAGTATGTTGTGGGAGACCATGTCAAAGGCCTTACAGAAATCCTGATAGATGACATCCGTAGCTCTTCCCTTGTCCACTGGTGTGGTCATTCCATCACAGAAGACCACCAGGTTGATTAAGCAGGACTTGCCCCTGGTGAAGCCATGCTGCCTGTCTCAAATCACCTCCCTGTCCTCCATGTTCCTTAGCCAAGCTTCCAGGACAATCTGTTCCATGATCTTCCCAGGCACAGGGGTGAGGCAGTGGCTCTTAGCCCATAGACTGTTATTAAGATCCATTTAGGCTATAAAATAATACAACAGTGAAATTAGAACTCTTTCACGTTGAAATATCTTTGATGATGAAAATTAATAGGAAAGAGCTCATGTCTTTCCATAGAGGATAGAATTATTCTCCAAAATCTTGACAGCGCCCCCTCCCACTTGGCATAAAGATGGACGCTCTGTTATTCCCATTGCTATAATCATATTATTTATAGGTTGTGTGTTTATAGATGAGGCAGCTGTGTGTGTCTAGTTGCCTATTTCATCATGAAGTAGAGGACACTGGACACAATACTGTTCAATACATGTAGCAGGCTCAGAGGCATGACTGAACCATATGAGCCCACTGGCTTACCTCAACTTGATGAACAGAGAACTGAAGTATGGAGAATCCAAAAACAGCAGGAGCGCAATGCACGCCTTTCAATTGCCACTCACTACGTGTGGGTCCCTCAGAGTGTGACTGACACAGAGCATGGGTGTTTTGCACCCTCCCTTCGTGGCCTTCTCCCCACAGCGCTTCTTACCTCTTCCACTCTGTGCACCCACCCACGATCTTCCTTGCCTCTCCTTAGTCAAGGTATTGCCAACTACATCCTTTAATTTCATTCTTTACAGCACAGGGGGCTCTATGCCGTGATTTCTTACTGTTTTTCAGTCCCAGATTTTTCTAAGCATTCCTGTCACACCGTGGGTTTGATCCTCCTTGTGAAGCATATTTCTGCCATACTTGACTGCTCCTCAGCTGTTTCTGCTCCTCTTTGCTTATTTCAAGAGCCAACAGAAGAGTTGGTTGAGACCTCCTGGGCTCATTAACATAGACACTACAAATATTCTGAGCTTAGTTATACATTGGCATGGATGGGCCCCAGCTGAGATTGGGGATAAACTGATCAGTGGTGTCTGCCACTGAAACAATTTCTTTTCAGCTGGAAAGACAATCTCAGTATCTTACTTCTCAAAAAACTGCAAATGTCACCAAACAAGGGAAATCAGCCTGGTGCAGTGCGTATTTCCACTGTTACTCCTTACAGCACTTTACAAACCTACAGTTTGTGTTATGTCAAATCAATATTTTCCTTGTAAACACACAAAAAATGCACTAAAATTTAGTTATTTAAACACACAACAAAAGCACTAAAATTTAGTTATTTTTTAAATCAGCCTAATTATATTTATTATGTCAGTTCTTGTGTCTTGCTTTACTGAAGGTTTCAAAGACAATTCACTACATCAGAAGGTGAGCTGGGAAAGAGTTTCATCTTTCAGTGCTACTGACAAGGGACTTAGATCAGCAGAAAATATTTTGACCAAGTATCTTATTTCCCAACAAAGCTTTAAAGAATACCATTTAACTAAGGGATACTTTCCTGTGATATAGTAAGGTTATATTCTACTTTCAGGGCTTAATCCATCAGTGCACATTCTGAGACAATTTCTTAGGTGTTATGGACTAAATCTTGCTCTAAATAACATTCAAATAAATATGAAATAGTTCCACTGTTGTCACTGTTGGAAATCTAATGGTAGCAACAAGCATGAGGCAATTTTTCTTTTGGAGTAAACATTAGAAAAAGTTATGGTAACTGTGGAATTAGATATTTCTAAATGCTTGGTGGGTATATGTGTGAAATACTCTTTACTGTGGTCATCATGAAGAGACATTACTAAAGGCACACATGGCTGTGAATTTCCTAACTCCCATTAAGCTGTGAGGGAATTACCTCATGTTGAAAATACAGACCTTGGTGGTATGCCACAGGTCTCAGCTCCAGTGTTCACCCTGGATAAAGAGAAGGGAACAAAGAGGTCTGAGTCCAGAGAAGCTGAGTAAGAGCAAGGGGAAGTGTACCTTAATGTTTTTTGAAAGATGGCACAATCAGAAATGGAGGACATTGCTCCTTCCAGAGGAAGTCCATGCACCTCGGGCAGAAAGCCGTCCCTTGGCTCCTGCACACAGCCCTACAGCAGCCAGACAGACCTGAAAAGCCGCAGCTTGACTTTTAATCTACATTAATTCCAACTTTTCAAAGGTCTCCTCTAGCCGACTACAGAGCTGAGCAATTTCCTTTGCTGCTTCTTTTCTGCATGGTTGCCTGGATACTCGGTCTCCTTGAGGATCTTGCTGATTAAAGTGCAGTTGCAATTTGGTGATTTGAAGATCCTGATCTGTCATCTAGATACAGGAATCATTAGCAAAAAAAGAGTGATTTTTCAAGTGCCTGCTTTAGCGAAGTTACTTAGACACTGTTATCCACAAGAAAACTCAATGATTTACAGATTTTTCCCTTATATTGATAAACATAACTACACGCAAAATGAAGTTTAGTGGTGTTAACTCACTGTTTTTGTTATTGTGCAAAGCAGCATTTTTTTGGCTCTATCTATTCCTATGCTATGTCTCGCTCTTGTTCAATGTACAACTTGATGGCTGCTTCCAGAAGCAGGTACAAACCTTTCTCAGTGTGAGAATATCACAGGCTAATCAGAATGTTGTGACCCTGTGTTCTCAGGGCTGTTACAAGTTCCACTTTTGATATAATACTTGGAAAGAAGCCTCAAGAAATGCCCCAAATTGTAGCAACATAGGAGCGGCTTTGGGTTTGTTTCTTTGAAGATCACAGAGTTCAGAATCAGCAAAATTTCCTTCTTGCCAGTCAGTGTTTGATGCCGTACTGGGATAGAGTTGATTTTCTTCCTAAGAGCTGGTACGGTGCTGTGTTCTGGATTTGGTGTGAGAATAACGCCGATACCACACCGATGGTTTGGTTGTTGCTGAGCAGTTGTGGTGCTTATGCTCAGTCACGGGCTGTTCAGCTCCCGCGCTCGGCCAGCGGGGAGGGGCACAAGCAGCCGGGAGGGGGCACAGCCGGGACCCCGGCCCAGCCTGGCCGAAGGGACGTTCCCACCACGTAATGTCGTGCTCGGGGTACGAACCGGAGTTGGGCGGGGGCGGGAATCGCTGCTCGATCACCGGGCGATGAGCAGTTACTGCATCGGCCATCGCTTGGTTTTGTATATTCCTTTATTGTTGTTGTTATTGTTGTTATATTACTATTTCCTCTTCCTTTGCTGTCCTATTAAATTGCTTTATCTCACCCTCTGAGTTTTTTTCCGATTCTCTCCCACATCCCACCTGGTGGGGCAGAGGTGAGCAAGTGGCTGCGTCACGCTCAGTTGCCGGCTGGGGCTAAACCACGACAGTTGACCAGTTTGCTCTTTTCTTGAATTACAACATATTTAAAAGTAAGAGTGACCAGAATTGGAATCCAATAAATTAATTGACAACATGCCATGAATTTATCTAAAGCCTGCAGGATTTTATCACCCCATAAAAATAAATAAATAAAATTTCCACACAAATAAGATAAAACATGATAAATATGGGATTTAAAAGTTGCCAGGAAATAATTTTCCACAAAATAAAAAATATCCTCCATGCCTTGGTGGGGGTGGACGTATTCAAAGAAATTCAAGACAATCTGTGAAGGTGAGACACTTTGCTATAAAAAGAGATTGCAGGGAATATTTCTCAAGTTTACGTTTAATTGAAATTTCTGTCTCACATCGAGTGAATCTGTCCTGACACAAATTTAGGCAAAATGATTAAGTTATTGAGACAATATTTGGTCTCCAGAAACTGAAATGAAAATACACTTAATAAGTATTTCCAGTCAATTTACTTACAGCTTATGTGAAGAACATAGAATTTTGTAATCTAGCTAGTCATCTAAATAGTATGCTTTTGGGTGGTTTTTATTTTCTTTGGAATAATGAGAACTTTAAATCCATTGCCAGCTAAAATTCTCTCAAGTCTTTAATTATATCTCCCTTATTTTTTTAAATATCCATGACTATTTGAAAGCCTTTGAATTTTGTTCCAGCACTTGTTCAGCCATTTCTGAATTACAGCATGGCAAATAAAATGTACTTCCCATTTCTGTAAATTTTAAGGTGTCTTCTTTGCTCCTGTGTAAATAAAAAATGCAGAATTGTTACAAATTAGAGCTTACAAGACCACCAGCTTTCTATTCTTATTCAGTAATACTTAATTTAGTACATTAATGAATAAAGATAGACTTAAGGACATAGAAAAAGGATTTTGTTTAATTAATTTTCAATTTCTTTGTTAAGAACAACATAGTATGACTGTATTTTTTGCATTTAGAAACTCAGTATCAGATTCAGTTTCCCACTTATTCCAGTACTGTAAGTTATGTTTAATTTTATAGCTATGATCTTTCCCCCCCCAAATAAAAGTAATTATGCAATGTATGAAGTTGTGCAGAATGCCTATCCTTGCTTCCAACACAACATAACAAGCGTATGAATTAGAGACAAGTAACAATTGCTCTCCTGTTGCAAAAGGTGCAAAGAGAATTCCTACCTCTTTTGGAAAAAGACACAGATTTTGCAGTTTTGTTGTCACAATGCCCTTCATCTCAACACAAGGGGCATCAATTCTTCTCAAGTAGAGCAACAAGTAATGGTACTGAATAATGCCATAACAAGTCAAGACAGCAGAACAACAGAGGTCAGTTACTTACTGATTTCTTTGTTTTCCTTCAGATAATGTATAATAATCTATTTTTTTAATGCTAGACACAATGATATGTTTACTTCTCTTACTGATGATGACATGCAAAAATCTGGATTCTGGAAGTTAGGCATCTAAACAAGTTGATTCCATCTGGTATAGACATTTATTTTTTCTTTAGATACTGAACAGTCATAGCAATCTGTACTGACAGCAAAATATTGGGAAAATACAAGCTTTGTTGCCTTGTAGGAGAGAAGGCACGGCTCATAATTTTTTTTTTATTCCGATTAACTGTACTACTGATATTAATATCAGATTAATAAGCAAGATGACACAGCCCTTAAAAGAAAACGAAAAAACAAATCAATGACAATATATTGCAATCTGACAAAACCTCCTATACATATGGGATAGTACTTCTCATTTATAGAGCTTTATGAGACTTTAACACAACTTGTCTGATTTTGCAACCCTGGGGGCAAAAAAGAGGTGGCATGTGTGGGAAAAGAATAGTATAATGAAGTGAGAAAACAATCTCATTCTTACGGCACTGAGTGATTGGTCTTAGTCAATCTTCAGAAAACTAAATATAGAAAGGTTCAAAGAGGATTAAATCTGCAGTAGCTGAGGGTGTCTAAAGAGGTTACGAAATGAACATAAAGTTTAATTAATTCAATAGATGAGGAACTGCTTAATAACATAATTACTTGAATTTATTGCAGATATTTCGTAATATGTGCTAATTGAACACTTTAACCCTGGAATTACTGAGCTGCATGATTCACTCTTTTCTACTGAATAGATTAATCATTAATTGTTAACAATTATGATACACCTCATTATTACTATTCTGTGATTTTTTAATATGTGTGTTGTGATTTACATATCTCAAACATACCAAGTCTTCTAATTTATAAAAAAAAGGTACAATCAATTTGCCTTCTAGAAATGCCTAAAATACCTAGGTGATGCTGAGTGTGAGGACATTATTTCAGCTCTAACTTGTGGTGAAGAATCCCTTTACACTTATACAGAAATGAGAATAACTGTAAGATATACTACCTCTTTGCCTGTAAGGTAGCACAATTCAATTACCATAGAAAACTAAAATAAAAATACTGTCTTAACAGAAAAATATGTGGCATAACTGGCTTCCTGTCTTACTGTAAATACAGAAATGCACATGCAGCTATAAATCTTATGTGCCACCTGGTTTCTGTTTGCTTTTAAATACTGAACATAGTAAATATCATAGTTTCACTGACTCTTTAAGGTATAATATGCTAGTTTTTCTTCCTCTTAAATATGTCAGGAGATTTTCAAAGTTACTGTCACTGCTTCATTTCTGCCTGTATCCTTGTTTCAGTATTATCTGCAAGCCCCTGGTTCAGATCAGGTTCATATCTCCCATTGCTGTTGAGGTTGTAAAAATACAAAAAGATTTTTTTTTCCCCTGAAGATCTATCATAAACAATAAATTAATCACGCCATCAGAAGGAAGCTTGTTGTTGGGCAGCATTCATTTTAGAAGTCTGTCCTGGGGTTTTTGCACACTTAAAATACTGCTAGTTTTGTGTTCAGTTTCTCTCTCTCAAATTAGATGCATAGACTAAACTAGGAGATTTGAAGATCTGGAGTTGATCATTGGGTGATTGGAAGTATGCAGAGAAGCAGCTTTCTGAAGGATCAAGAGACTAAAAGAAATTAAAAAATACCTGGTGATGTAATCAGCTGGATTCTACCCTGGCTATTTCATCTGTATTAATCAATAAATATATTCTCTGCTTTGAGAAAGCTTTGAGAGCAGATAAAAAGGTATTTACCTAGTTGCACTTTCAAAAGCACCTAAATACCTAGTACCTAAATGGATTTAAATCATTTGTTTACATTGAAGAAACCTGTACCTTACATGGATTGAGTGGAAAGGCACATCAAAACATAAAAGTCCCTAAACTGAGCAGTAACCTACATGTATCCTCACAAAGAACAACCTTTAGGTAACACCAAGGATGGTTTTGCCTTCCTTTATTCAGAGAAGTTGTCCCTCTGCTAATGTGTGTATCTCTGTCTCAAGATGTAAATCTGAGGTTTGACTTCTGGGGTTTTTTGGAATGAGAGTTTGAATAAAGAGAATTGAATGAGAGAATTGAATAAAGTACTCTGTATTTTACTGATTACAATCTCAAAAGCTGGATATTGACCTATAATTTTTTGTTGATGATATCAGTATTAAGTTAAACTATTATTGTAATGAAATCAGCACGGATTTGTACATCCAACAGTGTGTTGACCCTTCCATTGCATCTTACAGCTGATGTCAGAAATCTTCAATATAACTCATGCAGATGGGCAATGGATTTTTATCATAGTAAGTGAAGAGACCAGGTGTCAATGGCACAGAATAAAAATACTCAGATGTGTTTGGTTTTAACCCATAAATAAGATAACCACATATTTATTTCAGTATTAGTTGCTACACATTAGAAAAACCCAAACTTTAAAAATGCAATGCATAATGACAATTGATAAAGTTGTCTCCAGATACGTATTCTAAGATATCATGAATTGACCTACCAGTCTGCTAGTGTGGATTTCCCACTGTTATTCCTGAGCTTTGTATTGGGCCTTGCAAACTTCCTATCGGAGAAACTATAATTTGTAAAGACATGAGACTGAATGTTCCCAACCTACAAATGTGGTTTAACACATAAATACATATGGTGTGTGGATCAGATTCTAAGCCACTTTAAGGTTCTTTTCTCCTTCTTACAAAGGAGCCATAATTCAGGTGAAAATGCTCAAAGACAAACTCACTTTCATATGTTTCCTGCTCATGAAGCCCAGGAAGAGCAGCCGGAGCAATTCTTTACCCTTCAGTGGTACCAGGTCCACTGAGACACTCAAAAATACATGCAGCAGCTGTAATGACAATTCCTCCCAGAAAAACCCTCTGAATCAAGGAAGTGGTGGTCCATGTCTCTTTCCTGTTCGGCACAGGGCTCTCGTGCAGCATAAACTCCAGCCGGCTAAATAGTATTGCTCCTTATCATTAAACAAGGAAGCTATGTCTCAACACAAAACCTATGCCTTCAGACTTAAAATATTCAATACTTTCTGGACGAAAAAAATATCACTCATCCACTCCACACTTTTTAATAGCAACAGCTGATAAGTGCTCACCTTCTATAAATAATATAATTACCAAGTAAGTTGAGGATGTTTAAAAAGTTCAGGCATAACCTCTTGAATAAAATACTTCATATACTTAGTTTATAAACCCAGTTCTCAATCCATTATCATCAAGAATAATCAACTAATATTCGGATAGGAGGAAATACTGAGGAGTCATAATTGCACAATGTTAATCAACGACAGGAAGAGAGATGAGAAAATAAAATAAAGGAAGCAGAGGCTTTTCAGATTTTTTTTCTAGACACTTGAGCATACCTATGTGAACTGACTAAGGATGTGATGAATGTTTTCAAATTATGAATCAAAACCAGCAACATGAATAAATGAAACAATTGCTTAAAATAATTGCCAAAATTGCTTTTGAATTATTTTTCCTCAAAAAATCCGGACAAACATGGTCTCCCTCAACTCAGGTTACACTAATTCTCTGTTTGATCTTTGCCATCATATTTTAGATCAATGAATACCTTTTTGTTTCTGCAACAGGAAATCAGTTTGAGTATTTAGGAGTTGGCAAAAATTTAAATTACAAAAAACTTTCAAAAATTTTTTGTGTCCAATTTGTCATATTTCTATTATCCCACATGTTTTCTGAGTCAAAAGAAGCCGAACCTTGGGGCCTCCTACTAAAGGAGAGCATCTAAGAAAATATGTTAGATGTTGTCCTTGAAGCCTTGACCCAAAAAAGCTAGGGTCAAGGAAGTCAGGTTATCTTGCTAAGTAAATACTCCAAATATGACAGCAATTATTCAACATTTCTTAAATAAATCCAAATCTTGAAAAAGTACAAATGTTAAATACATTAATCTTCTGAAAAAATTAGTACACGTCATAACAAAAGGAATCCCAATACTTCCAACTGTTAATATATTTTGCTTGTCTAATTCCAGCACCATTTTTCATATTTTTATACATATATTTCAGCATGGCATCTTTGCAGGAACCATTCACGTCAGCTGTTTTTATTAAGTGTTCTGTTTCACTGGCACCTACTCTTCCATCTCAGATCAACTGAGAATGAGAGTAACTTAAAATATTGATATTAAAAAAATTTTAGGATGTACTATCAACATTGTTCCTATGGCAGGTTTCAGTAATTTTCTTTAAAATAATATGAATTTATGATTTTACCTTGGTTATGGCTAAATTCTGGTGTTTTACATGACCTTGTCACGTAGATGACCAGACCAGAAACATAGTAAGGATGTACCACAGCTTCCTGCCAGCATGCTGATCCACATTTCCCTCCAAAGGAAACCAAGTCAGCAGTGAAGATATGTGATTGAGTCTTACTTTGTCAGGGATTTAAGACGGGGCTGCAGCACACATTTCAGTATTTGGGAAGATTAGGCATATCTATTGACTGTTCTCGGATGGATGTTTTTACATGCTTAAAGCCAGGTGTTTAAATATTTTGTTGATCTGGCAACTGCAGATGATCATTTTCTGGAATTATCTTCCAGGGTTCTGGAATGACAACCAGTAGAGAAATATTTTTTTCTGTCACTGTTTTTTACAAGACAAGGTTTTATTTTTCCTTGCCACAGCTATCTGTTCCACATTTTGTGAAAACAATGCCTAGTTTTTAAATGTTCATACTTTCTTCCATTCATTATTGACATTCCAAAACAAAACTAAGGAACAGAAGAGTACTGTTTTGTGGTTTCCATTTCCAAGATTCTGAGCAGTTCTGCAGCATATTCTTTTGTATATTCAAAACTAGGCTATAAAAATATAATGCCAATTTAAGCAACAACCATTATTTATATTACTAGTGAAGGAGGAAAAACGTAGTGGTAAATTAATCTTTGTGCAGCAAAGAACTCCTTAGAATAGGTTTTCAGCATGCATGGTAATGAACTACTGCTATCTCTCCTCAACAGACATCTTTAAATAACTATGTCCAAAGTTGTTTAAAATCCTTTTCCTAGAATTTCAGTTTTAGTAATGCAATGAAGACTGATTCCTCACTTATAACGCTGATCAACACAAGCCTCCTTTTTTATCTTCTGCTTAATATAGGGAACTCATGAATCAGCTATGACTTTTACATGCCTTCCCTTTGACCTTCCCACAGATAATCATAATAATGCTGGGCTGCTGAGAATCAATCAGTTTTCATAAAGGCACCAGCCTTCAGATTAATCTCATATTATTAATTCTGCAAGTTAAAAAGACAAGCGGAAAAACAAGATGGCTTTCAGTGCTATTTACTTCCTTAAAAATATTTCCTGTGGATAATAAACAAACAAATTTCCAATCTGGTGAAGCTGTAAATTTGCAGCCTTCATGAAAATTAATTTAAATGGATGTGACTGTGAGGTTGGGATTGTAAAGATTAGGGAGACTCCTGTAGTTATAATTGCCTGTTCAGTTCATCTGCTGCTCTGTCACTCAAGAGTGGCACAGCTGCATTAACAACTCTAATCATAATCTAATTCTCAGATCAAATTCCCATCTTCAATATATCCTTTAATAAAGCTTCCATACCCCATCTTTTAGCCTTAATTATTGCTTCCTGTCTCCCCTGACAACCAAATTAAAAGGTACATGCAGCAGTTCCATAATAAAAAATAGCACAGATACAACTACTGTACTGCAAATTCATGCTAACCTTGTGAAGGTTGGATGGCTTGTGATAACTAGATTTTTTACTGATAACGCAAGCACTAGAAGATAAGAAATGCAATTTTATAATCATGTATTGATTTTTCTTTTTTTCCTGCTAATATGGAAAATTACCTGGGCCAGTTTTTAGATTGGCAAAGTGAGAAAAGACGATTTTATAGGAAAACTGTCTAGATACCAACATGTGGACTATTTTACTTCTTAAAGCTGGAGCTCTTGACATGTCAGTTGTTGACAGTAGTCATTGTACTAGTTAAACTCCTTTGCACAAGAACTGAGATGGCAAGTCAGCAAGATACTTAATCAGGCATCTACATGTTGGCATATTAATAATCTCAACTCAATAAAATTGTTAACATGTTTAAAGTTAGTAAATACCAAAGTACTTTTTGAGCAGGACCCAAGCATTCAGTGTCTTGTCCACATAGGATTCTGCTTTGTCTGTTGTACTGTGCAAATGAGGATTTCAATAAGAGAGTTAAACTGTTGTCTATGCAACTGTAACAAGATGACATGTCAACATTTCTGAGCCAAAAATACATTTCCATGAAAGTTTAATAATGGAATAATACAATCATGGTTAAATTGGGAAAATGATAAGAAAATCAAAATGATAGGACAGATGTGGGCAACAAAAGAGAAGATAATTGTCAATGTAGGTAAGGGAGAAAAAGATTAATCAATTTTCAAAATATTTAATCTAATTTAAGAAGGTTTTAAATAGAGCAGCATACTATGGTGTCGAGATGATTTTAAAATGTAGCCATGGATTTCAAGGGCAGTAAGCAAAGTCTGTCAGGAAACGGTTTCACAGATAAGAGAGACCTGCAAGAATGCCAAAACTTTAAACATGGCAGATTTTAATTATCCTGATACCAGTATTGATTTGGATAAGAACTGTTTCAGGGCCAAGGAGACAAATGTGTTTAAGAAATTAGCAAAGGATTTATTTTCCAAGCAGTGTGCTTGGGAAAACCCAGTTTTAGTGGTTTGGGACTATCTTGGGAGTGAATGGATCTTGAATAAACTGGGACCTGGGGGCCAAGTTACTGTAGGCAATGAATCTGAAACAGGAAGTTCAGTGAAATGAAAGTGGTTTGTCATTTAAATGGGTACAGTCTGAAGAAGTCTGACCCAGAAGAGAATGTGCTTGCTTATTCTCACTTAGGATATCTAAAAGTAAGAAATGGAAAATGTTGCATAACACTATAGGTCACTTCTGAAAATGCAGAGATCTCTCCTCTACCTAGTTTTCTCTTACCACATATCAAGCTTAAACAAGTGATCTGAGACACTCCAATATTTAAAATTCCAACTGTACTGGATCAAACATTTCTTCTGGTCTTGGAGACCCCCACCAGTTTTGCAACAGGTGAACCTTTTAACTTCCCACTGGTCACCAAAAAATTTTTTCCTTTTTCTTTTTCATTTTTTGATACTTGAAGCATGACAATACTGAAGTATACAACCCAGTTACATTTCCCTTAAAGAAGAAAACATGTAAGACAGGTGTAGATATATTATTTTTTAGTCATTAAACTGAAGTAAGGAGAATTATTTCAGTAACTCTAATTCTTCATTCTTTTTCATCTGGTGCGTTTATGATTACCCAAGCCTTGCCAGACCTGAAGCTGTAGTGCTGTATCAGAGTCAGTATTTGCCCAAGCTCTTAAGTGATCCTTTTTAAAAGCATGAGTGCTCTCTATAATATCTATTTGATGGCAGTAATTACCATATGGCTTCTCACATCCTTGTAATGAATTTCTCTTTACAAGACTGTGGATGCAGGAATGTGTTACTATTCCCATCTTTTGTTTTGAAAACAGAAACACAAAATATGTGATTCATCTCCACCTATAAAGTAGAATAGTTTAAGAAGGGTGGATAAACTGTCTTCATAGTCAATGGAGAGAGATAACTTGCCTTCAGAGGGCAATTTCTATTATCATGCAACAGCTCTTCAGGTGAATGACAGCCTGGTGGAGTCTGAATTTCTGCACTGACTAGCCTAGACTAGACAGCCAGTTATCAGATGGCTGCAGGTAAGTTGAATTCTAGCCTAAAATCAGCAAGGAGATCGCATACTAGTAGACTAAAGATTCAAGGAGAAATTAAGGGATCGCATCTCTCAGCATTACAGTCCCTTAATTGACAAGAGCTCTGGAGTCATGAGTATGTGAAGAATTCCTTATTTCGATTTCGGACACAAAGCAAGCTAAATAAGAACAATAAGGAGAAAGTGATCCAGAGCTGAGCAACAGCAACCAGTGAATCCCCATCTGATCCCAATAGTAAGTGTTACAGTAGTTTGATCCCAGGAGCAAGAGCTACACTGGCTCTCTTCACCACTTAGAAACTTAAATTGGGGTGGGAGTGGAGGGTGGATTTCTGTACACTGTAGAATTAGGCCTATTAACTTTTCCTGTATAAACAAATCATAATACTCTGAGAGATTGATATCCTAATGACAAAATGTTGGTTATTCTGACATAAAAGACTAAACCTTTTCTTTTTTTAAAGTAATGCTTTGGCTTAGAGAAATAATTAGAGCTGAAACTTTCTTTGAAATCAGCTTTACATTTTCCTGAAACATCATTTTTTGAAGAAAAATATAAGTGTCTGAATAACTCCTTAATAGCTCTGCTCTATAAATTTGATATTAAAGCTACACTCATAACTACAGAAACTATTGGATGCTTCAAAAGTTTAAGGCAAAGCAGAATGGTTCAGTACCTAAAATGCAAAAGGCTTATCTGTGCTACCCACATTTCTTGTGTTAGCAAATTCGGAGTACAAATTCTGTGAGAAAAGTCTTTTATCAAGGTTTTGGACACTCACTGTTCTGTTAGTTTTCTTTTTTTTTTTTTTTTTTCTTTTTTTGTCTTTTTCCTTGAGAGGGGCAAATGGAACCAGAACAAAATTATTTATAAATTTATAATGGCTCTGTTTTGTGAGACCTAAAAGATGTGGGTTTTTTACCTTTTCACCTCTCCAACTTCACAATCTTTCTACGCTCTGAAAGCATGGAAGTGTGTCTACAGTATTATTATACCTATTAGGACAGATGGACATTCTTCCTAGCTTTGGATCCTTCCTGATCTCTCTCAGCCCTCACTTAAAATTGCAAAGGGAATGTGCCTGTTACACAGCAGATGATGTCACACCAGGGTGTGTGTTGAACAATTATACAACTACAGGTGGTTAAATAAACACTCTGTAAAAGAGTAAATGCAAATTATCAATGAATTTATATTGTATCAGTCACCTTCAAGGGTTATTGATCTAAGAAAAGTGGGGAAGCAATTTAGTCTCACATATTTAATATTGACAAACTACGACAAACTACCTATGTATCTACCCATAAAGGAATACAAATAAAGAAAATAACAGGGGGGGGGGGGGGCGGTTTCCACTATATCTACTTTAAGAAGACTTTGGAATGAATAATGAAAAGATATCTGTATAGAGTTTTGGCACTTCTGAGCATATCCAAGTGAACACATTTGTAGACCCAGAGCATCTTATTGAGAGAAACTATTAGTATGCATGTGTCACACTCGGGCAAGCTATGGGGCAATTGAATAGCACTTAGTCTACATTCAGTACAGTCTACATTCTTTGCCAGATCTAGTGCCCACTCTGTGTCTCAAAGAGTTCATGGTATAAAAGCTGCATACATATTCCTGAGCCTGAAACTCCTTGTTCTCATTTTGAATTTAACATTTCCTCATTAGCAATGATCGCTCTGAGCATCCTGTTAACATTATCCTTCACAAAGGAACAAGTGTTCAAAGATAAAGAATCTTGCACAAAGGTTTAAGAAAATTAATTATAGCACTTCAGCTTTGCCTTTACTGTTTATTCATTTTCTGTTTCCGTTAAGCAACATCTATACACGTCTTTCTCATTACTGTTTTTTTTTGTATTTTTATGTTACATATAAAAAGAAGCAGAGTCCAGAACCACAGAACAGAGCCATGTTTTCTCTTTGTCTGCTGTCTTCTGGCTCTGTGAAACTGGTATTCCTGGTTGCACATTTGCCCAGTTTCAGGTGAGTGGAGGGAAAGTATTCCTGCACAAATTACTTTATAGCTTAGATAATCTCCTGAGATGCTCTAGTTTTCCCTCATTTTCTCACATTGAAAAGATCTAGGTAAAGTTCACAGAATCACAGAATCATTAAGGTTGGAAAAGACCTTTAATATCATCAAATCCAACCATCAACCCAACACCACCGTGCCCGCTATAAACTATATCCCAAAGTGCCACGTCCACAAGTTTTTTGAACACTTCCAATGATGGTGACTCCACCACCTCCCTGGGCAGCCTGGTCCAATGCTTGACCACTCTCTCAGAAAACCAATTTTTCCTAACATCTAGTCTAAACCTCCCCTGGTGCAACTTGAGGCAATTTCCTCTCATTCTATCGCTAGTTGCTTGGGAGAAGAGACCAACACCCACGTCTCCACAACCCCCTTTCAGGTAGTTGTAGAGAGCGATAAGGTCTCCCCTCAGCCTCCTCTTCTCCAGACTGAAAAAGAATCCTCTAAAATATTTCACAAATCAGTTCTCCAATGCTAGGAAATTTGTCAGGCAATGTGGTATCCCCATACCCCTGGCCAAGACGAGACATCCACTGCAGGACCTGTGCTGGAGCCCAGGAAAGTTCATGACCCTCCAGTGACTGGTCACAGACAGGGGAGTGCAGACCCTTAGCAAGCACTTCTCAGTACAAGGTCTGGGAGCCCGGCTGAGGTGGGTGCTGAAGTGAGATCCAGGGACTGTGCCTGAGCCCATGTATTGAAATAAGGCTAGGTGACTTGATACCTTGAGACATAATCTTGTTCTTTTTTAAAAAATGAAATAACCATTCATGGTGTGAAACCAAGCATCCAGGATCTGTAAGCTTTAAAATATCACACAAACCAGTTTTAAATGAACCAAGTAACAGCAATAATACTATTACACTTAGGAAAATATTCTGCAGCCATTCCCCAGCATATTCCCATTGGGAATTGTTCCTTGACATCGATATACATTTTATGCTTGCGTTATTTTGGGCTGTTATTACTTGTTGTATGTAACCTTTTGCCTCGTGCCAAAGAAAACCTCAACTTCTCACTAAATAATTCTCCAATGCTTCCCTTATGGTTATTTTTCTTTGCTTATTTTATTTTTAAAATATTTCATGCTTTCCTCTTTCATTTTTGAAGGTGATTGACATGTTCTCTTTTTTTTAATTTTCAGATCCTTAAATATTCCTCTACTCTCTTCTTGATCTTTTCTGCCTTTCATTCTCTCTTTGCAATGACTTGTGTCCACAGGTGCATGAGCAGCTAATTGCATATTTTTATTCAATTACACTCTTTGCCTGCGAAGAAGTATTTTTCCTAGCATTCACTGAATCCAAATGAAAATAAACTACTTGTCTTCAGGTACTATTATCATAGAGCACATGTTTTTCATTGTAGTAAGGTTTGTATACAGTTCCCTAATACACTGAATCTCTTGATGTTAGATCAATAAAAGGATGTTCTCCTGCACCTGACTACTTCTGTTTTGATAATAGTAGCTATATTTTATTTCTCTGCACTTGAAAAAGCAATGATTGTGTTCATGTTCTTGTAAATATATCCAATAGCTATTTGGTAGCTTCATAGACTTATTTTAAAATATGATACTCTCTCCTCTTGAACTTAACAAAACCTTGTCCTCTGTATTCTGTCATTTTCAATAAACAACCCATAGACTGCCTTGTTTCCCAGTGAAGAAAAATGTGTGGTTCAATTACAGGAGCTGATGCTCTGAAGGTTAAATCACTTCACTGCATCTCTTGTGTTCCAGGTAAGGAAGGACTTTGATTAACCAAGTCTTCCACATTAACAACGATGCTCTCTGTTGAGTATAGCATCTTGTTATGAAAATGAGCATTTGGATTGCCCTGGTTAATCTGTGTAGCATTATAATGTTAGGGTTTCATAACTTTTTAATCACATTAATAGCCACAATGATTACTTTTGAGAATAATTCCAAGGCTACAGCCTTGACTCTTGAGTTTACAAAGGAGTGTTATGCTTAAAATGGATTCCATGTTGAGGTGTGAAAGGTGGCATTTTCTTATAACAGTATTTACTATTCTCACTACTAGTTTCTGAATGTGAATAAATATTATCTCTTAAAATAATTATTTCCAGATATCTGTTTTCTATATTTTATATCAGAAAATTTAAGAAAGGAAGCTCACTTAACAATTAATAGGTCTACAATCTTCAGCCCTATTGTAACAGCTTAATTCTTTTTTATCCCTTCTAAACAACTTTGGATGTCTCATTTTATTTCATAGCCTCCCAGTGTAAGACAAACCCTGTGATCCTAGATGCACGTTTATAACTTACTGGAGTGATATTCCACAAGTATTTCATGTCACATGTACATTTCTAAAGCATGTCTCGAGGAACAGCATATAAGTAATTAAGCGGGCAATTTTAAGAACTACACAAATGCGATCATTGTGAATGCATGTATTCCATTTTTCGCTTACTAGGTCTCCTAGAGAAAGATTTCCAACTCTTAAGACTTGTATTTTTTGCATGGATGACCTGTAGTAACAAGCCTCCAGAACTCTTTTCAAGTCATCCTTGGCTTTCTCTCTAACCTCTCTTTACCTGTGTCAATTGTTTCGTATGTGGGTATTAGTAATGGAAATAAACCTCTCGCACATTGACTTGAGCTTTGTCCCAGCACATCGGAGATTGTAATGCAATCTTATTCAGTTTCTGAAAGCCGTTTCTGAAAACTGGTCTGCCTCACATAACTCACTTCTTCCTCAGTGTTGCTTTTACATGTCTACTTTTTTTTAAATTAGTCAGGATATTTCTTTCTTTTGTTTTCTCCTCCTCTCCCTTATCAAGAGCAAAATACGTATTGTGTTTCTATTTTTCTACTTTATTACGTTTCATATTTTTTCCTATTTAACATATTGTTTACATTTTTCTTCTTCAACTCCTTGTTATATTTTTAGCTGTCATTAACATGGCTCATGGTAAGACTCCCTGAAAAAATTGGTTAATTAGTTTAGTCTCTTGATTTCTCTGAGCTGTCTTAATTTCTAAGGGGAATGCAACATGGATAATGGGACTTAGTGTCTCTGCGAGCTGTTGAAACTTTGGAGCAAAAAATTGCCTTAGGCCATCAGAACTAAGTGAGGGTGGCTTTTTTTTGAAAAATCCATGAGTCATTCTGCCACCCACAACAAAAGCAGGTCCACTACCTACATGGAGACCATGTTGACTTTGGATTTCTATGCAACTCAGAGGTGAGAACACTTCCCACAGTTGCTGCATCATCTTCCTGCCCTTTTTTACCCATGACTCCTGGTTGGCCACTAAAATGGATTTGCAGGGCTTCACAGCATGAACTGGTATAAAGGATTTTCCAAACATTGAGGAAATGGCCTTGCTGATGGTTTATCTCCCTTTCTGCTTCAAAGGGGCCTTTGGTTTTTCTGTGGCACAGCCTGAGAAGGGAGTACAGGACCCAGATTTGGAATTTCATAATTGCATTCCTAGCATAAATCAGCCAAAGAAAACTGTGTTATTGCCTTACAGAAAGTGCAGCGTAGGGCAAGACAAATGAAGCAGAGTCTGAACAACAGATTCAATGCAGCAGATTTACTATAAATCATGTGCAAAGGTTAAGGAATTTGGCTTGTTTTTTCCCCTTGGAAAAAATGAGGTTTTGAGATGAACAGAAAACAATTTTGAATCTATCAGAAGGATTGATAAAGCTGCTAACATCACTTCTTTATGAATACATATAAGGGATTCAAATAAAAATCGGGGGACACAATGTACTCATTTCAAAATCTTTCATAAACTGTGTAAATATTTCCACAACATGTGAAGTAGAATGATCTGATAGAAAGCTCATCGAAGTCTATTATATACTTTTTCCCTGACTTCTCTGTACTTTGTATCAGGTCGTTAGCTGCCAAGAGTGAATATTGTTGAAGAGTAGCACTAACTTATAAAGACATTTCTCACCCTCTTCCAAACATGCCATGTACTTACATTTCTCATTTTAAGACCATGTTGTAATCTTTTCTGGACCACTAGGGCAAGAACATAAAAGATGGATTAAAAATGGACTGACAGCTCCCTGGATTTTGCATTTATTTAACACCATTGCAAAATGACCTGTGCTCTGAATTAACATGTGATCTGGAAGATATCTGAAAGCAAAGAATTGCAGAATACTAAATTCTCAGAGAAATCATAGAGTAGATTCTAGATTTTCAGATAATTTAATACTTCATCCCATAATTAGACTGACTGCAGAGGTGTTATTTAAATCAATAAAATGCTCTATAACACAAGGAAGAACAGTACAATTCAATATGAGATCATGCTGGTATTCAGATACCCTTTAACCTTCAGCTACCTATTCAAATGGCAGTGGCCCAGGTTTCATGACAAGCTAGTGAATTCACATACAAATAAGACCAAAAGTATAGAAAATCCACCAATTTATGTTCTCAAGTTTCTAAGATATATATTACAAATAACAGCAAGAAAAAATATCTCTGAGATAAAGAAAAATGCTTTAGGAGTATTCTTCTCTCAAAGCAGAATCTTTGTGCATACAGTGTACACAACTGTATTGATGTTTGAAGCACTAGCTCTCAGTCATTGTGAGATCAGTATTAACATCAGTCAATGTGAGATCTAGAATTTCTATCTATGGCATAAGCCATTGGCATTGCTATATGCAAAATTGAACGTGCAAAAGTGTCTTTGTTATTTATTTGCCTTGTAATAATTTCCACAATCTATAACCATGGTCCTGTATATTGTTGCAGAAATTTGTAAACTCTAATACGATCCCTTTAACTTGCTCTCTGATTGGAAACACAAAATTTAGTTTTATGAAGTTTATAAATTGAATGAAACAAAAAAGCACAATTTTATGTTGATCCTATCGAGATATACTCAGAACTCAAAAATATTAATAACTCAGGCAATTCTAAACAGCTTGCAAAATCTTCTGGTGACAAAGTTGGATTTAACATAGCCATGACAGCTTAGTTGATGTCAATAGGATATACCATGTTACGATCTCTCTGCCCTCCTGAGGACATCATATATAACCCATTGTTATATATCCCATTATAACATGAATTTGAGAAGTTGTCAACCCATTTCCTGGTGGTCTTCCGTTAAAATGCTCAGCTGAAATGGTCCACTTGCTGCCCTTAAACAGCAACATGAATCCTTATTCAGCTGCAACTTCTCAGTTTATTATCTCAGAGGCTTCAGAGTAGTTTTACTGCTTTGCCTCAACAGAGATGGTGGCAGGGTTTCTTTTGCCTTTTTGTATTTTATGTTTAATCTAAGTTAAAGAAATAAACCTCATCAGGATTCCTTATTTTATACTAAGCATCAATAAATAATACAAGTTATTTATTTTTTTTTTAATTAAAACTTTAGTCTCTAGTCACCTTTGTGTCTTCTGAGCAAAGATGCTTTCAGTCCTGAAAAGGAGGTTGCTGTTCTCTTTACCTCTATATATTTGCATACATATAATTATTCAGAGCAATAGGTACCTCTAACTGTTCTTTTTGCCCATCCACTTGTATTTTGTTATAACTTACATCACTATTTATAAGTAGGCCCTGCTGAGATTCTTCACATCTTTCACATTTTTTGATGATTGGTTCTAAACTCTTATGTTGATAAATATTTTCTAAATACTACACTTGAAATACTTTTCATGATTAGAGACTGCTACAAATATAGCCTGTAGGTGTATACTTTCTGATTTTGTAAAATGCTATCTGGAATTGAGAAAAAGCTGTTATGATATTATCATAATGTTTTATGAGGTGAAAAACCTCCAGAATTTAACTTCAACACACGTATACCTGCTTTTAACACAATTGAACAGATAACTGCCATAAGCCTGCTGTGTCTTTAATTCTCAGTATGTCTTCCAACAAGGATGAGAATCAACTGCTTCTGAAAGGTTCTTGGCTGCAAAATGATGTGGGAAAATTTTCCCTGTGACATATTTACAAATGGATTTTGGCCTAAAACATCCCAAAAGTGCTTTCAAGAAGAAAAAAAAAGCTAAAATTGCAAGTGTTCTGAATTTCTTTAAATAATCAAGAGCCCTTTTTTAAAAGTTACAAGTTGTTTTGCTACTGATTCCAGGAGAGATTGAGTCACTGAGATTTCCCTAGAAAATAAATAATTGTTTGAGATTTCTTATGTATTTTACTTTGAGGAACTTTATTCATTTCTTTTCAATTGGCATTAATTACATCTGTTGTGCAACGTTGTACATACTCGCTATCTCACAGACCTGGGGAACCCAAAATGCACTTCAGAGGTATCTATTTGCAGGCTCCTACTTTCTAGTTTCTGCACTGCCTCAGACAGATCTTTGCCGTAAACTAACACAGCTCCAGCGAAGCTGTGTGTGCCTTGATGTCAACTGGTGACCCAAGCTCTGTTTATTTTAATGTGTTTTAAGCCAGCTCTTGGAGCAAGACTATGAATATTGCAAGCAGTACCACCTTCTGCATAAACATAAATACATACATAAAGTTCATGCACTAAACTCAGATGCCTCCAAAAAAAAAAAATTCTGAAGTCTCTTATCAGTCTTTCCGGATGTTTCCACTAACAAGTTAGCACAGCGGTCGTTGCTGGCAGCCACGTTCCCCCAGAGCAAAGTGTCACCCCGTGTCACTGCCCGTGCAGCAGAGCACACTCAGCGCTCTTCCAGAGAGTCAGATGAACTGCAAATGCCATTTCAGATAAACATCCAGAAGTCCCAGGCGCAGGGTTAGCCTGGGAGCAGGTGACTGTACCAGTACAACCCTGGCGCAGGCGTAGGTGGCTGTGGGTAAAGGTGAGTGTCAGGGAGCCGCAAGGAGATAAGGTCCCTCAGCCAAAGGAGCCACCAGGGCCCCCACAAACTGCAGCCCCATCCCACAGCACCCCAGGAAGCATGTCTCAAACGAGGAACATGCTTGGAGGCACGCCCAGAGCCTTTTTTCGATATGTATTCTCCCATTACTTCTTCACTCATTGACACAGTCATGGCTAAACATCTTGGTAGGTTCCTACTTCTCAAGCCTAAGAAACAGGCCATACAGAGAGGCTTGCCAGCCCAGTAAAAACATATATAGGCCAGACGTGATAAAAGGAGGTACAGAAGCATCTCATTATCTCCCTGCTGCAAGGAATATCATACTGACTGTGGTGGGCTGACCCTGGCTGGGTGCCATGTGCCCACCACAGCGGCTCTGTCACTGCCCTGCTCAGCCGGGCAGGGGAGAGAGAATGTAACGAAAGGCTCGTGGGTCAAGACAAGGACAGGGAGAGATCACTCACCCATTACTGTCACGGGCAAAACAGAGTCGGCTTGGGGAAATTAGTTTAATTTATCACCGATCAAATCAGAGTAGGATAATGAGAAATAAATCTTAGAACCCCTTCCCCCCACCCCTCCCTTCTTCCCAGACTCAATTTCACTCCCGATTTCTCTCCCTCCTCCCCCCGAGTGGCGCAGGGGGATGGGGAATGGGGGTTGTGGTCAGTTCATCACACCTGGTCTCTGCCGCTCCTTCCTCCTCAGAGGCAGGACTCCTCACCCTCTGCCCTGCTCCAGCCTGGGGTCCCTCCCTGGGTGCGGGTGGAGATCTGCTCCCCCGTGGAGCTCCATGGCCGCAGGGGCACAGCCGGCCTCCCCGGGGGCTTCCCCAGGGGCTGCCGGGGACCCTCTGCTCCGGCGCCTGGAGCCCTCCTGCCCCTCCTGCTGCTCTGACCTGGGGGCTGCAGGGCTGTTCCTCTCACATCTTCCCACTCCTCTCTCCGGCTGCAGTTGCTGTTGCCCTTCCCCCCCACCCCCCTTTTTACCTCTGCTTCCCCACCGGCGCTGCCACCATGGCTGATGGGCTCGGCCTTGGCCAGCGGCGGGTCAGTCTTGTAGCCGCTGGCACCGGCTCTGTCGAACACAGGGGAAGCTTCCAGCAGCTTCTCACAGAAGCCACCCCTGCAGCCCCCCCAGCTGCCAAAACCTGGCCACGCACACCCAGTGTATTGATTCAGAGGTTGTAGCTAGAGGAGGTCCTTGCAGAGCCAATGCTCTGGCCGTGGTAGCCGTGTAGATGGATGTTCTGCTGCTGTTCTGTGCAGAAATACCCAAGATGACAGAGACCTTGTTATCTTTACTGCTGCTCAGACCATGAGTAGTTTGGTCAAGCACCGTTAAAGCAGCAAAGGGTCTGGGAGTTTCAATGCACAACAGACTAATTATAAATGAATGGCATAACGGTCTCAAAAAAAGAGATAAAACTCACTCTCGGAAACAGAAGTCATATTTTGCTCCACTCAGCAGTTGAAATATTGTGCCTGACCTTGGGAAGAACGTTTTAATAAATATGTTAAATTTTAGAAAATCCAGTATCAGAAAAAAAAAAGTTCAGATTGAGAAAATATGACTTCAAAGGCAAGAAATAGCAGAGAAAGGAGGTTTAAAATGCTTCCAAGACAGAAACTGAAATTAAGATCTCTTGCCATGTGTAATATTTTTCTTAAAATTTTAGTGGATTCTGTTGATTCCCACCAGTAATAAGGACAACATAGTAAACATCAAATAAGAGTCATTTCGAATATGTTACTTTCATATTAAATTCCATAAAAGCTAGGACTTTCTCAGTAAGGCTTAATCTTTAATATAGTTTGATTTGAGGTTTACATAATTTACACAGATTACAGATTAAAATTATAAACACCTTATTTTAAATTTTTCAATTTATTTTAAATCTGGATAGGTTATATTTTCTTACTCTTCTTCTTTCTGGATTTTATTGGGTTGTGGGTTTTTTTTTTTCAAAATCAGCTCTGTTTAGAATTTATCAGATTGCCTGGAAGAACAAGCTTGCTATATTGACAATATAGAGAAAAATACCAGAATAAGCATTTTTAGAAAATGATATAACTAAAATATTTTTAAATTGATTGTTTAATCTTTTAAATCAAAATGAAGGAAACCTTAGGTTAAACTGTAGAGAATCAATCACATTTGTAAAAAGACAGAGTTTAAAACATCTTTTTGCTACAATGGCTGATATTATTTACTCTGCTGGTTTACCAATAAAGCCAGCAAAATAAATATGCAGGGCTGTTTTGGTTGGTTCCTAACATATGTGAAGTTGTTAAACCTGACCTGTATATTTTGGTTGATTTTACCTTTGAAGACTTATTTGTGCTGCTATATGCCTAATTTCTAAATATCTCATTTGAATTCTTTTACATAAAATGGAGGTTTTACTAAGCTATCTGATCTTAAAGTAAAATGCTGTTGCCTAAATATCGTATCTAGTGCCGTTTGAGATGACCTCAGGTTCTGAGACAAGCACTGAGGTCTGCTGCATGTGCTACAGCACTTACAGAAGACCTGCAGCTGAAAGCATTCATTCATTCATTCATTCATTCATTCATTCATTCATTCATTCATTTGTCCCCTCTGAGGCGGTGGAACAGCAGGAATGCAACTGTAGTCTTGGCTTGGAGCAGACCCAGCACGGATGGAATCAGGAATCAGACCAAAGTCTAACAACTGCTGCTTGAAACTGTGTTGAACTGACCACATTACAGGATACAGCTTCAGAGAAGGCATCACTAATATACAAATATTGCAGGTTTGCAGTGTTTTCTAGGACTTGACTTTAGCAAATGATTTAAGGAAAAGTAAACAGAACAAGTTTTCAGCAACTCCTTCTGAAGAATTTCTAAATCATTCTCTAAAACTCCTAATAAGGCTCTCCAAGCAATTTCACCCTGAAGCAAGGACACAGCACACAAAAATTCAGCCCTGACTTTCCATTTAGAAAACAATTGGAAACCAGTAAAAATCAATTAAACAGTCTTAACTTCAGGCATTGCTACAGTTCCCCTAAATTAACAAGAGGCATCACTTCTGACCTGCTCTCATGTTAAAATTCAGAATATAAAATCCCCAGCAAACAGTTCCTGCATTCAGTGGAATAAACAGCAACTGAGAACAGCTATGAATTTCACAAGAAGAGGAGCAGAGCTGATCTGGGGGTAGGCCTGGGAGGAATTGTTAATTCTATGGTGAGAGCTAAAGCTCATTTTATTTTATTTACTGCAAGGTGTACAGTACATTTGTACTCCTTCTGTTGACTAGTGTTTTAACCACAATAAATCTAAATGTTTTCCCTGTACCATGCTGTGAGGCTCAAGCATGCTCTGTCACCTGAGAATCTCTTGTTTGCAGTTTCACATTCTGGCAATTGTTAAAAGCAATTTGTAGATCACACATCTCCAGCCAAAATAGATTTTTAATAGTAGATGCCGTGTTTCATTCCTATTACATGTGGCTTCATGCTGAAGGCCATGGTTTATTACTGAAAACAGCAGTCTTTTTGCTCCATTAGATAGTTGAGTTCTGAACTATAATTTCACAACATATTTTTATTTTTTTCAGATAGGATCGGAGAAAGTATTGAAACTGACGTAAATAATTTACAGTGAATAATTTACTTGATATATCTAGTTCTGATCATATAACATCTACACTTAGTTCTTCAAAAGAATTTAGGTAATGAAAAGGAACTAGTGGTGAATCATCTTACTATAGCACCTGGATGCTCTGAGCATGACCAGGACCCATTACAGTCAGTGGCACACACCCACATCTTGTAGGACATGACTTCTGAATAAAAGAGCTTACATTATGCATGAACAAGACAAGCAGCATTCAAAAAGGACGGGTCTTCACTGAAATCATGCTGAAATCCTTACACAACAGGTTTAGATTCTACATGTTGAGAAGTCTAGCCAGGTATACATGATATTTGGCCACAAATCTGATATTGCCTGTTGACTTCCTTAACAACATATTAAAGCCAACCAAAAAGGCAGAAAACTTGATAACAGTAGTACAAAAATAAATAAAACTTCTATGAATTACAATGACAATATATGTTCTCATTTCTCAGCTGTCCATTCTGCACAGAGCTCTTTGCATTGGAGAAAATTGCATTAAAATGAAAGAACGATTTGCTCCGGTAACAGACTCCATTGATATATTACTGAAAAAATACTATTACTTTTCTATTAAGCAGGAACAGGTATCAGAATGTTATAGGTGGTCTTCTTGTTGGCCAGATATAATCTTAACATCATATGTTTAGCCACTTGCAGAGGGCAGAGACATGTGAAACTCATTGATCTGTCAGTAATTGCTTTCCATGTACCTATATCCTGTTCTCCAGAGCACATTTATCTCCCGAGTTCTTTGACTGTAAGTAAACTACATGTTTTCCTTCCTGACCAAAAATATCAGTTGCCATCAAATTAAGACAACTCAAACTCTCCCTCAAGACATAAAGTCTTTGAGTATCAAGGACAAGAAATTGCAACATAAAATAGAATATTGCTGCCTTCAAACACCTCTATTATAGTATTTTGCCCTATTAAGCAATCTTTGAAGGGAGGATCAATGATTGTGACAAATGGGGGACCCAAGGATTCTGCATCAGTGTGCACAGCTCAATTCTATCAAAGCATTTTTTATAAGAAATATGTTGTTTAAAGAGATGGTCATCTTTAGAAACACAGAGCCTCCCCAGATTATTGCAGAGCATGGGACACATGAAAGATGGAAGCAGTCAGTCAGTCTAGGAAAACCTAGGAAACGTGTTTAGCAGACAGGTAAAATAGCACCTATAAAAAGAGCGAGCAGGTATTCAGGTTCAGATTACAAGGAATGTTGTTGGATTTCCAGGCAAAAAGTCTAGAACAACTATAAAATCAAGGGAAGAAATAAATCTATTACCAGATTAGGGATTGCAGCCCTAAATTGGACTGCAAACCTAAAAGCAGAGTGAATATAAAGATACAGTGAGATTATGAACAGAAAAGTTGGGGAAAACTGCTCTACCTAGAAGTGATTAGCCATGTTCATTACTCAGAATCATAGAAACATAGAATCGTTTAGGCTGGAAAAGACCTTTAAGATCATCGAGTCCAACTGTAAACCTAACACTGCCAAGGCCACCAGTAAACCATGTCCCTAAGTGCCACATCTGCACACCTTTTAAATGCTTCCAGGGATGGTGACTCAACCACTTCCTTGGGCAGCCTGTTCCAATGCTTTACAACCCATTCAGTGAATAAATTTTTCCTAATATCCAATCTAAATCTTCCCAGGTGCAACTTGAGGCAGTTTCCTCTCATCCTGTCACTTGTTACTTGGGAAATGGGAATGCCTCAGATACTTCTTGTCACTTCTCTCCCACCAGTCTCTCTAATAACATGATTAAAAAAGTGCACAAGTTCATGTTTTCACCTTTGGCACTCATACTATGATTAGATATAGACACTCTGAGAAAAGGGATACTCTACAGCTCCCTGTGAAGGACCCACGCTCACTGTGACACCCCTAAGGTAGAGCACATTTATCACATGTAGAAATTACTAAAAAATGTACTTACATTTTCTTTGTTGAGTATTTGTAAATGTGTATTTTCTGAAGCTCATAACTCATCCAAATAGAGGAAGGTCATAAAAAATTTCACAGAGATTTCCTGTGCCTTTTTGTAATCCCTTACTCCATGATTCTGATGTTTCTTGGGAAAAAGTTTTTACTAAATTTAACCGGCAAACCACCAAGCACTTCTGCCACCCACTCTGAAGTGACTGTACTTTTTTTGCTAAAACTAAAAAGAAACTTTTCAGGCAAAATCTGAAGCAGACATCTAGCAATGAAGTATTCAGAAAAAAGCATTAAAGTTTAATCATTATAAGTAACTAACTCAGGGCCTAATAATGGCAATTTTGGGCCTCCCTAACTGACATCTTTAATCTATAATAACTCCAGATGGAAAGAAAAAAAAAAAAAAAAAAAGATGAGCTCTTAAGTGATCTTAAGAAGAAGAGGAGATAGAAAAAAGCAGAACATTAGAACATTTTGAAATTTCAATTAAAATATATTTGAATGACAGTTCCCCATCCTTTATCAGCTGACTCCCCTCATCTCAAAGTAGGTGTTTTTATTCACTGCTAACTTAAAAAAAAAATGCAGAGGTTATTCTTCTTCAGTATAGCAAACAACACAAAATTTCATAAATAAATGAAAATATTTGAATTCTGGGCACAAGATAAGTCAGCAGAAAATGCCATGAAAGCTGTATTTTAATTTGTCCCTTCTTTGTCTAGGGAGAACCTTTCAAGGTCATTTTCAATTAGAAGAGCTTTGAACTCTTCTGTTGAGGGAGAGAAAAAAAAGGAAAGGATTACCTCAGCAGCAGTTTGAAAGGACTGTGTAATGCATCTGAGTTGAAGAAGGATATATCTTGAATCATTACTCCAGAACCACTTCTGTGGATCTAGTTACCATTTAACTGACAGAGAATGGATCAACTTGCCATTATAGCATAAGAAAAGACTTCCTGTTCTTCAGATGCTTTTAATCTGATCTTTTAATCTGATCCTGAGGAAGTCATTTAGAGGGAGTTTCTAAATGTGATTTAGGCATCTCAACACCTTTCAGGGTAATAGGACCAGGTATTGAAAAGTTCATGGATAAATAATGAAGCAGATAGGTGCTTTCTAGGAGTTAAGGATGAAAAGTAGTCCTTAAAAATAGAAATCTCGCAAGGTTCCTTTCAGCATTGTGTGATATCAACACATTATTATAAAATTTCATGGTACTACCTAAAGGGAGTAAAAAACCCACATCACACAGAGCTTTGGGAAACAGATGTATTGCTACTCCTCAGCCCTCTTAAATGTATATGTCTCTTCCAGTATTTAAAATAATTAATACATACAAGTAGAACAGATGATTAAGCCCAATTGAAAATTATGCATAAATTTAGGTACACACTTAATTAACTGGGGCCTATATTGCCCAAACTACAACAATGACTTAAGTCACTGATCAGAACCTATCCCCAGCCCTGCCATGTGTTTTACGGAGCAGGAGGCAAAGCCCTGCTCCTCAGGACCTTGCAAACGTGCAGAGCCATGGCTACACCCACAGAGCCAACAGGAGCCTGGTAGCAGCTCTGCTCACCCTGTACCGCACAGTTTGGGCTGGACCCTGGGGCAGAGCAGCATCTCAGAGAAGGCAAACTCCAAGGGGACCAATAAAGGGAGGTTAGAATGAGCCTTGTGCATTAAGTATAAATATGCATACTTGCATATCGTAGTCTGAAAACCACTGGAAAGGTACAATAGAATCCCTTGAGCTTTACCTTTTTTCTCCTTTCAAAGATGCTTTTTATAGAATCATAGAATCATTTAGGTTGGAAAAGACCTTCAAGATCAAGTCCAACTGTTAACCTAGAACTGCCAAGTCCACCACTAAACCACCACTAAGCCACATCCACGCATCTTTTAAATACCTTAGAGGATGGTGGCTCAACCACCCAGTCCTTAAGAATGGAATATTTTATAGGAGTCAAGCACAACGAGTCTGATTTGCATAATGCTATTTATAACTACATAGAGATCCTTTGCAGAAAGTAAAGAAACCCTGGAGATGTATATTCTCAGCCACAGCAAGCACCTAAATGCTGTCCAGAAGTCCATTACATGCAGAAACACCAAATATATTTTTAACAAAGGTTCCAGTTTTTGTTACTGTCATTAGGGCATTCTCCTCAAAAGAAAGAGAGGAATGTAGAGAAAATGCAGTAGCGATGAACGTATGTGAAGGATAAAACATCAGGCCTTCTCTTGGAGACAGGTTTGGATGTTTAAACCACCTGGTCAGATCCCACTGATCCCTATTGAATGTAGAGGAGATGAGGCCATATACCGAACTCCAAGGAGCCACGGGCACAATATCCTAATATTTACACAGTGAATGACATGAGTCTGGGTCCTTCCCAAGAGAAGAGCACCCTGCCCCTCCTCTTTCCTGAGGACTCATTCCTTCAACATCAGACCCATGACTTCAGTAGGCCAAGTCTCTTCTCAGAGATAGAGATGATTTCTGGAGTATGAAGTTCAGATGGCACAACAAATTAATTTAAAATGAGAGTGGGATGTAGAATTTTCCAAACAAAATCTTGAAAATGTTCTGGTTTAAAAGAGTTAAAAGAATATTTTTGAAGTGCAAACTAACATTTCTAATACGTTTTTCTAGCCTCTTATATAAATGCATTTTTGATGCAAAAACATTTGGAAAGAAATAAAGTCTGCCAAGTCTATTAAGATTAAGAAATCTTTACCACAACAGTCTGAATTTCTCTCCATACAATTTGGTATATATTAAAGTCATCCATATTGGCTCTTAGGACCAGAGCTTTCTGCTTTATACACCTATGAGTTTGACTACATGGAGAACTAAACCAAGTCAGGTAATGATGTTATGTACATATAAATTAAAGTATACTCCTAGATCTCTCTGTGTTTTCTCTTAATCTGAATGACAAAGTTTACCTAGGGATATAGTACATCCTAATTTATGCATGTTACATTTTCTTGGGTTTCACTGAGATAAGATTACTGGAGTTGATTTTCCACATAATTAGTTCTTAATTTTTTAAGACCAATTCTAGGCCACTAGAACTCCACTTGGTGAGGAAATGTACTAGTCAGGGTCAATTTTTTTTAATTTGAAGCATTGTGTTGCAAGGCACAGAACCTATATGGGGAATGCAACATATCACTATAATAAACAATAATAAATAGACCTAGTTAAATCAGAGTTTCACATTTCATTGTGTGTTTTCTTCTTCTATTAAGAGGCAGAGGAACAGAACTTCCTCAGCTGTCTTTCTTATACCACTTTTTTATTGTAGCCAACCATAGTAGGAGCATCTAATCCACATCTTTCAATACAATAAGGCATATGGTCATACGGTGGCTTATCCTGACGTTAATTTCTTTACTTGGTTGTGACTTGTTAGTGATTTGTAAAAGAAATAGCAGAAGCTGATAATTTTCTCATAATTATTATCTTACTAATTACCATGCTTACTCTCTAGAATACCTTCCCTTGTTGCTTTCAGCATAAAGATTAGCATTTTAACCATGTGCTTTATTTCAAGTTCAAACATGAAGATTTCAGATCATGTGCTTCAGGCAGAAAAGTAAGGGAAACAGTAACACTCCAAAAACGAATACAGGGTTTAACTCTGACAGGCTTCCAATAGTTGAAAGTGAACAGGAGAAATATTCTTTCAGTATCTGAACACGCATGTGGCTGTGTATCTGCATAAGGTTTCATAGTCACTCTGCCTAGACATTTCTCCAGCAAGTTCCTACAAAGGCAGGGGTGTGAGTGTTTCCATAAAGGCTTGCCCAACATGACCGAGTTTTATCCCACAAAAAGTTCCATTTATGAACCATAGTGTTTCCAGTTTTACTAGAGGAAGACCCTGTTCATATGTATAATTTCCTACAAAGAGCCTCTAAGAGATCAAGGCCAGGATCACAGCAGCTTGTGACTCCCTTAGGAAGTGAAAATAATGTGTTATTAATTCATGGACTAGCAACAAACATGTAACTGTTTCAAATAATCAGATCTAATAAATAAATCTATGGACTTCTGAAATGGTTCACATTTATTTTTTTCCATCAATATTCTGAGTGCTCATTTTTCTTTCAATTAGATAAATTTTAAAAAAAATGATAGGAAATTAGATCAGATAAAAAAGACAGAAAACATCTAATGCAAAAAAAAAAAATGGTTACAGTTTGTAACAAAAGAGAAGTTTGGTATTTTCCATGAAGTCCATTTCAAGCACATTATAGATCTGGTCACTTCTAGTTGTATGTTTCAATCTTTGATGAAGAAAAGTATTTTGTAAAGAAATGGCTTCTTAGCAGGCACAAGCTAACACATAGCCAGCCTCTAAAATTTATGCAGATATTTAGTTAATGCAATTGAAAAGCTTCTGTTCCATTACAGGTTCCCTCAAGCAACAATGTAACCCTGTAAAACAAAAGCCAATTGCCATACAACAAACATCTTCATTTTCCCTGTCACTTCCATCCATCACTTATGTTGCGCCAAATAGAAATAGTCACTCTACTCTCTTTCTTCATCAATTTGCAATTAAGAAATGACAAATAAAGGCTAAGGGGTAAGATAATATAGTATGTTTATGTAAAGTATATCAGTAAATATGTAATAATGCTGGCAAAAAGGAAAACACTAATTTTAAAATATATTTTATAAGACTACTAAAGTTCCTTAATGAAATCACTTTGAAAAGTAATAGTTGATCAACAATGTAAGTATGGTCGATCCATACCAAGTACTGCTTTTGTATAAAGATGTTTTATATAAGTATTAGTAAAAATTAACATATATTCATCATTGTATGTGTCAGAAGAAATCACTGTGCAAAAGACCTAGCTATAAACTTCTCAAAATAATTTTTGGCATAGAAACACAAGATTTCACAGTCAGTTATGAGTTTCTAAAGGTGCTGTGTCACATTTTGACATTTCTGTACCAAATTTGAAGTAGCTTAATTTGAGATAACTTTTCAATTGAAAAATAAAGTAGCATTGATGGATTTTAAAATAAACTTTAGTCACAGGAGGTTCCACACAAGGCCAGAATTTTCTGATATATTAGGCTCAGAACTGAGGTGGTGATTAAAATCAGGACTATGGAAGAGCAAGCAGGAACACATTCTCTTATCTCCAACATGCACTTAAAGTCTTTCCAAGACTTGTGCTTTTTCTTTCTGGTGTATCCATGGAGTTAAAGCATCCACCTACAAGAATGAGTTTTAGAGATTTTCAGTCTCTCGTGTGGAGCATTGTGACTCCTTTTACAGTAACAGGAAAAAAAAAAAACAACACACAACTTAAACAGTGGCATTGTGATACTCATGTCATGTCATCAAATTAATGAAATTGCTTTTCTTTGAGAGAGGTAATACAAGTAAATAGTTATACGAAATAAATGCTTTGAATCAACCCACAACAGTTTAGATGTGCACCATTTAAATCCTTGCTTTCAAGTTCTACATCCTTCTCAGGCTTCTAAAAGACCATTTATTGAATCAATTAACTGTGGAAAACATAAGTATCCTCTAAATAATGCAAAATACCAAGTGCACAGTGAATAATTCTCTTCATAAGAAGCAAGATTGATTTTGCCTTTGATTATCCTTGCTACAGAGAAATACTTTTTCCAATTAAGGTTAAAAAGTTAATGTTACAGAGTCAACAACTTGACAAAATATCACATTAATCAGGAAGTATAAACTCATTGGAATTCCATGTATTATGCTGAAGGAGCTATTTCTGGAATATCAGACAAGTACCAAGATACAGAGGCATGTTCTGGAACACTGATTAGCAAGGCCTTTTAAACAGTAACATGTTGATTGTACCAATAACATATCCTTAAAAAAGGTACTAAAATATTCAGTCTCTCACCCCTTTTTTCAGGAACAATTAGGAGACTAAGCAGTTGAAATAATTTCTAGAAAAATGTTACTTTCTATAAAAAATTTTCTTTAAAGGTCGCTGAATGTATCTATTGTAACAATACTACCACAATCAACTCTTAACTATAAAGATATGCTTCCTCTTTTGGCCCCCAGTGCTGCAGGGACTTTGCTGCGCTAGCTGCTGGGAGTATTTTCACCACTTTGTCTCTAACATGGAGTTGAAGTTAATAAACCTAGTTGGACCCTGCTGTGGCTGGATCTGGATTAGCTTGGGCTCTTAGCTTGGCCCAAATGAATACAGGAGCTTACAGCAGCTCCCCTTTCCTGGAAGGGCTCAGAAATAGGTAGCAAGTGGGGAAATAAGAAGGAGAAAGGGAGGAAGCGATGGTATCAGTCCTTGGAGCTTCTTCACATGCACCCTTGCTTTGGCGACCAGTCTCCATTAGAGCTGTTGGTGCACTATACCTCTGAAAATCAGACCACAGGTGGCTTAAAGTACTTGTAAATGCTTATAATCAGAATGGTCCCATACTTGTGGTTCTTATGTTCCAGAATGGGACAGGATACAGTTTTCTAGACAGCAGAACTGTAAAACAGATGAGCTATTACAAAAGCAACCTGTCAAAAAAATTTTCTTCATTTGAGATTCAATTGTTGGCTCCCATCAAAATGACAGACATTTTCAGAGGACTGTGGTAACTTCAGGGTGTTATGTCTTCTTTGCAGTCCCACACATCAAACTCAAAATAAGATGTGGAGTAATGTTTGAATAACATGTTGTCATGTCTGTAGGATTATGATATCATAGTGATGAGTGAGACATAAAAATATCTACAGATAGATAATATTGGCTCTAAATGAAGGAGGGTATCAAAAATTAATATTGAGAAAGGATAGTTTCATAAAAATGAAACAATTGCTTGATAATTTTGTTAATGGACAGGGAATAGCAATCTGCTGTTGGTTTTATACTGATAACAGTGAAGCAAATGAAAGAAGTAATAGGGAGAATGAAATAATGATAAAACTTGTTTTTCAGGCAAAGTAATAACTCAGAACACTATTAAGAATATGGTGGTTATTATTTTTCTAATTTTTCTAACCTGCACGATGGGTACCTATTCACCCACTGTAAAACCTGTCATAAAAAGATATAATGAAAAGAAAAATTGTGGTCATTAATTCGACTTTGAAAACCTTTTTTCTTTATTCCAGAGCGAAGCTATACAAGGACTGTTCATAATTTGGCCACTGGCAGTGAGATACTCAAAAGGAAAAAATAGAAACATCTAGTGTTACCTTCAGTAGTAATAGCCTTGCTAAGAATACCTCTGAGAAAGACAATGATGAGATCACAACTTCATTCGTGACAATGAGAAAGTATTTGAAGTGCTGTCTACACCCCTGTCACTCATGTTGCAGATTTCAGCATACACAGCATTCCCACATCAGCTCCTCTAACTATTGAACTAAACTCTGCTCACTTCTGCCGAAGCAGTCCTTTTAAAATCAACAGGATTGTATAGGTTTCACTAAAATAGTTTGGTTAGTACACCAAAGATTAAAAGCACTGTTTTGCATTTTATTAATCATCATTACGAATTTTAATTAAAAAAGAAATCCTATCATGTGATGGAAAGACTCTTAATTCTGAGGAAATTATCTGTGGAGAATTCAGAACAGCTATTCACAGGCCGAAGAATAAAGCCATTAGGAAGGAAAAGAGGAGGCGGGTGAGGTGGGGAGAGGTGGGGAAAGGAAAGGAGTAAAGGAAGATGGAAAAAAACCCGCAAACCTCTTCGAAGGAAATAGTGGAACAAATTGAAAAAGATTATATAATCATCCAGAAGAAGGTAAATGGAATGCACGCATACAAACCATGATGAAATTTTCTCATGAAAGACATCTTAACAATTTGAACTGTTGTGTGGGCCACATCACCATCAAAGAACAATTTTAAGACAGAGAAAAAAAATGCCATCAGAAACATGTTTGAAGAGTGACAATTGTTATTTATTTTCTCATCTGTGCACTGATATTTTCACAATAAACATTTCTGAGAGTAAGAAGTAGGTCCTCCATGTTTTCGTAGCATTGAGAAAGCCATAACAGTAGGGACAAAGAGCACTAATTCATTTCTAGTAACTTCAGAAAGTCTATTGTGTACTATTGCAGAATGTGGGGCAAAGAGGGGCTTCATTTACAGCTAGGCAGACACTTATTAAGGCAATTCATTGTAAATATTTGAGACATCAACTTTAGTAAACTGAATGCAGCAGCATATTTCTCTGTATCTCCTTCACTAGCTATAGAAGGAGCCTGGAGTGACCATCTCAGAATAGATGTCTATATCTAGTTTATGGAATCCCATGGGAAGTCTCCTGGAGAAGGACTGGGTATCTGTGGATTTCTTTATGAAGTAAACAGATTTTCCAGAACGTTTACTGAGATACCATATTTCACTTTCAATCCAGAAATAATACGATTAGCCTGATAGTAGTACTAGATTTAGTAGTATCACCCTCTTTCAAGTCAACCTGTTGTTTGGATCAACATTGTGTCTCATACAACAGACATCAGAAGTGGAACCCAGGGAGACAACTGGACAGACACTGCGCTTAGGGGTGTGGATGGTATGAGTTCTCTGAATAGGCAGATAACATTAAATGCTGCAAATAACTAAAATTTAAATAATATAATCCCAGTTGCAGAGTAAGTACGTGTTATTAAAACAAAAATGCCAGTATGATCATGGACGATCTCCATGTTCCAAAGAGAAGTCATGACAAATACTGCTGTCATTCATGGTCCATTTCAATTGCTGGAGTGAACATGTAAAGATCAATCCTTTCCCCACACACTCACCATGTTTTGAAGCTAAGAATCTGGATGACTTATTTTTGCAATGAAAGACAAACCCAGCACCACTGCTGTTTCTCGTGCACGCAGCTAAAGTTACGTTGCTAAATTCTCTGTTTTAGCTGTTTATGGAATGGAAATAAGAATAGGCAAAAGAGATCCATTTCTAAACAGTCACATGACAAAATAAAAATTATCACAAAACAACAAGAGAAGCTTATATGATGATTAATATTAATATCGAGCTTTTGGAAGTTGTTTTTCTATTTGTTAACACAAGATAAGCAATAGAGGGCAAGCATAGGATTTCAGGAAAGATGCTTCCTAACCATAGTGATTTTATTCCTAAATTATGTGAATGACATGATTTTATATACTCCTTGAATTAATTCTGCAGGCAGTTATGGTTTCTCTGTCTCAAGATACGGTAAAACTGGAAAAGATAGAGAGGAGGAAGGCAAGGACAGTCAGAAGCATGAGGTGTCATCTCTGGTAAAGCAGATGTTTTATAAAGCTTCAAGGTGGAGAACCTTTATAAAACCACAAGTGTCACAGAACAAAGAGGTACGAATAATATTGTCTCTCCCAATGCAGTAAACAGGATAAAAGTGGAACTAGAAGGTGACAGGTTGAAACGAAACTAAAGAGAGTTTAGCTGAGCTATGAAATTACTTGTTACCAGTTGTGGAGGATGAGTATTAAAAAGTGACTGGATAAATCCACAACAATACTGTCCACTGGAGGTTATTAGATAGAAAGGCTGCACCATGAAGTTCCTGAGTTACAACTGTTGGGAGCTAGGAGAACACCTGGAACATGTTTTTGTCATCTGCTCCCGAACTTCTCCCCAAGCATCTGGCAAAGTACCGGGGTGAAATGTCTTTGACCGAATGTCATGCAGCAACATTATACAAGGCATGTAAGAATTTTAATAAGTTCATTAAACGACTCAGTATACTTGATGTAAACAATACTTGTCCAATGAAATGAGAAATAGCTTCAAAACCACTTACTGACTTCATTAATATTGATAACAATACCTGATGTTATGAAATCCTGATACTTATCCTGAGATTTCAAACTAACCCATACATTCACTATTTAATCTAATTTTTCTTTTTGATTTCGTTAGCAGGAAATGTTTTCTTTTTTCTACCGTAAACTGTAAAAATTTATTTGCTCTTATGAGGTCTTAACCCTCAGTATAGAAAATAGCAAAACATTTAGCTAGCTCTCTCAAAAGAATAACTGCTTCTGTTTGCATGCCTGTTATTGTAGAAATCTTTGGTGTGATTATATTTCTCTTTTAAAATTTTCTTCATATTTTGCATTGCAAGGCAGGTTCTAACCTATGCATTAATAACCAAACCCAGATGTAGTCTTGGATGGGTTTTATGAAAGTCTGAAATGTCAAAACAAATAAAATGAACTGAGTATGGATATGTACTGTACCCCATTGCCTGGTACTGGCATTAACAATCATGCTGTCATTAGTCTGTCCTCATCAGGAGGTGAGACATGATTGTTTCAACCACGCAGTGTTTGCAAATGGGTGCATGCAGACCATACATGCCGCATGGTTCATTGCTTTTTGCGGGGTAGACTAACACTCCAAACCACTGTGACTTCTGGGGATTTCTGCACTATGGTGCAGTCTGCAGTGTAGGCACATCCAGAACAACTTTCCTCTGTCTTTCGTAGTAAGTAAATATTAGAGCCAGAAGCAGAACACAAGCAGGCCTGGCTCCCAGCTACCATTAGATCACAGTTCTGAAGGGATTAAACAGCATGTGTTAACACATTTCAGCTCAGCTGTTTCACTTTGAAAGCTCAGATCTTTCATTAAAAAAAAAAAATCTAATCCTGGAGTTTCTCCATGTATGCATTTAGGTTTGTAAATAGTGAAGAAAATGTAAAAGCGGTACACTGCTCGCTTAGCTGCAACTGGCAGCTGCAAGAAGGACAAACTGCAGGAAGAAGAAGAAAAAAAAAAGCTTAAAACAATAGTTGAAGCAATTATGTCTTCCAATAACCCCCTCAACCACTACTACACCTGCTTTCCATCCATCCTTATTAACAAGTCTAATGCAAGAGATTAAAAACTAGAGACTTTCAGAATCCAAATACTCATTACCAGCTGTTATGTGCAGATGTCAAAAATTAGAACTTTCAGGTGGGTTACCTGAACCACGAAGAACCTGCAGAAGCCTGGGTCAGGTTTTTTCTTTCATCATATAAAACTGATTGAAGAGAAGGCCTGTTTGTTTGGAACAAAAATACCTTTTTAACAATATGCATTATGAATACCATGGATGAAAGGAGGAAAGAGACACTAGAAAAAAGAGGTGGCCTCAGCAGGAAAACGTATGTCTTCATGATATGTATGACCTTTCTTTTTCAAAGGTTTCCACTCCTGTCCCACCCCAAGTAAACCCGTTTTCTTGTGGCCCATCACAATTAGCAAACAGGTGTTAAATCTGGTATTTGACAGCTATAGCAATGACATGCATTGTCTTCACAGCTGTGGTAACTGGCAGCCATTGTTACCATAAGTAGTGCTGGCAACTGAAAGAATAATTTGCATTATTTTGCAATAGCATAGAAATTACTACTGTGCAGCCACTGTAGCCATCAGTCAGCTCTCTGGGCAGAGTATTCAATATCTTTTGTATCAGTGGAGACAGTAGTCCATTTATCTTGCAGACTGGCATTTAGTGTCAACATGTTACTTAGTGGATTAGGTAAATGTGTGAACATAATCTCTGCAGCTTCATGAATTATGAGATCTTCAGGCTATTGTAGCTAACGGTGGAATGAGACTGTAACATCCACTGCGACCTTTCTCTCCAACCTTGAAAGAGAATGGTCTCCTGATTACTGCTTTTCGGTATGAGTCTCAAGACGAATTTTCACTTGAAACTGATAATTTCCAAATCTCCATCCTGAGATTTAGATGAGACTGAAGCTCAGATCCACATCCAAACACAAAGGGGTTGTAACGCTGGTGTCAAGGCAAACTTTTCCTATTTTAGAGACACAGTCAATACAGGCACAGAATTACCGCTGGGGGCAAGGATTAGGAAATCCCTTGAATGCTTTCTGCTTTCTCATTCATTTTTTCATTAATGGCTTGCTGTGCCTTACAAAAGGCTACTTTTAGACTGCAGTACCACCTCCCTTCTTTCAAAGAGCTCTCACACCATTTTCATGTGTATTTTCTGCCCTAGGCTTCAATTCCAGACCAAAATCAAAAGATTTTCCTTCCAAGACCATAGTATTTTTTACTAATGGTACCAAAAGTATTGAAGGTTTTTCCGCTCCTTTGTTCTTGGAAAGACAAATATTGTTTTTTAATATCTCTTTGACAAATCTACAGGACCACAGAAGATGTTTTTCAGCCTTTTGGTTTTTATTAGTATGGCTGACTAAAAAGTAAATTTCTCATTATTTTATATGAAATTAAACATCAGAAATTGTTACAAATAGAGATATAATTAAAAATGAAGTGTTTAAGAAAGGAAATTTCTAGATCAAACTGTTTGCTTAACTTTATGTTTAAATATATCCTAATAAACAACGTATTTCCACAGCCAATCTACCATAAATCACTTCCTGGAATTATTTATATTTTTGGAATACACAACCCCAATCCATAAATATTATGTTTAGATTGATTTATTTTAGTATTTATACACAGTCTGTTCTTCAAGCTTCTGGGCTTTTAATTAATCTGGATTTGGGGCATAAATTCTTTATGCCTTGATTAATACCAAGCAGGTTTTATATAATTAAAGAGACAGACTGGTGAGAGACATTTTAATCAAAAATTTCATATGCATACAGTACATCTGTATTTTTTAATACAAGCTCAGGCACATTAAAACAAGATTTATTCTTTCTCAGATGTTTTCCTTTTTGAATTATGGCATATTTCTGGTTCATGTGAGAAGTTACCCTCATACACTCATTCCATCCCCTGCCTCCTCTCTCCTCGGAACAGTAGAGCAAGAAAATCAAATGAAGTGACAGGAACAAACAGAAAAAACAAGGACAAAAGTTAAATAATCACATGCTGAGAAGCAACTCGTTAGTTATCCCTGAATATTCTAAAAGACAAAAAGAATAGCATAAAAGCTGTTTCTTGAGAGACAAAGTAATTCCAGGAAAATACAGGGAATTCCTTTGGTTCATGGGAAGAAAGTAGAAAAAGAGAAGCTTTCAAGAAACAGTATCATATGGTCATATCTTTATTATCTTTTCAGCCATGCTTCTACGAGGTTAATTTTAAAGCAGTATGCATTAGTTTTTATATGGGAAATTATTGTTTGACACAGTAATAAACATTTGGCTAAAGTTTTGCCTCTGTCTACATTGTGTGCATATATGGTCATCAACACAATATCATTTTACACAGCTTTTGATTTTTCAGCATATTTATTTACCACTCAGCTACCTCTATCCATGTTTAAGGTTTTAAAGTACCTGTGATTCGACAATACAGTATTTTTTAGAACAGAAAGGATAGTCTTCACAGCTCATAGCACAGAGATAATATTTTTGTTTTTCACAGATCTGGAATCACAATTAAGAGTCCTCAGCACTTTGGTTAGAGTGAGACTCCAGTATTTTGGAAAGGATAAGATCCATTCAAATGAATAACAAGTAAGATCTGGTGGAGTCACCATCTCTGGAAGTGTTCAAAAAACATGTGGATGTGGTGCTTCGGGACATGGTTTAGGGAACATGGTGGTGCTGGATTAATGGTTGGACTTGATGATCTTGAAGGTCCTTTCCAACCTTAGTGATTCTGTGATTCTGTGATTCTGTGAAAAATGGGAGTCTCTGCAACAAACTAGTATAGACAACTTGTGCTATTCACAAGCAATTTCTCTAAAATCAAAGGCTATATTCATAATACTTAGTCTTACCTACACCTCTTTTTTCAGGTCTTTGAAAAAAATTATTCTATGCAAATACTGTGATGTTAATGTCCTTATTACAGACATCAACATTTAGTCAGAGTAATACTCTCTGGGAAAGTATGGTCTACATCTGCTGGCCTGCAGCCTATCTGGGACTGGGAGATACCTGAAAGGAGTATGAGCTTGTTGGCAACAAGGAGGTGACCCAGCATGAAGTCACCCCTTCAGAGATGATGGGAAACCGTGAGGAGAGGTGTGGGCATTGTGCGATGCAGGAAGACACAGAAATAATCATGAGGAACTTTTGTCTCTCCACTCCTCACTTAACCTTTCTTGTTTTCTGAATTTATGCTGCTGTGTTCTAGTTTAACGTTTCACATTTTCATAAAACCTAGGTTTAGCAGTTTTTCATCTTTTGGGGTGTTTGTTTTAAAGACCAGAAAAGCAACTTCTTTCAAAGAACTGTCTATTAAATCTTCTACTGAAAGATGTTCTTATAATTACTGGAAACTTTGAGTAGACAGTTTTCCTGCAGATGAGAAGGTTTAACTTCCACAGACTTAGTCAGGCACAAAAACTGAGAGGTTATGATGTTGCATTTGCAAACCAATTCATATCTTAGTTAATGCCCAACTTCATTTTTTGAACTTTTCAGAAACTTTATTTCCTCCTGAACTCATTGGTTTTGGAGCAGAAAATTACATCAGAGAAGGACCCTTTAAATCTAGATGTGATATCTACACCTAAATTACTGATCCTTTATAAAAAAAAGATAAACAAACCAGATAACTGTTTTTTTTTTTTTCTGAAAGTGCAATCTTGGTGCTTATTTATAAAGAAAGACTATAAAAACAAGATAAGATTTTTATATCTGACTTCTTTGAGACTAATGCAAGAGCCGATGGAGCCCTTCAGATGACTACAAGTGGAAGAACAGAGAATTATGTTTAAAAGTCAAACTGGTCCAAGACTAATTTGTGTTGTTGCCTTGCCAATATACATTTATAGATAATTTGGTTGCAGAAGCAGATAACTATCGGTATATACCAGATAGCAGTTAACAGGTAACATTATTGTCAACAAGTAACTGTCACATTTTTAGACTATTGAACAGAACAGCATGTGTCTAAATAAATGCCAAGACATCTAAATTCTGTAATCCATACTTATTTGCCCCAGGCGTTACCTGTCTCCAAAGTAGACATTCTAGACCAACCATATGATTAAGAATATCAGTTTCTGGAAACACAGGAAAAAATTCTGTAAGTGACAGTACATGAACAACAAACTTTCTCTAAAAGCCTTGGAGCTGAATTTAAAAAAATGAACAAAAGTCACAAGGTTTTTTTTTGTTTGTGTGTGTGTGTGTGTTTGTTCTGAAAAGGAAATACCTTCACAATGCATGATTACAAGAAGTAAAATGTGACCAGTAGTATCCAACCTGCAGCCTGGACATTCTTTGGAGGTTGCCAGTAGATTTCTAAAACGTCCACAGAAGTTGAATGGGAAAAGCGGTTCACAATACATGACATTTCAAACAGAAAGAAGAGGAAGGTCACAAATAGAAAAAAAAAAAAATGAAAACCACTGACCTGGATAGAAAACGTAACAAATACTACTATCTACAAACTAACATTTCTCTTTTTAATAACAATCAACCATCATTAGTTAAATTAAAAATAAATGCAGGATTAACATATCAAGCATCATAACATCATTCAAACACAATCCACATGGGGTCTTTAGATGAGATAGATTAGACCAGTGGTTAAAGATGAGACTTAGCAATTATTTTCACTTTTTGTTGACTTTGGAGGGATAAGAGCAGAAGTAGGAAGTTTTGTCTTCCTTCACAAACCTCTTCAATGATCACCACATTTTTCTGTGTGCTGTTCCTAAACAATATTTGTGCCAAGACCTTTGTGTGTCAAGTTGTGTAGTGACCAATTTTAGAGACAACACCCACAGCTCTCTCTTCTCTCTGTCATACTCTCAAACACTCATTTATTGTGTTTCACCATCTGCCTGTCAATGTCTTCCTTCTCTCAACTGAAAACTGCTTTGAGGTTTTGTTTAATGTTTTACAGCGTCTTATACACAGACAGCACTCCTAGATATTATAGTGAAATAAAATAGTCAGTGTATTCACATCAGTGCTATGAACCACCAGAGCCTCCAGGAAGCTTATTGCACGGCGTTCTCTGTCTCCTCTTTCCCCTCCGTGTATAAGTCTTGGTTCACCTCTACAGCCACCTCCTGAAACATCTGTACCTATAAACTGGTTGTAGGAAAGGGCTTCATGAACATGTCTACCTGTAAGGCGAAGGCCAACACCAGACAAGATATTAATATAATACATGTTTTGTATGTTCTTCTGATCGTCATTCAGAAGAGCTCTGGGCTGGACATAATCTCCTTCTTTTCAGTGGAAGTTAATAGTATTTAGTAGAAATTCTCTGTGACTGTGTAAAAGGTGATTCATTTTAATAAAAAATTCAGTGGAGACTAAATTATTTTTATAAGTATAACTCATATCATATACTGTGATTCACTTGAGGGGGATTAATTTCCAAATATACAATAAATACATGCACTTCCGTTCCGGTACTTTGTTGAGTACTAGAATGGGAATTTATTTGACTTTAAAAATAATGTGTTAAACATTATGCAAAGTACAAACATAACAAAGCTCGGGAGGAGTTTTCCAGCAGAAAGCTCAGTCCCTATCTTCACTGAAATTAATGGAATTCTGTGTGAAATTAGACCTAAGTTTTGTACAAGCTTCATGGACTCTGCACAGATTTCGAGCACAATTTGTTAACTATACTCTCTTTAAACCACATATAGCTCCTCTCCAATCAGACTGTCATTGCTAGAGAAGCGAGTGGTGCCACTGAGACTGTTGAGGTTCAGATCAGGTTGAGCAATGAAGATAGCAAGTGTTATTTTTACCCCTAGAGTCACACCACCACCGTGACGCACAGTTTTCCCAGAGTGTCCCAAGGAGCATCAAAGTGTACAGCGATCAAGCATTGCGCTTCCCTCACAACTTATGTCTCTGGGATTTCAAAGACCTTAAAGATCATGACACACTAGTACAAGGAGTGAGAAAATGGTAGGTTTTTGTTTAGATGAGAAAAAAATGGAAATTTTTCCAATGAGTAGGGAATTGCATACTAATCTCATTTTGATTGCTGGAAACACCTTTTGAATAAGTTTGCTGATATAAAACAAAAAAGTAATATAACTGTTTTGAGAAGAACTGCTTCAGACAACAATGCTACAAGGCTGTCTTCATGCATATATTGGTTTTCCCCTTTTTTAGCAGATAAATGTTGGAGTTTATCAATCATATTGACAGAGAAAATTATTGCAATGTTCCAAATATCAGAGTCAGACTTCCTGTGTAGAACCATTTTTTTAATTTCATTAATTAATTTATTACCACAAACTGTTGGAAGAAACATGTATTCTTTGATGTTAATTAATAGCTCATTATTATTATACAAATTAACTTGGTATTACTATGTACTGTATATTTGCAGAATAATGAATTACATTAAAAGAAAGCCAAGATGGCAAACATTGAAGTGCATGCATCTATTATCTATTCCTTATAAATGCATAAGCCTTTCTTAGGGTATTAAACAGAAATCCTAATAAAAGGCACACTCAAGTCAAAATAAAAAAAGAAAGAAAAGAGTAGGAAAAAGGATAAAGAGCAATGCACGTACAGCTTGAAGTACTGAGCACTGCACTGAGAAACAATAATTGCTGTTTCAGTCCCACCGGCATTTGCTCTCAAATGGGTTGTCATAAAAGCTGGGAAAGCTGACAATTGCACAGTAGTGTGAGTTTTGAGTCCAACCTGTGAAACTAACAGTAGTGATAGGCTTATCTCAACTGCTCGGAGCAGCTGGCTTGCATAGTAACACAGAAACTCAGGCATTCAAAAGGAAAGTCAGCAAAGTGTTACCTACTCTGGTGCAACACAAAGAAACCTTGCCTGGCATTGCCATTCTGTTTCTTTCCTTTTTCTTTTTTCTTTCTTCTTTCCTTTTCCCTTCCCTTCCCTTCCCTTCCCTTCCTTTCCACAAGTCATTTTTTTGTACTGAAATTGCAGCATCAAAATCTAGACCCCATTGTGTTCAGGCTCCCTGATTAGGATATACCAAAATCCATATATTTTACCTCCAATTCAAACATAGCCATATCTTTTTCTGTGCACTCATTCCCAATAACTTGCCTTGTCCCTGATTTTATTATTTATTTAAAACTAAGGAAAATATTTGTTTGGGGGTTCTACTTAAGTTATCTCTAAACTCTATTTCATATCTCTATTGGTCTTTTTATATTCATATATTATCTAATTTTTAATGTCTTTTAATGTCTTCATAATTTGGCATTTCTCATGTAATTTCTTTAAACTTTTCTATATCCAGAGTATTATGTTCTCTGTTGTTCTATTCTTTCTCTTTACCTACTTTGTAGATTCTCTACTTACTCCTAGTAACAAGAGATTCTCTGCTGACTTCTACTACCATGTAGAGATGACTATCACATTAGTCTGGCCTGAAAGGTATTCTCTATAAGTGTTTCTTCCTACTTTGCAAGACCGACTCAGATTAGTTTAATTTAAATTTTCTTCAAAATTTAATTCCAGAAGGTATTCTGTCCTGTTGGCTTCCCTAATTGTTTCCCTGAGCTTCTCATAGGCTACCTTTTTTAAACCAATAGTTGCTAATATCTTTTGTTTAGCTTTTTTATTTAACTGCAGTGACACCTCTCTTATCTTCTGCTCCAAGATTATTTTTTATTGAGGCTTTTCTCTTATCCCTCCACAACTTACGAGAACAAAGTTTGGAGCCTTTCTTGTTTGATTTGTAGAGAAATATGGAAGATTTAACGATCCGAAATTATAAGACCTCATTAGTATCAGTAATGATATTACATATTCTATCTGTAAGAAGTTAAAGTCTTTCATAATAACACAATTTCTAGCACTACTTATTACTCTAATTATGCCATATTCATAAGAAAATCCAGCACACTCTGTCTATCGCAAACTCCTAACATTGTTTCAAGAATTCCCTATGTGCAATCTTTTAAAAATCTTGTTAGAAACCAAGTCATTTCTCTTTTATCTGCACTCTAAAGTCTTATTTCTTTAAAAATTTATGCTATCACATTACTTAAAATGCTACATTAAAATATGTTACATTCATTTAACTATGAAACTTCATTCTGAGTATTGAAAAAGGGGACATTACCTTCTATTTGGTCAGATACCTGAAATCACTCCAAGCATAACTGTGCATCCAGGAATAATATTTATATGCAAAGTTTACATTTTCTAGTGGACAGTTTGGCGTTTACTTCAGAGCAGTCTGAAGCAAGGAAAAGAAACACCACAGCTTTCCCCAAAGTTTATTTCACAGATTAAGCATTTTAGAAGGGTTTCAGAAAATCAGGTCTGTAGATATAATCTTCAGTAAGATCCCACTTTGAAAAGAAAAATGTTAGATTTTGTCTAGATGTAGGTTACTTTTTTCTTATTTGTCAGGTAGTGAACTGAATTGTCAATGTATCAAATCAACAAGATTATAAGAAAATTTCAAATTTGTCATTGTGTCAGCACCAAACAAAATTTCTGTCTGTCACATTTTGATAGTGAAAGGAGTTATGATGAGATGTGAGTTGGAGAGATGAAAGGTACAAAAAGTCAACCTTAAAACAGCCTAGGTAATGTAGTGAAGGCAATGAAATTATCTGATAACACTGAAGTCTGGAACAAAAGCAATCCTGATATTATCAATAAAAGGGGTTGATAACGGTTTCACTTGTCAAAAGAGGAGACTCTTTCTTTGATATCACCTTAACATGGACCTTTCATTTAAGATTCTATTCTCCTAACCAAGATAAACCTACCTAGACAACTTCTATCACATTTTTACTCTGCATTTTTAATTTTCTGTCTTCTCCAGTTAAATTAACCTAGATGTCTGAATCATTATTTTGTAAAGTTCAAGGAAGAATAGTTTAACAGAAATATTGGTCTGTGGAGTGGAGGTAACATATAAATGATAACCTGAATTTTAAAATTAAAAAAAATGTGAACCAAATTCTCTTCTGAGTTGATCTTGTGCCATGGGGAAAAAACCCTGAAATTACTCCTCCCAGCAGGACAGGGCTTCACAAACGTCACAAAATCTTTGTGGGTTGAGATAAAGACAGGGAGATCACTTACCAATGACTATCATGGGCAAAACAGACTCGAGATGGGGAAATTAATTTTATTTATTGTCAATAAATCAGAGTAGGCTAATGAGAAACAAGCACAAATCTAAAAACACCTTCTACCACCCCTTCTGTTCTGGTTTAACCCCAGCTGGCACCTAAGCCCCACGCAGCCACTCGCTCACTCCCCCTTGTGAGATGGGGGAGAGAATGTGAAAGGTAAAAGCAAAAACCCATGGGTTCAGTTAAAGACCATTTAATAGGTAAAGCAAAAGCCATGCACGCAAGCAAAGCAAAACAAGGAATTCATTCACCACTTCCCATCAGCAGGCAGGTTTTCATCCACCTCCAGGAAAGCAGGGCTCCATCACATGTAAAGGTGACTTTGGAAGACAAACATCATCACTCCAAAGGTTTCTCCTTTCCTCCTTCTTCCTCCAGTTTTTACATGCTGAACATGACATCATATGATATGGAATATCCCTTTGACAAGTTGGGGACAGCTGTCTCTACTGTGTCCCCTCCCAACTTCTTGTGCACCCCCAGCCTACTCGCTGGTGGGGTGTGTGAGAAGCAGAGAAGGCCTTGACTCTGTGTAAGCACTGCTCAGCAATAACAAAAACATCCTTGTGTTATCAACACTGTTTTCAGCACAAATGCAAAATGTAACCCCATACAAGTTACTATGAAAAATATTAACTCTACCTCAGCCAAAAACCAGCACACCTCCCTCTTCCCAAGCTCAGCTTCACTTCCAAATCTTCTACCTCCTCCCCTAAGTGGCACAGGGGGACGGGAAATGGGAATTGCATTTAGTTCATCACACATGTTCTCTGCCTCTCCTTCCTCCTCACGCTGTTCCCCTGCTCCACTGTAGGGTCCAACCCACAGGCTGCAATTCTTCATGAACTGCTCCATCATGCTTCCTTTCCGCGGGGCACAGTCCTTCAGGAACAGACTGCTCCAGCCTGGGTTTCCCACAGTATCACAGGTCCTGCCAGGAGCCTGCTCCAGCACGGGCTCTTCACAGGCTCTAGCCTCCTTCAGGGCACATCCAGCTCATCTGGTGTGGGGTCCTCCATGGGCTACAGGTGGATATCTGCTCCACCATGGACCTCCATGGGCTGCAGGAGCACAACCAGCCTTACCATGGTCTTCACCACGTGCTCCAGTATCTGTATATTATATACCCAGTATCTGGAGCACCTCCTCGCCCTCCTTCTTCACTGTTCTTGGTGTCTGCAAAGTTGTTCCTCTTGCATATTCTCACTCCTCTCTCCCAGCTCCTGTTGTGCAGCATTTTTTCCTCCTTCTTAAATATGTTGTCCCAGAGGCGCTTCCACTGTCACACATTGGCTCAGCCTTGGCCAGCAGTGGGTCCCGGAGCTGGCTGGCACTGGCTGTAGGCCACGGGGGCAGCTTCTGCTATCTTCTCACAGATGCCACCCCTGCTACCAAAATTTGTCACAAAAAACCAACACAGGGAGGAGCGAGGGGTGACTGTGGTTGTTTCAGAGATGGCTGTTAGCAAAGTCTGACCCGCAGTGACTACGGTAGCACATCTGTCACCTCAGAAGCGATTCTAAGGAGCTCAAAAGATATTAAACAAAAGTTAAAGACATGAAACAAAACACTTCATATCAATTGCCAAAAGACTGGTGGCTGCCTAACTAGCTGGTCCCTGGCAGAATTCAGACCTTTTTAATCTCAAAAACTAAAAGGCCTTTTTCCTTTAAATGGAAGTATAAGGAAATAAAATGCATGCGCTCTCAATAAAATTTATTTTCCTGCTTTCTTTCTTTAGTGTTTGATAAGTTCCTTTCCTAACCACAACCTCAGTCTAAGTAGTTTTATTTTTGTCTAAGGAAAGTATTTTGCTTCAGAGGCTGGTTATAACCAAGCTTAATTTAGATCATATAGGTAAAACCAAAGCACCTCTTAGGCTGATTCTTCTTGTTACTTTCAAAATTCCAGATATTACACTTATTTTGTAAATGAACTTTCTCCAGAGGGCTAATACATTTGATATTATGACCCTGACATAAAAATACTAGCTTTTATTTTCTGTATTTCTGTGTCAGCTGGCATTTGTGAGCCTACAGACAAAAGTAAAAGATTTGTCTCCAAATAGCATCTTACAATCACCGACCTTCTCTTCTCCAAGCAGCCAATGGAACAATCCACCTGATCCTTTGAGTTCTCCCCACGATACGATATTTTAAAAAACAAGTATAACTATATAATCAGTCTGGGCTGAGCTGCATTAGTCATCCCTGTGGGGTTGTGTGCAAAATTGCCTTTCAGGATGTTTTGAACATCTTAGCGCCAGTTGAAATTTCCTGAAAGTGAAAATATAGGAAGCTACTCAAGACCTATCCATTCCATAATCCTGCACTAGTGGCTTCAGAATTTCCCATTGTACCATGGCCCGCACTTACAAAACCTCTTTCAGAAGTGCTTTTCAGTGTTTACCTTTGAGAGGAGGTAGGTGTGTGTATTTTAATGTTTTGCGGAGAAAAGGCTGTAAGTAAAAATAGTTTTTGCTTTCTGTGGAAAATGTTTTACTTATCACTGCAGGTTGAATAGGGTTTTTTTTGTGTTAAGAAATGCTGCTATAGCATTTTGTAGGAAATTTATATAATTTTTCCTATTCTACTGAGGCTTAAGCTTTCCAGCCTAAGATCTCTCACCTTCTCAGTCCCTGAGGCTTTACAACAGCTTTTCTCAATGTATTTGAATTTCTCTTAACCCCCCGCCCCACCAAAATCCTAATGTTCTTTTTTAAATTAACATAGAACCTGCTTGTATAATTACAAATCTTGTAAAAAACCCCAAACAAATACATGATTATGATATTCCCTGAAACTGCAGAGACAGACACAAATGTCTTAATTTACAACATTTATATGTACAAAATGGGATATGATATATACCAAAAAACCCTGTTCATGAAGGTAATAGTGTACAGCATATACGATGTGTTGTGTTTCTGGAAATTTAATTAAGTGAAAGGAAACCCCAGGCTGATGTGTAGGAGGTGGCAAATCACTCTATGTGTGAAACAGTTAAGATAATTAAGATGTCTTATTTCATGTCCAAAGCTGTAAAATGTTAAATCCTCATGATTCGCACTAAAATTAAGAATTTGATTTTAGTAACTACTGAAATTCCTTAGCTGTTGTAACTTTGAGGATCATGTAGCCTTTACACAAAACAAAATCTGTGTAAGTTCTGTGGATTATAGATCCATATGTATGCTTGAGTAGAATAATATTGATATAACTAGGGTGACACATCTCCTTTATTTTAAGGAACCATCTTTGTTTCACGAGTAAAGGCATGCTGAATCTCTGAAACCGTTGAAAAGAAATTAAGCATAGTGACTGTTAATCAGAGCCTGTTTAAAACATAGAACTCTGCCTGAAGAAATTTAGTATTTTAATAAAAAATCACAAAGCTCAAAAAAAGAGAAAAAGAAAATGTCTTCTTAATTTCACACTGAAATCTTATATATGAGATTTTTCCTATAGAAATATGTTTTCTGAACCTGGGAAATACCACATGAGGAAGAACACTTACAGAAAAGGGCATCAATGAATGAGCAAATAAATGGTTGCCACTGCCTGCACTTCATTTGAAGGTACAGGTTTTGTATTTGTTGTGTGCATATGGTGTTTAAGATGTGGCAAGAGCTCAGATTTGTCTGTAGATGTCCCTGTCCTATACCAACATCTCATCAGAGCTGCGAACATCCACAGTTCAACAGGGATGATGAAAAAGGCAGGACTGCACAGTAGAGTGAGGATATATTTAATTTCATTTCACTGCTCAAGAAATTGGAGCAGGAGGGATTTGGTGAGAGAACTGGAGAAACAGGTTTCTTTTTTGCTTAGTTCTTCTCAGAGAAGTGGAATTGTCTTCCAGTTTCTGCACTGAAACTGTTGCTTGAACACTGAAGAACATCACCATACCAAGGCAAAGGTCAGGACTCTAATTATAGCCTTCTCCAGAGGTACTTTTTTAACAATTGAATAGGCCGTATTTGCTGGAAGTTATTACTTTCCACAAACCACCAATGAAGATGCAGTCTTCTGTATCTGACCGTAGACATAGTATGTGTTTATTTTACAGCTGCAAGAATAAAAGTTCCTAAATTCCCTTTGGAATTTTTTTATAGTAATGTCTTTTTTCTTTTCTTTTTTCTTGTTAAATGCAAGACTTAATTTTAATTTTTTTTTCTAGAATAATTCTACTATATCTATATTGCAACTGCAACTTCCCTATATATTCTTATTTTCCTGTTTTTATGAAGAGTAAACATTATTTTAACTGTACAATTCTCATAGGCTAACAAAGGTTGTAGCAAGAATACTATTTGGGTATTAGTGTTTGTGTATGAATGAGATGTAAAGGTAGCTCTGATGCCAAACCGAGGCATAGTCTTGTATTAAATACTTTGAAGTAGTCATATTACTTTCTTAGACACACTCACTGCAATAGGAACTACAAAGGTAAAATTCCATCAACACAAAATAGAGCCTCAGAAAGCAGGGCATTGATAGTTTCTAGATTTAATGGATAAATTATATAGGTGTTAAAGAGCAATATGTGCCAAAAATTTAATGGAAAACACTGAATGGAGCTGGTCATAATAATTCTCATTTCTTTCTAAGGAAACACTAAAAATCTTCCACTAGTTATTCATTTAGATGTACCTAAGAAAGACATTTGACTTACTGTTTTCAAGACACCACTGGTACCGTGTTAGAAATATTTGAAATGTAGCAAATGTGTATCAAAAGTTGATCTGAACTTTGATGTGCTATAATTTGCAGTTGATAAAGGCAGTGCTATTTTTTACATGAATTACTCCCTACTTCTGGCTAACTGGTGCATACACTACTAAATGCATTATTATGCACTTTTTATAAGTCATAATTTGATCTTGAAGGTTGGATAAGACACATTTTTTCAACATGTTTTCTATATCTGTCAGCAGAATTTCTGAGTTTCCAGACATCTCACTTTTCTGCCTTTAAATACATGGAAATGTAGAGGCTAGTCTTCTCATGTACTTACACATCATAACAATTTCAGCTACAAAGTATAATATTTTCCAGTTCTAAGAAGTAGAAAAGCACTGGTAGTTCCCTAAATGTACTTTTAAATGAAATATCTTTGTATTTCCACCCAAGAGACATGCTCACTCTACGTCCAATGCAAATGTGGAACATTTTACATTAACTGTATGCCATAGTGTTTCAACAAAAATCCATTCCTGCTGTTTTGCTGTTTCCTTTTGTCCATATATTTTCAAAAGGATTTTCACTTGTTGTAGAACAAGTAGATGGTGCAACCGATCTGTGACAGTAATTTAATATTACAGTGTACATTACTTTCTCAATCATTATCTAAAATGACAGCAAAAGTGAAGAAATTAACTTGTTAATTCAAAGAATCACTGGAAAAGTCAAAATAACATCTGCTTAGTCTGCCTCACCCTGACAGACTATATTGATCCATTCCGATTGCCCATTTTCCCTAAGAATCCTTTATAAATATAAATCTTCATTGTATCAAACTTCTGTCACCTTAGATTTCAAAAGATTGTCTGTTGCCTTGACAGAATAGTTACACGGTCCACAGATTTTTATGTGCCATTTCTAAGATATTCTTATTATTATATTAGAAATCAACCAACCAGGTTAGATGCTATGTACTGGACATAATTTTATAGGATATGTTTTTGGCACCACTTCCAGCTATTGCCTGCTTAATCAGTTATTTCCTGAAAATTATCGAAATATTTATTTGTAACTTCTCTGAAGCCTGTTGCAAGAATTTTCCACCAGTGTAAGGCAGGTGTCAGAGATCAAAGCAGAAGAATGGTATAGCCGCTCCATGTTTATCAAAGTGATTGGACAAGGCTGAGTGTAAAACCCTTACATCACACTTTATTATGTGCTCAAAGGCAAATAGAGAGGTGTAATTCATCCCACTGAAGTGGAAAGATGCTTATTAGCTTCACTATATTTTAGCTACATTTTCAACTGGAAGCGATAATTTTCACAACTCTTGAGTAGGTGAGACTATTAGGTACTGGTAGGGCATAATAGTAGTCCCACTGTATTCTTGCATTTATTATTATACTGATATTATACTGATACTTTAATTGTTGCTGATAAATATAAGACTTTTTGCTTAAATTTTGAATTAATATAATTAAATTACTGAAACAAAGATTTTTTACTATCTTTTGTAGCTATGGATTTACTTTCTTGACAGGCGTACACATTATTACTGAAATAGGGACCAATAAAATAAACGGCTTTTTTTATAACACCTTACCAAGCACAGCTCTATATGTTTAATATAGCTTCACAAGTACCGTACAGCTCATACATGGTTAAGGCAAAGAAGGGTGTCATTCAAACATGGGTCTGTTGCTAAATCCACATTTAAACCAGCTGATGGGTTGAAGTAGCATTTCCATAGATCATGAAACAAGTAATCCTGTGCGTTTTGGCCACCTTGTCAATGTGTTCCTTAAAGGCTCTCCATGCTGGGTACGCTAGGGCATTTGCTAACTTCATCATATAGCTCCATACGGAAAATGTAGGTCATATCTTCATTTACCTGTGTCGTGGTTATTCCCATCCAGCAACCAAGCCCCACGCAGCCGCTCGCTCACTCCCCCACGGTGGGACGGGGGAGAGAATCAGAAGAGCAAAAGTCAGAAAACTCATGGTTTGACATAAAGACAGTTTAAGAGGTAAAGCAAAAGCCGCAGTTAACACAAAATTTGCCACTTGAGATCTGGGCAATGTAGAGCAAAAGAACTTGCTAACAAGCATGGTCCTTTTACTCACCACCTCAGTGCACCTGGAGGTGGAAGAAGTTTCCTGGATCTATTCAATATCAATCACTATCAAACATATATGTGCTTTGGAAGAAGTGGGGTACAATTAAAGAGTCTCCCTAACGTAATGTTCCCTTGATTTTTAGAGAGCACTACCAACCTTAATCTCACTGGTTGTTTATTTTTTTGTTCTCTGGATTTTCAAACTGACAAGCAGAAGAAGTATTGAAGAAGTATTCCTCTTCCTGCCCCTGACTCCTTTCTTTCCTTGTTTATCACAAGGGACATAATGATTTCTCATGCTGCAGGAAGGAACAAAGCAGCATGGTTAGGCAAACAGGCTCAATTTGTTTGATGGAAGCTGTACCAGACCATCTCTAGTCTTGCTATCTGTCATACAACATTCTCAACATTCCTTATCAAGTTTTTAGCTACTCTGTGGGAAGATGTGCTTTATCAGACTGAAGCTGCTTCTATCAAAGCTACTACAGCTCAAAATACCTTCTTTTTCCCATGAACACTCTCTGCCACCCACCAGATTTTCCAATGTTCCCAGCATAGATTTATCACCCCAGAGCTGCCTTGCTCTCTCATAAAGGGACAATAGTTCTCTCTGAGTTGTGACATCCTAATGGCTACCAGTTAGCCCTTTTTTCTACATTTCACAGGAAATTTTCACACCTCTGAGTGTGCCATTTTTCAGTTGAATTTGACTTATAGTTCACAGATGGAAAGAGACTCCTGATAAAATCTCTCTTTAGAAGACAGTGCAAGAAAACACATTTCTGGTTTGTGACAGGTTAATATTCTACACATTGATTTGTTCATAGTTTTCAGGATGCAATGCCAAAGCCTTTAGTAAATTGGAGTCAGCTGCTTTGAGAGTTAGTACAAGGGAGTATAGTCTTACTAGAAAAAAAGGGAAATTACAAAGTTGTTACAATAGAGGCTCCCACCTGCACAGAAAATAGCAATTAGCCTTATTACTACATTACTAACTCAGATCTCAAAGGGTGGTGGTTCACAGCCATTATAAATCATGGGACATTGTGGCTATCTAATTTTTTCAAAAGAATTAATCAGCAAAACACATCTGCATATTAATCTAATTGCTACTCACACAAATTTGTATATTTAATAGAAAATCTCCCAGGAATTCAGTCTTTGTTTCTCATTCCTTACAACATCAACAGGGTCAAGAGCACAACTCAACCATGTCAAAACTAAAGGCTCACTTTACAAGATGGAACTATGACCTTGAAAAGCAAATACAAAGTAATACAAAATACAGAGAAGTTTCTTCAGAAAATTGGAACAGGGTCCTGAGCAGCAATATAACACATATAAGCAAATAACGCACAAAATACCCTTCTGGGAATTTTGTCAACATTTTTAATTTCATTTGCACTCAGAGTTGAAACTGTTCAAAGGGTGAGTATTTGGACTATACACCTTTACCCACGCAAATGACTATTTTTCTTCTTCCTCTTTTTTTTCTTCTTTTTCCTTTTTTTTTTTTTATTTTCCTTTTTTTTGCCAGTAGCCAACGTCCAATTGTACTCTGTCTGTCTCCAGTTCAAAATTATTTTCCTGGCCATCACTGTGTGCAGCCACTTCTACTCTTTACTGATCATTACAGCTAAGCAGCTCCAGTGCACTCTCATTCCCTCAGTGCCTGTGTTCTCACTGATCAACTTAGCAAAAAAATAAAATCTTCATCATATAACAGCTGATTCTTGTTAATTCATGTCAGACAGTCTCACAGGTATGGTTGCCATCACAGCTATCATACCTATTTAAGTGCATGACACATGGTGCATCATTCCAGTGTGCCTGTATAATTCTGAAATTATACAGGTGTTTAACAACAGTATGCAAGAGGACTGGGAAGGTCTTTTAAGTATGGAGCTAGATTTTGACAGTTATGGAGCTGAGTTTTGGCTCAGAAGCAACCTCTTGAAATCATTTGGACAACCACTAACCCCAAATTTTCTGATTAGGCACAAAGATCAGGACTTTGCATGTGATTAAAAGATTTTGTACAAGGGGTAGGGTTTGTGTGTTGTTTTTTTTAATGGGGAAATTTCCATTAGAGAAGCAAAGGAAAGCTGAACTGATTTGAATGACTTAGCTTGTATGCGTGTCCACACTCTTGGCACACTAGTGAATACAGTGTAAGACAAATAAGGTGATGATTTTCTTATGCCTAAATGTAAAGTCCTTTTCCAAATTTAAATTTTTACACAGAGATAAAACTGTTACATTCTTTCTCAATAACAGTGTTATTTTTATTAGTTCAATAACAGGTATCTAGTCATGTGGAAAATCTCCACTAGTGAACACTTTCAAAAATTAATTTTTTTTGGTTTGTTATCTGCATAACTTTCTGCTTCATCTTTAAATGTAATTTTCCCATTCCATTTTTATAGTTCCTATTAAGTACTATGGCTTCATTGTTTCAGTGGGCACCAAGTTATTATGAGGCTTAAATTTAATAAAATTTTTATGATAGCTTGCACTGCAGTAACCTGTCAAATAAATTTTACTGTCTTTCTGCTTGTCTATTGGAAGTTGCTGCAAAGTAACTGGGAACACCTTAGTTTTTTCTGTAATAAGTAAAACTCTTCAAGTTATTTTCTGTGGATGACTGGAGTTCGAGGTTTATTAGAGAGCACTGAATTTGGAAATTTTAATTCATCTTTTCTACATTTCATGTACAGGAGTCTTAGGCAGATGGCCAACCCAAGAATAAAATATTCCCCTGAACTATAAAACTGGAAGATCTTTTAGGAGATAATCTATTTCATTGCCTTGCTATGATCTTTCTATGGCCACCTATGATGGATATTTGGCTAACCTGTTCTGGAAAATGCCCTACTAAGGCTTTTTAAAATTATCCCATTGTTTCATTAGCTCAACAGTTAGAAAGATCTTCCTTAAGCTTCTCTTTACCAAAACAACGTTCAACTTTTCCACTTTATTTAACATGCTTAGAGACCATAAAACATAAGATTATTTCATATGAATACAGATGCTATCAAAGACAGTTATGCTATCACACAGCCCAGTCACAGCAATTCACTGCATACATCCTTGCAGTTTGTCCAGTTGTGAAATAATAACAATAAAAAGTAAGTTTAAAGTAATGCGAGCTTAATGCAACTTGATTATTTCAGATCATGTGCAAGTATCTTACGGACTCTATGTCTAGGAATCCTGTGGTCATGTTGCCTGTTTTGGAAACAAAAGAATGAAATACTGATTTGACAGCAGTTCAATATAGTTAGCTATGTCAAGTCAAGATAAGGGGACACAAAGTCTTGGCTCATATCTAAGGTCAACCAAATAGTGAAATATTATTTTTGCATCAGTCAGTATGCCTCAGGCTTTGGTCACGACAATGAGTATGTCATGTGTCTGTGTCCCTCCCATCCCTGTCCTGATGAGAGCCATATGTCCCTTCCCTCCATCCTCCTCCAGGCAGCACCCATGGAGGAAGGAGAGGGCCAGGTTGTTCCCACGAGCAGTGCAATGCTGAAGGCTGCTGGCTGGTAACATTTCCTGTAATCTAGTATCTGATACACCGGTGTTCGTTAGCTGTGTATTTCTTGTTAATCACTTGCTCATCAAGAGGTTTCACTAATCAAATCAGAGATCAACAATAATGGTGAATTTCTTAGGCAAATAGTTGAAATGCACTGCTCTTAGATTTCAGATTGCTTTGCAGATTGTTATCCAAGCCATTATATAATATTTAAAATAGAATCACGAGGGGGCCTATCAACAATAAAGTCCTAAATCAGTAAGTTTGAAATGCCCAATTCCAATTTGACTCACTCAGACTTAATGAAAGCCTTTAATTCCTCCATTTGAGACCAACAGAGGAATTTGCATCTAATAAAAAAAGAGTTTATAATCCTTAGCTACTGGCTTGTTCATCATCATAGAAGACATGTCACAAGACGCATTAGGTTTTTTAAATTTTGCAGTGACTAGGTGTAATGCAGCAGCTTCTGCTTGGGTTGTAATGCTTTCTAAGTTTGTTAAAACTCTTCTAGATTAACAGAGCTGGAGATCTGAATTCAAAGTCCACCTAAATAAAATAGAGGGGAAAAAAATAAAAACAATATTTAAATACACTTTGAATTTGGGGAAAATTTTGTAACCATACTCATTATTGAATCTATTAAATAATGAAGTGACTTTTTGAAAGACTAAGTAAATATTTATACCATATGTTTAACATTTAATCAGCCTCAGTGTATTGCCACACCAGCATCAAAGCTGTAATGATGAGCTCTGGTTTCCTTTCACTAAGCAATAGTTGCAATTACTGATACAGTCTAAGTATTTTAGTACCCTCTGGCTGTGAAAGTCCTTTTGATAAAAAGACATATGTCCCTTTTTTCCATTGCTTTTTATCCTTTTATATAATTTTCAGAAAGGATATTTTAATATATTTCAAAGTCAGCTTAGTGAACTAAGTACAATACCTCTGCTTAGCTAGGGTATGTGAGAATTTTCATCATGTGAAATGTTTTTCCACTAAACCTAACCAGCTCTTTTCCATTTATACATCTTCCTTTTCATACATTTTTATATATACAGGATCTTTCTGAGGTTTTTAGAAGATATTAGCTTGATAGATTGCACCAAAAGTAGTTTCTTATTTTAGTACAGTAACAAGTCACATGTTGAAGGAAGGAAAAGGCTAGGGTTTTCACCCAGAGTGCTGCTGCATGAGAAATGCTCTTCTAAAAATCCAAACATTAAAAATGTGTCAGATCTGGTGTGCTGCAGTTCTGGCATGACAGTGTCCAGTGAACATTCCCCTGACCCACAACATCCTTGAAAATTTACTACTCACTAGTCTGTTATGCTCAAAATCTTGTTATCACTGTTTCACAGAATTGTTCGTGTTGGAAGGGACCACTAAAGGTCATCTAGTCCCACCCTCCTGCTTAAGCAGGAACACCTAGAACTGATTGTCCAGGACCAGGATCAGAGAGCTTTTGAATATCTCCAAGGATGGAGACTCCACAACCTCCCTGGGCAACCTGTGACAGTGCTCAGTCACCCTCACAGTTAAGAAGCTTTTCCTGATGTTCAGAAGGAACCTTCTATGTTTCAGTTTGTGCCCATTGGACTGTCACTGGGCGCCGCTGAAAAGACCCTGTCTCCACCTTCTTTGCACCCTCCTTTCAGGTATTTATATACATTTATAATATTCCCTATGAGCTGACTTCTCTGAGCTAAACAGTCCCATCTGTCTCAGCCTTTCACAGAATCACAGAATCACAGATTCATTAAGATTGGAAGAGACCTTCAAGATCATCAAGTCCAACCACTGACCCAACACCACCATGTCCCCTAAACCATGTCCTGAAGTGCCATGTCCGCACATTTTTTGAACACTTCCAGAGATGGTGACTTCAACACCTCCCTGGGCAGCCTCTTCCAATGCTTGACCACCCTCTCAGTAAAGAAATTTTTCCTAATATCTAATCTAAACCTCCCCTGGTGCAACTTGAGGCCATTTCTTCTAGTCCTATCACTACCTACATGGGAGAAGAGACCAACACCCACGTTGCCACAACCCCCTTTCAGGTAGTTGTAGAGAGCGATGAGGTCTCCCCTCAGCCTCCTCTTCTCCAGACTGAACAACCCCAGTTCCCTCAGACGGTCCTCAGCTTTGTTGCCCTTCTCTGGACACGCTCAAGCACCTCAACGTCCTTCTTGTAGTGATGGGCCCAAAACTGAACACAGGATTCGAGGTGCGGCCTCACCAGTGCTGAGTACAAGGGCACGATCACTTCCCTACTCCTGCTGGCCACACTATTGCTGATACAGGCCAGGACGCTGTTGGCTTTCTTGACCACCTGGGCACACTGATGGCTCATATTCATCTGGCTGTCAACCAGCACCCCCAGGTCCTTTTTCACCCAGCAGCTCTCCAGCTACTCATCCCCAAGCCTGTAGCGTTGCATGGGGTTGTTGTGACTGAAGTGCAGGACCCGGCACTTGGCCTTATTAAACCTCATACAGTTGATCTCAGACAAAATGTTCCAGCCTGTCCAGATCCCTCTGTGGAGCCCTCTTACACTCCCATCCAACTTGGTGTCATCTGCAAACTTACTGAGGGAGCACTTGATCCCCTCATCCAGGTCATCAATAAAGATATTGAACAAGACTGTCCCCAGAACCAAGCCCTGGGGAACACCGCTTTCTTCACAGCAGAGATGCTCCAGTCTGTTAATCATCCTCATGGCCATTTATTGGACTCTCTCCAGTATGTCCATGTCTGTCTTATACTGGGGAGCCCAGCACTGAACACAATATTCCAGGTGCTGAGTAGAGGGGGATTATCTCCTCTGACCTGATGGCAATGCAGGCCAGGACACCGTTAGCCTTCTCTGCGGCAAGCCTGGTAGAAGGACTATTTCCTTGATATTCCAAGTTACAAATTTAAAAGAAGGCCATTGGTCAAGCTGTTATTGTCCCAATGATTGCACTGTTTTATGATATGATACGTTAAACACATTAATTTAACATTACATAAATTCTAACTACAATCACTTTCCCCTCCCCGCCCAATTGTTATGTATGTTAGTGGATTATTGTGAAATCAGAGAGCCTTAATAAAGACCCTGGTTTTCAAAAACTTTTTAGGATAATTCAGAGGATGTTTGGAAGATGTGTTTCTGGCATCTTCCCAAAAGACCTGGAGAACTATCTCTGCGTAAAGCAATAAAGTTGTTACACAGCTTTCAGGAAACCTGCAATCTCTGTTATTATTTTTTAGATTAATTTTCAGATCATTAACACATTTTCTAGGAAATTTCACTAAGGCGCAAAAGCAAGGTAAAGGGTAAAAGTGACTTTTTGCACCTAGTGCATTAGACTGAAAGTTAAGAACAATACATATTTTGATGTGTTGGGCTCATAATTGTATAATTTAAAAAGTACCTCTATCAAAATTAAATCATAGAAGCAAAATTGCTGTAGTATGGCTGGGAAACCCTTCGATGACCACAGAGTTAGACTTCATGTCTCAATACTGGAAATTTTTAAGTGTTCATTTCTCACTTTTCAGACTCCAGCCCAGAAAAGCAATCAGCTTTCAACAAAAGCTACCTATTCAGTGAAGCACTAAGGAAAATGCTCAAGTCCACCTATGTTCAACAAAGTGCAGAAGCATATGTTAAAATGTCAAGTGGACGTCAACTTATGCCATAAAAATCCTCACTGAATGTGGATGAACTGTTGTAGATTGGGTGACAGCTGCCCAGTATAAAACAACTTTAAAGACCGCGTGTAAGTGAGCTCCTGTGAGAGGATGAGCACCTCCTCCACACTTCCGTGGGAGATCAGCAGACTGGCAGTTCAGGTCCATGAAGCATATTCCTCTCAGAAAGACAGGTATGTTTGACAGCCTTGTCTCAGTTCCACAACTTTCCCAGCCTGGAGACTTCACAGCTCACAGGTGTGGGATGGTTTTCTGCACTGTAATGAGAAATGTGCAAATCATAACTCAGGAACAAATCATTCATTTGAGCTGAAATTTATTTATATTTCTTTCGTAATCCTTTTATGCCGAACAAAGATGCTTTGTGCTGCAGGACTTTTGAACTTTAACTGTCTATTAAAAGCTGTTTTGTGTGTTTTGTAACGTTCTACCTTAAGAAACATAAATTCTTCTAATTTCATCATTTCACCATTGATACACAATACCTTTTGGTAACCCATGGTAATAGTCTTCCTTGTTTTAAGTAGCAAGTGTTGAGGACATGGCAAATAGCTGCCTATTCAGCTTAGGTCACCTAATGGAGCTTTTAGGGCTAGTCAACATTTTCATTTAAATTGCACCAGGATATTGTACATGCATCTCACACAGTGAGCTTTGCTGGAAAGCTGCAGGGATTCAATAAACCCTACATTACACAATCTGTCTCTGCAGACAATTTTGGTACTGAGGGTCTAGGCTGCTTTTATGTTTGCCCTGTGTAGCTTGGGTTTTTACATACGTTAAACAAGACAGATTGCATGAGCCAAAGTCGTTCCTCCTACAACCCAGCCTTAGTCAATCTATTTATTCCAGGGATGAACTGATTCACTGTGGTCAGTTGTTTTGGTTTTTTTCTACAGAAAGGTTTGTCTATTTCTATGTATGAAAGAGGGGTGAGTGAGACTAATTAAGCAACCCACTTAGTTTAAAATCTCTCTTCACACCTTCTGTTTGAACCTTTAAAACTATACGATTTACATTTAGCATAATTCATAAAAATGGTTAAATATCAATGTCACCATTTCATGATGATGAAAGTCAAAATTTGAGAAATTCATCATGCAATACTAAGAGTTTGCAGAAACTAGGATTTTTAAGGTCCAGACAACTCACAATAGTTTCACTATAGAGAAGTAACGTCCCATATGAACTTCCTACATTTTTTAATCAAAATGTGTTCCTATTGTTTTCGGTCATTCACTCTGCCAGAATTCATTTTTGAACCTAGGACATCATCAAAACATGGGCCTTTTCCTGAACACCTTGCAAAGGATGCAGAGGTCTTCCTTCTGTTACTTTCTACTCCAGAGATGAGAATATGAGCAGGAGGACAGTGTTTAGCCACAGAAGGAAGACTGAAACTTCTTATCTTCAGCACAGAATGATCATTTAGCAAACTTGCAAGTTTGTTACTGGAAAAAAAAATGTTATGCAGCAAATTTGTACAGAACTCAGGTAGTCTGGGACAACTAGAGCTGTACAAGTATTTCTGTAAAGTATTAGTTGCCCTTTTCAAACCTTACTGCAAAACATATCGTAATTTTGTAGGTCTTCAAAAAGTATTTGGCAGCTTATGTTCAGATGTTAGCATTAATTCCTTTCCAATGACTGCAGATCCAGGCTCAGCATAACTCCAGTGAAGGTTTACAGAGGCTTTAGGGTGGGATATAAGGAACTGCTTTATTCCAAGATGCGTTTTGGGCCCATTTCAAAAGAAGAACCAGAGGAAGCCTCATGGTTTGTTAAACATACAATACCAGCTACAGAGTCTGATAGCATCTTGTGTCCTGAAAGAAAACTTCTGTATTGAGTCAAGACTGCTTCATTCTGATCTTGAGGTGTTGTTTTTGGCATTTGGTAATTGCTGTTGTTTTAAATAAGGCAGTAGTCTAAATAGCCTTTTTTAGATCATACTTATCCAGCTGTAAACTTCATTTACATAAATTCTGGACCTAAGTAATTATTTGCTTTACTTATAGCAACACACTGCTGAAATAAAATGTAAGGTCAAGTTGATAGACTTTATGCAGCATCAGTTCAACAACTTCTGTATGTGCCACGCTCCACTGCATAGTCTTACCCAGAGCACAATGACGTTACACCCTGACACAGCTCTGAGGAATACTACAAAAGCTCATTTATATCGTGCTATTCCTAATAAGCTTTAGAGAATTCAAAACATCAAAGTTATTCCAAAAGAGCAGCCAGAGAATGTATTGTGTCACCGAGTCACAGGTTAAGAGGTGGAGATGGTATGTGTTATACCGTGTAACAGCAAGCAGGAGAATACATATTTGTCCCCTCCCTGGTTGATATGAAAGTGAGATTTCAGAGACTGGAAAAGTAACATTTTATTTGTTTTGTTGAGCTGCAGAAAATAAGGAATTTTTACATATTAGTGTGTGGGAACTATGGATCCATTGAATGGAACTTGATCCATTATCACATCCTGGATTGCATCTCCTTTTGCCCAATTATAGGATCAACATCTTAAATGAAACCTTTCCCTAACCACCTGCCAGATAGTGCAGTCGTGTAACGTGGGTCCATTCACTGAGATTTAGTCAGCAACTGAGACAGCCAGAACTGGCATGTGGACAGAGGAAGGACATCTTTCACCATTCAGTTCAGTTCACGTGTTATCTTGAAGAACACATTCTCTAATTCAGAAATGTAAAGAACTCTAAAAGCAGTTACCCTATTTTGCTCACTCTATATCTATTGGAAAGCTGTTGCTGGGATTTTTTTTCTAACTTCCATCTTAAATCCCTTGAAACCAGTCCTCACCCATACAGATATTGTCAGCACTGTTGTAAGAATAATTTTATTAATTATTCCTTGGAGGAGTTTAATCCCTTCATGTAGAATTTAATCCTTTTATGCAGCTGCAGGCAGCATATCCCCTCCGTGTAGTGAGGATAAACAAGTAATAGATCTTCTAGTTTCTTCTGAAGAGTTAAGAGCTCCTGGCTGGTCCCCCCGCAGCCCACGTGCCCTGAGTGCCAGCACTGTGCCAGCCACTATCAGTGAGCTCAGGGCCACCACCAGCCAGTTTCTGCCTTGGACACCCTGCTCTGCCCACTAACCCCATCGAAGCTCCTTAGGCTTCTCCTACCTCTGTAGGGACATTTCTGAGAGAAGCAGTTTAACCTGGAGTAAAATACTCTAAACTGCTACCAAAGGTAAATCAAGGTAAGTCTTCATAGGATAATTCTGAAATATATTAACTCACAATGAAGTCTTCATATTACATAGCATGAATCTGTGTTGTTGCCAAAAATTGGACAGTTTGTATAAAAAAAAACTCTTAGTCTGCTCAGATACAAATTATGGCATTCCTATTTTAAACCTTGATTTAGGGGTATTAAAAAGTTATTAAAAGTTAAAGACAACTTTGATCAAACTTGTGCTTGCTTCATTAACATTTGTTCTGCTACTGAGGGAAAGAAAGGAGCTCTTCTGAATTACTGTGTAAGTAGAGTTTTATTGAATTGGCTGCCTCAGAATGTGCTGGTTTTGGGGGGAGATTTTAACTGCACTATCTATTATGCCAAAGACAGGAACAGTTTAGAGTCTTATCCTCCACCTGTAAAAAAATTGTCCTCGCTTACACATTTATGATTTAACTGATGTGGTGGAGGAATTTTAATCCGTAAAATAGGCAATATACATGACTCAGTACAAATGCCAACCTTCTTTTTAGCAAGGCAAGATAGGTTTTGCACTTATCAGAAACATTTAAATCTGTTAAAAATGAGCTATATTCATTCTAATAGCTTTCCTTTTCCTGATCATATTTTAGTTGTTCTTAAATTTGTTTCATCTTCCTTACAACTTGTTACCATGTAAGAGAGTCTTATGACATGCATTTTCAAAATTCTTGCTCTACCTGAAATAAATGTGAAAGCTTGCAAACAGAAATAATATGTTTTCAAGACACTAATTTGTGTTTAAAAATCAATTCTAATTTAACCTGTTTATATTCTCATTTGGCTAAAGCTATTTTATGCCATTCTGATATGAAAAGCAAGCCTTCGGGCCATATAAAATAAATGAGAATTCAAGGCCATGCATAAGTGCTTTGCAGAATCAAGCCTCAATTACTAGACCATTACTGTACTATCATGATGCTGTAACACAGCCTTTAACAAACCCATCATAGTTGCTTCCAGACATCTGTGCTTAAATTCCAAACATTACAAGGTCATATGTTTAAAAAGTGATAAGAAATTAGCTTGTGTTTCAGTACTTTTAAATTTATAAATTAATAATACATTAATTAGATTATTTAAACAAATAAATAAAAAAGCAAACAAATAAGAACATTTTCCCTTTTAGCAGATGATCTCAGATACTTGCTATTAAGAGAATGTGACAATCTGAATGGAGGCTATTAGTGTTTCCACAAGTCACAAAGACTTTATATTTTAAGGTTAGGCAAGTTCAATAATGGAGAGTGGACTAATGGAGAAATACTGAGGGACTGTTCAGTACTTTTGTTATGCCATAAAGTAAGGAACATATTTAATTTTATGATTATATAAAGTTGTGCACTATGGACAGATGTAGGAATTTCTCCCCTTATCTGGAAGGACATTTGCTGAAAATGGCAGAACAGAAGAAACATATATGAAAGAACCACAAAGGATTTTGTGAACTAATACTATGCACCTGTGAAAAGGACAGGTATACATAGGAGACAAGGTGTTCTCCATAAGGATCAAGAATTAATAATGCTACAGTAAGAAACTCTGGTAAGGCCCTTATAGGAAAATACTATCTACAGAACCAAAAACTTCACACACTTGCTTGTGTGTGCAAATACAAGTACTAAAACTCCTGTGCACATGCAAACACACAGAGAATAACAGATACAAATGAAAACTAGGATCTTTCTCCCGTTTCTCCTTTTTCCTGAGGCGTGCCATAGAAAAGAAAATGGAAAATTTAGTAGAAAACAGAAATTAAAGAATTTCTGTGAAATATTTTCTCTTAACAATGAGTACTAAGGTATTTCTAGAGTATTATTTAGAGTATTTTATTTTTGTTTAATCTTAAAAATGTATAGGTCTGACAGGTATTTTCAATAAAACTACTTGATTTAAACTGATATTTTTTAAGTTATCTATTTTGGAATATATTTATTTTGGCCCTCAATATTATGTTGTACGATTTACATTAAAATGAATGCGTATAAGGACAACATGACCATTTTGCAATTTTTCTCTTTCAAAATGTCAGTTTATTCTATGTCTGCACTGTAATTGTACAAGTCTAACTACTGCACGCAAGTCTCAAAAGTCAAGCTTATTGCAGGAAGGCAATGGAAAGGAATTTAGTTGTTTCTGAAAGACAAAAAAACCCACGGCACCTCTGAAACCTGGTCGGGGCAACCCTTGGTATCAGTACAGGCTGGGGGATGAAGGGATTGAGAGCAGCCCTGCTGAGAAGGACTTGGGGGTACTGGTGGATGAAAAGCTGGACATGAGCCAGCAATGTGTGCTCACAGCCCAGAAGGCCAACCGTATCCTGGGCTGCATCCAAAGCAGCGTGGCCAGCAGGTCGAGGGAGGGGATTCTGCCCCTCTACCCTGCTCTGGTGAGACCCCACCTGGAGTCCTGCATCCAGCTCTTGAGCCCTCGGCACAGGAAAGACATGGACCTGATGGAGTGGGTCCAGAGGAGGCCACAGAAATGCTCAGAGGGATGGAACACCTCCCCTGTGAGAGTTGGGGTTGTTCAGCCTGGAGAAGAGAAGGCTTCAGGGAGACCTTCTTGCAGCCTTCCAGTCCTTAAAGCTGGCTTATAAGAAAGATGGGGACAGAATTTTTAGCAGGGCCTGTTGTGATAGGACAAGTGGTAATGGTTTTAAACTAAAAGAGGGTGGTTTTAAACTAAAAGAGGGTAGTTTTAAACTAGATCTAAGGAAGAAATTTTTGACAATGAGGGTGGTGAACCACTGGCACATGTTGCCCAGAGAGGTGGTAGATGCCCCATCCCTGGAAACATCCCAGGTCAAGTTGGATGGGTCTCTGAGCAACTTGGCCTAGTTGGAGATGTCCTTGCTCATTGCAGGAGCTTGGACTAGATGACCTTTATAGATCCCTTCCAACCCAGACCTATTCTATTCTATTCTATTCTATTCTATTCTATTCTATTCTATTCTATTCTATTCTATTCTATTCTATTCTATTCTATTCTATTCTATTCTATTCTATTCTAGTTCTGTTCTCCTCTCCTCTCCTCTCCTCTCCTCTCCTCTCCTCTCCTCTCCTCTCCTCTCCTCTCCTCTCCTCTCCTCTATTCTATGAAACCCACAGCTTTTTCTGCCCTTCTCCAGTGTGGACTCCAGGGCCATCAGAGAAAGGAATGAGGGAATAAGAGGGGCACAAACATTCTTCATTTGGCCAAGAAGAACCTGGTCTGAAGCTATCTTGCCTATTTTCCAAGTTGACCTCAATAAAACGAAGCAAGAGAAGGAAATAGGACTGTTGTCTATGAAAATGGGAGCTGTAAGACTGTCTTGAAGTGAATTATACAAGGTGATGGAGTCTCATTAGGCCCATCCTACAATATAGCCAACAGATTGTCTTTAGCTAACACATTTTTGATCAAAAATAGAGATATTTTAAGATAATGTTATTTCATATAGATTCCACTTTTTAGAACTAGAAAAGACTTTTGGTCATCTTTGGGTTTTTTTGCTTTAAACCCCAAAGATTTCAGTTTAGGTTTCAATTTATCTGGAAGTACAGAGAAGGGGACATATCTGTTTTTATATGGCTGTATCAATAGAAGCAGAAAATGTGATTTCTCTGATTAGGGGATAGCATTCTACTTCCATCAAAATCTCTGAGACGTTGGTCATTGGATTTCAATGGAGAAGAATCAAGTCCCTAAAAGACTGAAAGTAAAATAGCTCTTAATCAAGAATGCTTCATTTATTGTTTGCAGAAGCCTCATTATAGGGGCAAGGGAACAGCATGCTGCTTTCATTCCTTGCTTCCATCTGTACTTCTAGTTCTTGTGGGATTCTAGAACTTAGCGCAAGAGCTCATAGACAAAATAACAAAAGACCTGACTGCAAGTAAATATTGCATAGGGAAGTATTTCTCAATGTGAATAGTGTTGAAAGAATCAGTCCCAAAATATTTGCTGAAGGAAATATATGATGACAAGTAATGGCAAAACAAACAAAGATGCTCTGGGGAATGAGGTCACCTATGGCATGGGTGATAGTTATAATGTTATAAAGTTATATAGTTATAAAACAGATTAGTAGATCTTCAGCTGCTGAAAATCAATTCAAGTCCTTATAAGTTGAAGAGCTTATGCAGTAATTAAAAGGAAGCATAATAATTTCATGCATATAACCTAAATTCTTTTTTAAAAAAAGGACATTGCTTAAACAATTATGCCAGTCAACCTGCACCATTCAATATCCTCCCCTTGTCCACAAAATGAGACAGTGGGGCAGCAGTCTGAGGGTCAACACGGCAGAGAGAGGAGAACCCTGTAAGGAATCAAGCAGCGATGGGTTGGTAAAAAAAGAACTTGAAAGGAATATTCTGCAAGAATCTTCCCTCCATACTAGCTTCATGTGCATATAGCCTGCACTGCTTCACAATCCTGCGGCTCATTTGTTTTCCTGAAACAATCTTCCAGATATGAGTAGAGGACTGATTTTTTGTGAGACTCAGTTCAGTGGATTTCATTTGAATCATACACGTGGCTGGAGTGACCCTTTATTTCATGCTGACCTTAGTTTGTGAAGTCAAAAGAACATCTCCCCCAAACTCTCCTTTTTTACAATCATTTTATTCAAAAGAGGGGAAAAGCTATACTGTCTCTCTTGGCCAAATAATGCTAATGATAATGTGTAAATTTTGAAAAACAAATTAAACTCACCTTCAATTTACACCTATGTGGAAGAGTTCTACTGCTGCTGCTAGACATATGTCCTGTTTTTTGGTGGGACGGAGGGAGAAAAAGGAAAGTATTTCTTCAGTGTTTAACATGTACTTTGTAAACAGGCTAAATTGCTTGTATTTTGTCTTCCTGTTTCATAATTCTTCTGCATTTGTATTCAAAAACAACTCTTCAATGTCTTAGCAGGGGTAAGATTTTGTCTTAAAATATTAATAAGGGAAAAACACATATTCCAAAGGAAGGTGCAGGTAACTTTACATCACTTCTAATATAACAATATAATGAAACCATTTGTTAATAATATTAAAATGAACGCAATCGAACCCAATGATGACTGAAAATGGCCTCAAGCAGAGCTCAAATATTGATTCAGTGGGAAGTTATACGCTCTCTATTATTAAATCTTTCAATAGCAGCTGAAAACAGTTACTGCTTTGGTAAATTAACCCAGGCAGGATGAGCACGACCAAAAAAACCCTGGGAAAAAAAAAAAAAAAGGCAAAAATACTGACTTGCTTCCTATAGTGAAGTATAATTTAAATAAAAGATTCATCCTTTTACTACTTTATCATATTGAGAATACATTCTTCTGACTAAGTGAAAAAGAAGTCTAAATCAAAAATTCTAACCTTTAAAGGCCCCTTTCCCAAAGGCAAGCTTGGATTTCTCAGTTGATCTACATTACAGCAAGATTGGCAGAAGATCTGTTTGCACTGGCAGAAGAACTAGTGATATTTTTTGCTAACTTTTGTTTGAGCTATGTCAGAACAACTGGTTCCTTGCTGGCATACCATTGTCAAGACAAGAGGTTTGCAGAAAAGTGATCTGGCTTTTATGCTAAGAGAATTTTAAAGTGATAACTGGACTACTGCACTGCACTGCAAGGTATGTGTGCACATTTTCACCCCAAAGGAGATGTGAATGTGACTGAATGCAAGCAATCATTCAGAAGATGAGTACAATAGATCCATAAATCAATGTTCTTCCTACAACTTAGATTATGTCAGACAAACAGTGTTTCTTATCCCATTAGTTTGGTTGGTTTTTTTCTTGTTTTGCTTTGCTTTTTAGAAGTCTAAATTCTGCTGAACCCTTGTAAAGTCCTGGTTTGTGTGAATCTCTTGGAGCAAGGAGTTGCACAAGAAAGATTTAATGTGGGGTGAAATAGAATTTATGTTCCATTACTTTGTATTTCTCATATTTCTATTTCAATGCATGTTCTTTTTTATTACTGTTACAAGGAAAGATCACACCATTTCCAACTCTGTATTACCTATACTATTGATTACTTTGTGTATCTTCACACAAGTTCCCCTTACTAGTCTTCTGTGCAAAGCACGCAAGGCAGATTAGAGAGTTTTTCTTTAACTCAGCTTTTCCAAAGCACTCCTGTGAAATTATTGTTGGTTGTTTCCAACTGCGGTCATTTCTGCTACAGTATTACGGACTCTTCTAGTCAATAAAGTTGTTCACAAATTTTACAGAGACACAAATGAACAACCATGTTTCCAAAACAGTTTCTATCAGTTCTTTAATTAAAACTAAACTCTATAGTCCTTTCAGCTTATTAAATGGTATTCATGTTTTAATACCGTCCTACAGCATATCCACTCAGTAATTTTCTTGAGAAACTGAATAGAAACAAAAACATAGAGGGGTTATTTACATACTGTGCATTAAATATTGAACACATTCTTATTTACTTTGTCAGTTTGATTAAACGGTGGCTGTCATCTCTCTGCTAGACAGAAAACCTTGGCATCCTAACTTGAAAAATATGTTCATCATAAGTGGACAAATAAATCATTTAAAGTCAGATTCTTACAGACCCTAGAGCTGATGGAGTGAATGTTTGCAATCATCCTCAGATGCCTGTTCTTTTTTTGGGAAAGATGTTGCTAAATGCAAAAAAATACAAAACAGTTCTGCATTCTGCTGAGGAAATAAAATTGATGGGCTCTCTGGCATGCTGTATCTAAAGACTTGAAGAAATAAGGGCAGCAACAGTAGACTGATTTCAAAATGTATGTTAAATACTAATTTGTGTCAGGATATTTTATCTTCTCATTCTCCTGCTCCCCATAATCTTTTTTCACAGCATGCTCACACAGCAGAAGACAATAATTAAGCTACTGTGCATTGTCTGTCACTGGCACACATTAGAAAATTATGAAATAAGACTGAAGAATAGCCAAAATTAACTTTTAGAAACTCAGTTTTTGCATTAATTTTCTGTGAATTTAGGTCATTTAAAAGGTGACATTTTATTAAGGCCAGACAGAGAACAGTAATTTTTCTTTTACAAAGGATTCAGAAGTTTTGGAATTTGTTTTCTTCCCAACTTGAAACAGATGTATTTTTTTTTCTCTGAAAAAGCAATCTGATATTGAATATGTATTTTTAAAATCAACCCAATTTCATAATTTGAAAATAAATTATTTTTGATACATTGAAAAATAACCAGAGACCCTCAACAAAGAAGTTTACCAGCTTGTGCCCTCAGAACTTCTTAGACTACAGTATTTTTAACTCAAGCAGACTGCTCCAAGAGATATATGTTAGAAGTTCTGGGTTCCCCAGCTGAGCCTAAGTATTTCTGGAAAAATATCCCAGAATAATAAATCATGGAAGTCCAGGGAGGAAAATAACAAAGTCTATTTAAGAAGAAGTGAAATAGGCGAATGGACTTGTTGATTATTTCCCTAAAAGGGTCTTGTCAACATTTCTTTTTACTTTCAAACTGGGATTTTGGTAGGAAACCCACATCTGTCTGGGAAAGAGGAGCAGTGTCCTTCCTGCTAGGCTTTGGGCAAGCTAACAGCTTCAGTACTGCTTTTGCTGGTGGCTGGACTTGGTTGGTGTTCCTGCTACAGTAATTCCGATAATATGCAACTCAGGTCCTGGGTTACAACAATATAAAGGTATTTCCATTATAATCTCCACCCCTGGAGACCATATAGACCAGACCATTGGGTTTAACATTGCAATGAACTCCTCCCCTTAGTCCTGCTCCAGCTTGCAGACTGCAGTCTCTTAGGGTTGTACCTGCTCCAAGTGGAGCCTTATCTATGAGCCATAGTCTTTTCACGGTCATACCTGCTGTGGCATAGACTTATCGACAGCCACAGTCACTCTGAGGTGCACCTTTTCCAGTGGTCTTATCCATGGGCCACAATGCCGTCAGAAGTATACCTGCTCCGGCATGGCTTTACTCACAGCCACAGTCCCTTCAGAAGTAAACCTGCTCCAACATGGCCTTGCCCATTGCTGCAGTCCATCTAGGGGAGTACATGCTCTGCGTGGCCACATGCATTGAGGTGCTCCAACATGACCTCATGCACAGCCACTGATGTTTCATGGTGTATCTGCTGCAGCATGGACTTATCCACAGCCACAGGTGCTTTGAGGTCTACCTTCTCCATAATGGACTTATCCTTGGGCCACAATCCTTTCAGACATACACCTGCTGTGGCACAGACATAACCATGGCCACAGATACTTCAAGACAGTGAACTTATGCATGGTCACAGATGCTTCGGGGTGTCCTGCTCCCACATGTCTCATCCACAGGTCACAGCTCCCGTTGACTCGAGTTCACACTGGAGTTCCAGCCTGGCTAGTAGAGCAGCACAGTAACAGCAGTGGTGCCCTGGCCATCTGCCAGCCCAGGCGCATCATCATTGCTGTTATCAAAATGTTCCCAGGCGCTGTAGAGGAGAATGATAAGAGGTGCAGCCGCATAGCAAGCAGTGAAAGCAAAAAGCAGCCACTAACAAGCACTCTAATATACAGTAAGGCAAGCAAGCGCCATGCCAAGCACCAAAGCCTGACAATTAATAGCTAAATAGCACAAGTATTCTGTAAAGATAATTTACAGTCCCTCATTACCAGAAGGAAAGGTTGACATCTAGGATTTCTAAATGAAACGAGCCTTTGAAAAGAAATTTTTGAACCATGGGAGTGACTTAGCATTGTGGATGCTCTTCCTGGTTTCCAGGATGAGAGGCATTTGTTTGTATTTGTGCTTAGCACTGGAGAAGACAACGTGAAGATGGAGGGTGTGTAGTTTAGGCTGTCAAATGTGCTGTGCTGTAGGAACCTGAAGTACAAACAGTTTCCCCTTGAGTGTAGCAGTGGGTAATGACAGCAGTTTGAGCTGTTACAATACCACAATGTTAAAGATTTATCTGGGCCTTGATTTCAGTGTGCGAGCACGGAAGCATCTCCTTTTGTTTCTCCTTTTGTCTCCGTAGCTTATTTGTAAGTATTATAGATAATCGCCAAACAAGATGCCAAACTCTTAGCTCATTGTCTGCGTTCATTGTTCCATAATTACATATGAAAGCTAAGCTCATGGTTAGAGACTGCAATACTCTGTTATCAGCGCGACAAAACACAGGAGGGAGATTTATAGCATGCATGGTGTTACAAATTACCTATACATGAAAGGAAGTAGAAATAGCTTATAATGGGACTAGCTATTAAGCATACAGCTATTCTTTCATAGCTAGATTCTTTTACAGGGCTATCCACCACAGTTCAAAGCCACCATCCACCACAGTTCAAAGCCACCATCCACCAGTCCATTAGTTACTTTCACATTTGTCCTATGTTCATGCTCTTTTCTCTCTCCTGAGAAAAGTATGAGCAGTGCATGTTTTGTTTTCGTATTTTAATTGCCTTAGGGAAAGAATCTGCCATAGATACAAAAACATTTGAATTCATCTTTCTCCAACTGTTCTTGGAAAAGAAATTATCATGTTTATACAATACCGGACAGATTTGGCAACTGTTACATGGATGGTGCCTTCCCACAGATCATACAGTGCCTCGATCTATTAATGACCTAAACTCCATGCAGCAGTGCCCTTGGAAAACTTCTGTTGCTAGCAAATGTTGAATCAGAAACACTCCCAAAACAAATCTGGTGTAGATTATCTTAATTACCTAAAGCTTCTAGGAGCTTGAGGATTTGCAATGAAGTATTTACAAAAGCTGAAAATCAAGAACTAAGTAAAAAATGAACACATCTTCCAGTCTGAGCAATGAACAAGTCTTGGTCATTTAAGTCTCATGTATGTTTGGCTAACAAGGATGTTAACATAGTGTATATGTATCAGGCTCACACAGAGTGATTTACTTTTTAGTATATTCAATAAAAGTTCCAGGATCAAATCCTCGTTTCCTGAACTCAAGAAGAGTTTTAATATTTAATTTAATGGTCATAAGCATTCTTTTCCAGGATCCACATCATTTCTCAATAACCTTCCATTCAATACTTATGCCGTTTCTATTGATTTTAATAAAAGGACTTTTTCCATTTCCTTAATAAACTAAAATATGTACCAATATCACATAACTCCCCCAGTATCTATGTTGAATGTTTATATTGTCTAAATCTACATATATGCTGCAACTCATTGTGTCTCTTTCTACAGCTGGCGATGCTTGGAGACCCAGCATGCTAAAACAAGTTGGAGTTCCATTTTAACCATAACATGGACAGACTGTGGGACATCTTCCCAGCTAAAATCAGTTCCATGAATGGGGATCATAACTGGCACAGAGAAGGCAAATATGAAATTTTATTTCCCTTACTTCTAGTGTAATGAGAAGCAGTATAACGACAAACAGAAGAGAAGGATCACTCATGTATCCATCTGGGATGTGCAACCGAAGGAAAGATCTCTCAGTTAAATAGGTACCCATCAGCTGACGTGATACAATCAGGTTGCTTTTTTTTTTCCTTGTGAGAACACTACAATTACCATACTTTCAGTTGTGTAATCTGTGTCTTAATACCTATCTTCCCTCAAAAGTATTAGTCCATGAAAAAGAGTTAAAAAATCCTGCAAGATCAGGTTATCATTCTCTCATAAACCTTATCAGATTCTGGGTAGATAGCTCCAAATAAATGGAGTGGGGAAAAGAAAGTTAAATTTATGGGATCAGAGGGAAAGAAATTATTAAGAAGAGGTATTTGGAATAAAAATTCCATTGTAATGTTTCACTCCATAGCCTACACTTAAGTAAAATCATGGGGCAAAGAGGCAGGTTAACCTACAGGAAAATAATAATAATCAGTGGTGTGGGGAATATTGTGTTGGGCTTGTTGGACCATTTGGGGGTTTTTTGTATTGTAGAGGCGACTAATGGGGTGGTTATCTTTCTATCTGAACAATATTTCATGGAAGAAAAAGAGGGGTTTGGAATATGTGCATTTTCTGAATTGGCCTCTATCATGCACTTTAATTGTCACTGTATTTCTCTGACAGTCATGCCCTATCTTTGTGAATGACAAAGGCCATTAGTCGAACGACCGTAACAATTCATTACCATAATTAAGGAGACTATTTAATATGTCAAAGTCTACATTTTCTAATAGATCTAATTAACATAGTATTTTGCATTCCTTGAAAATTCAGTGTCCCTCCAGCACAAGGTAGCTGACCCAACCAAAAGATGAAGGATTTCCTCATACTAATTTTTGAATAGTCACAAAAATAACCTTAATAGCCCACTCCATCCCTCACTGCCTATCCATTAGTACTGCTTTTCTCTCCTCTGACACCTTTTTTTGGAACAATGGGGAAGTAAGAAATCAGTACGCTACCCTGGAGAGTAGAGTATTTCTTCTTATCCACTAGGATTTGTACATATCATGGATATCTGTTGCACTCTTCCTCTCCTAAACAGCAAGTGCCACAGTCCTAACCTGATCATTATGAATTTTTCAACCCACACACCTACCCTCACTTACCATGAAGATCCTCCATGAATCTCCTGCTCCTATAGTCAGGATTCAACTTCTGTCTTGATACTTGTGAATATTTATACAAACAAATGTACATGTATTACGTTTGTGTGTTTGCGTAGTTTATGGCACAGCTGAAGTTGAAGGAAGCTTTAAAACAGACACCAGAAAAAATCTTTAGGTCTGAAAAATCCAAAGTCAAAATATGTTTGTTTATTTTATATACATATGTTATTTTAACCAATCTCCTGATTTTGACATTGAAGTACTTTAAGTGAAGAATACCGAACTCTGAATATGTCTGCACTGGCCTCCTGTTGCAGTGTGACCAGAACACTTACAAAATCCTTTGTACTACCAAAAGGCCTAGCTAGCATCCGCCTCATGCCTTTGTGCAAACACCTGACTATATCTTTATTTCACAGTCCTCTGAGCTGATGCTCATCCACAAATTGAAGGTGTTTATGATGAAAAACACTTTGCATTTCTATAGTGCTCCCCATCTGGTGATCTCAAAATGCAGCAAAACATTAATTAAGCCTCAGAAGTTATTGGAGTATAATGAGGCTAAATGTATTTCCTTAGTTATGAATGTCCTTTATTTCATACTCAGATGTGGATGGGTCCACTTAAGCTAATATTTTAGACATATTTTTCCCGCATTCCATTCTTGAAGAACCTCTTTTTGGTCTATATAAATGCATCAGTTTGTATGTAATTTCGTAAGAGAAACATTAACAGCAGAGGGAAAGTTTATTTTCTTTCTTACAGAAGGGGGACTTCCCAATCGCCTCCTTCACAACCCCAGTTTTATTGATACCGTCTAAGTCCTTTTACCCTTTCTACATTGGTTAGAAACATGCTTCCCCTTCATCTTTGGCATCTACTGAAAAAAAAGATTTTATTCACAGCACTGAAGAAGTAAATGAGAAAGTAATAACCATTACACAAACCAGTCTAGCCCACATTTCACCCAGAAGGTTTATGCCAGGAGCTGCCCATCCAAAGCACAGTCTCACATGCATGTAAATCTGCAATCTGTTAAAAATTGAATTCTCTTTCCTTTGAAAATTGTAACTACTTGGAAATATTACTTAAATGACTTAGAAATGCTTATAAAATGATTCACTGACTGTAAAAAATTATTAAGTAAGGGCTGATATGGAGCGCCCAGCATGAAACAGTTCAAACATCCAATCCGAAGGGGAAGAAACAAGATCAAAATGCCTGGAAGTGTTCAACTCCCTGACAAACCCAGGCCCTGTCCAGAAAACAGGGTCTTCTCAAGCTCAGGGCTTGAAATATTTGCACCCATGTGGCAGGTATCAACCACTTCCAAGTTTCATACCCAATTTTGGGGAAGTTGGTTTTGATTTTTTTTTCTTCTGTAAACCTAAGCCAAGTTTTCTCAATTTGAGCCAAAAATTTACCTGAAAGCCTGCACTGGCACTCTTACAAAAGGGTCTTGAAAGGACAGCAATATCAAAGAAGCTTCAGGTCACCTCTATTTTGTCAATTTATACCAATTCACCAAGAAACACTGCACATAACAGGGTCTATTTGCTCTGTCAGTTAGCAGATAAGACATTGGCTGGGATACTGAAGGTGATCCTTGGGCTTATTGATAGAGATCACACAGGCTTAGTTCAGGGACTCCAGCCAACTTTAAGTGACAGAAAAGCTCTCAACACTATCCACTCAACACAATCCTTTAAAAAACTGTGTGGGTCTTCCTATTGTCTGTGATGAATACATTGGGATTTTGAACATAAACAACAAAAATGAGTTGAGTTTTAAAAAGGGTAAGTCTCAGATGCTGAATGACAGTGGAATCAGATCCTAACACAACAACAGCAACAGCTAAACTTGGGTCTCAATGGTTCTGTTTAAATAAGGATCACTGGTAGGGCAATGTTTAAAGTTTAGAACACAGAGAAATAAAAGCAGGGGTATTTCACTGGCATATTTCAGGGAACAGAATAGATTAAACCAGCTGTTTATTACTTTTTATATGCTTGAGGGAGAGTTCATGTGGAAAAAGATTGGGGAAGGAGGAAAGGCAGAAAGATGTTATGGGGAGAAGTTATACCTTACCAGTACTAGGAGAAAAAAGGAGGCTGTGGTACCTTTGAAAATATTCAGATAAAGGCAATCTTTTTGCAAGACTCACTTCTTTTGTGTGGATAAAGCCAATGCTCAGCTGCCCCTTCCACTAGTCCACTTATTAGTGTGTCATGCTTTAGTATTTTAATTTTTTACTGTGATGGACATAAGGGCATAATTCATCTACAAGAAAGGTAAACAGAAGGATGGCACATATTTTTCAAGAAGATAATAAACATTATTAGAGAAAAAATGAGGATGTGGTATGTAAGTATCAGTACCACATCATGGAAATCTTACTGTGTAAACAGAGGGATCTGCTTCAAACACAGGATGTCCTGTTAATGACTGTATGTAATGACACTGTGTGCGCCCGTGATGTGCTTCATAGCTTTGTGAGTCCCTCAGGTGTGTAATGACAATTCACCCTTGAGATCTTGGCTTGGAGGAGTCATTCAGGTCTTTCTCTTCATTTGCATATACAGAACAAGGTACGTTCTTTCTTCATGTCCATTGCCCTCTGGATTTGCTCTGTAAATGTGTGCCATGCACACTGACAATGTTCTTTATGTCTTTATCTAAAGCCTATGCTCAGCATATCAGAGCTCACTGCAGGGAAGAGAGTGGACATTGTGTTTGCATATCTCTACTGAGTCACAGATTTTCTTCTTCCTATGGGTCCTCATCTCCTTCACACAGGCCTGGTGTCTCCTTTGCAGTAAACCATCTCCATTCAGAAGTCACCACAGCTTTACCAAATCTGTCCTAGCCCGGTTGAACAGAGGTTTGTGAGGGGCCTGTTGTTCCCTCACGTTCCTGGGCACAGAGTACAAGTAAGCTGTGATGGGGTGTCGGAACCGGACCTGTACCATCCTCTTCATCCTGCTCCTCCTTCATGCAGGAAACTGGACCACCTGTGTGTCCTGTTGGCCTGCAGGCCAGCAGAGGGAACAGCTTCCCCCAAAATTCAGTGCACCAGCTGTGTGAGGAGTAAATTTCCATCAGCAAGCTCAGAGGTGTGAGATGTGTCAGTATTTATCCAGAATAACAGCAAAGACTTGCAACCTTTGACAAACTTTTCAGGGGTTTTTGGGGTTTTTTTAAGGAATAAGTGATAGGGAAGAGGTATGAGGCAGATAGACTTTTAAATTACAAATGTATTACTAGATTACACTCTGACGTAAAGCATAGTGTATGTATTGCAGAGAAGAAGCCTGATAGAGGAGAGGGAGAGAAAAAAAAGTCCTTTCTTTGAACTGGTGGTAATTTAACAGCAGATTGAATTTTCAAGGAAATTTCTGTGAAGAAGGACTTGAAACTGCCCTTCTCTTGTGATGGGAGCAGATGTTCTGTAGGAGCTAGAGTGGACTATTTGCTCTGCCGAATCCTCTAGAAGTCATCATTGCTCCTTCCCATCTTTACAGTCCCACATTAAAGATCAGGGATAACTGGAAGTCATGGGGTAGGTACAGGGTTCTGGAATTATCAAGTGAACAATGTTAGTAATTTTACAAATAGCTAGAATTTGCTTTAAAAAAAAAGGCAGTCTATTATTTTTATTTTAATTTCTCTATATAAAGGCAAATGCTGAGATGCAGTGTTGACATTCCACGAGTCAGAACATACAAAAAGGCTTAAAAAGGAAAACCACAATCTGTTTAGAGATCTCTGCCCTTGCTGCTGAGTCCTCTCTGCCAAGCAAAGAAATATGATAACCAGAAGACTGATGACTATCACCTACTGATAGCAAAGTTACTTTAGCCCACTAAAGGAGATTTTACTAGAAGATTCAACTGAGATTAGCATATGCTCCTTTGTGTGAAAGATTTCCTTTTGGTATACAGCCCTCCCATGCATTTTTCTACAGTCTCATATTTTCATATTAATCAATGCTAGCTCAGGAGAGTTGCCCAGTGAATCTTACACTATTCCCTTTCTAGGGCAGGCAAATGCAATCCCAGGGATTATGCAGATAGAAATTAGTTGAGATTAGGACTATACACAGTAATGAAGGAAGAAAAAGCAAAAGAAAGTCAATCCATGAAGCAATGGATTATGAATGGAGTGAAGGACATTTCAAGGTCCTGTCTCTTTCTGTTCCCTCTTTTTCCCATTCCTGCATCTGAAATTCCTCTGTAGATCCTGGGTTTGAATAATTTGTACCTTAGAAAACAAAATATGAGATTTTTAGAAAATATTGCAAACTTTTCTCATTAGCATCTCTTTTACACCTTTCTGTTTACCTCTGTTAAGTAGTAAAACCATCAAATGATGTTAATCCAATATTCATTTTAAAAATCCCTTGTTCCCACATAAATCCATGGTAACTGAAGCCTTCTTCATTAAGCTGTGAGTTTCCATATGCATGGAGTTAAAATTTGTTATATATCTTGTTTAATGTCCACAAAATAGATGATGGCTCTGTTCATTTTAAGTTAAAATTTGAACATCTGTTAAAGGAATCCACAAAGAGAACTAAATACAAATTCCAGGCTTTTTTTCCACTCTAGTAAAAATGGATAAATATTTCATTTTTTGCTACACTTTACGTCAGCAAACACCTGCCTTTATCTTATAGATTACATTGCTAGAGGTCAATGCTAACCAGGCAAGAATAAGATATAAAGAAGAACCTGTGTTTTTCTAATGAAAGTTCACCACTTGATTATTGCTGGAATATCTTAGAATTTGTAATTATTATCTTTGTCATTTCCACCTCACAGGGAACTTCACATACCCTTTAAGTGGTTCTTTTTCGTTCTAGGATCACTTCAGAAGTGCCCACGAGTTGGCATCATCATATTGTCTAATTGCTGCAACTATTCTAGTCTGTTTGTGCCTTCCTGTCAAGAAGACAAGCTGTTTTATTTCTTTCCTCTTTGAGGATATCATAACATGAGGAGAAAAACACAAGGCATAATGAGACAGAATTATGTTATAAACCCTCAGAGGGAAATACATTTTCACAAAAATCTTGGCACAGAACTTTGCAGAATGACCTAGTTGGTAAGTGGCAAGAGACAAAAAGTTAAGTAGCATAGTTTAAACAAAATCCTACCCTAAGGAACAGTAAACTGAGAAAAAACTTGCATTGATCGCTTAAGCATTATCCCTTTCACAATATTTCTCATGTCTTTCACGCAGATATCTTTAAATTATGGAATGTCTGATTTCATTTTCCAGTGTCCAGTATAAGATTATAATCCACTATCTCTTTGTGGCTTATTTCATGTTCGTATATGTGCCAACACAGGAGAACCAGCCTTCCCAAAATATATTTAAAAAGAAAATCATAGTAATAATAAAATGTCTCATAAAGTCTAAAGGTACTTTTCAGTAAGTAATTTAAATACTTTCAGTCATATAGCTGTATCCCAAGTAATGATGGTGTTTTCATTATACCTATTGCCACAAATTTATTGCTGAATTGTAATTTGACTTCTGCAATGAGACTGTGCAGAAAATGATATCCCACAAATATTCTGCAGGCTGCTTGAAATGCATTTTTAAAATGTCTTTTAAAATAAAAGTGTATTTGGGTTAATTAACCTGTAGGCAACAGAACAATGGGGGGAAATACAGACACTTCCAATATTTTTCTTATAAGTACCTTTTCAATATGAAAAGCATGAGGGCTTCACTCTCCAATATCTATAAAAGTCAGTTGGAAAAAGAAAATCAAATATAAGTGCATGATAAAGTGAAGAAAATAAAGGCTGCTTACTTACATGAAGCACTCAGAAAAAGCTCGGAGACACAGCCTGTGTAATATTCCTCCTGGAGGTTCCCATTCTGCTCCTCATAAATGCAGTGGCAAAACTAATGATTTGAAGATCACCAGGGTATAATCACAACATTAAAAAAAACCCAACTCTGTAGGTGGACAACAAGAAAAACAGACTTCCAAAAATCCAGGAGACATTGAGGCATACATCTTCTAGTGACATTGAGGCATACATCTTCCAGGGACTTCCAGTGAGAATTTTGGACATAGCTACCCTTGGAAACTTTGGAAATCTATGCTGTAGAAAGTATTTGATGCCTGCAGACAGCATTTACTGTCCTTGATGTCTGTTTTACTTGCACTTTTAATCATGCCAGCAGGCATGCACTGAATATACAAGATGAGTCTTCTGAATACAGCTTCTCTGTCCTGTCTGAATCTGGGAGTTACTCATCACTCGATGATCACCAGGCTCTGCTTTCAGCCACCTTACTTGGTGATCCAGTGGTCTTTATGGTACTAGCAGCTCTTGGGCATGACACTAAATGCACATCAAACGTCTCTGATTTACACCAGAGCGGGATCTGTCTCTAACTTTCTGTTTTAACTGGAGCCTTTATGTCTAATGTTCAAGAGCATATTTCAGTCCATATATAAGTTTAACCTTTTGTCTTTCATGTACGTATTTATAAATATGTGTTAAGGATATTTACCGTCACTAATATCCCAGTCCTCCCCCGCACACCTGGGCAATGTTTAAGCTAGAAAAAGTCCCTGGGAACTGCCTTGTTGTCGTTGTTTGTTTTTTTTTAACTTTTATCCAGTCTTAATGCTGTTCTGGATCTTACACTCCACAAACCATTGTCCATGCATAGTTCAGGGATTAGTGCATGCCATCAGTCATCTTCTAGTCCTGTAAAATGTCCCTTTGGCATGATACTAGTAAAAATTCAGCTGTTTTTAATGGTTAAAGTGACTAACAAGGAAAGTTGGTATTTTATATGATTTTTAAAAAGCTCTAAAAAAGTATTTAATTATTTATATAGAAGAAATTGATTGTTGCATTCTTTTCCACAGTTTTGCTTTCATCTTAGATTAGATGGATTGTACCCTTAGATGGTACAAGGATAAGGTCTCCTTCTGCTCAGTATCCAACAAAGCAGATGCCAACCAGGTCCTCTGGATGTTACTGCATATATGAATTAGCTAACAGTACAAAGAACTTATTGTGTATGTGCTCAAACTGTACATCCACTTTGATCTGAGGCTTAGAATGACTATGCATGATAGAGCCACCACCAAATGGATTTCTATCAAAGTTAACACTTGCTCTCTTGTCTTAAGCACAAGTCTGCACAGGTCAAAAATTAATTATCTCTCACAGAATATATAATTCAAAATAACATTGAGAGAGGGAGGGTAATTACCAAATCCACTAAGTTGTTTAGTTTTCTAACTTATGGTTAGATAAACTTAAGTCTCATAGAACTGATTGCCTTTGAACTGCTGGAGGTCACCAAGGAAGTCTATGGCAGAACAAAGCTTTGACTGAAGACTGAGTGAGTTGTTCAGTCAAAAACTATTTGTCTTTATTCCATATTTGATATCGAGGTTGTTCTTGAGGTCTAAAAAAAATGGAGAAATAAGGGCCAAAGGAAATTGAATTTTTCTTCTGAAAGTGATAAAAGTCTTCATTTTGATAGGGGAACAAAACATTTGAAAACAAAAATCCAGAAGACACTCTAGAAGATATTTGACCAAGGATGCTTTCACCAAGGAATATGCCAAAGGGTTATATATCTATAAAAGCATATTTCAATGATTTTTAGAATAATTTCCTTTTTCATGCATACATATTTTCAGAAGGAGGAAGGCAAGCAGAATTTACACTTTATTTACAGAAGGTGTTATTGTTAATTTTAAAATTATTTAAAGTGATAAGCTAAAGGTAATTGCTTTAGCAGACACCATCTAGCAGTTTATTGAAGGAAGCATTCACATGACTGTGGATCTCTTTAAGTGAGACATTTCCATCTTTGCCACTTCAATCTTGGTTTTCTTCTGAAATTGTCTCAAAGTTTTCATTATTTTGAAATAAAGGTTGATACAGTAATGTATCTCTGAGATCATCCCTATCAGAATCAGCATCAATGGCTGAGGTATTGCATATTCTAATTCAACATTTATAAAATGTTGGTAACTGCTGTTGAATAACCATGCTCATAATAGGCACAGTCATTTCCAGATGGGGTCTGTGACAAACAGCGTACATGAGTTTATTCCACCATTGCTTGCTTTTTATCAGAGTTCGCATATTTCTTTTACACCGGTGAAGGAAAACTGAGGTGGAATTTCTTGGCTGCAGAAGTTTTTTCTTTCCTGCGTGTCCTGGTTTTGGCTGAGATGGAGTCAATTTTCTTCCTGATAGCTGGTATAAGTGCTGTGGTTTGGATTTGAGGTGAAAATAATGTTGATAACATACTGATGTTTTTAGTTGTAGCTAAACAGTTAAGGACTGTCCAGTTTCTCATGCTCTGCCCTGCCAGCAAGAAGGCTGGGGGTGCACGGGAAGCTGGGAGGGGGCATGGCCAGGACAGCTGACCCAGGCTGGCCAGAGGGATATACCATACCATACAATATCATGCTCAGTATATAAACTGGAGGAGTTGGCCAGGGAAGAACCGCAGCTTGGGAACTAACTGGGCATTGGTCAGCGGGTGGTGAGCAATTGTGCTGTGCATCACTTGCTTTGTATATTCCTTTATTATTATTATTAATATTATTATTTTTGTTTCCTTTCCTGTTAAACTGTCTTTATCTCAACCCATGAGTTCTACCTTTTTATTTTCTTCTGATTCTCTCCCCCATCCTTCTGGTGGGGAGAGGGTGGGCAAATGGCTGTGTGGTAGTTTTAGCTACCTGCCAGATTAAACGGCAACACTGGGGCAAGGGGTTAATTGCAAGGGCAGGAACAAAACCTGCTCTGCACAGAAACTTCCAGATATAAAGCTATGGCAGGGAAGCAAAGAAAAACAGAAAGTCTTGTCCAGAACGTGCAAGTCTACAGCTTGCCAGAAGACTAGGGGACAAACACACAGACAGGTCTCAGGTCATGGGAAAAAACATGTCCCAGCCATCAGAAGGCACCATGTAGAATTGGCTGCAATGCAGAAACCAAGGTTTTGAATGATACAAAACCTCGTAGAAGGAAACCCCCTTGGACATGCCGAGTGAGGGAAGATTGATTTATAATCAATTTTTTAATTTCTATTCTGTCTTTTTCATTCACTGATAGTTTTAAATATTCCAGTTTAACGGCCTAATAAATCCAGGTTTTTAAGTGATAGTACCTGTCTGTTTTCTCTGATGAAGCCCCTGTAAGGAAAAGACTGAGGCAAAGCTTTGCCACCTTTCACATTTATCCCATAACTATGTATCAGTCTTCTGGAAGAAGCAGTATGTTAGTCATTTATTACCTAGAGTAAGCTTTAAAAACTTTTCTTGATTGGAGAATGGTTCAGGTGAGAACAGTAACTACCTACTGTCACTGTTAAACTACAGCATGTATCTCTCTCTCTTGCAAAATAGAAAATATCTGTAACTTTCCTAATGATAAGGATAGAGAGGCACTAGAAAAGATTACCAAAGGCATTTGTACAACCTCTGTCATATAAGCTTTTAAAAACATGATAGACAAGTGACTGTTAACAATATTTTTGGTATAAATGACCCTGCTTTGGGCAAAGAATAGACTAGATGATATCCCAGGATGCTGTTCCTTCCTATTTCTTCTTACGAGTCATTCCAAAAGATCGACACACATCTGTATACAAACCCTCCTTCAGAATACTTTTCTCAGTATGACTTATGTAGAAAAAGCTAGTCTAAAATAGCTGAAATAAGGAAGTTGTACATAAGCTATTTATCATTTAGCTTACTCAAAAATCCAAGATACAAATAGGATAAAAGACCCACAGATAATTAACCTTCAGGAGAGCATAAAAAAGGCCAAGGACAGTATTACTGAAAATACACAGGATTCTTAATTCCTCCAATTATTCCTCCAATTTCTCCAATGATCCAGGTCAATATGGATCATTCTACAGCTTTTCCAATCTTCATTAAGAGGATGAAATACATGATGCAGTATTTAGAGGAGTCCTTATTCTGTGAAATATCCTATTGTTTCTCTAGCTTAGTCTTATCGCCTCGTACTCAACTATTAAAAATTAAAAATCCTGTGGGTGAACTCCCCCCTCCCATATGCATATTGTTTTCACAAAGCTTTTCCATAATCTCTGAACTCTTTTGGTATCAGCCCCATGACAGATAACCAGCTTCCACAGAGATTTCTTCTTAGCTAAGATCATAGAGCTTAAGTTTGTCATACCCTACATAACTAAGCCTTCCAGTTAAAGTATATTTATAAAGCTTGCAGCAGACTAGATTCTTTCTTGTATTGTCAACAGACTTATTAAACATGAACTTCTATTTCTTTTGCAGGGGAAGGCTGGGAAGTCACATGTGATGTACTTTGTCCTTAAAAATAATCATACCATCTTCTTAGCATCAGCAGTGTATGAAGGAGGAATTGTATTTTGTATAGCTTTACAGAAGGTCTGCGATAAAACTTCTTGATAAATAGCAATAATTAAAGGAAGAAAGTCCAGAAGGAGGCTACAAAACAAAGGGCAAAAAGGAAGGACAGCTTCAGGAAGAATAGAAACCAGGGAATATTTGTAAAGAAGTCTCTGGCTTGGAGGCAAGACATTTTAGTTCTATTTCTGTCTCTATGGCTGATCAGCTATGTGTGTTAGAAACCTCAGCTGGCTCTTTCCACTCCTCAGCATAGATCTCAGTATCACGTCACCCACCTCCTGGGTGAATAATGGTTACTCTCTGCTAAGTGGAATATGAAATTCCCTGCTATCAAGGCACTACCGTTCACTAGGGCAGAACCCAGTAGCAAAATCCAAGGTTGGTTTGTCCTACAGCATCCCTGTATTAATATTTCTGCATCTCTTTGAGCTTCTGGCAATTCTCAGTTCATTGTGCCCTACACGGGCTGTAAACAGGGTTACTTGGAAATTTGTCATTGGTCTCTCTTGACTTCTGTGGTTTAGAATATATAGAGAGATATTTACCGCTAGAGACTTGTATGTGAGCTAGGTACGTGTGTGCACATTGCAGTCACTAGAGATCCAGTTAACACAGTCAGTTCACTGTAAAGTTGGCATCTATACTTGGTTAGTCATCTGATCACAGATCCACAGATGAGAGAAAAAAATACCCATCACTTCCACAGCCTCTGAATGAGTCTATCATCCGACCCACCATCTGATTTTCGAGCTGTTTTTCCAGGAGTCAGTCAGGTCATGTATCTCCAGAGCATTCTCCATCACATCTAGAATAAACAGTGCATGCTGCACACAGTGCTTTTTTTTCCGCTCAAACTCCCCATCTAGTTTAAAGCATAATAAACCATTTACAATAAATGGTTGGCATTTACTTATTGTCTGTTTGGAATAATTTCTTGCCTTTATCAGGTTTACGAAGAGACAGCAAAATCAACCAGCCTTCATGTGTCTTGCACTGTACAACAGCAGGAAGATGGCATTTTTCTTATCTCCAATGTTGTTTTCACTGAAGCACTGACTAAACCTATTTACATATGCCCACGAATGTCCATCAATCTCTTTACAATGAAACCCTGTTAAACCTTGCAATTTTCTCCTTTGTCTGTAAGCATTTTTTCCTCTTTGAAATATAATTTCAATATATCAAACACCATCTTGTTATAGCTTTTTTAAATAGCTAACCCAGGATTGTCTTGCTCTTTTCACATGGGGAACATAACTAATAGATTGACTTTAGAAAATCTGGTGGGGTTTTTTTTAAAGCAACCTTAGACAAATAATTTTATAGAAATTATTTTCCCTGATTCCCCCTGCAGAACCTTAATAATTGCTTCCTCTTTTAACACATTCTACAATCTGACAAATAGACCTTCTAAAAATGGCATATTTCCCCCAGGTAAAAATGTACTTTTCCTTCCTCTGAAGTCATAAATAAGACTGTGAAAAAGACTAATTTATTTATTTTTTCTAACAAATGTGAAGTTCAAATGTTGAAACAGATTGAAGCTGAGAACAGACAAAATAAAAGGTGACTATTTTAACATATAAAAAAAAATTATCTTATTTAAGCCTTTACATAAATAGGGTTATCTGACCCGCTATCAGGTAATAACACAGGTCAAATAATTTCAGCTAACTCCTCAGGTATCAAGCTGATTAATCTCGGTTAAGCTAGAACATAACTTTTAGGAAGACATAACACTATTACCAATTGGACAATACTCCAACTGCAAGCTCTTTAAGGCAGAGACCTGCCACTTAGTTCAAGCAAATCTTGGCTAATGCTTAATTTAAGACACAGACTACTACCGATTTTTACCTAGCTAAAAATAAGATTGTGTTGGCTCTCAGGTTTTTTCAACTCTGACTTCTTATTCAGAACTGACTTGTGGTATATATCCAGATCGGACAGCTCAAAACCATCTTTGCTTTGCTGAACACTTACAATAATCTGCCATGTCAGTAGGCATGGAAAATAGTACATCATTAATTGTCCTAAACCATACTGTTTTCCAGCTACTTTGAAAAAGCCATCGTAACTTCATAAAACTGGATGCTGCCATGGCACATTTCTGCCTTCTTATAAAGAACATAGAAACATAGAATAGTTTGGGTTGGAAGGGACCTTTAAAGGTCATCTAGTCCAACCCCCTGCAATGACTGGGGACATCTACAACTAGATCAGGTTTCTCAGAGCCCCATCCAGCCTGACCTGGAATGTTTCCAGGGATGGGGCATCTACCACCTCTCTAGGCAACTTGGGCCAGGGTTTTGAGAAGTATTAAGGCACGGACTCTGGCAGGGGATTCAAGCCAAAGACCTTTATTGCTACAAGTGTCTGCTTTTTATACAGTTACAGCTCTTCACGTGCCACAAAATATGTCCTGATTGGTTACTACACACAGTCCACGCGCTTCTCACACAGTCAGGATTGGCTGCCTGCAGGTGTCCACACGCTCTTCTCTAACCATTCTCCTTCCTTCTTCTGCTCCAATACCTCCCCTTTGGCTGCTCACGAGAATGTCATCCGCTTCTCCACTTCCTCCTTGGTTGTTTACTGTCTTTAAAGCCACAGTTCCTTCTCAAGGTCAAGCCTCTGCAAGGTAATCCCAACAGGGTTTCACCACACTCATCAAAAATTTCTTCCTTAGATCTAGTCTAAATTTGACCTCTTTTAGTTTAAAACCATTACTACTTGTCCTACTGCTACAGGGCCTGCTAAAAAGTTTCTCTCCATCTTTCTTATAGGCACCCTTCAAGCACTGAAAGGCTGCAATAAGGTCTCTCCAGATCCTTCTCTTCTCCAGGTTGAATAACCCCAACTCTCTCAGCCTATCCTCATAGGAGAGCTGTTCCAGCCCTCTGATCATTTTGGTGGCCCTCCTCTGGCTCTGCTCCAACAGGTCCACATCTTTCCTGTGCCGAGGGCTCCAGAGCTGGATGCAAGACTCCAGGTGGTGTCTCAGCAGGGCAGAGTAGAGGGGCAGAATCCCCTCCCTCAACCTGCTGGCCACACTTCTTTGGATGCCACCCAGGATGTGGTTGGCCTTCTGGGTTGTGAGTGCACATTGTTGGCTCATGTCCAGCTTTTCACCCACCAGTACCCCCAAGTCCTTCTTGGCAGGGCTGCTCTCCATCCCTTCATCCCCCAGCCTGTATTGATACTGGGGGTTGCCTTGACCCAGGTGCAGGACTTGGCCTTGTTGAAACTCATGAGGTTCACACAGGCCCATGCCTTGAGCTATCATCATCAGCTTGTAACATTGTCAGCTGGGATATTCCCCAGAGTCTGGGATATTAGTGCTGGATAACTTTTATAATTACTTCAACATTCACCTAAGCTCCCTTTCATTTTCAGTAGTTTCAACCTGATTTGGGAAGAAAATGTGGCTACTTCTGCAAAACATATGTTCATAGATCCCTCAGGATAGCTGCCTAAAACAAATAGGCTCTGCTGTTTGGCACACTGCTACCAAACAGTGACATATACTCTCTCTGAATGAGCAAGAAAGAACGTCTCCTGTGAACACCATGAATTTTCTCAAGTCACTTTCTTTTTGTATGGAAAAAATTAAGAAAAGTTATTCATGCACCTGAATGAAAGATGAATGCCCCATAAGGGCTCTGTAAGATGTATTGTATCTAACAGGGAAGGGAAGGGAAGGGAAGGGAAGGGAAGGGAAGGGAAGGGAAGGGAAGGGGAGGGGAGGGGAGGGGAGGGGAGGGGAGGGGAAATGGAGAAGAAACAGAGAAAAACCTCTCTGGTATGGTGAACAATAATTTAAAAATAGGACCTGTGTTTATAAGCATGTCTGTAAGTGTGATTCATTACACCCTTGTGACAGCAGTTTGAAAGTTTGTATAAACCAGAAAGGTTTATTTGACCCAAAATGCTATTTAAAGTTGACAAAAGCTATTACTGACTCTGCTGAATCCAACAAAAGTTTATGGTATGAAAATGAGGTAAGAAATTTAATGCACTAAATACTTAATTTAAACATATTCAGAATTATATTTTGCTTTCTAATTGGAAACACTTTGATGTAAAATTTTCCTGGGTTTAATTTTAAAATTCTATTTTTAACATGTTCTAGATATTTGACCCTCAATTGTTTTCCAGGTTTTATTTGCTGAGATGGGTAATTTTTTTTTTTTGTATCAACTTGGTTTGCAGTTTTGTCAGTGAATTTAAACTTTAAAAATTTTCACAGCACTAGCTAATCAACGGTTAAATTAACAAATAAGTTGTAAGAGTTTATGTAGCAAGAGTAATTGGGAACTGGAAACTCGTACTTGTCAAAATGTTTTCTAGGAAGCTAATTCACCTTCTGCACAGAACAGGTAGCTCCCATCAATTTTTTGGGAACCTGTCATGTAAGGATTGTGTACAGTGATTTCAGTCGCAGTTGTTTGTGTCATACACAACGGCCATGGGAGCTGTAAAATCCATGTCCTACAGGACAGAATTATCTACTTTACAGGAACATTTTGTAACTGAGAGGAATGCACTCTGCAGACAAGTTGATGTATTTTTAAGTCCAGAGGTCTGTATTTGTAGGTTAACTTTAGATAATTAGGCTCCATGATGTTTATAATTTTCATCTGAGCAAGTACCTGTTTAAATCTGATGGTAACATTAAAGCCCAGGTTAGAATTTTTTTATACTCAAATACTATAGTCTTCACAAATTAAGTCTTAATATCATATGATTAAAAGCAAAGCATAATAATCTAAAATGGTCTCTTATTCAGTGAGTCTTTAAAGTGATTACAGGTTTCTTAGCCAATACATTGACCATGCCCGCTGCATGACACTAACATATTATCCAAAGAACATTTATTATAGCTTTTTATAAACCCGTGCAACTTTGATTTAAAGTCATGCATTCTAATATGTTTTGACAAGTAAATTGCTTGCCTTTTTTCCTTGATAGCCAACCATATAAATAATGCATGCATAGTAATAGCTAGAGCAATAATGTAAAAGTCAACTAAGGAGACACATACAGCATGTTAATGATAAAGGTGCACTACCCATTTCAAACAAAGAAAAATTAAACAACTGTAAAATATATGAAAGGGAAGAACCCAATTCCTAAAAAACAGTTTTTAAATGACCATGGTAACTGCCAAATAGTGATAGAAGGATATTTATTCAAGCCCATCATAAACAAAGACATTTTTGGAATCCTGAAATTCTTTCTCTTCTCAAGTGAGGACTGACTCAGCATACAGAAGTTGAAGTATGAGGCATAGCAGATTTTAGGTCTGGAATGACGCTCTCTGATTGCTTAGTCAGACCCTTTGCACTACAATCTTAGTGCTTCACCAAGCATCTTCTCCACAGGAAGCTCCACGGCTCGATTAGGCATGGAGACCAACAGGAGGGCCTCTATTCTCCATTTGAAGACCTCAAGAGAATAATAATTTCCCAAAACAGGGGCTTATTGGACCAAATAAGTTGGATAGCCAAATCACTGTTAATGTTGAGAACTAGATGAGAATAAAATTACTTTTAATGTATGAAACTTTTATATTTGTGATCTGTCATCCTTCTTTGTAAGTAACCTTTCACATTTTGAACCAGGGAAATGAAATACTACGAATCTTTCAGAAGAGCTTAGACATTTTATGACACACTCTTTTTTTCCATACCTTAGGATTTAGCCACAGAGTCATTGCAATTTATTTAGACTTTAATGACTGCTACAATCAAGTTAGACAAGCACTGCCAATTCAACAGTGCTTTTCTTCTAGGCACAAATCAGTTGCAAACCTGCCCTGATTATTTTGCAGTTGTTACTCACCAAGTAGTACATTTAAATTATGAAGTAGTTCCTTTGGACTGATCATGTTCATGGCTAGAAACAGCATTACAGTGTTACTTCCTGAGAGCTATGGCACTTGCTGACAAAGGGTAGAAAATAATTATATATTGTCATAAGCATTTAGAAGACTTTTTCCTTTTTAAGCCTTTCAAACTTTTCTTAAATTATTGAAATAGAATTTAGTGAACATTTGCATGCTTTTCACAGAAAAATTATATGTTTCAGTCAGATCATTCCTGAAAAGTAGCCAAAATGGAGAATACCCTGTTTTAAGATACTGTATAGGTGTTCAAGTGGATTTCCGTACCTGAGCCTCTCTTCTTTCTGATAGACACGATCCCATTTTGGACAATATTTCTCAGAAAAATGCAACCAACTGCAACTGGAATTCCTTATCGTGAAGTCATCTGGGTTATACTAGAGTAAAACCAACAGGGAGGTAAAGATGCCATATGTCTCAGTTATCAGAAACAAAAGCAGTAAAGCAGCTCAGCCAGTATGTTCTAGTTTTACAGTTTGCTTTGTCTCACTTGATCCATTTAGAATAATTCAGTTGCTGTCGGAATGTATTCTAAACATGGGAATCCAATTAACTTCAAACAGGTACATTTTCTGCACACTTTTAAAAAATATTTGATATTTTTTCTTAATCTCAGGGAACACTTGGACTAAGTCATACGTATAAAAATAACAACCCATCATTCGCACTGTAAGGTGTGGTTTTTATGATACGAATTTTGGTGTCAATTCTTCCCATAATTGGTTCTATTTAATAAAGGAATATAAAGGAAAGTGGTTTAAAATGCAATTATTATTTAAATAACACCACAGATGCAGAGACATAATCTTTTGTTTTGTATTTTTAGTAGCTGCCAGCATTAATTTCTGATCAGTTTATCAGCATGTAATTTAAATGCTCATATCTTCCCAGACAAACTGTATGATTAGTCACTTAAATACCCTCATTTTGTTCTTTTAAACAATTCCTATAAAGAGCAACTCTTTGCTCTATCAGCAAATGATTTGAACATGAATTATGCAATATGTGTGCTGCAGTTATAAATAATCAGAAAGAACTGATAGGAAGTTTTAAAATATATAATTTTATTGAAAGCATGTTGAAACATACATAAAGCATGTTAGTCTTAATAATGTTATTTTAGCAGAAAGAATGCCTGTGCACTGCAAACAGATAACCTGTCCTTCCCTCTATCCATTCCTCCCTCCAATGGACAAGGAGCAGGATGGAAGGAAATTCAAAAAAAGGTCTTACTTGGAATAGCCATACATGGACTTAACTAGTGCCAAAGTAAAAGAACACAAGACTATGTGATTGTTTTCAGCAGAATTAAATATCAGAATTTTATAAATATCACAAATATGCTTTCCAAAAGTATTTGCTACCTTCTGTCAACCTTTGACCATAAGAGGGTTTCTCTATGTGTGTTTTCATGCTTTCCTTCTCTGGATGCTCCTGAGAAGTTAATTATAACAGTATTGATTCTTCAGTTATTATTAGAGTATCTTGTAGGCTATGTCTACAGCAGCACGTTTCCCACCCTAAATTGTTGACTGTTGCTAAATTTAGAATTGATGGAATAAATTAGACAGTGGAATTCATTTTGCTATGTTGTGGCCACATCAGGGGGCCATTTGTACTCTCCTACATTGTCTAACATGCAAAAGTCATTTTTTCTTGATACATTCAACAATACATTTCATCATGCAGCTCCATTATGTGCTGGCTTTGGCTGGGATAGAGTTAATTTTCTTCGTAGAAGCTAGTACAGGGCTCTGTTTTGGATTTGTGAAGAAAAGAGTGTTGATAACACAGGGACGTTTTCGTTATTGCTGAGCAGTGCTTACACAGAGTCAAGGCCTTTTCTGCTTCTCACACCACCCTACCAACAAGTAGGTTGGGCATGCACAAGAAGTTGGGAGGGGACACAGCTGGGACAGCTGACCCCAGCTGACCAAAGGGATATTGCATAACATATGATATCATGCTCAGTATATAAACCTAGGAGAAGAAGCAGGAAGGGAGGGATGTTTGGAGTGATGGTGTTCATCTTCCCACATAACCGTTACATGTGATGGAGCCCTGATATCCTGTTGAACACCTGCCTGCTGATGGAAAGTAGTGGATGCATTCCTTGTTTGCATGCATGGCTTTTGCTTTACATATTAAACTGTTTTTATCTCAACCCATGAGTTTTCTTGGTTTTAGTCTTCCAATTCTCTCCCCATCCCACCATGGGGGGAGTGAGTGAGTGGCTGTGTGGGGCTTAGTTGCCAGCTGGGATTAAACCACAACACTCATCTTAATAAAGTTTCTATTTTAGATAATAGTGAAAGATAGTTCCTAAAGCACTGACTTTTAATAATTAAGGTCTTCTCTTCATCTAGCACTAAGAATTTCCATTTATTTTTATGATTGAGAACTTATTTTTGCAATGCAGGTAAAATTTGAACATTGCTTCTTTGCCAGAAGTATGCCTGAATGAAGTGGAGACTGATTTCAAAGGGGACTTTATTTGTCTTCAGTCAAAAACTTGTAGCTTGGCAACTTGAAATTTTTTTTTTTTTTGCAGAGGCCTCTTGACTAGTGACAGAAGAACTGGACGCTGCAGGAAACTTTTTGTCTTTTCTAATTAAGTTGAACCTAAAATGACAAATGGAAGCTGAAAAAATTTTTAACACAATGAAGACATTTCAAAATTTGTGATGTGACCCTTGAGCTCGCAAAAGCAAAATGCTTTTAAATAATATTGCTAAAAACAGAAGACCTGGCAGCGAGGTGAGAAACAGGTGCTGAATTCTCTCAGGACTGAGGACTGCAGATGGATCAGAGGTTACTGAGAATCACTCGGACATTAACAAGTTTGGGCTCTGAACCAATGGAGAATTTTGGATATTAGAGTAATCAAAATACCCATTGGCCAAACTTGCTTTCTGTTGATGTAAAATAACCAAAAAAAGGCCTGTTTTCTTGCAACCAGTCATAGCATAGCTGAGATCAACAGAATTGTATTTAAATTATGCTTCTGATAACAATTATTTAACATTCTGAAGGTCTGAGAACATATGTGAAACCAATTGGCCAGAAAATGAAAATTGCAGCATGGCCAAAAGGTTTTATTGCGATTACAAACCAGTGAATGCAAAATGCTCTTTGCAAAGTGGCAAAGCCCTTAGGAGGTGTCTCAGAAGCCTCCCGTTACTTGGTAAATTGGGAGGGAAGAACAAAAGAAAGAAACCAAACTGAGCAGGAATTAGAGGAACAAAATTTCCATATCAATCTGTTGAAGCAATGGAGAGGATGGAAAATCTTGGGAGATCAAACTGAGCTTACTGTACCAAGGAAGGGAAAAACAGAGTATATCTTGGGTAACATCTGTGGAGGAAGAAAAAGAATGTAGAAAAGCATCTTTTCTTACAGAATACACAGAGTCCACTGAAATCTAGACATTGTCACATCCATGGTGTTCGTGTTTTAGAAATGTGCAGAAATTATGCTAGCTGGGTTAGGCAGAGTCTGTTCAGAACCTAAAATTGTTGCAGAAATGTGTCCTTGCATCCAAGTTGATAAATTCTGCTAGATTACTTTATGCCCAAATTATTTTCTCAATACAGTAATATTTTGTGGCTTTTTTTTGGAGAATTTCTGATTACATACCACAAAAAAATTACCAACTTTATTACATTTGACATATTATGCTTTTAATTTCCATTAAGTCTTTCAGCATAAGGGATTGAGCAGTGGTTTAGGATTGTGGCTGAGACACAGCTTTGAAAAAAACAGCCTTATAAAATTCACAGTTGATTCTAGGTTACAGAGCAACCATAAATGAAAGTAACATGAATGATCCATTTCAGAGGGAAAACAGAATTTGTGTGGATAGTTCGGCCTTGTCTTGGAAGAAAGGTAGTCAATGAATTTGAGTCCTTTTAGAACAGGCAGCAAATCCTTAAAAATACTGTGTTGGGAAAGTCCATTCCGACAGCAATAATATGGCTTCATTTAATATTATCCATCTTGGGAAAATTAAAAGCATGAGTCAAGCCCGTGAGGAACTGAGTCACTGCTGCTGAGAAAACTGGCGCTTTTTCCGGTAGAGCTTAGACAACTATGTTACTTGTCTGGAGTGGACTTTGTAGTGCAACTGGCTGACAAAAGTCACCCTGGCATGTAATAAATTTCATTGAAGAAAGCTGTTTGCCCAATGAGGACAGCTGTTAGGCAGCTTTCTTTAAAGTTGACACAAAATCCTGTGAAAACTTTAACCAAGCTTCCTCTTTACTACCTGATAAAATATCAAAATTCACACATCCACATATCCTCGTTATATTAACCCATGTTGTATATATTAAAATATTAATTTTAAGTAGTATTATGTGTGCTATTATGAAAGCCACCCCTATATTATTCTCAAGGATTTGAATAGGATAGAATTTCTAGCTTTACTATGAAAATCTGGCAGCAGGTGAATTCTTTTGATGTTTTGCTAGCTGTTACGCTATACTGCAGCTGAAACTAGCACATTGTTTTGAGGATGGTGCCAAATAATTCCATGCTATTGATTGCTTATAATTTCAGTCAGTAAAGTGATCATTCTCAGTCAGTATGATCCATTGAACAGTTTCTAAAAAGTAGCTCTTTCACTGAACGAACAAGCAAGCAACAAACGTAGTCAAAACACGATGATGATGATGATGATGTTGCTGTTGTTGTTATTATTATCATTATTATTAGTGGTGGTGGTGCTGGTGGTGGTTGTTGTTGTTGCTGCTGCTGCTGTTATTATTACTTAAGAGGTCGATTTAATGTGCATTATATTTAAAAAAAACCCCAAAATCCAAACACACAAAAAACCCCCCCAACAACATAAAACCAAAACCTAGGGGAAGAAAGAAAAAAACAAAGGACAAAAAAAAAAAGAAAATGTGGCTGGATGACTGGATGAAGGGGAGGAAAAGGATCATTGCTTCTAACTCTTTTAGACCCAAAAGGGAAGTTGTTGAAGAAAAAAATAACAAGCCAGGTGGCACTCTATGCACTTGTACATTTTGATTGAAGATCAGAGTCTTTGTGTTTAATTTCTTATTATTTGTCTTTCAGAGGTAATATAATCTCTGCTGGCATCTGTTTCATTTGACAGCTTAATGTAGTCTCCATAGACTTACTTCGACAATGCTTTGTTGTGCTTTGACAGTGTGGGTGTCATCCCCAATGACATACACAGCCATTGCTGAGTTTGCATTTTGACATTTAAGTGGGCTCAACTGTGAATAGATATCTAAGATGTTTATTTGCATTTACATTCTATTTTGACATTGTATCGTTTTATTAGGTCCAAATTCTTCCCTAAGTAGGTTATTCCCAACCAGCAGGAAAAGTTCTTTGCGTTCGATGTAAAATTTGATCTCTACTGGAGAAAATATAACTTACTTAGCATTTCAGAAATACTGAGCTTTAGTATAAGAGGAGAATTATTTTCTAGTAAGGACAAGTTTCCTTTTAACATGGAGAATGTGCAACACCTCTAAATGGACATGTGGGTTTTGATTCTGTTTTAACATTTGTGTATACCAGAAATGTCATCTGAAGGTGGTGCCATTATTAGTATTAAAAATAAATGATGATAGAGTTGGGGTCCATAATGCCAAACAAAACACTTATTGTTGTACAGACAATTCGTATACCCCATTATCTATTCATATATATCTTTAAATGTAAATGTCATATATATCATATATACCCTGCACCTAGGTCAAGGTAACCCCCGGTATCAATACAGTCTGGGGGATGAAGGGATGGAGAGCAGCCCTGCCGAGAAGGACTTGGGGATACTGGTGGATGAAAAGCTGGACATGAGTCGGCAATGTGCGCTCATAGCCCAGAAGGCCACCATGTCCTGGGCTGCATCCAAAGCAGCGTGGCCAGCAGGTCGAGGGAGGGGATTCTGCCCCTCTACTGCACTCTGGTGAGACCCCACCTGGACTCCTGCATCCAGCTCTGGAGCCCTCGGCAAAGGAAAGACATGGATCTGTTGGAGCAGAGCCAGACGAGGGTCAGAAAATTTTCCTGTGAGGACAGGCTGAGAGAGTTGGGGTTGTTCATGTAGGAAGAGTCTATAGAAGCCTCATGCTACAAACATACATGTGCATACATGTGCATTAATACTGATAGTCAATCTTCCAAATGCGTAGTCCATCAGCTTCAGAGTCTAGACCTCAGAATGCACCTAAATGTGCTAATTTCCAGTAGATAAAATCCTTTTCTTCTGTGCAAGCATAGAGTCCAAATTTGTTTGTTTGATGTACAGAAATAATATAATGAAAATATAGTTTATTAATGTAAGGAAAGCTAGAGACTTTGATTTTATCTTTTATGGAAAAGCGAAACATTTTTAACATAATACATATAATTCATAATATATTTTAATCTATAAACAGACATATATTTGTATTTGTAGCATATATATAGAAATAAAAGTTCTATTTTATGTATGCCTTTATATGTTCTTTATACCTGTCTAAAAATCTTAAGTTTATATTGTTTACTCCTCAGTACTTTCCCAAATACTGAAACATTTGTGGCAGGAGGGGAAGAAAGAGAGAAAGATAATGTAAAGATGACGGAGTAATTATCTCCAGAAGAAAATCTACCACGGTCTGTTATTATCACCAATTTCTTTTAGATCTACTCAGCAAAATTTGACAGTTCAAATCACTGAAAGAAGTGGTGAGAACTCAGGTACTAATTCTTAACATTACACGTATTGGCATTGGTTTCTCCTGCCAGCAATTACTTTTCAGCACAGGAAAAGAATCGCCAGTGTAATTATGTGATGTATGGTTTAGTGAAAGCTATTTGACCTCCCTTCAAATTCTATCAGCTCAAAGTCCATGCAGACCAGCAAGTAATGTGTCATGAATGTGCTCTATGTAAATCAAAACCTATTAGATCTGTGTCTGGTATTAGCATTACATCTACTATAAGTACCTAGGGAATATAATAAAGTACCCATTACTTCTACAGACTGAGACCGGGACAACTTTTTCTTTTCTGTGCTACTTTGTTGACAGAAAATGGAAAGATACCAGTAACAATCCCAAGTCAACAGAGGAATTTTGCTACATGGGGAAATTATATTCATAATAATAAGAAAGAGAGATCTATTTTCTCACCACCTCATGTGCTTTCTGTCCCTGACACCTGTTGTCTAGAATTGCAACTAACAGTCTTCCATAGTTTGGAGAGCATCTTAAAAAGGAATTGAAGCAATGTCTAATCAACATGAAATATTGAGTAAGTTGGCTCTGAATACTTCATTCAGTTGTGGTACCTAGCTCTATGGGTGAAAAAACAAAAAAACCAAAACCAAACCAACAAAACCCTCAACTTTCAGTGCAGTTTTCAAATGTATCTTCTGGATGTTGAAGGGTCTTAATGTGAAATACTGACAATGTCCGGCCATAAAGAGAAAAAAATGGTCCTATTTATTAAGTTTGTTGATGTACTGATACTGATACACGATAAGCTTTATAACTTGCAAGAGACAGTTGCTAGAAAGCTCATGACTACACATTTTGGGAAGCAGATGAAGAAACCTTATTTTTTGTTGCAGTTCGGATGGGCTCTGGACAGACAAGTACTGGTTGCTGGCAGGGGAAGGTGGTGAACCATTCCAGGAGGTGCCTATCTGGCCATGGCTGCACCACCAAGAGGTCTGTAAACCACTGTCTTTACAAAAGGTTACCTTAGTTTCACAGAGCAAAGCCTGCAACATGCAGAGTAAGCAGCACTGAGCTCCAAAACAGACCGTACTGTTACCTAAGGCAAACTCCTCGAGTAGAGCCAGATGTTTCTCCTCCTTCCCACAGACTAGTAAACTGAAAGGCAATGTCTCCCACTCACAGTGCCTTGCATTGCCTCTGGTTTGCTAAAGAAAATTTAAAAGACCAGACAAAAGTGGCGGAAGAAGAAGAAAAGTACCAGCCTACCTGAAAAACTATCTTGCCTATAATAAGAAATTTTAATATGGAGAATACCTAGAAGTTTGCGCTTATCACTTGTCAAAGGTTGTATAGGCAAGAACAGGTTATTTGAAGACTGTTGAGAACGTCTAGGAGCAGCACAACAGAAGCATTCTAAAGGAGTGTCCTGGTTTCAGCTGGGGTAGAGTTAATTTTCTCCCTAGTAGCCAGTATAGTGCTGTGTTTTGCATTTAGTATGAGAATAATGTTGATAAGAGACTGATGTATTAGCGCTTGCTAAGCAGTGCTTATACTCAGTCAATGACTTCTCAGCTTCCCATGCTCTGCTAGGGAGGGGGTGCACAAGAGGCTGGGAGGGAGCGTAGCCAGGACAGCTGACCCCGGCTGGCTGAAGCGTTATTCCATACCGTATGATGTCATGCTCAGTGCATAAACTGTGGGGACTTGGCTGAGGGGCAGTGACCACGGCTCAGGAACTGGCTGGGCATCAGTCAGCGGGTGCTGAACAGTTGTATTGTGCATCACTTATTTAGTTTATTCTATTATTATTGTTATTGTTGCTGCTGTTATTATTATTCTTTTTCTGTCCTTTTAAATTGCCTTTATCTCAACCCACTAATTTTACTTTTTTCCCCATTTCTCTCCCCCATCCTGCTGCTGGGGGGGCGGAGAGTGAGCGAGCTGCTGTGTGATGTTTAGTTGCCGGCTGGGGTTAATCCACAACAAGGAGACAGGGAACGAGTTTCTCTTTCAGACATAAGACATTCTTCATAAGCAAAGTGACTGTTTTTGAAAAGCGGCATCAAAACCAGATTTTTTTTTTTTTAAAGGAAACAACATTTGTCTCTAATCTCTGGAGGCAAAACCAGGAAGATATTTCCAAGGTTTTAATAACCTTGCAACTGCTGGCCTCTGTGGTTCTAACAGCCTGTTTGATGGACTGCGATAGAAAGGTGAAATTCTACCTGAAACACATGGGCCTAAGACGTGCCATATTGAATGTAATGAAAATGAAATCCCAAGCCACAGGAAGCCAGAGAAAGTCATGTCATTAGGTCCCGGATTTCACAGTTGTTCTCATCAACCCCTTTATCTGCCACCTTTACAGATACATGCACCGTGTACCCACACATAGTACGTGACTGCTGCTTACAGACGTTTTAAGCCATCGGCTGGATATTAAAGAAAACAGGTTACTTACAGCAGGATTTGGTCTCTTTTGACCATTTTGTTCTGTGTATAGGAAGATAGAATTACAGCATCTCACAAATGCTGTGGAAAAACAGGCATTCCACAAATACCATAAGTGTCTTCAAAAACAGTAAATACATAGGAAGTTCCCCTAGATATCTCATTCTGTGTGACTCTCATGCATAAAACTAGCCAGCAATTATTTTAGAAATGGTAATGTTTTAAAACACTAGGATATATGTATTTTTCAAGACAATATCTGTTGCCGTTTAATTGTTATCCAAGAGAAAACAAGTAAAGGCAAAAAACAAAGCCATATTGCTGTTTTTCCCAGGTTTTGTTTCTCAAAGAAATATAAGGAATTAAGTGAAAAAGAGACTACTTTTATGTAAGTAGTGAAAATGTTTTAATCAGTCCTAGACTAGTCAGAAAACACTCAGAATCTAAGCTCATGGAGAATATAACCCCAATGGCTCAAGTACCTTCAGAATTGTTATTAAAGTTTCAGGGAATATTTTGCTATGTTCAGAGACTGTGAATACTTAACAAGCTGTTGTAGATGTGAAACATTTTTAACATGAATCATTGCTATTTATTTAATAAAAGGTAATACCAAGGACTCTGCACCAATGGGTCTTATTCTTGATCAAAATAATAAATTTGTGCATTTTTTTGAATTTGTGTATGTGTCAGATTTCCCTCTACTCTACATTTTATAAGCTATCATTTTTTAATATTGCTTAGTTTGGTTTAATGCCATCCTGAAAATGGACTGGAGGTTCAAAAGAACAACATACAGACTGTGGAAAACATATTAAAATAATATGAATGGTAATTATTTTGCAAACTCTGTCATTGTGTGTGCTTATTTAGCTTTCTAGAATTAAGTTAAATGATGTAAACCAGTCAAAACCATTCTAACTTCTCATGATTACTCTGTATCCCAGTAACATCTCATACTTCTAAATGCATTGTTCTTTGAAAAGAAGTGCTCCAAGAATCCATACCTTCAAATAACCCAAACTATGTAATCTGCACCTTCAGTTAACACCAAAATAATCAGATGTTGAAAGGATCTGTTGTGGAGGAGAAAGAAGGGGTTTCATGCAAATGAGGTTATTTAGGAAGAAAGTCTATAGAAGAGCAGAGGTTCCTGATCGTATTACAAGTGCACTTATATTTTCTTCTTAAACTGAACATGAGGTTTTTTCCTACCTAACCTGTGGCTTATATCTATAACCTCTGACACCAGCTATTTCTGCTGTGTTCCCATCACCCCATGTCAGTTCTTGCTCTGCCTTTTGGGCAGCAGCAGGTGGCCACTGCTGCTGTTTCATGTGGAACAGGTTGCCAAATCCATTGCCCCAGAAAGTATCCACCCCACTCCCCACCCTGGCCCTCCTGACGACAGAAGCAGGCCATCCCCGACAGCAGGGTCAGAATAACAGGTTTGGTTTATTGTCCTGCTCCACCTTGGTGGTGGAGCACAGCACTGCCCCACGGGCATCCTTCAACAGTACTGCTCACTTGATGAGCAACCCTTATGATCTCTTCGGCATTTCTTGGGTTCTTCTTTTGGTACAGGGTTGGTACCCTGTACCTACCTCTCTTTCTTGATCCTAATCCCTTTCCAAAAAAAACAGCCTGCCCGCATTACTTTTTCACAGAATCACAGAACCACTAAGGTTGGAAAGGACCTTTAAGATCATCAAGTCCAATCGTTAACCCAACACCACCATGCCCACTAAACCATGTCCTGAAGTGCGACGAGCGAGGGAAGGCATGCAGTCGACTCAATATGAGTGATAAAGCAAGCTTCAACTTTATTGCAAAACCTTACACATATTTATACACTAAGTTCTACTTTATGCATACTTGTCTTACAATCATTGGCTTAGCTCTAAAGAGTGCATTATCATACTCCTCCTACTTGCGCTTACTGCTACGTGGTCCGGGTTCCATCCTGTTTTTCTTATACAGTGCTGCTTCTTAGCTGTTTACCACAGCTCCTTCTCCTCAAGGCCGAGCCCTGCAGATGTCCAGCTGTTTACCAGCTTCCCAGTGCCACAGCTCCCTCTTCTCAAGGCCGAGCCGTGCAGATATCTAGCTGTTTACCAGCTTCTCAATGCTGCAGCTCCTTCTCCTTAAGGTCGAGCCGTGCAGAGTGATCCCAACATCTCCCCCTTTTTGTTTTTGTATAAACAAAACCTGATGGATCATTTGCAACCCAAGGACTGTGAGGAAAATGGACCCTCTGTACATTCTTGTATCGTCCTGTGCCGCGAACTCAGCCCAGCAGTTGGTAGGTGCCAGCTTTACGTGGGCGTCCCCACGGAGGCAACGGTGGCCTTGCTGTACACCAGCCCACTGCCCTTCAGGAAATCCCGGTATTACACATTTGTAGAGGAACGAGTTTCGACACACGTGGCCAGCGAGTGTCGGAACTCACCTCAGTTGTCACCTTTTAATACAGGGAGCCTATGGCGTATGCGCCCGCTGGCCAGACGTGCTGCACGCGCCACAGCCATCCCGTCTATTGGTTCGTAGGCTTTGTTCACACGGCATTTTTTCATAACTCAGCAGTCACATATCAACTTATGCTTAAGTCAATAGCAGAATATTACAAAGCAAAACAATTCTAGCTGTACTACTTCTAGTGATATAAACTACTCCTAGTGATAGAAAAAAGGTACTTGTATAAGGCTATGAAGACCAATATTATATCTTACCAAAGCATTTGTAGTTATAGAACGCTTTGCCTCAAAAGCTTTCCACGTTCATCTCATGATACCGCAAATTTCAGTGTGATTTACCCCTACATTTTCTTTTGACTGAGGTGGCATCCAGATTGCGATGACAACTGATAGTGTCATGATGTGTCCAACGATGATGATGGCGACTGCCCCACCCATGGCCTCACCCACTTCGAGGCACCTGCAAAGTGGGTTACCCATGGTTTTACCCATGGTTTTAAACAGCCACCACCGTCAGCCTCGTCCCCTGGTTAGCAGTTGAAAAGGTCCTTTCTCCTTCCGCAAATAATTTAACACATATAAGGTTTTATTCAAACGTTCTTAGGGTAATGTGGTAGCCTCTCCCCCTTTTTGTTTTGAGCGTGATTATCTAACAAAGCTCATTCATTGGGTGTGTAAGATACTTGTTTGAGTTATTAGCTAGCCAAGCATTCTTTACTACCTTTTGAACCATTCCTTGTAGACAATGCAATAAACATGGTACAATAAGCATTAGTATTAAGATAACAAGTACTATAACAACTGCCCCTTTTATTAAGTCTTGTAACCATCCACTTAGGCCCAAACTTGACAGCTATGATTCGAGGTTTAGTGAACTTGTCTGTAACCTGTCCGTTAAGTCCTTCAGTTTTTGTAATTGTTGAGTTACCGACTGTGATGTATCTGTTAAATTCATACAACACATGCCATCAAACTCCTCACACCCGTGCCCTTGGGCCAAAAGTAGGAAGTCGATAGCTGCCCTATTTTGCAATGTCGCATGCCTTATTGAGTCAGTTTCCATTAACAAAGCACTGAGTGTTGCAGAAGTAGCATTGGTTTGTTTCGCTAGCCAACATCCCAATTTATTTAAAGTGGTTAAGCCTTGGGCAGCAGCGACCCCAGGGGCAAGGAAAGAGGTTAGTATGGTTTTGTCCGCAGTCCAAAAATCCAGTTGGTCATTGCACTCTTCCTGATATTTTCAAATCTGTCATCTTATTCTATGCCGTCGGGTAAGGTTCAATATCATAGAAGTGTTGGGAGTTAACATTGTTAGGTGCCCCAATGTGTAAGGACCACCTCTCAAATGGGAGGGAACACCTTGCCATGCACGATCACCACCACAAATCAAGAATATTCCTTTAGGGAATCTCATTGGGACAATAGTAGAGCGTGAGATGTTGCTCGTTGTATAATTACACCAATTGGTAGCATTCTGAAAAATGGCTAACGTGGGGTTTACATCCTGTGACCTGGCTATCTTCTCAGTAATTTTCTGCAAAGCTTGGTGTTGATCCTCATTCAGTTGACGTCGCTCTGGAGCCTCCACCGAAGACTCCAGGAGCGGCATCAATGGCCTTAGATCATCATTAGTAATTCCGCAAATATTGCGAACCCACTGTATATCCCCCATTAATTTTTGGACATCAGAAAGATTTTCTATTTTCGCCTTAATCTTTATTTTTTGTGAGTGGACCGCTGCCCTGGTAATAATGCAGCTCAAATATTGCCATGGTCCCTTTTTTTTTTTTTTTTTTTGGTGCTATTTTTAAACCCCGTTTTCCTAAATAGTGCTCTAAGTGCTGTAAAATGTGGTCTGCATTCAACTGTGTCCCTGCTATTAATATATCAACTATATAATGATACATTATTAAATCTGGATACTTTTTCCACACCGGTTCTAGAGCCCATGCCACAAATGTCTGACACATCGTAGGTGAATTTTGCATTCCTTGTGGTAACACTACCCAATGATACTTTTTGCTAGCTCTCCTTTATTTACTGATGGTACCGTAAAGGCAAACTTCTCCGCATCCTCAGCTGCTAAGGGAATGGTAAAAAAGCAATTGAAATATACTCTTCGATTCCCTGCAAAAGAAATGATACATTTGTGACAATAATTACAACGACATAGAATAAACCCACAAAACCTTTTTACAAATATGGCATATTGAAGTTCCTGCTCTTGACCGTCCGGGGAGAGCCGCTGAGACAGTCAACGAGCCATCATTCTGCATACAAAAGAGTGAAAGCATCAGCTGGTGGTACGACGGAGTTGACTGCGTCCATGGGACGTGTGACAAGATCTTCAGGTCTTACTGCCGGCCGTACCGACCTGGCCGGTACCCGCTTCACTCCGTCCCCTCCCTCTCTGCCAAAGTCTCTTGTCTCATGCCTCGCCAATGTTGGGCAGGGTCGTATCTTGACTTGGGGGAAGGATCATCCCAGGCAGCCCCCTCCTGTTGCGGCACGGGTCAGGAGGCGGGGGCCAAGGAGGACTCGCCACCTCCGTTGGTTGCGTTAGCGGGGTGGGGGGGGCGGGGGGGTGAGGGGGGGCGGGCGGGGGTTGCTCGTTCTCACCATCCCCAGCTCGGCCTCCCTTCTCTCCCAAGGCTGTGGCAGCGGCAGCTGCTGCCGCCGTCCGCTCTGATTTTATCGCCTTTATAGAGTCTCTGACTAATCGCCAGGTTGTTAACACTTTCGCAGCCGTATGATCCTCTTTAGAGGCTGCCTCAAACACCAATTTCCCTGCTTTCTCCCAGGTAGGTAACTCAAAAGCTGTTGCAGAGTCTGCTGCTAGCCCCTGGCTCTTCAAAACAGTCTCCAATAGCAATTGCCATGTTGTTGCTAGCTCCGCTGCTTGCCCATCTCCTTTCGAGACTCGCCCCATTGATCTTTCACATGGGCACACAGGGGAACACTGAGTACATTGTTCTGGGCAACGTTGTCCCATCTTGCCCTCACATACATCATCGTAGATCTGTTTCTCTGACTTATCTATGCAGCCGGTTTACTCGGTGCATCTGGCACCTCAGGAGGTGCAGTCGGAGTCGCTGCAGGTCCTGGACCCTCTGACTCAGTTAAAAAGGGATTGGTTGAAGATGGTTTAACAGCCTCCTCCATATCAGCTGCAGCTTTTCTCTCTGCCTTTAAGGCTTTTAATGTGTTTAACATCAACTTCCATGTCGTCACTAACTCTGCGGTGGTTTTATCTCCATTCCCAATATGTTCCTATAACATTTTTCCTATCTCCTCCCACGTCTCTGCCTTAAACGCCACAGACGCATCGGGGGGGTACCCTTTTTGGCACCAAATTAGAAGCCTTCTAAGAGTATATTCATCATATTTCAGTCCTCTCTTAGAGAGCATATGCAGCAGGAGTCTGACCATCACCCCTTCTTCATGCGATGCGTTCTGCCTTTAGTTCTTTTAATGTCTCTAGGATCAACCTCTAGAGCGTCGTAGATTTTATACTGTCTTTGTTGCCTGTGCTATTCGCTTTTCAGATTTATATCTTTTCATGCAATGAATAACATCTCTCCAAGATTTCATTAATTTTTTGCTGATTTTTCATCATCGATTACTAGATCCCACAAACAATCTCCATAAGAACGCCACTCATCTACTTCAAACATACTTTCAGGGTCTTTAAAAAACCCTTTCGCTTTCCCTAACGCAATTAACCCAGCCAGATCTTTTAATTGGCTTACTCCCCGCTTTTCTAAAAAGCATTTTAAGATTTCGAATGCTACCTCTGTTTCCATTGCGCGCTACGTTGACCTTCTTAATTATCCGGTCAATTATTTTTGCAGCCTTTTCCCTTGGGTAGCCTTCTTTCGGACGGCGAACCCCTTCTTAATTATCCTGGGTTCAAGCACGGATCAGGCGCGCCGCAGCAGCGTCCGCCGATCTTCTGCTCCCTGGTCGCTGCTACCAGTGCTTCTCCGATCTCGCTGTCCGGTGAAAAACAAGGATGGGGGTCCCTGTTCGGGCGCCACTTGCGACGAGCGAGGGAAGGCATGCAGTCGACTCAATATGAGTGATAAAGCAAGCTTCAACTTTATTGCAAAACCTTACACATATTTATACACTAAGTTCTACTTTATGCATACTTGTCTTACAATCATTGGCTTAGCTCTAAAGAGTGCATTATCATACTCCTCCTACTTGCGCTTACTGCTACGTGGTCCGGGTTCCATCCTGTTTTTCTTATACAGTGCTGCTTCTTAGCTGTTTACCACAGCTCCTTCTCCTCAAGGCCGAGCCCTGCAGATGTCCAGCTGTTTACCAGCTTCCCAGTGCCACAGCTCCCTCTTCTCAAGGCCGAGCCGTGCAGATATCTAGCTGTTTACCAGCTTCTCAATGCTGCAGCTCCTTCTCCTTAAGGTCGAGCCGTGCAGAGTGATCCCAACACTGAAGGGCCACATCCACACTTTTTTTGAATACTTCCAGAGATGGTGACTCCACCACCTCCCTGGGCAGCCTGTTCCAATGCTTGACCACCCACTCGGTGAAGAAATTTTTCCTATTAGGAAAAACCTCCCCTGGCACAACTTGAGGCCATTTCCTCTCATCTGATCGCTAGTTACTTGGGAGTAGAGACCTACACCCACGTTGCCACAACCCCCTTTCAGGTAGTTGTAGAGAGCGATAAAGTTCTTCTCTCAGCCTCCTCTTCTCCAGACTAAACAATCACAGTTTTCTAAGACACTCCTCATAAGACGTGTGCTCCAGACCCCTCACCAGCTTTGTTGCCCTTCTTTGGACACACTCAGCACCTCATCATCCTTCTTGTAGTGAGGGGCCCAAAACTGAACACAGTATTTGAGGTGCACCCTCACCAGTGCTGAGTACAGGGGCACAATCACTTCCCCACTCCTGCTGGCCACAGCCACACTATTTCTGATACAGGCCAGGACGCTGTTGGCCTTTTTGGCCACCTGGGCACACTGCCGGCTCATGTTCAGCCGGCTGTCAACCAGCACCTCCAGATCCTTTTTCACCCAGCAGCTCTCCAGCCACTTGTCCCCAAGCCTGTAGCGTTGCATGGGGTTGTTGTGGCCGAAGTGCAGGACCTGGCACTTGGCCTTATTAAACCTCATACAGTTGGCCTCAGACAAAAAGCTCCAGCCTGTCCAGATCCCTCTGCAGAGCCCTCCTACCCTCCAGCAGATCAACACTTCCACCCAACTTGGTGTCATCTGCATACTTACTGCGGGAGCACTTGATCCCTTCATCCAGGTCATCTATAAAGATATTGAACAAGACCGGCCCCAGAACCGAACGCTGGGGAACACCAGTTGTGACCAGCCACCAGTCGGGTTTAACGCCATTCACCACAACTCTCTGGGCTTGGCCGTCCCTCCAGTTCTTTACCCAGAGAAGGGTACACCTGTCTAAGCCACGAGCCGCCAGTTTCTCCAGGACAATGCTGTGGGAGACCATTGTTTTTTCTATTGTTTTTTCCATTGTTTGTGCTCCACCTGTACCCAAATATTTTTTTCTGATGCCATTACCAAGCTAAACTGGGCCTTGTAGGATGTTAATGACACAGTTACCCACATGTGATGTATGGCACCTAGGTATCGCTGGTAAGGCATGGCAAGTTGCAAGGGCCCCAGTTCTCCCCTCTTGTTATTTGTGGAGTCTGAATGTTTCTTACCCAAACCCACTGCCTGTGAGATCCAACGCTCTTTCTCAGCACTTTCTATAACTTTTACCAGCTCCTCACATCGTCATTTGTGTTATTTGTTATGTTCAGCTATTTCTCATGTCAAACGCAGAACTGGCCAGGGCTCCTGTAACAGTCAATGCCACAGGTAGACAGAATGGGTCTGAGCCAGAGATCAATATGAAGAGTAAAACCACTGAGCCACCTTCAGCACCAGTTAGAGAACACAAAGTCAGGCTATTATGTTTGCAATTTCTCTAGTTGCTGAGTGCAAAAACAATTGGTACTTGTTTCCTAAATGCTACAGTCTTCATGACCCAGCGTTGTGTGTTGTCACAGAGAGTTGAGAGAACATAAAAATACAAGACAATGTCCTAGAAACAGTGTCCTAACTAATTGAAATGATAATTTTAACTAGTTGAGAAGAAATCAAATAATGCCAGCTAGGTATCCAACCACACTCCAAAAACAGAAAATGAAGCAAACAATCATGGGTGGGAACCATTAGGCCACATTATGGCTAAACACTCTTCACATACGTGCCACTGTCACGACAGGATTTGGTTTCAGACAGCCATTCTTCACCGACGCACTGACCTAACCCCAAGCACTGTCGTGTGGAGTAATTGCTGAGGGGTACTTTGGAAATTTACCCTCTAAGAACAGCCTTGAAACCAGGTGGAACGTAGCACTCATGTACAACGGGTCTGTTGACATGGAGACTCCCTGAACGGCCTTGGATGTTGGCAACATCAGGGGCACCTGGTGTGCTGACTCTGGGAGAGATTACATGGAGGGTGGAGCGGAGTGGAGACCTCGTGGCCACGCTCTGTGAACAGGGGAGTTTAGGGATGCACAGGATGTACATTGATAAGCTGCGTTTACAATGTCCTGGGCCAAGGACCTGCCAACTTTGATGAAGTGCTGCACTTAGAGTGAACTTTGCTAGTTATAATATCATTATAATACTAAAACGCACACCCCTCTCAAAAGTTACCACCCCCCCAAGGTGCGACCCCTCCTCAATGAGTGTGCACACTGAATTTTTCCTAGTCTGTACCTTTAAACGCGAAGCGAGAGAATTCTGCACCAATCCTGATAAAGGTATGTATGACTAGAGTCACTCAAGCTCCACCTGCAAAGTAAAACACTATAAAATAATGTTTTAAGAGCTGGATGTTAGGGAAGATACCATCGTCGTATACTACTCTAACTTCTGGGATCAGTCGACGGGCTGAGCCTCTCTTCCCCCCCATCGGGACGCCGTTGGGTAAGATTCGAACCCTTGGTCATACCAAGTGCCTCCCCGGGAAACTTAGAAATCTCTATATAGAGTCACTTTACATCTTTTAACGCGTTTATAGCCAAGTAGTGTCCCTCGTAGTTTTAGCATTTGCACGTGCTTTATAGGTAGTGAATTTATCACCGGCAATCCAAAGAACCTGTATATCTGTTGCTTCAATAAATCGCACTATTGATTGACTCAGCCGTTTGTGGTCCCTGAATGTGACCGTACCTCTGAGTGCGGCCGTGTTAGTTCAGGAGGTGTCCGGCTGAGCAGGTAGTGTGATGTTAGTAGTGCATCCGGACCCGTGATAGTCCAACAAAGGTGTTGGGTGTGACCGGACTACTAACGCTGACTTTGGGCATCACTCAGAACCTAAGCTCAGCCGCCCCCAGTGCCTCTGATATCTGAGGATCGACTGGAAAGCAAGGGGGTTTAGTTTCTGCCAAATTGCTCTGCCTCTTAATGCAACATCTTGCTAGCAAAGATAGTTGGATCCCGGTGTTATGTCATCTTTGTATAGATGAGCTATTTGAGTACACACTGATTGACCAGCTCGTCTTGGGGTTCACTGGCTCCTTCCTGTTTAGTAAATTATTTCTGTATCCTGGTCAGTTCATCTGGAAAATAGAGGAAACATATATGTACTTTGTGAAGTTGTTTGATTATGCTTAAAAATTGTGTTGAAAATGAAAATCAAGGCTGTCAATTCACAGAATCACAGAATCACAGAATCACAGAATCACAGAATCACTAGGCTGGAAAGGACCTTCAAGATCATCAAGTCCAATCGTTAACCCAACACCACCATGTCCCCTAAACCATGTTCTGAAGTGCCACATCCACATGTTTTTTGAACACTTCCAGAGATGGTGACTCCACCACCTCCCTGGGCAGCCTGGTCCAATGCCTGACCACCCTCTCAGTGAAGAAATTTTTCCTAATATCCAATCTAAACCTCCCCTGGCACAACTTGAGGCCATTTCCTCTTGTCCTATCACTAGTTACTTGAGAGAAGAGGCCAACACCCTTGTTGCCACAACCCCCTTTCAGGTAGTTGTAGGGAGCAATAAGGTCTCCCCTCAGCCTCCTCTTCTCCAGACTAAACAACCCCAATTCCCTCAGCCACTCCTCATAAGACTTGTGCTCCAGCTCCCTCACCAGCTTTGTTGTCCTTCTCTGGACACGCTCCAGCACCTCAACATCCTTCTTGTAGTGAGGGGCCCAAAACTGAACACAGTATTTGAGGTGCAGCCTCACCAGTGCCGAGTACAGGGGCACGATCACTTCCCTACTCCTGCTGGCCACACTATTTCTGATACAGGCCAGGACGCTGTTGGCCTTCTTGGCCACCTGGGCACACTGACGGCTCATGTTCAGCCGGCTGTCAACCAGCACCCCCAGGTCCCTTTCCGCCGGCCTGCTCTCTAGCCACTCCTCCCCAAGCCTGTAGCATTACATGGGGTTGTTGTGGCCAAAGTGCAGGACCCTGCACTTGACCTTATTAAACCTCATACAGTTGACCTCTGCCCATCGATCCAGCCTGTCCAGATCCCTCTGCAGAGCCCTCCTACCCTCCAGCAGATCAACACTCCCACCCAGCTTGGTGTCATCTGCAAACTTACTGAGGGAGCACTCGATCCCCTCATCCAGATCATCTATAAAGATATTGAACAAGACTGGCCCCAGAACCGAGCCCTGGGGAACTCCGCTTGTGACCAGCTGCCAGCCGGATTTAATGCCGTTCACCACAACTCTCTGGGCTTGGCCATCCAGCCAGTTCCTCACTCAGCGAAGAGTAAACCTGTCTAAGCCAGAAGCTGCCAGTTTCTCCAGGAGAATGCTGTGGGAGACGCTGTCAAAGGCTTTACTAAAGTCCAGGTAGACAACATCCACAACTGTTCCCTCATCCATGAGGCGGGTCACCTGGTCATAGAATGAGATCAGGTTGGTCAAGCAGGACCTGCCTTTCATGAACCCATGCTGGCTGGGCCTGATCCCTTGGTTGTCCTGCACATGCCCTGTGAGCACCCTCAAGACCAACCGCTCCATAATCTTCCCTGGTACCGAGGTCAGGCTGACAGGCCTGTAGTTCTCAGGATCCTCCTTCCGGCCTTTCTTGTAGATGGGCATCACATTGGCAAGCCTCCAGTCTTCTGGGACCTCCCCTGTTAACCAGGACTGCTGATAAATGATGGAGAGTGGCTTGGCAAGCTCCTCCGCCAGCTCTCTCAGTACTCTCGGATGAATCTCATCAGGCCCCATAGACTTGTGGGTGTCCAGGTGGTTTAACATGTCCTTGACTGCTTCCTCCTGGATTATGAGGAGTACATTGTGCTCTCCATCCCCATCTTCCAGCTCAGGGGGCTGAATACCCTGTGGATACCTGGACTGGCTATTAAAGACTGAGGCAAAGAAGGCATTAAGTACCTCAGCCTTGTCCTCGTCCTTGGAGACAATGTTCCCCGCCATATCCAGTAGGGGATGGAGATTCTCCTTGCCTCTCTTTTTGTTAATATATTTGTAAAAACATTTTTTATTATCCTTTACGACTGTAGCCAGACTGAGCTCTAGCTGGGCTTTTGCCTTTCTAATTTTGTCCCTGCTCAACCTAACGAGATCCTTGTACTCTTCGTGAGGTTGCCTGTCCCTTCTTCCAGAGGTGATAAACTCTCCTCTTTTCCCTGAGTCCCAGCAAAATCTCCCTGTTCAGCCAGGCCGGTCGCCTTCCCTGCCAGCTCTTCATACGGCACATGGGGACCGCCTGCTCCTGCGTCTTTAAGATTTCCTTCTTGAAGGCTGTCCAGCCTTCCTGGACCCCTTTGTCCTTCAGGACTGTCTTCCAAGGGACTCTCTCAACCAGTGACCTGAACAGGCCAAAGTCTGCCCTCCAGAAGTCCATGATAACAGTTTTTATGACCCCCCTCCTTACTTCACTCACAACTGAGAATTCTATCATGTCGTGGTCGCTAAGCCCAAGACGGCCTCCGACCACCACATCTCTCACCAGTCCTTCTCTGTTTGCAAACAGCAGGTGGAGCAAAGCACCTCCCCTGGTGGGCTCACTCACCAGCTGCATCAGGAAGTTATCCTCCACACACTCCAGGAACCTCCTAGACTGTTTCCTCTCTGCCGTGTTATACTTCCAGTAGATGTCTGGTAGGTTGAAGTCCCCCACAAGAACAAGGGCCAGCGAATGCGAGACTTCTGCCAGTCGCTTATAGAATGTCTCATCTGTCTCTTCATCCTGGTTGGGTGGTCTGTAACAGACTCCCAGCAGGATATCTGCCTCATTGGCCTTCCCCCTCATCCTTACCCATAAGCACTCTACTTGGTCTTCACAATCTTTGACTTCTATGCAATCAAAACACTCCCTAACATACAGAGTCACCCCACCGCCTCTCCTTCCCTGCCTATCCCTTCGGAAGAGCTTATAGCCATCCATTGCAGCACTCCAGTCATGAGAAACATCCCACCATATTTCTGTGATGGCAACTACATCATAGCTGTCCCGCTGCACAATGGCTTCCAGCTCCTCCTGTTTGGTGCCCATGCTGCGTGCATTGGTGTAGATGCACCTGAGCTGGGCTATCGATTTCAACTCTGGCACGCATTAACTAAGCTAGGAAAAAAAAGCATTTCTTCATTAATTCCACTATGATCAATAGTCAGGGTTGGTTTCTTCTGTTTTCCATCTTGAGGCATTATGGTTGAGGATGTCATCCAACTGCATACCAACATTTCAATGCCATCCTTTATTGTTTTGAATTGTATTTTTCTGGAAATGTGTTTGCCATTTCTGTCCTGTGATTCAGAGGTGATGTTTTCTCTTGTCACCATTGTCCCATATCTTATAATCTTTGACCCCTATTCCTGCACTGTGGCTGTGTTGGGAGATATATGTCTTGCAGCTTCTGCCATTTTATAACATAATGTGCCCGTTTATATCTTGTCTATCGTATACAGGAATATTTTCTTTCCAGTCAAATTATTTCTTTCATTCAGGTATTTTATTCATCTATTCCAATCAAAGCATTTCTTTGGATATTGCAAAGAAGAAAATCCATTTGATTGTAATGGGAAAATAATTATTTCAGACCTGGTGGCTTATCCCAAGAAAGAATGCCACATATCCTATTAAGTAACACTATTAATGTTGTTAGTATTCTTGGGAAAGAGAAGGAGATATTTTATTGGGAAAATTAGATATTCTATTACTTACGGACTCTTACAGTGTAGCAATGGAATATTATGGAAGTTTCTGATAGTTTTATGCCTTTTTTAGGAATGCAGATTCTGGTATTACTAATCAGAAAGTCATCTAAACTAAATAGAACTTGATATATTTTTGGTTTATGTTGCCTCATGTGGTTGCCTGGAAGTAAGAAGAAATGTTTATCGCAGTACCCTTCAATCTTATAATTTATTTTCCTAAGTTAATAAATGACTTGGAATATGGAGTGGAAATATTAACATTGTTTTACATATATTTTAAGTAGCAACACCTTATTCCCTCAATGCACTTTGTGATAGTTCCTTTCAACAGCTCTTGAAATTCTCACTCACAGCTGTTTCTGCAAGAAACTGATGAAGGTGTGAAACATATAAGAAAAAGGAAAGTTCTGACCTAGCATCTCCCAGAGATGAGAGGGGACATTCTTCCTCTAATTAAATGTATCCTCAGCCCATATGATGTAAACCAATTAATATTTTTTTCTCACTGACCAACTCCACTCTTTTTGCATGTTAAGGAGGTTTTGACATCCCCAACTAATTAATTTTTCTGTTTTTCCCCCAAAGCTAATTTTTTTTCAACTTGCTATTGACCTCCACTTCTGATCACCATGACCCTGGTGTCTTTATTCAAAATTAATACTGAAAAAAAAGACAACATAGCAGGAAAAAGGGCTTATCAAGAAGACTAATTATTTAATATAACTGCACAATATCAAAACTTATTGTACAAGTGTAATGCATTAATTAAATTCTTCAGCAAATGAAGAACCTATCTGTGTTAGGTCCAGTACTTTTGTTACAGAGTCTAAAGGTACAAAATGCAGATGATGTACTTTAAGGACTGATTCCATTTGAATTTGTGTGTACATAACATTTCTAGAGATCTTGGCTTAGAAATCACATCTAATGTAAGCCATCTCAAATTAATTTACACGAGTAAAACTGCATCCAGTTGCACCATGTCTGAATATACACCCGTTTTCCCCAAAAACAGTTTCTTACATTAAAAGCATAAAATATTTAAGCTGGGAAATAAATCATCTGATTTGCTATATACTCAGGTATAATGTAGGTTGTAGCTACATTCCCATTTAATATAAAAATAGAGGTAACATGCCCATTTCTCCACTGGGGCTTTGAAGCACATAGTAAAAAAAAAAAAAAAAAAGAGTTATCTTGGCGATAGGGCTGTCTGCAATTTATCAGCATCTTCACTCCATGCTTTCCCTTTTTTGTGTGGTTTTTTTTCTGCCACATGGTTCCCTGCTGGTGGGTCACACTGTCTTGCTTACTGGTTTATTTATCACATGTGGCTGGAGTTGGCACCAGGGCTTCTTTCCTTTGAGAGTCGGTAACCGAAGATATTCAGCAACAAAAGAGCCGTCTCTGAACCAAGGCACTGTTTATTTAAGCACTGAGAACAAAGTATAAGCTGGAAAAAGGCATTTTAAAACAACCAACAGTGTAAACATATGTCTATTTTACATAAACTCCTCAAGAAGATGTTATAGTCTGCTCAGCAGGCCTGTTTTGTTCGGACACCCTCAGGAGATCATTGAACATCAGTCTGCTTTCCTGCTACTGAACAACCATTACAGAACCCTTGAGACTGTGCTCTTTCTAAAACTGCTACAGCCCTGTAGATTTCTGAGTTTCCAGTTCTAGCTTATACAAACATTTACTCTCAGCAGCCCTCAAGCATTTGGAAAAAAGTAGCTTAGGCTGAATTTTGTTTTTATTTTTTATTTCTCTTCCTTGCCCTTTCTATCCATTTAGGAAATAATTAAGACACAGCTAATCATGGGCATACTAGTAACTTAATCAAGGTTAGCCCTCAAGATAGCCCAAGCTCTAAACCATCTTCTCTTCTATCTCTTTTATACATTTACTTTTTTTAAAAAATGCCAAAGATATTTGCTGCTAATAAAAAAAAAAATTCCAGTAGTTTATTAATGAGAGTTAGATCCACAAAGTAACATATACGCTCCCCTATGACATCAGCTGCCTGAGACCAGCACCCAGAGACTGCTGAGATTCCACAAGTGACGTGTAGTTGTCTAACATTTGACTGCTTTGGTGTTTATGGTCCTACTAGGGTAATGGAAACCAAGCCAACATTTTCTGCAGGGTTTAGAGAATAATTTACTTGCTGTTGTGCATACATGGGCCCAGGTCTCACCTTGGGGATGGTGGAGTTCAGCCCCACCAGATCTTGACAGTCCTTGGGAAAATTTTTTGGAGTCTCATCTCCCCCTTGCACAGTGCAGGGAAACGCGTGTTCCAGCGCTAAGCCCAACACCACAACACATGGGAACAGGCAACATGCACACCAATCCACAGCAGGCACTATAGACTTTGGGGGGAATGGTTAAGCCCAGCCTTGCGGAGACAGGCATATGGCATCACAGGCTGCACATAAAAAGTACCATGTAGGAGAGAGCACGAAGGCCAAGGCGTCGCAGTTGGCCTGTGATCTCATTCTGAGGTAAGTGACGAGGATTTGCTGCATGGTGCTGTGTGACGCAACCCTCCTTTTCGCACCGAGTATGTTTTGTGATGCACAGCAGGTTCAGCAAATATGTGCCAGAGTTAGGGTGCACTCATGCACCTGCACAGTAGCCCTGAGGGGATTTCCCTGGCTACCTCCAGACTCAGAAAGACAGGCATGTTGGGCAGTCCGGGCTTAGTGCTGATAGAAGTGCACGGCATGGCCTTTTTTTCTGTTTTAGACAAACAGCAATTAAATATTATCACCTTGTTAGGTTTAATTTTATAATGAATCACCTACTCTGTTCATGTGTAGTATGATTTCTGTTGCACGGTATGTGCGTGCATGCACACACAAACACATGCCCACAGGTCTACCCCAAAATTTTCTGTTGAGTTCCCCACAAGCTAAAAGATCCTTATAGTCCACATAAGGCAGATGTATTAGACATCTTAGGGTATTTTAAGTAGCACAAAGTGCCTCTGTTAAGAAAACTGACTCCATGTCTATTGCCAGCCTGAGGAAATATTTCCTAGACCTTGCTGACTCCATTGGCCATATTCATAGGAGACCGTAGCTAGCACAGAATTCAGATGAAGGCACCAGTACTATAGATTAAGAAAGTTAAAATCCCACTACAGATGACCTTAGGTCCTTCTTGCACTGAAATCCTCTAGACCTACTCGCCGAGTGAGCATCTGTAAAACCACTTGCATTCTTCATTACATGTGTTGCTCTTGGAAATATTTGTCAGCCACAAATTGTGCCACTTACATTTTTATTTCTTACGCACTGAAGATAAAGATATTCATTAAATCTCAGGATAATTATTTTTAAAATTAAAATACTTTTGTACATGACATAATTACATGAGAAGTCTATCAGATAGCCAGTCCATTATTTATTAATATTTATTGCATTTCATACATTTTATGTTAGCTATTGTATGGAACTAACATAGATATACCAGCTCATCAGGTAGAATTTCATTAAAAGTCTTACAGCGTTAACAACTAGCTTTTTTGACATGACCTTTTTGACAAAACTATGTTGAATTATAGTAATTAAATCAACATTCTACTATTGCTTACTGAATCTTCTATAAATTTTCCCCTTTTTTTTGACATGACATTAAGGTCAAGCAAACCAGCTTCCAATCAGTCAGCTCAACCCCTTTAACCTTTTTTTCTATTAGCACAACATTGACATTCTTTCATTTTTCTGAATATTTTCATCACTTCAAGAATTATTAGCAATTATGATAGAAGACTAGAGTTCCCCTCAGTTAACTCTTTTAATGTTTTTTTTAGTGCAAATCACTATGCTGGTTGAAAACTATTTATGTCTTTAAAAGACATTGATTTATACATCCTTCAGTTATTAATAGAGCAGAAGGTAGTTCATCATCTTCTTATAATGTGTTCCATTTCCATGTAAACAGAAAATAGAAAAAATATCAAATACTTGTCTTTTCACTTTGCTAATGATCTTATGTTTCCATCTGGAAATGGACATTTGCTATTTCTTTGAGATCTTTAACTCGTGAAAGACTTCTAAATCCTTTCCTGTTGGCCCAAGATACACCTAACAGTTAAGATATTTCTGGTTGTGTTTTGGGTTTTTTTTAATGGGTTTCAACTTTCTTTGTCTTTCCCCTACTAAAAGAATCGCTAAAGCATTACCTTCCTGAAGGCCACTCAGTACACATAATTTCATTTTCATTTCATTCAGTCTTTACCTGTGAGGTGCTGTTATGCCTTCTAGTGATTGCGGTCCATTGTGCACCCTCTCAGGCTCTGGGACAGCCTCACCACAGTTCTCAGGACTCGTACTGGTCATCCAACTTCATGGATGCAATTAATTGGTTCAGCAAATGAAGAAACTACACCATGAAATATGTAGCATGGACAAGAGTGGGCATACTTGAAAAAGATACCTTATTTGTAACCTCTGTGAGTCACCACAGCTCTTCAAGCCAACTAAAATTAAGGTCAAGCAGGCACCAAACTCTTAAGGTTTGCATTGATGTAATGAATATTCTGATTTTATATATCCAACCTTCTGTAGGCTATTTATTTCTAATACAATATAACGAGAAGTGTAGAACATTGTAAAAAAATATGTTTTTCTTCCAAATAAAAAAAACTGCAACAGAAGACTCAGGACCTAAAGCTTCATCCTGTCCGGGATATTTCATTTTCCCCTTTTAACAATCGGAGACTGTATACTGCAAGTAGTAGCAGGGTACTTTGCATTACTATCTCAGGTAAGGTGACGCATTGGTTAATTAAGGATTCACAGTCAGGCAACAACAAGAATTGAGCTCATGAAATTCCCGTATAAATACAATTTATGTGAGTTTAGTGGCTCTTTGCAGAATAATTTTCAAGCCTACCTATGATTTCTACCAGCTGCTATTCTCAGAATGTATCAATATTTAAATGCAAGATCACTGAGAGTTAGACTTTGGTAGCCTAGATTTTATGCACATCTTATTTAGCTCCTTATGACTGTTGTGTGTTCCAACATACTCCGAACGAATTGTTTTTCACTGACCTTTGTCAGCTTGTTCTGGCTGAAACTGTGCCTCCTGGGAGTGATCAACCATGTCACTGAATGCCCCCCAGTCAGTCTGATAAAAAGCTATTTGATAAGTGCTGAAACCACTTTCCTTCCATGCCTCTAAGGCCAAGAATGGAGGAGGGAAAAAAAAGATCCTAATGCAAATTTAGCAGCTATGTATGATTCCCATCAAGATGGGGAAAGAAAGACATTGATTGAGACACATCTCCGGTTCATTAGCATTGTTTGTCTTTGAGAAAGTTCTTGTCGGTCTGACAGATGAAGAGACATTGCTGAATGAAGAGAAAATGAAGATAACTGTGGTAAAAATAGAAAAAATAATGAAGGGCATGCTGTTAAAACTAATTACATTAAGATTGATATCACTTAGCAGAAGAATGTTACCTCATCTCACAAAAATACATGATTGCTCATACACCATGAGCTCCCTTGCATTTTACAGGCATTAGTAAATGTTGCACAAATGTTTGATTTCAGTATTCCATATTTTGGTAATCAAAACAAATTAGCAATTTCTGGGTAGGAGAACTCATTCTCTACATGAGTGATATTATGCAGCCTCTAAAACAAGCTTTCCATAAGAGGATCCATTTTCAGTGCATCTGCATTTATGCTTTTGAACTTTTACAGAACCAAGCCTAGATAAAAAGGAGAAATGAATATTCAGTCTTTAAATTTGTTGGTCTCTAGGGACTGTGGCTACATAACCAATACATAATGGATAAACAAGGCCGATAGCCGTGCCCATTAAAAACCTGCCCGTAGTTATAGCCTGTTTACTTTGTCTTATTGCTTATCCAAATTTCAATTTGCTAGGCTGTAATTCCACATGTGAAGTGAAATAAGGTTATCTTTGTCAGGACTTCTTTTCTCTTCTTGGAAGCAGCCATTATGTTACAGTCATTTCCAAGATCAAGGCTGGGGGAAGGGTATTGCTTTGTCCTTGATAGAAAATCCTATAAGTTTGCTGGGTAGTCCAGTTCTCTGCAACAGAACCTTGACCTGTGGCAGGTGTTTAGGTCGGGGATATATAGTCTTTTGCCATTCTCAGGTAAGCATGCCCAAATTAGGCCTAGCCAAAAATGTTTGGAAAAATCTCTGGACATGTATTTGTAGTTGTGTCCATATCCCATGACGATTACAGTGCTTTATTTGTGTGTGTCATGAAAGCCCATAGGCTTTTCTCATTATGTGCTATCCTGACCTCTGACAGCAGCAAAAGTTCATGGCCTGTCTGAGTTTTATGGCTGATATTTATCCAAACACATGCTAAATATACTGTTCCTCCCCAGCAGCATGAAAGAACGCCTAACTGTAATTATTTCTGAAACACCCTCAAGATACATTTTAGAAAGAATAAATCACAAATCTATAAATCATTTGTTGGGAAGTGAAGAGCTTAGTCAGACAGTTCTACACAAGCGATAAGTGAAATCTGCCAGTTAGCTACAGGTTTCCAAGTCTATGCATAAAAAAATAATATTATTCTTCTGTCAATCTAAAGCATAATAAAGGTAATCAATGCTTAAGACAAAAACACTCCACACTATATCTAGTGGATAGGATAGCTCAAAGAATCCAGGAAGAAAATCTGAAACTATTGTTCTCCAAGCACTTTGCCTACACTGCAAATCAGAAATGCATGCACTTCCTGCAGCCAGAAAACAGTTTAGTTATGATAGCTGAACACAAAATCTCCCACTGGCACAGATTGACTTTGAAGTGTTATCACATAAGTAAGGGTTTTGAAAAGACCTTTGACCAGTTTTGTTGAAAATATATCACACTTATATTTGTGTCAACCTCAACCGTGTATCATGACACTCCTTTTCAGAACATTAGAGAACCTGATCACAGTTCCAGAGTATTAAACTAATCATGCATATTTTATGCAAACATTAACCTTTAGTGTTAATCCAACAGCATTAAACAAAACCTATAATGAACCATAAAGGTGGTTTATAACGTACTGTGGTTGCCTTTTATGAGTATTTTCATTTCTCTCACCAAAGTGTTTTAAAACTTAGAAAGAGTATCCAGATTTTTACAGTGGAACTTTATGTAAATAATCTTCTCTGAAACAGCTGAGTTATTATTTTTCCTGTAAACAAAGTAGATGAACTTTCAGAATAACTGATTCCAAAAACTTTACTACCTCATAAAAATGAATATTGTTGAGCTCTTTCCTGTGAGCTTTTTACATGGGCAAATATCTTGTTTAATTGAATGTTTAATCTGCCGTGTTGCAGTTCACTCTAATAAGAAAAACAGTTGTTCCTGTACAGAACCTTTCATGTTACACATCCCACAGCACTTCACAAGATATGCACATCTTGTATCAGTTATGAAAGAGATAAATTAGATGCATAAAACAGAAACATGAAACTCAACTAGAAGTGCTATGAAATGTTGCAAAAATACAATAAGACTGATCAAACCATGAGAACTGTGGTTATTTAAGCAACAAAATACTGAAATTTTCTATCAGTGTCCAGAACTTAAACCTCTACATCATTTGACCTACAGACTTATATTAGAAAACAGCTAATGGATATACAATATTGATGTGATGGTTATATTAAAACCTGCACAGTAAATGTAAATAATACATCAATGGAAAGTTTACAATAATATCGATATTTCAACTCGTTCTGCTTAGGCAGTGACATGGTTTTCAGCACCATGATGTTGTGAAGAGCTCACAATCATTTGCAACATTTTCTATACCCCTTAGAAGAACTATTCCTGACTTACAAATGGGAAAAGGAGAAAGACGTGCAATCCTAATTTTTTTCAGGGTCAGACAGAAAGTCTATAACCTAAAAATTGCACGTAAGTTCTAAACCAGGCAAGTTGTCATTCATTCTGTGAGATTCCACACTGAAATTAGTAGGAAGTAGTTGAGGAGAGAATGGTGAGGGTGTAAGATACTTTAAAATATAGAAGTCTGACCTCCAAACAAGTTGGCTTGAGTGAAACTTTCCTAGTAACTTCATTGTCTTCAGCGTTGATTCTAGCTCAGTACTGTTAAAATAAATAAATTTATGTCTTAAATTTCAGTTAATAGAAGCAAAATCCACAGTCACGGAACACTTTCTATTATTTCTTCTGAAACACAAAAAAGCGTAATCTGAAGATCAGTCATCTCAGGTAACACAAGAACACCTCCACACTTCCATACATGGCCAGACTGGGAAAATCCATCTCACTGTAATGGTAATCAAATTGGCATTGCAGTGAACTGGTTTTCCTCTAAGCAATTGCAAAGCTGGAACACATATTTTATATTGTGTACAATGTCTCTTTTACCCTCAAGTGATGCATTAACACAAGCTTCTTCAAATGTTTCTTTCCTTATCTCATTCATAATTGTCAGCTTCCTTCAAGACTCGTTCTGGCAATTGATGGCCACATGTAATTTTGAGGTTAAGTCTAATACTTTATTTAAAAACATTGAAAAAGTTCCTAGGTAAAAAAGATTAATGTGGTGAAATGAAGCAGCATATCAAACAGATTAAGCATTTCTTAACATCTTACTTCCATAACTGGCCAATATATAAATAAACATTCTGTCTCTAGGATAAGAAGACCTCTTGGTGTAAGGAGAAATTATATTTCCAAGAAGAGGAGAAAAACAAAACAAGGCAGCAGCTGGATCAAAGACCTTCATGCAAGACCGCAGCAAAGAGCAAAGCAAGAAAGTTTGTTTCTGATGGAGACTTCTTTCCTTTCATTGCATGGTTTCTTACCGCATAAAGGAACTGTAAGTTATTTCCATACTTAGCACACTGTGAAGTGAAAATGGAAATATATCCCATGTTTGTGCCTGGGCAATTCATTATTGCTGCAGGAGTACAGGAAAAAATTGTGAGTAGGTGAGTTGGACGGATTGTTCATTTCATATAATTTAACCACTCAAACATACATAAAAAAAACATTCTTGTACATTTATCCCTTATCACCTCTCTTAAAGAAATTAGAAATGCTTAAGCAGTCAAGTAAGCATGGCTATAAGATGACTGCGTAAAAAGCAGTAATGGAATGTATGGTAAATTATTGTTAAATGGTATCAAATGGTAAATATCTAATTCTTAGATAAAGAAGATTCAAGAGAAAAGCATGTCAGATGTCCAACATCATGTATAGATTGCATGAACTGCTGCCTACCTTGAGACTCTCGGATTGGCTGTTACTGAAGTTTAGCCAAGACCCTATATAGCGATATTTTGTATTCATGCACAAGGAGCTTTCAGGGCTGCTCAGGAATTAAAGATGAGGATCAGCTGCAGGAAAAGGGTTTTTTTTCTCTACAGACTGTGGCATGTACTTTGGACTTCCAAGTGCTTTACTTCAGCTGTGCTTGACACTCTGCTTTAGTTGTTCTTTAACTCCTACCTGCAGCCCTGCCCCAGTTCCTTTGGTCTTTCCTTCAATTCACTTCAACCCTTAACCTAACTCCTCCTCTGCTCTTTCCTGTAGTTGTACATGTCACTTGCTGTGCTGTTTTGGTTTCCTCAGCTCCTTGGAGAGGGCCTTATCCTGTTGTAAATAGCTTTCCTGGACTCAATGATAAATTCTAAAACTAGAAAAAGTTGAATTTAGGGGTGAATTATTGGTTTGAAATAAAGCCAGTTTCACTATGAGATTGCCGAAGCAAATGACCCCTTCGAGTAACACAAGACTTTTAATGATATCAGATATTATTAGATATCTTGCTGACACCTTAAATTAGCAGTTTGGAATACTCACAATGTAAATCAGGTGAAGCGCTTTGATTTATGACCAAAGTCACTTGAGAACCTAGTTTTGTGATCCTTGAAGGTGAGATGCAGTAAGGCAATATGAATGACACTGTATGAAGACTGAAACTGAAACTGAAACTTTACGCCTGAACCACAGGTACTGAATTTCTTGTAATTCAAAACAGAGCTTAAAAGATAAGATCTCAAGGAAAAGTAAGCTTATGGTGCAAATTTAATGATGAAATTATTCTGTCGTTAGATATTAAATTATTTCCTGTGAAATGCACTTACTAATTCTAAACATCATTTAAATTAATAGTCATTAATGTTTCCTATTCATTAATTTATAAAGACACTAAAAGTTAATCTGATGATCTAGAAAGCTAGAAGCCACAATCAAAAATCAAGTGAATTTGTTTGATTTTTAGTGATCCTGCAGATAAACACACTTATGTGACTATATTAATTATATAACAGACTCTATAGCTTGGCACATTCTATCTTTGGACTGCTGTGCACATGGTGTTTGGGCCACTGAAGGCAAAACAAATAATCACAGCAATAACATCCTCTCCACAGGAGGTGATGAAGGTCTCAGTCAGGGCTTTCTACAGAAGTAAAAAGACACAAAGTCAAGATGCAACCAGAGATTCTTGAGAACAAAAGAATTGTATAGGATAAAAGATGGTCACCTTGTGTCCCTTCACATGAAAACAAGAATTTTGTTCATTCTGTGAAATGAACACTTTTATTGGGGATATTTGATATCTGTATGCTTAGAGCACTGTAACAAATAGGGAACACTTAAAAACATGGAAGCTTGTAAAAGGAAGGAGACTGAACTTTTTAGAACTCGGCAAAATTGTAATCAGAGGCAGGATGGAGAGAGGGTTTTCTTTAGATGTTAATGTCTGGGTTCCTTCTACATTCATTGTATGTACACTCATACATACATGTAAGCTACTTTATCCCAAAGTTTAAAATCAGTATTTTAGAATTAATTGTATCCCAGGAAATTCCTGTTTCTCTCAATTGGCTATGACATTTTCATCTAAAGACTGGTGAAATGCGGATCACTCATAGCTTTCTTATATATATGCATGTATATATTTATAAGTATATATATACTTTTAAAACTAAAGAATTTGAAATATAATTAATGTTCTAAGGCTGTGAAGTCAAGGCAAATATGGTCTCATTAACATTAATATATACATTGTTCTGTAACATTTAATAAACTATGTCTAGCTCTCATTGTGAATTTTGCATGTGGGTGAAATGGCAATAAAACAAGTTAAAATTTGAAAATTTGTGTATTCATTGCAAACACTGATCCCATGAGCACAGCATGGTACTTTTCAACCTTCGGCATTTGAACATTTGAAAGGCAATTACACACATTGTATAGAAACTGGGGATTTCCATACCAGATCAGACTACTAATCAGCTCTTACTTTGAGACCTGGATCTTTTCCCTAGGTGGTTTTATTCCATTCAGAAATCAACTGTAAGAAGCCCAGATAGGTGTATCATCACTTTTAAAATAATTTCTTGATATTGTCATCTGCTGACTGAATTACTCAATTTTCCACTTTACTTTTCAGGGGTCTACAACCCGCTTAAACTTACCTAATTGACAAAGTAGTATCCATTAAAATTTCACAATTTCCTCTTGGAAATCATTGATAATTAAATTAAATATCAGCTTGCCTTCTGTGTAAGTAAATCTTCATTTGTTTCCCACTTGTATGACTCCAAGAATGCAGTCCTGAGCTGAGGGTTCATCATGATGAATGCTGTATGAATAACGAATAAATATGTGACCCTTGCTCCCAGAGTTTGCAACCTTAATATAAGACAAAGCAAGTGAGTATTGGAAAGAGAGAAGAATGAGGATAAAAAATTAATCAAATGATTGATGGTGGTCATAACATACATCTTAAGAATGGTTTTGCAGGATGATGAAGACTAAGTTTTGTAGGTGATAAAGGGAAATTCCTCCCTAGATTTAGAAGAGAGCAGCATTGAATGACACAAGAAGATGGTGAGGATTGTTTCAAAGATTTACCACAGTTGTTGAAGGCAACTGGCACCACAGTCCACGCAAATGACTGAGAAATGACAGGTGGAGTATAAAGAGGCCATGAAGGACCATTACTTGTGCTTAATGAGACAGAAAGTTGAGCCAGTGGAAGGAAGAAGTGGAACGGGCTACAGGAACAATGCTCACAGCAAAACTCTGAATTGATATAACTGGGCAAGTCTGAATTTGTTGTTCCCAAAAGAAAAAGGTTTTACAGCAAGATATGTGAGGATAAAAGCTTGATGGGATCCTTTTACCATGAGCCTTTTTTCAGATGCTATTAAGAAGGAATTAGCAAGTTTGAGACAGAACATGAGAAATGAAACAAGCCAGGAGGTGCTGCAAGTGGTGTATATGGGAGCAACCATCAGGATGGTGATGCTGTCTACAGAGATCAAAGGAGTATGCAAGAGAGAGAGTAGCCTGAACGGAATCTTTAGGTAGGGGCAGTAAGGCCTACACTTACCTATACTGAATGGGAGCCAAGGGCAAGATATTCCCATGATTGGTCAGAGGCAAAAGACAGTTTAGACACAAGAAAATAGGACTGAAAGAGAGGTGTGGGTCCGTGGATCTTACCTTAGAGATGACTACTAGTACTTTCTGCCTTTCTACCTTTCAGTCAGTCTTCAGCTCACAAGAAAAATTTACTTTTCATCTGTTCACTGCTCTTCCTCTTTAAAGCTTCCAATACGGATCTTATTTGAATATCTAAATAAATTAATCTTCTTCATGTGCAAGGAGATTCTTATTATACAGGAGGAACAGTCTTTAAGTAAGTTGAAAAACACTTGTTCGGCTTGGCTTATGGTACAGTGTGGCTTGCATATCCCAACAAGAATTAGCTGAGGCAGCCTGAATGTTTAACAGGAATTGCTATCCAACCGCTCATGAATGATATGCAGATCAGGAATTAACTGCAGAAATTATTCATCAAATAATTTCGAATAATACTAAATGAAAGAAAAGGGTAAACTGTTTGCATTTGCAGGCAATTTGCAAAAAGAAAGGCGAGAAAAATTCAAAGAATAAATTATTCATCCAGTTCTGGCAGAGTGGGTCTACATTAATCCCCTTCCCCCCTCTTTCTGGTTTTCATTATACATAGTGATATTGCAGGGTTTTAAAAATGGAAAGGTCTGATTATGTTTGTGTGATTCACACATATAGGGGAAAGTTGAACAAATAAGCAGTTCATGGTTCTTCCTTGTAGCATAAGGGACAGCTCTTCCTCGCAGAGAAGTCACTTTCCTAGCTCGGGTGAAAGTGGTTTGAGCTGTGGGGTGCTTGCTGTGGTAACATCACCCTCCTCATGCCACAGCTGAGTGGATGGATCTGCAGACAGATCTCATCTCCTGGAAGCAGAATGGGTTTTAAAGAGAATGCAGATAGAAAACCTCAATTTCTACTCTTTCAGGCTCATCTCAAACAGGTGATTAGGCTTCAAAATTTTTTTTTTCAAAGGATAAAGTGTATAGATCACTTATCTAATAACTGAAACTGATGTTATAGCATAGGTGTCTTGGTATTTACTGTCCTAAGATGTGCCTTGACACTGCTTTTATTTTATCCTTTATAGGAAAGGATGATGACACATGGCATAAACCTGAGCTTTTGAGATACGATAGAACAATTGTCAAATATTCTTTTTTTTTCCAAGAAATATTTTGTGCCTCTGCTTTCCTAATCAAGACACACTTTTTAACAACGTAATAATTAAGTAAATTCTACTCTTGAGAAAGAGTTTTTGGACTGATGTGATGATGAAATATGCAACTTTATTTACCCAGGGGGCTTAAAATGGTTAAGCCTGAAGTGACAGTACCTTATTTTCTCACCATTAACTGAAATCCAACAGCAAGTTGCCTACTTCCTTGGTTTATCTGTTCAAATGGTATTTGGGTTCTGGTTCTTTTTCCCATACAAATAAAAAGATCAAATTCTTTGAAAGGACACATTTGAGCTTTAACTGTCAAGTAACCTTATCATACCAAGTCTTTTCACATAATTAAAACCACCATTTTTTTCTTTTTCTTTTAATATCACATGTAGAAATATGATTTCTTTACATAATGATGGGTATAAAATGCATAATAAAAGGATTTTTTTGCTTTTTTCCCTCTTCTTCTTTTTAAAATATAATATTCAGGAACTGAATAAATATGAAGGCTATAGTATTAGTGATATGAACAGATCTACCTAAACTTCTGCTCCCAAAAAAACTTTAGTCTTAATAGATTGTGTTTTATTGTCCACTGTGTAAATGAAAGTCAAGCCACCAGAAGCATTCTTGTTTTCCAGTATTTTCTGCACAAGAAAGCAATTTTATTAGAATTCATACAGTTCACCTCGGGGATTTATGGTGCAAGGACATGCAAAAGTGTGACAAATGCAAAAACACTGAGAAAATTAAAATTCAGTTCTGAAATATTATTGTATTGAAGAAAAGAAAGCTAAGAGAGTTGGGGGGAATTGTTGCCCCTGCAGCAGACGTGATACTATCCCAGGTCACTGTGCCTGCTTGATCCAGAACAAAACAGTATGGTTGTATCTACTCAGGTACAGCAGTAAAACATCTTCATCCAAGCAAAATTACACCAGCATTTAGAACTCAGTACCTCGTCTTCTTAACTATCTTGCAGCATCACATAAAAGCAGCTAGTATGTCTCTGAATCAGGTTTGGTGACACACAGGGTTCAGAAATACTATACAGGAGGGCAGTTGGAGGTTCTCCACATCAATGGTCCAAGTTCATCTGCAACTGAGGTAACATTTCCACAAATAATTGATGGTCAACACTATCTGAATTTGAGGTTACAATATGAAACAGCAACATGTTTCATACTAAAAGACACAAATCAGACACTAAATTCTACACAGAGTACTATACAAGCTCTCTCTATTCTGGTACATGTGTCGGTTAACGGACAAGCACAGAGAAAAATTACTTGCCTTCACTTTTCAAAACAGGCAGAGGGGCCTTGCAAACAGTGAACTATGAGGAACTGCACTGCAGTGTTGTATCTTTGCAAAACAGACAATGCTCAGTTTGAAAAAAATCCCAGGATTCTTGCGAAAGTTATTTTGGAAACAGTTACTCTTCTTAAATTACCAACACTCCAAGACACAGTGCTCAGTGCAGAGAAATTTGTTTAGTTAGGGACCCTTCTACTCATGGTGCAACTCTTGCACAGCCCAGGAGGTGGCCAATGGTCCCACTGCTTCACTGCAGATACACTTGCACATTTGCTGTAGAAGAGCCGCTTGAGTCCGCCTAAAAGTCATCCCCTCCCACAGCTGCTTATTCCCCCCAGACACCACAACCTCTGCCCTGTTAGCAGAACTGAATTAGCAGTAAAATTGGTAAGCAAACAAAAAAGGAGGAATTTTCATCTGTCAGATTCCTACTGTAACTCCAGCCATGTGGCCACAGAAGCACTTGTGCTGCCACAGTGGATGATGCAGTTCAGGGTCTTAACAACTGTCTGAGATAAGTGGGGAAAAAGACTGGGCTTTCTCAAGCTGTCACTGACACAGAAAAAAGCCACATAGCCATAGCCTTGGAGAGGATTGTTCTTTACCAAATAACCATTGGTTATTTGGTTACCAAGTCTCCAGTGGATCTGTGAGTGAGCTGATCTCCCGGTAAGTAAACCCTGATAGTACTCAAAGATTCCCCCCATTAGTTGAAAGTTACATTGAGTATTTACATTATTAGAGATAATGCACAACAGACATCCTAAGACAGGAATCAGACCCTTCTCATTTTTGTGGTGATGCAGCAGACGTGTTCTGAGGACACAATTAACAACATGCTTTTACCATTGGAGAACCAAAAAATTGAAGCATTAAGTTCTATAGAAGGTGTCTGTAAAGAGGAAATATTGCTGTTAAGGTCAGAATTTTCCTGACCTCAGGCTTTTCTTAGAAAAAACCAAACCACAATAGCAAAACATTTCTTTGTTCATGACTGTAAGCCTAATTTCCATCAGCATCCAAATGAATATATATCTCTCTCTCAATTGCCTTTTCTTCTCAGGTTCACACCAAAAAATCATTCTCTGGACGTGGCTGGAGTCCCTTTGGTTTTCATGCATCTTTCTTCCCTTACACCATGCTCACACTCCACTGCAATCAAACACCAGCCCTTTGCCACTCTATTTGCTGTCAGACCACAGCAAAGCTGGCAGAGTACTCGGGGCTCCGGAGCAGCCTCATGGTTTAAGACACTGTGTTGTGTTGTTTCAGCTACTTCAAAAGAGAAGCTCACTTAATTGCTCTTTCATTTATCCTGAATGGACTGAAATGTTATGCCCACCACTTTTAAAGAGCTTTGTTGCAACTCCTAGCCTAACAATATTAATTGCCTACTACAACTCTCTTGTAAATGAGTAAATCACATGCTGCAAGGGCCATAATATGGAATGATAACATCCTGGTTTGCCAGTTCATTTTAGAGCTGCCAAAATCATGCACACATATTTTACAGTAGTGCTAAATTGTATGCACAGATCCAATTATTTAAACGACTAAGTATCTGTGACCATAAATCACATATTTTAGGGTCTCTACCTACCAGTAAACCTCAGACAGAGATGTGCACAATTTCAAAAGCTATGAGTTTCATTTTTTCCTGAAGAAACTGGGTAAACCTGTTTCAGTATGTTTTTAGTAATTCATATTCTGTGTAATATTCTATAAAACTCTGTAAATCTGATCCAAACTGTGCTAACATCATCAGCAAAACACCCATTGATTCAAAAGACTCTGACAAAGTCATTCTGAGAGAAAAAGTAATGGGTGAAGAGCAGGAGTAGTAACATAATTTGCTTTGTAAGAACTTCTTATCCTTCTTATTTACATAAAAAGTTAGCATTTCCATTCCATAAATAATTTAGATACCAACACAATAACCATGGGTTGCACAGCAGCCTCCATCCATCTCTGCCTGTGAACCTGCTCCTCTATGGGGAGAATATTAACCTCATTTTCTAGGGAAACTTCTCTCCTGACTGTCTTTACTGAAATGAATTGGTCTTGCCATTTCAGCAGTGACCAAAAATGATAACATCTGCCAGTCTTCATGAAAATCTCAGTGTTTTGGATCCCACTAACAGTAAACAATTTTCTGAGAGAAGTCACTGCGGGATTCACAGCAGGGTTTGACAGCCACTTGTCTTTCAAGAGGTTGCCAACTGTTGAAGTTAACAGTGTCAATGCCCACAGAATATAAACATCTATATCCCATTAAAGAAACCTCAAACATCTGGGTTTATTTAATCAGAAGGGTCTCCAGACTGAACTCCTCTATTTACTTGTAAGAACCTGACTGCTTTTAAAACAATATGTTGGATCAGATGATTATTCTCTTCATGTGCTACTTTCTTAGAAATTATACAATATGCATACTTACTTTTTATTGATTTCATCTTCAAATTATTTTAAAGTGCGAATTATAATTTTATTATCTTCTAAATAACAAAGGACTAGAAAGCCATTAATTACCTACTACAACTCAATGCATCATTAAAATGATCCATTTTAATGACATGATACAGTGCAATTATTATTATTTTGTTATTATTATTATATAAGCCTACATTAAAACCCTAGATCCAAATAAACATCAAATCACTCCATTCCTTTTACAGTGTTTACCCAGTTTTAAATGTGTTATCCTTCTTTGCCTGTTAACACACCAAATGTTTATTTTGTTATGATTTTGGCAGAACAAGGTTACATATAGGATTTAGACAGACTAGCATGCCAAGTCCTGTGTTTGATACATTTCCAAGTGATTTACAAGATGATGAGCAGTTCTCATCAACTGTACGTGAGATTTTAGAGCTTAATTTTGTGACACAACTTCAAGAATTTCAAGCATGGTAAACGACACCTGATTACCTAGTTTTCATTCTGCCAGAAAGCTTCTAGACATCAAAAGAATCTCAGGAAATTTTTACAGTTTGCTCTCATCACATTGGGCAATACTTAACTTCCTTACTTAGACCATCATAGCATCAGTGAACACCGGATGAAGACTTTCCCTCGAAACAACTGGAGAAGACCAGAGAAGAATTATGCTAAACAGCAGGCTGGGAATGACCAGACTTACAAAAAAAATGAGGAGCCAAGAAAGTACAAGAAAATGTTGGGAGCACAGATAATAACCAAATGATAAAGCAGAGCAAAAGGTGATCATTATTTGCCATTTCTATGGAAAAAAGTGACATGTTAAAGTGTTTGTACATCCAGAGTGGGGTTTAGAGAGAGAAAAAGAGACGCAGTCTGAAGCAGATTGGTGGGCAAGGCTCACTGGATCAAGGGCACTCTACAGCCAGCCGCCCGTGCCTGGGTCGGAGGACCTCCCATACACCCAGTCTGTCTGAGCGCAACACCCAGCAACCACAGTGGGAATGGGGCAGCTGCAACGGGGGAGACTGAACGAGAGAGGGCATGTGCCTGATCCTAGGTTTTCACATCCCAACGGAATGAGTAGCCATTTGCAGCTCATGGGATTGGTCCTCTCATTCATTCTTCTAAGGGAATGGTTTCGTTCAGCCAGCCATAGTAAGCGATACAGGCAGAAGCCTGAAACAGAAGGCGAACATTCAGCAAAGATGAGTGCGTATCACATTTTTAAAAATCTTTTTCCAAATCTTTCCTGGATCAGGTGAATTATCTCTTAACAGCACCCTCAGCTTAATGAGGTAACGCTTTATTAACATTGTAAAAATATAAATAAAATACGATTCAAACAAACATTGACAAAGAGAATGAAATAATGCACTTATTAAGGGTTCATTCAGTAATCTATCATAAAATATCAGGACTGTCCCCTTCCATTTGGATATACTATCATACTGGCAGAGCAGTAAGGAGGAGCCATTAGATCTCAACCGACTTTTCCAAAGGGAAACATTTATTTCACTTGAAACATTTGTTCCTATATTTACCATAAGAGGTTTCTGTCTAGTCTGCATTTTGAACTAAGCAGCTTTGCAGCATCTCATCAATTCAAACCACATTTTATCTGAGAACCCACTGAATTAGAGAACGTTTTTTCAGCCAGTATAAGGGAAATAAAAGATCCAGCCAAGGGACTTCACAGAGATTTAGAGTGATTAGAGGGACAACTTAAATTCAAATACATGGGGAAAACAGCTCTGTGGCCTACAGATTAATTTTAAGGAAGAAGACTCTTCATAGTTTACATTGTACTAAATGCAGTCCTACTGCACTAGAGAGAATAGAACTTCTATATAAAATATTATACAGGTTAATATCCAAAATGAATTTTGCATATAGATTAAAGACTGCCATTTCACTCTTTGCATCTCTCAAGACAAAAAAAGAACCCAAATAGCTTTTTTGGAACACAATTTTAGCCACAAACCAGTGCAGAACGCTTTCAAAAAAAGAATCTAAGATTCTACCTTAAAATCATCAGACCTAGATAACAGATATGTATTTCAGCCCTTCCAGGATTTCCCCTTAGTGCAAAGAGTGCACCAAGAATAAAATAAAAAGGGTTAGCTCTACATTGCTGTAACATGCACTGTATTAATTTTAGAAGGTGGAAAGCACACAAGCCGCTTTTCAGTTTGCAGATTAACAGTATATACAAGTTTAAGAAATCCAGTTGAATTAGCTTACCAATGCCAATGATATTTTTAATGTCTGAGAAGGTGAAGCTGGCTTGGCTGGTTCTCAGAGCAGCTGTTTCCTGAGACTGTCACTATTTAACTGGTTTCACAGCAACATGTTCCTACAGCCGAATAGATGTTGTTTCCTCCAAGTGCGACTTAGGACAACATGTACAAGAGCATGAAGGAAGTTCCGTAAGTGGGGAAGTGGCTATGGGAAGCATAGAAATCCCACCCAATGCAAGGTTGTGGATAGTGTGAAACAAAACAGACTCCATTTTAGTCACAGGATGAAATACAAACTAAATGCAGTGAAAAGACCTCATATGCTCCCACTGGATCTGGCCTATAGATTGCAAATCCTTTTTCTTATCTAGCAGACAGAATACTGCTTTTATGCTTGATAGAGCTTCAGGCATTAATGCACAGCAATCATCTTTCATCATCATCAATCAATCATTTAAATGGTATACAAGAATTTGGTTAATACTTTTTTACTTGAGTGATTTTATTCATACACAAGTGCCCTTGCAATCAAATCTGAGACATCGTTTGTGACGGTAAGTATGATACTTTTTTTCTGACAGATGTTCCATATTTTGAACAGAAGTAGTGGATTTCTCAGTCTGAGGGGAAAGAAAAGCCATCTAATGGTTGCAGAAAAATCAATTATCAAATCATCAAGTGGTGCTGTCATATTTTCCTGAGGCTCAGAGCAACAGCTGGAACCCAGAGGAAGGCTAACCAGCGTTCATCAAGAACTTCAGCAAGAAACCAGAGAGAAGTAGATTGAGACTTCTACTCCCTCTTTCTTTATGACTCTGAATGCTCCCGGGTTTTGTATTGCTCTGCTTCTAGCAGTGCAGGAGACAGACCATAGAACGATTTGTCCCATTTGAAAGGTTTTCTTTTCCCTCTTGGCAGGAGCCAGGACAGCATCAAGAGTAGGAGCAAGATAATTTTCCTATTTTTTGTACTTGCTACTGTTTACCCGGGGAAAGGCACTATTGCAAGGAAAGCCCCTTTCCATTCTGTAGCCTTTACCTTAAAGGTGTTTGGTGCAAAGTTGAGCAACTTGTTTGCCAGAATAAAAAATATCTTCAATGAGCAAATAAAAACAGTTTGTAACAGCCAAACATCAGCATCCCAACAAGAACTCTAGAAAATATCATGATCCCTTCTTACTCAATGTCAAATTTAGCCTCTGAGTCTGAGGTCATTACTTACTTTTCCAGCAAAGGGCATCACGAGACCCCATCACAGAGGACAGCTCCTGCAGATGCCAGGTGAAGGTGAGACCTCTACCTGGAGGCCAGAGTCAAACAGAAGTAGCATCTCAGCAGCTATCTATAAATACAGAGAGAGGATTTGGAACTTGCTGACTTTTAGTTTATTTTCAGGACTGTTATCCTGCACAAAGATAAGAGGCTGTACATTTGTACACTTCTGGCTGTGCCAAAGGAGGAAAAGTGCTGATTTAGCCCTCTACATAAAGAAAGCAGCTCCCAGGCTGGTCCAAGTGAGACCAAGTGTTGAAACTTGGGCACTGTGACTCTCCCCCTCGAATCAGTGAGGATGGCAGGAATGCAATACGTACCAATATCTTCATTACACAATGTTCTACCTTACAGCAAAACTACCGTATGTGTGTATTCATACATGACTTTCAACTGCTCCTCAAAACAGTTAGTTTTAACACTAAATGTTAAACTAAAGTGTTGAAACTAAAGTGTTACACTAAAGTGTTAAAAAAAGCCTGTGCTCTTTTTAACCATGTATTTTTCCTAAGATAGGAAGACCTGCAAAGAGGAAGAAACAGAATCAGTGCTAGGACCTGAAGACAAAATTAGTTCCTGGGAGGGGGGTTTGGGCCCGGGATAGTAGCAGCGTTGTAGGAGATGTGGAAGGGGAAGGAGTGGATGCATTAAACAGACCGCGGTTGTTCAGCAAGGAGCTGGAGTTTGCCTCCCACTCCACAGTTAAAGCGAGTTTCTGCAGCAGGGTCTTTGCCTCGCACCATGTGCACACAGGTCTTACCTCCTGTCTGAGGGTGGAGAAGGGACCAAAGCCACCATTTGCTGTATGTTTTAAAATCTTATCATTCTAAGAGCAGCCAATGATTTCTGTGATTCAGACCTATGACTTTTAAATACCTGAGATAAGAAAAATACACATCCCATTGTTTCAGAAAATTGCTAAACTGACTGAAGGAAAAAAATTGCTCTTTTTTTTCCCCAAAATAAGTAACTCATTCTGCTGAACTGCTTCAGGTGGAGATTACAAATAAACATATACGTGAATTGGTCCAGGACCGAGCCAGCATGGGCTATTTTCAACACTGATGTTTAAAGACTGACAAAGTCATTATCCATTGAAGCAGTAGGTTACTGGACTACCAGCTTTATGATAGTAATATTAGGTTACATATATATATACACACATCATACACATCCCCCACATATGTACATTGGGGGGGGGGGGGCAGCGAGAGAGAGAGAATGATAAAGGGACCAAACAAATGCTTCAAAATGCCACCAACATGAATTTAATAAAACTTATACTATCCACTTGACAGGTAAGTACACTTTAAGTGATAAAAATCCGAGTGATGAGGGACTTCTTCAAAAAACAACAAAAAAAGAGAAAATATTGCCTCTAATTTTGAAAATGTCCCCTGTGGGATTTCTCAGACAAAGAAGGGCAAAATGCATAACGTGTCCTTGGTAAACAGGGAAATGGAACAAGAGGCACCTTTTTAATATTTTTGTGTTATATATCCATCTATCTCTCTGTCTATCTGCTATTTGTGCAAATATTGTTGAACAGTAAGTTTTGCCCGCAGCCATGATTTCATCTTCTCCAGATAATTAAGTAGGGATTTTATAGAACTTTGAAACTAAAACTAAACTTGCTCATTGTTATTTATTACTATTATTTATACCTTAGTTGTATTCATCTCCTAAGTTTGCCAAGTTAAAGGGCATCCTCATTTGAGAACAATAAGTGAAGATATGAATATCGGATAATACAAATTGATTTTTGTTTATCTCTAAAAATGACAATAAAATCTACCATAATAAATGGCATAGGTGGACTTGGTATTTTAAACTTCAGACGGTTGCATGATTTTAATCACCAACAAGGTAACTTCAGAGTGTTTTATAGCAATTAGAATTACTGTTACAAAAAAAAAGGAGATGAAAACTAGTTATTTTTCAAAATAATGCTCCAGCAACACAAAGAGAAGGGTACAGCAGGTTCCAAAGATTTCTACAGAAAAGAATCTATGCCAAAAAATGTATTTTATAAATTATACTTTCTCAAATAATGGCTGAGTATATTTAAGGACTCTTCTTTACACCTGGAAAATGATAAGCAAAAGAGAGCTGGAAATGCAGAGAATATGACTTAGGGAAAAAAAAACTCTCCAGAGGTGAGTCATGACCCACTCCTCCTGCAGAATCAGAGGAAGCATGCCCACTCCTTTCTTTTTTTTTTTTTCCAGACATAAGAAGCAGTTCCCAAACAAGCTGTGGAAGAGAGGAGGAGAGATTTCAGGACCAAAATGTTATCTGGTTATACAGGAAGAATTCTAGTGTTTTAAGATAGAAAAAGAACAATTGTCCTCCATCTATGATAAATCTACTTAATTTTAATCTCATGCACTGAGATTAAAACACAAGTGAGACAAAATACTTGGTGCAACTTATTTTCACTTTGTCAGGTCCTGCTAGTGTGGAGTTATTAAAAGTAACCGAGTTGAAAAACCACAACTTCTCTGTGCAAGCACAGCACAGTGAATGGGCAGTCATTCTGGGGAAAGAGAGTATGATTTCTCGTGAAAGAAGTGTTCAGACCAACTCACTGCTTTCACAGCGAAGCTGCCTCCTATGTGAATTGGCAGAAGGCACAAGATGAGCAATGTGGAGAGAATTCTAAGGGCCAAACAATGCATCAACTTCTTGGCTCTTTTAATAGTCCGAATTCTTGAGGAAACTAGGCTTATGTTGTACATACATCTACTCCTTACCCACAATAACATTAAAACTATTAGCTGATTTCATCCAAATTTCATGAAAGTGGATCTTTCAATCATAACAAATTATTTTGAACTTTATGAATGTAGCTAGTGCCTTACACAAAACAAAACTAGATTAATTTTTCTACTACAGAAGGTCTCCAGCAAAAAACCCAGAAAGGTCGAACGCAGAACTAGCCAGTGGAGAATCCACACGTGCAAGAGCCCCAGGAATTCAAGCTTCTTCAATTTTGCTGTTCACAATTTGCTTGTTTATCTCTTTTCATCTAGGTTTCTGTTGCAGTTATTGCTTTAAATAGTGGCCTTTTGTCTCAAACTTAACCATTAGAGAACTTATTTTCTAAAATACTCTTCCAACATGAACACAATTCTGAGTTCCCTGCATCTGTCCTCACAGTTCTCACATGCTTATACATAGACATATGCATCCTTTCCCATTATCCAACTTAAAATATTCTCCCACTATCAAGGCTTGCCTTTCAAGCTCACATCAAATGGCTTTCATGGATTCTGCAGCTTTGCATTCACCTATAAGTCCATTTTGTATTTTGACTGAATCAGGTTGTCCTGGTTTCAGCTGGGATAGAGTTAATTTTCTTCACAGAAGCTGGTGTGAGGTTGTGTTTTAGATTTGGGATGAGAAAATGTTGATAACGTGCTGATGTTTTGAGTTGTTCCTAAGCAGTCAAGGACAGTCCAGCTTCTCAGGCTGGCCTGCCAGCAGGAAGGCTGGGGATGCACGGGAAGATGGGAGGGGACACAGCCAAGACAGCTGACCCAGGCTGTCCAGAGATATTCTATACCATAGGGCACCATGCTCAGTATATAAAGCTGGGACGAAGAAGAAGGAAGAGGTGGAGAGACATTTGGAGTCATGGCGTCTGTCTTCCCAGGAAACCATCATGCATGATTGAGCCCCGCTTCCCTGGAGATGGCTGAACACCTGCCTGCCCATGGGGAGTGGGGAATGGATTCCTTGTTTTGTTTTGCTTATGTGGGCAGCTTTTGCTTTACCTATTAAACTGTCTTTATCTCAACCTATGAGTTTTCTCACTTTTACTCTTCCAATTCTCTCCCCCGTCCCACCGTGGGATAGTGAGCAAGTGGTTGTGTGGAGCTTGGTTGCTGGATGGGACTAAAACACGACACAGGCAAAAAACATTCAGTGTATATGAATGTTAAAAAGTCAGTAGCTTAAAAAAGAAAATTTGGAAAATCTTCAGTGCTACTTAGTTAAAAAATAAACTGAGGAATATCTTATGCAGTTAAGATATCAGTTGGACAAAGTATACTTCAGTTCTATTTGACTTCAATACGCACATGCTTGAAGTTTGAATATACACCTTGTTATGATTTTGCGTCAATAGTTAACTGTCTGGGATTTGGATTTGCTTAAGCATCTAAGTTTGCTACAATATTCTGAAGATTACTTGTACTGATATCCAACATTTTAAACTTATTTGTGGCCTTTGTATGAGACAGGTAAGATCTTTCAAGATAGAGGTGAAGATCTCGTGGAGGTCTATTCTATTCCCAGCTAAGCCCTTGGGCAGAACCAGCACACAAAGACCTACCCCACACATAGCTGCTGAGGAACATGTATTTCTGATGTGTTAAGATGCTATCCACGGCAACAAGCTGAGGCATGGGACAGGGTTGTTGCAATGCACCACACTGTACCAGGCAAAATAGGATATTTCCTGCCCCAGCACACCCACCATCCCAGCAGGAGACGAGGTGCAGTAGGCCAGGACTGGCCAGCCTTCTTTACTCAGCAGCGTACCATAGATTTCATACTGCAAAAAAACATGAGGCACAAACTGTTTGGGAGCAGAGGGAACTAGAAGTATTGCAAAGAGGACAACTCTTACAGGGGACTATCACTCCATTGCAGGAAGCTCTGGGAAGGTGCACCTCTAGGTACCTGTGTCAGCCTCAGCACGAGGCTCATATATCACCTCAAATACATGTCTTGCAGCCAGTCATTTAATATTACAGTAATATTTGGACAGCTTAAGAGCGAAACATTAACCATCCTTGCTATGCAGGATGTAAGGGACAGTAGAATTGCTGTTCCTGTCCAGAAAAAGGTCAATGTCTTCCACTGTCCTGCAGCCAACAGTGTCCAAAACTGAACACTGAGAGGAAGAAAAAAATGAGACAGGCAGATGGTGGTATTTCACCAGGATGTTCATCTATTTTCCATTGACTTGGACTTCAGGGATTTCCTGAGTCACTACTCTGTAAGGTAAGATTAACCTCATCGCTCTGCAGAGGTCTGTACCTGAGGTATCCACCGTAGGTTGTCTTTGCACTCTGCAGTTCTCCTGACCTATTTCAGACATTTATTTTAGGATGAGATTAACTGAGCCCTAACTGAGCTATTTTTCCCCATCAGTTGTGAAGGGTATTCAGATGATTGGCTCCGATATCATTTGATAAGATGCCACAATCCATTGTACTTAATAACTCTACGGTTATAAGGTTATGTCTTTGTCAACACAGGCAAAACTAGTTTCCACAATTTCCATAGCAAAGAATTTCACAGTTTAATGAAACTCTGTGTAATAAGGGACTTCCTTTTACTTGTTTATCAGTTTGCCTCAGGTAGAGGAGCACAGGAAGAAAATGAGATAATATTAAATGATAATGATTTCACTATACCAATAATCAGATCATCAAAGGGTTGTAGTCATCCTAGAAAAAAAAGATTTGAAGTTTCTTGGATCAATACAGTGACATATAAACTGAAGGGCCATAGGAGATACGAAACTGAAAGATAAATGCTAATTGAATGCTAATCATCAATGTTAATTTTATTCAATACGTTACTAATTATTATAATGCAACAACTTTTTTTTATCCATTCCCACTTAAGCAGAAAGGCTGTTTCAAGGAGTTCATCCTTAAATACAAACAAATAATTTTAAAAAATTTAATCAGTGGATTTCTCGTTTTCTGTCCCTCCCTTACTTATGGAAAGAAAAAAGTATTTTCTAATACCTTACAAACTCATTAAAAAATCCCAAAAATAAATAGTAGGTATAAAGAAAAGAGAGTGTCTGGGAAATAGAAAAAATAATTCCAGTATGCTTTCAGGTCATCTTTATTAGGTAAGCAGACCACATATTTGTATGGCTGTACAAAAAAGAGTGAAATATGGGAGGAGTTTAAGTATTGTAAATGACTATGAGCAGCTTGTGCCACGGTGAGGGAGCCATTTAAAAGCTAGCACGTGCAAAGTTGAAATTAAGATTTAGAATTAAGCCCCTTATGGGGTTTTTTCCCCCTCTGGATGGAAGAGGGAGATGTTATTGCACTGTTTTTATTGCACTGTTTTATTTCTTTTCACATATCCTATCCTGTATGATTTTTTTAGTTTGAATGTTGTAGTTGTCATATTGACCTAAACCATTTCACAGGTGTTTGAGACATGGACTGTATGAGTTCATACTGATATAGATTCAGGCCTGAATTTTACCAATAAAAATTTCATTTAAAATTCAACAAAAATCTGGTTTGTTCTATTTTGCACTGGAAATATGAATTAGTTTTTATTATAGCTACACAGTTTTTATCCATTTGGGTCATAGTAAACTAATTTGTTTACTAGATAAACAAAATGTAGAGTGATAATAATACCCTTGTTTTGTGACACACTGCCAAACCTGTCATCTACATTAAATGTTACCTGCAAAAAAGGTTATTTTCTTTTGCTGTTTGGGGTAGCTTTCATATCTCATGCTTTAACACGTGTCTTCAACGAGTTTGCCAGCTTTCTGATCTATCACAAGTGCTCACCCACTTCACCATAGTGCTAGAATCAGCTGGGATAAAAAACAACTGTTTGGGGACAATGGGAATTGCCTGTGTGGTTTGATCTTTAACGTCTTTGTATCTGACGGTAAGCTCCTGGGCCTGTTGCTAGTAAACCTGGAAGGAAATGCCTGCAAGCAAAGCTTTTAAGGAGGTGATGTAGACTCTTTGTATATGGGATTGCTAAGTCCAGAGAATGTCTTCCCTAAATATATCAAACCTCACCTTAAATCTGACTTATGTTCCCAGCATTTCAATTAGGTTTTTCCAAGCCCTTTTCACTTTGCAATAACAAAGCTTCTCATTTTCAGGTTAATATTAAAAACAGCAAGTTAGCACCCGTTTGTTCTTCTGCTGTACTCTCTGTTACTTTAAATCCTCACATCTCCTCCTCGGAAAATTCTGGTTGTTTTTGCTTTTTGTTCGATTTTACTGTGAAACTAATGCCTTCTGATCAAGGAGAAGGCTGTCCCTGATAAATACACTAAACTTATTTCTGCAAGCACAAAGTATACCTGAAAATCATTGAATGTACTGGAGAGACGCTTCTGCAGTGGTGATGCACTGATAAACAGTGATGGGTCCCATTACTGACTAGAAGTGCAGACTAAGGTTGCAATTAAGACACAAACTTAACCGTGCAGTGTCTCAATTCCTTGATTCGGTTGCTGACTAGACATAGATGTCTGGTGGCCTCTGAGACGCCCCATGGAGATGGGGATAAGAAGTATCCTTGCAGATTTCTGCAGTGTGACATCTGATGAAATACATGAGGGCATCTCACATGGCACCAGGCAGCTCCAAGGTCCTAGTCAGCACAAAGATATTCTAGAGAGTTGTTCACTAAGCAGATAAAAGCATGTATTTTAGGATAAGCTAATTGCTTTCTAAGCTGTATGGTTTGATCTCCATATACAAGCTTACAGCCAGATGCCTAATCTTAAGCTGAAAGCTGCTTCTAATACTTCTAATTCAATGTGACTCTAGGTGATTTGGATCAGCCTCTATGTGCTACCAAAAGTCAAGCAGGTGAGAAAATCATAAGCTTAGTCCTGTTTTCTTAAAAAATTCATCTACACTGAATTTTACTAATTGCAACTCAGTTTTCTGATTATAAGCTTCATTACACTGTCTTTTCAAGAGAGTGTACTTTCATCATTTGAAGGGTTTAGAAAGGCCACGGTGATATGAGCAAGCATCCTAAGGGATGAAAGCAAGGTAGGAAGCTTCACCATTTCTACAGTACATTACCTCCAACGCAAGCTGCTGTGTATCTGTTTTCCTTTGCAGATCCCAATTTCTGAGAAGCTGGCAGAGCATAGGTACACATGGAATGGGAGAAAATGCAGTGGTTCTGAAACCAAACAGGTTTAAATCGTGCCTGCAGCCATGTGGAAAGCAGAGTAGAAGTTCAACAGGTAGGAGGAGCATATCTGGGAAATACAGGGTGCGGGTAGAAAGGGGTTCGATAACAAGAGCTGGGGCAAGAAGGGTATTGGCACACTATGGATAATTTGGTTATGTCAGTTCAAAGAAAAAGTGTTTTCAACCTTTTTTTTTATGAATTTTCAGTAGCAATTTTAAGTCAAAATTAATCGCCATCATCTGAGTTACATAAGGTAAAACGAAATAAGGCAAAGAAATAACACTTATAAATTCTCACATGACTTCAAGGGCATGGTTAAGTTTATAGAAGTTTTAGTTAAATAGCATTAAGAATATACAATTGGTTTTTTTTGTTTCTTTAATGAATTTAAGGACTAAAAACTTAGTGTTAATCTCTAGCTGATTACAACCAAACAACATCACTCTCTTCCTTCGAGGAAGTGTACTATCCATACTCCATGAACTCTTCTACTCCCTCCAGCTTTGTGAAATGCTCTCCAGCCAGCAGGAGCATCTCTGTTCATACGTGACCTGCTTAAACTCATAAATGCAATGTTCAGAACTCAGTATTTTGTTAGTGCTATGTAGTAGTGCTTAGACATTTATGTCATGTTCAAATCAGCAGGCTGTTCCAGATCTGTTACCATCTTCCACATTCTTTTCTCAATAGCTATTCATACTACTTTTTCTAATGCATATAGTCATGTAAGTCTGCAATAAAGCCTGACAGGCTGCATATTTATTCCTATTTTTCATGTTTTATTATCCTGATATTTCAAATTACTCTGCTTAAACTTTGATAAGTGTTGTATGATAGAGAAATCAAATTTTTACGTAAGAAATTGCTTCAATTAAATGTCAAAATAGATATTAAAATTAATTTTAAAGCCCTTCTATGCTTCTTTCCAAATAACCTGTGCAGGGGCTGACTTGGGAAGGAAAGTCCTGCTCAGCACCTCCTCCTTACATTTGAACGTTATTTTCTAACACTGATCTTCACTGCAGTATTTCAGCATTTACTGTATGTTGAATTTGATTTGTAAGGCCTACAAATTACTGTTGCCTTTTTTTACCAGTGTCAAAGGCTGTTTAAATACATAATGGAGTGTGTAAAATCAAGTCTTGCAGGGTATATACCATAAACATAAATTCTTTGTCTGTTCCTTTTTTCCTTCCACTTTCATAACTCCATTCTTTTTCCCTTCATTCCCTGGATTGCGTCCACATATAAACTGACTGTCTCCCAATATAACCATCTTAAATATGTATTATCTATGTAATCTTTTTCACTTCTTTGTTTTATTCTGCATATTTGATCTATTCATATAATTATTACTGCTATTACTAATAAGTCTCCTTTTACCATATTTCTCTTTCCTATCAAACTCCTTTGATCTTCTTTCTTTTCATACATCTTTTTCCTAAGCTTGTGTCCTCTGGCTAATGGCACCTTCCGTCACAATGCAGTACTCCTCTGGCTGATTTCTTTCCCCTGAAGCTCATTCCCAGGATTTTTCTCCTTTTCAAAGTCCTTTGTTCCTATTCCCTGCTAATCCCCCGATCCCCTGCTTGCCTTCACCACCACATATTCTTCAGTCTCTTGCTGTTTTACCACATTCCCTTCAGCAGACTGATAATGCAATTTTAAGTGAAACTAAGAAACTTTAATATCACTCTGATCCTTCCTGGATTTAGGCTTGTGGATAGAGCCAGAAGCAAGATGGGAAGGGGAGGGAAGGCAGAGGTGGGAGGGGAACAACGAGGAGAGACAGAAATGCAAACTTGATAGCACTTCACAGTCTGTTTATTTCCCAAAGAGTGTCTGCTCAGCTGGGTAGCGGAGCAATGTGAACCACCAGATGTGCGACTGTAACACTGGTGTCAGCAAGAGCTGCTCACGCAGCCTTTGGCCAGCGCCTGGTGCGGGATGTCATTGCCTTTCTCTGCAGCCAGGATGCACCCCAGCAACAAGCAACTAGAAAATGGAGCAGGATAAGTAAACAAAGAGTAGAACTATTTTTTGTGAGGAATTTTTTTTGAGAAAAAAACCACCAAAGTCAATATGGTAACAGAAATGTGGTTGTCTAGCTTGCTTAGGGGAAGCCATGTATTTCTTGACAAGTAAAGGCAGGTCCGTACTGCAACGACTTGATGCTTGATGGAAGAGACACCTTAACTAGACAGTCCAATACTGCATGGCCCTACTTCTGCAGTGCCCTAACTCCACACTCGCAGCACCGAGGACAAAAAACCAGGCAGCTCAGGGCCAGCATCACGATCTTCTGCCGTTCTACACTTGGTTTCACCATGGGTGAAGGAGTATCACCTCAGGTATAACTTATACATGTTCTAAAACATGCATGGCATTAATATGCAGAATCACATTTCTGAGTTTCCAGATTTTGTGGTATGGAAATTTTCAAGAATCCATAAGGTGAAAAGTAAGTTTGTGGTTGTATAAAATGCTATTCAGTACTGGTGGGAAAATTGGTCTCCCTGAAAATAAAATGCATAGGAAGAAAGGAGGGATATATCCATTTCATTTATGCTAGTGAGCAGCACAGATGAGAATGTGGCCCAGAAAGGGGTTTAACCCCTGTGCAAGCATTACTGAGATTAGGTATTACATTTATCTAGCAAAATTCAGATGGGAAGATTATTCGCCTGTTATTCCTTTCAAAAATTTGTCCTGCTGTGTTATATGTGACATAATTAGCAAAACATTACAGCATGTTTCAATGAACCCAGCTATGTGCAATTTTCTCCAAAGTGTGATTAAAGAAATGATTGGAGGGCAAATGGAACAGCTTTTACTGAGACAGCTAACAATGAGACACATTGGATTCTTACTATCTGCTATTAGCTTTGGCTTTCAGGTAGGAGAAAAATACACTTTAGGAATCATTCAGTGTCCTATTTTAATAATTCCCAAAACATGCCAGTTGGTGAGAAAGTTGACTATTTGTTTTATTTTACTTAATATTTTCACAAAAATATGGAGCCTGTGTAAAGCTACTCTAAAAGATTTGTTTAAAAGGTCAGCTCAGAAGAAATCTCTGCATATTCCTTGAAGGAGCAGAGATATTAGCAATACATGGAGCTGGAGTTAATGCTCTAATCTAGGGCTTGAAAGCTGGGTTCTCTTTCTGACATTAGAGTGGGACACCTGTAAAAGTTGTATAAGACTTGGCAAGCTTCAAAATCCCTGGCAGCTGGGCACCTACTTACTTAATAGTTCTGGGACTTTGTGTCTTGCTGCCTAAGTTTCCAGTGTCCATTTTGAATGAAGTGTGAGTTTATCATCATGCTGAGAGCGCTGATGCCCCAACCAACATTGCCCACAGTGGAGTGGGTGCCTTGGGTCAAGGGTACAGCCCAATCTCCCCTGTGGCAGTTTGTCTTGTATTTTAAGGCAATCAGAAAATTATTACAATTTCCAGGTAGCATGTAAGGCTGTCTTTTTCTTTTTCAAATAAGAACCTAAGCCTGTTGGGAGGAGCTCACTGAGAGGAAGGAGATGCTGACTCTTAAAGAGGCAAGCCTCTGTTGAGCAGCCATCCCTAATTTCTGCCAAGCTCAGGCCTTGAGGAAGGAACCTCTGTCTCCCTGGTATTTCACAAGAGCTTATGTCCACCAGCTCCCAGCCTTGGGCTGACCCAGCCTCACACCATTCAAAATGAATAAGCCTGTGGCACCACATACCAGAGATCATCTATTCCTGCTCTAGATACTGCCATAACACAAATAATGATAAATGTGCCATGTAAGCTGTGGTGTGATCCCTCCCTGGAGTCCTAAAAGCCTTTTGCTTGTCCCCATTATTCTTGGAGGTGAGGATGCCCAAAGTACTATTCTAGACAATTGACTCTCAACGGCACTCCTCTTTTGTGAGGGTACTTATTTGTTCCTTTCTGCTTTCAAATTTCAGCTTTCTGTTTTTCCTTCCACTTACTGACTGCAGAGTCCTTTCTGCTTAACTGAAAGCTTTTGTAGCTAATTGAGTAAAGCTCTCTGTCGGTGATAGGCCTGGAGGGTTAAGATCATTCTCCTCAGGGAAGAACTGAATATTATTTCCTACTGCAAGAGAACTCGGAATTGTCTTTATGAAATTAACAAAATGTAATAAGTGGCAGTGTAAAATGCATCGTGTGAGGACAGTCAAGAGTCACAAAAAGAACCACTTGCCTCTATCTAACATCTCAGCCCTTCTCCTGGAAAATAACTTAATCCCCTTATTCCCCTGACCTGTTAAGGAGCCTGGCCTCCTCGAGAACACTGTACGCAAGATAAGGCCCAGGAGTGTTTTTTCGGTCTCTACTGGTTTCTTCTGAGCTTCTGCTTAGCCACTCCTTGGTTTTCCACTGCAGATTTCAGTATAAGAAATAATGCACAGATTCCCCACAGAAATCCAGAGTGTTTTAGCAAAGCGCTACAGCAAAAATGAGACGGCTGTAGGTGTGTCGACTTCCACAGAGTGTGTCAGCTTTCACCCACTGAGTCTAACAGCTACTGATGATTATTAAGAACTAGCTTAGAAAGGAGGGTCTGCAGCCGATCATGTGTGACTTCAGGACAGAATTAAGGAAGGAAGATTACTGATGCATTGGTTTACAAGGAAGGCTGTTGTTTTGGTTTCATGGCAGATAATTTCACCACTCTGCACCTATGGGTCAAGTTCACGCCCACCTGTATTTTAGATTTTAATTTTATTTGCATTATCCTCACTATTTGTTCACAGTTGGAGATCCCTAAGAAAAACAGGAAAAATGAAGACTGGAAAATAAGCACTGTCATACAGGTCAAACCCATTGCCCAGCTCCTGAGTCAGGAATTATATCTTCTGTGTAGATGGTTCACTACCACTTATCCTGCCATTTCAGAGCCTACTGATCGTTTTTAAAACTGCCTGCTTTTTGTTGAAATAGCCAGCAGTGGTAGAGCCACTGGGCTTTGATTTCCTCTTGCAGGGAAGGCTCAGGTCTCAGTTGCTACCTTTGATGTTTCCTGTCCTACTAATGACTACTGTGGAGCTCCTCTCTGTGGGAGCTATGACACAGAGCCATTTCACTACTGCTGTGAGACACATTTAGTTGAGTTCCTTGAGTATACATATCACTAAAAGAGTAGGTTCAGATAAAGCAAGGCACATAATTCTATACAGATTTCAGAAAACATTTTCTACTAACCTGTGTAAAAAAATGCATCTGAAAAAAATACTTGTTTAAGGAAGGATTGTAACAGGAACCATTTAATGTAATAGCCTCATACCAAGACAGCCAGTAAGTACTGCAGAACTACTAAGACTTACGCATAAATTAAAACAAATGAAGACACCTATTATAACATCTAATCCAGATTCATGTTTTAAAGACTCTAGTTATGAAAGTATTTCTGAAAAACACCCTTTTTATATAAGTAATTTCAACACTTATCAACATTTTGTGTTCTCCCATTGATGAGAAAAATTTACAAGAGTACTATGAAAAAATGGTCAGTGATTCCAGGCAGGAGCATATATATATTTAAATGCATGACGAGGCCACAAGTTTTACTTCCTGACACAACCTTCGCTATCACTGAAATCCTTTTTCAATATCAGAATGACATTAGAGGTGCTGAGTAGTCACAAATCAGCAAGAACCAGACATTCCTTTCACAAGGTTTTTGAGCCGGATTTAGGTGCCCAACTGTAGACACATGTGACAACTTTAACCACCACTTCTTCATACCAGTTATTTTAGACCTATCATCTCTCTTGGATACTGTAGACCATGTGGTTCTGCTGACACATTGTGAGAATGTTCTTGCAATAGATAGATACACTCTTAAATCATTATTTTCCTTTCATTCCATATGGTCTAGGTGCCCTCGACATAATTTAAAAATACAGTGCAGCAGCACAATTTAAGATAAACCACTGCCAATAAGTCAAGCAATTTAAAATCTCATATCCCCTTCACCTTCGAACAAATCCCCCCAACTTACAACTCCTCTCAACCTTCCTGGAGAAAAAAAAGATATGAACTCAGCAATGTGCCTTAAAAAATCATTTGAAATTATACTGTCATTCAATAGTAAAACGGTTGGCTGAGAAATTTGATCTACAACATAACTGTGTCATAGTATACAAGTTGCAGAGACCGTGATCTTTCAAATGCAGACTATGAATTAAAGATATGACTTTGGATAAATATACGGTGATGCCATTCTGGAGGGTTGTTTGTTCCTTCTGCCTCACAGTTTCCCTCTTCAATTTCCTCTGCAACGGACCTATGTATAACAGCTCTTAAATCCCAGAATTGTCCCCATATGAAGTTCTATAGGAGGCTACTTTGTCATTTTTTAAAATCTTCAGCTTCACTTGAATTGTGCCCTTACCAAAAGTCACTGGAGCAGTTAAGAGTCTGTTCACACGACGGGCTTAAATCAAGCCCTTCATGGAAAGTTACACACTGCAGTGCCTGTATCCTTCCGACAACAGCTTTATGTCACTGTTTCAAATGATCCAGGCATGGCAGTCAATCTGTTAGCATTTTACACTTTTCCTAGGTGCAAACAGTTAAGAATTGGGCCTTCCATCACCTCCAGTTTTTATAAGGCTTCAACAGACTGGGCAACGTTTTGCCCCTTGTTTCACCCCTGAAACTACATTCCTGCACAGGTTCACAGCAGTGTAACTGAGCACAGCATCTGGCAGAAAGCCCAGAATTTGACCCAGCAGGTTTATGGCCTGTGGAGATGATATTAACACCCATCATGAGCCAAATTTGCACTCTGGCTGCTTAATAAAAACACTAGCACCTCCATCATTACATTTAACCTCTTATATTAACAATAAAGCAGGCTAAACTGTTAGCCCACAAAATTTACTATTTATCATCCACAAGCAATTTGCAATTTTTAACTTTTTTTACTATTAAAAACTTTTTGAATAACAGGAACTGAACAATAACAGGTGGAACAGCAGCGTTTCACTACACATTTGGAGTATTTATTAAATTTACCATGAGGCTGAAGATGCACTTGAAAAATATATTCAGGGTGAAATTTTTACTTAAAGTGAATACAAGGGGTTTACTTATATAGAGATATCATAGTAAAAAACTGGTTTTAAGTGTCATGAATAACCCACAATTTTTCCAGAGGAATCTCTGTGAACTGATTTTTTTCCTCGCTTAAGAGGCAAATAAAGTAAATTTTTTTAAAAAAGTCAACCAGAGCTTTCCATTTTGATTGGAAGAAAATATTCGTTTTGCTCGGGACTTCTTAGCTGTTTCTGTCATTAAGTCTAAGCATTTTAACAAAGAATGTCAAGATATTTTGAGACTTGGAATGATTTCAGGCAATGTATCATTTATTAGATGCATGGTCAGCATGCAATGGCAGAATGGTCACAACGCATTTTCTTGCCTGTATTCAGCTAATTCTAATTAAACAGAAGTTATAAGAATATGTAAAGGGAAACAAACATGTCCCATACATTGAATTGTTCCCTGGCTTTAGTTAAACTATCCTCCCAAGCTCCTTACCACTATTCCTTCAGCCAGGTTACTGTATTTGACTAACAGCTGAACACAACAGCACTAGTGCTGGGCTGAATTAACATCAATTAGCATTTAAATTGCATGTTTAAAGGAGTGCATTAATGGGTGCACGCAATTTATAACTCTCTCCCCTCCACTTCCAGCCTTATCTAGTGCTAGAGATTTGTCAGACAACCAGTATCAACCTGCCTAATCTCAGACTTAGAATGCCCGCTGGCCTGCATACATTTAGCTGGCATGCACTGATTGAAGGAAAATTCTTATAGGTTGGCTTTAAATTTACAGTGTGGTTTGACATACATTTTATCAACCGCATCTGATTTTACAGCTACCTTCCAGGGGCCAAATATTATCTGATGTGCAGCCACCCCCCAGTGCTTTCAGGTGTGAGGCACTTCGTGCTAGGCTGGAGCGAATTTGGCTCTGTGTTTCACTGTCTGTCTGTATGGACTGCAATAAACTACTGTCCGTGCCATGACATCACTCCCTTCCTGTGAGGTGGAGTTCTGAATATCAAACCATGATTCTTGAAGGGTGGTAAGAGTAAAATAAAAGTGAAAATTGCCTGTCACTGATTGCTAGGGTCATGAATGAGTTCATTCTAAGCTGTATACCAAACGTTTTAGTGAGGGAGGTTCTGGAAGTTTAAATTATACAGAGTATCTGTTCCCTGAAATGAATTTGTAATATCACTGTATTATGAGAAATAGCTAGTGTCACTCATGGCATCATCATCATTATTAATAATAATACTAATCATAGCTATTAATTAATAATATATTCATTTATTATTCTTTTATGGAAAAAAGGAATCTGTACAACCTCAGGTAATAAGCTAAAATAAGTGCTGAGGTAAAACAAAAATCACTTCAAAAGCTTTTTCTGTCTCGTCTGTCAGCTCTGGCTCCAAAGCCAAAACCACATCAGTCTCATGACGAAGACTATGAGCTTGGGAGCCCAGCTGGAGATGCACCTTCAGTGTGTATGTGCCCCATGTACCCACTCACTGCTCAGGTAGCACAGCAGCCCTGCTGTCCACGCGCTCAAGATGCCCAGGGACAGACTCGACGGTGGCTGTAGGATTTCTGCAAGGCGAGTCTGGGAATAGAAGGCTGCATAAACATAAATAGGACTACTTCCAAATTATGCTATCAATAGCAGATGTAAGGGTCAATTGCGTAAAGACATGGATCCAGCTCTGGACCATAACAATGCTAAAAATGTAACACCTATACAAATACCATATCAGAATAAAATATCAAAAGCAACTTTACATATCCACATTGAAATATAAAGCATCAGAGGCAGTAAAAGCCATTTCAGACATATTTGAAGGGAATCATATAAACTACAATTAGCTGAGAAACACCACTTATTAAAAGAAAATTGCAGTAGGAAGAGACTTGTAGATGAAGTGCAGTTTCAATAGTGTGATAATTTCATTTTATTCTGATATCTGGCCTCAAAGACGTAATACTATTCTTTAAATATTCCATATCCGTGCACTGTCCTGAGGTTTATTATTTATACAATAGATGAAAGCTCCTAAGATTTTTCTTGAATAACATACTATTATGGCAAACCGACTCATCAAGGTTAACCATTCTTCTTGCCCGCCACCTTCAAAAATTACGTCCTCAAGAGGAATTGCACAACTAAGTCAGATAGTGTGGACAAATTTAATTAACTAAATGTCAGAGTCCACAGTTGTTACAGATGACATAAAGAGAAAAAGAGATAGGGCATAACCTTGAGATACTTGTTATTGCTGCCAAATGCTTTAAAGGATTGTTCACCTGGACATGAAGCTTTGAGTCTACGGCACAATTAATATATATGTGTATCACAACATGTCCCTCAGAATAGAATTTCAACGTGATGTTTCTTACTCTCATTGAAGAAAGCCCAGGGTGTAAGGGAATAGAATAGAAAGGGTTCTGCCAGAGCAGCTCTGACACCCACACACTCATCAGACAGGAGAGATCTGGACCCAGTGCTGCTCTTTAATTGCAGCCACGGCAGGGAAGCCCGAGCTTTGCCCAGCTCAGGCTTACACTGGCAAACAGCCAGCGACCTTGGGCTGGCCACATGTTTGCATCAAATGGTGAATCTGCAGCTATCCTCTGCCTTATGTGCAAGCAGGGCTTCTAGAAGCTAGACACTGGGTTGCTAGAACCTAGCTGCCCCAGGCAAGAGGATCTGGGCAGCAGGACCCCAGGCATTGCCTTGAAGCTCTGTTTTTTATATCACAGCTCTTTTTTTATATCACATAAGCTACCTTTGAAAAAACAGCTGTGTGTTCTAAATACTGAACAAGCCTATCATTTTCTGTTCCATCTATACTGGGTTTGGGGGAGAGAATACAGCATTTGTCTAGATTTTTGTAAATCTCAACAGAGAGATTAAAAATCTGCCACTGAGTGAACTTTAATACCCTGCTGTTCTTCTAGGCCAGTGAAAGCTCGAAGTATGAACACCAAGTTTAACCCCTTGCTTTGGGGCAGAGAACAGAGATAACTAACTTCAGGCTTCCCTAATTTCAGAAAAAGTGGTCCCTCCTGGTCCCTTGTGGGAGTCCTTGCTGTCCGTCTGCTGCTGTCCCAAGGAAGGGAGTAGTACAAATCTAGTGCTTGCTTTCCCTCAGCGATGCACACCCGGGAGATGCAAAGCCTACACAGGACTGCCAGAGAAAAGAGTGAAGACCTACTGTCCCCCACGACATCACAAAAATGTGTTTAGCTGGAGTGACCCAATGAACTGGGGCTGTGAAGAGCAGCTTAAAAGAAATATCTGTACATTTCCCAACAAACTCTTTACAGTGTGCCCATAGTCATTTAAAACTAGCCTGGGAGTGGTAGAAGGAAGCAGCAGGAGGATTAAAGAGTTCATTACGTTTCAGAAGCAGCATGGGAAATGAATGAAGAGACACAGAGAGAAACAAACCTTAAACAGGGCTTCTAAAATGATCTGCAATATACTAACCAGCTCAGGATAAACCCAAGAATAAGATGGAAGAAGGATGGGGGGAAATTGAAAGCAATTGCTTATAGGAATAATTCTGCTTGTAAAATTCTTTTTTAATGTTTATAAATGACACAAATATATAAATTCTCTAGTTTGAACTATCATAAACCAACAGGAAAACACCCTTCAGACTATTAGTTTTTGGAACCATAGCATAAAGTGGTTTGGTTGGTTTTTTTTAAAGAGAATAGTGGATATTTATAGCAGAACATAATGATTGGTGGCAACAAGATAATAATTATTAAGGATTAGCAGACAATACTCTATTTTTGATATTTCAGTAACTTGCAATGAGGTGGAGGTTTTTAATTATTATTTACCAAGAAGTCCATAGAGCCATGTCTAAGGATTTCGGGAGGATGTAGTTGTTATTCCTAGGCAGAAACAATCTTCAGAGTTTTCCAGGCAGCCTCACAATGAGAGAAATTTTTCCATAATGTAAACACTGTTGGGAAATTTCCCTTTCTAGACATCCCTTCTTAGGCTCTGTGTGATAGTAATGAGCTAAAATAAAACCATAAGAAGTGAATACACACAAAGAGCATTTGTTGTTCGATTCACATTCCCCAAAGGATATTAATGCCTTCAGAGATGTCAAATTGTCATAAAGGATATACTGCACAGAAGCACTGTGTGAAAGAAGAGATGAACATTATTAGAATTCAGAAATAATGAAATAACATGGTTGACTGATACAAGCGACACTGATTTACACCAGCTACGGGTTTCTCTTTGCTGCTGCTTTTGGTTTGTATCTTCAAACACACACTGGTTATGCGACCTTTTAAAACAATTACGATGTACACACACAGTGCTAAACGTACTGGGTTTTCATATGCTTGACCTATGGGCTATCTGCGAAATTTTTGTTCCAAGAGCCATGTAGGCTACCTATTAATGAGGGGGAATCAAGGAGAGGTTTACTGCACAGCTTGCTCTCTGCTGACAGGCCCTGCCTCTGCTCCCCGGTAACGTGCTGCTTCTCCCCAGGCAGCCTCACTGCTTCCCTGACCTCTGCTATTCCCTTTCCCCCCAACCCAGAAAGACAGAAATGAGGAAGAGGGGGAAGACCATTGCCCCTTGGCTGCCTCACATGGGTGTAAACACCCTGCAGCAACAGAGGAAGGCTCCTGGGAGCAGCAGGCTCTATCAACTTGTGGCTACCATGTAGCACTACGTGAAAATACAGCAATTTGCTACTGATTCTTCCCTTTTGTCAAATACTCCTAAAGCTAATTATAAAGGATTAGACGACTGCGCATGTTCCTGCTCAGAAATCCTATTGTTTGCCACCAAGCTGAGGTGCCGGCCGCCATGCGACGAGAGCTGCCAAGGGCTGGTACGGCCGCGCTGGCGCGCAGGGAAATAGCCCTTGCTCGTTTCCGAAGGGGCACGGCGCGCCCGAGCGCGCAGCAGAGGGGTCAGCATGCAGAAGAAGCCGGGAAGGCTCCACATGCCCCAGTGACACGTGCCCAGGACTCCCCCCAGCACCCGCCCAGCTGCCCCAGAGGGCCCGGGTCGTGCTATTTAATGGGGAGGCCACATCCAGACTGCCCGCTGGAGACGGTCCCCAGGCCATGTCAGCTCCCAAACCGGACCCAGAATTAGTTTGGGCAAAGGGTCATTAGCCCGGACAAAAATCACACGAGCACCATGCTAAAATTTAATATAGACAATCAGGTCCAGGTGCCCAGGAGCATCACATGGTGCTTTTTAACTTACTACACCTCTGAGGCGAGGATCCTGCTGCCTGTAGCACCCATGTGAGCGATACTATGACCCTTGTGTCATGCCACGATTTTACCACTGATACTGTGTCCAAGCACCCGTGATTTGGGAGGTTTTACCTTGTCACCAGCCAGCCAGAACAGCTCCAGCTGGGATCGCGACACACGGGGTTACCCCACTCTCAGCTTGCCGGGAGGGCAGGTGGGGCGAGGGCACGCTGCTGTGCCGGGTGCCCCATGGGTAATCTGATTACTCTATGTTGGAAAAGAGCAAATTCTTGAATGATGAAGAGAAGAGAAGAGAAGAGAAGAGGAGAGGAGAGGAGAGGAGAGAGAGGAGAGGAGAGGAGAGGAGAGGAGAGGAGAGGAGAGGAGAGGAGAGGAGAGGAGAGGAGAGGAGAGGAGAGGAGAGGAGAGGAGAGGAGAGGAGAGGAGAGGAGAGGAGAGGAGAGGAGAGGAGAGGAGAGGAGAGGAGAGGAGAGGAGAGGAGAGGAGAGGAGAGGAGAGGAGAGGAGAGGAGAGGAGAGGAGAGGAGAGGAGAGGAGAGGAGAGGAGAGGAGAGGAGAGGAGAGGAGAGGAGAGGAGAGGAGAGGAGAGGAGAGGAGAGGAGAGGAGAGGAGAGGAGAGGAGAGGAGAGGAGAGGAGAGGAGAGGAGAGGAGAGGAGAAGCAGGGGGGGGAAGCAAAGAGAAGATGCCAGCTAAGCCGGGCTGCAGACCTCGCTCAGTAAAGCGAGGCACAGCTAGTGCGTAATGAACACGCCCGGTGAGATACGCACCCGTCCTCTCCACCAGTGTAAAAGGAAGTAGCTGTATCCTGGCTGGCTGCCACAGAACCCCTCATCCTAACCGTGCTGGGTGAGGGGGTGAGCCTGGTGAATAGCGTTGCAGGTGGAGTTTAAGACGACAGGCTGAATGCAGCAAAAAGTCAATTAGGCTAGAACCTCAAGTCTGAAAGGGATGAGTACTGAGGACGTTCGTTACCACAAAGTAATATAAAACAGAAGAGTCTATTAACCTGCAGTCCCTGATAGGCCCTGACAAGTGCTTAAGCGCTCTCACAAACACTGTCCATCCTCTTTTCGAGGCAAAAATGAGAAGTAAACAATTAAAGACATATGTGTTGCATTTAACATGAAAAATCATCTTTCATTCAACTTGGATATGGCAATCTCATTTCTTACAATGGTCCTCTGTAAAAAGGTAGAATCATTCACAATTTATCACAAATCCCAAGAGCATAATAATAATAATAACTAGAAAATAATCTGATTACTCTATGTTGGAAAAGAGCAAATTCTTGAATGATGAAGAGAAGAGAAGAGAAGAGAAGAGAAGAGAAGAGAAGAGAAGAGGAGAGGAGAGGAGAGGAGAGGAGAGGAGAGGAGAGGAGAGGAGAGGAGAGGAGAGGAGAGGAGAGGAGAGGAGAGGAGAGGAGAGGAGAGGAGAGGAGAGGAGAGGAGAGGAGAGGAGAGGAGAGGAGAGGAGAGGAGAGGAGAGGAGAGGAGAGGAGAGGAGAGGAGAGGAGAGGAGAGGAGAGGAGAGGAGAGGAGAGGAGAGGAGAGGAGAGGAGAGGAAGGAAGGAAGGAAGGAAGGAAGGAAGGAAGGAAGGAAGGAAGGAAGGAAGGAAGGAAGGAAGGAAGGAAGGAAGGAAGGAAGGAAGGAAGGAAGGAAGGAAGGAAGGAAGGAAGGAAGGAAGGAAGGAAGGAAGGAAGGAAGGAAGGAAGGAAGGAAGGAAGGAAGGAAGGAAGGAAGGAAGGAAGGAAGGAAGGAAGGAAGGAAGGAAGGAAGGAACGAAGGAAGGAAGATTTTTCTTCTTGGTAGCTCAACACAATAAACTCTAATTAGAATTATTTTATTAGTTCTGACAGACATTAATATTTTTCTGTGAATTTCAGTACCTGAAAAAGAATGATTTATTTCTTTTTTTCATGCATCTCTGCTGCTGGAATTAAGTCTTCAAGGAGCAAAGAGGCTGATGGAGATTCCTGCATGCACTCAAAGCCAATTGTGCTAGCTACTCCTTTAGATCAGCTTCAAATCAAATTGCAACAAGCAAGCAGTTGCTCACTCTTAAGTACTTATGTGGTTCTGTTCTTGTTTAGATCTTGTGAGACTGCTAAAGCTGTCACTTCAGGCTCGCTGGCAAGAGCTATGTCAAATTATTTTGTAACAATTTGAGTTCTTGTACGTCTATTATTTACCACTTCAGTGATTTAAAACACAGCGGATATTTCAGTGTGTTTGCTGCTGAACTGAGCTAGATTGGCTGGAGAGGGAGGAAGAGAACAATGTGAGCAAACAGTGCCACTATACTAGTTAAATGAAGTTACTAGTTATTTTTGTGTTTGGACAAGTCTGCCACAACAGGTATTAGTCTTAGTGTGTTTTGCAGTTTTGGTACATGCCACTTCAATTTTTTTTTCCTATTAATCCTTCTATATATTAATCTTTTTCCTATATATTCCTTCTCTTTTTGTGATTGCCTGTTCTGTAATGCTTTCAAAGAACAAGTAATGCATTTACAAAAGTGAAAACTTGAGCCCTTTGCTGGTTTCCATCTTTCTGAAAGGACAGTGTGAGATGTCTGTAGCCGTGCAAGTTAGAGATGGAATCAGATCGTGCAGTCCTCTCAGTCTCTGCCCAGTACAAGACTTTCCTTCACTGTAGCCCAGTTCATTTTCAGATGTCTCAAAAGATGGAGCTTCTCCCTTCACTTCTGCTGTAGCCTCATCTTTGGTACTGAATGGATGTTGCCTCAAATAGCTGGTCAGACCCTTAACCTGACTTTTTAAGGAAGATACCCATCTTTCCATTACAGCTGTGCATAGTCTAAGGGTAGTTGTTAGAGCAATCAGTGACTGTTGAACATAAATACCACTTGTTAGAAGTGGTGCATATGCTGTTAAAGTACATAATTGGTGCCCTGCAATGCCCTTACCTTGCACCTAGGTATATTCCTGGATATGCTGTAATAAGGCACTTCAGAAGGAGTTCACACCATCTAACTTCAGCTGGCCTATACAGTCAATGGCAAAAGGTAGGCACCTCATTCAGGTGCTTCAGGCTGCTCTCTGGAGGAGACTACTTTCTTCCATTAACTACGCAGGCTGTTTAGGTTGCTCATTTCAGAGCTTCAGTTAGACGCCTAAAGTTTGAAGGTGTGCATACTCTACTTTGTGACTTTACTATCTTAGATCTCCACTGGCTGTACTATATATCACATTACTTGGCAAACTTGGGCTTACAAGATGGTAATTACCAAGCTCTCTTCCTTTCTTTTCAGACTTGTTCACCTAAGTTGTACTGTTAAGTGCGAAGAGCTGGCACTTATTTCTTGTGAACTGAATTGCCCTTCCCCTATTGCTTCATTTCTGTTCTTTATACTTCTGCTGAATTTCTTCGCCTATAGTAATTATTTCAATTTCCACTCAGTCTGATGTTTGTACAATTTGCAAAATAACTTTTCTTCATTTCTAACCTGAAACCAACAGTGTTATTTGAGGAAAGTCAAAAAGACAAATATTTCTTCACCTGCCAAAATATTAATATTCTGTATCAAGAAGAATATCTTATATCATAAAATAATTTTTTTCTCCAGATCATGTAATTGTCAGAAGAAGGCAATATTCTATGCTTAAACACATTTATTGCCTCCGTTACTTTCCCTTCACTATTAAATATTTTTATTATATTGGTTAACTAAAAACTTATGGTTTGTTATAGATCTTCCAGAGCTGCTGACAGAACTAATTGCTAAATTACCACTGATCTGTGCTCTGGGTAACTTTATTATCTGCCTTGATGTCACCTCCAATCCTTTCGCACAGAAGCTTTATAAGGCTTTAACATTCATTGAATTTGACCAAACAAATTAACCATCCTGCTACATGTGAGAACAAGATTTAGTAATTTGACTGTATCTTTTACCTGGGAAATTTCAAGCCAGCACATCAATTTTCAAAGGTCACTCACTTACTGTATTCCATTTCACTTTCCTTTCCCCAATCTGTTTGCTTTCCAGTAAGTCATTCTTGTTGCTTTTCAGTCCATTCTGGGGTGACAGAGCTCATTACTTCTCCAGGACTCAAGAGAAGAACACACTGCAATGACCAGTGTCGTGTAGTGAGCCAGAATCACTAATGATATTCACCTCCATTTGCACATGCAATAGGGGATCTTGACAAAAGAAAGCATCCCTGAAGGCCACCAACATTCTTCACTGCTCGTGTCATGCAGTTAGAAATAATGCTTGTGGTGCAAACACAGGTGGAAACCAGACAGAGCAAAAGATGGGGTCCAAATAATAATTATTTAGCTCCAGCTGAAAGAATAAATTGAGAATTAACACGTCTGCATACCATAAAACAACACTACTTTTTAAAGGCTGGGTTACACACTGTTTTTTCTCTTTGGTAAAGTTACTGTTGTCTGGCTTCTTCCCCTGCCTCCTTCTTTTTCCTAAGCTCTTCAACTGATGTTAAGTTTGTTATGTCAGCATGTTAGTCAATCCTATTGCAGCTTTTATCACACTGGCAGACTCTAGCTCTGTGGTGTTTTTATGACATGGTTGCTCTGAGAGATTGCTCCCACACGACACTGGAAAACACAGTGACTCAGAGGAGCAGGTGGGAGCATGCGCTTTCAGCCCGCTGATCTGCTGGATGAGAAAATCTCACAGAAGCTGTTGTAGTGAGAGGTTATAATGCTGTCTTCCAAACACATTCACTTTCATCACACCTGTACGGAGACACTGTGCAAATTGTTATACTAATTTCAGACATAATTAGGGAAAGCAGGAACCCCAGGTTTCCATGTCTCATATATGCACATATAGGAGTTTTCTTGATCAAACCAGTACTTCTTACAGTCCGTTATTCTGTCGTCTTCTGATAACAGCCACTGTCAGAAGACATGCACAAAATAGTCACAAAATAATGGGTCTTTAAAGCTACTAGAGTAAGTTTATTGCAGCCCTCATTGTCTAAAGGCAGGTTTATGCTTTGAAGCATCTGAGATTGCAATCAATGAAAAACTCTGTTAAAGTTTACTGTTCTTGCTACTGTAGTTCTTGGTCATTTTGTTACCTATTGAAAAATCATATTTAAGAGTCCTGCTAAAATCTGAAGTCTCAGTAGTAGCATGCAGTAACTACATCAATAGACTGATTGCTCCTTGTGTGAAAAAAAGAGAATGTTTCCATCCAGCCACTTTGAGTTTGACAGCTTCTAAGCTCATTGTGTGCTTTTCTGTCCTTGGATTACTAGCTTGGGTGAAAACAAACTCGTAATTTACTTCCTCAACTTCTCGTTACCATTATATATTTTTTAAATGAATTTTCTTTTTAACTGCCTCCTAAATGAGACAATGTCCAACCTTCTTCCTCCTGTTTTTTGTCACTATGTCCATATTGTTTCCCGTTTCTTGTTTTGATGTTCCTTGTTTGCTGCCAATGATTTTTGCAGCCTTTGGCCACAAATCATACTCATACGTGCAGGTCATAAATCTCCATATATACATATATAACACATATTTAGATAGTGTCCATACTCATACAGGAACCATTTGTATTGTTTCAGCAAAAAACGACCTGGGAGTGCTGGTTGACAGCTGGCTGAATATGAGCCAACAGTGTGCTCAGGTGGCCAAGAAGGCCAGCAGCATCCTGGCCTCTATCAGAAATAGTGTGGCCAGCAGGAGTAGGGAAGTGATCGTGCCCCTGTACTCGGCACTGGTGAAGCCGCACCTTGAATCCTGTGTTCAGTTTTGGGTCCCTCACTACAAGAAGGATGTTGAGGTGCTGGAGCGTGTCCAGAGAAGGGCAACGAAGCTGGTGAGGGGTCTGGAGCACAAGTCTTCTGAGGAGCGGCTGAGGGAACTGGGGTTGTTCACTCTGGAGAAGAGAAGGCTGAGGGGAGACCTTATCGCGCTCTACAACTGCCTGAAAGGGGGTTGTGGTGAGGTGGGTGTTGGTCTCTTCTCTCAAGTAACTAGTGATAGGACAAGAGGAAATGGCCTCAAGTTGTGCCAGGGGAGGTTTAGACTGGATATTAGGAAAAATTTCTTCACCGAGAGGGTGGTCAAGCATTGGACCAGGCTGCCCAGGGAGGTGGTGGAGTTGCCATCTCTGGAAGTGTTCAAAAAACGTGTGGATGTGGCGCTTCAGGACCTGATTTTGTGGGCATCATGATGGCGCTGGATTAATGGTTGGACTTGATGATCTTGAAGGTCCTTTCCAACCTTAGTGATTCTGTGATTCTGTGAAAAGATTGTGGCAGAATGTGGAGGTACAGGTAGGAGGAAGGGGACTGAAATTAAGTGAGCTTCTGGGGTGATCAGAGGTAAAATGAGTAATAGAGGTGTTTCCAACCTTCCTAGAGGCTGCAGGAAGCCCAGGTACCTCCTCACAGATTACATCCACCTTGTTACCTATACATTCTTAGGAATCTTCAAAGACCAGAACAGGTTTGCACTGCCATTAAGTTCCACTTCAGTGAAATTGGTATTAAATGTACGGGGAGTCCTGACAAAAAATTTAAGTTGTCTGTTCTTCCTCCCCCCTGCAACTTCCTTCCTATTTCTTTCACACCCACACTGTTTTTATGTAGGTGTTTGGTGCCTCAGAGTTCAACACTAACATTTGGTTTGTGTGAAAATTATGTCTTTGCATTTCAGGTAGCTATTAGCATCAATAATGTATTTATACATGTTACTGTTTAATAAGCTTTACCATGCAAGAATAAATTACCTTCACTTCAGAACCCGTATCTTTTGTACTCATGAACTCAGTCAGGCAGGGTAATAGATAGCATATTGCTTATTTCAGCTGAAAAAGTCATCCATTAACAAGTTCCCCCACTAATGGTTAAAGATTAGTTAGTATATCTTACACGTATATCTTGCTGCATTTATTTGCTAGAATTTAAACAAGCATTATGAATGATTTCAAAATTTTATACTCTTTGATATTCTTATATGCACACATACCATCTATTATCAGAGTTTTCTACCATATTTAGGCAATTGAAAGGTTTGGTATCATCTCTGGGCCAAAATTTTCTGGACTAAAATTTCTGCATTCAGTTTGGTTGCATCAAAAGGACTTGCATCCCTAATACAGGAATTTCTGCTGTCAAATGCACACTGGAAAATGTCAAATGTTTATTTCTAGATATTTGTACAACGCACCGTATTAACCCCTTCAAAGATAGAATTATGTGAATGTTGGTGACCTCTTTAAAATATTTAGACATCTATAATTGTAACCTGAAAATGTGGTTCAGGGTGGGGTTTTTTTTGTTGTTGTGTCCTTCTCCCTCCCTCTTCAATGTCCATCATGGCAAATGCTAGAAAAAGAGATAAAAAAGCAGGTTTCCCATTACAGGACTTATGGCTTTGGGACTGCAAGGTGCACCAAGAGATAAGAATTCAGAATTAAAAAAGAGCATGATAAGACTTGCTAAGACCATTTCACTCTCTGAAACTACCTGTTCTAGGAGATCTTTTCTGGGTGTGCATTTTATTTATCAGAGAACTGTGGTCAGTGAAACAGTAGCAATTGGCTAGTGCAACTACACTGGAACCAACAAATAATATATCTGTGAAGAGCTGTGAGTCAAACTCTGTTGAACAAACTGTTATAAGTACTCCTAAAATATGTGGACTGTGAGGGGAAGGAGAGAAGCAGAGCTTTTTTAATAGCAATGCTTTTTCAGAATTAAGAATATGTTGTGAAAATTCAGCTGTACATGAAATTACACGTATGCTAAGTGTAGGCTAGTGTTACTACAATGCACCATTTTGTAAAATGATTAAATGTGGATCAGAATATGAATGTAAAAAACATGTACAATCTAGTTTGTTTCCCACACATACGCCAGAGCAAATAATGATGTGATTTGAGAGGCATAATGACAATATTGTGCCTATAACGTGTTTGCCCAAAGGTACACTTGTGCATATGTTTTCTATTCATTTTTGTTCTCTATTGCACATTTCCCTCAACTTAATTATTGCATTGATTGTAATTAAGCTCCCTCTAAGCCTGTGAGTGTGGAACACATTTTCAAAATAAATATGAGCAAGCTGACTTGCTTCTGAAGCTTTTCTAAACTCTCACAGCTCTATAAAACGCCTAACACTTTATCTGAGAACACAAATGCATTTTATTTCAGAAGCTTTCTATGACTTTATCCATTTTAAAGAGAGAGAGGGAAAATCTGCTGATTTTCAAACTATGGAAATCAAACCTATGGCATTTTTTTAATCCAATTTTCTTATTGTTTGTATTACATTAGCACCTATTACAATGTGAGCATCCCTACAGAGATTAATATTCCTTTGTGGTAGTTGCTGCATCAACATACATTAAGGAATACTCCCTGTCCAGAAACAAGACTCATACACGGACACCTTTGATGGACTGAAGCGAAGAGCAGAAAACGTGATAGTAACTAGATAGTAACAGAACTAACTGTGTAACTAGATATATTTTTTGCATAAAACAGTAGTCTCAGTTTGCCACCTGTCTAACCGTCTCAACATTGCAACCTATTTTCATAACTTGACGAAATTATCTGGATTCTCAAATGTTCATATAATATTGATCTGCCTCAACTGCACTGTAGCACCCAGTAGCTGGTTTTTTCTTTCTCTCCCTCTCCCCACTTGCCCAAAGCCACAAGCTGTCCCATAAGAACAAGTAGTGGTGCAGTAGCTTTATAATATAAACAATAAATGGTATGTCATACATATATGCTTCTGAGGTGAAGGTGCTGCGAGAAGCTTGCATGAAGTCTATTTTCATCTAGCTTAATTAATTACCAATGAGGTTGCTTAATACCTCAGCATTACCATGGCTATCAATAGTACACTAATATTATGTTACTGTAATATGTTCTAAAACAAGATAATTTGAAATCTATAGGTATCTAAAGATTTCTGGTGACAGCTCTTGTCAGATTTGAACCAAAACAAAGTAGAAAAAATTTAATTAGAAACAGCTAGCAAAATCTCATGTATACAATAAGGTATAGATTTGGATCCAGTATATGATCAGATGAAACATAGCATATACTATATCAGATCAGGGCAGGATGAGGTCACTTTTTTCCATTAAACCCTTTTGCATCTTCTTAATACACTCAAAATAGAATGGTTATCCAAAAAACAAATAACAGATGTTTGATAACTCTTAACAGATACTTGTTGAAACTAATAATCAGAATTTTACAACACTCTGTATATTATTTTGACTATAACATACCCGGTGGGATTGATCTGACTACGTCTGATCTAGTCACTTTGAGCTCATGATGTATTGGGAAATAGAGATTTCTTGATGAAAATTGAGTCATCATGGTCACATCATAACCTTAGTGCTTCATTTAGGAAAAACAGATGTCTAAAGTAGATAGGTGAACTGCACCTTCAGGGTGCACATATTTTTCCATTGGTTATAAAAGGAGGATAGGTCAGCTGTCAATATCCACATTGTAGAGCTCTAAAATCAAGACAGTTCCCATCCTTTATGTCATCTGAACTGATCTTTTCTGGCCAGTCAAGAAGGCAACTGTGAGGACTTAGCCCTGCACTAAAGCAGGTGAAGTATTAAGTGCAGAAAGAGAGATTTGCAATAAAATGATAGGAAACGTGCCTCATCATTTTGTACTTGATTGCAGGAGTACATGGAAGAATCAGAATATGGTGAGACACATCAGCTAGTAGCTGCCTATGGACCTCGTCTCTGCTCTCCAACTGTTTCTATTTTTTTCTGAAGTCTGAGTGGAGGAGGATACGATGCAGTACCACAGTCCCGTTCACTACATGCCTCATACACTGAAGTTTCTGAAAGAGGAAAGTAATGGTTTGTTCCTGAAATGGTGATATTTTCACTAACAGTTTAGCTTTAGTATTCCCCCCAAAAATGCTCAACAATTCTTCCGGCTGTAGCCAGTATCACTGTTATCTGAAACACCACCTTGCACAAGTGGGTCCTGTAGTAGGAAATGTAAAAGGATCAGGAGGTCATGGACCTGCAGTGAGCGTTGTATCAAGATGGGACAGTAAATGAATGACAGCTCTAAGTATTTAACATTTTGCTGATGACGCAGGGAGTAACCAAGTTTCTGGTTGTGGATTTAGCATACATGAATCACTGTTTTAGCATAAACATATTTAGTATTTTGCAGACCATATGGTAAGTAACGTAACAGCTTAGATGAGCTGATATTAATGCCTTGGATTCACTATGCCATGGTGTCTTACAGACTTGCGTGTGTCAGGAGAACTGGAAAATTTACTCATGATAATTGTATGTTGCTGCACTTGGATAAACTTGTGGATAGATACAGGGAATAAGGGGTGCTCCTGTATCATGATAAATTTAAGGTGTTTTATTTCTGAACTGGCTCTGGCTGGTGTGGAGTTAGATTTCTTCTCAGCAGCCTGTACAGTGCTGTGTTTCAGATTTGTGGCTAAAACAGTGCTGATAACACACAAATGTTTTGGCTATTGCTGAACAGATCTTGTGTATTGCCAACGCATTCTTTTTCCCATTCTGCCATCCATCAAGTAAGCTGGGGGTGGGCAAGAAGTTACGAGGGTACAGAGCTGGGACAGCTGACCCGAACTGGGCAGAGAGATATTCCATACCATATGATATCATGCTCAGAAATAAAAAACGGGTAAAGGAAGAGGAAATGGGGAACTCTGGCTTTCAGGGTGGTCATTGCTCAGAGACTGGCTGGGCATTGATCTTTTTCATGGGAGGTGATGAGTAACTTCTTTGCATTGCCTGGGGTTTTTTTTGCTCTTTCTTTCACCTATTGCACTGTTTTTCTCTTAAACCAAAGCTTTCTTGCTTTTGTTCTTCCTATTGTCTCCCCTGCCTCCTTGCATCTGCTATGGATATGCCATGCTTTCTAACTTTCATTTGGACAATTACTTCAACAGTCTCAAGCAGCCAGCCTTGGCAACTACTCTATGACACCATGGTAGCCAGAAGCAATTAGAAACTCTTTAAGGACATTCACAGCAGTAGGGCCACATACTGCTCCAAATAACATTGGTCGAGAAGTTCTTGTTTGCTTCATTTCTCAGTAGGTTTCAGTCACAAGATAAAAGTGGATCGTGTCCTGAACTCTGAGAAACACTGGCTAGAGCCCAAAGTGAATAGCGAGAAGGCAGGCTAACCAATCTGTGTCTTTGTACAACTCTACCTGTAATTATTTTACAGTTTTGTCCAGAGAGCTAATTACGATGTTGAATAGGATTCAGCCGTAAATGGGGTCTCTGCAGTTTTTTTACTAGATGCTGTCCTCTGACAGTATTTTACAGTTACTGTGTGGGATTTATCAGTTTACCACTTTTTAATCCCTTCAATATGGAATACACTGATTTTGTACAGTACTAATTTTCATCATGTTTAATTAAATCAAATATTTTATAACAGTACATTTGCTATGTCAATACAGTTACTTTCATCAGCTGTACATATAATCTCATCAAAAACAATATAAAATTTACTCAGAAGACCTAATTTCATTAAAACAATGTTCCCTGGTGTTAAATGTATTAACCTCCTTCAATTCTTTATTGATCATATCAATATCAGCTCCTCTATGATTTTTCCAATAGTAATTTCATGCTGACAATTTTAGCACTTCCCAGGAAATCTCATTTTCTATATTTTTCAATTATTGATGAATAATTATTTGTGTCCTGGAATATTCTGTCTTCCAATATCTGTCACAAATCAACCTCAAGACTTTAAGAACTCCACTGACTTTTTTCAAAGAAATTCAGACACAGGTTGTCTGATCCTGAGATTATGATCTTTAAATATGACAGTTGTGGCCTGATATTATTATTAACCATGGGCAGAAATAAAAAATATTTCATTAGCATAATTGCTCAGATATAAGCATGAGATGGATAAGTCTGTTAAATATAAGACATATGAATCTATTTTATCAGGGCATTTCTAAGTTTTTCCTGTAGGTATCTTACCTTGCTTCCTCCAAAAAACTGTAGAGAAGTAGCTGGTGAACATTTCAGACTTTCTTCAATTGTGACACATAATTTAACATCTTTTTCCTGGACTCACACCTGTATAAGAGTTTTCATGCTGTCCTGATATATTTAGACATTCCTTCTCACTGTATTTATGAAGAAGCCCGTGAGAAAGGTGCAAGGCTAGAACGTCCTGAGAATATTTAAAGACAAAGGCCTTGAGGCCAGCTGATGGCATCTTGTTATTATGAGCCCTGTGCATGCCACTGCTCCTTCCTCTGCTTCTTGATCAGATCATATCTTTAGCCATTTACATCAGAAGGCTTTCATGCTGACCTTTTCCTATTCATCTATGGTCTACATTCTAACCTGCTGGTTTATTCCCATTGTCTTCACAAATTCTCTGCTTTTCTTTTAAAAACAATTATTTCTTGCACCTTTTTTGTTAAGCTTGATTATTTTTAGCCAAAGATAGCTTTTGTGATTGCTGAATTGTGCTCTGGGGCAAAGGTTCATCATCTACTGCTTCTGCGTGCAATGCCAAATTAGCATCCACATGAGTCTATTCAGTTGGTTTTTTTCTCTTTCCTGATTTTCTTATTTTTTTTCAGTTTCTAAAACCGACCATTCAAAAGAACAAAGTATCAGTATTACTGGCCAGAACTAATATTCTGTACAATTACAGCAAAAAAAAGGTATATCTTGACTGTCCGTATCAGCCATCAGGTTTTAGAGCAAGGATCAAGCCCTTCTCACGGATCTACTATAGAATTACTCTGATCTTGTTTCAACTGTTTGTCTATCAGAAAGTTATTGATGTCATTGCTTAGAAATTCAATTTTTTTCTAACAAATGCAAAGTAAAACCTACAGTTAAAGGTGTCCTGGATCTCCTCTCCCAGATCAAACTCTGCTATGATGAAGTGGTTTTTCTCCACAGACGTCATATAAAAAACTGCTGAAAAGGTGTTCATTCCTTCTCAGATATGAATTTGTTCTCCAAAGCTAAATTTAATCATGTCGTGGTTTAGCCCCAGCTGGCGACTAAGCCCCATGCAGCCCCTCACTCACTCCTCCACGGTGGGACGGGGGAGAGAATCGGAAAAGTAAAAGTGAGAAAACTCATGGTCTGAGATAAAGACAGTTTAAGAGGTAAAGCAAAAGCCGCACACGCAAGCAAAGCAAAACAAGGAATCTATTCCCCACTCCCCACAGGCAGGCAGGGGTTCAGTCATCTCCAGGGAAGCCGGGCTTCATCATGCGTAATGGTTTCTTGGGAAGACAGATGCCATAACTCCGAATGTCCCTCCACCACTTCCTTCTTCTTCGTCCCAGCTTTATATACTGAGCATGATGTTATATGGTAGGGAATATTTCTTTGGCCAGCCTGGGTCAGCTGTCCTGGCCGTGTCCCCTCCCAGCTCCCTGTGCACCCCCAGCCTGCTCGCTGCAGCCCAGCATGAGAAGCTGGACTGTCCTTGACTGCTCAGCAACAGCTCAAAACATCAACACGTTATCAACATTTTCTCATCCAAAATCCAAAACACAGCCTCACGCTAGCCTCTATGAAGAAAATTAACTCAACCCTGGCTGAAACCAGGATAAATCAATATGCCTGTCTGTGATTTATCAGTCTGAATACTAATCCGTATGTTTTCTGCTTCCTGTCCTTTTAAAGTTCCAGTTACTTTGACGTAGAGAATATCTACTGCACTTTCTTCTGCCCGCATTTTCAAGATGTTGCCAGCAATGTTAACATTCAAGTCATGCAAAACACCCTTCCACACTTACGCATACCCACCCAATCAGATTTTGTTTCAGAAATGAGTACTTCATATTCCTCTTGTTTATTACCAGGGCTCCTTGCTAGTACTAACATAGAGACCACTGGAAAATATGTTCTTTTTCCATATCCTGACACCTAGATTCTTTATATCAACTTCTTTATAGACCCATGAGCAAAGGATTTTATATTATTTCACAGTTCTTTAAAAGTCACTGCAAGCTGTCTTAAAATGAATTTTGATTTGATGGGAATTATTAAATTAAAACCTTCAACGTTATCAGATATTTAAAAAAAAAAGAAGTGAAAGTCACCAAATTAATTCATTTTCCGCAACAAAAAGGCATGATGGTCATAATATTAATAATTTAAATGACTATAATGCATTACAGTTATAACAATCAAATTGCCAGTCTGGAATAGCTATTACATTTTCAACATTCATGAACAATGATGTAGATGTTGGTTCCCTAATTATGAACTCTGCAGAAAGACTAACCCCTCTCAGGAATTGACGTATTTCTTTCAGCTGCAGATTAAGGGAGAAAAAAATATAGCAACATTTTTTACAATACAAAATTAAAATATTTGAATACTCTAGAAGGAAGAAATTATCAAATCAAAATTTAAGTAAACACATTACTGTGACAAGTCTGCTAGATTCAGGTTACATCTCCCAGTGAATCACTTTAACATCTTTTTTGGACTGCATTGCTACATTAAAAATGACTTTTAAAATGTTTGGGTTGGTAGGCCTTCACAAGACTAAGAATCTGGACATGTCCAAGTGTAATTAATCTATTTAAATATAGGCCAGTGGCTTATTTAAAAATACAGCTGTAATAGTATGTGTTTAAATTGTTTATCTCCTCCTGAACTAGAGCAACAAATCCTACAATCTGACAGTGTATTATTTTTAGAAGTATTTTGTTTTATCAGTTTCGAGCTTGCGGTCTGCCAGGTTTCCCCGTTTATTGGGGGGAGGGGCATGGAAAATGCCATCCTAAAAGCTAAAAAAATGCATATAAAAGTTAAATAAAGACCTGAGGAGAAGGTGAATATTTAAGGTAAATCTTTCTTTACTTGAACCCTTCCTGTTAAATGTCATCATAAAAGACAGCCTAAAGGGTCTGTCAATAAAGAATATTTCAGTGAAAAATCAAATGAAGAAGAAGGAATTAAGAAAAGCACATGCCATCTACCTTTATGATCATCTAAAATATAAAGGAGGTTCACCTGGAACACTGAATATGTTTAAAAAGTCAATTGTCTCTGATAGTGTCAAAAAGACTATTAATAAGTACAGCTTTCTAAAAAGCAGAACGTTATGGTCCGCACTTCGCAGTGAATTTCCAGAGGCTATTTGGCTTATATTTACCCAACTTGCAGCATAACCAGAGAAGTTCATGTCTGTCCACATACATCTACTTGCACATCTTCCCTTTACAGTTGGAAAGGCAAAGGAAACTCTCAGAGTCTATAAAGACTCAGAAGTTGCAAATAAGTAGTCCCGCTGTGGGAACACTGACTCTGGCACTTCCACTACGTATTATCCTAAATAAACACTTCACTGTGTTAACTTGAGATGAACTCCCACACTTCAGACACAAACACTGTTTAGAGAGGGAGAGTTGGAAAAAAAAGAAAAAGGGAAAAAATGCTTGGAAAAAAAAATATGATTGGATTGCCAAGGGCTGGTAACCAAATTGCCTTTCTGTCTTCCATTGACATGTTTCTTAGTTCTAATAATGTAGAATATCAGTTTCTACAAAATTAAGTGCAGGCCATCTCCCACAGGGCTTTTCAAAATGTTCTTATGGTGTGTGGGAGGCAAAATGTTGCTTTGTCTTTTCAGAACTCTCTTCAGTGCATTCGTAATCACATTGATTTAAGGAATGCCATTGTGTACAACTTGTCACAGGTGACCCAAGACAGCCAAGAATTGATCACTTCCAGGAAGAGAAACCAGCTTCTGTGGAGCTGAGCACCCCACACAGGATTGTGAACAAGTACTTCATCAAGGAATTCCTCCACTTCTAGTCAGAAGAGGAGTCAGGAACAAAATGTGAACGATTATATTGTGGTTAATGTCAATATTAAGAAATTATTGAGAACTGTGCTCTTGCATTCCCCTGCCCTGCTGAACTCCTACTCGACCTTCATACTTCACGGAAACATAGGGAGGAACAGCTTTCACAAATCGCATTTCAAGCATAAGGAAGTTTGATCTAAAAAAGCAGAGATTCTTACTCCCTTCCCTTTCACTCTTCACTCTTTAGTTATGTCCTTAATAATGAAGGTAAAAATCGTCCATGTCCATGTACAGAGACATATTTATTTTCATCCTGTTTAAATTTAGACCTACAACAAATATTCATACAGCTCTAAAGATGCAACCTCCTGTCATTTAGACATTTTTATACAAGTATAACTCAGCTGGCTACACAGGAGTATTTACCTATTTATGTATGTATAAATGAAATAAAAGTCAGGGACATATTTTCCTATAATGGCATGCACTGTTCTATGTTTATGAACAAGAGACTGAAAAAATCAGAGCAAACATTTTTCATTTTAAAGTATGCTGAATCACATGATTCTTAGATGTTTAAGCATATTTACACGGACAATGTACATACTTTACCAATCAGAGAATATCTGTAAGAAAATACAATCTTTTATTGAATTCTAGCTCATATATATATATGGGGGGGGGGGGTAATTTTTTTAAATTTTTTTTTTAACTTATTTTTTTAATAAACTTGCAAAACGAGCAACATGCTTTTCTTATATTTCTTATTTTCTTATATTTTCTTATATCAGATGTGCATGAAGTTGAACATGAAACATACTGCTTTAAAAGAAACAAGCATGAATACCCACATTCAAATTAATTACTATAATGACCTATCCTCCTGATATTGGGCACTTCAATTTCCTCAGCTTTTTTTCCAGATAAAAACCTTCACTATCATAACCATATAAATTTTAAAATTTACATAGTAGGACACGTCCTTTGCTGGCCTATCATTAACCTCAGCTCAGCTGCTGTAGTAAGAGTAGTAACTGTAATAGCAATAGCAGTAGTACTCTAGTTACTCAAATATAATTCCAGTGCTGCAATCTACTTCAATGCAGTCAACACCATTTGTCCAAACAAATGAATCTTCAGGTTTGAAGCATTTCTCATTATTCCTGCACACTGCCATTGATTTGTTATGTGGGAGATTTAGAATGAGGGAACGAGCTGTGTTGCTGGTTTTCATATGATTTGGTTTTTATTACAGCAACAGTGACTGATAGAATTATTCCTTTATCTATAAAAACATGAGCAGGCTTATGCAATTTTAATATCTACAGCTAAGTCCAGGCAGATAGTTGAACAGAGGATTTCAAACTTTCTCACACAGCTCTAGTTATGCAGGGGTTTAGAACATCCCTTCACTGTCAACAGCAACCATTAAGGTAACATATAATGTTTAAATTTCATTTAAATATTTACAGATGAGAAGAACCAGCTTTCCTGACCAATGTATGCCACCCAAGGTAATAAATTAGTGGAAGTTCAAACTAGTCTCTTTTTTCTGCTCTTGCTGCTTTGTATTATCCCGACACTGTAAACCAGCCAAGCAGCCTGCTTTCAAGACCACGGTCTATCTTGATCCCCTGCACACGCCCCTGCAGGTTGCACCAAGTCTTATAACTCCCTGGCAAGGAGGAACACCTGCAATTGTGCACTCCATTGTTAGAAAAGACTTTTAAGATCATCAAGTCCAACCATCAACCCAACACCATGTCCCGAAGTGTCACATCCACAAGTTTTTTGAACACTTCCAGAGATGACGACTCCACCACCTCCCTGGGCAGCCTGGTCCAATGCCTGACCACCCTCTCAGTGAAGAAAGTTTTCCTAATATCCAATCTAAACCTCCCCTGGCGCAACTTGAGGCCATTTCCTCTTGTCCTATCACTAGTTACTTGAGAGAAGAGACCAACACCCACCTCACCACAACCCCCTTTCAGGCAGTTGTAGAGCGCGATAAGGTCTCCCCTCAGCCTTCTCTTCTCCAGAGTGAACAACCCCAGTTCCCTCAGCCGCTCCTCAGAAGACTTGTGCTCCAGACCCCTCACCATCTTCGTTGCCCTTCTCTGGACATGCTCCAGCACCTCAGCATCCTTCTTGTAGTGAGGGACCCAAAACTGAACACAGGATTTGAGGTGCGGCCTCACCAGTGCCGAGTACAGGGGCACGATCACTTCCCTACTCCTGCTGGCCACACTATTCCTGATACAGGCCAGGACGCTGTTGGCCTTCTTGGCCACCTGGGCACACTGATGGCTCATATTCAGCTGGCTGTCAAACAGCACCCCCAGGTCCCTTTTCACCGGGCAGCTCTCCAGCCACTTGTCCCCAAGCCTGTAGCGTTGCATGGGGTTGTTGTGGCCAAAGTGCAGGACCTGGCACTTGGCCTTGTTAAAGCTCATACAGTTGACCTCTGCCCATCGATCCAGCCTGTCCAGATCCCTCTGCAGAGCCCTCCTACCCTCCAGCAGATCAACGCTCCCACCCAACTTGGTGTCATCTGCAAACTTACTGAGGGAGCACTCGATCCCCTCATCCAGATTATCAATAAAGATATTGAACAAGACTGGCCCCAGAACCGAGCCCTGGGGAACACCGCTTGTGACCGGCTGCCAGCCGGATTTAACGCCGTTCACCACAACTCTCTGGGCTCGGCCGTCCCGCCAGTTCTTTACCCAGCGAAGAGTAAACCTGTCTAAGCCATGAGCCGCCAGTTTCTCCAAGAGAATGCTGGTGAGGACAAGGCTGAGGTACTTAATGCCTTCTTTGCTTCAGTTTTTAATAACCAGACTAAGTATCCTCAGGGTATTCAGCTCCCTGAGTGAAAGACACGAATGGAGAGCAGAATAAACTCCCCATAGTCCAGGAGGAAGCAGTTAAGGACCTGCTATGCCACCTGGACACAGAAAAGTCTATGGGACTTGATGGGATCCACCCAAGAGTGCTGAGGGAGCTGGCAGAGAACCTTGCCAAGCCACTCTCCATTATTTATCAGCAATCTTGGTTAACAGGGGAGGTCCCAGGTGACTAGAGGCTTGCCAATGTGATGCCCACCTGCAAGAAGGGCTGGAAGGAGGATCTGGGGAACTACAGGCCTGTCAGCCTGACCTCAGTACTGGGGAAGATCATGGAGCGGTTCATCTTGAGGGCGCTCACAGGGCATGTGCAGGACAACCAAGGGATCAGGCCTAGTCAGCATGGGTTCGTGAAAGGCAGGTCCTGCTTGACCAACCTGATCTCCTTCTTTGACCAGGTGACCTGCCTAGTGGATGAAGGAAAGGCTGTGGATGTTGTCTGCCTGGACTTTAGTAAAGCCTTTGACAGCATCTCCCACTCATCCTTGGTAACAATGTTCCCCACCACATCCAATATGGGGTGGAGATTCTCCTTGGCTCTCTTTTTGTTGTTAATATATTTGTTAAAACATTATTTGTTGTCCCTTTTGACCATGGCCAGATTGAGTTCTTTGCCAAGGAACAAGGAAAGAGGCAGGCAGTGTGTTTAAAACTTGAGAAAATGAAAATGTTTCTTCAAAGTCATTGTGTCTTAGGAGAGATATGCTGTACCACAAAGTAGATCTATTTTCTAAATGAAAGGAAAATAATTTTTGTCAGAAAAAGTCACTGTTAGAAGACAGAAGTTTGTGTGTGACATACTAAGTTATTTGAAGTTGTGAGAAATAATACTTTTGCCAGTCTTAGTGAATCTTTAACTATTGGTCAGTGTTGATTTTTTCACTGCATAATGTTTTTCAAAAATAATCTTAAAATAAATGTGCAAAAAGTTTCCTTTAAATACATTGGATAATAATTGCACCATCTAGAGAACAGGTCTGGGGGGAACATCTATCTACTCTGCATTCATAGATTGTTAAAATGCACAGTAAAGCCCTACATTTTCTCCATTCTCTTGCTAATGGACAACATCTGCATTGTTGGGAACTGGAGGTGGTTTATTAAAATGAATAAATCAATGCTCCCATTAGCTTGGCATTTAGCATCAAGACACTTATAGCTTAAAATAAGAAACTGAAAGAGATTACGACACATTTTGGAACCGGGAAAATAAACCAAACCAAAAACCCATGAAATCAACTCTCATTCTGCCTGTAGCCAAGTAAAGGATCAGAAGAGATCTGAAAAGCAAGGAGATTTTTAAAAAACACATTACCTGAACAATGTCTGACTGATTTTTAAAATAATTTCTGAAAACATATGAGATTCGGTGCTGTTCGCATATGTTACTGAATTTTATTATTTGGTCTTCCTAATGTAGTGAGACATCAGTAAACTGTACCTGTGGATGTTTCATAGCATTGTGGCTGTCATAATGTCTTATCCAGAAAGGATAAAACAGAGATACTTCTCTGTTAGCCCTGACACAGATAGGAAAGCTGTCTTCATAAATGAAGTATGCTAATATCTGAAATGATAACAAAATTCTGTCAACTGTCAGGAACATGAATTTTTGAAGTATAATCTGCATATCTGCTAGCATCCTTTAAAATAAATGCTGGCTTCTATTAGCAAGAGAAAGTGCTCAAATAAAGAAGTAAAGAGAGTATGAAGGGGAAATCAGTGAAAATTAGCTTCTCTCTTTTCTGACTGCAGTTGCTAATATTTGTAGTTCTTTTTGGTGTAGGATCTAGAAACACTAATAAGAATTACATTCTAATATGGACAAGTCACTGTACAAATGCCGAAGTATAGCCCTGAAGTAAAGTCCTCATGTTTATGTTGTAAGCATGAGAAGATCAAGAAGGGGACAGGTGAATACAAAACTGACGACTGTGATACCCAATGAAGACTTCTCCTAGTCATAATTAATGGTAATTATATTTTTATTGTGATTTAATTAAAGCTGAATGGAATTTTAGTCATGAAATATTTCATCATCATCATATTGTATCTCTATATGTCCACTGAAGAGTCAGGAAGCTTAACTTTGCTGTCAAAAGTCTCCTATAAGCTACATGGAAAAGATTCAAACTGTTTTTTTTAAAAATAATTCTTCTAAGAACATTCAAAGAAACTGGAGATGTTCATTGCGGATAGACCATTCTTTTGGGTCAGGATGACACAAATACAGCTTCTGGGAGGGTTTTTCCAGAACTGTGCAAGACCACTCAATACTCTAGCCAGTTTTGAACATTATTTCCCTAGATGCAGTCAATGCCGGCATACACACAGCCAACCACTGCTGGAGAAAAGATACATTTTTTCTGACCTAAAAGAGCTGTTCTTATCTTCTCATGTGATAGTTATTCTTTAATAGAAAAATGTGAATTATAATATCTTTTGCCAAGAACCCAGTGTTAAGGGACAGATACATTTTCTAAAAGTGTCTAAGTACTCTTCAGTATGTTCAAAAATAGATTTATAGATCATTTCACTTCTGGGTATAATGTGCAGAAAAGGGATTCACCAGTATATCAATGGACCTTTCATGTGAGAATTCAAATTCTTTACAACTTTTCCTTAATCCTCACATCTGACTTAAATCTTAGATTTTATGTGGTTTATGTGAAAGTTTGAATATAAACAGAAAATTTCTCATGAAGATTTCTTTGTTTCAAGACGTCATTTCCATCAACATAGGTTTAATGTTCGTCTACACACATCAACCACAAACACCTGTATCAAACCCATTCAAAATAAACTGTGCAAGCAAATGGTTTAGTAAGTATATTCCTCAATTTAGTAACAAAATCCAAAGGGGAAAATTGCAATGAAATTCTGGACCTTGGGTATGTGCTTTATCACCATGTATAGCCATGAGAGATATATATATCCCCACTTTGTCCTTTCAAGTCACAGAAAATGTGACTTTGAAGAAGAATAACCTAAGGGAGCATGCAGAGAAATGTGGATGAGAAGGATCCTCTCAAAGGCATTCTGAATGTCTGATGAGAGAGACACAACCCAAAAACAGTCACAGAAGACAAAGGAGAACATAATTTTAGACTAGTCAACTTTGTTGAGCGTATTTGATTTTTCAGCAATGTGAGATTGGAGGAACAGAACTTTAAAAAGATCTTTTCATTACACAGAATGAAGCAGAAGAGTGACTCCTGAAAGAAATTCAAGGCAACTAGTCTAAATACCGTCAGTGACAGATGGTAAGTCTGTGTGTGTGTATGAGACACCATCAGTTGCAATACTGTAAACTACATCATCATGGAATGAAATTTATCTCACCTAATTCAGGCATCTTAAAATTAGTTGCCAACTTTAAGTCACCTGGTCTCAAGAGAATGACTATCTCCACATGGGTTTCTTAAAAGACTGCAGTGATTTATCCTCTAAAGGGGCCCAGCACTCTCCAGAGTTTGTAGAGCCTAGACTCAGCATTTTACTTTTAATAGTTATATTTAAGTGAGGAGCTAAAGAATGAGGCAGTAAAAGAAGACAAGATAATCAGATAAGGAACCAAGTATTGCTGATTTCTTCAAGGCCAGCGACTTGTGAAAAGTGACATTTCAAAGACCACTCAGTTTTTCAGTCTACCAACCAAGCAGACCGCTCCTGAGCCTGCTTCTCCCATCAACCAAGAATCCCAGATATCTCAGTCCTTTTTAAACACTGGCTTATCTCAAGATTGGATTTGTAATCTAAAGTTCCTTTGTTCGGGTTTTCAGTAAGGATCAAGCAGAAAAAGTCTTTAATGAATTCTTAGCTGCAAACCTGTTCAGCAGCCCAATTCCAGAGATCCTAAAAGATACCAATTTTCAATCTTAACTCCGTACTGTTATTAGTTACTATCTGCCTTTTAGTTATCACCAGTCTACTGTGCATTTAATCAACCATATGTTAAAAAAGTTTGAATCAAATCATTGCTATATAGCAGTTCACCTATAAGGCATGCACATTTACGTCATAAAGTGACACCACCCCAGTTGCAGACTTTCGTTAACTTTATGGTGTACTGCAGACATCCTCCTTATTAGGCTCTTGTCCAGCTGTTTAGCAGTCACATTTTAAGCCATCTAGCACTCCATTTGCACAGCCACAGTAAGGCAGTTTTCTGCTTTTCAGGTACATGTAGTGCTGTTTCAGCAATTATTTATAACAAAGATATCTGAGTGCATTACAGTATACAATAAAAAACAAATCAAATGAATAGTTCTTTCAGTGAATGGTGAAGATGAATCAATAAATAAAGCCAAAAGAATTCAGAAAAGGTAATACAAGACTTTTAGTTTGTACAGGTCATCAGCATTGGTGCTGAAGTCAACACACAGGAAAAGAAACTCAAACGTGGGCATCAAATCGGAGAAGGGGTAGACAGAATGAAAATGTTGCTGGAATTTCACAACCATAGCAGAATTGAAGAGATGTGTCAAAGGCAAATCAATGTACAAATCATAGAATATGATTCAAAATAATAAGTAGGAAGAGAAGAGAGAGTCTGATACAGACCAGGGACATTGGATTCTAATATTCAATGTCAGTGTGTGATTGAGTGTCTAAAAATTATTTTGAAGACTAATGAAAACATGTACTTTTGTATTTTTGTTTCCAGGGCATTAAATTTGAAAGATATTTTATTTACTCTAGGCTTGGAGAAGGACTATATTCATTCTTTGAGCTTCATGTTATAACAGAAGCACTCAATATACCTTTTACTTTAAACATATAGCATATGGAAGAAGTTATTTCAATTACGATACCTGCTCAGTGTGAGTACTTAAGCTAAAATAAGGCTTGTTCTAGCCAACAGCTGAGCTAAGATTTTTTCAGTATAGATAATTGACAAGGTCTCTGAAACATCCTTCTATAAATTAGAAGTAATCAATACAATCCATTGTGCAACATTAAAAAAACATTAAAAAACCAGCAAAAGCACAGAAGGATGGTAGTGAGTCTAACAACGTCAAGCAAGAAAAATGTGTGTCACAAAGCTACCTGCTTTTCTCATTCTTTAAACACTAAGGTACAACATTTCAGATTTCAGATGTTACTAATGTAAAAGAAGGGGAACAATCTCTCTAAATAATTTCCTATATCTTTATCAGATCTCCTGCAGCTGCAACAGCTTTGGAGGGAGCAGCTGGGTGTATCAGGGCTTATTATAAACAAAGAACAAAGACGTAATTGTTTTGGTCTTCTTGCTTGGATCTTTTGAACTGGAAAAGACTGAGGGAAATTTTACAGGAAAGGAAGAAGAACTGGGATGATTACTCCATTAAAAAAACAAGACAAAATTCGTTGATGAGCTGATAGATTTTCCTCCTCATTGCAGTATAGAAAAGAGAAGTCAGTAGCTTGTTATGATATGGCAGTGAAATGGGAAGAGAGGAGAAAAAGAATACCTTTTTATGGAAAAAGATACTTTTTTCCCAATCATTTGGCATCAAAAATAGATTGCAAATTAGCTCCTCTTATTATGTGTTTATATGTTTTCTTCTTTGAATGTACTAGAACAGTAGGTTCTACCTAGAAAGAACTTGACATATTTGTCTCAAAACATTGTTGAAGAGGCTTTTCATAAACTTACGTTTCTTTTTGTGAGGTTTTAAGATGGCTAATTGCTGAAAGCTATTGGAGATCAAAGATGAAATACTGCCCATTATTTGACAATGTGGTGGTCGATAATTTTCTGAAGGGGCAATTTTAAATTACTCATTCAGTGGAATCTAAGGAATCGAGGAAGGAAGGAAGAAAGGAAGGAAAAAGGGAAGACCTCAACTACCACCTAAATTCACTGGATGTCTCCTTCTTGGACTACAAAATTCCTTCTGCACCAATCATTTCCCCTCTGAGCATGTCCAGGTATGTCCTAGACTAGGTGAATTTGCACCTTGTACATGTCCTTCCTTCTCAGAAGCCAGACACTAGCCTGTTAAAACCCCAGCAGGGTTTGAATCCTCTGCACATGCTTAACAAACCCACATAGGATTGGAATTCTCACAAAATTCAGTTACAGGGGCAAGCAATAGAGCCCAGCTTGCGTATAATTTCCCTTGTGCCTTGGACTATAAGTGAGAATCCCTTGTTTCCGCTCTGTGCTGCATGCATTTTGTAATAAAATATATTGGCCAAACTGAAAAACATTCCTGGGATTTAGGGATGAAACTCAGAGTATCCCCAGCCAAGGATATTAAACTTACCTGTTACCTATTCCCTTATTCCCTTAGTCGTGTATTCCTTCAATAGAGGGTTGAAGATCTGTAATCTGAGTAAATCACTGAACCCAAGTCTCTGACCTCTGACTAGTCTCTAAGCATTAGACTGATGTGCAAATTGTGAGCACTGCCAGCATTTTTTCAAATGATGCCTATGCTTAATATTTCCTATTGCCTTCTAAGTTGGTTGATACATCTACCATAGGAGACAAAATAACCTTGTATATATAGCAGTGTTCTTTAATACCTTCTAAGGATTTTTCTGAGAAGTTACTAAAGAATTTGTTAAAACTATTCATATTAAAGGAATATTTCTGATTCTAAAGCTTCTTTTAATTATATGACTTTCTAATCCTTTGTGAGTGTGTGTTAATTCTGATGAATTTTACTTTTTAATTTCAGTGTAGGTGCACTGCTAAAATGGGGGATAGAAACATTAACGTTAGTTTCCTAACATTTTGCGTAAAGGCAAAATTCATTACAGTGCCAGCACAAAGATCCAAACACTCTCAAATTGCAACTAGACTGAATTGCTACCACCATGAGTCAGTAACTGCATGGAGGCAGGACCTAGCTGTTCATCCAAGGCCTATGCTCTAATTGTGGAACCAGATTCCTCCAAGTCCCCAGAACTAGTTGCACAGGCCAAAAGTCTTCAGATTTTCTATTAGCTGTGTTGAACACTTTCAAACTCTAGTCAATACAGAAATTTATATTGTAATTTACTGTCGGTTTGATTATAGACTCACTTTATTGAGTGATGGAGAATGAATCATTTCAAGGCTGCTGGATAGAATTTCAAAACTCAATAAAATTAGTAAAAGAATCAGTCACAAGGAAGTCATACCAAAGTCTTCCTAGTGAAAAATATATTTGTCTACAAAATAACATGTTTCATTACAAAAGACCACAGATTAACATTGCTTAACTTTAAAGGCAACGTTAGGAAAAATAAGGAAAAAAATCATCTTTCAATTTTGATTTTTTAAAATCTGAGCATTTCTATTTCAATTTTTCAGCTTTTAGTCATAGAATATATAAAATAAATTACTTCTTGTCAATTTCCTCCCTTTTTTTCTTCAAACAGTCTTCCACAGTAGCTTCTCAAAATTTTTTTATCTTATGTTAAAATCTGAGGGGCAAAAAGAAGCACAAAGAAGTTCCACACATCACAGATTCTATTGGATATACTCATAATAAGGAAAAATGCATTTTTTGTGAAAGTGATCAAAGTTAAGATTTTTATTATAAAAATGTATTGGAAAATCCTAAAAGGAAAAAAGTATGAAATCAATAGTGGGATTGAGAGGGATTGAGTACACCCTCAGCAAGTTTGCCGATAACACCAAGCTGAGTGGTGTGGTCAACATGCTGGAGGGAAAGGATGCCATGCAGAGGGACCTTGACAGGCTTGAGATGTGGGCCCATGCTAACCTCATGAAGTTCAACAAGGACAAGTGCAGGGTCCTGCACCTGAGTCAGGGCAATCCCGATGACAAATGTAGGCTGAGCAGAGAATGGGTTGAGAGCAGCCCTACCAAGCAGGACTTGGGGGTGTTGGTGGATGAGAAGCTCAATATGATCCATCAATGTGTTCCTGCAGCCCAGAATGCCAACTGCATCCTGAGCTGTATCAAAACAAGTGTGGCCAGCAGGTCAAGGCAGGTGATTCTCCCCTTCTACTCCGCTCTGGTGAGACCCCACCTGGCGTAATGTGTTTAGCTCTGGGGCCCCTGACGTAAGAAGGACATGGACCTGTTGGAACGAGTCCAGAGAAAGGCCACAAAGATGATCAGAAGGATGGAACACCTCTGCTATAAGGACAGGTTGAGAGAGTTGGGGTTGTTTCTCAAACCTTTCTCAAAGGGGGAAGAGGGTCTTTGCTCGCACACTAGTAGAGCTTATTGACAGGGCTTGAAACTAAACTTGAAGGGGAGGGAGATAATATCAGGCTCATCCACGACAAGCTGTGGGATGACACACCAAGGCTAGAGGGACAGGATGCTAGTAAGTCCCCTCAGCCTGTTGCACCAAAGACCTCAGAGGAACTAAAGGGTGCTCCTCTAAGAGGATGAAACAGCTGACAGCCCTTCTTCTACATCGATGCATGCAGCGTGGGCATCAAACAGGAGGAGATGAAAGCCACCATGCTGCTAGAAAGCTATGTCCCCGTCATCATTACTGAAACTTGATGGGATGAATCCCATGACTGGATTCCCACTATTGATGGCTACAGGTTGTTCAGAAGGGACAGGAGAGGAGGGATGGGTAGAGGCATTGCCCTCAACGTCAAGAAATGGATAGAGTGTGAAAAGTTGTCTCTGAGGAATAGCCACAAGCCCATTGAAAGCTTATGGGTAAGAATCAGGGACTGAGGCAACAAAGCACCATTGTGCTTGGTGTCTACTACAGGTTGCCCAACCAAGGGGAGTCTATTGATGAAGCCTTCTCACTCCAGCTACAGGAAGCATTACACTCACAGGCTCTCATCTGCTGGAAAAGTAGCACGGTGAGCTGTAGGCAATCCAGGAGACTCCTGGAGTGTATGAAGGACAACTTCCTATGCCAGGTAATAGACAGCCCTACCAGAGGGGATATGATATTGGACCTGTTGATCACCAAACCATGTGAGTTAATTGGTGGCATCAAGATTGGAGGCAGCCTGGGCTGCAGTGATAATGCACTGGTGGAGTTTGCAGTCCTGAGGGTTAGGGGGTAGGCAAAGAGTAAAGTCAGGCAGTTGAAGCAGGGATGGGTGTACTGGGATGAGTACAGGGATGCTACCCAGTTGGGTAGGGATGAGGTTGGGAGGGCCAAGGTGTGGCTGGAGATGAACTTGGCAAGGGATGTAAAGAGTAAGAACAGTAAGAAGAAGGGCTTCTACTGGTACATCAGCCAGAAAAAGGTCAAAGAAAACATAGCTACCTTGATGAGCAAGACTCAAATGGCTCAGCAGGCTTTCAGTACTTAAAGGGGGCTTATAAGACAGATGGGGACAGGTTTTTTATCAGGGCCTGTTGCAGTAGGACAAGGGGTAATGGTTTTAAACTAAAAGAGGGTAGACTCAGACCAGATACAAAGAAGAAATTTTTGACAATGGGGGTGATGAAACCCTGTCACAGGTTGCCCATAGAGGTGGTAGATGCCCCATCCCTGGAAACATTCCAGGGCAGGTTGGATGGGGCTCTGAGCAACCTTATCTAGTTGGAGATGTCCCTGCTCACTGCAGGGGGCTTGGACTAGATGACCTTAAAAGGTCCCTTCCAACTCAAACCATTGTATGATTCTATGATTCTGTGTTCAGCCTGGTGAAGGGAAGGGTCTCAGGAGACCTTACAGCAGGCTTCCAGTACCTGAAAGGGGCCTACAGGAAAGCTGGAGAGGGACTTTTTCCACAGGCATGTAGTGGTAGGACAAGGCATAATGGCTTTGAAATGGAAATAAGGTAAATTTACATTAGATCTAAGGAAGAAATTCTTCACTATGAGGGTGGTGAGGCACTAGAACACGTTGCCCAGGGAGAAATTGTGGATGCCCCATCCCAGGAAGTGTTCAAGGCCAAGTTGGATGGGCGTTTGAGCAACCTGGTCAAGTGGAAAGTGTCCCTACCTATGGCAGGGGGGTTGGAACTAGATGATCTTTAAGGTCTCTTCCAACCCAAACCATTCTATGATTCTATGATGATTCTATGAATTTTGGAACAATTTTCAAAAAAGAATATCCTTCCTTCCCAGCTTTTTTAGTGAGCTGTTAATTATTTTTTGCAGCCTGGAAGCCAAATATTTTTTAAGTGTTTAAGTGTGAAAGGGTACAGATAAATCAGCAGGTGCCTCTTTGCATTTCTAATAATATAAATAACTTTAGAAATCCACCTATGTATCCCAGGGACTTTCTCAATTTTTTGAACATTCAGAACAAATCAGTTTTGACATATGTTTGAAGAATGGGCAAAGGTTAGAGTTTGTTCCTATTTCATCTGAGTTAGTTGGGCCATGATGATTCAGAAAGAACTCATTCGTTCCCATGGCAATGCAGTGAATTCTATACAACTCTGCTTCTGTCATTGCAAATGAAGCAATTTTTTTTACAAAAATATACAAGTTGAAGGAAAATATCAGGTAACAGACAAAGCTAAGGTTCTTGAAGATAAATAATTAATTTCAAAGGGATTTGCAAGTAATTCATAAACTGAAAATAGGTCAATAGATAGTTGAGAGCACTCAAATATGAAAAAATGCAGATGAACTCATGGTAGGATTTCTTAATAAAATAAGAATTTGAGAAGTTCTCTTTAGGGACAAATTCTACAATATGGCCTATTTCTGGATATCAGGAAGGGTTCTTAAAGCCAACACTAAATAGCTACTGAAGAAATAACAAGGAACTTGTTTGCACCTCAGTCTACACAATGGAGCAATAACATTCCCTGAAGATGACCTTGGTAGGGCTTTAGAGACAGAAGGACACATCCCTGCAAGAAGCGGCACATCTTGACCTGTCAGGAAGCATGTATCTTCTCAAAGAAGCAAGAGTTTTGGTAGGAGGGTCAGGATGGACATTTTTCTCCCTGTAGCTCATCCTGACAGCACCACAGGGCATTACCCAGGACATTACATCAGGAATACCCTAATCCAACCCAAAAAAGTCTGCTTTCAGAAGAGCACAAGACATTCCTTATAACATCCTTTTTCATTTCAGCTGCTGTTGCCATAAACCTTCAAGCTGTGAGAATGGTAATGACTCTAGTTCTCTATTGTCTTTTTATTCATCCCCTACAGAAAAAAAAGAAAGAAACAAATAAATTCTAAATTGTCACATATCACATGAAACCAAAAAGTTCAAGACTTAATTGTGAAGATCAGCAAATCTACCAGTCATCACCAGCATATCACAACTATCAGTTCATGGGAATAGACTGAATTTCAGAAACAGAGCTGTTAAATTGTCATTTTTCAGTTCTGTTTTGGACCCTAATTGAATCATCCATCTATTTTCTACTTTTATTAATAATATTTATTTGTGTTCTAGTCGGCCCTCAGGGTCACCATTAGACGATCAGGATTTTAGTATGCTGAACATAGACAATCACATGATGGGAAAACAGCTCTCAAGTCAAATTAATTACAATCTAAATAATTTCTGCTCTGAGACTCACACTCTGCTTTTAATTTTAGTGGTTAAAATAAGGAAAAAGTGAGCAAACTCATTGCTTGTATTTTTGGGTTGGGGTGTGAGATGCAGGTGAGTTCTCTCAAATCAGAAGCCACGTAATTTAGTTACCCTCTTGAACCTTCAACCCTACTCCTTTTCATTCATAATATGCATGTGTGTGACTGGGAAAAAATTATCCCTAACAACATGGGTAACTTCCTTCTCCCTCTATATAGCCAGTGGTTGATATGATGGGGAGGTTATTTAATGCAAACTTATATATTGTGTTGAAAAATAATACCGTGAAAATCCACTTGCTTGTGTTGTTCTCCCCATCATCCTATTCTTGGAAGTCTATAATAGGGGTGGGTTTTTTTACTTTTGCAAGGTGGGGGATTTTTTATCACTGTAGGCAGATAAAAATAATAAAAAACAGCTCTGAGGATCCTGTGACTCAATTTCTGGACCATCTTGTCACGAGGACCTTTCCAGCCCCAGGTTTCTTCTATTGTCAAGGTTGTTGCACCTTTTAGAAAGCTGCAGAGGAACTTTGCTCCGGTATCTCATCTGCCTCTCCTCATCTTCTAGCGCATTTGATTGAACTGTTGAATAAAATGGATTTGTCCTGCTGCTACAGGCTGTGACTTCTGGTCTGCGCAGAGCCACAAATTTATTTTACTGTCCCTTATTTAAGGTCTGTTGCTTTGGGCAAAGAGATGGACAGGCACCTGGTGGCAGGTGCATGTGAACCACCTCAATAAGCTAGGTGACCTCTCAAAAAATTGAGCTCTTTCATTTTTTAACCACTTCAGCAAGTTACAGTGTTTTAAACCTGAACTCTGAGAGTGACGCTGCCTCTGAGGAACCCACCGTAGACAATCTCAGACAAGCACAGATTGAGGAAAGCTTTGCTGTACCAGGGTGCAGAGGTGGCATAGCTCTACAAATATATCAAGCATATATCTGCTGAACTTCAGATTATTTCACTCTCAAATGAAAAGACTTTACATGGACCCTAGAACTAAAACCATGGCCAAAAGAAAGTATGCTCCTTAGCAATGACAGAAGACAACCAACATTTATCTTCAGTAAGAAACAAGTGGTAATAAATTCTATATGTCACATGTGCAACTGACATGTTTACTTATTATTAAAAAATCTATTTTAACACTGTTTACATCCTACTATAACCCACATAAGCCAAGAATATTGGAGAGGTGGTTTGGTCAGACATTGAGCAAAGGAGCATAAGGCATGCAGGAGCTCCACTATTCCTTAATGTCATCAGAGAGACTGAGAGTCCTCATGACCTGGTGATAATTTTGACTTTTAACCATGACCTCTGGTGTTGGTCCTCTCTCCAGAGGTAAGAGATATAAACAGCAAAGACCGTAACACTTGCTCAGAGGAAACAAAAAAGTACCATGCAAATTAATCATTTATGAAACATATCTTGTTCTATCCGTGGTTCATAGGTAACGCCAGAAACAGTAATCCAATTAACAGCCACTCAGCTAGCAAAGTTGTTTGGGATTGTTCCCATGAAATTTAAGAGAAGTGCAACTCTTGAACATATACCCCATCAACAAATTTTTCTTTAAGCTTGACAATGACCACACTTTTAACTTTGTTTTGACTCATGCCAGCATTAGAAACTGGGTGCTTAGATACACCAATGTCCTGAGTCCCTCGCAGTACTTTGTAATGACACTGTGACATGAGAGTGGGGAAGCCAAGCGAGAAGGTGGACAAAGTCTGTACACCTGTAGGTGGAACAAGCGCCTTTTATCACTGTTCCTACTTTGATCACTAAACATGCTACTCCTGTTGCAGTGTCCTCTGCCTGTAACACTTTTTCTTGTATGGACCATGCATGTATTTGTATGCTATGACAAATAGACCAAGTCAACATTGTACGACCCAACAGTTAGGGGCCAGTTTTGTATGGAAATTAAGCAAGTCTTCATAAATAACAATATCTGCTTGGGAGAACATGATTTAGCTTGTCAAAGGGAGCTTGGAAAGCTTTCTGAAAAAAAGGATTTTAAACAGTTACGCCAGTATAACTCCTTCCATGGGAAACTGCTTCCCATGAACTTTTCATGTTGTGTATAAAAGTGTGTTATACTAGTATGAAAATCCCCCTTCCTAGACAAAAAGAGCCATACTACAAAAAGTGGTTTCATACTAAATCTAGTGATAACCATTTGAAGGTGATTTGTACTGCTTTTTCATCATTGGATTAGCTGAAGTGGTACACTTTTAACATGCAGTAAGATTTATATTATTTCTTTAAATAACTGGTATGAAGAAATGGTCAACATATTTTTCAATTATTTTGCAAAGTTAATATTTAGTTTCACGTCAATTTGGAGCAACACTTCCTCACTTCTGCCTAAATTTGTAATGAAAAAGAAAATCTAGCAGAGTACAATTCCAGGCTGCTGCAGACCTAGCAGTTCAGGGAAACCAGCTGAACTCCAAGCATGGAGATTTAGAAGGGGCTATGCCCATGATTTCTGACTCAACGTGCCAGGGAAGTGGTAGCCCAAAGCAGTGACATTTTTTTTCAGGTGAACTGCAGAAGACCTGAGCCTGGTAACTTGAGAGTTGCATCTTTGCTGTGCATCAGGAAAATTGCTAAAAATTGGTTATACAATTTTGCAAAAAACAAACATTACAAATGGATACTCAGAACACAAAGTACAGTGCAGCCAGAACAACACCTAATGACACCCAGAGCTTCAACAATATCAAAACATCACCATGTAATATTTTATACATCACAAATTAAAGTTCTTCAGTCAGGACATTACATCAGTGAATTCCTCTATAACTCTATCTCCAATCCACTGATGCCCTTTTTAAAAAAAAAAAAAAGAAAAGAAAAAGAGAGAGAGACAGCTGGGAGCGTTTATTGATTTCAACCCAGATCTGAACCAAAAGTAAAAAATTTCCAAAGTAAGGTTGCTGGTAGGAAGGTAATGATTCATACTGCTTCTGTTACAGCTAGAGATAAATGAACCTATCTGGATATGAAGCAGAAATAAAACTTACCAAGAGATGTGGGTTGTACCAGTAATCTATTAAACTAGACTGCAGTTTAAAAAATTGGCAACACAGTAAATTAAAATCTCAGATTGTTCGTTCTGTAGCCTGATTTTGAAATCAGACCATTTTGGCTTAAATGCAGGGGGAGGGGTGTGAGATAGGGAAAAAAAAAAGGAAGAAGGGGAAAGAGACATTTTAGCTGAAGATTCAAATCCACCTGCGTTTATCCAGATGAAACCTCAAAACCTTTTGAGGTCCATTAATTGTTACCCTGGCTGCTCAAGTTTCCCTGTGTCATCCAGTAGAGATTTTTAACCTTAACAATTATAGGATAATGAGTGCTTATATGACACAAAGGAACTACAGTGCACATGAAAAATAATGATCCTGTCAGTTACAAAAAAGGTATTTAGTACCAGAAAGTGATTTTTCCAGTGTTGTAGTCAGCTGCCTTCAATGTCTGTTGTCTCCAAGGCTGAGTGAATCACCTTTTAAATATATATAAAGATCTCCTGTGAAATCACTTTTTCAGTAGCTCAGCTGCACAAGGTAGAGATAATGTATATCAAAAATTCCTGACAGGGACTGTGCTTCCTTAGCAGGTCTTTGAAATCTTCCTACTCAGTGACCTCAGGCTTCAATGAGTCACTGTAAGAAAGTCAAGTTGCTGTATGTAGTTAATGATTGCACAGATTCATACTGCTGCTATTGCAGCTATGAAAAAAAATGAACATTTCTGGAAATGAAAATCTGTGAAGTTTATATTTGGAAAAAGAAATGTAACAAAATCTCACTGATTTCATCATGTGTATCTATACTGTCAGATGGGTTCAGTGCCTCTTTCACGCCGTGACACATATCTCCAAGTCATCTGCACTGCATATACGTTGCAAACCAAGTTCTTTCCTTAGTAGAAAGAGCCAGAAGACAGTTTTGCTCAGGAGGCTGCACCATACAAGCGGTATGGATGTGACCAGCCTACTGCATAAAGCTTTACACTTGAGTGATACAGACACGAGCTTGCTTGTCTGGAGCAACAAAGATACAGTAAGTATACTCCTGCTGGAATGCAGCATTAAGATGAAAGTTGTTATTCTTTCCACTCCAATCACTCTTTATGGCACCGTTCCATTAGGACAGGTATATGAAATGACTCTTTCTACCAAGGCCCAGTATGTAGCTTTGCCAAGACACACTGCAACCAGACGGAGGAAAGGGGAAATTGAGGTAGTCCCCTATTGCCTTTTTTTTTTTTCTTTTCCCAATATAAAGCTTTCCAACTTATACTGTAGACTGAGTGTCATCTTAGGTCCCAAATAGCACCTAGCTCCCGTTGCAATGCATATGACAAAACACAAATTCAGCTTGCTGTAGTCCTTCATTGCAAAGATCACTAGAACCAATAGAAAATTTTATTATAAATGATCTCTTTCACTCCAGTGGTTTTTATAGGTTTACATAAGGAGAAAAAATGGCAGATGTATTCCTTAAAATTCCTATTGGGCAAATTGCAGGACTGTGTAAGTGAGAGCGGGATGGGTTTGCCATCTTACTAAATTAATTTGCATTGATATTCATAACACCCAATATTGCTTACCAAAAAGCATTGTCAGGACCATAGCCTCTCTAAACTTTCCCTTTAGGCGGTCTAGAAAAATAGACAACTCCAGGGTGTGATTCAGCCCCTGTAACACCCTGTAACTGAGCAGTTTGGGGCTCACCTGTCTGAATCCAGCAGCTGTGTACAAAGCTGTGGCCCACACAGCAGCAGCACAGCTGCCTGGAGGTGGTTTCTGTAACTTACAAGTGTTTTAATTTGCTGCTTCTCCTAGGAGTAGGGTTGAGGGCACACATCCACGTTGCTCCCTCACACGAGTTTTGAGCAGATGCCCTCATCCAGACCTAGCTGCGCTGAAAGCCATTGCCGTTCCCCCCTGTTTATCAGTGGCTCCTGCAAACACACATCTCACTGAGAGCTGTGCAAATTCACCCCAGAAGCAGGTGAAACCAAACCCAAGTTCCTTGTGCACCACTTCTTTTGCCTAATTAATATTCCACATGGTCTCCCAAGAAGGGAACAAGAAAAACTTTATGAAAGAGAAACTTTTTTATAAAAGTTCCATGGAATGTCAGGAATTGCCCCACCTTTTAATAAAAATCATTATTGTTTGTATACATTTAGATAGGTACCTGCACACATACATAAATGTGTATCAGTAGTCATACCTTGGAAATGCATGAATACAAACATTTCCAGTTAATTACAGGTCCATCTGGTCTCTGTGGGTTGTTAGCAGGGTAGTTAGTTTTATAGTTACAAACTCGGGAACTCAGATTCAAATGCAGATTGTAAGCTGTGGATTTCACTCTGGTCTGCAGTCATTAACTGCTCTCAGCCTGAGGGCCATACTCTACCTCCAGAGCTATTTTTGAAGCATAACTCTCCTATCTTGGGGACAGTTTTCCTACATTTTATTTTTCCAGTCATTTGTATAGGATTTATTATGCTTTCACACGTTTAATACAAAAAAAATGCATATAACACACAAGGATGTATAGTTTATGTATTACCATATTTTATGACAGAATTTGTGTTCAATCAGCTGAAGTGAAGGGTATGAAAAAGATTGTTCTAAAGTACTAAACATATATATAGGGTATATATGGCACACATCATTATCAGGAGAACTGGCCAAGTAGGACAAAGACTGCTTCTGCTATCTGTAACTTGGCAGCCCAGGAATTTTTACTTAAAATGGATAATTGTATGGATAACTTAAGACTTTTCCTGATAAATTAGACTGTATGGTCACATCTTTTGACACATCTGTTACCTTCCAGTATAAAATAGTTGACAATCTTTCCAGCAAAATTCAGTGAAAACCATGGTAAGTGCCATCAGAAGATGATGAAGTTACTTCCTATTGTCTATGTTCCCCATAGCACCCGGTCCTCTCTGCAGTCTGGATGACACAGGCTCTAAAACTTGAAAATTGTATTGAAATAATTTCTAACAGAAGTTTTGCTAGTATTCTAACCATCACAACAAATAAGCAAATAAACACATCATTTTGAAGGAATGCATTCCTTTACTATTCACTATTTCCTGAGAGTTTTAGGAGCTAGGAAGGTGCTTGAGAGAAGAAAAAGATTCTCTGGGAAGCACCAGGGCAGGGCTCCTGGGCAGAAGCAACATGGAATGCTCATTGCTGCTTCTTGTTTATTCAGTTACTGATTTTTTGCCCTTCCTCTTATTAATACATAACAAACCCATTTACTCCACCAATTTCTCTCATGAGTTTCTAATACTGGAGACTTTTGTTGTTTTTCTGATGTGCAGAAAACTCAGCAGGGAGCAACCCATACTTCTCTCCCGCTGGTTTGTATATTGACAGATCAGAGTGCGACCTAACTGCTTTTTAACAAAAAGTTAAAGTTACTTCAACGGTGTTCTGTACCAGCCTCTAGGGTGCTGGACAACGAAGACAAGTGGTGAATTGTCTAAACCCATAATTTCCTTGCAAACTGCTTAGAGTCTTATTTCTCTTCACACTGAAATTGCTATGCCAGATTATCATGTCTATGGAAGAATATTGATATGCACAAACACAGCAGTTTAATTTCCAGGATGACAGTCCTGGGAAAGTGATAGTAACTGGCACGGGTTTGTCTGTTTGTTTGCCCTTGTGCAAGGTAAGCAGTTCTACTTGTTTTGTTCTGAGACCAGGTTTTTTTCTCTTCTTCTACCCTTGTATTTTTGTTTAATTTGACCAATGTGTTTACCAAACAAAAAGGTTTAACATTGTCTTCAATGCTGCTATTCACTTGAGATCAGTATAAAACATTTCTGGTGCTTTCCTTACATGTTGCAATCCTTACATGATATACACATTTCTCCTGTCAATCCTTTTGGAATGACTTTTTTGACACCCTTTAAAAAATTCCTGCATAATGTTGAAATACACATCAGACTGAAACATCTTGTCCCAGCAATACAGTGTTAATAGATCTATTCTCTGTGTAAGATGTTGTCCTCAGCAGTATCAGTTCACTTCTCATCTGAGAAAGATGCACATTTTCCTTTCTTGACAAGGCAAGTACATACTTCAGCTCTAGAACTGACTCAAGCATGCTTTAGCCAAATGGCAGAGTGTGCATTTTGAAAGAAAAAAAATCTGTCTGTTTTGTCTTCAATTAACAAAACATTTATAATAAGCTTAAAAGTGATCCCTGTGTGTTTGTAGGAGGCACAGGGAGTCACTTCTGGCAGTAAAATTAGTGGCCTGCAGTCTCTTTTAGATAGTCTTGAAGTTACAGAAATAAATTAACATTTCTCTGACCAACGAACAGTCTCATCTAATCTTGGAAGGCAGCAGATACAAGAAACATAGAAAAACAATTTGGCATCAACCATCACTCAAAAAATTTCTGTCCTTGCAGATAGTGAAGAGCATTCCCATTTTGCATATTTTAACTCTTCAGCTCTGCTTAAGAAGTGACATGTTCCACTTTGTTTCTGGAATGACCAATGCTTTTTTTCATTCCAGTTCTTCATTTTATCCTACAATTTTCAGAAAAATATGTCCATTAACTTTAACATGAAGATTCAAATTTGGAAAGATAGATGGCTTCTGAAGCTCTGTTGACAGTTTTCCTACAACCAGAAGCCATCTTCTAGTCTTCTTTAATGCTTTCAGATCTGTGCTTTCCATTCAGTTCACCATTTGATAAAGCCTTGCCTGTTTCTCACCTGCACTGGATTTTCTTTTCTTAGTAGCAAAGTAAAAATAAACTTATCTTTTCCAGTCTATTGTTTGCATATTTCTTTGGACTCAGATTTATTCCATGTAATTCCACTTCCAAAACTTAAAAGAAAGACCTGTGCCGAGTGCTTTGTCACCTGAGGTTCCCTTCACAGTCAGAGGGAATGAGGCAGAGGGGGAAATGCTCATAGATTGACCTTACATGATTGTCTGCAGGTGATTTTCTCTCTCCACGGACTACAGACCGGGAAAGACCTTTGCAGAGAGAAGGCATCCGTACTCCCCATTTTTTAGACACTCTGATTACTTGTCTAAAAGTAGGCAAAATAAACCAGAGCCTCATTCACTGCTGAGCACTGAACTCCATCCATTTACCTTCAGGTGCTGATCATTACTTTGTTTCTCTCATTATATTGACTCTTACACCACTGTCTGGTTTTAAATCCATACAACTTCCATATGATTTCAAATTTACAGTACATTTATCTCACTTTGTGGTACTGTTAATTTTTCCTAGGAAGAGTTCATCTGGACTAAAAATGTTACCATTACCTTGTCTGAGCTGTGCTTCCCCTGTTGGCACTTACAAACTCTTACATACTGACATAATTCAGCAAAGTAGTTTTTGCAATTTTCCATCTCCTGTGAACCACCACTGTGCTCTTAATTGTGAACTCCTCCACATGTCTTCATGCCTCAGGTATCCATCTTTGCAGTGCTTCAGATCTTACATAACCTCTAACATGTGCAAATGCTTACCATGGCTCAGGGGCTTCAGCAGACAATTTCTTTGTCCTGGAAAATATTACTTTGTCAATGGTGAGTTCTGAATCTTTTTAGTATCCTCTGTTGCAGTGCTTTGCCCTAGATGGTCTCATAATTTAGTCTGATGTTAAGGACTGAGTTAACTCCAAAACTGAAAGATAGATTTGTACAACTTGAAATTGTACAAATTCCTCCACAAATTCCTGCAAACCTTTTTTCTGAGTCTGTCTAAAAATTTTTTGCATGCTTCATTTTTATGTGAAGTGTGAAGTACTCCTGAATTTTGTACTGCACTTTCAGAGTTAGCCTCTCTGAGCTACTGAAAACCATTAAAACATCAAGTAGTTCAAAACCACCTACTGTCAGAAACAAGGCTGCCTTCTGTCTTCCTTTTTGCTGCTGCCCATTGCTTGTAGTTCCTTTTAAACTCCCTCCAGTTGTCCTCTGCGTTTCCCAAGGGGTTTAACTCTCCTGGGATCTTGAACATTTCCTTTATTCTATTCAGGGTGTAGCTCAGTTGATTTTATTCCTGTTCCAGTGTTTGTCTCAGCAGTCACAGAGAACAGGGAGATGGAAGATACTGGCTCCACTTCATGAAGGTGTTCTTAAAGCGCAGAAAAATTTAAGTCATTCTTCCTTCACAACAGGTCATTTTCTTCCAGTTATCACAGGCAAAAACATCCTAAAGGAGGAGTTCCCCACAGAGTGAGGGGTAGCAAGACAGAGAATGTAAAGAAGATAGGACAACAACGTCTGTGGGAATCCAGAACGCGCTGTGGCTTACTGAGAAACATCAGACTCGTTAGAATCAAACGTAGCAGCTACTGAGCTTAAATAACAAGCACCGCCTTTTCCCTTCTTGTGATCTTCCTCTTTATGTCTTCCCAGCTGCCTGGGCAATAAATATCCTTTGAGGCAGAAGCAAGCAATTGCATCTCAAGGGAAATGACAACCTGAGCTGGAGCTGTTACTCTATTGAGGTTTGTTCCACCATCTTATGAGACCAGCAGCAGGAGAAATAGACATATCTCAAAAAGAAGATACGGTATCGTTTTCAGCAAAGGCATACAAAAAGTCTGTGATGCTCTTCTCAGCTTCACCTTTTCCTTCTTCTGAGAGTTCAGAAATAGCTTCATTATCTATAGAAAAACAACTCCACTCAACTGAAACATTTTTCTGACATTTGGTTTTGTACAATATTGGTGTAGAACCAAAATATTTTGAAATTTTTCTATGAGAAAAAAAGAAAAAGCAGGAGGCAAACAGAGATGGAAATATAGCCAACAGCCTAGCTAACTAGGTCACTTTAGTAGGGATATGAACTCTTCCTGCATCTGTTTCCCTTTGCATAAATAATTAAACATTCCCTGCATTAGAAAGGTGGAGATTAGCTATCTATGGGAAACACCCCTTTTCTTAATTATGTAAATCAGAGACTTGATCTATCCATAAGATCCAACTGAATCTTATACTTACCAGCATATGGTTGTCCTGTGATGAAGGTCACGCTTTTTTGCTCTCTAAAAAACCATCCCTGATGCCAAAAATGTTTATATGCACAATCTAGAAGATGCTACATTTTGAAAACACTATTTTTTTTCTGAAAGTTTTAATGGTAAGACTCTTTATTTAAAAATCTCTAACGAATTGTGGAAAAAGCTGGGTTTTATGTAAAGTTAACTGATGAAAATGGACAAGTGTCTTATGAGAGGAACTTTTATGCAATGTGTAAATTTTCTTCAAATGTAAAAAAAGTTATTCACTTTCAACAAAAATAGAAAGCTAAAAAATATTTTAGTAAAATGGACTTTTTTTTTAATTGATATTTATGAAAAAAAAGTATTTGTAATTTTTCACTCAGAAATATTTCTTCCATTTTCGTACTGAGCTTTGCATCTATTATTCTATTTAGAAAATATCCAGGGCAGTTCTTCATCCAGGGCTTGTATCTGAAAGCTTACGAGTTTCCTCATTGATGGCAATAGAGTTACTTCACCATTACAGTGTTTTGGTTGTGTGCTGTTGTGGTAAAATGGAAATAACAGTATCTATGCAATGGTAAAAATTGAGTTATGCAAGAATAACCAACCTCCTGTAAATGGAGGAACTTGTTTGCATACAGGACAGTTTTTAAAAGGCCATATAAAAGGTTAGATTTGCTTGCAAGGAACTAGGATGTAAAATCACCACGTAAGGTCCAATGCTCACTCTTCGTTACAGTGCAGGGCTGAATTCCTATGCGAACACCTGACCAGTGCATTTTGGATTCCAGGACATCACAGTAGCCTGCTGTTGTTCTGATGGGAAAGAAGGAGTGATGAAACAAACTGGGCATTTCAATCTCTGCTCTACCTCAACTTAAAACACAGGATGCTGTGAGTGTTGTTCTGCTGTACACTGATCAATGTGATCGTAGCTTTGAAGCTGGCTGTATATCATAGAGCAAAGATATCTTTGATTAATCCCCTCCTGGTTAGTTTAAGTGATAGAAAGACCCCTGAGGACTTAGGCTTGCTGTCCTTCTTTCCAGAGATCAGAGGCAAATAGTTTCTTCCTATGTTATTCTTGTCTTGTGTAAAGAGGATTTGTACAAGTAAGTCCCTGATGTAAACAGTATTGAAAAACTGTTCTAAAGGATTAAAGCTTCTCTAACGATCTGACCCAGGGAGTGTGTCTTCTAGCAGCCTGCACTGATGTACCAAGGTCTGGGCTTCAAGTAATGAGGCAAGGCACTAGACATAATGTTTTGAGAAGAAGGGAAAGACAGAAACATACCTCACCCATCGGTAAATTTATTAGAATAAATATAACTGACAGTCCTTCCTGCTTAAAGGGACATAACTTCGCTCAATAAATTATATACACAAGAGCATACTAGAATAGCATCTACTTTTTTGCTTATTTCTATGCCTTGAGAATAAAAGCAGGTGAGTACTAGGGAAGTAGGGCAAGGATGAAATCCCATAGTTCCACTGAATTTTCAGACTGTTCCTGTACTGTTACTTTAAGGCTGAAAGGGACACCTTTTTTTTCCTGTATCAGAATGTTGTCCAACGTCACTTCTAATTCAATTAAAAAAAAGCCTGTATGACTATAAAAAAACTCTCTACAGCTCACTGAACTTTCAACAACTTTACCCAGTATGAATTTGTCTTCTTTTTAGACACTGACAAAAAGATCAACTTTCACACCTCAAGTACAACTTCAGTGAGGAGTTCATGCTTAGAGCATCTTTCAAATCTGTTGCCTGTTTCTTACCAACTGTGCGTGTATTAGTTTTTCTGTCAGCCAAGAGCCTAAGGAAAAGATATAAAAAATCCATTTAATAAGCAGAATTGTTGTATAAATATCCTGACCATCATTTATTTTCGGAAAAATAGAAGCCAATGGAGCCATTGACGAATAAGGTCACATTTGCTTAGAGCAAAATCCCTGTGTCAAGATTTTGGTCTGCCTATAGTTCTTTTCTTGCATCAGGGAGACTAGAGAGGAAAGACAGATGTAAAAACAACACTTGAAAGAACTCCTGTTCTTCCACAGAACAACTCAGGAGGAAGAGATGAAAGGAGAAGTAAAACAGTTGATGCTTCTGCGTATGAATCGTGACTCTGGAAAAAAGTAATGTTTGCACGCATATAAATGCACACTGAGATCAAGTTAAGATGGCCTGGTGTTGTGGCTTAACCGCAGCTGGCAACCAAGCCCCACACAGCCGCTCACCCACTCCCCCCATAGCGGGATGGAGGAGTGAATTGGAAGGGTAAAAGTGAGAAAACTCATGGGTTGAGATAAAGGCATTTTAATACATGAAGCAAAAGCTGCTCACGCAAGCAAAGCAAAACAAGGAATCCATTCACTACTTCCCATTGGCAGGCAGGTGTTCAGCTGTCTCCAGGAAAGCAGGGCTCCATCACACGTAATGGTTACTTAGGAAGATAAACTACAAACATCTCCCTCTTCCTTTTTCTTCCCCCAGCTCTATATACTGAGCATGATGTCATATGGTATGGAATATCACAGAATCATGAAGGTTGGAAAACACCTTTAAGATCATCAAGTCCAACCATCAACCCAACACCACCATGCCCACTAAACATGTCCCAAAGCACCACGTCTACATGTTTTTTGAACACTTCCAGTGATGGTAACTCCACCACCTCCGTGGGCAGAAGGTTCCAATGTTTGATCACTCTCTCAGTAAATAAATTTTTCCTAATATCCAATCTAAACCTCCCCTGGTGCAACTTGAGGCCATTTCCTCTTGTTCTGAAACTATCCATTTGGTCAGTTAGGGTCAGCTGTCCCTACTGTGTCCCCTCCCAACTTCTTGAGCACCCCCAACCTACTTGCTGGTGGGATGGTGTGAGGAGCAGAAAAGGCCTTGACTCTGTGTAAGCACTGCTCAGCAATAACAAAAACATCCCTGTGTTATCAACACTGTTTTCAGCACAAATCCAAAACACAGCCCCATACTAGCTACTATAAAGAAAATTAACTCTATCCCAACCAAAACCAGAAAACCTGGACAAACTCAATTCTTTTTTTTTAGAGCTTCCTACATCTTGACTGGTTAATTTGGATGTTCTTTATTGATCTCTTTTTGTCAATGTGTGAATGGGAAGATTCTTCTTACTTTTAATGAAAAAAAAATCTATATGTGAAATACCGATGATGATATGGATCGAAAGTGATGTAGGCTTTTCTTAAACTTATGACCTGGTTTCAGCTGAGATAATTTTCTTCATAGAAGCTAGTATGAGGCTACATTTTTGATTTGGGATGAAAACATGTTGATGACGTACTTATGTTTTCAGTTATTGCTAAGCAGTCAAGGACTGTTCAGCTTCTCATGCTGACCTGCCACTGAGAAGGCTGGGGGTGCATGGGAATCTGGGAGGGGACACAGCCAGGACAGCTGACCCAAACTGACCAAAGGGGTATTCCGTAGTATATGACATCATGTTCAGCATATTAAGCTGGGGGAAGAAGGAAGGAGGGATGTTTGGAGTTATGATGTTTGTCTTCCCAAGTAACCACTACACATGATGGAGCCCTGCTTTCCTGGAGATGTCTGAACATCTGCCTGCCCATGGGAAGTTGTGATTCAATTAATTGTTTTGCTTTGTTTGCGTGCACGGCTTTTGTTTTACCTATTAAACTGTCTTTATCTGAACCCATGAGTTTTCTCACTTTTACCCTTCTGATTCTCTCCCCCATCCCGCTGTGGGGGGAGTGGGCAAGTGGCTGTGTGGGGCTTGGTTGCTGGCTGGGATTAAACTGGAATTTACCACCTAACACCTGTCATATAATTCAGTGGAGAAACAAATAACATCAGTTGTCTTCTTAATGGACTACCTCTTTGGTCTGGATTAGTCTGAGGGCTACAGCAAGAAATACCGATACATGGGTATCCAACTCCTCCAGATCCTGGGAGCGTGGTCTCTGGAGGGAGATCCCCTGTGCCTCTCCTGGCGTCATTCACTCCCCTCTCCATGATACTGGGTCTGTGCTACCCTCACCCCTTCCAACTTCTCTTTGCTCCTGCATTGTCTCACCTCTCCGCTGCCTTCTACCTCACTTCATGGCTCGGGTGACGCCAGCTGTCACACGGGATTCTGCTTTGAGCACAATGTAGCAAGCGGACAAATTCTTAAAGCTGGCTCTGAAAGAAGTAATTCCACCTTTCTACCATCCTGGTTTAGCTTATTCCAGTCTAATGTCTTGACATTCTTACAGCCTGAACCTGCCTTTGAGAGTCTCCATCACTCGCGCTCCTTGCCCAGGTTTTGTACCCTCGTCTCACCAGTGACTGTCCCGCGGACTGGCTGTTGTTTCCTGACTCTTTTCCCAGCCCACTCACGTCTCTTCTACTCCCTGCTGACCGCATTGCCTCTGTTTGCTTCCTCTGCCCTGCTTTTACTGCTGGCTGGGTGCAAGAGTAAATAACTTCTTGCTGTCCTACTGCTGCTGGGCTTTCGCACCAGGGTCTCCCAGGTTCCTACCCAGGCGTGAGCAGTGAAGATTAGTCCGCCACAGTGAATCAGAGGTGGCTGCAGGATATTTAAATAGAGAATTGTAAAAAATGAGTTCTCTCTTTGGCAGATGCAGAGGTGAAACCAACCATATTAGACAGGATCTTCAGTTAATAAAAAACAGCATAGTTCCATTATTTTATATTTCCAAACTCCCCATCCTTGTGTATGAAATGAAAACATTGCCGATGCAGCCCCCATTTCACCAGGGCACTCAAGCATATATTAATCATCTGTATTTATTCGGCAAAGTATTCAGTGAATGTTTTACTTTAATTCTCATAGAGGTCAGCATATAAGAGAGTATTGAAATGCTTACCATAATAGAGTTAGGATGGAGCATCTGGGCCTAAGAAGAAAAGCAGTCTGCTGTGCAAAAAGTAGAAGAAATCTGAAGAGAAAAGTTATCAGATTCATTTTTCTTTTGCGCAACACCTCGTCATAACTGAATACCAGCGTATCAGACACAACATCTAATTTTGGCGTGCTTTTGTAAAATTGGTGCCTTCTGTAAATTTATTTTCTTGGATACATTTCTTGGTCAGCTGAAATAGTCAATATAAAGACTTCAGTTACCTTCTCCCATGTGTGCTTTCCTTTTTTTGCCATATTTAATATATGATGAAGGAAGAGAAAACCATGAATACAGAAACACTCAGGAAAGCCATCACAGATTCTCCAGTTACTGCTCAAATAACTCCCTGAAGATGATGTGTTATATTTCCTTTCTATTTTTACTTGGCAATCCTCAAAAATGTGTCAGATGGGTGACCTCTCTCATCCTATCCTTGTCCTCGAACATTAATTAGTTTATGCTTTGTGACTGACTCCTGCTGACTAGTATCTCTGAAGTTAATCATGTCACTGGGGACATTTGTGTAAGCTTAGGCTTTATGTAATAGCACTAATTATAAAAGGAGATGTAAGGCTATTTGGCTATAGAAATGTGTTGTTTCATGAGGTTGCAGGAAAACAAGATAAGTTTTCAGACATCACTGGTGAGAGGAACAAGTCAAATATGAACTGGCCTCGTGCCGCTCACCGTTCATTAACACCTCCACGTGCTCTCCCACACCCATGACAATGTCCTATGGCAATGGTATTTCTCCTTGTTAGGGGGCAAGGGGTAAGGTTTTACTGCAAATTTCTTCAGAAATGTTTAGTGCAAGGAAGAAGGAATGCAGAAGGACAGGTTGCTTGAGACAATTTTAATAGGAACAGAAGAATACGTCTCCTTTTTTGTATTTATCCTTTGATAATGCCATCACCTCTCTATGGGCGTGTACCCGGTGTGCGTGGCCAGGTTTTGGCAGCGGGGGGCTGCAGGGGTGGCTTCTGTGAGAAGCTGCTGGAAGCTTCCTCTGTGTCCGACAGAGCCGATGCCAGCGGCTACAAGACGGACCCGCCGCTGGCCAAGGCCGAGCCCATCAGCCATGGTGGCAGCACCTGGGGGGGAGCGGAGGTAAGAAGGGGGGTGGGGGGGAAGGGAGAGGAGTGGGAAGATGTGAGAGGAACAGCCCTGCAGCCCCCAGGTCAGAGCAGCAGGAGGGGCAGGAGGGCTCCAGGCGCCGGAGCAGAGGGTCCCCGGCAGCCCCTGGGGAAGCCCATGGTGAGGCCGGCTGTGCCCCTGCGGCCATGGAGCTCCACGGGGGAGCAGATCTCCAACCAGACCCGGGGAGGGCCCCACGCCGGGGCACGGGGATGCCCAAAGGAGGCCGTGACCCCGTGGGCAGCCCGTGCTGGAGCCGGCTCCTGGCAGGGCCTGTGGCCCCGTGGGGAGAGAGGACTTGTAGCAGGACCTGGGACCCCGCAGGGGCCCAGGCTGGAGCAGCCTGTTCCTGAAGGACCTGCAGTCCATGGGAAGGACTCATGTTGGAGAAGTTGGTGGAGGACGGTCTCCCGTGGGAGGGTCCCCATGCTGGAGCAGGGCAGAGGGTGAGGAGTCCTCCCCCTGAGGAGGAAGGAGCGGCAGAGACCAGGTGTGATGAACTGACCACAACCCCCATTCCCCGTCCCCCTGCGCCACTCGGGGGGAGGAGGGAGAGAAATGGGGAGTGAAGTTGATCCTGGGAAGAAGGGAGGGGTGGGGGAAGGGGTTTTAAGATTTGGTTTTAGTTCTCATCATCTGTTAAATGAATTTTCCCCAAGTTGAATCTGTTTTGCCCATGATGGTAATTGCTGAGTGGTCTCTCCTTGTCCTTAAACTCAACCCACAAGCTTCTCATTATATTTTCTCTCCCCTGTCCAGCTGAGGAGGGGGGTTGATAAGAGCAGCTTTTGTGGGCACCTGGAATCTAGCCAGGGTCAACCCACCACAGGGGATGCTCTGTATCCTACTCCCATTAAATGAAATTATACCCTGAACAACTGAAGATGAATTTTTGTACTTGTATTTTGTTTTGGAACAGAGAATTTTTGTATTTGAAGTGTTGGTTTCCATTGTCTTGACCCTGAAAGGCTGTGTGACATAACTTTTGACCAAAAGCTACAGTCTGGGCCAGTGAAACCAATGGGACTTCTTATAAAGGTGGGCACTGGTCATTCTAGCAGTAAAGCATGATGTTTGTCCTTGCTATAAGGCTCTGAAGTGATCTTCAGTTAGGACAGTGGTACAACAATAGATGGACTGGGAAACAGTTTGAAACGTTATCTATGACACTCATTGCATTCTTTTCACCTTGTGTTTACACTAGGAAGCTGAAAAAAAAACCACTAGAAAGGAAAAGTATTAACCACTGACTTGAAAAGAGGAATGGCATGAAATTTTACCAAATGCCCAGTGGATCTTAAATTAGAAAGAGTGAGTTCTTCTAGTTAAGTAAAGGGGAAAAAATTAACTAATGTAGAAGCTGAAATTATGTCTAAAATTAGTGGATGATTCTCACATATTTCAGATGGGATAGGATGGGATAGGATAGGACAGGACAGGACAGGACATGATATCTGCATTTTATAAGTAATATGATATGCCACTGGAAGCATGAAAGTGCCAGAATATATGCCTTGACTATGAAACTGATTCCCAACGAGGATAAAGCAACGTGCTGAAACCAGAATAATTCTGACCCTTGTAGCACACCTCCTGCAGTACCTGTGGATAACAGAACAGCTGTTCCAATAGCTAAGACTCCCCTTGAATGACAGCATCAAGACTTAAGCCAATGTCAATCATTTCTCTTGATGTTAGATCTTAAGCTCGAAAGAGATAACCTTACTCATGCTGCCCTATCAAGTACAGGAAACCAAAATGTCTTCATTTGCAAAACGTTGGCGGTGCAATCCAAGCCCGGCAGAGACACACTCATAGTACTGCAGCCAGAGACAGGCTGTGAGACTGGAAATGTTCTTCAAAATTTCAATCACCCAATGTGTGAAATGACAGCATTTCATCCGTATGTTCTCATTGCACACATTTTAAAGGGACAGTTAAGCAATTTAAATCAGGGACAGTACTGATCACATAATTATACCTAAATATTTTCTGAATATGGGCGGTGAAAATGTAATTTCTGTCTAGGAGACTGGTTGGATTAGCACTTCCTCTAGCAAGCTTGTTTGAATTCAGAGCAGACTGAATTTCTTGGAAACGGTCATGTTTCAATATGCTGTTATTTAGTCTAAGTAAAGTACATCAAAAACTTCATTCCAGTGTGGCCCAAAACTGCCATCACAACTAGGAGTTGTACATGCACTTTTTGTCCGTGTTAACGAGGAAAGAAAGGATTTCCCATCCTTCCCATGATACAAAGGTCATACAGACTATGTTCCTCAAGACAGGATGCTTTGAGAAACCTAGCACTACCACTATTCTGCTGCAAGAATTTAGTAGACAGAAGATTCATTATAAGATGGAAACTAATCTGCTAGCCACCATTAAAGTAATTATTTGGTTTTCTATCTATTTTCAAAAGAGTTTCCTTTAAGTTAGTAATTTTGTCACTACCTATATACAATCAAATGAAATAATGGTTTTGAGTTAACAGAGTACTACATAGAATCATAGAATTATACAATCATAGAATCATAGAATCATAGCATCAAAGAATCTTTGGGTTGGAAGGGACCTTTAAAGGTCATCTAGTCCAACCCCCTGCAGTGAGAAGAGACATCTGCAACTAGATCACGTTGCTCACAGCCTCATCCATCCTGACCTTGAAAATTTCCAGGGATGGAGCATCTACCACTTTTCTGGACAACCTGTGCCAGGGTTTCACCACCCTCATTGTCAAAATTTTCTTCCTTAGATCTAGTCTAATTCTGCCCTTTTTTAGTTTAAAATTATTACTTATTGTCCTATCGCAACAGGCCCTGCTAAAAAGTCTCTCCCCATCTTTGTTATAGGCCCCCTTTAAGTACTGGAAGGCTGCAAGAAGGTCTCCCTGGAGCCTTCTCTTCTCCAGGCTGAACAACCCCAACTCTCTCAGTCTTTTTTCATAGGAGAGGTGTTCCATCCCTCTGATCATTTTTTTTGGCCGTCTTCTGGACTCGCTCCAACAGATCCATGTCTTTCCTGTGCTGAGGGCTCCAGACCTGGACACAGGACTCCAGGTGGGATCTCACCAGAGTGGAGCAGAGGAGCAGAATCCCCTCCCTTGACCTGCTGGCCATGCTGCTTTGGATGCAGCCCAGGATATGGTTGGCCTTCTGGGCTGCGAGCGCACATTGCTGGCTCCTGTCCAGCTTTTCATCCACCAGTACACCCAAGTCCTTCCCGGCAGCCTGTATTGACAGCAGGGGTTGCCCAGACCCAGGTACAGGACCGTGCACTTGACCTTGTTAAACCTCATGAGGTTCACACGGGTCCATGCCTCGAGCTTGTCCAGGTCCCTCTTGATGGCATCCCGTCCCTCAGGTGTGTCATTCGCACCACTCAGCTTGGTGTCATCTGCAAACTTGCTGAGGGTGCACTCGATCCCAGTGTCTATGTCAGTGATGAAGATTTTAAAGAGTACTTGTCCCAGTACAGACCCCTGAGGGACACCACTCATCACCAATCTCCATCTTGACATTGAGCCATTGACCACTACCCTCTGAATGCGACCATCCAACCAATTCCTTATCCACCCAACAGTCCACCCATCAAATCCATACCTCTCCAATTTAGAGAGAAGGCTGTTGTGGGGGACTGTGTTGAAGGCCTTACAGAAGTCCAGATAGATGACATCGGTAGCTCTTGCCTTGTCCACTGATGCAGTCCCTCCATCATAGAAGACCACTAGGTTGGTCAGGCAGGACTTGTCCTTGGTGAAGCCATGCTGGCTGTCTTGAATCACGCCCATGTCCTCCATGTGCCTTAGCATAGCTTCTAGGAGGATCTGTTCCATGGTCTTCCCAGGCACAGGGGTGAGGATCACAGATTGGTAGTTCCCAGAGTCCTCCTTGCTACCCTTTTTTAAAAATGGGTTCAATGTTTCCCTTTTCCCAGTCTGCAGGGACTTCATCTGACTGCCAGAGCTTTTCAAATATCATGGAGAGTGGCTTGGCAACTACATCAGCCAATTCCCTCAGGACTCTGGGATACATCTCATCAGGCCCCATGGACTTGTGTATGTCAAGCTTCCTCAGGTGGTCTCTAACGTGATCTTCTCTTACAGTGGGAGGGACTTTGCTCCTCCAATCCCTGTCTGTCAGTCCCCCCATTCAAGAGGTATGGGAAGAAACATTGCCAGTGAAGACTGAGGCAAAAATTTGTTATCTGTGGTAAGAATTGGCAATGGACAACTATTCTAAGACAAATATCCCTGAAGGTTTCTGTCTCTCTCTGCTGACTATTGGGGAAGTCTGTGAACAGCCTTGGCCCAGACACTGAATTTTCTTATGTCTAAAACTTGGAGTAATTATTTCTATCCATGGCCATCATAATAACTGTCACAATAATATTTATTTATTACAGTAAGTCCTTCAGCACAGGAAAGATCATAGTGGATCAAATTTGCTGCATCTGATTAATTGTTCTTTCTTCAGTGTTGTGCCCTATCTAGAGCACTGAGTATTCTCTAGAAATGTAAATCAATATAAAACTTCAAATGCACTTCTGTATTAAAAGAAACCCTAGTATTTCAAATTCCTTATGCTTTATATAAGGTATGTTACTCATCCCTTTGAAAAGCAAACTGCTTCTGCAAGGGCACTGTACTGATTCCAATAGAAATTCCCAGAAAGAAGAGTGGCACTAGGTAAGTGAAAGGGGTAAACAGAAAATTAGACTCAAATTATTTGTGCTACTAACAACATGAGTTCTCCATTTGCAAGAAAGCCCAATCTACAAATATCTTTCATAGAACACTGTTCATAATAGTGCAATGACAAATTCCCACCTTAAACCAGGAGAGTAACACTCTCTGCGGGCATTAGGGTTGTTTCATCTGAGTGTTTTCTGGGGTTTGGATTTGAATGAAAAATTGCATTTATTCTTCCTATCAGAATAAGGAAGGCAGGAAGGGTCTGTGTCTTTTTGAATAAATACTTGCTCCTGATAAAAAAAGAGTGCGTTATAGATTAACAAACTTGAAGTATAACAATGCTGGCTCTTCTAAATATTTGTGTTAGACCCATGAAATCCTTTTGAAGAAATACGGTAGAAACCTGTGGATTTGCCATAGAACAGCTTAGCCATCAGCAGCATCCTTTTTACAGCTCCCAATGCATTTATTTCTATGTCAAGAAGGCAGAGGTCAGGAAAGACAATATGAAGTGTATTGCTAACAGTTTAGTCTCTCAGCAAACAGTGACACATTGGAGGTCAAATCTTATTTCCTTGTCCTGAGTCAACAATGTACTTCAGCAAATTCCTAGCTTTAAGCTCTTAATATCTGCCTTAGGATATACGCTTCCCCAGACTGAGTCCTGAGACGAATGTCCTGTCATGACCATATTAAAATATATGCATCCTCTAGTTTCCTTAGGAGACAGGGAGCACCTCCACACTCCAACAGGGTCTGTAATTTAGATGATCAGAGGACCTGCACAGTGGAACACATTGACCATACCTGTCACAGAGGATAGAGACACCCAGTTTGAGCTGGGAGGCTGCAAATAGGCTTACAGTTAGACCTAAGCTAAAAGAACTTGTGGCCACTTGACCCTGTGCCTCACAAAAAGCATTCTGAGGGATTATACTTATGAAAAAGCTGATGAGACTCATGTGTTTTAAATCTAATATAGCTTAATCTAAATTGAAGAAATTCTAAAGAAACTATCCTATTTCCTACTGACTCCAGTAGAATCAGTCCATGTGTTATGACAGCAAAAAAAGTCTTTAAAAAGACAAGCACCTTGAGGCAAAGGCTGCTACTAAGCCTTCATCCCCATTTACAGGATTTATTAAAATAATATAAAAAGGAAATAATAGGAACCATCATTTTAGCAAGGTGACCTTCAGAAAGGACATTGCAAAAAAGAGGCTGCAATTCTTTACACATAATACATAATGTGTATAGTCCACAGCCATGTAACTCTGAACAGACTGCACTTAGAGCTTTCAGCATGTTGGTGAAAAGAGTGGGTATGTTAATTGCATAATTGCAGCTTTATATAATGGTATTTATGTTAGATGTATTTATAATTTACTATTACAGTATGTTGTAACAGATTAATATCCACTTATCAGTCTATGAACAGCCCTGTATCCATTACACTGAAACTCACTTAAAGGTAGAATAATCACACTAATAGAATAAATGCACTGCTCACAGGACAGTCCTTTTATTTAAAAGAACACGTGACGCATCGGCAAGCACAGAAAGTCCTTGAAAGGGACATCTGTCCAGTATTATCCTACAAGATGTATCTGGAGATGTAGGCTTCTACTGAGAGTAAAATTTAGCATAATCTTCCTCAATAAAGAAAAACCAGATAATGTAACAACTTGGTCCTTTGCATTGTTGAGCATCAGGGGTAACTACCTGCAGTTTCACAGTCTGTCTGAATAACAAAGGGCGTGAATGGTCAGTTCAGCTGGTAAGGATAGAAGGCACATTTACAATGTACATTCACACTGAGCCAATGTATAAACCACTGTCTAATGAATGTATGATAGAAATAACTGAACATAATTAACTCTTATCCTGTTCAAGACAAGAGTTTTTAGCACCCTTCATCTATATTATCTTTATTGGTGGCAAATTGTCAGTTATCAACACCTACATCTCCTTCTAACAAAACTTAAAATGTAAATAATGCAGGAAGAGTACTGAAGCAGAATACCAAGATGAAGTAGCTTAAATTTATTATCAAGAAGAATAATACCCAGTGTATAACGCTACTGGGTTATTAATGGTTGTACCTAAACCAGAAAAGCTCATAATTTTCAAAAGCAGAACTGCACGTCACATCACCTCAGAAACCATGGGGGCATGTCATGGTTTGGGCCATTGGCCTGTCTCAATGGCACACTCATACAGGCACGTGACCACATTGGTTTCACCTAATAGGAAGATACATATGCGGCAGAGATTTTTTTTGTAGTTGGTTTAGGAGAGATGAGTTCAGCACTTTGAATATCTAAACCCCACAACTTTTGCCTCAGTCTGGCCTCTCCATATTGGCTTGCAACATCATGCAAACACGGTGTAGGACTAATGGTTAAGATCTATATCTGAGGTACTTGTGTCTTTTCCTATTATAGTGAATAGGTAGAAATAAGCACAGCTAGGGTGCAATTCATCTTACCCTAAAATAAACATCTAAAATAGTTCACAAGTATAACACCCCAGAAGTGCCTATTTATTGACAAGAAAGACAGCCTAAGGTTAGATCTAGAATATACATTTTAGGCATTTTTATTTTTATTGAAATTAATTGGAACTCCGATGAGAGATTTCCAAACAGTATTGATGTTTCATGTCCTGCTGTCTTTGGCTACATCTACACTTTTTTTAGTCAAGACAGCAAACAACCAGCAAACCACAGCCCAAGTGCTGTGAGCCAGCTTATGGCTTTAGGGGCCATGAGAACTACAAGTCACACTTATTATGCGAGAAGATCACAGAAAGCATCAACAGAATAAGCAAGAGAGCATCAATAGTGTATTTAGGATGTAGCCCCCAGCCCATTTCTGGTCTGTGCATGGTATTTACAACTGAGATGACTATTTGATTTGCATCAGAGCAGAGCCCGGGTAAGAACAAGGATTATATTTCTATATATTTCTATATACAAGATATTTCTATATCTTAGAAAACAAGACTTTGATCATACCTCAGTGAAATATTAACAGCAAATTTAGGTGCTATAAACAATAACACCTTCACTATCTAGAAGTGCCTTTAGCAAGATAAAGGCTTGTCACATATCAGTGGTACTACCTGCTGATGTGGCTTTTGCTTGCTGCAAAAGGTAAAATCTTCTGTATCCAGATGTGTAGAGACAGTGGTTTATTGATCAGTATATGTCTTTCTGTTATATGAACATGTATACTGAGAGATTGGATGTGTGGCAATTACTTTGTTTTTCCTTATGTATGTATGAGACAGGCACCACCTATTGATTTTGATAACACAAGTATGGCTTTATGAACATCCCTTCTTAGTAACAGCTGTGAGGTAGAGACCACATCTCCTTGAAATTTGTGCATATAAATGGAAATATTTTTTAATTTACTTTAGATTGTACTTCCATTCTAATGTGTAGTCCAGGGATGTAGTGCCTGAGAAAAAAACAGCTCTTAAAATAAAGCATTCTGATATCTATAGAATCATTATTTTCTCCACTGAAACTATACTTGTTTTCTTATGATGCATCAAAATATATCATCTGTGCAGAATGCGTAAGTAAAGTTGTTCAGAGTAACTTAAATAGGCCAGATGCTAGACTTAGTCACACAGAGTTATTTCCACAGCTAATTTCTACTATTAAGTAAAATTGCAGCAGCAGTTCAAAGTTCAGGCATACCTAGGTAGAAAACCAAGAGGAAAAAACAATAATGAAAACAAAATACACTTTCAAAGTGCAAAAACCACAAAGCATTGGTCAAGAAAATAGTGACTGAATGAGAGTTGCAGGGCTGAAAGCCCTCTGCCCAAGCACCTAACAGCAATTTATACAGGCAAATAAAATTCCTATATGCACCCAGAGATGTCAAATGCAAATGTAAATGTGAAGAAATTATTCAAACAGTGTAATGTGACCACAAGCAAAACATTTCTGTATCTGGTCACTGTATTTTAAAAGTAAAACGACATAAATGATGACTGAGAAGAGGACAAACAGAACAACAGAGAGATTCAAAAATTCCTTTGACAGCTCAAAAAGGCTAGAGAAATTGCTAGGTAGGCTTTTAAGAGAGGAAAACTGCACTGAGAGTAAGAAAAAGCAACTCTGCAAGAAATTAGAGTGTTTGAGTGGATACTGCAGTCATACCAGCAATGAAAGTAAAACCTATAGTATTAAACTGGTCTGAGGTTTTATTTATTTTTTTTTAAGTAGAGATAACTTAACTCCTTCCACACCTACCTTCTACTCCAGCTATTGCATACACAGAACTCTTTTTAGCAAAGGCAAATATCCAGAGATTCAAAAACAAAAAAAAAAAAGTCTTTGTCCGTATAAATCAAAGTTAGGTTCAACCACTGAAGTTCAGCCATTTCTGTTTACATGACTGGCAGCTCCACAGAGAGCAGTAAACCATTCTTGACAGCCGTAGGGTAGCATGTCCATAGCATGTGTCCACAGCACATGTCCATAGCACACACCGTAAACGAGATTGAAACTTGCACCTCAGATTGACAGTAAAATACTTTAAATGCTCTATTGGCATATGTCCACAGGGGTCAAGCGTGCTGGTAACCTACCAAAGGCCAAAGCACATGAATGCACACCATTGGTGACAGGTAGGCAATGCCTGGACGTAGGTCAAGTTCCAGAGGAGCCTAAGTGAAGCATTAGCTCATGAGCTGAAACTGAATAAAGTATTACACTTGTCTTTAATATCTATTTTGTGCTTAAAAATTAAGTTATTTTGTGGTCTTGCTTTCATTTTAGTCCTACATCAGATACATTTATTCTTTCTAAAGCATCACATATCTTAACTAGGATAAATGGATAAATTTACCTGAACTAGGGTAAATTAAATAGTTAAGTGCCTGTGAGATATTACCAAGGAAAGTTAGGATTTACAAGGTAGATATTACTTCAGAGGTGATGGTAGGTTGAGAGCAGAGGACAAATTGCAGCTTTCTGAAGTACAAGAACTGAAAGATTAACTAATTTCCTTTGGATTAGGATCCAAAGAGTTTCTGAAGGCCCAAAGTTTAGAGATATATGGCAAGGAGGAAAAGGTAAAAAAAAACCACAAAAGAACAGAAGAAAATAATATCTGCATAACCACTGTTAACATTTATTTCTTACAAGTTAAGAACTCTTTTGGAAAAAATGTATGCCTCCATTCCTTATTTTATAGGCAGGTTTCAAAAGCTCATATCATTGTAACTTTATAGTGTTGTATCAAGAAACATATTTGTGACAAGGCCAATCTCAAGTCTTCAAAAATTTTAACATCAAAAGTCAAACTTTTAAACCTTGTTTAGAAAGCATAAAAAAAAAAAAACATTAAGGATCATGTATTCTAAAAAACTCACACACTGTGCCCCAGCTGCATTTCCTTAATAGAGGTGAAGAGAAGGCAGGATGCTAACTAGCCCAAAACCCCTCCTGCCTTCCCTACTAGCTAGTTTCTCTGAGTTCATGCAGACAGGTGGGCATCTCCAAAGGACCATATATCCCACCTGAAGATAGGCATGTAAGATTTGGGGACTGAATTGCTCTTTTGAGTTACTTCTGTCTCTCACAGGGAAAGCTAATTTGGACTAGCCGGTGAACTTGTAGATGACTAAGTGAGATGACCGTATCTATGGTACACACATTCTAACAGTATAGCAACAAATAGAGGCAGTTAGCGATTCCAGGGCTAATTCATAATTTTTTAATGAAGGTGTAAGAAAAGATGTAAAGCCTTCATTTCTCCTGTTGTTAATAAGCAATTAAAAAATTACATTAGGCTTTAGCAGTAAAAGATAATGAAATTATAGCAGGCAAGCGAGTACTTGGCTTACTAGCAAATACTAAGTAAATGATAAACAGAGCTCATGTGGGTCTTAGAGGGAGTGTAGCAGAGGCGAGATTATGTCTAAACCTTCATATTATGCTGAAATCCACAGTGCACTTTGATTCTCACCTTGCTGACCAGAAACACAAGTCAATGAAGAGCAGGTATTTTAGTGTATTCTTCGAATTTGGGGTTATAATGGAAGACCTCCCAGAATAGATAGATGAATAAGCCTAGAAATGGGGACACATTTTTTATGGGTTGACTGAGCATTTAGTTATGTAGATCAAGAGAAAAAATATAAGTGGAAGTACTGCAAAGAACATATTGTTTCTTTCAGATAAGAAATGTTTTATGACTTCCTATGAAGTGTAGCAAAATGCATAATGAAAAATTATGCCATCAATAATGTAAAATGGAAGGAGAGAAATGGAACAAGTTAGGCCTGCAGCATTTTTTTTATGTAAAGAGCTCTTCTATAACCTTGTCCTGATAAACAAAGAAAAAAATGTTTAAAACATTTTTTTAAAATCTTTATGGTTTTACACTACTGGTGGAATAAGATAGACAGTAATTAGTAAAAGATACTGAGTACAGCATCATGTCTTTAAAAGCAGCATATATGAAAGGTTTACTCTGACAGTGCTTAAGTCTATGGTGCAGAAAGGAAAAAAACCCACAATCTATTGTTCATTTTATTATAACACTTCCTGTGGATAGAAACACAGCGGGACACACTTATCCTTACGTATTTCTGGAGGTAATCCTGTTTGAACAAGTGACATAACAATTTTTATGTTCAAATGCACACTCATCAGTGATACAAATAATTGTCTTAGTACTGTGTGTGAACCTGTCTGTAAAAATTGTACTGTGCATTTTCCTGTAAATGTGCAGGAAAAAAGAAAAGGCTAGAGTAAAAATCCCACATGGACAAATTTTCTAGAGTGAATATATTCTAGTTATTAGGAAATTCATTCTTAGCCTTACCCCTGCCAGAGTATTCCACATTCACCTATGAGATGGGAGACAGGCCCCGTGTCTCAAAGCTGTTGTCTTCGTAGAGGGATCAGTTGAAACGAAGGACATAACCTGATTTAATGGCATCAGCACAGAAGGGATGAACAGAGTTCTGCCAGCTTGTAATGGTAGAGGATCAAATTAGAAGGAACCTCCATTATCTTTTGTGGCTCTATTTGTGCAATGGTAAACTACAATAAAATTAATATGAAGAAATATAGGCAGAAGTGTTCAGTGGAGACGAGAGGTTTTACAAGGTAAAAAAAAGTGTTGGTCTTCACTTTTTAGGACTGTTTTGAGAGGACAATGCTAAAGGACGCATTGGAGTTATTCATAACGTAATAAAACTAATGGTACATGTAGGATCTTGCAGAAAAGACTGGAACTTTCTTTACTCTTCTTGAAGTTAAGAGTCAAGAAAATGTCAGTAGTTCAGACCTCTGTAGTTATTTATATATTGCACTTTGAATGTTACTTTCTGTCTGCAGGAGCAGGGAGTGAGGCAGCCTGCGCTCTAGATAGGCCTCCAGAGATCAGTGGAAATGCCTGGAAGCAGTAAAAGTGTGTAAAATGTATTTTGTGCCTGTTTTTTTGCTTCCTGTATAACATGGGAGTGATCTCTGTGAGCTTAGGAAGATGTTTTGTGTGCTGCAGCATTGCTAGGTTAAGTTGAGGGGTTATGTCTAATGCCGCTGATGAGCTCCCTCCGTTGGAGCCCCTCGCGAGGGACGAAAGGCTTTTTTAAGTTCATTGGAGACCAGTTTATGAATTCAACCTCTTTAGAAATAAATAGACCAGATTTAAGGTATTGCCTAAAAAGAGATAGATGAATGGAAAGATGCCTCTATATTAACTGGATTCCTATGAGTTTAGATAAAGTAAGAAAGTGTTGTTGCTTGGAACTGCGATGGTGCTATTAAGAACGGTTGGTCTGGGTGTAATCTCCAGCTAAGTGCCCGACAAAAAAACTGCATCACCTTTCTGATGCTAGTGTTTAATGTGAAATTATATCTTTGACTGGAAAAGAGCTCTTTGTTTGACACAGAGTGTGGAGCTTTTGTTTATGATGTTTATTAGGGCTTACCAGGAGAGATGGCTAATGTAGGGTGATAAAGGCATTACTAATTTTCTTTGACAAATGGCTCTCAGATATTTTCCATTGTGAACTGTACATTAAACTGCAATTTCTTTCATGAATTTCCTTTTCTTATAGCTATGCAATACTGATTCCACACCTTTCATACGGCAATTCTAATGCACACACACAATGAAGTAGTATAAACAGTGTTAAGAAAATAAGATTATAATAAATAAACATAAGGCTAAATATTTTTGCAGTCATGTTTCTTGAAGTAAGCCATAGCAGTATGAAGCCTGAAGTAATTCAAAAACACATACCTAATCCAGATATGTTAGAAGAAATTATTGACTTCTCTTACCAGTATAATTTTAGGTTTGCCTTGATTCTAAAAACTACCAGGATTAGAGACACTGCTTTCAGCTAAACTAAAGCTGAAGGACCTGTTTTTGTGTATAAGAGGTGAGATCAGTGTAGGATTCTGTCCTTCTACCACTGGCAGCAGTTTCCCAAGTAGTATGAAAGAGAACAAGTACTGAGATGAGATATTTTGGTTAGAGAAATTATTCCCTGTCATTCTCAGCAAGAACATCAGAAAGTGTTTAGATTAAAATAGCTATAATATAATACCAATTTCATTAACTTTTCTAGCCAAAGTAATTAGTTTAAAAGGAAATCTCTAAAAGCTGAAAAACTTTCTAGTTTTCATTAGTCAAAACAAAAATATTTGAGCTGAACACAACCAAATCCTGGAGCTTTTATAGGCAAAATAAATGAAAATGAAAAGCCTTGGTAACAGTTCTTTTTCAATTTTCATCAGAAAAAATGTTGAAATAGATTATTTTTAACTGGAACAAATAAGAAGTATCTGAACTTGGTTTGAGGGGCTGTGGGATCTTTCACAGTGATCCCTTTCACCCAGCCAGCCTCTTGCTAACTTTGAAAACCGTGAGGAGATCACATAACTGGACATAAAGTTCTATGTCTATATCATGTTCTCCTTGAAGACCAACAGCTTTCCCATGTAAGTGCCATTTTTAGCTGCTGTTTTCATTACTTTGAACAGAGAGGCTAAGTGTAAGGCAGTAGCATCATGTACCCTTTAGCATTCAGGCTTAACCCCAGAGCACTGCTTTCCATGACTAGGTTTCATTTAACAGTACAAGTTCTTCAAGACAAAGGTCTTCATTGTGGTGTCCAGTGCTGCAGGATATTTTAAGAAAAACAAGTCTATTCAACTCCTTATGAGCATAAATTATCTAAGTCATGCTTAATAGTAACTGCATTAACTTTGTCCTGTAGCAGGGAACAGTACATGTGGATGATATTTAGAGTGCTTGTGAGGCAGGTATTACTTGTGTTTTAAGGCTGGAGAATAATAATGTCCCACTTTGTTATGTGACATGAAGATGAAGGTCTTTCCCACAGCTCCAGAAAGCTGAGACACTAAAACAGTCCCAGGGCCTGGCAAAGCCATGACGTTTCTCTTTGAAGGCAAAGGGACCTCCTCTTCCTCTTACTAGCCCTGCCACTGTCAACAGGCAAGAGATTTCCAGTGGTTTCTGCTTCTGGCATGGCTGAAAAACTATCTTGGGCTCGTGCTTCCTGGAAATAATACCAAGTCCAGATCCAAATCTTTTTTGTCACAAGCATGGTAAAGGAAGGGAACTTTCAAGGATTCAGGACAGTGTAAGGGAGTCTTTGCATTGGAAAATGTGCTGAGGTAGACTAATTCTTTGTAATTAAAGCCACTCAAAGAGCCAACAAGGGAAAGAAATGGGAATCATCTGCTGTGTACTCTGTATTCATTTCTGCCTAAGCATTTGTTCTCTCTCACTGTCTGTGAGTCGGCGGGGAGAGGGGGGTTGTCCATTAAACTAAGACACTTTTGTACAAATTGGTTAGATTTTTCACTTAAGGATTCAGTACCTTTTAGCAATCAATACAGTAGCCCATACACTCTTGAGCACTTAACCCCTGCATGGTTTTCATGTCCCCATAACTTTTTTGATTTTTCAGCATTTCTCTTCAATCTTTTACTTTGAGGTGCAAGAGGGAAGATGATTGTTTGAACTGGAAAAGAAAGTCTCAGTATGTGTCTTCTCTGGTGTTCTAATATAAATGTAAGGGTTATCTTCACTCACGACAGCTCATAATGTTGCTCTCCTGCTTTTTGTTACCTGTAATTCAGGAACTGTATCTGGAATACCAAAATATTGAGTACAGAGCACTGAACAGCCATCCAAGAAACACAGTTCTCGGGAAATTCCAAAGTTGGAGAGATTTGAATGACCAAGTGCTGGAAAACTCCAAGCATTATTATAGTCACCCTGTCAATCACTGATCTCCCTGTATAAATATAATGTAAAGCTGAAAGAGGGATGAGAGAAAACTAGGTTGCAGAGGAAGAGCCAGAATGCAAAGAAAACAAAACTGGGGACATAAGATGATAAATAGAAAGTGAAGAAAAACATCATGTTTACACAAAAGGAGTTAAAGGAAGGTCAGATTAACTCTGGGATTTATGAGCAACAATATGAAAAAAAAATCAAAAAAGAGAGTTATTAAAGCACTTATGTACAAATGGAAAGTGCTTAGCAGCAGAGATAGATAAGAGAGCTGACAGCACACACACATTTGGAACTTGTGATATTGTGGGAATAGCCCAAGTGGGCTAGAAAATAACAAGAATTGGGAAGATTACTGTGAAAGAAGATAGAGTTTTGAGGAGACAGAGAGGAATGGAAAGGGGAGAGGTGTGGAGGGTTCAATAGCATTGCAGAGGATAACTTAGGAATGGTATAGAGACGTTTGAAAGATAACTTATTGTGGGCATATTCCAATACTCTTCAGTGCAGTGGACGAGTGAATTTCAAAATTAGTGTGCAAATTGCAAACAAAGTGATGTAGATACTTTGGAAAGAGTAGTACCAGCACAATTTAACTCTACACATAAAATAAGAAGATGCCAGAAGGACATTTATGCATTTCTACTTGTTCTAGCTACTGTGTATTTTATACAGTAGTAATGAGCACACTCAGCTGTATGTCTGTAAGAGTTTTACTCCTCAAGGGTCTAAAGTTGACTTACTGAATGCCTCAGTTCCCATAGACCTCCATAGGAATGGAGGGAACTTAACATTTGAAAGGTCTTTCATTTGCAAAATCAGTCAGTCAGTTGAGAAAAAAGTGCACGGACAGGCGGCACAGGATTCCTTCTCTTCAGAGAAGGCAGTGTAAGTGAAGTGAAACTTCTCTGGAGAATTTGGAGGGTTACAGATGAGCCAAACAAGGACGTAGTTCTCAGAAGGAAAAAATAAGAGTTCTTCACTTAATGGCTGACCTTTCTGAAATATGAATATACATAACAGTCATCTTAAAAAAAAGAACATCATGGAGAACTTAAGGGAGGAGAGCGGGATCAACACTAATCAAACCCAGCTCTTGGAGGAGTTGTGCTGTGGAGGGAGTGTCATCTCTTGCCAAGCTCCCTGGGGTAAACAGCACACCACTTTTTCAAGCTCTTGAAATCACGATTGTGTTGATCTATCGTAGGTGGATTGACTACTTACTGCTCCTATTTCCAGCCTGAAGGATCTTCTTTTGCATATGGCTACTTTATAGATGAATCTTTATTTATGGGCTGGTATAGATCTGGGAAGGAGAACCTATAGAAAGGAGACAAAACCTTGACTTAAATGTAAATGTCTGCTGCAAATTGCATTGCTAACTTTACCATGATGGCTGCTACTTTTCATAAGAAAATGATCATAAGAATAACCACAATCACACCAAAGCCCAGCTAACCTTGTACCCTGTTTCTAACAGGGGTTTCTTAGGAAAAGCAGAAAGAACTGACAAGTGTGCAATTAAATTTCTGCAAGAAGCCCTCCCAGTTCCAGCAATCACCAGCTCACTTTGTTAGCCTTGCTAACAAAGGAACTGGGTTTTTGTTTAATTGATTTTTTTCTTTCTTGAATTTGTCTCACCACTTTTTTAATCCATTTTTGCCTTTAGTATTAAACATAGCAGCAAGAAAGACAAATTGGATCCTGAGCTGCATCCACAATGGCATTAATAGCAGACAGAGTTGTGATTATCTCAATCTACTCAGCATTGTCAGGCTGCACCTGGAGTACTGTGTTTAATTCTGGTCCCCAAAAGTCAACAAGACATGGACAGACTGGAGAGGATTCGAAGGGGGGCCACAAAGATGATCAAAGGACTGGAGAACCTGCCCTATGATGAAAGACAGAAGGAGTTAGGTCTTTTCTCTCAGGAGAAGAGAAGGCTCAGGGGACACTTCATCACAGTATTCCAGTACTTAAAGGGCTACAAAACTCCAGCTACGAAGAGGATGGAGGATCCCTCTTCACAAGTAGCCACATGGAGAAGACAAGTTGCACCAGAAGAGGTTTCATGTCAGCATAAGAAAGATTCTTTTTACAGTGAGAACAATCATTCACTGGAACAATATCCCCAGGGATGTGGTAGAGTCCCCATCACTGGAGGTTTTCAAGATGGACAGGGTGCCAGATAACCTCATTACGCTCTCTTTCCAACAAAAGGTTGGACAAGGTGATCTTTCGAGGTCTCTTCCAAACCTGGCTGATTCTGATATCCTATGGCAATGATTCTATGGTTTGATTACGCACTATGAAAAAGTACTTCTTTTTGTTTGCTTTAAGATTGCTACCACATCATTTCATTTGGAAACCCTTTAAATCTTTCATGAAACAATGAATAAATGTTTTGTGTTCACATAACTTATGAATAATTCATGATTTTATAGATCTCTGTCTTAATCATCTTTTTTTTCCTATACAGAGACCTCTAATCAACATAGGCCATTCCTTACCTTTGACCTCACTAGTTGCCTTTCCTTCTACTCTTTATAGTTCCCTATATGTTTTTAGTGATAAGGGACACCAACACTGTGCTCAGATACTCAAAGAGTGGGCAAATGATTGAGCTGCAGTGTGGCATAATAATGTTTTCTGTTCTGAGTGGTGGTCATGATTGGTGCTTTTTAATGATTCCTAACATTTGTTTTGCTCTTTTGACTGCTGTTCAGTATGGACCTGTTATTTTCATAAAACTCTGACACCTTTTTCCCACATCACAATCTGCAATATAGGAACTACCTGTGTTTATTTATAATGGTGGGGTTTTTTTTCCCAAATGTACTACTATGCATTAATGAACACAGAATTTCGTCTGCCATTTTGTTACATCTTATGTATTTAGTCAGTAACATAAACAGTCAAATTTTTTTCAACCAATGTGTTATCATAAAACCCCCATTTTGATAACTTAAAAAAAACTGTTTATGCCCTCTGCACCCACTGTATCCTATGACAGTGAGATAAAAGCAAGCCGAGAAGAATGTAGGAAAAAAATCTTGAGAGTGAAATACGTATGTCTAGGTTTTCCAGGGTTTCTCTTCATAGAAAATCTATTTGTGGATTCCAAGTTGACATAAAGATAACCTGTCAGTCTCCCTTGTGAATTATTGTGAATCTGGTACTACTGAAAGTACAGATTCCTTCTAATAGGACCATCATATATGACATCTGAAAGGTGTTTTTTAATAGAATTTGACATATAATCCAAGTATGAGAAACAATTTATATCTTCTTAAGGCTTTGGATCACCCAATTTTACAACAGACATTATGTCATTAGCTTGAAGGTCTCTGAAAACCTGGATTTAACAGCCAAACTGTATATCTGTGGTTGGGTTACCCTAATTGCTTATCAACATGAGGAAATTCACAGAGAAAGTGCTAAATTTTGCTTTTTGAGAAAAATTCCTCATCTGTGTTGAAATATGTAACTCACACTAAGAATCATGTTTTCTGGATTAAAGCACCATGGAAATGGATTAACCTAACCCATCCAAGGCATTCTTAGAGTGGCCTAAGACAGTAGAATTCCCTTCACCTAATTTTATATAATTGCATGAAAGACACTTACAAATTTTACAAATCACCATCAAATGTTACTGTCATGAGAAAGATACACTTTTTAAGGTGTGAATCATCTGACCTGCTTTAGCAAAGGGTGAATCTCACTTACCTTCCTTCAACTATATTGACCAGATCTTCAGTGACCATAAAGGAACCTGGGGTAATCAGCTCAGCTGGAGCCCATCCCAGAGAGAAATGTAGCCAATACTCTGCAGCACCTATTCTAGGTTGTAAGGCTTACTAAAGTGCATTCAAAAAGATCATATTTTCCAATCAAAATAAATGAGAGACTTAAGAAAGAAGGTAATGGTCACTGAAGCAGGAGGCAAAGATGTCAAATAACTAAGTACTCTAAGAATGCCACTACATTTTGCATTCAGGCAGAAATCTGAAACACTGGAAGTCATGGGTGGGGTTTAAGACATATTCTTTTCTTGATAGTTTTAATGTGCTTGTCTTCCTGCTCAGCAGGAAACGCATTAGTGAAAAAAAGTCAGATGTGTTCTCACTGGAGAATTAGTCAAATTAATTTATACAAAGATCCAATAATTGTGAGGGAGTAACAATGGCAAAAACACCATTAGAGTAAAAATCTCGTTGCTAGGCTGGGTAAATTAGAGGACTGATTTTTATTTCTGCTACATAGGTTCTGAAACTTTGATCTTGTGTTACAATTTTGACTCAGAATTTTCTGTTTGGCTGATCTTGGTTTTAGTTTGGCTTCCAGAGGTGTCAAACACTATTTGATTATGTTGTCAATTTGTCTCCTCATTCCTCCCATATTCTTTACATAAATGTGATCAAATATAACAAAAATCTTGGTGAAGCCAAGCTCCTAAAATCTCTCTGAAACTGGGGGGAGAAGAGAGGCCTCCAGTGCTTGAAAACCCGCAGTAAGAATGCAATTCTTATTAGACACTAGAGAATTGATGCAAAAAAGCAAGTATGAAAAAGTGTCATGAGTCTTCTTCTTGTGTAACCACTTGTATGTATTTTAATTATTTTGTTTAATATATTTCTAATATGTTTATCAAAACCAATATGAAATATCTATGGATTTTCTATATAAAAAGTAACATAAGAAAAAGTATTTGGTGTCATGTTTCTTTTTCATCTTGTAATAAAATACCTAGTTTCTGTTTGGAGCATTTTACCAGAAACTAAACAAATTCAAAAGCAGTCTAAGATACCAGTCACAATGACAGGAATGATGAGTTGGCACCCCATCTCCCAGTTTCTTGGGAAATAAATTATGCACATATACACATACAACAAACAAATCTTTTGACCATTCTAATAAGACCAATACATATGTTATTGTTAATCTCGAAAAGCTGAATGTAGTACACTAGACAAAAACTAGAGAAAAATGAGAGCAATGAGAATTCTACAAATTCCTCCACAGTAAATTTGCTAGAATTTCTTTAATAACTTTTTGCATATGCTGCTGAATTGCTGCCAAAAAACAAAGTGACAGATTAAATGCCTCTGGATTTGCAAAAATCACTTCTAACACTTTAGATGTGTTTCAGTGTCTCTCATCAGATTAAAAATCTTATGTTCTTAAAGCATGAAAACTAGGAAATAAAACTGAGTGATTTGGTCACCCTGAGGACAGTAACACCAGTTGTGATCTGACAATAACTCAGACAAGCAAGGACACTGAAATATTCCCAGATGTTAATTTTTAGTCATTACAAAAAGTTCAAATTTTTAATTAGCTTTTTTGTAAGTATAACTTAGCAAAGCTGATCAAGAAATCTGAAAGAGGCCTTTTGAATTCTAATATCTGTTTTGAATATAGGGACAGACTACTGAAACCAGCTCAACAAAAAGTACTTTCCCAGAATGAAGAACATCCATTCACATACCCCAACACCTTGGGAAATGTGCAGGACTACATCAGTGCATGGTGCATCAGTGCAACTCAAAGTATCTGAACTACTGTCTTGGTTACAGCTGGGATAGAGTTAACTTTCTTCCTGATAGCTGGTATAATGCTGTGTTTTGGATTTGGGATGAAGATAATTTTCATATCATACTGACGGTTTTAGTTGTTGCTAAGCAGTAAAGGACTGTTCTCATGCGCTGGCCTGCCAGTGGGAAAGTGGGGGTGCACAAGAAGCTGGGAGGGGCCACAGCCAGGACAGCTGACCCCAGATGACCTAAGGGATATTCCATGCTGTATGACATCATGCTCAGTATATAAACTGAGGGAGCTGGCCAGGAAGGCACCACGGCTCGGGGACTAACTTGGCATTGGTCAGTAGATGGTGAGCAATTGTGCTGTGCATCACTTGTTTTGTGTATTCTTTTATCATTATTATCATCATCATCATCATGATCATCATTATTATTATTAATTATTATTATTATTATCCCGTGTCTTATTAAACTGTCTTTATATCAACCCACAAGTTTTACCTTTTTTTTTCTGATTATTTCCCCCATCCCTCTGAGAGGGGAGTGTGAGCAAATGGCTGTGTGGTTGTTTTAGTTACCTGTCATGTTAAACCACAACAACTACATCACCATCCTCTAAAGAAAAGAGATTTGAATGGACTATGATGTAGAAACAGAATTGCAAGATTTTATGAGAATAACTTGTTAATAGTAAGTCTCCACTGCAGATGTGCAGGTACACTGCAGACTGTACCTGCAGGTTAGCAAACTCTTAAGATACAGAATCACAGAATCATTAAGATTGGAAACAACCTTTAAGATCATCAAGTCCAACTATCAACACAACACCACCATGCCCACTAAACCATATCCTGAAGTGCGATGTCTATACGTTTTTTGAATACTTTCAGTGATGGTGATTCCACCACCTCCCTGGGCAGCCTGTTCCAATGTTTGATCACCCTCTATGGAAAGAAATTTTTCCTAATATCCAATCTAAACCTCCCCTGGCGCAACTTGAGGCCATTTCCTCTCATCCTGTTGCTAGTTACTTGGGAGAAGAGACCAACACCCACCTCGCCACAACCCCCTTTCAGGTAGTTGTAGAGAGTCATAAGGTCTCCCCTCAGCTTCCTCTTCTCCAGACTAAACAACCCCAGTTCCCTCAGCCGCTCCTCATAAGACTTGTGCTCCAGACCCCTCATCAACTTCGTTACCCATCTTTGGACACGCTCCAGCACCTCAATGTCCTTCTTGTAGTGAGGGGCCCAAAACTGAACACAGGATTCAGCTTCACCAGTGCCAAGTACAGGGGCACAATCACTTCCCTACTCCTGCTGGCCACACTATTTCTGATACAGACCAGGATGCTGTTGGTCGCCTTAGCCACCTGAGCACGCTGCTGGCTCATGCTCATACCATCACATGGTCACTCTATGGTTGTGTTCCATAGTTTTTTCAGTGAAAGAATTTTAAAAATTGTAATGATTCATGTAGTTGTGTTTCTTCTTCTCTCCAGATGAGGACAGCTGTAGTTCAATAGATGTTGATGAAGTTGTTCCATTAACTTAACGGGAGATGGAGCAACTTTTACCAACTGAAGATCTGACCTTATGTCAGAGGACATAAGGAGAGTAATAAGGAAGTTGAAGGCAATTGAATCTGACACAAGCCCTGTTATTGCAGAAGATCTGTGTGTCATGTAGGCTCTATTCCTCTGTGAAACCAAACCCAACAGGTGCTTTAGCAATTGACTTTGTGCCAGCCCAGGCTTACATGTTTGCTTAGCTTTAAGCTTGCGTCCTCCTTTATTTTATTTTACAAGATTTAGGTCAAAGTGCCAGCAGGATTGATCTCTTTTTCTATTGGAAATGCAAAATTCATGTTAAGAACAAAATAAAACAAGTCATGGCAGCTGACAGAAAGGCAAAACCACAAGCTGTATAAAAATGACTGGCAGGATATTTCTGGTGTTGTCATATGACCAAAAGGCTCATAAAGCTTTCGGGCTTTCATAGTGAGCACCACCATCTGCCAGTTAGATTCCTGGGACTGCTCTTCCTTTTTCTGGTGTAATTCAGAGATGAGTTAGGCATTGCTTAAAACACTCGTGTTTGCTCTCTTATTAATTGCCTTTCTGCAGTCAACTTCAATTCATGGAAGACAAGGGCCTCTCTCTTAACAATGTTGCATATTTTATCCTCTCTGATTGTTTCTCAAATCCCTTATTCTGTCCTAAGTTTTTCATTTCCCCCCTGACATTTCACCCACTACATTATGGGCATCATCTGAGAATTTATATCCAAAAGCTCTTACTGTGGCTCCAAAGCCTCAAATCAAAATTGAAAGCTGTAGTTCAGCTGTTCTTCTATAAACATACAGCAATTATAAAGAAATAAGGGTCAATAGAGAATCCCAGAGAGCTTTGCAATAACCTGCACTCACTATATTTAACTAGAGACATGAAAGCTACTTAGTTTCAAGGAAGCATTTAAGTATTACAAATGATGAATTTACAAATTCATGAATTATTGATGAAATAGAAACCTCACTGGAATTTGAGCAACATTTATTTGAACATATTCCCTGTATTTATGTACAGACATCTTAACAGCATTTTTCAATTTGAGTTTTGGATTTTGAATATACAGCAGGAGTCTCTCATTTTGTAAGCATCTGGTGAATTTGCATTACAAGTATGGTTTGCACCAAGGGTTATGAGTTTATTGTTATCATAATCTAAAATCCTTCAGCTCACAACCACATCCACTTTTCTTCTATCCTTCCCGCTCTGCTCAAGAGGGTGGCACTTGGTGTACAGAGGTGTCCCAGGAGTGCACCAGCACAGAGCTCAGGCAAGTGGGACAGGCATCATTTGGGAAAAAGTATGTGGCTTATTGTCAGTTTGACTCACAGTCCTCTGTGTCATTCCAGAGAAGATTTATGTTAAAATTCCTATCTTACAGGGTTCAGACCGAAGCAGTTCATGCAGTTCATGCAGTTCGGAAATTGCTGGTGCGATTGCCAAAATAGCAGCATTAATTAGCAAATATCAGCAACCACTGAGAACTTTCCAAATTAAAAATGAGTCACTTTGCAATACCTATTAAAATACATAGTGTATTCGGCGCTCTCGGAAAAGGCAGAAAAATCCTGTGTCTGCAGTTCTCATGCCAGTGGAATTTGGACACAGGAAAAAAAGTCCCTTGTTCGAGTCTGAAAAAAAAAATTGGTTTTGGTATCCTTCTGTTGGCAAATCTCAGATTCAGATGTAAAATTCCATATTGAGGGAAGTTTGGTGCCAGGATTTCCTCTGCTGGACCTAATTTCATATAGACACAATTTCATGTTGTCCTGGTTTCAGCCAGGGTAGAGTTAATTTTCTTCACAGAAGCTGGCGTGAGGCTGTGTTTTGGATTTGGGATGAGAAAATGTTTATAAAGTGCTGATGTTTTGAGTTGTTGCTGAGCAGTCAAGACAGTCCAGCTTCTCCTGCTGGCCTGCCAGCAAGAAGGTTGGGGGTGCACGGGGAGCTGGGAGGGGACACAGCCAGGACAGCTGACCCAGGCTGGCCAAAGAGATATTCCATACCATATAACGTCATGCTCGGTATATAAAGCTGGGACGAAGAAGAAGGAGGGGGTGGAGGGACATTTGTAGTGATGGCGTCTGTATTCCCAAGAAACCGTTACGCGTGATGGAGCCCTGCTTCCCTGGAGATGGCTGAACCCCTGCCTGCCCGTGGGGAGTGGGGAATGGATTCCTTGTTTTGCTTTGCTTGTGTGCGCGGCTTTTGCTTTACCTATTGAACTGTCTTTATTTCAAACCATGAATTTCCTCTCTTTTACTCTTCTGATTCTCTCCCCCATCCCACCGTGGGGGAGTGAGCGAGCGGCTGCATGGGGCTTAGTTGCCGGCTGGGGTTAAACCACGACACATGTAGATGCAAAATGAAGTCACTGATGCATCAGAGACATTGATTTTTGCAGCTCAGTGACAGGACCGTTAAGCCTGGACTAAAATAAGTGGCCCATGGGGAAGTTGTAGTTCCTAGAAACCAGTCTTGTTCAGAACCAACAGACACTGATAGGTTCTGGTCCCCAGTCATCCTTCCTTGCTGGGTTTCTGCAAAAGAGCTCTTTTTGGACAATATATGAACCCTTCTTCTAATGGGGAAAGTGACTAGTGAAGGAACAGTTCTGAAAACAACTATTTTTAAATCCTTGTTTGAACACAAGGAAAAGGAACTTTGATGGGGAAAAACAAAATATCATAAAAGTGGGAAAGCCTTTAATTTTCTTCAGTTGTCTGGAAATTGACTCTGAAAATGACAAAAACCTGTGAGTTTTATTAGCTTTACTACTGTTACTATCACAAGAAGCCTATCAGGACAACTTGCAGACAAACGCATAATGCTGAGCCTTACCTCAGCCCCAACATGACAGTCATTATCCCAGTGTCCTCAAATTTTACGCTTATAGGACACAATATGTGGTTAAATCAAAACTGGCAAGAGAAGACACAGGAGCTAGAGATCTCCCATCCTATATTTAAACTAATAATGGTTTCAGCCACATGAACTCAGGAAAATTTCTCCACTCTGATTTTCTACCCTCTCTCTTCATCCCAGATCATGCAGTAATGCCTGCTTTTCCAAAATTAATTTGGAGCTTTAGCCTTTAGAATGCAAGACTTCAGAATGTCCATAATAATCTGCATGTGTCAGACCAGAGCAGCATGTTTCTCCAGTCAGGCCATAGACAGCCGGACTGTGTATGATTTGGTGTTAGTTACTGTTACTCTCCAAAGTTATCACAATTACTAATAAATGGGGACCACATGAAGAGAAATCAGGTGGTTGTCTCAACACTCCATCTTAATTCTCGGTACCATTGCAGACTGCTGTACAACCTCCAAATTAATTTTGAGTGAGTCCTGAAGACTGCATCTGTCTGTCGTCATTTTTCCATCTTGACATTGTGTTATGGAGATTGTTTTCCGTTATTTCTTGTCATATGATGATTTCTCCCTTGCTTTTTTCTGTTCAGCTTCACTGCAGCCTTTTATTCCAGACTGATGTTACTTTCTAGTATTTTCACTGATGACTTTCCAGACTATGTTCCTTCTCCAAGAGAGTAAGGAGCTGAGAAAAAAAAGACCAGGCCTACCAGCCCAGACAAGACTGGTTTGGCACCCTTTCACACTTACAATCATTATTATTTTATAAACCACATTGCTACCCTAGGCTCTGCTAACCAGAAGGAACTTGACTGCCTCAAGTCACAAGAACATCCAAGACCACAAATGAATTGCGCACACAAAGGGTGAAACCATGCCCTCCATCACAGTCCCGGTGGTACTGACACATTTTATTAAAAAGAGGTGCTGTGTTTGCCTGGAAAATCCAGTCCTAACATGGCTACCCAGCAAAAAATTATGTCTGCTCACAAGCCCTGCCTGTTTGCATCCCTTTCACTCCCCATAACAAAACTCTTCTGAAGAGGGGCATATGCAGAATGTCCTTTGTGTCCAGAGAAAAGCTGTAATGGTGCAACCTCACTGACTATGGCAAGGGACTTCTTGTGTTGTAAAATAAAGACAAAAGGGAAAAGGCTATTTTTGTAGCTAGTTTCACATCATAGTTTTGACTTGAGGCTTAGTAGGAGTTTCAGTGAACACTTGCTGTAAAATGTGAACAACTTCTGTATTAAATCTGAAAGAACTCTCTCCCATGGGTCTTTTCATCCTCACTGTTGAATGGCCTGGTAAAATTTCACAATTTTCTCTTGCATTACATGTTTCAGCTAGCATGTGATATATTTCTGTCCCACTGGGGCAGCCTGAGAATTTGACAGCTTCCTAAGCCATGCAGGAAGACCAAGGTTTTTCATTATTCCTTTTGTAGCCACTCAGTCCATCCTTGCAAGACATTGGGAGTGAAAATGATGTTCTTTTGGTGAGTGAATTAATACATACGACAGTAATTTAGGGAAAAACTCCCAAGAGTAGTCCAGTAGTCATCTTGGAGCATAACAACAGAGTTTCCTTTACATGGCAGAATGAAGAAAACAGGAGATGAGAGAGGAGGTCGTTGCTGTGAGAAGAGCAAAATGTTAGTTTGGTGTCTCATTTCTGTGGCCCAAGAACTAGAATAGCTGTTTGCCATTTCCATCCCATGACTACCTGACCAACTACAGACCTCCGTGGCCTCAGGCCTGGGTCAAACTGTTTGCAGAGCCATGACAGCCATTATGTAATGCTCACCGCAAGCTGCAGAACATACGTAGGGCAATGGTGGCCCACACAGTTGCCAGCAGAATACATGACCTAAAAGGTGAGTCCCTTCAACTGCCCCTATTCTGTTCCAGGGCTTTGGATTATTTACCCTGCTTTTAACAGCATAAAAACTGGACCTTACAGGATAATGACCTATTTTCAAATAAATATGGATCAATGGAGGAAGGAAACGGAGGAAGGAAACAAGTTGCATAATAGGGATTACTTCCAAAGCAAAAATGTCATGGCTGCTGGCCCCATTCATTCTTTGGTATAACGCTGTATAATTTATCCTTCTGTCCTTCATCCCTTTGCAAGATGATTTCCATGCTGTGTTTCTAGAGAGAAACAAAATTGCATGGCATCACTCAGTCTAGAATGACAAATTTCCAGGCATTCATCTTTAAAACACTTCTTATTAAATGAAAACTTTGCACTGAGAAACCAGTATTTACCCCATAATGTTTGTTTAATTTCTGTTTTTATCATATGAAGAGGAATTCTGTAGTTCTGTTTATGGTATCAAATGCTCTGATTTTTCATAATTAAGAGCTTTGTTTGTCAAATTGTTGATGTTTGCACATCATAGCAATGGAGAGAAAAGTGCTGTGTGTACATGGAGGATGTTCACAGAGAATGCAACAGCAGGCTGTTGATGTTTGCACAAACTGAGGCTCTCAGCAAAACCTGGGATTGTGTACTGGGACAGTATTGTATAACATGTACTCATCCCAGCCTTTCTCCTCTTCTTGCATTAGGGAAATCTTTTATTTGAACAAGGACCTCAGAACTATAAACCATTTCCTGCATGATTTAACACTGTGGTTTTCTTAATCTGGTGTCTAGGATTATCCAATTTGCATGTGAAGCAGGACTATTTTAATTCTGGGACCTGGATGAAAAGTTTTGCCCATGAAGTGAAAATGACCTTTCCACAAAAAGAAACAAACAATGGAAGAAAATGTTTTTAGGTTGTTACCACTTTGCAATCAAGTGAAAGACTTACATACTTCAGATGACTCTTAGTTCTTTAAAAGAAAAGCAAAGGGTGGATGATGTCTTTCTGCTCTGTGCTGTTAGAAGGAGAAGCTGCTCACCCTGCAGCTTTTGTTTTAGTTTGCATAAGCAGAACTCTGGAAATAACTCCATTCTCTTATTACTTTGTATTATATACAGATTTGTATAGATGTATAATATAGTCAGTGTAGATGTATAATATAGTTGTATAGATGTCACAGTCAGTGAACAGCACAGGGCCTTCCTGTTAGTTTTCTTGAAATATGGAAGAAGACTGCCTAAAACTTGTTGTGGTTTAGCCCCAGCCGGCAACCAGGCCCCACACAGCCCCTCACTCACTCCCCCACAGTGGGACGGGGGAGAGAATCAGAAGAGTAAAAGTGAGAAAAGTCATGGGTTGAGATAAAGACAGTTTAAGAGGTAAAGCAAAAGCCACGCATACAAGCAAAGCAAAACAAGGAATCCATTCCCCACTCCCCACGGGCAGGCAGGGGCTCAGCCATCTCCAGGGAAGCAGGGCTCCATCACGCGTAATGGTTTCTTGGGAAGACAGACGCCATCACTCTGAACGTCCCTCCACCCCCTCCTTCTTCTTCGCCCCAGCTTTATATACTGAACATGATGTCGTATGGTATGGAATATCTCTTTGGCCAGCCTGGGTCAGCTGTCCTGGCTGTGTCCCCTCCCAGCTCTCCGTGCACCCCCAACCTTCTTGCTGGCAGGCCAGCATGAGAAGCTGGACTGTCCTTGACTGCTTAGCAACAACTGAAAACATCAACATGTTATCAATATGTTTTCATTCCAAATCCAAAGAGTAGCCTCTCACTAGCTTCTATGAAGAAAATTAACTTTATTCCAGCTCAGACCAGGACAGCACCCACCCATTATTCCATACCATTTACATCATGCCCAGGAACCACACTATGCAGCACAACCTCATTAACCGCCACCCCCTTCCCATCCTTTGATAGAATACACAGATATTATTCCCTTAGTTTATGGACCATGCCTGTAAAATGTCTGTAAAATGTCCTCAAATGTCCACGAAATGTCCATCGAGTTTATTTAGTCCATGACTTTAGACTCCATCTCTTATGGAGGTCATGTGGGACAGGAGAGGTGGTGTGTGGCGTGGAGTTATTGGGCACCAAAGCCAGCTCAGATTGGGTCACTGCTGCACTTGCACTGCTTCTTGTAAGGCTTGTCCTCCATTCGTTCAGGTGGTTCCTGCTACAGTAGTTCCTATAACATGTAACTCGAATCATGGCTTACAACAGTTTAAAGGTATTTCCATTACAATCTCCACCCCTGGGCCCCTTGGACTGGACCATCAGGTTTAACACTGCAATGAACCCCTGTCCTTGCCCCTGCTCTGGCTTGGACTTACCCACAGACTGCAGTCCCTTCCACGAGCCACAGTCTCTCCAGGGGTGTGTCTGCTGTAGCATAGACTTATCCACAGCCAGAGTCATTTTGAGGTGTACCTGCTCCAAAATGGCCTCCTCCATGGGTCACTATTGGGGTGGGTGGTGTGTATACTCTCCTGGTTTCAGCCAGGGTAGAGTTAATTTTCTTCACAGAAGCTGGCGTGAGGCTGTGTTTTGGATTTGGGATGAAAATGTGTTGATAATGTGCTGATGTTTTCAGTTGTTGCTGAGCAGTCAAGGACAGTCCAGCTTCTCCTGCTGGCCTGCCAGCAAGAAGGCTGGGGGTGCACGGGGAGCTGGGAGGGGACACAGCCAGGACAGCTGACCCAGGCTGACCAAAGAGATATTCCATACCATACAACATCATGCTCAGTATATAAAGCTGGGGCGAAGAAGAAGGAGGGGGTGGAGGGACGTTCAGAGTGATGGCGTCTGTCTTCCCAAGAAACCATTACACGTGATGGAGCCCTGCTTCCCTGGAGATGGCTGAACCCCTGCCTGCCCGTGGGGAGTGGGGAATGGATTCCTTGTTTTGCTTTGCTTGTGTGCGCGGCTTTTGCTTTACCTATTAAACTGTCTTTATCTCAAACCATGAATTTCCTCACTTTTACTCTTCTGATTCTCTCCCCCGTCCCACCGTGGGGGAGTGAGCGAGCGGCTGCGTGGGGCTTGGTTGCCGGCTGGGGCTAAACCACAACAAAGTTCAAGTGTCTGATTAAAGGAAATTAGTGTTCCCTCCTGTTACTACAGAAGAGCTGTGCTGAAAAGTACAGTTGGTGACAGCCTCCCACACATGTGTGGCTGTCTTCAGAACTGTCCATAACAAAATTCTGACTTTTTGTGAAAGTTTTGAAGAATGCCTAATCTCTTCTAGATTCTGTTCTGGCAACCACCCTTTCATAAAATTAAACAGCTTTGATCATTTTCTTTATTCTCTGACGTTTCTTTGTGATTCTTGTCAATGCTTATTGTGCAGACGGCATTCTGAAAACAGAAGTCAAAGATGAACAGTCTCATCCACCCCATATTTTTCATGCTAACAAAAAGAAATTCTTTTTTTCCTGCATGTTTTTTCATGTGGTTTTGAAATGTATTGGCACACAGAGCTTTGATTTCTCATAGGAGATATCTCTGTGGTCTAATATGCCTCATTATTAAGCATTTTCTTAATAGCCAAAATTTCTCTTTTTGTAGTTATGACTCAGTGAACAAGCTTTAAAGTTCCTTGTCCTTCACTGGAGCATTAAAATTCTGATCCTGTACTTTGTCTGATGAAAACTTTACATGGTATGAATTGAATTTCCTGTTGTAAAGATAATAATAATGAGACTGTAGATCAAATTAGTTAGGCCCATGTTTTGTCTTCATGTGAACGACCTGTCCTTCTTCCTTTGCATTGTGTGTAATTTCTCACACTATTAAGTATATGTGTTTCAGAGTGCTAACACATAGTGCTATTCAGTTTTACAGCTGAGGACTGAGGTCCACATCAGGGAGAAGCATTATTTGTGCCTGAGTTGATACACAAAATTTTTGCAGAAAAGGAAATCAAAACTACCTTTACAGATTCCTGATTAATATTAGAAATATTGCTGTACTTTAGTTTAGCATATAAATTCACTTTGCACTTCTGTAATAGAGAGTTTTCATTAAAAATTATTATCTGAAATCATGGGTTGTAGTTTGTTAGTGATTCTGGCAGCAGTGGCTGTCTTTGTCCAGATGGTTAGCCACAGAAAATTGTGGAAGACATTCTGATGGGACTATGACACCCTGCCTCCTGGCACCCTGTCCGCTGACCAATATCAGCAGCATAGACAGGCTGCCAACACCCTGACCCCGACTGACATCAGCGTACTTGTGTACGGTATGATTCTTTCAAGTCACACCACCATCAGTGAAGCCAAAGGGTGTCGTGACTCTTGCCTGCGTTCAAAAGGCATTTGCACTACTGGAAGTTGCTGTCAGATGACCCAGACACGAAGCGTCCCTGGCAATCCACTGGAGCCATGGCATTGCTTATGATCCTGTGTTTGCTATCAGTGATGGGGTGAGCCACCTTATGGTCACGTTGTTGCTCACCTTTCCTACTGCCTCAATAAAGTTTTGGGTTTGCTGGTTTCGTCTCGGATAGAGTTAATTTTCTTCATTATAGCTAGTATGGGGCTGTGTTTTGGATTTTTGCTGAAAACAGTGTTGATAATACAGGGATGTTTTCATTATTGTTGAGCAGTGCTTACACAGAGTCAAGGCCTTTTCTGCTCCTCACTACCCCCCCAGGGAGGGGACAGAGCCAGGACAGTTGACCCAACTGACCTAATGCATATTCCATACCATATGACATCATGCTCAGCATATAAAACTGGGGGAAGAAGAAGGAAGGGGAGACGTTTGGGATGATGGTGTTCATCTTCCCAAGTGACTGCTACACATGATGGAGCCCTGTTGTCCTGCTGAACATCTGCCTGCCGATGGGAAGCAGTGAAATAGTGAATGAATTCCTTGTCTTGTTTTGCTTCATGCGTGGCTTTTGCTTTACATATTGAACTGCCTTTATCTCAACCCATGACTTTCCTCACTTTTACTCTTCCAATTCTCTCCCCCATCCCACCCTGGGGGAGGGAAGGGCTGTGTGGGGCTTAGTTGCTTGCTGGGGTTAAACCACGACAGGTTTCAAATGTGCTGTCAGACTCTGTAACTGTTCAGACCACAGAGTATCAGGTTGAATAATTAAACAGAATAAATGGTGCCTTTATATTGGAGATGTTCCCTGGGTTGCACAGTTCCCACTCTCCAGTGAGAAGCTGTTGTGTCCCTGACTGACTATGCCAAATATTCACCTACTGTTACATATACAAGACTTCAATTTAGAAATAATATTCTTGCTTTAACTGGTATAATATAAGAGTAAAAAATACAATAGCAAAGATGTAGAAAGAAAGAAGGTATATATAGACTTAATTATACATTTTAAAAAAGTGTAGTTTTGCATCAGTGTGGGTCTCAGATTTCAGAGCAACAACTGGCATATACAGCATTTTTAAATAAAGCATTTTTAAAAACATGATTGAAATTCATTCTGCTGGGACTTTATGCTTTGAGCATGAACTTTTTTTAAGATCGTTGATAAACTTTAGAGGTTGCTCCTCATTCTGTATAGAATGGCCAGTTTTACAAAGTATTGCAAAACTCTTTTTTGAACTGTGTTAAAACCCGTGCACTTTCATTGGGATTTCATTAATTTCCATGTCAGCCAAAGGAACTGATATACTTCTAATTTCTAGCAGTGACACTGATGATGTTGTAATAAAAACATTGAAGTGCTAATTAATAGCATGATGTGGTCTTATGACTTTTGATATGCATTTGAACATGGTGCATTCATAAAACAGGCTGAAATGCAGTATCTTTTATTGTTTACAGGCGTTATCTTCTCTCAATTCTGGAAGAACTTTCTGAGATAGTTTTAGTAATTCTTTAGTTAGCTCTTATGATTGCAACAGTGAATTGCATTCTTTTTAGCAGCAGAACGTCAAAACAACCTTTCTTCAGACAGTAGTAGTTAATCTGTAGATCATGTTAACTTTTGGTGTCAAACTCAAACACACCTGCATTTTCATGAACAGTATGTGCCGCAGCTCTTGGAAAGCTTTTGATGCCATTAGTGTCTGTTGTGATATTTCCTGAAAACATATGTGCACTGTCATATTTTTAAACTAAATGTCCTTCAGCTACAGCTAAATCATAGCAGTAAAGATACCAGTGTGGGACTGATTCACTCTCACTTTCTATTTTTTCCTTTTACATCGGTTTATGCAACTCTTCTTCAATAATTACAATTCAGATCTTGACTTGTTATCTTGCATTTTGGAGATGATGATAGTCTTTGAGGTAGTTTAATACCTAATTTTTTGGCATTTTGGTGAACATTTAATATTTCTTAAGATCTTTCAGGCAAAACACAGTAGATCCAGCAAATATTTTTGTTACGCTAAACTGCTGCAGAAGTTTTGTATCTTGGAGATGTCATTCTGAACTTAAAGTTTGAGTAGGTGGTACCGCAGATATGTTCAATTTGCAGTAAAGGTTTTCTGGTACAATTATTCTGCTATTTTGTTCACACCATCATTTTCTAATAAAATATCTTTTCATAGAGAAACCTCAAAAAAAAAACCATTCTTTCGTTCCTTTTTTAGATTCTGCATTCTGTGTTTAATCTGTGAGATAGTAGGATAAATTTTATAATTATTAATATATTTTTTATTTTGCACAATTATGCAATTATAAAATGCATATTGATGTATTAAAAAGGACAGCATAGCTATCCCAGAAAACACTTTGACTTTTTCTTCTTCAGTGGAATTCTTATCTCTGTCTTCTGTTCCTGTAATCAGCTGTTAGAACAATACTTTAAAGAGCTGTTTTTATCTTTGATGATCCCTAAAGCATCACACTTCAGCAAATAAGCTTGTCACAAGGACCTAAGTGTCAGGAAGTTTAATTAGTCATTATATAATGGATTGATATTCACTGGTGCAGAAATCACATTTCAGAATTTTACCTTCATATATCAGAATTTAAGGTTGATGGTTCTGAAAAATATAATGCAGTGCTGTTCTGCTTTAAATGGCACAGACAATTTTTATAAGAAACATTTTCATTAAGTTCCTTTTTTGATAAACTAATTCTTAACTTCATCACGCTTCCCTTTTCCCATTATTTGTTACACAATTGAGTACTTGACTGAAACCTGAGTTATTTGAGCCACTTCTGAAGTGGTTGGCACAGTTGTCCTACTTTGTGCATCATGAATGATCAGTGACACTAACAGAGAATGGGTTGTTCTGTCTCAGGAGAGGATTTTACTTAGTGAATACTGGTTCTCTGGGTATATTACAATAATTGCTGGCTTTCACATTCCTATGTAAAGTGAAGCCTGATTAATCCAGCAGTGAAAGACGTACTTCATCTTCTGAAACTAGCTCATTATGAAAAATGTAAACAACTCTGTCCAAGCACTCTGTGTGCGTACTAACTTCTGCCCTGATAGTGCTTATTGTCTGATTGACTTAGCTTTTATTTTTTACTATAAATATATGATTTCTAATTTCTGTTCCCTCTTCATCTTTAGCATTCAGATTGGTATTTCATAGTAACATGCCCTAAAGTAAACCTCCATTTTAGCACTTTTAACCAATTGGTATCTCTGTAGTACTCTCCAAAATGACCACTTTCCTACTGGCCTGCAGTGGTCCTCCCACAGGCATGCAGTATGGCAAGGAGGTGGCAGCTTCCAGGGAGGGCAATCAACAGCTTCAGGGAAGACTCAAAGTGCAATTTATTTCTTCATTTTTATACATCCTCAGATTAAGGCAGCTTTCTAACAGAAACCATGTCTCGGAAGCAACTTTACTGGAATCAATAGTAACTTGTCCTTGGTGCCTCCAAACCCCCTGAGTATGTAGAAGCCATGCCAGTAGGAGATTTAAAGCCCTGAGGAAGTGGGATTCTTTCCCTTTTGCCTGTAAAGGACTGAAAACACAAGCTATTTATCAGTGCAAGTCAGGATACCCCATCCTTTGATATATATTTGCTGGATCCCCTTTCCACCCTGTGAAATACGTCCATTCTACTGCACAGTCATGCAAAAAACAATTTGCAAATGGAAGGCATGGGAACAGGTGCATCCTCTCTTTCCAAAGGAACAGAGCCCATGTTTTGGCTCTTTCATTCATTCCATTACTATTCAGGGATAAGACAGAAAATTAACAGAAAGAAAAAGGACACTGGAGAAAAATGAAAAAAGAAAATGCAGCTGGGAGAAGTGAAGAGGAAGCACAAGTGAAAGCAGTCCCCAGTTCTAGCATGAGCGCTTGTCAAGGCTTTCCTTTCAAGTCCAGCTACTTCTCTTTTCCATTCTCCAGGATGGGAGACACTTTTATCTTCCTTCTCCTTTCTCCACCTCTTCTGGAGCTTACTTGTTCCCAGAATATGAAGAAGCTTGGTTCAGAGTATCTCCAGTCAGATGCTGTATTATAGATCATTTTGATCTCCGTTTAGCTGTACCTCATTAGAGGAGCATGTTTTGTTTAAGTAGAGATGAGGTTATTTATAAGTAATTCAGTGCCACTGAGAAAAATCAATTGTAGGGACATTAAATTTTCATTAAACATGTTAAATGTAACCTGACAGTCAAATGGTCTCCAGTCATATGGGTTTTACTGCAATATTACTTTAAGTAACAGATGAAAGCAGGATTAGATGGTAAAGAATACATTACGTGACTTAAGATAAAGGATAAAAGTAGGGTATTTTTCCATTAGCATTCACTCTGCAGGGATCCTCAATTACTTGCAGGGCCATCTGCACTTCTAGAGATATTGTGAGTTTGAAGTGAGTAGTACGTGCAAGACAAGAGCAGATTGGAGCTGTCTCGGCCAAGAAAAATCAGACACACTTGTTTTTGTGGGATATGACACATTTTGTAGCTCCTGTAGGCCTAGGAACATCACATGCCACAAGTTCTTGTGCTCCATTCTCCCTAACCTCACAAGGATTTCCTCACCTTTCTTTTGATGATTTTAACATGACCTCCATGTCTCCCTGTCCCATAACATTGACTCCATTCCATCCTTAACAAAAAAGTTTCTAGGTGCTCTCCTCCTAAACCTCATTCTCGTCTTCACACCAGTGTTTTAACTCCCCTCTCCCTATTCTCTATGACTCTGTCTCTCTACTAACACACCCAGTCATCCAGTTCATGGTCCATACTTCCCTCATAACCATTCCACAGCCCTCAGTCCTATGAGAATGCCACTTAGCTGTACCCCTGTCCCTGCTCCTGCAATTCCACTATGCCCCAGCTTGCTCTCCTCCCAGCCTCTTCCTCCCTCTCCATGCAACTCTCCTTTCCTCCCCCTTCCTGCTGTTGTTCCTCACTCACATTTGTGCCTGCACCCCAGTCCGTTGCTCCTTCACTTCACTCCCTAGTCCCTTCCTTCCTCGTTCTCAGTCACCAGCTTACCGAAGTCTTTTATTTTTGCCAGAGAGCAAGCTGCAGGTAATCCCTTCCTGTAAGAAGTTACGCTGCTGCTGCTGGTTGTACATCCCTTGGCTCTAGCATAGGGTGGTAGAACTTCTCCCCAGCCTGTAGTATGGAGGGCTGTGACTATCTTCCAAAGAGAGCTTTTTGGATGGAACACCACCATCATTAAACTTGTGCTAACTGATGTTTATGACACTCCCAGAATCTCACAGCTGGCCTTTCCAAGTTTAGCATGTACCAAGAGTATAGCATGATCCTATTAATTTGAGTGTAAAGTTTCACTCAGCTCTTGCCTGTGATGTTTCATTTCTGTTTATCTATCACAACTAACTGACTGCTTTTCAGAATGGGATGTGTATACACGACACATCTTTCTCTGGTTCCTCTGCTAAGTCAGTGTATAGCAGTCAACTGGGCACAAGTATGAGAAGAATCTTAATTTTATTTTACAGGTGTTGCCTGTCTCTTTTGTTCTGATACATCTGCCTAAACATAGAAAATTATATTGTAGAAGTACAGAAAATCTTATTAGATGTATTACTTTTTCTGCTGTCACAGATAACTACAGTAATGCAGCTATACCATATGATAGTGTCTTGCTATTTACCTTTTCTAGTCTTTGGATAACATTGGCAACTGCCCTTCAGAACAAGTCCATGTTGAAGTTTGCTTTTGAATTTTAGAGGAGAGAAGAGGAACGCACACATCCTGCTGTAAGTAACTTGACAGACTCTTCTGCCTGGATAGTTTCTGGTAAAAATATTTTATCTTGATCCTGATTCACCAAAATTAAACAGAAATTGTTAGTGTCTTACAAAAGACTTCCACTGGCTTATATAGAGCTGAGCTGTGGTAAACACATCTTTTTGCTCCAGAAGTCTATTTTTTTAACATCACTATGTCTTTAAAATAAAGATGGCAAAATGACAAAACAGGTTGGATTCACAGGCAAACCATCTTGAACTTACTTGACAGTATAAGAAGGTGCATTTCAAATACAACAACAACTTAATAAAAGATACTGATCAACATATCGTTCAAGGTTTCACCTTTAAAAAAGCTGAAAGCAATTTTTTAAAAAAAAGGTCTCTTGCACTCTTACTTAAAACTTTTATGGAACTAACATCTTTTATTTGCATGTGAAGATCAGACTGAGAGAGGAACTGTCAATTGGTATATAATCAAGCCAAGTGGTCTGAAAATTTCAAACCAGACTATCGTCCTTATGAAGATGTTTACATATATCTACCAAACTTTTTCTTGTCGAGAAATTCAGAGTCCTGGTGAATGGTCTGTATTTTTCCCATGTGTTCCTTAGATGTTCCACATACTCCTAAGAATTAACTGTTTCCACTGAGTAGCGAACCTTTGAGTTTCACAGGATCACTAAAAGTTAAAAAGCAGCTGAAACCTGAGCATCATGTATTGCACTGCAAACTCTTTGCCCATTGACTGCCCAGTGACTGTGAGGAAGACTGTGGACTCATATCCTTTGCCTACTAAACATGCTCTCCGGTGACCGGCTGAGTAATACTATTAATACACTATTGCTAAGAATAATTGCTTTTACACACTGCAAATATGGATTTTATGCATACACTGGTTTGAACAGATTTTTCAATTCAAGAATATGCTACTTTGGCTCCTTCCAGTCTGTTTTAATGCTGACCTCCCTGGAGAGTTTCTAAATAGTTATATGATTGTCAGTTTGGGAAAGCAGCAGAATTTCTGGCATCCTAGAGGCAATGAAGATGTCACAGCAGGTTCGATCATTACTGCTTCAAAAAATGTTACAAACTTTTGATGGATGACATTTCAGAGCATGGGGTCATGTCACTTACTTAATTTGCTTTTAAGGGCAAAGGAAGTTGGGCTTGTTTTTTGACCTTTTTTTGTTGTTGTTTAACAAATAAGCTTCATATCACATGTCTTAGCTTTCCACATATTTCTCTTTGCATTGGTTAAGTGATGCATAAATAAAAGACGATTTCTGTTTTCTATCTAGAAAAATTACTTAGTACATGCAGTCCCCAGCAGAGAAAAGCATCTCATGAGAGAGGACTATCCAGCAGTGCTCTTCAGTGCCCTCCAATCAGCTGAGTATTTCTAAGGGTATCACCTTAACTGCCACAACTTAGACTCATAGATTGGTTTAATACAAGTGGAGGCTGCTTGTTTCTGTGCGAGTAGAGGGTACGAGGAACAGAAAGATGCATTGCACCCATCTTCTGTCAACAGCATAGGGCTGTTATTAGTCAAGTCTTCTGAATATTTTCTTTTTCAATGTACTTGACAAGTATTTACAAAATTCCTAATTCAGAAAATAATTTTCTGACATTTCTACGGATAGTGAGTAAAAATTGAATGAAGTTACCAGGATCTAGCCTATTGTGAACAATTTGCTATTCCACTTTCAAAGAAACGTGTAAACTTTGTTTCTGTTGGAATGCTAGATGATGTTTTGATTGATGATGACAATGTCGGTATTTTTATTCTAAGCCTAGGCAGGCATGAAGAGGGGGCATTTTAGGCTGTTTGCCACATCAGTTGAAATTACATTAAAGCTGAGTAAGGTAAACAGCAGAACAGCTGAATAGGGAACATGATTTTAGAATATACAAAATATGTTGGAGTAGATGTGTTTCTGTGCTGGTACGACAGCAAATAAAAGTATAGTAATGTTCTTTCAAGTTTATTTATAATTTGAGCATATCTCAATCCATAAAATCATACACAGTACCTAGATCTTTTGAACTAATGTTATTGGCAATAGCTCTAACAAGTACAATTGAAATGTGATTTAATTTGCTGCTTGCTAAATTCTGAACCATTTCAAGCTTTAGAGTGAGAAATATTTTCAAAAGAAAAGTCTACAGTATAATTTCTATATTACCTTTAGTTTATATTTACCACATAATGCTTACGACAAACTCACAAATCCTCAGAAATGCATATCTATAGGAGCATGAGGCCAATCCTTCATGTTAAAGAGCACTCTCACGGAAAGTAAATTATTACCATTAGCCCCACATTTATACAGTGAAGCTGAGGATGTTTAGCAGCTTGTGTGTTGTGAAGTCTGTTGTAGGATACTGCTCCAAATTTAAACTGTGCAGGCACAATGGAGCCCCATTTGAACATTATCACTAAATAGCTCATGCTAGCAGAGGATTTGAATTTAGTCTATGACTTTGTATTTCCCTGCCTTATGGATTTATAATTCATTCTTACCATATGTTTCAGTTGGATTCATTATGAACACTTAGTTTTAATTTTTATAATAAATTGTTATAGGTTCCTATGGACAAAATTAAACTAAGCTGCAGGGAGCTGATTTGTGTTTAAGAGTTCAAAATTCATTGCAGAACTTAAACTTAAGACTTGCTCTAATACTATAGGCATGCCTTGTCCTGTCCCTTATTATTGTATTTAGTTATAGAATCACAGAATCTTTGGATTGGAACAGATCTTTAAAGGTCATCTAGTCCAACCCCCCTGCAATGAGCAGGGACACCTTCAACTAGATCAGGTTGCTCAGAGCCCCGTCCAGCCTGACCTGGAATGTTTCCAGGGATGGGGCATCTACCACCTCTCTGGGCAACCTGTGCCAGGGTTTCACCAACTCTCATTGTGAAAAAATTTCTTCCTTATATCTAGTTAGTAATATATCTAGCATCTCAGATCTCACACTAGCATCACTTTGTATTTTATGGTACAGGTTTATGATATTTTTCGTGTGTGTAGCCCTAAATGATGTAGGATCTAAGCTCCAACACTCCAGAAGTGTCCTTGCCATCTTCAGGTTCTTAAATCGGAATAGTGCTCATGAGAAGCATGCAGGGTGGAATAGAGTGGTGTCCTTGGGTCTTCTGGTTCCACTTGCTTTCTTGCCATTATCCTGTTCTGCTTAAGTTGCAGATTTAATTTTGCTTTGATACCTGATATCAAAAAGATATTTGACTTCTTGGGGTGAGAACTCAGGAGGCTATTTTTGTGATTGTTGTTATTCTAACCACAGAAAGTGGAGAACTGGGATCTGGACCATGAGCTCTTTCAAATTCATGTCATTCACAGCCAAGAAAACTGCTTTTACTGCCTAATCTTATCTGCCCTGTTGAAACCATGGTGCTGTGGGAAATTCTGGAAGGACCCTTAGGAGGAAGAGAAATCTGCAGCCCAGCACATAAGGTAGTGCTAAGGGAGTTCTGGGGTCAATTTTCTGTTTCCAGCACTATTTACTCTTGTTCATGAGGTTCATTGTGTACCTTAGTCTTTGGAGGCCTGTATATCTCCTGTCTTTTGGTGAAGACTCTATCCAGTAGGTCTCTATTTTTGTCTTCCAGATGTCTTTTCAAGAGCAGTTATGATGAGGGCTGACTCTGTTCGTGTATGTCAGACTGAGCGTGAAAGATGTAGGCTCTTCTACACTTTCCTTTGTCATCTTATGAGGTACAGAGGCATCCAGAGCCCATAGTTTCTTGAGTTAGAGTAAGCTTGTAGATCCCAAAGAGAACAGGTAGACGTTGAGGACACTTTGAGATCAAGAGGACAGACACATAGTGGATAACATTTGATCAGTCCTTTTATGTCACACTGTTCCTGAATCCTTTGGGTGTTTTAGAGATGGTGTTTAGGTTTTTCCTACATGTCAGTTCCTGTTTAGTAGCTCAGACCAAAGCAGAAACTAGATAGCCAGAAGAAAATATTTTTGAGGAGTGAAACACTGCCAAAACAATCTTTTTCTTAATTGCATTATATTAAAAAGTGTAATTACTAGCAATTTCTCAGCTTACCTTCTTTCTCCATCCATTTTCTTCACACTGGACAGAGCTGTTGTGACATTACAGGCTGGCTTCAATACACAAAATCTTTCTAATAAATTTAAGTCTGGTTTCAGATACTGCCACTGTGCTGGAACTGCTCTTATGAGGATTTGTAATGAGGATCTGTTGCTTCAAGCTAACAGAAGCTCCTTCTTTCATTGTCTTGATTTATCAGAAGCCTCTGGTACTGTTGACCATGGGGTCTTATTACATTGCCTTCAGCATCTCCTGGGTTTTTCAGACTCCATGCTGGCCTGTTTCACATCTTATTTAATGGAGCACTGTCTCTACAGTTATATACAGCAGTTCTCTCGTCATACTGATGCTTAAAACTGTGTTGTGCAATTGGATTTTGATGGTGCACTTTGCCATGACAGCACTGCAGTATAGCAAAATTCTCATTTTTGTTTGTTAATTTTTAATATATAACATATCACCAGGTGTACAGGGATGATAATTGTTTGAGAAGTTATGCAGCTGTTTGTTTATGGATCTGTATGATAATGTGATCTCTATCGACACTTGACACTTGCAGGGAATTGATTTTAGGTTCTAAGACCATATGGTGTTAAACTTGCAGGTTTTGTGTTCAACAAAAGCTATTTTAAAACAATTAAATAGGTGGATTATATTACTACATGAATCCTTTCCTTCTTGTTAACCTGAGTTGAAAGATGTTCTTCCTCTTAACAAGCAATGTCTGTTACATGCAGCCTTTTTATTATTTCCATCATTCATTGATATTAATGTGGAGCCAGTAACTTGGCAATGGAGCTTGGACATCGAAAGGTAAATGTGGAAAACATCCCAGGGTAAAAGTTAGTTCTCTGTTTCTGCTTCTTACATCCATAGGCCAGCGACACCCTTCTTTCTATGCTGGATCTCCTTCCATTCATCGATTTCATGGTAGCTATGCCTCCTCTCTGCTGCGGGGCTTTAGCAGATGTGGTGTCAGCATCCCTCCAGACCTGACTGAAACTACGGCCTGGCAAGTGTGTGTGCATGGGACCTCCTTTAAAGGTATGAAGCAGGTTTGACGTATTTGCTGGGAAACTGCCTGAGCATCATTACCAAGAAAGAACATTGATTGTTTTTACTATTTCGTATTTCATGAGCTTCTGAGATAAGTATTCCTCATTCTGGTAATTTTAGAGCTTTATAGTGGTGGGAAGGTGAATCTGAGATTTCTATCCATTAATTCAAAATTAAGTCAGAGTTGTTATAAGTTATAACAGAAAGTATTTATGACATTAAAAGGGCTATTTATTTGCTGCTGTTAGACCTGGGCCAGTTAAAGTATTTCCAATGAAAAATCCACAGCCCATTTCTCACTTCCACCTTAAGTCCTTTGATAAACAATCTACTTTGTAGTAGAACTGGGAAAGTTAAGAATTATCTACATGAACCCTTGCATTGCCAGTTGGGGTTTTTTTGCTGTCTTCATTTTTCTCTTTCCAGTTTATCATTGCTCTTGTGGACAACCTTGCTAGGTACAATTATGTAAGGGAAATGGTGAGGTTTTCAGTCCTTGATTTTGCAGTCACATCCCCAACACCTCCAATATGCCTTTGCCCACTGACCCACCATCGTTCTCGCAATTAGGATTGTGGTGAGAACCTGCAGTGTTGCTTCCAATTTATGTTGTGTGCAAATTCATGGCCATGTTATATATTTTGGGATTAAAATACCACTTCCCTAACCCATTCTGAATATCTGGGACAGTTCTTACCTTCTTCCTGTATATATATGTTCATGACCACAAAATATATGTGTAATCCTCCTCATGCTTGATACAGAAGTTTCTCCAGCATGTGAAGAATAGCCTTCATCTATAATGCCAGCTTCAGACCTTCTTTACACCTTGTTTTTTCATATAAACTCTAGTCTCTAACCTAAGGGGTTATCACATCCAGTAAGCAAGATGCCTGCTTGTAACGGGATGATAAAATTTCCTATTGCATGTTTTCTGATGTGTTCCTGCAATTTTTTTTTGCTAGTTTAAAAGCCAGAGATTATGGCTGGGGAGGGCTGCTTTCAGTGGACCAATGCCCGCGCTGTTAAATAAAAGCGTCGGGAATAAGCCTGAGCTCTGGGTGCCAGACCACTTACTGCTTAAATGTCAGTATTTGTGAGCCAGAGCTGCCCCCCCCCAGGAGCACAGCGTGCGCCGAGGGCACCGGGCTCTGAGGGACAGACCCAGGGGCAGGGGCTACGGAGCACAGACCCAGCCAGCCAGTGCTAGCTGGTCTCCAGGCCAGAGAACGGTTATCGTTTGTGTGTTACTCATTTTAGACACAGCTAAAAAATCTGCACCTTCTGGAAAAAAAAGCCCGAGGTGAGAGCTGGTAGCTACTAGCAAAGAAAGCCTAAGGTAGTTTGGGGTTAAGAAGAGGAAACTTGCTGGGTCAGAGCCATGTCTCTCTTAAAATACACCCGGCAGATCAGGGTGCGTTTCCACAGCACTGGCAACTTAGTTTGGCTTTCTCTGAGCTGACAGTAAAAGTGAAGAAGGTGTAAATAGATGATACCTACCAGCCTTCCCTGTAACGACTCTCACGTTCCCGTAGGCAGAGCTTCCACCCTGGTTCCTCACCTTCAGCTGGGCTAGCCCAGCAACTGTGATCTTTGCTCATTGCAAATTAGATGAGATTTCTGGTTTTGCGGTATACTTCTGAGAGCAGCCTGACCTTCAGCACGCTAGGACATTGTCTGCATCAGGTCCCTTTCCATATTAGAGAAGGGCTTGCGGGATGAAATTCAGTGAGATTTGTTAAGGTATTTAGCTCCAGTGTTTTGGTTCAGCCTCATTTCTGCTGCATTCTATTTTGCACTTCACACAGGTGAAGTGTAATTTAAAAATGCGGGAAGAAGCCCCCTTTTGAAGGCACTTGCTCTCATCTTTGCACGGCCCTCACTTCCAAATATAGCAAAGTAAAGCAATGTGGAATCCATTCATTAAATGACACATTAAGCAGCCAGTGCCTTTTTTCTATATTGCCTGCAATAAAATATATTCAAAGCACTTCATATTTCATTAAAATTATCAGCGAAATGATTTTCATCTAATGTTATTTCTGCTTTTAATAAAAAGGCCCTGCAAAATGAATAACTGAACATTTTTCCTTCCTTTCTTTCTCTTTTTACAATTATGATATTGAAAATATCCCACAAGTGAGGGAATGACCCATAAATTGAGTTATGAAGGTCATATTCTATGAAGAGCAGATATTTTCCATATATCTTTAAAGGCACAATCAGTCCTATTGGGTATAAGCGATTATTTTATTCAACTGTGAATCTTAAAACTATGCTCTGAGCATGACATAAGACTGTGTACAGGAGTCCACACTGACTTTGATGCGCACGTTTCAAATACCTGTACATACATACATATATTGTTCTTTTTGTAGGCACTGTGGTGGCCGTATTAACATTGTAACTATAGGTATTGCCTAAATTGTCAAGTTTAAAGTAGTTTTGAAAGCTTTTTTTGAAAGTCAGAGCTGTGAAAATTAGATTATTTCACTGTGATGCTATTCATTGTTTGCTGATTAGAGGGAGACTTTGAAATAGAGAAATTATTAAATCTTAAATGGTCATTTAGAAAAAAAAGACTTCATAGACAGAATAATTATGTTTCGTTTGATCTTAAGCTTACTGTGAACATAGATAAATGTAAGCTTTGCAGGAGGTACCTCAGATGGGTGCCAGATACCCTGGAAAGCTCAAAAGCAGGAGTGCAGCTCAGCCAGAAGTTACAAAGAACAGTAAATCCATGGGGTGTGTGGAAATAATCTGTATTTATAGATAAAAAGATAATTCATAGAACTGTATTTATAATAATTATACAATTATTAAAAATAATGTTTTCCATTTAAAAACAGTTAGGAGATGTTTATATGGCTACAAAAGAGGCACACTGGAAGTTCTTTATCTTCTAATATGGTAGTTAGTTGGGATTCTCTCTTAATTTTGAAAGTTAATGTAATAGGAACAGGTCATATCATAGAAAGGAAGTTATGAGAAACTGTTTGCCCTGAAGCAGAGCAATGGGGATTAATATAAAGCACGTAGGTTTATCACATAATAATGTGCTATTTTTTAAGAGCTTTAATATGAGCTGTAATTATAAGTATCCCATCTGCAGAATTAGGAAAGAATACTGAGATAAAGAGAAAAAAAAGTTAAATTTGGGTCAAGAAATTAAAAAGAATCAGCAAAGAACAGGCAATTAGTTCTTGGCAGTATGATTTGGAAAGTCACAGCCATATTCCATTCCAGTTTCCTGCGATGACATGCAGATAATGAAGTACAAAGCTGAAGTAGCACAGAGGAATTCATGCACTGGAAGAAATGACATAATCAGATAAATTATTTTGTCGGCTACTTCTTTTATCGATCGGAAACTAAATGTTATGTCTTGAATGGTCTTCCTGAGCTAAAAGGTGATCCTCTCCACGTGTTAGGATTTAGCACAGCAGCGCATCAGGGCCTGTGAGGCTGTTGAGCCCCACACTTTAGCTACCTGCTTTGTTCTGTTTGAACGCTGTTTATCAGATTTTTTACAGATCACCTTAATTCCTTTCTCTTAGATCAGTCTGCTTGGCTTCTGCACCTCACGTGCTGCAGGTGTCCCCTTAGAGATACCAAGGCTCTGGCCTCATCAGTACCCTGCCGAGACCTTTATCAGTTGCAGGCAGAGAGTTTTCTGATTGGATTAAAGATTGATTATACACTAATCACACCATCTAGACAGGCAGACAGGCAGCTTGTGGTCAATGGGATCTTGTAATCAGTGCTGGGATAATAACATGCATGCAGCTGGGACTGTTGAACAGCAGGTTTCGACGCACAACCTCCGTACTCTGAAAAAGACCATTTACATCTTAGACATCTTTGAGAAGAAATGGATAGTCAATTTGCCAGCGGGAACATTAGTTGAAAGTATTTCCCAAAGCATTAAGACTGCTATTCTAACGGTGGTAAATGCCTTCATTTCCAAAAGCTGTCTGCAAAGGTCTCCACAAAAGGTCCACAAAAATAGCCGCAGCCTACTGACTGCACATTTGTAATAGCCTCAGAAATATTAAAAATTTGACAGTCTCCAACTATATCAGCCAAACACTACCATGAAGTTTTACTTACTTGGGATCAACTCAGTCTTCACTTTTGAAAACGGCAAATCTCCTTGAGGTGAATTTGCCCCTGACACCTCAGCTCATTGTGGAGTGCAGCCCTTGAGTAAGTGTACAGGTGAGATAAACAGACCACAGAATATATTGTCTCTGTAGTTGATTTAGGTAGATGTATGTTCATATGCCTCTGAGAAAGAAATCACCCCCCACACAAACACATCCCTCCAGAAAATAGATGGTTCTGCAGCTGAGAAAGTGTGTTAGTGACCTGCTGTTTGAGCATGTTTCTGTGGGGAGCAATGATGGGCGTGTAGCCCTTAGAATTGTCACTTAATGGCATTAAAACTAGAGGTCTAAATGAGCTTTGACATTGCTGATTGCTACTTTTTGCACAATTGTTCTGTTTTGGAGGATCAAAACTTCATTACTTTTTAGCAGGCAGGGGTGGGAAGAAAGGAATCACCTAATTTTCTCTCTGTTCTTGTCTGGATTTTTAACTGAAAAGGTATTCAACAAGTATGAGAATCAGAAGCCACTTTTGGAGAAGACTGTCCTGCTCCCATATTATTTGCAAATTACATTTGGAAATCCTTTTTTGTTGGTGGCGATTTTTTTTGTTGTTTTTTCAAAGGTTAGAAAAAATGCACCTTCTTGTAGGGTTCTGGCAGCTCTAATCAATGCATAGGCTCAAACATATGAAGATTTTTAGCATTTTTGGTCAGTAAACAGTAACGGGGGACGTGGGCAACTGGTTGGCATTTCTAGAGATTTCTTTCTTTCAACTACTGTGTGTTAAACAGAACCATGCTTCAAATTACATGTACTTGAAAACACCAGCTAGAACTGCAAGGACAGAACTGCAGGTAGAAAAAGCTATAATGATCTATTGCATGGCTTTTTGTTACCTCCAACTTTACAAGTATCATCTGATTTTTGAAGAAATTGCACAAGAATAAGTTTGGATAGGAGGCTGTGCAACATCAAATATCACTATAATATACTGGGATACCAAATGTGTGAGCACATTCACACTTTCAGCACGGAGCAATAAAATATATTTCAGCATCTCTTTTAACTTGTAAACATGTGCAGATAATGATTATCTTGCGCTCTCAGTTTGCAAGCTATAATTACAATACCTGCAGAAAGGCAACAGTGAATAGAATCCTAATCATGGAGGGTGGCTGCTACATAGCAGACATTCAAGCAATATTTATTTCATTTTTAAAATTGAGCATTTCCTTAAAAAATTAGAGTACAGGTAAAATTCAGAGCTAAGGGATACTATATTTTCAGTTTTTCATTATGGAATAGAAAGCTTTTTAAAATTTATCATAAAGCTTTAACATGTAGGCAAATTCAAATGATCATCTAATTTTCTTGATTTTGGTTTTTTTATCCAGTAAATTCTGAAGATTTTACTAAAGCTGAAAGAAAACAAGAACAGAACAAAAAACCACAACCTAAAACCCACACCAAAAGAAATCTGTTGGTTTAAGTGATTCTTTTGAGTAAAACTGTGGACCTCAGGCTCTGACAACAGGTTTTGTCACAGTCAAGCTTTGTTTAGTACACGAAGATTGCATGCAGTACCACCATAACTGTTACTTCATTTAAAGACTCGGGATTTTGTTTTCTCTAAGTAATGATGGGCTAATTATCCAAGGTTTTGAAATCTTAAAAAAAAGTAACAACTGTAACTGTTAATATCTCTATGTGAACACTGACTATAAAACTTCCCATTTTCTCTTTGCTGTGCAGTATAACTTTTGGTGTAGAATACTTTGCATTTTATTTTGCAAGGGTAAATATTACTGAAGAGGTGGAGCCCTCTTTCCAAAATCTTGCTGAACAAGTGGTCAACCCTAGTTAAAATAAGGTTGCTACATCAACTGTTCCTGAGAGTAGACTGGGGCTTAGAGTTATTAAATGCAACGTAGTGAACAGTTAATTAAATCACTTAACTGATGTAACTGCAGTTCTATATATATTTACTGTGACTGTAAGAAACCTGTAGATTTTATAACATCTGTTCATGGGAAGTGCAAGTTTTAGACCAGTTCACGCTTCCTTGCTTTTATTGTCCCTGCTCATTGCAGGGGAGTTGGGTTAGATGACCTTAATGTCCCTTCCAACCCAAACCATTCTATGATTCTATGATCAAATGTGTTGTCCACCTCACCTTCTACCTGAAGGCCACAAATACAGATCTCCTTCCAAATATCTCTAAATAAGGACAATTGCACTGTAAATTGTGTAACAGGGAAACCAAGTTTGAGTCCTGGACACCCCCCCACACCCCATCTCTGTAGATTTTTGTACATACAAGATCTGACACACTAATCCTAGCAAGTTTCTCATTTTTGTACTGAGCAGTAGTGTTTGTGATAGCATTGGCAAAAAGAATTTATTTCTTTAAAAATAAAACATATCTTATTAATGTGGATAACAAGAACCTGAAGGTGGAGTGCAACAGGTTTAGCAATGGCTAAGGCAGAGAAAACAACTTAGTTGCTAGTTACGTTTGCATAGCAGTCATAGGTCATTGTAGTTTTCAGTAGATAAAACAGAAGAGAAGAGGGAGAACAATGAGAAATTCTATTAAAATACACATTGCTTATGCTGATATCTTTTTTTCATTAATTAAAATTTCCAAAAGGAAAAGATTACAGTGATGCATATATACACGCTCACATTTACCCATGTCATACATACCACTATTAAATTTTAATCAATCCCATTGGGCAATTTCAAAATATTTAATGAAAGTCTATATAGAACATTTCCATTAAAATCATCTCCTGAACAGAAACATCTCTGATGGAAATCTACATTAAATTCCTTTACACAGGCAAGGTACTGATTTAAAACTTGAACTGTCTATTTACACTCATTTAGTTATAGATTGCCATACAGTAATTCATATTTAGCACTTTAAGTCAAGTTAAGAGGAAAAGGGAAAGTTGGAAGTCAGCATAAGATATGAATACATGTGATAAAAATTCTGTAGCAATGATCATTGCCTTCTAATAGAGTCATTGAAGGTTAAGGTAAAGGTTGTCAAAAAGAGAAAAGTTCCCCATCATTTAATGTTCTGCTGATCAAATGAAAAAGTAATAATTTCGCTTGGGGCTGTGAAATTGGTACAAAGTTGGAGAAAAAATGATACTGAAGACATTGTCGGAAAGAATAAAATATCCGTTTCACCGCTAAAGATGGAAGAGCAGAGACTCTCAACTCAACGGATGACAGGAGTGAGGTAGACTCTAAGCATGAACCCAGCAAGGAATAAAAGTTGAGGCCAACAAGGCTGTATGTTAGCAGGTACTGAGAAATCATGTGAAATGCTTGAAGCAATACCAGGAGCTGGACAGGATGAGTGAGTGAGCAAAGAGCTCCTTCAAATTTCAGTGGGGAAAGACTGGGTAAGGAAAGGCAGTACTTGCAAAAAGAAAAAGTTTAGAGAGTGAAGTGAGGTTTGCCTCTACGGTGATATTCCACAAAACAAATCCAATTTATCTGCAGATTTAAATACAAAGTGGACTAACTGAATAAAACCCTAAATGCACTTCTGCTAAAAATATAGATCATACTCTGCGCTCAGATTAATATCTTTGCACATCATGGTATGCTTAGTAAAATTAAAGTTCCTAAGTAAATACAAGGGTAAATAATTTATAGTTCATTTGCTTCTTTTATATCTAAACAGTTTCCCTAAGCAAACCACCAGCGGATATAGCTTGTTTAATCAAAGAAATTGCTAGCTTGTACATGCTGTGAGGAGTTTATAAATGTTTTTGTTCCTTGGGAAAAAAAGGCAAGTCCAGTTGCAGGGCCGTTGTAAATCTCACTTCAGACAGTTAATGTTGTTTGATTCCTCCCCACAGACCTGGTACCAGAATAGCGTTTGCTCCAAGGGAGGCTAAGCCCAGCTGGGACAAGGTCTCTTATGACTCTTAAGGAGAACTTTTGCTGAAAACAGAGTGCTTGTGGTAGCCAGTATAGAAAAAAATAGCAAGATGCTGTTTTAAATCAAAATCAAAACATATTGTAAAGTAAGGAAACAGTAGTGCCATAGGGATTTTTTGCTCTCTAGAACTGATGAGGGTTTTGCAGAGAAGAGGATCTGGCATATGGATTTGCTGCTTAGTATATTTGTTTGTTGATTTGTTTTTAAGCTGAAAAATCTGTTTACATCCCTTAAGTCTTCAAAGAAAACCTTTCTTCCAGAATAGTTTTAGAGGATGCCAGAAACAGAGTGCTATAGCATAGTACAGGGATTACAGAAGTCAAATTTCTTTCCAGTCTCTAAACATAAATTACATCAACTTTCTATGCTTCCATTTTTCTCCTGTGTTTAATAAATGCAGCTCAGTGTTTCATGTAGTAATCCCAGCTGTTGTGTAATGAAGGCATCTGAGGTACTATCTCTCTAGTGAGGATGGTCTCGGTGGTGTTGAGCCGCTAGATTATGAAAGACTTTTCTTGGCTATAATACCAAACTGAATCGTTTCTTGTTGGATGAAGTCCATTCCTACACTAGATGAGCAACTGTAAGGAAAAGGTAGTTTATTTTATCATTTAGTGATAAAATGGAGACAAGTTCACTTTGTTTACTTACACAAAAGACTGTTTACTTCAGAAGTGTTCTATATTATCATTTTCAATATTATCATATTGCATTTGGAAATGGGAATAGGAGTTAAGATAGAAAATGAGTATTTGTTTAAAGAGCAAGGTAGTTCCCTACTGCAGTCTGGTGTGATTATAGCATAAGAATCCTCATTGTCCATCAATAAAGATGTGGGACAACTAAATGCAATAGAAAAATTTCATTACAGAAACCCAGAACATGACATATGTAGTGCTTATTGGTTTTGGACCATTATGCTAACACAGCAAACATAGCTGACAAATTAATCTAGGCTAGTCTTTTTTCTTTTTTTTTAAAGGCAGTTATGACACTTAATTATGCGCTGTTTCCTCTCTTCACCACTGTCATAAATATCGCTACTTGTCCTACAGGATGGCATGGTTGTACATTGCTAAGCAATTTCTTGACATTAATGGAAAGAATGTAAATAAATATATAGGATGCATGGAAATATATGCATATGTAATCATGCAGTCCTTCTTATCAACAGCATCTTGAGATCGTTGCTCTGTGTTTCAGTGCAAGAGCCAGCTTCTGCTAATTTACACCCCATTCTGCAGTTACTCACTTTTACTAGTATGTTTTTTGTACAAAGAAACCACACTGAAGTCAGAAAAGTTTCTCTGAGCAAACATTAAAGCATTGGCATCTTGCAGAACTATTGCATCTCTTTCTGTGGAAAATTAGCCTTTGTAATTTAAGAACAAGGCTTTCTGCAAAAACGCCTGCTCATGGGTAAACACAGAGGATTCATGTCTGTCGCCATGTGTGACTCAGATGATGATCCTATGCAACGTGCAGCAAGTTTTTGCCTGTTCAGTCCCTGTTAAGTAAAGGTGACAGTTCAATCCCCATCAGCTCCTGATGAAGCCTGCTCCCTTCATGTGCCTTTTGAGTGCTCAGCAGCAGGGATGAGATGAAAGCCTGACTCCACTTCTTCTGTACACAGGGCACATACGGGAGACCCACAAGGCTAAAATTAAGTAGCTGCATAAATTCCTGTGTCTCCTACAGGAATTTCCCTTTCTATTTCCCTTAAGATATGAGCAATAGCCCAGCAGTAAATAGTGCTGCACATATGACCTTAATCTAATCAAATGCTTGGGGAAGTAAATGGCCTTCAATGGACTTTGACTCAGGATAGAGCTTTTGTTATATATCAGCCATCTTGGTCTCCAGAACTAGTTTTGCTTGAAAATCTCGATATATTAAACGTCTTACCTAGCTCCTTCCTCTCTAAGACAGACTTGTAAAGCTGAGGTATTGTAGAAAAGGTGCACTGGCTGCTCTTCTCTCAGCCTGGTCCTTCAATTAAAGTTTTGCTCATTGAAATGTAACTGGATACATTTCATATTTTATATCATATCACAGGAACTGGACCTTATGCCAGATGTGTTGTCGTACCTTCTCTGTATTGAATCACTGTTAACACTTCAATTCTTTCTAAATCAGAAAACATATATTTTTGGCCATGGAACTACATGACGTGATAATTCCATCTCCAAATACTAAGCTGACTAAAGAAGTCTTAAAACCACTCATTAAGAAGCCTTTAGAGTTGTGCAACCCTCAATAAGACAGAGAACTCATGGCGGGTTGTGAATGGAATTAACAAAGAAAGTAATTCCCTAGGTTATGATATTCTTTGATCACTGTATAAATTCATCCTTTTCAACAGAGTGAATTTCCTCTCTAGTGGAAAACTGCACAGCATGGAAATAAGAATGATTTCTACTCAGAAGCTGTACATCTGTATGTCAGAACAAACAGAAAACAGTCTGTAATCTTGAAGACTGGCAAGGTCAGTTAAATGCACTTAATTTGATTTTAGCTATCTCAGACTCTAATGAATTGTTCCTTAATAGGAATGGATTTTATAAACAACCCAATACATAGGGTCCATAATGTTACCTTAACAAGCAAGAAAATCCGAAACAATCCTTTCCTTAGACAAACCTGAGTGTGTTTCTTTAAAATCAGAATCTGGCCTTTATCTTTCCTGCCATACCATATATTGTCCCCACTTAAAATGGGCTGGAAAGTTATATACAGAAATAAGTCTGTAAGCAGCAGAACAAATTGTATTGGATTGGTTGCTTTAATGAAAAGATATTTTGAAAGCAAGCATCCAATATTACAATTTTCAACTGAACGTATGAATAGGCAATTAATAATTTTTATTAAAGAATAAAAGTAGTTTTATAATACAGACATCTAACTTTTTCTTCTATGTGATAATTGTAAATGAAGAATCTATAATAACTACCAATAAAGACTTGTAAAAATTAAATGCAATGGTGGAATTTCAATATAGAAGCCCGCAGTGTGACACAGGTAATCCTTATTGGTTTTGAAGCACTGTGCAAACACATCAAACTTAGTAAAAATTTGATTTCTTGTGGGTCTGTGACTCATGGTCACAAATATACTCTGCTGTGTAATAAAGAGCTCATACTACTGCCTTTCCATTGTGAGTACATTAGTAAGGTTTTTGATCTGTAGTGGTCACCTTTTTCCACAAAATACGTAGGTATAGAATATCTTCAAAACGTCTACCCATTAGCTGTGACTGAAATTGTCCAAAGAATCCCAGAAGCTTTAAAGGTGACAGTTAGCAGAGTAAATATGTACATAATTGTCAGGAAACTGGGTGGAAGAAATGACTGCCCAAAATAGACTGGGTCATATAAGAACGAGATGAAGCTTGTGCCAGTGTCAATTACTACATAAATTTAGTGATAAGATTCACACTGACACATTTTATATTTGTACTGGTGATTTTCACTGACATTTAACTCAATTGTGTGTCTCGACAGAGGGAGCTTCTTCTGTGTGAAAAATAGTGAAATCCAGATTATTTTTTAATACCAGGTGGTAAGTCTAAACTACTTATTTTACTGTTACGGGTTTAGCATGATCAAATTCTATGTGATAAATGTACTTCCCAGACAAAGTCCATCTCTAGGCCAAATTCCTCTTTACTTTGAACTCATAGTTTTAGTTATGGTTATAATTTGATCAATGATTTGAATAAGAGGCTTTATACTGTACGTCTGTTATGCCAAAAAAAACCCTTGATTTTTGTTGTGTGATGCATGTGAGGAGCTAACATCAAATACTTTCATCTGTTACACAAATACAGCTCTGCTCACTGAAATGCATATGTGTAAATTTAGGGTGTAGTTTCATTTTACATCTGAAGTATACTGCTGCCAAAAGGGGCTGCTCCACTCTGCTCATTACACAGTCTTTTTGACCTTGCATTGGATGCAGTAACTAGAAGACTGCAGGATGGAACTGAAAAATATGCATCATGGGCTAATTTTCTGTCACATAAACCAGTCAGCCTGTCCTACCTCCTACTAAATGTTGCTTTCTGCCTTTTTGGCAATACTCCTCAATACTTGGATGAAGGTAACATGTAACTGGCAGATGGAAATTAATTCTTTCTGTTCTTGTTTTGGGAAGGTAAAGGAAAGGGGAGGATTGAATAGGGCACATATCTTCTTAAACTGCCCAAACATGAGACAATTATAGCTCTTATGGGAGGCTTGGACGTGAGGCCAACTCTACACATAAGCAAAGCGAGAAGTTGTCTCGGGCAGCAGACTGCTGGGACAAAGTGATAACCTATAACTGCAAAGACAGAATTTCCCAGAGATCTTTTTAAGGGATTTTGATCTCCACAAGTTTTATTGAGGTCAGTAACCATGACCCAGAACAATCATGTGTTGTTGAGTTTTAAAGAAGTGTAGAAGTATCTGCATGATGATACATCAAAGCACATTAAATTCTCTATAGAGTTGGGTTTTTTGGGGTGTTTTTTTTTTTCCTCATGGAATTCAAAGGCAGTATGTATATTAGTCACCTTTGTAAATGACATGGAAGCAGAGTCATGAAATGTAATGTTGGCTCAGAACCCATCCAGGACTCAGGCTGGTGGGAGCAGGGTGGAGAAGGTGCTGCTGTGTGTCTGCCCAGTTCTGATATTCTTCTTCTATACATCTTTATTAGAGAATATATAAAAAGACTTGGAGGAAATCCATACTGAATAACAAAGAGCCCTTGAAAAGAGGATGGGGCTCAGAACTAAGAGTTGATACAAATGAAGAAAAAGACAAGGGAGGTTTAGAAGAAGGAACCAGCAGGGACATTGAGCAGGGTATCACTGGATACACAGCACTCCCTTGAGAGCTGGATCTGAGGAGCCTGTGGGTGCCACCCAACAGAGCTATGCAAAGAGTTATGATATTATTGAGAAATCGGAATTAGACTGAAACCTCCCTGTTATGTTCCCTCCTCATGGCTACAGCTGCAAGGACATAAAAGAGAGAAGTCCTTTGATTTTCTGGGAGACTTTGTAAGCAGAAAGAGGCGGAAAAAAGTTCAGCCAGAATATCAGAATACCCAGAGGAGATTTAAGAGGGCTGCATTCTGGTACAAAGAAGATAAGTAAGCAGATTTTCGTCTTGCTAAAAAAAGGACCACAAAAGTGCAATGAATTTCCCCTGGCCGATGGGAAAATTTACTAATGGAAGACTGTAAAATTAAAGTGGGAAAAAATCTACCTAAGGAGGCTTTTCTGAGCCTTTTTGGTGATAAGATGCCTTGCTTTTTTGTGTTTAGATGGGTCACAAAGCTGTGGAAATTGAGAGTGCTGATGATGTATTCAAAATGCAGTCTGGAGGTATCTGGGTGGACAATGTTTCTCTTTCTCCACTAATTGCTAGTGTGACCTTATGGGATCACTTAAGAGTGATCTCTGTTGGACTAGGAACCAGGACCCAATGAAGGCTTCTCCTCCTCAGAACAGAATCATCTGCCAGTAATGGTCAGAAATAGGAGATAAAGGTATATTTTGCAGGTGACATACTATGACAGTTCCTCTGTTAAGCAAGAGAAAAACTCGGAATGTATCTGACTACTTGCCTCCTGGGCTACTCATATCACAGCACAAATCATGAGAGCGTCCAAAGTACATTACAGATTTCTAAATGCAGGTTAAATTAAACAGTCACAGTGTTGCTACATCTCCTACTAAAAGCAAGCCTTGGGTTAAAACTTTTGTTCCTGGCAAGTTCTCATTTTCTGACATTTGATAGAAAGTGCGGTATGTGATGATGTTTATTTCTTTTTTAAGACAACTCTGTTACAGAGGCTTGAGTGGTTGAAGTTGTAAATCCCCAAGGAAATAAGCTGGGAGAATGTCAAGTGAATAGAGGCAAAGCCACATGCGTAAGCTGCCATTAGTTCAGGTTTCACTCACCAGTGACATTTATCAGAAGTCAAAGTAACCTGTTTACAGACATGGAAGCATTTAAGTCTCCAATAGAGCACAAGTACACCAGCCAGTAAAAGCACAGATTTTCACTCTTGAGACATTATCTGAATGTAACAAACAATGTTTTTAACCTCAAATGAAACTATTTGTAATTAGACTGATGATAAAAAACTATCATCCCCCTATTATAAAATTCCTCATTGGCTTACTTAGTAATAATTTCCATAGACATTTTAACGATGGATCGTGTCCCTGGTGAACTGTAGCGTAGATGACCTTGAAGTGCAAACTGTCCATAATATCAAGTAAAACTTTTTTTCTTACAATCTTGAATTACAGCAATGATTTGAGAATGAGAACAAACCTGTTGAAGTTTACTGATACTGCAATAATGAAGATCCATTCTTTTCATCTTGCATGTAAAATAAACATGCATTCTAGTTTTTGATCCCAGTTTAAAAGCAACTTTCTATGCAAAGACTTTTTCTGTGGCCTTTTTCATTTCCTTTTCAAGATTTCACCTGCAATTTCTAAAGGAAGATTACTTGTAAAACGAATTTCCTTTAAATAATATAACAGCTTTTGTTAGGCATGCAGTAAATTTAGACCCTGTGTGCATCCACATTGCTAAGCATGTGTTGTGAAAAGAGCCCTCAGCAATGTACCAGTTTCCTAGGTCTTGTCAGCTGTGTGATACACCATCACACTCTTGGGAAAAACAGTTGTATAATTTTGTTCAGAAACAGTCTTCAGGGATATTTCACAGAAAGGGATTTTATTCACTGACTATGATATGAGTCAAAATCTCTTAGACTTGTTACCATAGCTATTCTTGACTGCTACTGCTGGTATTTTCTATAAATATAAAATGTACTTTCCTTCAGAATTCAGGGATGAATTCTTGTAAAAAGCTTCAATAAATGATAGAAATACATTTCCTGCCTTTACATATAATTATGTAAAATAAGGATCTTCAATTTTAAACTAATCATGTTCTTCATTCTAGCTCAGAAAATATGCTTAAGAAAGGGTAGATGATATCAGTTGGAGTACTGCTGTATAACTCAGGATAAAAATTGGGGTTTCAGAAGATGTCTATCATTTATTGAAAAAGCAGGGATGTACAGAGACTCAGTCTATTAAAAACGTCTGTAGATAGTGTTATTGTATGCTTGTAGTGAACTCGAGTTTTTGCTGACACTCCCACATCCACAAACCACAGGCAAGCCGGGATATGGAGAGATTTCACTGATGGGCTGGTAAAAGCATGCAGGACTGCCCAGAGAGTTGATAGCTTCCCAAACGGTTTGCAGTGGAAGCTGTTCCATCAAGTATTGCTTATCGAGGGCTTAAAATGAGTAGATAGCAGGATAAAATACCTGCAGTATGAACAAGAGAGAAAACTCAAGCATTAACAAGAGAGTTTGAGTTTCATTTGGGCAAGAGTGAAAGTGGGTTAGAAAAGCATATATGTTATAGCAAATGCAAGAATCCATTAAGTCAGTTAATATTGTCCCTAAGGCTCCCACTGCAGAGACTCAGCCTGAAAGGTTACGGTGCTTATTGTTCAACAAATCTCTGGAGGAGCTTCCCCAGCTATTTCGTATAAGCAAACATTAGTGCAAACGTATGTTTTAGAATGAGTGCTAATGTCTCTCTCCTGATCTCTGCCAAAGTCTTCACAGCAAAAATCATCCACTACGTAAATGAGATGATAGCCAACAGTTAGGAAAGAAGATTTGGTTTTCATTTATGTTATAGAAATGTTTCCTATGGTTTAAATCATAGCTGTTCTTTCTCTTTAAACAAAAAATATGGAGAGGAAAAAAGAAAAAAAATCCGTGATGAAAAATGTGCTCGTGTAATTGTTAAGAGGAGAGCAGTGGCAGGTGTTTCATGAAGCTTCAGGAAAAGCTGATATTGTATGGGTAAAGGAGAAATTTTGTCTTTGGTGGAGCTTCTTCTTTGACTGTTATGCCCATTTAACAGAAATTTGTCCATGTTGTGAGCCTCTGGCTGCTGAGAGTTTTGTAACTCAGCCAGGTGTGCTGCTTTCAGCACTGTTTTGAGCGTTAAAGTGAGCTCTCCACCATTAAACTCCTTCCTCTGCCCACCCTTCCCTGTATTCCTGACCTGTCCAATAATTTTTTAGCCCTCAGGCCAATTTCAACCAACCTGGAGATAGTGGTTGGAGAAAATCGAGTTCTTACAAGTACTGTGGAAAGCAGTGACAATATGACACTTTTATGAAACTGCTGCCACACAATTCTGAGAATATCCTGCTTTCTATGAAGCTTTATCTGATTTTGTACTACACAAAATAATAGGAAAAAACCCGTGTTTCAGACTCAGATTTGTAAATTGCTGAAGAAGATATCTGTACACATCTCTGTGCTGCTGCTGCTGCTCCTCATATGCTCATGTTAGAGATTGTAATCTCCTTGACTGGAGCTGTTAACATAAACAGAATTGGGACCCCAATTTGCTTTGATACAGAATGAATAACTCCATTGCACAAAGGCAGGAAGGCACTCGGAGCAAGCAGCACAACAGCTCTCACGCCCAGTTTAAATAACTCTTTAAAACAAAATCTGACGAGCATCCAGCAGTCCGCTCAGTAATGTGGCCATTTATTTCCAGCTTCATAAAGCAAAAGAAAGCCTGTTAATATCAGCAGCTAATTACAGTGCCTCCTTCCCTCTCCACACGTATAAAAGAAGCTGTGAAGCACAGAGGGAGAGACTGCAGCAGTGGCAGATTGAGGTTCTTCTCGTTAAATTAAATCTGGCTGAAGATGGAATGTGTCAGAGTGGACGGCAGTGATAATGGGTACTGTTTCTTTAGTGTGTCTGTGTATAAATTAACTGCCTTTAAGTGCTATTTGGACAATAAAGTTTCAGCAGTTTTCCTTCTAGTTCCACATACGCTGCGATAATTGCAAGCATAACTTTATTCACTTCTGGCAGTAAAAGTATGAATAAGTGATGTCTCATTGCCGTGGTCATGTTCTCTCTTTGGCCTCTTCTCTCATCCTGCTGTATCTCAAATTATGTCCTCTGCTCTGGTAATGCTATGAAACACAAAGTTGGCGGATGTCTTGCTGTGTGACATATTTCCCTTGCACACAGGTCTTTAAACATTCAGTCTACCTATTTTCTGAAAGAAATGTGAAGCTGTGATAGAAAAATAGAGCGCCTGTAGTGCTCGGGCAATGCAGTGGTGCTGTGTCATGGCCCATGTTATTTCCAGATGATTTAAAACATTGCTGACTATTACCTCTTTCTTACTCTATCAGGCTTCCCTTTCAAACCATAGTGCCTTACCATTAGTACTGAAACTAATTTGGCTGTGACCCTTATGCTTGGTGGCTAAATTGATTTTTCTCTTCCTAATTCTTGTTTTCCCTTCCATTACAAAGTACCGCCAGGATTCCCACATGGGTAATGCATCAGAGTTTTTAGACAACTGGGTGAAAAAATCCTGTATTCTCATGACTTGCAAAAAAGTGGTCTAAAAATAACAGTATCAAACAGAAGGAAAAGCAACCTTGGAGTAAAATGTAAATAGACTATGTCTTGCTAATTTTGCACAGGAAATTTGGAGAGCTACTTGCATTTCTGTTTCATTCCTGTAATGCCTGCAATTATGTTTTCAGTTTGCTTATAAGATTCTTAGTATTTAAGAAGCACATTAGTCCAGTATTTGCAAATAAATGAATTTTTACTTGAAAAGACACAATATAGGAATAAATGTACTGCAATGCCATTGAAGTTGTAAAGCCATCTTTATCTGGAATACTCAGATGATATAAAAATTAGATAAAGGTATTCCAATTATACAGTCAGGGGTTTGGGATTTGGGTTGTGTGTGTGTGTGTGTGCGCACATGTGTGTATTGCATTTGCTGCTTTTAATTCAGATTTCCTAAACTCAGGGTTTAAAGAAAGGCATTGATATATTCTGAGAGCAGCAAAGGTTTAATTTTCAGACACCCTTCATAATCATAGCCCTCAGTAAATTTGTTTTTCTTTAAAAATCAAATTAAGGATCCTAAACATGAGGGTTTGCTCCTAATTTTAGATGTCCAAGTAGTAGTTAATTGGAGCTCAGTGTTGTATTTACACTAAATTTCACTGTATAGGGTTGCTTGTTCCTCACCTCCCCATGAACAAATACTTAAAGGCACAAATTCCTAAACAAATCCCTATCTCTTATGTTAAAACACTCTCCAGACCCACCGTTACACTTTTATGAGAAGATGGTATTTTATAGTTTTTTAAAAACACTTTTACATATAGAAACATGGTACATGTGCAGTGCTGTGGCTATTGAAGAGTGCTCTGGCACCTACACAAAGTGTGTGGGGAGGAAGATGCATGCTTTGCCTTGTCTTTTGCTCTCCATCCAGCCATGCTGTGATAGCACAGCGCATTGTGGGAAACTGCCCCTTTCAAACTTAGCTGATGACAGTTACGCCTCTAAGCATAGCCTTGCAGAGCTTCATTTTAGGCTGAGAGCCTGGGCTCTCGTCTTAATCCGCTGCTGACCCCCCATGTGATCTTGTGGCAGCCATTTCACCTCCCTGGTGTCTCTTCCCTCCTGCCTTCTCAGCTGCCCTTGTTTTCTGTTTAAATTTATTGGAAAAACAACTGCCTTTTCCTCCTTCTATACAGTGCCTCAACCAGCTGCCTTCCTCTCATTAGATGTTGAGATTCTCCAAAGACAAATAGGCAGGACTTTGGAGGTGGTGGTAGACCAACTTCAATAGGACTTGAATTTGGCTGGTAGGAGCCACACAGAAAGAAAACTGTCCTGCAGTGGGTTTTAATTTAGATATCCAAGATGAGACAAGTAGAAAAGACCAGTGCATTTTTTGGCACAAATAATTGGCTGGCAACTTGGGCTTCCAATCTTCGACATGCAAGTTTGAAGGACACTTACTCTTATAGAATCATAGATTCTTAGACTCCTAGAATAGTTTGGGTTAGAAAAGACCTTGGTCATCTAGTCCGACCCCCCTGCAATGAGCAGGGACATCGGCAACTAGACAAGGTTGCTCAAAGCAAGCTCCGTCCAACCTGACCTGGAATGTTTCCAGGGATGGGGCATCTACCACCTCTCTGGGCAACCTGTGCCAGTGGTTCACCACCCCCATTATCAAAAACTTCTTCCTTAGATCTAGCCTAAATCTACCCTTTTTTATTTTAAAATTATTACCCACTGTTCTATCGCAACAGGCCCTGCTAAAAAGTCTGTCTCCATCTTTCTTATAAGTCCCCTTAAGTACTGGAAGGCTGCAAGAAGGTCTCCCTGGAGCCTCCTCTTCTCCAGGCTAAAAAACCCCAACTCTCTCAGCCTTTTTTCATAGGAGAGGTGTTCCATCCCTCTGATCATTTTCATGTCCCTCCTCTGGACCATCTCCAGCAGGTCCACATCTCCAGGTGGGGTCTCACCAGAGCAGAGCAGAGGGGCAGAATCACCTCCATCGACCTGCTGGCCATGCTGCTTTGTATGCAGCCCAGGATACGGTTGGCCTTCTGGGCTGCAAGCACACATTGCTGGCTCATGTCCAGCTTTTCATCCACCAGTAGCCCCAAGTTCTTCTCGGCAGGGCTGCTCTCAATGCCTTCATCCCCCAACCTGTATTGATACCGGGGGTTGCCCTGATCCAGGTGCAGGACCCTGCACTTGGCCTTGTTGAATCTCATGAGGTTCACATGGGCCTATGCCTCGAGGTTGTCCAAATCCCTCTGGATGGCATCCCGTCCCTCAGGTTTGTCAGTCACACCACTCAGCTTGGTTTTCATCTGCAAACTTGCTGAGGGCACACTCCATCCCACTATATCATTGATGAAGACATTAAAGAGTACTGGTCCCAATACGGACGCCCAAGGGACACCACTCATCACCGATCCCCATCTGGACATTGAGCCGTTGACCACAGTTTTAACATCGCGCTGCTTGTGAAAGGTGGTACATGAGAATAAATTAGTATATGATGCATCTTATTCTTTGCAAAATGAAGTCACAGTGAATAGAGGTGATGAGCACAAGTACTGTAAAGGTCAGCAGACGTAGTAGTCTTGCAGCATCCAGTGTTATATTATTTTCTTTTAGTCCAGTGCTACATTATTTTCTTTTAGCTTGTTCCAACAGTTGTTCACAACTTCATAATTAGGGATGATGATGTTGGAATCTACACAACAAAGGTGGCCTGATTTGAGGGTTTTGCTTAGGTTTTTCAGCACTACCAACTGCAGTATTCTGCTCAGAGTCTGAATGTGAACCCCTGGAAAAGGAATTTGGTTCAGATTCATTTCCAATTGGTGATATCTAAGACTTCTGATTCTTTTTTTTTTTGTATAGGTAGGCACATCTAGGAATGTTTGTGAAAGCAAGACAGGTTTTGGATTTCTTTTAAGCAAAGATTCATCAGAAGAAACACCTTTTAAATAAAAGCAAAAGTTTTCCTCTTTGTCTCCTCTGGAAGACTTTGGGGGGGGGATATTTTTTATCTTGCATGGCAATAGCTCAATCCATAGAGCCTTACATGGTATCTCACTCCTGGTTGCTGGACCTCATTACAGAAGGCAGCCTTGGAGCCTGCCCTGTGCTGCCTCAGCGGGATTGGAGCTCTTTTCCACTCAACTGGAGCTCTATTGAGCCATCAAGGGGTAAATGTGACACTCTTGATTTTTAACTCTCATTTGCAGGTTCCCTCAGACGAACAGTGCATCTGGCACGCGAACAGCAGAGCGCTTTTACCTTTGCTCTCCTGGTGCTAAGGGGCAGCTGGCTGGCAGGTCTGTGACTACCACGTGGGGTGTGGCCAAGAAGAAGGTAGTGGTGCTGGCCAGAGGTACCCAGACCTGTTAGAGGAAGAGGCCACCATGACCATGACCATTACCTGCCAATTCCTAACTGGCACCCACCTGCCTCACACTCTTTGCTCTGTAAATATTGTGGATCAGGTGCCTACAGCCTTATATTCTGCATCTGTTGAGCAAGGCTTGCTGTTGTGACTGCAGAGTCCAGAGACCTTTCTCCTTCCCAGGGAGTTTGAGGATGCTGTAGAGCAGAGTGCTTTGTTTTTCCATTGCCTTCTTTCTAGTTGTGCTTATGAGTGTAGATAATGCGTAAATATTTTTGCTTCAATGAAAAGAACAGACTGTAGATATGCAGTGAGTTTGAGGAATATGTGTTGTTTTGCAACAGGGGACACTGACCTACAGATCACCAAGAGAAGAATGTCCTGTCAACCAACATAACACATCAGAAAGAAAGGGAAGCCTTTCATTTTCTGCATGTGTAAGGAGGGTCCACCTCTTCCATCCTGGCACAGAACAACATCACATCAGTGACAGATATTTGGGCCTAAACCTCTTTTTATATTAATTTCTTCCTAGTCAAAATAAGTTTACTGCCAGCTTTATAGCACATTCTGTGATTCTTTGATGAAAGATATTTCACCAGCGCAAATTATTATTTTATTACTTTTGGCAGATAAAATGTTTAGTGAGTCATTTGAAACGTATGCTTTTTCAAAACCCGCTAACTGCATTGGGAATCTTTACATAGAATCTTAATTTATCCCTTTATACTTCAGTTGTTTTTTGAATCTTTCTTTTGAACCACTGAGCGATTTTCAATCTGAAAAGAGAATCTGAGGAACAATATGCAATTGTCACACACATCAAGCTTTTAAAAAATTGGTATTATGCCTTTGATATAGTCCAGACAAATGAACATATTTCAGAAACATTGTACTTCTTAAGCTGCTGACTGACTGATGAAAGTGCTGCCTAATTTTTAAATAATTAGCTCTTCTATTTTTTGAGATATGAACATCTGCAAATGAGAACTTTACATGGCAAGTAAAGTCAGACTTCACATACACCTTCAAAGCAAGAGAGCAGATGCTGCTCACCATCCCCTGCTCCGCGGTTTGGAACATCTCAGCTAAGCACTGCACTCCTCCTGTATTGACCAGTAAAGGTGGGCAAACCATGGGGAATGACAGAGAGAAACAAAATGCTATGTGAACAAGGGTCTTGATACAAAAATCTTTCCTTAACACCATGTATATACTCATGTGTTTATAATAGATGTATTTATTTGAGTGCAAGTGCGTTTTCTATTCCAGTGGTCTTTTGGCAGATAAGGATTATTTTTTATCCTTTCCTGTATCATAAGGCTAACAAACCAGTCAATTAAATTAATCCTCTGCAAATTTAAAGTGGATGAGAAATGAACACAGCTATAAGCTGTAGAATTCGCAGCCAGAGATATTGACAGGGAAAGAGGTGAGTGCTGTTTGATAAAGAATTAGACACTTAGCCCAAACTGCAGATGCCCCGTGCACAGAGCTCCTCTGAAGTCAGCGATGGTAGTCGTAACAACGGTTGCAATTCTTTACAAGTCCTTATTTACATGGCAAAATCTCCTCTTTATCTTCCCATTGCCACTTTTTTTAGAGAAATGGCTTCTTCCTTAAATTAAAACTGATTCTTTCTAGACTGGAAAAAAATAAAAGTAAAACTTTCTGTCTTCTCCATGTGCACACCTTTCCATTCCCAGACTTTGTGATTCCAAAATTATCCTTACCTCTAAGATGTAGCTCCTTTTCGGAAGAAACCATTGCACTGGAACAAGAATAAGCATATGGAATTGCCAGGACGAATCTCCTTAATCCTTTACCAGAGCAACCTTCATGTCTGGATTTTGAAATAGGAAATGCAGTGTCGCCTCCTTTATTAATTAGTTGATGAAATGAATTAACTACTAACTACTAACTAAATAGCCAATCTTGCAAACACTTGAGCATCCGCATAACTTCAGGCATGAGAGTAATCCTGCTAACATTGATGGGACAACTGTATGTTTAAAATTAAACCAAACTGTGTTAGCAAAATAGCGATCTTAATTACAATATTACCTATAGAAAGCCTGTGTTGCCTTCTAACTTGTACAGCAGAGGGGTTTGTATTTAGCTGTAACTGTATTTAGCTGCCTGTATCTTCTGAAAGCCCTCTTCAAAATATGAATAGACGTGAATCAAGACTGAAAAGCACAAGTACCTTCTATACTGGGCAGGGGAGCAGAGGTGTGTCAGTAATTTAAAAATAGTGAAATAAACTAACCATATATTGGTTAACGAATTTCTGTCTTGTTATGATAATATTCAGGTTTTAAAAATACAAAGTAACTCCCAGAATCTAACACAGAATAACACCAGTGTGATTTGAAAGTAGTAGTTCCTACATTTTAATATGTTCCACTCAGTTTTCAAGCTCCATGCTTTCTCCTATGCTCTCCCCTCCATTTCAGTTCTTATAGCTGTCGACATGTGTCTATAAGAGTTGTTGCTCTGCCTCAGGACATTCATCGTCATGAAAAACCTGGGCATGCTACAGCAGGTTGATGTTATGACCATTACCAGCAAGATGGTTAACATCACCTCACTGAGTATATTTACCTTGCAAATCTAGAAGAGATTTCTGGTGCTACTCCATGTATGCCATGGTGTGTATTTTAGGCTTTGTACAAGGAACCAACAGCAAATAGTGACCTGCACCGATCTTGCTCATACTTTTTTGTGCAAGTAGAGAAAATACAACAATGGCAACTGTACTCTGAGACCACTATATGGGAAAGAACTGTGTGGATTTTATTCAGGAAAAAAAAAGGATTGTAAACTGCAGAAACTAGTCTTTTTCTTACTCTTGGAACAATTTGTAAAGGCGCAATCAGTGTACTCCAGTTTGTGGGATAAATGGGAGGGAGGGATTAACAAGCACATTGTGAGTTACACGTATGTGGATATGGAGAATGGATTGCTGCAGATTTTCAGTTTTGCAGTGTTTGGTGAGTTTCCACAGGTAACCAGAAACTGGCCTTATTTAAGGTGCTTTGATATCTCTTCAGCTATATACTTCAAACCACAAAGCCATACTGTGTGCCATACATAACAAGCCAAGGCTTCTAGATGTTCCTGAGAGGACCTTGGGATTTTTCATACAGTGTCCAAGATTTCTTTTAAAAAGCTTCAAATGTTTGTTTTCTTATTTAATCACTGGAGATATATCCTTTTGCACTAACACAAAATGTACAAGACATGTCAATGTAGTAAGTTTGCTTTGTGCTTAATGAGAAGAGATAGTCTTGTGTAAGGTGTCAGCTGGATGAAGAACATCTGGCATGAAAAGGCAAATGAGCAGATATTGCCAAAGTATCGCTGCTGTGAACCAGTTTTCAATGTTTGATGACAAATTTACTGCAGACACTTAATGGACATAATATTTCTCTGAAATTGTGTCCATGGTACTGTGGAGTCAAAGACAGCAGTTATGGTGACATTTCTCATATACTTTAGTGACTCGCAAAAGTATTTCACACCCTAGAAAACTGTGCCTCAACAGTGTCACCCTGGTTTTATTCAGAAAATATGATTTCCTTGCATATGTCTGGTTACCCATGGTCTGCCTTGCTTTCTTCATGCTCAGCCATAACCCTGGAAAAATTTCCTCCCTGTATTAGAAGCAAATGTGTAATAGTTTAATAAGAAGAAGTATAAATTGTGCTCAGTCATTGGGATTTTGTTCATTCTTTTTTTTCAAATCTGTCACAAGGGATTGTAAACCAAAATATGAAGAACATAACAAACAACACTGAAAGGCTACAAACTGCATTTTGCAACTTTGTACTTAATATTCTTTTAATGCCCAAACAATGCTATGTCTTAGGAACAAGATAAAAGCACTAGGAGTGTATCAAATTCCTGTGAAATGTTTCCCCTGCTTTGCCTGGTATAACATCACCTATTGAGGAATACATTTGTTTAAGATGCTGCTACATCTGATTATAAGATTATATTTAAGAAGATAATATATACTTTACCAAGTATTACTTTACCACTTATTTAGTGATGAAATATAATCCTGTTCTATGTAAATGGCTAGAATACAAAATAGATCTACCCCAACTTAATGAAAGATATTTTCTCCCTTCAGTTCATATGCTTCGACAGATGCAGACTTTTCTGAGTTGCAAATGTTTCTTTTTAGAGCTCTTCCTCCTCAGACCCCGCAGGGGCAAAAAGCAGATTAGGATTTGGGGGTTTTGTTGTTTGTTTGGAAAAGAAGTTTTTCATGAATACCAAAACAAGAACTGTAGCATGAAGAATAACTTAAATGGCTTTCTAGCATTGTACAAACAAAGCATGAAAACCTGAAATAAATGAAAAATATTGAACTATGGAATTGAGACCCTGGTGAAATTAGGTGTAGTATGAATTTAATATCCAGGACACATCTTTTATGTGGGATTACAAAGGTCACCTATTAAGAAGTCCACATTTACCAATAGCTACATCCTGCTCTCTAGGTGTGTTTATGTGTATATCTCATGTCAAAGAATTGTAACTGCTGGAAATTTAATTTTTCTGTGGAAAATAATTTGTATTTTGCACTGTGTTTACAGACTCATCAAATCATTAAATCTGGGGATGAGGCTCGCTAAGCATTGAAAACTCAGAATTCTCGGTTTAAAATATATATCCTAATGAGGGAGCAGCTGGACACAGTAGCATGGGATGGAAAGGCACATTGTGCTGATTCAGCAATACTTGTTTGTTTGTTTCCATCCGTACGTGTGTTCACACAGACTGACACTCCTTCAGCCCAAATTTTCCGTTCTCCTTTCAATGGCTTGCGCCCCCTCAAGGAAGTAATACTCCTATGGCTACAGTATCCCAAAGCTATATAACTATTCTCTGACAGGCACTTTACTGATGTCAAAAGCTAGTTACATCTAGAAGGTATAAAATAACAGAGTACTTCAGAAAAGATGCTGTATATATATATATATAGACCCTGCCCCAATCCTGTGGACCAGCTCTCTCTGCCAACCAAGCTTTCCAAAAGCTCTGCTTTCTCCTGGGGAAGACGTCTCCTGGTTGTAGCAAAGCATCTGACAGCTGGGAAACACAGAAGTATTTTTCCAGACTGAAGTGGTGGTGGGACATTTTCCACCTGGGACTGAAGGATCATTATGGATGAATCCATGTGACAAATCACACAGGCAGATCATCTCCTCCTCCTCCTCCTTGGCAGAAGGCTCCCCTGGAAGCTCTGTGCCGTACAGCAATTCCAAATCTGCCCTGAGCTCTCTGTTGTCACGTGTGCAAACTCAGTACTTGAACTAAATTGAGGCTAGGTATGGTCTAACATGAGCTGAAAAAGTCAAATGCTGTGTTGCATTTCCAATTCCTGTAGTTGTGAACTTCTGTAACATGACCTCCCTTCCTCCCATTTCCATGTGCTCAACCCAGTTTGATCCATCTTCACCATTTTCACCAGTGGGTTACCCTTCCCAGTAAGACAGGTCTGACAAGGCCTATTGGAATTTGAGTGCTAGCTGCTAACAGACACAGATCAACTTACCCTTATATTGCGATTACATCCCACAGTGGTGCAACAAGGTCCTGGTTTGCCATTTGTCCCATTGAGGATCAACTAAAGAACGAGGTGGACTGGTTGACTTGTCGGCTGTTCACATTTTGGTAAGGGTCAAAGCTTTACATACCATCATAAAACTCCTTTGCACAACAGACTTCCTCTTTCTCAGATATGCTCTGTATATGCAATCCATAACAATATTTTGATTTCTTTTGCTCAGGATGAGAAAATTAGAAACATATATGTGGCAAATAACATTTCTACTTCCTTGTCTCATTTACCGATGTTGCTAGCACTCCATATCAGACATCCTTTTTGTTCAGGGTCATGTTGAGGCATATAGTCCTTGCAGGAAAAAAAGAAAGTTTTTGGATTTTTATATAAGAACATCAGCTTTATAGTTTGTCCCTGTGTATGATAATTTTATGCTTCTGAGTAGTAAGTGATGGTCACAATACCAAAAGATGAATTTGTCCAAGTTCTCATGTTCCTGAAGCTGGGATCCATGGTGAAATGAGAAAAGTTTGTGTAACTAACCAGCATTTGGGACTTCTTTTAGTAAGACACTGTTTAAAGGGCTAACAAGCAGTTCTGGTTGCTGCTGCTAATATAGCTGCATTCAAACTTAGGCTTGTTAATAACACTATCTTTGTTTTATTACTTCAATTTCTTTTCTGAAGAACTGTGAATTTTCCTCTTCCTGACTTTTCCTGATAAGCGAAAATGCTTAAAAATACAAAAAGACTATGGGTGCAATTTGCTGAGCAGATAATATTGTATGACATTAAGGTCAGCAGTGGTGTTTGCAATAGGGAAAGTGATTACATTTAAACAGAAGATTGCTCAAATGTTGTTGGCCAGTCACAAAGTGTAAAATTATAAATATGGTGATAAATTCTCTTTCATAATAAATTAATTTGGATATTAGTGAAGCATTGGAGGAATAGAATCACAGCTAAAGGTAGCTGTTAGATTAAAAGTATTTTTTGGCATTTTGTCTTTTTTTTCAGTGATCGTATGATATTGTTTGTGGGGGGAAAATGCACACAAGATATTGGTTTTCCTTGTTACATGGACACCAAGTAAGTAATATTCCCCTTTCACCCCAAAGAATTTTGAGTAGAAATTTGGGAAGTGCCTTATTTTGAGCAGATAGTAACTGTTTGGACATAGGCTGGATTTTACGTATATATTTTTTTCACTTTTGTTTCCCTGCATATGCAGCACACAAAAGGAGGAAGGTTCTATATCATTTGACTTTTTCATTGGCAGCATGAAAGAAAACCTTAAAACCAAAATTTTGTTGAAACTTTAAATCTAAAATTATCTTAACCTTACCTGCAGTGGCTGTACCAATGCTTTTCAGGTTTTAGAAGGCTATTGGAGAAGTGTTACTGTTTCTTCTCCCAAGATAGTTTAGAAAATAACCACATATAATTGCAATCTTTCTGATTTGGTTTTTAACCAAGATGACAAATAAAATTTGGACAAATCCTGTTTAAATTAAAAGAATGGGGTGAATAATGCCCAACCTGGTTCAATGACATTTTGTGGGACAAAACAGACTAAAAAATGTTAAGACTAAGGTCCTATTCCTCCATAATATGCACCTCTGTCCCACTAGGTCGTAATCCTTACAAGACAACATGGGTGCATGCGTACATGCATTCTCAGAGTTGGTATAATCGCGTGTTACCTTTTTTTTCTACAAAAGATGGAGACTAGCAATATGATTTTAGATAGCTCACTTTCAGACCTTCAGGCTTCCTTATGTGCAGGTTGAAAAATTATTATTTCTGTGTCTGTGGAAAATGTTTTAAAAGCTTAACACTGAGAAGTGTTGAGCCTTACTAGAATACACAGCTGCTGGTAACAGGGATTTTCCAAAGTCATGGGCTGACTGGGCCTTTCTTATAAAGGCAAATTATAAGGAGGGATGAGTAATGGATGTAATTCCCCAAATTTTCAACTATTCTAATTATATTGGGGATAAGCAAGATGGAGCATTAGTATTTGCTTTCGCAATAGTCAACTTTCCTTTCCTGTTCCCCACCACTGGCCCTAAGGGCTAGTGCAGATTGATTAACGAGCTCTACATTCTCATAGTTGCAGTTTTTGTCATGTTAAAGCTGTAGCAGTTTTTCCCCCATCTGCAATAGGCGCAGGTCAAGAACTACATATGACTGGATATAGGTTTTGCAGACAATGTTTTCCTCTTACCAGAATCCCTTCCATCATGTACCAGTTTTGTTCTAATTAGTTGTTCTTCATACATGTAGAAAGAATTAATTCTTCCATGGATGCTATGCTGTACTGTGCCAACTCTTCTCTTAAATTCATATAATGTGTATGATCTGAATTATGTTTGAATAGATAGTTCCCTCTGTAAAAATGCAGTATATGAATACAGTTCAGGGGCGGGGAAAAAAGAGAGGAAAAAAACCTAGTTCGTTTACTTAAGCTTTGCTTCTTTACGAAAGTCGCTTTCAGGGATTCTGTTATTAAGGTCAGTTATTTTGCAAACCAGGGTGCCATTTCTCTACATTTTTACAGTAACCCATTAAGGCTTTCTTGAAAGACAAGATTTAACTTTTATATAAAGCATTATTTCTTCATAAATAGTCTTGACTAGCTTGGAAGTAGAGAGTTCTCTCTGCCCTCAGTAGCCTGCACTGTAACTCTGTGTTTCAAGTTCTGTCATGCTACTGAAGTAGAAGGAAAAATAAAACTGAACTCTGCTAAGCTATTCTCTTTGTCCTACAAGAATACTAAAACTGAGTTACACGGAGCTGTATATTCCTAGCTGGGTTGTAACCACTTGCAGTGTATTCTTTTTATTTATGGCACACATCTAGGAAAAAGTAAAAGGAGCATAAGCTTTCAAAGGCCTCAGAACTGTTCCCTTCTATTATTGCAGTAATGTGGCAGAGTTCTGTTTCCAAATGTTCTATAGATCCAAAGTATTTGTAAATTCAATTAATGATTAAGTTTAATAAAATAATGCAAAAAATCATTATTTTGCGACATTAATGAAGTCTATTTTCTAGCACAATTCGCATAGACAGCACTAAAATACATTAACATTAAGTCATCTGCTTTGCATTTGTAACAATAAACTCACATTTTCAGAAAGGATAATCTTAAACAACATTTTTTCAGTACAAACTGTACATCTTTATCTTAAAATTCCAAATGTTTCAACAATAGAAGACGATTAAGAACTAGACAATTATCTTCATCTCTCAATGATTCATGACACAGAGAATGACCTTTTCTTGAGAGTTCGAGGTGCTAAAGAGAAGGAGTATGTTTTTGTCGGCAGCTCCCTGCCTTCCCCTTTATTTATTAGGCACAGAATTTACCTCATTGTAGCCATCATACTAGAAAATGAGCCTATCAACTTTATTGCATGTTTGGCCCTTGGTGTGGACATATGTATGTATACAGTTTGATTCTCCAGCATTTATAAAGCACATGCTGAAAATGAAAATAAAGCCCACACATTCCTCGAGCAGCTAAAATAGAAAGACAAAATGCAATGGCAGGACTCATCTTCCCACAATGGCCTTTATTATTTATTTGCTATAACCTGCACAATGTGTTATATGATTTCCAGGCACTGAAATAAGCGCTTTGCTTGTCCCAAGGAGCTCACTATTTAATCATGAAAAAATAAATAGCCAGTAGGAAGAAGAAAAGCAGTAAATATTCGAGAACATTAACAAAACCCTCTGCTCTTTTTTTCACATGTATGTAATTTAAAGTTCATTGTTCTTTAAATTTTTATCATATTTGCAATAATCTGTACAGCCACTGGCTTTAGGATTTTACTAAAGTTGTGGTCAGTATTAAAAAAATAAGTTGCACAATTGAGTGCTATTATTGCTGTTTCTCTTGATATTGAGATCAGGGAAAGTTGAAAAGGGCTAATATATCACCTCAAAATTCTAATTTAATAAAAAATAGGAAATCAAAAAGCAAACAAAAATCTGATAAGATTAAATAATTGACCCACTCTCTGAAATAACTACCAGCAAGCCGAGAGTATTTTTAAAAGTACCATTAATATCCTGTGTCTTTCCTCCACCTACTTTGTTTCCTCTTGTTTCTTTTCACATGCCATTTCTAACTCAATAATCTCCCACAGTGATTGTCATATGGAGGAAAGCGGTTAACAATAACCAAAATCATGCCCGTAGCTCTTAAATTCCCTTAAATAAGTTGGTAGATGAGCTGGGTACAACACATTAGGCCATAAGACCTTCAATACTTTTGAGTTACACAAGACATCTTTAGTATTCTTATGTGGACTGGCTGCCAAACAGTGGCACGGGACGGTTGCATCCTGGTTTACTCCAACGCGGTGTTGCACTACCTGTCACCTTGGGGTGTGGGAAGGTTGGGGCACAAAACACACGCATGCACTGGCCTTTAAAATTCTCATCTATATAACCCAGTTATCTAGTAAAGGATAATAGTTCACATATTACAGCTGAGTTTGCAGTGGTGAGTGGCAATTCAAAAAGCAGTGAAGGAGATCGTACTGTGCATAATCTGTGGGGTTAACCAGGGGAGGCAGGGTTGGAGTAATCCCTCCCATTCTTCCTCTTTTAATCCCACCCTTAAAGAAGCTGGTACTGTTTTTTTTATGTTTCTGTTAGCTCCTTTGCCTTCTTGCCATGCTTCTTTGCATGTTCTTTGTTTTCTGTGTTACTCCCTAAACCCACATCTACCCAGCTCTTGCACTGATCAAGAGCTGACCACTTGCGTTAATGCCCTGAGGACCTCTGTTATCATCCTGGGTTCACACATCCAAACCCTGTATTCTCATCCTAGGCTTTCCTCTTGGGAAACCACTTTTACTACATGTTTTTTCCCCCCAGGATTAGCCAGTATCATATGAAGTTGTATACATAAGGAACACCACCTTGCGCAAAACTCCCATGAAGAGTTGTTGATGATGTGAAAGAGGCTCGGGTCATTCTCGTTAAGTTATTGAGATGTTTTCCACTGAATGGAGTTTGATGGAAGAGCTCTGTGGTCCAGATCCTCCTCTTGCTAATATTCTCTGTTGGATATAGTAAGCATTTTTATTCATTTTATCCAGCAAGTTTGACATGTTGGATTTTTTTTTTTTTTATTCACATCTCATAGGCGTGACTCAGATTTGTGTTTCCACCTCCAGCATCCTGAGCAGCTGTACCTGTAGCTGGGCTTTCTAGGAAGAGCTGTGACAAAAGAGCTGTTCTTGCTTTTATTTAGATTCTGAGATAATTTAAAAGACTTGAGGTGGGCTAGAGGACATGCAGACAGGGTGCTGTTCCAGGCAACTTCTGTGGCCTTCACAACCAAACCAGGGTGCTGGAAGAGCTGAAACAGCTGGTAGAAGTTAGCTGATGTCCAGTTCTGTGATATTCCTCTAAGAAGAAGAACTATTCTGTGTCATTTGTGAACCTGCAGCTTTGTAAGACTTTCCACAGAATTTCCGCAGCCTATATGAAGATTGTCAGACAGATCTCCTAGGTGAGTCACTGAAATGGATTGTTATAGACACCTATTCCCAGGTGATTTGAAATCAGTATGTGCCTTTTATGTGTATATCTGGCATCAAGGCTAGAAGTACAAAAAGAATATAATTCTTAAATTGTATTAAATGGACTAAAAGTTATCATTATTATTATTATTACCAAAAAGATTTTTTACTTCTATTTTTAAACCCTGTGTAATTCTATGATGCTTCTCCATTTAATTAATGTGCCAGTACAATAAAATAACGCACAAAATCATTATTTTGTGACATTAATGAAGTCTACTTTTCGAGCACAATTTGAATAGGCAATTGAACAACAGTGCACTAAAACACATTAAAACCAGGTCATCTGCTTTGCATTTCTAACAATAAGCCCATATTTCCATGAAGGGTAATCTTAAACCACATTTTTTTTCAGAGCAGCCAGTACATCTTTATCTTAAAATTCCAAATGTTTCAACAATAGAAGATTGTTAAGAACTAGACAATTATTTTTCAGCACCCATTGATTAATGACTTAGTCTATGACACACAGAGAAAGTGCAGAACAAAGGAGTGCATTATAATAATGCACAGGCGTTAAACTATCTTCATTAATAGGGTCTTTTTGGATTCTGCTTAGCATGAAACAAAATATGCCATAAAGAAAGTGAAGTATTAGCTTTAAATATCTCTTTAAACTCACTTGATAAAAATAAAGCCTACGTTGTGCCCTTAACCTTAAAAATATTTTGTTTTCTGGGATTCACACATTCTCCAAACAAGGTGAACTGCAGCAGGGTTTCTGAGCTATAATTTGAGCTCGGTTCTTATAGGCCACATTCTTCATATTTCATATTTTACATTAGGGTTTCGCATTAAAATTTGACTGTGTCATCTTTTTCCTATTCCCTGAAATAGCAGAGTTTAAGGTACTGCTCAGCATTACTACCAGTAACAAAAGCTGAATATTTTAATTTAGTTAACCTGATGAGATTTAGTAATACAAAAATGTTAAATGTTCCTGACGAACATAAGAAATAAGAAAGAACATAGTGAAAGTACAGCTTTAACTGTAAAATATTCAAATTTATTAACGCTCTGTTTCAACTGCCACAACCCCATAACTTCTTTCATGTTTCAATCCATGAGTTCTTTTGGCTCCTCCTTTTACAAATATGTTTTTAACTCTGGCATCATGCCTCTTCCCATTGATCTTGTCAAGGTTGCCACTTTTAAAGTGCATGCCCACATGTTTGCAAGACTGGGACCTTGGATATGTTCAATGACCTCTACTTTTTTACAGCTGTTTGAACTTGGGGCTTGTTCGTTTGTTTATTTGTTTGTTTCCAGCTATTAAGTTCATTTTAAATAGAATTTTTTTTTTACCACTACTAACGTGCGTCTTGTGCTCCATGTTTGTAACTCAAAGAATGAGGCTAAAATATGAGCTAGGTATAGACCATGTTCATAGCACTTGGGATGGACAGAAGAAGATGGATTACGGCAAGGTTGTTGGAGCTAAGTGAATAATTCACAATGAATAATTAATTTGACAAAATTAGCCTCTTTGTACGTACAGACCAGATAACAGTCTCTTCTCGTTCATTCATTATTCAGATTTATTCGGTAAGTATCTTTTGAATAGGGCACAGCACAGAGCAGCTAAGGCATCTCATCCTGGCTCTGAAAGCATGAATTAAAATCTCTCCCTGGATTCATATTTCCTCTGCAGATCGGGACCTCCTCATCCGGGCCAAGCAGATGGTCAGACGGATTGCTGTGGTGTGGGCCAAAAGTCCACCCAGCCCAGAGTGACACCTGGAGAGCCACATTGTGGATGTGGCACTTCAAGACATGGTTTAGGGAACATGGTGGCGCTGGATTAATGGTTGGACTTGATGATCTTGAAGGTCCTTTCCAACCTAGTGATTCTGTGATTCTGTGATTGATCTCCAGGCAGTCGGGGCGAGGGTAGCGGAAGAGAAAAGGCCTTCCTGCCTTCCACCTCGACAAGAGAATCGCTGTGCAGGACGGGGCCGGCCCCGCTGGAGGACGGCAGCCCGCCCTGGCTGTGAGAGAGCGACGGGATGACAGCAGCAGGACGTAGGTTTGTTTCCAGCGCATCGCTAAAGGAAAGGGGACGTTTTTCTTTTACATTTCTAATGGACGGACAGGCCTGAAGAACGGGGCCCTGCTCGCGGGCAGAGCGAGCGCTGCCCCAGCCGCGTTCGGCTGGACACGCTTTCTGCGCGCAGCCAAAACGCGCAGACTGGCTGGCGGAAAACCGGCTCGTGGGCTGAGACTCCTGACGGGTAACGGGAAGAGAGAAATCGGGAATCACCAGCTGGGGAACCCAAACATTTGGTGGCTGACAATAAGCAATGTAAGTATTATTATTAAATATGTGATGTTAAATATGTAATATTGTAATGTAATATTAAATATGCAATGTAATTATTATTGACTATAAGTTTTTCAATCGCATTCAAGGTCACAAAATAAAAGGTTTCTGCCTTGAAGAGCTTATAGACAGACAAGAGAAGAGAAGAGAATTATGGGGAAAAAAGTGAAAGATATAAAACCAGTAGGTAGCAGGAATTGTCCCAGACGGGGTTTAATTGGTAAGTCTTTTGTTCTTATTCACTTGCATTTTTTTCTGATTTTAATTCCTCACGGTGTAATGTCATATACTGTACACCATATCTAATAATGGTAATTACTGTTGGTTTTGTTTTCTACCCAGATGTAACAATGCTTTGATGAACTGTTTTTCACTTTAATTGCATTAATTTAAATATGTGTATCTGATAAAATATTTACTGACAGCTTATCTGGCAAGGACATACATGGTTCAATAAACACGAATCACACTGTAGTTTGTACATATTTTATAACATTAATTTGTTGGTCAATGTTTAACAGCTTAACGCTAGAACCATTTCATCATGCATTTTATTAGTTTATCAATAAACACTCATGTTATATCTTCTAAATGGTAAGCTATAAAAAAGAAAGAACAAACCTCCCCATCTCTATTAGCATATGACTGATGAAAAATAAAATTAATGTTAATTAAAAAGTATTGATATCACAAAACAATCATGATTTTGAACTTGCATATGAAAGAGAAAGTATTTTTCTGCAAAATGTAAAAAACACTTCCTTTTATACTATCAGAGGTGCGACAATGAAATCCATTTCAGGAGAAGCCCAGCATCATAGGTACCACTTTTTTGCAGTAAAATGCGATAGTTTAGTTTTTTCAGGCTTCACTTTGCTTTATTTTATGTCATGACAATGACAAACTCTTAAGCACTGACATAACTTTGCTTTTCTGTGTCCCCTTCACGTCCCACATGGTCTCTTACTGAAGCAAAGTTACTGATAGCCTCTGGTCCTCAAGGGCAGAGCCCTACCCTAATCAGATAATAGAAGAAAGCCTTGATAGTTCTCTTTACTCTTAGAATTGCTTACAGCAAAATGGAGCTGGATGGTTTTCAGGATTCTAAGTGGTCACTTTAGACAGTCCCACTTAGGTCATCACTACAATTGGGGTTCTTCCTCCCATCAGTTCTGGATGCTGACTGTCCTTTAAACCTTGCCACCTCAGTGCCAGCGCATACTAGAATTAAACCCAAACTGAACCTTTAGAACCAAGGATTTGAAGGACATTTTTCTAGATGCTGGGTCATGACTGGTGTTTCTGCTCCTCTGCAGGATATCCTGAGCCTTATGGCAAGCGTGGGAGCTCGCCTGCACCGCAGCATGGCATTGTGACTATTGCAACAACCACAGGATGGGGATTTGGTGTTAAGAGTGAATCCCACCCAAGGCTCATGAGTAACTTCAGTGCTTGATTTTCAGCACACCTACAATTTCATTACTCTCATCACACAAACTAGTTCTTTTGTTCAAGTTTTCTTTCATACATTTCTTCCTGAATCATCTAGCCTGAACTTATTTCTCCAGTGACAGTTAGAGGGAGCTTGGAGGAAACATTTTGCTCCACATAGCCGGAGATAGTTTTTAAGAACTGACTAAAGCTATTTCGGTTAGCCACACCGCTAGTGCCATAAATTGCACAGAAAGAGACCACTAGCAAGACATATGCATAGTGATGCCTTACCTAATCTTTCTCAACTTTGGTTTATTGTTTTGTTTACTTCAGAAGAAAAATTAAGCTTTGGTACAGTTTTTACTCCATTTGAACTGTTTTGCTGTGATGTTTTTGTACTGTACACAGTACAATTTCTGTGATTTATTTGGACAGAAAACAATTTGATTAATGTGATTTCACATATATTCCTTGGGCAGGAGAGATGTAGCTACAAATGTCTTTGTAAGTGAGGTTGAAAGTCTTGTATGTATTTGTAGGATATTAGATGTAGCTTGAAATATAGAGCAGACTCTTACACATCAGCATCTTGGCTGTCCTGCTGGTCTCTAACCACTTTCATTCTCCATGTCCTATATTTATTTTTTGTTTTATTTTAAGGATATTACAAAAGTGTTTGTATGAGCATAATATCCATGAAAAATGATATAGTAGCTGCTTTGAAGACTAAAACCCACTCTCTCTCTGCAGGTTGTGTGTGTCTTAGACATAAGCAATAGATGCTTCCAGGGAGCATTTGACTTTAACTTTGGGAGCCCAGAGGTAATCAGAATGTGGTATAATCTACATGCTCAGCTTTTTCCATGTCTTCCTTCCATAATGTTACCTGCTGGAAGAAAACAATGCTTTTATTCTGAACCATAACCTTTGACGGCTCTTTGCAACATTACTGTTTATACAGGAAGGGTGATCGAATAATAAGAGATACACCGAGACCTGGTGCTGTAAATTTGAGGCCTGGGAGTTTTGTGAAAAGTCATCCTGTTTTAGGATTGGATTTTCAGGTAGATTTTTTTCTTTCATTAAGTTAAGTTAATTGCTTCTCTTTTCAAACACTTACAATCATAATTTATTTTAATTCATATGGTCTGTTGCTGAACACTGCTGACCCCTTTCTTGTCCAGGAGATCCTTCCCTCCCTTGGAGTAGTTATAGAGACTCAAGATTGCATGCTTGAGCACTTGTTTTACAAAGCAAGAAAACATCCACTGTTGATTTGTTCCTCTCGGACGGCCCACATATCTGTGTGTTTTCATTCATAGAATCATAGAATCTTTGGGTTGGAAGGGACCTTTAAAGGTCACCTAGTCCAGCTTCCACCACCTTCCACCTAGTTGGAAGGGACATCTGCAACTAGATCAAGTTGCTCAGAGCCCTGTCCAACCTGACCTTGAGTGTTTCCAGAGATGGGGCATCTACCACCTCTCTGGGCAACCTGTGCCAGTGGTTCACCACCTCCATTGTCAAAAACTTCCTCCTTAGGTCTAGTCAAAATCTGCCCTCTTTTACTTTAAAACCATCACCCCTTGTCTTATAGCTACAGGCCCTGATAAAAAGTCTGTCCCCATCTTTCTTATAGGCCCCCTTTAAGTACATAGGTGTAGAGATTTGACCACTTTTACTGGGTGCTCTTTTTCAGAAGGTAACTACAGTGCCTAGCAAAAGTGGGTCCTGATTTGTAGTGGACTCTGTGGCAACAGAACTAGTTCCTGACTCAACTTGCCATGTGAGTTTTATTCATTACAGATGCATAAATGTTCACAGCAGGAAAACAATAATGATCTGCTCTGACTTTAAATTTCTGACACCTAACTCAATTCTTAATTCTTTCTAATTTGCTTACTGATGTTTCTTCTTATCCTGAATAGCACCCAAATTTAAAATACAGTATCAGTTCTTGAGTCCATTCCTAATATTTAGGCTATAGCTCCATTGCATGTCTTCCTCATAAAAACCATCCAGTTTTTTTAGGCATTCCCTGTATCTCTCTTCATTTCGGTAGCTTTACTGTAGACTTTTTTTCCCCTTGGTCCACATTTTTTCTGAACGTACACCACACAAAACCACACACACTACCTGAGGACTTAGCAGTGCTAAGTAGGTCAGAAAGATTGCTTTCTGAGCCCAGTAGATGGTACTCCTGTTTAGATAGTTCAGTACAATATTTGCTAGTTTTGCAGCAGAGTGATGGTGCTGACAAACACAGGCTGACTGAGCCAAAATACTGCAAATATACTACCAAAAATGTTCCTATGGTAATCAAAAGAGATGACCTAGACAAGCTCATTGATATTCTTCATATTTTCCTCTGCATTATGAATATATATTCATAAATATGAACTATAACTATATTTTTATTATATCTAATCCTGTTCGTATTGAAATTTTGCAATAAACCCTTATTAACTTCAACATGAATGGGAATGGGTTTGGCATTTCTGTTGATTATATAGAGGCATTTAGTTATACTTTTCTTTTTATAGTGTATTTACAATGAACCATAGATGCATCCATGTAAGATTATAAGAAGGCATCCGTCTCTGTACTTTCAATGCCAAAAATGTAAGTTGAAGTTCTTTCAACTAAGCTCTGCTTAATATAATAATATAATACATAAATATAATGTAATGTGTCATATTATATTATATTATCTATACTATATTATATAATATGAGATAGAGATAGAGATAGATAGATAGAGATAGAGATAGAGATAGAGATAGAGATAGAGATAGAGATAGAGATAGAGATAGAGATAGAGATAGAGATAGAGATAGAGAGAATGGAATGGAATGGAATGGAATGGAATGGAATGGAATAGAATAGAATAGAATAGAATAGAATAGAATAGAATAGAATAGAATAGAATAGAATAGAATAGAATAGAATAGAATAGAATAGAATAGAATAGAATAGAATAGAATAATAAAATGCTGTTAATAGAAATTGGCAGTGTAAAGAAGGCCATGCACCACAGGGAGATGCAATCACAGGCTTTGCAGACAGATATCTTGGTATACTTTTTATTTTTAATAACCTTAAAAATTAAGCAAAAGAAAGCAAAATGCCTTTTAGGAATTTGTAAATCTTATTTCACTTCTGTATACGTGCTCCAGAGGAAGCTTTCCCCTTTCTACTTGTACCCTCACCTCTCCTTTCCAGCAGGCTACATAAAGCTTCAATGCAATCTGAAACTCTGAGATTAAAAAGCGGATTTATCAATTTCTAACAAGAAGAATCATGCTGTCATAGGAGGACAGTGGGTTGATTTGGAATACTTGTCGACCACAAAGAAAATCCCTGGAAACCAATAAAATAACTGGGAAAACTGCAAGCCTATTTACAAATTCCTTAACATTTTGCCTATACTCTAACACAACAACGATTTTTGACCCTAGCAGCCTTACCCAGCACAGGCAAACAAGCTTTGAATTATTGCTCTGCTGCCACGTAACAATTCCGTTGCTCTGACCCTTGGTGTCTTGCAAAATACAGTGGAACAATAATTGTCAATCCTTCCTATACAATGTGTTAGATTTGACAGAGGTCAGCATTAGCTACAAGACCTTTGGCTGGTGTTCAAAGAGGTAATATCTCTTCTCTTGTTCAGTTGATAAAATGTTAAATAGAATCAATGTTTGCCATGCTTTTGCAGAGACAAAGATAAAAACAGTTTTCACACTATAGCATGTTTTTTAATAGACAGAAAATAGATGACAGTATTTCTCAAAGTGCTTTGGTAAATATACTATTTAAATGTCAAAAGTTTTTATTTCTCTAAAGAGAAATGGCACAATTCTTCCTCCCAATTTGCAGTGTGATTAATTTAACAAGGCTTTGCCATGTGCAGAAAATAGAGGATTTTGCTACAGATCTTACATGAGTAACACATGAAGAAAGAAGACTGACTCATAGACGTTTTGTGTCAGCACATGATTTGTATAACACGAGCACATAATCTGACACGGAAATGAAACGCATCAGCATGGTAAATGCTCCTCTTTGGCACTACGGAGGAGCTGGTGGCAAGGTCAGCAGTTGCAGCTTCTAAGCTCCTCACGCTGTAAGCAGTTGGTAGTTAACATTTAGCTTCAGTCCGAGAGCCTGAGTCTTCCGTCTGTCATCTCTGAACATTTTGATTGAAAAAGTTTAAGAGAAAGAGAGAGATATGGCATGAGGCAGCACTCCATATCTAAGGGGGAAATCAGGCTTTTAGACCAGAGAGAATAACTTGCATACGAGAGGAAAGCACATATTTTTGTAATTCAATTTAATAAAATTATTCCTTTTGGTAAATTTCTAGGCTGTGTACATGAAAATGTATAATGTTGAGATAAACAGCCACAAAAAAGACTCCTTGTGATTACCTTAAGCGTAGTCCCTAGTCTCTACCCATACAAAACAAATGATGAACCATACAAATCTTTGCTTCCCAGTTCTGCTGCATGTTGCTGAATACACTATTTTGAATATGCTGTCAGCTCAGGTTCATGAAGACTGGGGCAAAGAAAAAAAATTTTTCAGTCAAGACGCTGTCTGTGAGAAAACAGCTGTTTCACAAGACAAAAATTTGACACGGAGTTTGAGCATCCATTGTGATCTTCATGAAAAGGATAAAACCAGGATGTTCTTGAATCCCGGAAATCCAAACCTTTGAAAGATTTTCCTGCAAAGCGTTGGGGAATATTCTCTGTGCTGGAACACTGAAGGTCCCGAGCAGTTCACCGTTACACAGCGAAGCCGGGCACATCTTCAGGGCAGCAAGTAAAAGAACAAGGTGAACAGGTGGAAAACAATCACTTGGAAGGTCTTTCAAGTTTTGAGAAGCATTCGTGTTATGCTTATTCACACAGAAAATACACTTCGGTTGTCAAGCTGCCTTACTGGTTGTATTGCGGATGTTGGTGGAGTAAAGCACTACTTGTAATATCTCTTGTCTCTGTCTGTGTGGCAGGTTTTAGGCATTGCTTCAGCTCTGTTTGCTTCTCCTGTCTTACCCCATCCCTGTCTCTGTCTGTGTCCTCATCCCCATCCCCATCCCTGTCCCTACTTCCTTCGTTTTCACTTTCTGTAAACCCTCCAGTGACAGGCCCTGTCTTTGCTGATACAAAAGTCTGGTTCTACAGCAAGATAACAAAGGAGATAATTATCTAACTGCAAAATGTTATGGAGACAAAAGAAATGCTTACTGAAAAATATTTGCTGCGTCCTTCCCTGCCCCATCTCCTCCCCTTGCCCAAAGGTTGAGCTCACCTGGTTTTTACCTTGCCACAAACCTCCCATGCCTTCAGCATGCTGCCGGTGATGTGTCTGGTTTTTAAGATGGGAGAGCTGAAACACTTAATTATGAGGTTCCCCACTCCCAGTCTCGGTCAGTTGGTCCCTGACTGTGAATTTTAAGAGAGGATTGTGAAACATGTTAGCAGACAGTGAATTCTGAATAGTAAGTATTTGCCTCAGAAATTAAATGCCGACCTATGACTCACGGGGTAGAAGAGCAGCATTACACTGGTTGGCCTCCCTGTCTGGAGGAAAGGGTGAGTGTTTCAGAGATTCATGCTTCAGATAGGAACAATCACCAGTAAATTTCTCACAAACGAGTTCGGGTGCAACGTAGTTATGCCTAAAGAATTCAATTTCATTTGATAAGCAAGAGGAGAAGCAAGGTATCCTTCAGCAGAGGCACCTCAGAAGCAGCCAGGAGCAGTAAGTAAGGGAGAAAGCAGCCAGAAAGGCAAGCAAAGGGAAAACTAGCTGAAAATTTGCTGAATATCCCTTAAAAAAAAGAAAAGAAAGCCAAACCCTTGAATGTTGGCTAAATATGCTGTATGGAAAGAGGTAACAGTGAGGATGAATGTTTATTTTTGGACAATATGGGAGATAGGTTTATGAAGCAAAACAATCTGTAAACAGTCTTTTTTTTTCTTCTTCCTACATTTCCAGAAGATTAGCCCAATGCCAAACCAGCCATCTACCCTCCTGCCTCCCAAACAGGCATCCGGCAGCCACAGCAATTACAAATACAGCTCTGCAAAGGTGCTGGGTTCCCTTTGCGGCTGTGCATGAAAGAAACAAAATACCCACTTTCATCTTTGCATCTGAGTGCATTTGCACTACACACATCAGCGGATTTTTCTACAAAGACAGGAAGGTAAGGTCTGGGTTTTTATCATCCATTTAAAAGTGAAGTCTCACTGCAGGCACAGGGCTTTGTAAGCATGTGAGCAGCTTGCTCTTGGCTTCACATGTTTAGTACTAATGCTACTACAGTGTGTACAACGGTGGTTGTACACATATATGTGTGCTTTTACCAACAGTGTTGCTGGGATGTAGGGAGAAGAAATGCTGAAGCAAAAAAAGTCTATTACCAGGAAAGGCAAAAATTTAGTGAAACAGTTTAGCGAACGGTACGAAGCGTGGCGTTCCGCGCTCAGGAAACCGCCCAGATATTCAGCTCCTTATCTAAAGCGTGTCCAAACTATCTGCACTTCTTGAGCCTGCAAAGCTGAACTGGAAATTGGACAAGACAGGCTTTTCTGGTATTGCCTGTTTCTGGCTTAGACAGATAGGGACGATAGCATCTCTCCTGACACACTTTTGCAGCGCCGTTAGCCGTCCCGGGCTACCCAGGGAGCACAGCGATGTGCGGGAGAGATAATGAAGCCCTGGATTAACTTTGGCAAGGCCCTTGATTTTGTTCCCAGTGGAGGTCCGCTCCCCTGTGCCCCTTTCTGTGAGGAGTGCAGCCAGTCTGCACTCCCGAAATGTCTCCTTCCCATCCAGCGGTGAGGCTTTGCGGACGGTCTTTCTCAGTGCTGCCTCTGCAGAAGATGGGCGACCCACGGATTTGTTTCCTTGATGACTTCTCCTACATAACCAAGGCGAAAATGGAAAAATAAAAGCAGTGGATCCCATGGATACCAAATCCACCATCACTTGTAGGCTTGACTCCTGGAGCACCTTCCTGTGTCAGAAAATGTGAGCACCTGCCAAAACTGAGCTTTTGTGGCATTTTGCTTAATATTGGAGGATGCAAACCCTGCCCATGGCCTCCTCAGAGCTTGGGAAGTACATCCACCCTGAGTCAGCTAAAAACCGTCCAGCCTAAAGAAACCAGAAGAAAAAAGGCAGGGTTTGTTCACTGTATTGAAAAGAAAAGAAAAAAAAATCAAGAGCTTGAATTTGTTCACCTTGAATTCATTTTCATTTGTAAGTAGATGCATTTGCAAGAACCAAATTGGTTCTTTATATCTTTATAAAGCAAGCAGCCACATTAAATGACTGAAAACAAGGTTACAGAATAAATACTGCTCTACGTTTACAGTGCACTAGTACAGAAAATGAGCAAGTGTTTTGTTTAGTGTAGGTTTTGCTTTAACCAGAAAAAAGGACATTCCAGGGCTAAGGTGAAGAAAACCATAAATCAAATTGCCTGGTATTATGAAGAGGGGGAAGGGATGTATGGAAGGATCATAAATAGCAGAAAGTATCGATCAGTGGTGGTGAAATATCAGTGAACTCTGCAGAGCATTTTGAGTTACCTCCTTGTCTTTGATTAGGTTCAAACATCAAACTTAATCTGCAAACCTTTAAATGGGAATCAGACCCAAGAGTCCTGAAGACCTGATGTTTCAGAAAACAACCACTGAATTTGATCCAAATGTCAGAACCAAATTGCAGAGAAGGACTTCATATCGCTAGACTTGGAAATGAAATTAAAAATCAATGAATACTTTTTAGCCATTCTTTCTCCCCTTGAAGATTAATGAGTGGGTAAGAGGAATAGTAGCATCTGAAGAATTTGCTGTATTAAAACTCTATGTAGTCAAAATCTTTTTCTGTTCCATGTTTTTAAAAAATTATTTTACATATTATAAATATTTATTTAAATGTAAAAATAATAAAATTAGAGGGTTTTATACTTTCTACGTATGATCTTTTGCTTTCTGAAAGAAAAGGCTTTAGGCTGCTGTGTTTCTTTGGGGGGAAAGCATGGTTTTTTTTAAAAAAATACACAGAGGTTTCACCCTGTTTCTTACAGGACCAGCTCAGATATTCAGCGTGGTTTCAAGGACAGCCTCGTTTTAATGACAGCCTTCCTAATTCTTAAGTAAATGGAGTTTTCACTGGTTTCTTGGTCCACTTGGGAGGTGGGCACTGACACTCCGGATCAGCTGCTGGCGGCGACGGCTGCATTGTAATGCAGAACAAATGAGGGTTGGATACATGCCCTCCTCGCATTCAGCCGCCACTGCTGCCACTTACAATTACAAAGGACAAGAGCAGGAGACACTTCAGCAGCGGGGAAGCATGACCTGCGAGCCGCAGCTCATTTTGCACTGCACTTATTCAATACAGCACTGCCCTATAATTTCCTATAGCATTGTTATCTGTTAGCCGTTTACACAGTCACACCTTCATTATGTCCCTGGTTGCCAGCGCCGGCTGCTTGTCACATCTATTGATTGCACTGGGGCTGCAATTTGCATGCGTCACTCCTGAGTGTCCTCAGACAGACTGACACCTCTGCCAGGGACTGACGCCCCTGCCGGGGACTCGGACCCCATATAGGGACTGGTACCCCTTACAGGGACCGATACCCCTTATAGGGACCAGTGCCCCTTATAGGGACTGTTACTCCTGTCAAGGCCGGACACCTCTTGCGGCGTCTGACACCGCTGCTGGGCAGTGATGCCCCTTACAGGCACCGTCGCCCCTCAGAGGGGCTGGTACCCAGAGCAGGGACTGGTACCCAGAGCAGGGACTGGTACCCAGAGCAGGGACTGGTACCCAGAGCAGGGACTGGTACCCAGAGCAGGGACTGGTACCCAGAGCAGGGACTGGTACCCAGAGTAGGGACTGGTACCCAGAGCAGGGACTGGTACCCAGAGCAGGGACTGGTACCCAGAGCAGGGACTGCTGCCCCTGCCAGGCCTGACGCAGCTTTCAAATCTTAACAAATCTTTCTGTCAATTATTTGGCATTAATCTCCACAATTATTGGGTGGGTGTTTTAGTGCGGAGGCTCGAGGAAAGGCTGAGACACAGGGAACAGGAAGGGGAAATTGTATTAGATGAATGTCCATGTTGTCTGTATTGCACTAGGTTTTCTACTTCCCTGTGCTAACGAAAGAGAAACTATGGAAGTGTGGAAGTGTCTGCGCGAATCTGAGGGTGTCTCCCACAAGTGCAAGGTGGCATGTCGGCGATCACTGCTGGCGCAGGCAAGGAAGGTAACGTCCCACAGGGCAGGGTGTCCTGAACGTGGGATGCTGTGCTCTGAACACGTCTGTATATGTGCGAACCTGACTGAGATGCAGGTACTTTGTGGAACCAAAGAGACGTGGTACTTAATTTGGTTCGTGTTTAAGTCAGTAGTACCGGTCTGTTGTCTTTGGCTGGAAGAGGGACTGGATTTGATATCAGAAGCAGCTGAAGATCTCTGTCCAAAAACTGTTTAAGTGGGCGCACAAGCAGAGGACAACAAGGTGATCAGATGGGGCTCAGAGAAGCACTAATTGCCAGGTCCCAGGAGGAATATAAATAGCCTCTGGAAAGGTTTGGCGATTCATTTGCCCTTTCTCTCCTGCACCTTTGTGTTTCAGGGAGAGGTTTTGTGAGATTTTGTCTGCAGAAGGAAGGAATCCAAGCTATCTGAACCAACGATGGTAGCTCAGCTGGATAACAAAATCCTCACATTACCGCAGAGCAGGCAACTACGCAAACCTTTTCAAATCCTCTCCACAAGTAGAGTGCAGATAAAAGCAGGCAGCAAAATGTTTCTGAAATTATCTGTGATGGAGTAAAATCATGCATCATTTCATGAGGGATGCTGAATCAATGCTTATTACTAACAAGTAAGGTGTTTAAATCTTTCAATGCATATGGGAAGAAAAGAAAGGGAAGGAATTGTCTGAGATGAGCGCAATAAATTGTAACATGAATTTAAAATAAATCCATTATTATTATTTCAGATTGTAACGTATATATTCCTGATCATTCTTGATCCCTTCTTTCAGTTTATGACATAGGTTAACGTAATGATACATTCACTTCATTTGTGTTTTGTCTTCTCCTTTTCTCTTGCTGTCACACACAGCATTTTAAAGAAATGACACCAATGCGTATGAAAGCCACAGCTTGTAGAAAAACAGTCTAATCCCAGTAAAATGTTGGTAATTGAAAATTTTGTCTTTGTCTTCAGCGGGAGGAAAGTCAAGTAGCCAAGCTTAAAAACAAGAATCAGCATAGCTACTTTTGAAAATTAATTCTGAACAAAGCTGAGCATGCCTCAGTTTGGTGTTCATCATTTCAGAGTTTCACCATTAACTAATACGTAAAAATTCTCATTTCAAAAATCTTCAGTACCTACACTAATGTAAAGTATTATTATTTTATTTATTATTGCATCAAAGTAGATGATATTAAACTATCAGCTTCCTACATACAGCTCAGTCTGGAGTTGTTGTTTTGGTCGGACTTTTTTGGTGAAGTATTACACTTCTATTCCTAGTCAGAAGGTCATGAAAGTCATAATACAACATGGATACTTACCTTTCACTGTTCCTGCAATACAGAACAACACATTATCACTTTAAAAATTTACAGCTAAGTTCAAGGCCAAAGGAATCAAATAAGCCCATGCAAGCAGTGGAGCACAGGGGTTGGTGACAAGAGGTCATCCATATGTCAGTGGGTCTGTAAGTGTGGGCAACGGACACAGGGCAAGCTGCTCACACCTATTTTGAGACCCCACACAGATAATATTGCACACAGTTATCTGAATTTCGATAGCCACTAATATTTCTGTTTTTAAAAGGAGTCTGAAAACAGCGAACTCAAAAGTAAGGCATGATTGAAAAATGTTCTGTACCGTGTGTGGGCTTCTCAGACAACAGCAAAGGTCATCCTGATTCAAACCAGGCCACAATTCCAATGCCTCTGTGTGAGCGGAGACACTCAGGCAGATGACGAGAGAGAGAGGAAGAATCCTGCTAAAACCTCCTGAAGTCCTGACCGGCTCTGGATTGGGCTATCGGCATGAAACATGTCTTCCATCCAAATTGTCCTCTGAGCTCAAGGAAACTAGCTTTCCACCCTTCTATCTCAGCATGATTAAGGAGGCACCCTGCACAGCGAACACCACTCTAAATTATGATTTTTCAATATTTGTAGTTTTACCCAAAAGTTTTTATGTGAGTTGTTTAAATCCAGGAACAATGGTGAAGATAAAAGAGCAAGAAAGCTTTCTTGTGCTATTTCAGCATTTGCTGAAACTAATAATTCAGTGTCATATGTGATGATGTAGTGAGTCAGCAAACGTGAAATATCTCCAGGGAGCTCTTTGTTCTGCTATTTTTTTCCACCCAGTGCTTCTGCTTGTCAACAGAAAAACATAAAATAAATTTTCAGATTCTAAATAAAGCATCTTACATATGATCCTAATACTTCTTCTTGCTGGAGGAAAAAAAAAAAGAAAATTAAGAAAATTAAGTCAAGCACTGGTGTAGAATTTTCTTTAATTGTTTTCCCCTTTAATAAAGATGTAACAGGAATATTGAACATTTGAAGAGGATGTTTATTACACTGATTTTATAAATGGAAATGTATCTTTTATAACCCAGGATTGAGGAGGACGTTTTCTATTTTACACTGATGTCATTTCAAACTTCATCTCTTTTGTCCCTCTTTCATTTTTACACCAGATTTGGTTTCTAATAAAATCTAGGGAGAAGCAAGCCACAGCCATGGAATTTTACCTATTTTTAAGACAAGGTCTATTTTTACCAATTTTGTCTTGTTTTAGGATTCAAAGAAAAGCTGAGAAACCCCATGTTGCCCGAGATTCACTCAACATTCAGTTCACTTGTGGAAAAAGAGAAAGATGTTTCCAAAATAAACTTGGTGCTACCATGTGGAGGCCTGTCTTTCTCCAGTTGTGTGTCAAGGAGCACAGGGTGACAAGACTCTTCACTTAGGTTTTCATCTGATCTAAGTGTCAAAATTAGATGGGATGAATCCAGAATTAAGTCTCCAGTCTTGTGATTAAACAACAGATTTAACACTGTATTTCCACTGAATCTTTCTCTACCACTAAGCTTGGCAGAATTCACATCTGCCACTTTATTCAGAAACTGTCCAGGAGTAAAGAGAAGTTCATTATTTTAAAATAAATCATGTCAGTTTGGCTAAGGTTTTATTTGATACAGCACTTGTGTTTTAAGGCTTCAGTGGCTGCCTGTCATTGTCATCCTGATGTAAAACTGATCTTTACTTGTATGACAGATAGAAATTAATGCCTGAATATAGATTCACTGAGAAAAGCTAAGGGAAGAAGGTTTCGGAGAGAGGGCAGAGGCAAAAACCTCAAACTGAAGGACTCCATAGCTACTACTAATTAACACAGTAATTGGCAGAGCCACTGTCACTAGGGCATTGTTATGAAGTACAATGAGTTTACCTATTTCTTATATGAGGGGAGGGTTCAGGATTCACCACTGAGATGGACATGTTGGACTTCAACAGGTTTACCTGGGTTCTTAAAGTAATACTTTCAACTTCCCTCTCTTCGTTGAATTTGGACTGAGATTTTGGGCTGCTGAACCACCCAGAGATATCAGGTTGTTCTTCGGGACTTCTGGAGTAAGGGAGACATATTGACTAATGACTGTTGTCTCTGTGTCTCTTGATGCCTCCACTTCTCTTGATGCATGTTTTGGATCTGTCATCTGTCTTTGCTGCTGCTTGAGTTTCCCCAACTTGTCTGTGGACCCTAGGTGGGGTAAACATCATTCTCCTTCAGTGGCTCGGTTGTTGTAAAAGAACTATATGCAAACACCTCTAGGTATCTCTCTCTTCTGCAGACGGATTGTCCTGGTTTCAGCCAGGATAGAGCTGGTTTTCTTCACAGAAGCTAGTGTGAGACTGTGTTTTGGATTTGGGATGAGGAACTGTTGATACTGTGCTGATGTTTTGGGTTGCTGCTGAGCAGTCAAGGACAGTTCAGCTTCTTGTGCTGGCCTGCCAGCGAGCAGGCTGGGGGTGCACGGGGAGCTGGGAGGGGACACAGCCGGGACAGCTGACCCAGACTGGCCAAAGAGATATTCCCTACCATACGACGTCATGCCCAGTACATAAACTGGAGTTGGCCGGGGGGCAGAAATCGCTGCTCGGGGGACGGGTTGTCGATCACGGGGTGGTGAGCAATTTCTGTATTGGGCATCACTTGTTCTTGTACATTCCTTTGTTGGTATTATCATTGCTGTTTCCTTCTTTCTTTCTGCCCTATTAAACTGTGTTTATCTCAACCCACAAGGTTTTTTTCCTAATTCTCTCCCCCACCCTACTGTGGGAGGGGGAGTGAGCGAGCGGCTGCGTGGTGCTTAGTTGCCGGCTGGGGCTAAACCACGACACGGATGCTTTAGCATCTCTACTTTCCTGAAGCCTGCCTGAGATCAAGATTTGGATGTGAGAAAAGCCATTGTAATGCAGGAGAAGTAAAATAAGGGAAAATTGATGTAGGATGTAGAGGATAAACCTGTAATAGTATTGGCTGCATCGGATTATACATAGCCCTTATTCATGATAATTCAAGGAGTTTATTTTTTGATTCAGGAAGTGGGAAGTGTTACTCTTTTCTTAGTGATGCTGGTGGCTATTTATTTAGGTCTGTGATTGTAGTCATAGCTCCCTGAGATTTTCTTATTCACATTATAATATCATCTAGCCATCTCAAGCACAAGTTGGGGGTTCATATTTGTAGGAGCTTCACCTAGACACAAGCAAAAGACAGCATTTATCTTAATATTTTACTGACAAACCAATGTAACAAAAATTACAGGGAGAAATATGGCTTGCTGTCATTTTGTAGAACATAGATATTTAGGTGACTTACCTAAGGTCGTGCCCTTCAATGTCAGTTAAGGCTTGACTGTAGACCAAGGGTGTTCAAAACCTGCACTAATTCCATGATAATATTCTAGTATAACAGGGACATCTACAAGAGGAGTTTTCAGCCAAGTGATGCTCGTCTACATTTAGCAACATGTCATAATTTAGAACCATCCTAGCATGAAATGGAAAGGGACCCACCAGATGCTGAGTGTGGCGATCAGAAGAAACGCTAGCCAGAACTTCATGCTAGATTTAAACTGTTCTACATCAATTATCTATCATATAGGAAATAAAATGCACAAAATTGTTTAATAGTACTATCTAACCTTTATATTATTTCTTTTCCTCTACTGGCAATACGTATCCTCCCTGTTTATGACTTCTGAATGGCCATACTGTGCAACACAGACAACCTTCCCCAGGCAAATCTTTGTATCAGATGGTTTATTAGAAGGAAGTACAGGGACAAATATTGGTTATTATATTCATTACAGAGTTTATAGATTAGTTCATTCAAAAAATATAGATTATTTTCTTTATTTTCTGAATGGCCTCACTCTGACTGCCTGTTGTAGGGTGCTTAGTATAGGCTGTACAGCCTTACATGTCTTAGAAAGTTGTGGTTGACTGTTACTGCTGGACAAGGGTTGGAAAGCATATGTAAATACAGAGGTGTTCCTTTATTTTCATGCACCTTTTTGCATTTACATCCTGAAATGTTGCTTTTGGCTTTGCAGTGATTATATGCCATCTAAATCAGAACGCCTTTTGAAAAATACGTTTAAAAATAAGGTGACAGAATATTGCAGTGAAGCACCTTTTGTAAAGTAATAGGATATCATTGAAACCTGATGAATCTGCTAGAGGTTAATGCATTTTAATACACTTCTCTTATACTGACTATTATTATACCTTAGTCTCAGCCACTGTCACTAACAAGGTCAGTGACTGGTGCTGGAGGTCTAAAGGAAAAGGCTGTAATGCTAAACATATGTATGTCTGCAAACGTAAACTTTAGTCAAATTATATTTCTGTAATAACTTCTTTAAACTCTAACACATCGCATTACTGAAATAATGTGTACAATAACTATGCTGTAGTATTTTTCAGTACTGCCTTATTTCTCTACAATGCAGTTACTGCATGATTACTCTATAAAACATTTTTAGTGTCCCAGAGAAGATGGTTAAGGTTTCTCATGACATAGGCTAGCAGCATTCATTTTAGAAGATGGTAGAGTCTTTAAACAAAAACTTTACAAGTCTTTGTAAACCACATGGCTCCTCGGGGGAGAATTTATTCGTTTAATTTTTGGAAGATTTCCAAACTGAAAAGATTAGGGTGAAAAGTATATTGTATGCAAACAGCCCCTGGTCATTTTAGCTTTCCTTAATCCCCTGCAGTAAGTATATGCGTCTATATTTTACTGATGAAAAAGCTGTCGGCACAGAGAAATTAAGGTCTTCATTTTTAAGTCAGGCCACTGTTTTGGACAATTCTCTTCTCACGTGCCAGATTTCCCGGCCTGAGGCAACTGCGTGACAAGGGTGATGCTGTGGTTTGATCCCGTGTGAATTCCTTGCAGCCACGTTCCCAAAGAGGTGGGCTGAGGACCCACCGGTGACACTGCACCCTTGCCCCTCCGAGAGCTGCCCAGGTGCCCCGCTCCGCTGCCCGTGGGTGCTGCCGGAGCCAGGCAGCGCCGGTCTGTGCCGCTGCCCTCGGTCGGTGCTGGGATGCGCACCGGGCGACCGGGGCTGCAGCTCCTTGCTCTGCACGGCCGCGCAGAGCTTTCCCCCAGCAGATTCATTGTTTTAAGTGGTTTATTCAAAGGATGAAAAGGGACAGAAATGATGTCTCGGTGTTTTGATATCAGAGAATGGATGTTTAATAACAAAAAAATACTAATAATTAGCTGTTGTAACTTGATGCATTTTCAAGTTCTTAAGGAAAGAGTGTGTTTGATTACCTTTCAGCCTACTGGGATCCTGGGGCTCCAAAAGAAACCTTTTCAGTGGAAGCCTTACAGAAGGTCTGTGAAGAAGGTCTGTGAACAAGTTAATCCCATATGAACAAAGCAACTGTGACCAGTCTGGACCAGGACTGAAACATCTGAAGGCAGAATAAGGTTTTGGATATGCCTGCTTTAGGGACACTTTTATTCCACGTTTTGGTTTAGTTTATTACAAACACAGGACACATTAAAACCAAAACTGTTTCTGGAGATGAGCTGTACCTCTACTCCCCTCAAGAGTCAGAGCTGCTGAGTTGTTTTAAGATGCCCATACAAACATCTTTCAGAAAGTTTTGCTTCATCCCCAGTCACTGCTGGTGATTTGTGTGGCATACACAGACTTACTAATTACAAGGATTTGCAGTCTTTGGCATCGAGGTATTTCCCCCACTAAAGAGACTATTGTCTGAGCAGCTTCGAAATGTTTACCTCATGCTCATCGGGGAGTTGGACGTCGCTTATTGCTGGCATGTTGCACAGCAAACCCCTGTGAGAGTAGAGATGGGGCCTGGAAGAGATGAGAGGAAGAGGGGAGCTTCTCCTGCAGGAGATGAAACTCGGCTGCTGTGGCTCCCCCATAGCAGAGAGTATTGCATCCCAAATTCCTTTGGATCTGTTGCAGCTTAATGAAGGGGCAAAACCCTTTCAGCATTGCCTTAACCTCCTGCTCTCCAACACCACAGTGTTACCCAGCCTGAGCTACTTCATGCGCAAGAATACGCAGAGCAGACAGGAGGACCTGTCTGCACTAAGGCATTTTTCTGGCAAACTTGATACACTGAATATGGATCCGTACCCTCATTGCTTCATCACCACCCTGTGATGTTTGGCCCCAAAGCTAAAGTAGCTTTTGCTGCAAATAGCCACACTGACAGCTCCTTGTAAGTAGGGCAAGAGTGGATTAGTGCAGGCATTTTGCGGCAGAAGGCTCTGGAGTCTCACCTGCGCAGCCACACGATCGCATTCATGTCCTGCTTTAATGCCCTTGAGCACCTTTTATCTTCCAAATTCTAAGGGCCTTATTTTTTTCTCTACCTATGCAGGCAGGAGGGAGCAAAAGCAAGCAGAAATGAGGTGGGGAGGGTGGGAGAAAAATAGAGGGTGGCTACCACATCCCTTTCCCCTCTCAGGAGCCTATAGAGCATGTCTGCTCCCAAGCAGCAAATTTCAAAGGTCTCTACCATGGCCTGCCGATCTCAGTATCCACAGCTCTTAGGGAAGGGATGGCACAGCTGGAAACTAGGGAATATTGCAGCTAGACAGGCTTTCCTTCAAGGGTTTGTGCATATTCTGGGAAGTGCGGAGTCTGGAGCGTGCTTCTCCCACTTGCTGTGCCGCTCAGCAGGACCCTTTTGGTCTCGGAGGAGCACCTCCTGCGAATGCTGCCGCACTCTCATGGAGCGTCCCTGGTATGTCTTAGATGCTCAAACCCATTTATAGAAATTTGCCTTTCTGTAAGTTATATGTAGCTTTTCTTTCAAATTGGTTTCACCTAAAATTTTTGAAATGTGTCAATGAAAACCAAATTACATCGAGTTTCAAAAAAAACAGAGGGATAAAGAAAAAATGGATTTGATATTTATTCTACTTCATCTAAATATGTTTATACAACAAAAGTGCTGGATACCTATAATACTCATGGGCTTCGTGTTCAGACATGGATAACTTTTCCAAAGATGCCTTCCTGAAGTTGCTTATGTGAAGTAGACGTTTCTGAAATAAGGTTAGGCTGCTTTTTTTCTTCAGCCATTTTAATTTTTCTCCATTTCTGTTGGTTACTAACTGTACACTATTTTGCTTAGGTATGGAAATTCAAAAGGTAATGTGTAATTCAGGCATGCAACCTAGCATCCAGTTTCACACTCTCTTTCTCCATCATACCCTCATAGTCACCATCAGTCTTCCAGTTAATAAACTGTTTGGATTGCCCTTCAGCTCTCCTCTTTTGAGATAATCTGAGTGAAGTGAATTTTCACAAATCCTGCAAAGCTTGGACTCCTTCTCTGGGTATCTCCAATGCTGAGACCTGTCTATCTCACAGGAACAGGAATATAGGTTTCGATGTACTGGCTGGGATCAGCGGTTGCGATCGGTCACAAGAGGAGTCACAGCTCCCCAGGCAGCATAGGGAAGAGCCTTTCACATCAGGAATCACACCTTAAATCCTCTTACCTGTCTGATTCACCTAGGCCTGAGTAGGTGGCTGTGCATTGGTGTGATGTGCATTTCTTCACAGGCTGTAAGTCAAGGTATGTGAAGTTATTCCCTTTAGAACAGTCTGAAATGCTTCAGCCTGAAGGTAATAAACATAACAGCCTCCACAGCCAGGCCCACGGAGATGGGAAAAGTCCTAAGATGCTTTATTCAACAAAAAGGAGCATGAAACACCACTAATGATCACTACTGGGGCATTCGGGAGCAGCCATAATTTCTGTGGGATGATGAGACTATCAAGGTCATTGGCCATTAGCAGATGTAAGGACATAACTGAAAGAGAGCTGCTGTTATTTTATAATTTAGCTTTTTTCCCATCTCATTGATACTGGTTTTGTATTTCCTAGATTGAGTTTATGTCACTTTACCATAGTGCTTGAAATCACATACATGTTTGCCTGGGAAGAGAGGCAAACCCAGTTGCATGGGACTGGTAAGCTTGCATTTAAGTTAAAAAATGGGTGTTGAGAGAGGGGATATTGCTGGGTGGAGAACCTGACTCCTTCCACTGTGGAGAGGAATAAGCACAGCACATTTAAGGAATCCTGTTGACTTTGTAGCTGGATGGTATAAAACATGACTGCCCTTCACCATTCCTTGTGGCCAAGGGGAGACCTTCCACCAGCATGACTTAAGCTGTCTTCATGCCTCCACCTACCTTGAAAGCAGCCTAGGCGGGAGCTGTTCTACCAGCACAGCTCTGCTGTTGCTCATGTTGGCTTGCTGATACTTTCTCATAACTGTGTCTAGAACTGAAAGCAGTTCATGAATTTGTTAGCACCAAATGATAATTTCTGACAATTGGTGGCTTTTCAGGTTCACTTGGTAGCATGACTTCTCTAGGGACTGGCAATGCCACCGAGACAGTCCATCTTCTCACAGTTCAGATTTCATGTTCCAGCCCTTTTGTGGGGCATAATAAAATAATAAAATGCTATCAGAAAGAAAGTCTTCAGAAAGTTCAAAGAATCTGTTGAGCTTGAAGCCACTCCTAAAAATGTGTGACTGTAGTGGGATGCTCATTTTCTTTCTAATTGGGTCTTGATTCTCTTTTAGATCCCTAATGGATAGAGCACAGATTAGTAGTGAAGCATAGAATACCCTTTTCTAAATCTGGCTTCTAAATTGAGTGACTTAAATTCCAGACCGGTCAGAAATTTGATGTGCATTTGAATGCGCAGTTGTGTTTTGCAGTAGCATTACTACTTCACATCCAACTATAAGTTTTTGCCACGTTAATAGATGAGGGCCAGCTGTGGTCAGGACAACAGAAACCAGAAGGAAAAGGGGAGAAAGTTTAAAGGCTGAAGGCTGAAGCTAAAACCAAAAAAATAGTGATCACCTATCTGTTTTCCTGCAGACGTGTTTTTCTCCTTGAAGTGTTTTAAAGAGATGTTTACTTAAGCTGTGTAGCAATTCAAAAGTTTGACCCTCTTGGGTGATGTGTATGTTGTGAGAAAAAACAGCCAGTAAACTGTAAAAGCTGGGCAAAGAAAAACCTACTTTCACATGGGGCTTCCTGAATGATATCTGACATTCAAGCAATGCAGGTCTAAATTCACAGGCTTTCTTTACCTTAGCTGGGGGGGGGGGAACAACAGTTTCCCCCTGTGCTTTGTGCTGTGCCACATAGCTAAAAGTGAGGGTACATCGGGCCTCCTTACCATATGCATCCTGCTCCGTGGAGGATGAGACGCAAGAGGTGGCATCATCTTCGCATGCCTGTGTTATCCAAATCCTGGTTTAATGAGCACTTCTAGAGACTTTTATGGAAATATTTTGGTTTATTTAATATGAAAATCTGTGTAACGAGTAGCTCTGCCGTATCCAAAAATGGCAGAGGTCTAAAACAGCCAAACACAGAAGGTTTCGAATAGCTGGGAGAGTTGCAGTGGAAGTGCTTAGCAGCAGGAGCTGGGTAACCTACATTCCAACAAGAGGAAGTTTTAGATTAAAGGAGTTCTGATAAACAGCGTTTTATTGTGCTCCTCCAGCCGACTACAAATGCAGTAGGCACTAATGATGACATTAATTATTTAGCATAATTTTTTTCTTGATATCCCTCCATTTTCCATTCACTGCCTAGGTTTCCAGATCCGTATTTTTAAGTTAGATAACTAAGGACTATAGAGCACAGAAGCAGTAGGTCCCTTGTAACTTAAATCAGTATCTTATCTGTTGCATACCCTGGCTTTTTGTAATGAACGTGTAATGCTTTGTAGTCAAGCTTTTCAGAGGAATGCTGTTGTCATCTTTCCTCTCTGTAAAAGCCCCTCTGCTCCCGACACTTTAATTGCACAGTTGCCTAAATGAGGCACTGCAGAGTGTTAATGTATGAGTCTGAGCGACAACACACTCCTCTCTTCGCAGAGCTTTTGCCCTTGATCGTGAATTTAGCAGAGCACGTACCTTAAAAATAACTGGAGATTCAAGGGGAATCGCTACACTTAGCCTCTTGCATAAGGTTTGTTGATACAGGGATCTTTCAACAGTAACTCATATCCTTTCCCTGGGAATAATAAGCATTGCAATTAGTGAACTAGTTAGTAAGTGGTTAGGGAGCATAGCAGCGGCATTTCTGTATTTCTGGAAGCAGAGTGTTCAGTGTCCACATGGTTTCAAGCGGAAAAAAAAAAAAACAAAAACCACAAACCCAGAAAGAAAAGGCTTGAAATCCAGCCTGCAGCCTCCCCTCTTGCAAGCTGCCCCTCCGGCTTCTCCCAGACGAGGCGGCAGGATGTTTTTATTCCCTCCGGGGCCATTCTCCCTCGCTGTCTCCCGGGGGCCGGGCACAGCCGGCAGCCCCCGGGGAGCGGAGTTTGGGGGCGAGGGCTGGCGGAGCTGATGTCAGAGGAGGGCGGCGGGAGCGATTGGGCTGCGGGAGACTTTGCAGCAGCAAATCCGTCCCCCGCGCCCCCCCACCCCCGCACCATTGGCTTCAAAGCGGCCGGTGCCCGGCAACTCGCAGAGGTGCAAAAAGTGGGCGCGGGGCCGGCGGAGCCGCCGCGGCCGCCCCCGGGCATCGCCCCGGCCGGGCTCGGCTCGTCGGGGCGGAGGCGCGACCCCTCGCCGCGGGGCTGGGCAGCGGCGAGCAGCCGGCCCGACCCACCGCGCTATAAAAGCCGCCTCCAGAAAGAGGAGAAACTCCGCGGGAGGAAAACATCTCGGCGCGGTGCTGTTGCGCTGAGGTACAGGCATGACATCCGTCCTGGGCAGCAGCAGGGCGTCGGGAGGGCCGAGCGGGCAGCTGAAATGCAAGTCCAAGAGGAGGAGGAGGAGGAGATCAAAGAGGAAAGGTAAGAGAAATTTACCTTTTTTTTCCCTCCTCCCCTCCCTCTGTCCCTGTCTCCCGCATACACGCCCCAGCAGACACATCTGCTGCTCCTGGGTTTATTGTCTGCTCATGGCGCTCGCCGGCACCGGCCCTACCGCTGCCCCGACGGCCGGTGCGGGGCGGGCGGTGCCGTCCCCGCCGCGCCGACCCGCCACCAGCGGGGTCCGGCCGGGAACCGGGGCGGCCGCCGCTCTCCCCCGCCGACGGGCAGTGTTTGCTCTCCTCCTCGCTTTATTTTGGGCTGAGACTGAACCCCGCGGGGGTGCCGGCGGGCGGGGGCTTCGGCGGGCCCCGTCCGAGGTAGCGCGGTTGCAGCGGAGCTGTCCGGGGGCTCCGCCGGCCCCGGCGCTGCCCCTCCCGCCTAACCCCAAAGTGCCGCCGCCTGACCCCAAAGCGGCGCCCGCCCCGCGGGGCAGAGCGCGGCGCGGAGCCTCCCGGGGCAGCCGGTTGAGCCCTCCAAACTGCCTTTTCTTTTATTTTTTTTTTAGATAAGGCCCACCGAGTTTTGCTATTTCGGTGCTGTTCCTCTTCCCTAAGCAAACCTTTGTTAGGAAGGCGCTAATTGCCGTAAGCATGAGAAGTGAGGCTACAGGATGTCACTGCGAACAGGGACTATGCCCTAGATAAAAGCTCTTCGCAGGGCTGTCCTGTTTTCTCCTGTAGAGGGGATGACACACTACTGCCTGATTTTTGATGTTTTGCCCGAAAAAGCCGAAGTTAACAGACTGTGAACACTTCAAAGTAAAATGAAGGGATACGCGAAGCAGAGTGCCCGAGACGCCCAGCTGCAGCGTTTTTAATTGCGGAGATGCCAAGTCCAAGCGTTTATCTAAGCAGCACATATCATCTCACCTGTAATTGTCATCATTATGTGGGACTAACACAAATTTTAGTCAGCTAGCTCGTCAATTCAAGCTGGTGCTTTGGGTACCTTGTGGCTTCTTCTGATTCTAGAAACCCTAATTTGGAGGCGCCGTTAGATAAGTGTCTTTTAATTATTATGCTAAATCCAGTAAGAACGGTATTGGATAACTTTTTAGAAAGGTGGTAGGGCAGGTTTTGTATAATAACTACTAAAACCTGGGCAAATGCTAAATGCTAGACTGTATCATTCTGTTGTCACTATTTTAACTTTCATGTCTGAACTGTCTATATTCAGACTCATAGTAACAAATAGTGACCTGCACACAAGTAAAAACAACCGACATGCAGGTGTATCAGTACCTCGAGTAGGTGTGTAACCTTGACTTGGTACTCCAGATCTGTAGCATGCTGTAACACATGGGGACAAAGTCTGTGTTTTATGCTCCATTATAGAATAAATTTTAAAATACTAAGCAAAGGGAAAACTCCCCTACTCAGTCTCTTTCAACCTGCTTGTACTCAAGTTGTGCTCTGGAGACTTCTTTATGCTGTGTTTGTTCTAACAAAACTACTTTTCTAGGGAGTTACAAACTTAGCGTAGCCTTAGCTACCCTGTGCTTGGCCAGGAGAAAAGAGTAATCCGTTAATCTATGCCATGGAGGAAAGGTGCTTTGTTATAAAGGTAAATTATAAGTGTTAATTTTCTTTCTAAGAGGCAGACAAAAGTGAAGGTCCTTCAGTAAGTCTATTCTGATGCTTCCTTTGTTGCTCTGTTTTGCCAAAATAAGATGGAAGTTGAACATCTTTAAAAAACCACAAACTTGCTAAACAATAACTTGGTAGATGGCAGCTATTCGCAGAACATGCAGCTGGAGGTTGATGGCATTCTAGAAAGTGCTTGACTGACCAATATCAATAAGAATATGAACTTGAAGAGTTCAGGTTTTTTATTCCTCCAAATGTGTGATTGTAATCACTTTCCAAATAATGGAATTGGTTAGTGTACTAATTATAGGGAGCGATGCTTGTGTTCCTATGATTTTGATTTTCTTTTCTATATAATCACAGTATGTATGCATAAAAATACACATTCCTGTAAATTTATGCTGGCAAAAAATGCCTGTAACTTCAGGCACACCCAGTATAAAACCTGTTGGATTTTACTACTCTGCTAGTTTATTTACTTACCATATATTTCTGTGGGTTTTTTTGATGGTATTTAGTACAAAGATGTTGTTTAACAAACTGTCTATCCTGGAGACTAGTCAAGAAAATGTATATTAGGCTTATAAATGACTACGTTTTATGAGAATTCATATGGGCTCCACTATTTTGCAGGTTTGATCTATTTAATAGATTGTGAAAAATCTTTTTCGAGACTTACACCAAAGACACTCGCCTTTAACTATTCTCCAGCACATATTTTGTTTTTTAAAGCAGGAATACTTTTAGTAGATGATTTAAAGCATGTAACTATGCACGTATGTTTACACATACACAGACACAGATAGCTATGGACACGTGTAGACAAAAGAAATTCACTCTAGTCTTAAATTTAAACTGAGTATTAATCAGAGTAAGGAAATGAAATTATCTGTCACATCCCTACTCCTTATAGAGATGGACTCAACAAATTATTTATACAATTTAATATATTTTATTACATATGATCTGTGCTTAAAACCAGGTTGAGACTTAGCCTGATAGAATATCTAGGAATGTGTAGCAGTGGAAGCAAATATTGTTCTTTATTTAATAGCATTGTTTTTCCCCTTCTGATTTACTTTCCATGTTTTCAGTCATATTTTTGTCCTGGTTAGTGTGAATTATAAGTTAATGTGTCTGGGTATAGCACGTTGCTCCATTTCTTTTATACCTGGATGCTCTGTTTTGTGAGTTTCCTGGGGGCAGAAAGCAGGTTCAAGCAAGGAAAGCAAATAACATTCTCTGAATAGCTAAATTTCCCTGTGTATTTAGACTAAAATCCAGTAAAACACACGTGCCGCAAGAGACAGAATTTCCGTATATGCAAATCAAGCACTGAAAAGTGTAGGAGACACTGAGTGTGATTACAGTGTACAATGACATCGTCCAATAATGAATTTGCATGCATCTTATTTTTATGCTTATGAAATCCAGCTTTCATTATAAAGATCCTACCTTGAAGACTTAACATTAAATATCCATGCAATGAATATCACATCGCAAGCATGTTTTTGCATAGTGATTCCATTCAGTTTTACACTACACACAGAAAGTGTGTTAAAGCTGAAATGTGGATATTCATAGCCATTCGTTAGATTAGTATAGGTAGGAATATTTTCATTGTCATTTAGAAAATAAGTATGTTAATTCCCGGTGGGAAGTAAATATCTTAATTTATCAAAGACCTAATGAAAAACAAATACAGATGCTTACCAAATTATCTGCATACTAATTCCATATAAAAGCAGCAATAGGTATTTCGTATTTCTCTCTCTGTTTTGTTGGTTTTATCTGTGTGTATAAAAATACCAAAGGCCAGAAAACTTTGCCTACTGATTTAGATAAATCCATTTTAAACTAATTTTTAGGGTTTTATAGGAAGTTGCTGGATTTGTGGGTTCTTGTGTTTTCTCCAGGGCTCTGGAATACGGCAGAGTACTGGCAGAATTCAGCTCAGCGGCCTCAGCACAGTTTGTGCAGATTTCATAGCCTGTGGTATAGATTTTGAAAAGAAGGCTTGTTTTCTGAGATAAATGATTAAAAGTAGACCAAACCAAAGCAGAGTTGCCATTTACTAAATACTAAAAAGGCCACACTTCAGCAGCCTCCAGCAACTTCTTGGAGATCAACATTCAGAAAGTAAGTATGAAATGGGTGATTGGAGATATCCCACTTCTGAGTTATTTTCCAGTAAAAGACAACAAGTAATCCACCCTATTTGTAATTCTGTGTTATAGAGCTAGCGATTAAAGTTAATTACTGGAAACAGGAGGGAATCGGGTATCCCTGATGTGGTAGAAAGCCATGGCCAAGGCTGTTGCTGATACAACGGGGCACGAAATAAAAGTTGACAGAATAAACTAAACAAGGGCAGCAAGCGGGTGAGAGAGGCAAAATGATTGTGAAATGAAATTCCATGAAAAATTAATGAAATAGAAAGATTGTGCTGAGGACGGAGGGAGGAAACCAGCTTGGTTCTTCATCATCCTGCAATGCCAAAGTAATAAATGAGCATGTTTCATCTTGGCAAGGTTCAGGGACACAACTCCTTCCCCACAACAGGATTGCGTCGTGCTTCAAGATGTGTTCCGCTTATCTCGTCCCCTGACAGCTCGAGAGGAAGGGACTGGATTTGGTGATAAAATTAAATTGATTAAACCTTTATCCATCATCTAATTTGGAACCTTTCTTTTTTCTTTTCTTTTTTACTATTACCTCCAATTTCTAGTGATCCGTGTAATGACAGCAATTTGAGATAGCATCAAGGACATTAGCTACGATGACTGAACTTAAATTTAGAATAAAAATATGGGATTCATGAGTCCATATCTAAATAGCAGATGATTAGGTTACAGCAGAGTTGGTTATATCTTCCTAGCAACAGCACGTGTGAGGACAATAAAATGGTGCATTTTACTTTGAGAGAACAAAACATTTCAACTTCATCTCAAAGTATTAATTATGTTAGTAGAAAAAGCACTCATAATTACTGACCATATCTTACATGTGCAATGGCATATATAGCCATTTTTACCTCTTTGAACACAGAAATTGTCAGACGTTTTGCGTTCTTCAGTGGCGTTGCGGAGGCATATATAGCTAGTGGCGTAGTATCATACTGTTAGAAATTGCTTCATATTGCTTAAGGTTTTGTAGCTTCTCCTTGGTGATTTGGGTAGGGAAATTGTCCCATAAGGCGAGAGGTTTGCTTACAAATTCCAGTTTAGGTGGTATTGATGGAGTTTATAAAATACTTAACGGCAGCCCTTTCTGAACAGATACCCTACAAATGGAAAACGTTGCACTAAAAATTAAAGGTCAGATGAAATTGCCTTGTGAAATATTAAAGCCACTAAAGGTCTGTGCAAACTGTTTTCTTAGGTTCCTTTAATACTCTTTAGGTTAGCAAGTCACATTAAAAAAGCGAACAGTCGAATATCTGTCTGATCTCTGTTAATTCTACTACTTTTGAATTACTGCTGTCCAATATTGTATAGGTTTTACAAGTAGTAATGAACCTGAATTGATCCCTGTTTATAGCTAACTATCTCTACAACCTTTCAGGCACTTTACCATTTTTTCCATGTAAACTATTAGTTATCCAGACAAAAAAAGCTGATATGCATCAGTAGATAGATCATTCTCAAGGCATCTGTGATGAACCTGACATTTTCTGCATAAAACAGCTCGTTTTGCCTGCAAATTATGTAATTTCCAATAGTAAAATGAAGTGCTTACCTTCCTGCTCTAGCTGACCTTTGTTCCCCGCTTTATGAATTTGAAACGAAGCAGCCAGCCCAGAGGACTTTTTAACAGCACATTGTGATATATACGGTATTAAAAAGACCGCTTTGTTAACTGGCGGAAGCAGCTTGTCAACCCATACTAACAGGCAACTCTCCCCGAGTCATAAAATAACCAATTTTAATGCTTTAACAGAAAGCGTTAAATAAATGGTGTTATCGTTGTCGTTCAGTCAGTCTAGAATTTCTTGCTTCTTATAACGGGTTTGAAATGTGAAGACATATTTTTGGGACCCTGAATTAACAATTCCCGCTCCGGACTAAGGACTGGGCATCGGTGTGGATGGTTTAATGAAAATCTCAGCTAAGTAAAGCGTGATAACAAGGGAAACACAGAGCAAGGCAGAGTGCGTGAAAAGCAGGATGGCTAATATTGAAGCTATTACAGTGCCATTAATGAATGAAAGGTGTATTTTCACGGAGTATATTCAGTTCCATTGTGGCTGTTCTAGCTCCAAAATATGTACTAGAAATGGTGAGGATTCAGAGACATATGGAAAAGGGATTGGAGATGTGTAAAATTTCAGTAGAAGAAATTTGGTAAGATTTGTATTGTTTACTTTGGTGATAAACTTAAGAAAGAATACAATAAAATCAATATAAAGAAGGAAAGATTATAAAGAAGGTAAACAGGCTACTCTGATTTATTCCTGATTTTTTATTTACAAAGACAGAGGCCTTTAAGGAAGCAGAATTTCAGCATGTTTAATAGGAGTGGAAGGACTTTTTCTGTTGCAACAGTACGTAGCTGGCCTGGGGAATTCATTCATTCAAGGTATGGAAAAACAAAACTTAGACGTGTAGGGAGTTGAAGAATTTGATGAGCTCGGCTGAGACTAACGCTGCAAAGTTTGCTGCTCACTTTAGTGAATGTAGGCTTGGCTTTAGGTAGGATACATTAAGAAGGATTTGGTTTTTTTAATATGAGATATGAATCCTCTTTTTCAGGAAATTGTCTGACTCCTGATTTCCTTGGATTACATGGAAAGGTGATTTGTAGGCGGGTTAATCGCTCTTGTTCACGGTGGGGCTCTTTGCACTCTCCTCTCTTCCCGCAGCTGAAGCTGTGGTGCGGCGGTTCAGGAGGTGCCTTTCTGCCCGGCTTGGCGGCGGTGGCCATGCGCGTCCCTCCGCCCGTGCGCCTCCCAAAACCCAGAGCAGAGCTGAGAAAGGCAGGCGCGTTTCCTTGGAATATTCCCGACAGCTTTTTTGAGTCGCCTTCCTCTCTGTTTTTACTCAACGCCCTGCATGACGTACGTAAAAATAGACCAAAATTGAGACCGATTCCCAATCTCTTACTGTGATGCTGTAGTGAGGTTAGGAGAATAAGAAAGCTAATACACATCCCCCTTTCTTACTCCCTCGGAAAAAGAAACAAAAAGGTCAGATAACGGGGTGAAAATGGACTTTGTAAACACGTGATGATTTGTTAAGCAGAAGAAAGCACAGTTACTGGCGTGGCTGCTAGCGCGTCGTCATCAGATGAACGTTGCATAGTAGGGGATTACCCCTGCGAGCCGTGGCTTCGTGAAAGTGTTCCTGCTGGGTTAGGGTCTGGTCCCAGCTATTGCATCTGACTCTGGAGCTGTGCCACTTGAGAGTGCCCTTTCTGACACCTCCGGTATGTGCTGGTGGCGTTTCATTTGTGGTTCGGGACTGAGGAGTGAGCAAGAAGTAGATCTCAGCAGTATACTTCATGATAAAGTGTGATACCATTTCCCCCATTTTTACATCACCTTTGTTCCTTATAAGAGAAATGGTGCTTAAAACTCTTCGCAGAGTCACCTTTCTCTAACTGCTAATGAAACATCAGCATGAAGAAGCAAAGCTGCTGGGAAGTGTGGGAAGAAAGTAGAGTTTGACGGGTATTTTATCTCCCAGCTCCATAGAAAGAGATTGACACACAACAAATTTTATGCAGTTGCCCACTTCTTGCCACTTCTCGGAGACTGTGAAATGGCTATTTATTCCTTAAATAGTGGGGTTTAACAAATGTAAAATGATGGCTATCAAGCCAACTGTAATAATGTATTACCTTTGTATAAGGCCTGATGCTGCTGCCCTATTCAACGGTAAAACTGAAATCAAAACTTCTCAGCATGAGTCAGGCTGGCAGAACTGTGCTGCTATATACATGCTTGTTGTGCCTAAATATATGTACATATATACATTTTTGTATGAAAGACACACTTTTCCTTCAGCTGTCTAGTTGTATGAAATGAATGACTATAATAAACTCCAATTTATATTAGACAAAGGGTCTTAAAGCCTGTAGAGTAAAAAAAAAAAATTACATTAGGGATTAGTTTTTATATTACATTAAAGGATCTTGTTTAGAGATGTAAAAATAAAATACATTTTTATCATTTGTATATTTATGCATATCCATCCACGCTGTATGAACTTGTCATTTTAAAATACATATAAACATTCTCATTGCGTTTGTGTATGATCTTCCTCTATGTAATACTAATAGTCTTACAGACGAATCGCAAAGGCACACCTGCACAAGGATTATAAGGTTTTTCTAGACTGGGAAATAAATAAATGAAAGAAACTTGTTATAAGACAGATTTTTCAGGCTATTTCTATACTCTATTTTTGTTTTCTAAGTAATTCAGAATAGCAAAGACAGATGCTTATGCAGGAGCCTGTAATACTCATGTCAGGAAACCCCGAACCTTTACCAAAAGGTGGATTTGGTCTTAAATTTCTTTGTGTGCTGATCTTTCTCCAGCTGAATCTTACGGAAGAACTGACATGACTGGGAGCAGAAGCCAACCCTGAGCTCGTGCTCCGTTTTACATCCGTGCCAGCAGCCCTGCCACCAACCGCCGGGCAAAATGCCTCTGGATCCTTGAACAAGATTTAACTGAAATTAACTTTCGTTAGCTGATGTCCCGCCCTCATGCCAGTCATGAGGTGTTATTTGCGTGTCCATATCAACGGTGATTTTGGGAGGCGAGGGGCAGAGCCGCAGTGGTCTGTGGTGCCTCCATTGTTGAGCAGCGCAGACAGTAATTAAATTGGAGCTCAGCTCTGGCTGCTCGTGGGTTTAGGAGTTTAAAAGCAAGAGCACAAGAAGGGAACGTTCTCTGGTATCACTGACCTCCTGCAGCAGGTCTCCTCCAGCTGCAGCTGCTGCAAAGATTATTGATTGATCTGTGTTTATCACTTACTTATGCTAAAGCGTCTGATGTGTGTCTGCAAAGTCTGTTGTTTCTAAAATCAAGGTACTTGAATCGTTTTCAATTCGTGTTTATAGTGACCAGTTTTTACAGCGGTATGACAGAGGTTTGCTTTACCTGGTGCTGTGCCCACAAGGAGCACATTTTGTGCCTTCAGCTGAAATCCGTGAGCACAAGTCATTCGCTTTTTTTTTTTTTTTAAAGAAAAAAGTTTCACTGTGCGAATCCTTTCAATTTCATACACGGGAAGAAGAGGGAATATAGAGTATTCAAGCACAAATGTGAAGCATTTCAGTTCTGCCAGAACAAGTCAAAAGCTAGTCTTTCTAGGTTAACTTGCACCCTGCCAGTAATACTTTCTAAATGAGACTTTAGCTCTGCATTCATTTTGTTAAAAAATCATGAAGAATTTTGGAATCTTTGCACATTACAGGACAAGGTGTAAACTGTAAGGTTAAAACAGGCAGTAAGATGCTAACAGTACCAATTACCAGAAGATTGTTGTTATGTGTAAAAAAAAAAAAAAAAAAAAAGTGGGGAATTAAAAAATGTACTCTGGTTTTGATTAGTCAGAAATTACGTCGCCCTTTGCAGTTTAGAAACGTGGTTTGTAATAGAAGTAGTTTAACAGAACACTGCTCTATAGATTGGTTAGCACAGGCACATTTTTAAGCAGGTGATATGTTCTGCTTTAATGGGGTAAGAAAGCGCAGTCGAAGTTTTGGCAGATTTTCCTGAAGGCTACCAGTGAATTCCTTATTAAATTTATACTTTTATGATGGGGCACACTGGGCTGTTTTTCCCTGCCAGTGACTGAGATCATCCTTCTCTTCAGGTAATTCCAACTCATCCTAGCTGGCAAGGAGTCTTATTGCCCAGAATTAATAAAAATGCAGCAGCATAATCATACTAGGTGCATGCTCAAAGTATTTCTGTAAAGTTGTTATTAACTCACAGACAGGCCACGTTGCCCCAGTTTAGAGAGGGGGAGACCGAGGCAGAGCAATTCATAAATCCGTTGCAGAACTAATTAGCAAGAGGTAGGAATTCAGGAGCCTGTCGTTCCAGTTCCAAGGATCACGTGAACCTGTTTCTGGTCCGTACCTATCTTTCCCGTAGGTGCATCAGGGCTGTAGTTTCATCGCATCGCTTGGGTTTGTCATTGCGAAATACTGGTGAGACGTGGCAGGTCCCTGGGAGCGCCGCTCCTTTCGGGGCGGACAGCGTGCCGCGCTGCGCGCCGGCCGTCGGAGCTCGCCGGCAGGAGCGGCTACAACTCCGGCCTGCGAGGCAGCCGGCTGCGTTAGTTTGCAACGCGGTTCTGCCTGACGGCGTTCGAAAGAAGAGGGCGTTTTATTTATTTATCTATTTTGTATGTAAATAAATTCGTGGGGATCGGATTCTTCCTTGGTGTTTAATCACATTTGCTCCTCAGTTCCTGGGGGGCTTTTGATTTCTCCCAGAACGGCTTGTTACACACGCTGAGGGCGAGGTTTCTATGTATCCGAGTTTACATTTAAAAGGCAAGTCTTTCTCCAATATTAGCAGCGCATCACTGACAAATCTGTAGAATAATTCCGTTTTTGTCACATGCAGTGCTTCCTTCAGATGCTGTGAGAGTTTGCTTATGGAATTGATTGTTACAGATTTTTTTTTAATGGGATTGCTCCTTTTAGATGAATCACTTAATTTCAATAAGTTTAAATATTATCTAAATTTAATAACTTTTATTTCCATTAAAAATCTTGGTAACAATGCCTACATTTGTACCTCGCCTGTAGTTCATCAATTTTGTATACGCACATGCTTCTTGGAAGACCGGGAAACTATTCCACTTAGCTAAAACCACTGTAAATTGACTGTACTCTTTTAACCATAAGATAGTTCTTTGACTAAAATGTGGCAGACAATTCTAAGATGAAAAAAAGAACCAAGTCCTGGTTTCTGAGTCTAGGAAAATAATTCTAAAAGTTAAAAACAATTTTAAAAAATCTATTCCCTATACATTATTACTTTAATTTTGCCTCAAAAACCTCCAAGCCCTCATCAAGAGTCTCCAAAATTAAATGAAAGGAAGAAGCCACAAATTACACACTGCTTTGGGTCTTGTAAAGTGCTGTTTTAATGGGAGTATGAATTAAACACTGATGAAGCGGTCTCAATCTATTGCATTAACGATTAAAAAGAAACCGCAAAGGCTCCAAAGCGCCACTCGTAAAACATGGAGTATGTAACCCTGAAGATCCATGGGTTTATCACATATTTGCACTTTTTGAATTTCTTTCTTTCTTTAACAAAACACGTCTCTTTCTTCCCCTTCTTGTTGTTGTTTAATCTCCTCAGGTGTACCCTCACCTGTTGAAGGATCTGTTATTCATACAAATTATAAGAATGAAAGTTTGTATGAGATTGGTGGCTGGATCGCACCAATATATCATCAAAGTAATGTATGGCCTTGCTTCAGCAAAATCACTTGTTCAGTCATTCCATTGCTGCTCAGAAAAGCAGTAAATAAAAAGTAACAAGATCTGCATACAAATATACAGGTGCTTAATTTTTTTTGTGGAATCAGAAACTGGATAAGAAGTTACTATCCTTTCTCTAAAAATTTTCTATATGTAAAAAAGTTTGTAATGCACTTTCTTGCCAACACATATTTCTTAGGGCTCATTCTATCTTAGCACATTTAAACTGATCTTCCTACCACTTCCTGAGCTGAAGGAATGCTTCTCTGACGCTGGCGTGTAAAGTTGGGTTCTGTGCTGTTTAGACAGAAATGGGAGACAGCAAAAAGTAAAGGTAAGTGGCTGAGACTGTTATTCTAATGGCCGCTGTAGCAAAAGCAATGTGTGTATCGTGTGCGGGCGGTTGGATGAAAAGAGTGGTTTGTTAATCTTGGTTAATCTTGTTAATCTTGGTTTGAAATAATTTTTGCTGTTGTTGGTTTGTCCCCTACTATATTGGTGGGAATGTTGGCGTCGGGCACGTACCGGTCTGCAGGGACGGCCACGCACAGACCTCGTACGGGCAGTCCGCTGAATTTCCGTCTGTCATTTCCCTGGGCTCCAGCAGGTTGATACCAGGTTGAGTTGGCGCATTGTAGAAGAGATGGTGATGACTCACTGAAACCCGCATGGCAAAAAGAGACTTTTCAGTGATCATCAGCACAGGCTTTGCACAGAGGTGAGGTACAGGCGGGCAGGCATGCTAAAGGCACGACGAGATGTGATGCTCATCTGTGACCAGAAGCATGGCTTAAGGGCAACAGCCGAAGGGCTCCCAAACCAAATGTAGAAACTCGTTTCCATCGGCCCTTTCTAGCAGACAGCTTGTCTCTCCTCAATGTTGACAACATATTACATAAATTTCCCTGCAACAGCTTGTTTCAGAAACTTTCCCCAGTAATGTAGATTAAGTTAGAATTCTGTTTTGACTGCTTTAATGCATATTCATTAGATAAAAGCCTAGACAATTTATGTGATAGTTTCACTAGCAGGTGGAGTATGTTTTAGGATTTGATGGGCATGGGATTTGCTGGAATAATCTCAGAGAAATTTGGGGGATTATTTTTTATAATGGGGGTTTGTATGAAAAGTGAGAACGTAAGCAGATTTGAAGGTGATTTCATTATGTTTTCACATTAGTTTGCTTTTACCATTTTAAACATAGAATAAGTTCATACTTTGAACAAATGAAGGTCTTTTAGGGCAAGCAATGAACCATGCAAATAAATGCTACCTAAGTAAATACAGTTTAAAATTGCATAAATAGTAAGCGGCAATATTTCTAAAGGGATATCACTTTATTGTGTTTATTTTCCAAAATAGTAAAAAGAACTAGAAAAAATATTTTCTATTTTCACTTGTATGAAGTTCACTTTCATCCATTATGTACATTAAGGTTATAGATTGATTTTTGTCAAGTAGGTAATATCACAGAAAATAGGCATGCATCAAAATTGCTTGTTGTGTATTTGCGAACAAAAGCACAATTTCCCTTTTTGTTTCCACTAGAAACATGTGAAAGATTGAGAGCAGAATCAAGATTAAGAGAATAGGAGCCTGATCCTGCGCTGTTACACGGGAATCTTTCTTTTTCAGGAGCTCCAGGCCCTACCGTTTATGGGACCTTCATCCCATAGGTCATCCTCACATGGATGGTCACATTGTCTTCAGTGCAGATGGACCTCAGTGGTGATTCTTAGGGGGGTTAGGGTCATGCTAACTGGCATCAGTAGTGGATCACTGCCAAATTAGAGTTTCAAAATGAAAACAAGGAAGTTAAAATCTCATGCTCAGGAAAGCAGTTTTATTTCATCCCTACAGCACAGCATCAGAATGTAACATTAAAGGAGGTTTAAAAATACACTTGCATAGCACAGGAGTTATCAGTCTAGACTCCCTGTCTGTTGAATGCCTGGCAAGTATCAGTAGCAGTTCAGTATCTGACTGAAACACAAATCATCATGTAAAAATGCTAATAATTTCTCTACACTGTTTTGTTACTAATAGAACTTCAAAGCTATGAATGCATATGTTTATATTCAATTTCTATTTATATACTTAAACATAAACGCTCCAGTACTATGCATATTAATGTGCCAATATGTGCTCCAGCAACGCGTGTATTAACGTACGTGTATATGTAAATAAAGGGCTGAACTCAAAGAAAGTTTTGTCCTAGGCTTCATAAGGAGCTTGGATCAAACCCAACCTTTTTAATAAACATTGGACTGAATTTGCAAAAATTGATTTGGTTCATAACATTGTCTTTTTGTTGTTGGTTTTTAATTCTTAAGCACAATTTTTTTATGAGCCGCATCATTTTCACAAGGTTGTGTAGAGATGTTTCTCTGTTGACAGAGCTGTTTCCGTACTCCCTTCACCATCCTCCTTTGTCTTTCATGTTTTCAGTGTGCTTTAATCATGTTTTATAATCCCCTATGCCCTTATAACTGATTAATTAGCAAACCTTCAGTTTCAGGCTCTGAATTTTTCTCTCAGGCTCAGACCATTTATAATCTCAGCTGAAAAGACAAGATTGAACATATGCCTTGTAATTCATCTCTTTGTATCTTGTACCCCTCATGATGATTGTTTGTTCTTTATTATAGCTGGGGTTTTTAAGGGTGAAACGTTACACTGCATTATCTGGGCTCTTAGCCTGAAAATAAATCCACGCAGATGGGCTGCAGGGAAATAGTGAAAGTCAAGGAGTCTACAACTCAAGTTCTTTTGTAGAATGTAGGACCTCAAAATGTCCATTTTTTTTCAAAAATCAACTTAAAGAAACTGTGACTGAGAAAAGATGATAGATTAATTTTTTCTGTTCAGAGCTTTCATCAGTTTATATTTTCAAAATTATCTTTGCAAAGATTCAGCATAGAAACATACGTATATTTGTATATTTTTGAAAAGTAAATAAATCCAACAGTTTCATTCAATCATAGGACACCAAGATCTATGGTTTTCAGAAAATCACATTATGGGGCCTGCAGCTGTACCAGCTACTGGTGGCAGTGAAAGGACCGTCCTTCAGAAGTTCAGGTCTGAGCTTCCCTCAACTCCTTGTCAAGATTTCTGGGTGAAGCCTGTTTGCTCAGAGCTTGTGCAGGGAGCATTTTTCTCTGCTGCACCTGCTGTGCACATTTTTTTATACAGTTGGGATCAAGATTTTGAGGGATTGAAGGGGGATCAAGTACCTATTTGCCATTACATATTTCCAGCTGGAAACCGTGCGATGGCAAGTTTTCTCTCCCCCTCATCCCTCGCGCACAGCATGAAGGGATAGCGGAAGAGTAATTTTGCCAAGACATTGTATGTTTGTCAGGACAGGTAGAAGAGTGATGAAAAAAATGTTTCTTTGCTCATCCCACCTACTGTCCTAGTCACCATCTCAAGCACCAGCTAGCAGCACAGAGAGGATTTACTTCTCCGAAAGGAACTGGCTGTCTCCAAATGTCACGTAATCTATGCAGAAGTTGCCGATTTCTCCTTTCCGCTGCAGCTGATGCCCATGTGGACTTGTACCTCCAAAGGACCCCGTTCTCTTCAGCCCGAACTGGGCCGAAGGGGGTGTTCAGGCTCTCCCGTACATAATTTCTTGTATCGGTTAGAGGCCTGAAGGTGCTAGCCCACAGCTGGGGTCTCTTGCAGCTATGCGTTTCTGTTATTCATGCAGTCTGAGCCTGTCAAAATCTGTGAGAGCTCCAAGCGCTTCTTCTTAGTAGGGTTATTACAGGGTTTGGAATGATACTGTAAAATAATGTAGCGATAAATATTTTTATTGCATAAATATAAGAGGAAAGAAAACAGCTAATGTCTGATTTTTTTTAACTGATTTTTTTTATTTCTTTCACAACTCTGTGTGATTATCCACGATCTTTGTAGGTACTGGATTAAAAAATAATTTCAAACATGAGTAAGAAATTACATGTGCAGAAAAGTTCGTTTCGGCTAGAATTAGCAATGTGAAGCACCTTTCCGAGGCAGGGATTCCAGTCTGGTTTCCCTGAGGGCACAGAGCAAGTGTAGCTGTGACCAACGGAGCGCATGAAGCATTTTGAAATAGTCTCTAGCACTTATTTCTTCCTCCACAAAGAACTAATTTTAAATATTCCAGCAGGCCTTTCAGGAGATACGGCATCTTTCCCTCCTGACTGTCTCTTTTTCCTGTAAGGTATTTCCTTTCTCGCAGTTGTTTATTCACTTGCAGCCTCATATTGCCCAGATGCATTGCTCTCAGCCTCTGTGTGCGACAGCAATATGTCAGGAAGGAGCAGGTGACTCTGATGCAACTTGGCTAGACTGAATTTTGGGGCAACAGGGTATTTCTTCAGAAGATCCAATGTCTCAAGAGTTGATGAGGCTTCAGGGAGATGCAACATCCCACCTACGACAAGATATCCATCAGAGGGAGAGCTGATGTGAGACTCGCACGCGAATTGCCTTCTGCATGTGCTTTCCACTGAGCATGGCCAGAAAGTCTGTTTTATGAGGAAGTCCATGAGCTCTGTGTGTGTCTCTCCAGGTGCAGGTCAGGGACGCTTCAGTTCGGCGTGTACTAGTGAGCTGCCAAAATGCCGGGGTCACAGGATGGTCCAAATAGCAGCTAGTTCTGCTGGATATGCTCACGTGAACCTATGAGAGATGTATTACCAGCTAGGGAGTCACACAGCCGTGTTGCTTCTATGTCTCCTGGAGGCGTGGTGGGAGCACAGTTGGTCCCCCCAGCCCCATCAGCAAGCAAGGTATGTGTCTTACCTGGTGTTTATCTGGGGTTTGGGGCAGGTTCACACACTTGCAAAATGGATTTCCACTAAGGAAGCTCTGTTCTGAAACTGGCAATGCTGAAACTTAAAATTATCTTTTCCTTTATTACTAGGACATATTTTTAGGTCCTAATTCATGTCTCGTGTGAAGGCAGTTCTCCCACTCCTATGTTGGGAGTACTGAACTGGAGTCTGAGGGCTGTGTGTTACATTTTCCAGAAATAGGTGCTACCCAAGATTTTGAGTGTTTACATTCTTTGCCTTTTAAAAAAATGCACCCACTCTTTTTAGGCCTGTACACCATTTAAAAATAGTGAAAAAAACAAGTACAAACTGCTATCCTTTGTTTTCTTGTCACTCAGTCCTCATTTTTATTTCGGTTGTGTGGAGGGGATCTTTGCTTAGCTGGTTTGCATCTAGATGCCGCAAATTGCAAAAAAGTCTAGAATACGGGCCCAATTCCTGTTAAAAGAATTTGGATGTCTCCTGTTTCCTGCAGTCTCCTCTTGAGCTGCAGTGCCACAGCTGTGGTCACCCACAGGCACCTGAAGCTGGTTGCGTCCTGCTGTCTTCAGCGGTCGGTGTGAGGCCAAATCCAGCAGCACGCCTACGTTACTGGCCCGTCGGAGCACCTGCAGCTGGTGTTCGCGGAGCTAAACCCTGGTAGAAATGCCCTCTTGGGAGCCCTAACTGCAGCAAGGACAGTTCTGGCCTTCGGAGGAGGCTCCAGCTGATGCCGTCAGGCGGCAGCAAGAGGATTTTGGAGAAGAGCCTTCACCCCACCACAGCTGGGGTGGAGAAGGTGGCCAAGCAAGCTGGCGAGCCACGGGAACCACGGCTACCATGGCTGGAGGCCGTGATGCCACAGCCCCTGCCCTGCTGCATGGCCCTCCACCCGGCACCCCTGGGGACATGGGCCCAGAGATCACTGGATCAGCGCCAGTGGCTGTGAAGCACGGAGTTCAGTGGGACTCCACTCATTAAAAAACCCCACTGGCACGCAATTTACTGAGCTATCAAGCTAGACGATGAACTCCAGTGAGGATGGATGTTTATTTGCTCCAGAAATGCAGCCACCTTTCCCATTAGCGCTGGCTCTGCGGTGGCAGCGGCCTGCATTCGTGTGCTGGAGCCCTCCCTGCCCGCCCTGGCTGCAGGCACGCGCTTGGGACGTGTTCTTCATCGGCTTTCAGGTGTTGCTGGCCCCCGCTGAGCACTGATGGTGTTCGTGCTATCCTGACAAGCACGGAGGGCGGCCCTGCAGCCCGTATTCCCAGGAGCCGCTCCTAGGCGTGCAGGCTGTCCATGGGATACCTGCTTGTCCAGCTGTTGCGGGAAGTGGCCTTCACGGTCACATCGCCGTGATGGTGTGTCGTGGTCTCCTAGCAGAGAGCGCTCTGGTCTTGGACCTTGTCTGCAGCCGTTGTGCTCGTACCTGGGAGATCCATTCTGAGGAGCAGAGAAACAAGATTTTAACAGCACGCAGTGCAGCAGGGGGGCTGTCTCGGCACCTCTGTGTTTGGAAGGTAAGCCGAGCCAAGCAGGCTCTGGGTCCTGCCACTCCACAAAGTATAAATATAAAAGATGTAAAATATGTATGTTTTGCTACAGAACAGGGATGGAATTATACATCAAATAAAACCTAAAGTAATTATTTTATTTTTTTAAAAAATAAAGCCTCTTATTCTGTCCACATACTTCACAGACTAATATCGACCCAATAACCACTGTCTTGAAAAAGAAAAGAAAAAAAGCAGTGTATAGAACTTGGGAAAGATATGTTTCATACCTTTACGTAAATAAGGCAAAAATAAATGAGACATTTAGAAAATGCAAATCAAATCTGTTCTTTGTTTTAATCTATTGTTATGGGAGTTTGCAATAGGTAGGATTAGAGAATGATCACTGAGAAATATTGGTGTACTGAATATTTCAAATCACTGAGGACTCTTTCATTTAAAATAAAAACATCAGCAAAAGGCTGTATCAATATATGAATGGAGGGGTATCAGATATTCTGCTACTGCAAAAAATTAATAACATAAGTCATTAGCATTAGTGCAACTTGCTTCTCTTTCTAATTTGCAGCCACATATCTAGATTAACTGTAAAATATTCCTAGGTTTAGGACACACTGTCCTCCATTGAATGCTTAGCCTGGAAAGGTTATTAACATTGAATGGGGACTGTTCTCTCAGGAGAGCTGCAGATAAAATGACCAGGGAAAGAAATAGCACAACTTCTCAAATTAGCATAATTAGTAATTATCTCTTAATAGCCCCACTTGGCTTTGGAGACTTGGCACTTGAAATTCCGCTTAAAGTTCAGTGAGGAAAAACAAATTTCACGCTGAAATGTCTCAATAACACAGCTGAGCTGCTGAGGTAATCGTCTGGTTTAGGTAAAGGGAAGGAGATGAACATATGGATAGGGAAGATCTTTCCTGTAAGCACTGTGTTTGTGTTTGCATATGCAAAGCGCTCGAGTCTTAATGGTACAATTGCCACTTTCTCTCTGGGCGAGGGGAGGGCAGGAGGATGAGTGGGACTTTCCTCTCTTTAGCAGAGGGAAATAGATAAAGATAATAAACTGAAATGAGGAAATTCCATTCATTTTGCACCAGAATAGTGTAATTTCTTTTGCAAGTCTAGCTGAAATAAAAAGCCCAGAAACAAACAAACTAAGCGGCAGATAGAAACAGCAGCCGTTATTGTAGCCAGTGGCAGAACTAAAACCCTCCCAAATGGGGACGACTCTCCAGTATTTAACTCAAGGCAAAATTGGATGGATAAGCACAGGGAGCCTAGTAACCCTAATTTTTTTCTTTCAGTGGCAAGGAAACAGATGGCTCTCTTAAGATGCTTTCGGCTGGGAAAGAACAAAAGCAGAAGAGAAATATTTACCATTTTTACATACCTAAAGCCCAGTCTTCTTTATCCCCAGGCAGAAAGCGATTTATCAGCCCATCCTGATCGAAACAAGCCTTTGTTATTAAGAAGGCACATTTTGATTTACATGTTGCACAGCTGGTTGGAAGCTTTCCACCAGGAAACACATATACAATTGATCAGCCTTCCTAAACTAGTTTGAAATAGGAAAAGAAGTTTTTTCGCTCTACCCGCTTTGGCAGGCAAGGCCATCCATGTTGGGTGCCAGCACATCAGTAATGGATTTATTGAGGTGATGGTTTGAGGGACTTTTGGGGTTCTTTTTGTGGCAGAGAGATCTGTATATACATTTTTAAGTGACAGACTGCCATATCCTGAAGGTGCAGGGAGTCAGGGGTGCAGTGGTTCATGCCACACATGAGTGGTTCATGCCCCTCCTGGGGTAGGGTCAGGTGCTCTGGAGAAGAGACACTTTTTGTTCTGCCTGCAGAGCAAAGGACCCCTTTGCTGCAGGGAAATAACTCTTTTGGTGCCGTGTCAACATACAAAATAAGAAAGATGAAGACAAACTAGTCAGAGGAGGTTGACAGCTGTTATAAAACTGATAGGCTGACACATTCATGGCCAGATGAGGAAAAGGTTTGGCTTAGGAGCTCTAATTAAGGCTCGCCAAGGTCCATTAGCTCATCTTCACTAGTAGCTTCGAAGCCTCAAATCCTGTGTATCACCCTTATTATACAGGTTCTAGGTGAGAAATGTGATTAAGCAAGCTGCTATCCTGTGTTTCCAAGGCCCAGCTTCTGAAAGCACTTCAAATGCCGCTATCAACCAATAAAACCCATTTCAAAATTCAGAAAGAGCATGAAGGCAAAGAGGAGAATGGAGAAAAGAAATGGAAGCAGATCAAGAGAGATGAAATGACATTTGAAAAGTATGGAAATTAGGAGAATATTGAGACTGAATTAATTACAAAAAATCTTAAAAGATGCAAAAATCCAGCAGGTCTGATGTAAATATTTGCAGGCTGACAGAAAGCAGGGAGATAGGGCAGTATCATGATAAAGTGAGCACATTTCTCCCTGTTCCCCCCCCCGCCCAGTCCTACTCCCAAACGATCACTTGACAAATAAATTAAGCTCAAGCACTAACAGTGGAGAGAGCATAGAAAAATATGCTGATGGACACCTGAGATATCTCCTGATAGGCTGTACGTGGGCAGCCGCTGAGAAGAAAATGCTACAAAAGAAAAATGCCCACTCCTTGACAAGCCTCTTTGTTGAATGATTGATATGTTTCTGCTTTCCTCCTTCCCTATAATGTTGGGAATGTGAGCTGCTGCTTTGAGGCCAGAACCATTAAAAAATAATCATCTGTGAATACTAGCTTGACTTTTTTTTTTTAGTGCATATAGCTGGAGGTGGTGAGTGTTGATTTTCCTTGGTACCCCAGACTGGATTTTTTAGGGCAGATTTTTCAGAACAAGTCTTTGTCATTTTGCTTTTAAATTTCATCTTTATAAATGTAGGAGTTCCAGTTGGGTAGTTTCACATGTGTCTTGTTTGCTTGCAAAGTTCACTAGAAAGATGAACTTGTTAAATTCGGGAGCCCTGTACTTGATTTTTGGCTCTGTTGCTGTTGCCTCTGTGACTGTGGCAACCTACTTGTCTGCCCTCTGCATGGGGTCCATGGGGATAGACAGAATACCTTCGTCATTATTATAGATAATCTCTTCACACTGTGAGCCCTTTAGAGACCACTAAATTATGTCTGAAATGACATGGTCCTGATCTGGGACCTCCTGGTCACTATTGTAAAAGTAATAGCCATGTTACTGAATGGCATCAGCTTTTATGTCCAGGCGTTGCGGAAGCCGAGTGTGCAACCTGCAGGTGAACTTTCAAAGGCTACTTCTTTGACATTTGATCTTGCCTGGCAGCGATTAATTATTTGGCCTAATTCTGCAATGCTCGGCAAACCTTAGTGAGGTGCAAAGGGCATTTCTGTTCTGCTAAAACCAATGCTGGAGAGGAGTGCTCAGCAGTTCATTCAGGATTGGACCTTTAAAATTAGAGCAAGGAAAAGGAGAAACATGCAAAATTACCTCAGCAGAAGAATGCCTGAGGATAATTCATTCTCTTAAAAAATGCCATTGCACAATACTGGCTTCATAGGTAGCATTTAATTGTGTCAAGCTGATGATCTGCCACCTTGTTCCATTTTTTCTTTCTTTTTCCAATTTTTGGAACCATCAATTTTGGCTATTTCTTGAATTGCTGGTAATTCAGAACAGGTGGTGAATAAGAACATACTGTGTATTACATTTGTGTTGCTTTCAAACAGAGTTAAGCATAACCTGTATATATAGATCATGGTAAGGAAGTATCAGTAATTTTAAGTGGAAGAGTAAATTGGACAACCTAACAGACCTATAAGGCCTATTCTCCAACATTTAATAAAAGTAAGTCAATGTAGGTTTTAGCTGTTCACACTAGTGTCATTCATTTTAGCTTTACTAATAAAAGCTAATGGCTGGTTAAGCATTGCTGGAACAGAATATCAGAAAAGAAATTAGAAAAACATAACAGAAAATAAAGCCCTAAGTCATTGGAATGTACCTATAAAATTTGCTAAATAACATCAACTAACATCCTGGTTTTGAAACTCCCGTTTGCACCATGACTAAAGTACAAATGAACTGGAACATGAAAAAATAATAATCTTGTGTATTTCTTTAGCTTCAGATCAACTATTAAAGACTCAGAAGATGCTAACAAAGGGCTCTATGCAGTCCTGTCATAATTCCCATTTATCTCTCAGAGGAGTTATCTGAGACTACCGTGATCTGGCACTAGCCTGTGTGGTTCTGCTTTAGCTCTGAAGAACCTGCTGGTTTCGCTCCTATTAGTTTTGGTAGCCAAGTGCCTGCCTGAGGCCATGATTAGTGGCACAAGGAATGTTAGGTTGTTATTATAAATAAAGATAGGAAGGATGTTTTCTATCTGCTGTTATTAGCACCAGGCTGTTTATTGAAGCAAATCAAAGGAGTATGTAAACATACATACACATGTGCACACACAGAAATCCCATTGCATTTTTTTCATTTGCCTTCTACAGGTTTTAATAATATTACAATTATTCTTGTAGTTAAGAAACTATTTCTTTAATATTCCTGATACAGGGCCTTGGAAAATCATGAATGAGAAGAGAAGGAATTGAGATTCTTTTTATTTGCTTTTCAGCTTTTGGTTAAGGCATAGGATATGCTTTCATATCTTTCCTGAAAGAGGAAAAAGCTTTCAAAATTCTTCAGAAAGAGTGAAAAACTTACTCAGCTTCACACAAAAAAGCACACAGTTTTCCTTCATATCCTGCACCTTAAGCCACTGTCCTTTTCTCAGCCATTTCTTAATAATAATTGAAAGAGGTCAATTTAAAATGTGTACCTCAAACTAGTTCATGTTAAAATGCATTTCTTGTGCAGGATCCACCATTTCAGCATTTAGGGAGCTATTAGTATTTAATGTGTTTGTCTTAGACTCTTTCCACAGTCTTGTGTCCCGTCCCCCTCTCAGGTCACAAGCTGTGTGCGGGCTGTGCCTTGTCCCTCCTTGTAGCCTGGAATGGCAGTGGTAACGTGGGAAGCCTCTCCGCTGATGGTTTCTTCTTCGTCCCTTCATTCCCGCCCATCATAAGCCATCCCAATCTTGAGAAAAAAGGAGAAAAGAAGCACATCAGCAATAATAAAATCCACTAACAAAACAGATAAAGGGCATGAGGAGCTTTTAGGTATTTTAGATACCTGACCTCTTAAAAACTGTTTCAGGACATGCTTTAGATTCAGTCTGAGCCCACACAGACATGGCATACCTTAGGCTTCGCTAATTTTTTTCCTAAACCAAGAGAAAAAAATTGCCATTCTTTTACATTTACCAAAGTCAAACAAATTCCCCATTGCATGCTGAGCTAAGGATATCTCTTCTTTGTCCCCGAGCAAAATACTGTAGTAGCAACTGGAGGCCTTATAATTAACAGAAAGTGGGAGAGATGAGTTATTTCAGTAGGTCATACTCTAGTAAGTGGAAAACTACAAGGCTCTCTGTGCTTCTCAAATAGTGCTAAATTCAGTTAGGGTCCTCTAGACTGCAAGGTTGAGCACGTCCGAACAGTGAGGAAGCCAGTGAAACCACTTTTCTTAGTCTGTCATTTGCTGTGAAACACAGAAAGCCACAGACAGATGTCGAAAAGAATGAGTGGCAAAATTTCCACCAGGGTAGCTTTGTTTTAGAATAAGACCAGTCCCTAAGTAGCAGTCATCAGTGGCTGACCGAAGGGATGGTTCAAGGTAATATGCGTACATTATATTAGGTAACCTGGGAAGTAGAAGAGATGGTAAAATTTTGGATAAACTGGAAGATGAGTAGATAATTTTGTAAAACAGGTGAAAAAAGCAGAGTCTCTGGAGCAGTAGGAGTGTGTTAGACCTGATTAGTGGTGTTGTGTAAGGTGTTTGAATTTATTTGACAATCACTGAAGGCAATCGTTTCAATTTTCCATTTTAAAAATTCTTTGAATTTAGTTTTGAAAAGAAGTCCCAAGTGAGTTTGCTCTCACTTCTGAAAGAGTTGTTTTAATTTACATACACACATGTTATATTTTCCATTTTGTTTTTCTTTGTTTCTGAGAAGAAACAGAATTTGATTGACGCCCAAATGACTTAATCCAGTCTCTCAGCTTGGTAAGTGAGCCATTCTGAAAAAAACCCAAGATAGATCATGATTTCAAGGAGGTGCACTTCATTTAGTACTATAGAAGTGCCAGTTAGTGTACAGCTTACATATAGTGGTCTTGAAGGATACATAAAGTTATATACTAACATTGCAACTTACTCCAGGTAGGCGGCTCACAGATGAATTCCCTGTAGTCTGATGGACCATGTGCAGCTTCAGTTTCAGCAGCACTGTCTGACCCATCTGCAGCATGATGTACTTGTTCCTAAGCAGCATACACAGCTCCTAAGTTGCAAATACCTGAGGTTAGAGAACAGTATTTTGAGTGTGTGTTTATGCTCATACCTTTAGAGATTTGATAATAAGATCTGTTCCTTTAGCAGTCAGTCCTTTGCTTCTCTGTCATTCTCCCAGACATCTGTGATTACAAAAAGAATCTGGTGTCATGGTAGAGATGAATTGTTGTTGCATACTTGATTTTTAAATACAGTGTTTAGTTTTAAGTCCCACTGACCCCAGAGGGGTTTGTGTGAGAACTTTTGAGATTTGAGCTTCTAGACTTAAGTGTATCCTTAGAGAACAGGTGACCGTGAAGCCTCTATTTTGGAAATAATAATAAAAAAACCTTGGGAGAGAGGATCAAAACCCAAAAGATCTCTGCCCACATAATTATGCTGAGATTTTATAACCAACAGGTTGCTGCAGTCACAGTGAAGTGAATCAGAAAAAGTAGTAGTTCAGCTTGCAGTGGCATGAGCTGCCAGTTTTCCTTCTATCTCCCAATGAAGAAAGAGCTGAGATCTGCTTTAAATTCTGACATCTGGTAAAGCATAGTGATGTATGATTCGGCACACATGCTAGTACATTGCACAACAAAGTATGCCATTTATGAGGCTCTCTAAATATAGGAAAGCAGTTTTCTTAAGTAATGCAGTAAATAACAGAGTGGATATTTTAGTTCAAAGGAATGTATAAGCTTTGACGCTGAATTCAAGCAAGGACATTTTTATGTGGATACAGATCTTGGGTTAACAAGACCATATGCCTACCTGTCTGTAGTTTCTGTATTACCCAGTGATTATTACTGCATGCCATCTTGCAATAAATATTCATAATTGACTAGAGATGATGATGCAAGAAACAAATTGATCTCATTTAATTTGGCCAAAAAAATCTGAGCTGTCAATATCAAAACATTCTTACGCAAGTGTAATTGTGGTTCTGTGTTGTTCAAATTGGTGGAAATTAGAAGAGTCAGCATACCCAAACACCTTTAACTGTGAAAACTCAATGAAAATAATTTCTTTGCTCATACCTTGGCTGAAAGGAGAATTTGGCCATTGATTTCAGGAGTGGAGCTTAAGTTCCCAGAGCCCTGACTAAGACTTGCTGCGTTAGCTCAGAGCTGAGAGGCGACCAGCTCAGGAAGGGGCTAAGCGCAGGACATGCTACATAGGAAATCTTCCCCTCCTGTATCTTTAAAGCAAGGAAGTTATTAGAATGCCAGAGCCAGAAGTTACACCTGAACAGCTGTGTTCAGTAACCACTGGTGGGCATGAATTTGTTCAATCCTTTTGAACATGTGTAATTCAAAACATACATAGTCTTGCTTTAGCCAGTGGGTGGACTGAAAGGTAGCTAGTGTGAAATTGTTTGCTAGATCCAGTCTTTTCCTGTAAATTACCTTTAATAAAATTATCATGATAAGAATACCATCTATAATTAAGTGTTCAATTCTTTATTTACCAGCAGAGCATTTGTTCAGCACACCTCAAATTCTGCATGTGCAGCACAAACAGAAATAAGTAATAGAGTACAAATTCTGGATCCCTTTCTTTTAGCTTGCAAGCTGAAACCAGCACATGGGGGCTGTCAGGTTCATGTCCAGACACACGCTCTGCGGGACCTTCCACCATGGCCCTGCCAGGGTGCACCTTTATCCCTCCCTGTGGTGCCACGACGGAAGCCCAGGTGGAGGGTGAGGGGGTCTCCCCATGCGTCACCATCCGTTGGGAGCAGCGGGATGCTGTGGACTGAAGCAGCTCCAACCCTTCAGCCGCAGTGCCAGACCCAAGCTTTGCTGGCTTTCACGGGCAGGGAAGACAGCCGCTTCTGCTGCATTGTTCTTTGGGGCCACCAGGTTTTAAGTGAGGAACTGATGGGATCACAGAGGAAAATTAACTCCAGTGGAGTCAGTAGATGGCATTGACTTACGTCAGCGCTGCAGTTACCTGCAATTTTCAAAAAGAGGCTCTGACTCTCTAGTTTTCCTCTTAAGAAATTTAAACTTCTTTTTACATTACTATTTTACCACATTTTACTATTAAATACTATTATTTGACCATGCACTAGATTTGAATATACTCATGCAAAATCCTATTTACTTCCAAATATACTGCTGTCATGATTCTTGTTATTTAATACCACAACGTAGTGTGTCAGGAAGAATAATACATCTATTTCTCTTTTTATATTAACTCCAGAGTTTTACAATCAACCCAGCTGGCAAGGCCCACAGAAGTCACTTTCCTGTGGAGCAAGAGCAGCTCAGAGTCCGCAGCTCAGAGTGCCAAGGGCCCTGCTCCCCTGTACATGGCCCTGTGTCCAATTATCCTTGTAACCTGGCTGCTCTGCGTGTTTCCATTACTGATTGTGGATCCCCCCTTACCTTGACATTATTTTAAAAAATCTGTTGGACTGCAATGAGCATTTTGTTACTGTCAAAAATCTTAGATCAGATGCAGACAGTTGGCTATGACCAGCAGATAGGCAGCATACGTGCATCCATAGGTGCCGTGATGTGCTTTATTCTCACTAACCACATGCATAGTCCTATTAAAATAAATGGGACACATGACTTACAATATGTGTATTTCTAACAAGCTGTGTTGGACTGGGGGTTATGGACTCATACTTTGTTAGCTCAGCTGCTTAGAGCCCATATGCATCTAATTAAACATTTTTTTAACCTTTTCTATAAAGTAGCATAGCATTTCCTATGCTGCAGTATTAGAAAGCTGAGAACAGCATTTATTGGCTATTACTGATAAATCATGGATTATCATTACTTTTAGTCCATTTATCCTTTCAAATTTTAGGGGAAAATGTGTTTTCTTTTCAAAGAACACATTTTGACATTTATGGTGAATTGAAGATCTGGAAAAATGTGTTTCTGTCAAGAAAACTGGTATTGTTACTGACTGAAACAAAACATGGCATAGACAATGAAATATTTATTTGAGGTTTATAAAACAAATGCAAAATTTAAAAAGTTTTAAACTAAACATTTACAGGTTTTGCCACGATTGTAAGAGGAGTTGCTATTGTTAAATCTGTATGTTTTCAGCTGAGAAAACAAACTCTTCACTGTACCCCATCCAAGCTAAGGTTATGTCTGCATCCTTGTTTCCCGCGGCACCTGCAGCTTATACAGATGTATCCAAGAGAAGTTGTTTGGAGGGTTTTTTTGAGTATTCGTAGCAGCGCAGCCCTGGTAACACAATGCTCTAACACAGCCTCAGACACAGTCTGGTTCACTCCTTCTTTTTTTATTTTTCCTTTTTGTTGGGGTTTTTGTTTTTTTTTTTTTTAATCTGAGTTCTGTTCTGCTCCAAAGACTTGTACTGCCACCGGTGATAACTAGTTTAAAGCTAACTGGAGCCTGTCTGTGGCTGCAGTGGCAGCCACGGCACCAGGCTAACGTCCACTGCATCGAATGCGGGACAGCGCACAGATGGGGTGAATGTGAACACCCCTGATAGCAATAGGTGATAAAACCTGGATTGTTTCCTGGCCTATGTACTGCAGGTATCACTGCATGAAGCCCTGGAAAAGCAACGTCAGCCTAAAGCAAAGGACGTCATCTTTCAACGCCTTGCTGAATTTACTCGGCTGTTCCTGTGCAGCCAGGGGCAGTGTGGCTGCCCCACATGGTGGAGGAAAGCGAGAAAGGTTGGGCGCAGTGTTGTGAGCCCACCTTCTCCAGCTCTTTTGAAAGAAGCCGTAGCAAAGCGCAAGGTTGGAGAAAGGAAATGCGGCCTTTGAGTCTTCCATTACTGTGCCATTATGGCCACATATTGTTCTGCCAAACCCATCACTAGCAGCTTTGAGACATTCCAGCATGTAGCCGTAAACCAACGGAGACTCTTTGTGCATTAGCTGTTGTTTCCCATTATAATCCAAACAACATTTAACTTGCTTCTAGTTTCGTACAAATTAGCTGCTCATCAGCTCTGTTATTACACATACGTGTAGCAGCTGCACTGCAGAAACTGATTACTGCGAAACTCCTTTAATTCAACTCTCTTATGCAACCTTCCTGCCATTTTACTCAATTGATTAACTCAACCCAATTTTACTATTAATTTAATTTCACTGTTGTCAAAGGCCTCATATAATTTTTCATATGTTTGTAGCTTTTGGGCCTGGCTGTGTCTAATACACCCTTAAATCAATTATTTAAAGAACTCTGTTAGGCCTTAGTAATTTAAAATATCATCACCAGGCAGTGAGTATCCATTAAAAAGAAATATTTTAATAGATACATAAACTGCAAAATCCAATGGCATTGAAACAACGTGGGTTTTTTCACTGTTTCAAAATTTTATTGTCTAGCCCTTCTTGCCATTTTCAATGAAAACTTAAGCTAGAGTCTATGAAAAGCTCAGAAAGCAGTAAATAAGTAAATAAATAAATAAATAAAATTAAGGCTTGAAGAATTTAGAGCTGGTATCTGTGACTACAAAAATTGTCAGTTATAGTGACGCTTGTCTCTTAGATCTGACACATTCTAGATGCGTGCACTCAGCAGATGAAAAAAACCTCGTATCATTTTCATTTGGAAATGAAATGAAATTTGAGTCAGTTCTTTGCACATTTAATTCAAACTTAATTCAGGCTTACAAAACCTGTCAGGCTGGTCATCACTAACCAGTTTATGGTTGGGATAACTTTTCATCTCCTTTCCTACTTACTTTCTCTATTCCTATTGCCCATCGACCACCCAAACAGTATAACATATTGTCATGGTTTAGCCCCAGCCGGCAACCAAGCCCCACGCAGCCGCTCGCTCACTCCCCCACGGTGGGACGGGGGAGAGAATCGGAAGAGTAAAAGTGAGGAAATTCATGGTTTGAGATAAAGACAGTTTAAGAGGTAAAGCAAAAGCCACTCACACAGGCAAAGCAAAACAAGGAATCCATTCCCCACTCCCCACGGGCAGGCAGGTGTTCAGCCATCTCCAGGGAAGCAGGGCTCCATCACGCTTGATGGTTTCTTGGGAAGACAGACACCATCACTCTGAACGTCCCTCCACCCCTTCCTTCTTCTTTGTACCAGCTTTACATACTGAGCATGACGTTACACGGTATGGAATATCTCTTTGGCCAGCCTGGGTCAGCTGTCCTGGCCGTGTCCCCTCCCAGCTTCCCGTGCACCCCCAGCCTTCTTGCTGGCAGGGCAGCAGGAGAAGCTGGACTGTCCTTTACTGCTCGGTAACAACTCAAAACATCAACATGTTATCAACATTTTCTCATCCCAAATCCAAAACACAGTCTCACACTAGCTTCTGTGAAGGAAATTAACTCTATCCTGGCTGAAACCAGGACACATATCACCATGTAATCTGGAATGATTTTTCACCAGATTCACCAGGTTGTGTGTTGTACCTCCATCATCCACTGAACCTGCTGGTACCATGTTACTGTCTCAGGGGCAGAATGATTTTCTATCTGTGTATTTAATCCCACCACCAAAAATGGGCCTCATAACAACTTGCCCACCAGCAATATCTATTGCTGTTACTAAGTTGTGATGGAGTAAGGGAAGGCCACAGAAGGCCATTGAAATCAGAGGAGACCCTGAACGATGGAGGATACATGTTGCTGGAGAGGGTATGGAGAGCGAGGACACCAGCTCTATACAGACAAATGATGTTGCACTGATTTCTTCATGAGTGGGGAAAGGAAAGGACGAGTGAAGGAAGAGTTAGGCAAATGAGGTTCATGGGCTTCTTCAAAGAGCTTTGGAGAGCAGTAAGGTGCTCATGTGAGACGCATGGAAAGAGTCACGGCCAGGAGGCAGAGCCCCCTGCACAGAGTGGAAGGGTTGGGTTGCAGGTGGCAGACAACGGGAGCAGGAAGGAATATATGGGGGAGCTGAGCAGTCATAAAATGATTTGTTGCTAAAAGAAGTGTGCTCTAGTGCTACTTCCATAGTTCAACAGAGCCTTGTCTGCCTAAAGCAAATGGTGAGTCTCTTCTCTGAGCCCACTGGAAATCACTACAGGCTGACAATGGTGTAATAGCCCATGTCACGTGAGTGTGCCAACACGCTTTTGATGTCTCCATTTGTCATACAGTATAAGTCTAAAGAAAAGAACAGGTCAGTGTCTTCTGCTTTGAAGTAAACGTCTTTCTACTTTTGCCTTTTCTGTTACAGCAGGAGACCTGTACTTAATTGCAACAGTCCATTACTCTGATCTTATGCCATCAAGAGGCCTTTTATTAAATAATATGAAGTTTTTCTATAAAAGCTGTCCTCTTGGAAATAATTGGTAGCAAGATAAGTTCGAAAGTGGGAGATTTTTCTGGTCCAGTTTTCTGCCAGGATATACAGCAAAATTGTCCTGCATTTAGTAGTGAATCCTGTCCATCTGCCCCTCTCACCTTCTCTGGAGAAGCAAAAGCCTCCCCAGGCATAACTTTCCAACTTGTCTAAGTCTGTGAGTACGACAGCCATGGTCTGCCTGCACAAGACTTCAGGGGCAAGCCTATCTTTTCTGTTTTGTGTTATTTAATGCCTAACATTACAGGGTTCCTGCTGCATTATACTGCAATATAAATAGTAATAATAAAGTATGAAGATCATTTCTTAAGTAAATCAGCAACCAGTCAGTTCTAATACTGTACTGCTATTTGTTTTACTTGTACTGTGTAGATAAAACCACAGGTGTTCTTTTTTCATATGAAAGGTGACTTATCTATAAAACAAATAAGATGGGCGCCAGGTGCCCAAATTGCTCTCTAATGCTGTTTGAACAGCGTGCTTTGTGTTTCCAGGAGAAAATCTCTTCCTTTTTACATCTATAAATGGCAGCATAAGTTCACTTAGGTGTACAATAAATGTTCTGTTTAGGAAAAAAAAAAAATCTTCAAATTACTCAATGGGATAAACACTATCGTCTTCATCAAGCACTAGTAACACAGGTCCTGTCCTTAGGAAGGTGCTCATTTGGGATTTGAAGTCATGAATTTGTTGATAAAGCAGGAGACAATGAAGGGCCAAAAAATGAGCCTGAGGACCACTTAAAACATTTTGTACGGGACATGAGCCCCCAGTATCCTCTGTTCTCATCCTGTGACCAATACGAGTTTTGGAAAGCCCGTCTAACTTGAAGAACACCAGGGCCAAGGCAAATGGAAAAGGTTAAGGCTCATGAAAGGCTTACAAAACATTGGGACCCTCTTGACACGTACACGGACATCTTGGGGAGTTCCCTCTCAGTTAGTGTACTGTGTTGCTTTAACCTACAGATCAGATAGATACAAGATTTTAGTATTTTTCATTCAAAAAGCAGTTTCTTTTCCGTTCCAGACTACTGAATCAACTCCCTGACCATCCTTTCTTGCTCTTTCTTGCCCCCTCCCCAAGCCAAGCAATAGGAGCAGATAAAATGCTGACAGCGTGTCCATTGCAGAGGGCAGTTTCCACTGATGGATGACATGTCCATAACAGATGAATCATCATTCTCATTTCTGCCTTTGAAATACATTAGTAACTATTAGTCAGTGTTATCACTGGACTCGCCTTTGCAGCAGCTGCACTTCTCTGACTGCTCCACTTTGTCACTGTCTCTGCCCCTTTGCTTGCCCAGCATTTGACATTCTGGAGGTTGACCTGCCTTGGCCTCCATCTTATAGGTATAAATTATGCTATTCTAATACTCTGGCTTCTTTTCTCACTTCTACCACTTCTGCGCTTACTTAATTTAACAGATCCCAATTTACTCAGGCACAGGTGAGATCTTACCCTCTTTGGATAGCCTGAATCAACTATATATATCGGGTCCATCCAGACTGTGAGGGAGTTGTAACCCAAATTCTGAGTCTTCTGTTCTTCACATGAGATGCTGAGTATCTTTTTAAAGTCCTTGATGTTGTTTTCTGTTTTTTCTTACAAGGCTGTTCTGCTTTGATACAGTATGAAATAGTAAACAATAAGGAAGGAAAAGAGCAGGAGTCAAACAGAAGTGGTAGTAAAAGTTATAATCCAAATAGCACTCAAAATTATCAGCTATTTCCACTGATGTCACTAGGGTTTTGATAAAGTATAAGATGGGAATGACCAGGATCAGGTCTTTAGTAACCTCAGGTTTATTCAAGTTTAGTACTTATGACTTAGAGTGTACCTGAAAACTTTTTTCCCAACTCAACCAATATTGACGATATGATTAGCACACAAAGAAAATTTGAGATAAAATGAAATCACATTTCAAAGAGATTTTGAAGATGAAGGCTAAAAAAAATGCCTCTTAGTAGACTCAGGAAATAAACTCAGCAGGAATCAGGATCCTTTTCTCCCTTCCCTGTCCTTGAGCTTTTTGTGTTCCAGGAGCCGTGGAATATAAAGTGATAGAAGTCGTACCAAAAGGATGCAATATACTTGAAGCTCTTTCTCTCCCCTATGGGCTCGTCTGTTGCCTGCACTCCTAAGTAAATAGCCAGGTCACAAAGAATTAATCTTGGGGAGGTCAAAAGTGCCATAGCATTTGCCAACCAGCCTTTCAGTTCAGAGGACAGATTAAGCAACCACAATAGAGAGGGAGCCTGATGAAATCGATCATTCAGCTTGGGAGAAATCATAATTAGCTTTCCTGTAAAGCAGCTCCACAGGAATGCAGCCTCTGAGGCTCCCTGAGACTGTGACAGATCTCTGGGAAACTGGTTTTCTCAGCGCTTTTGGGATTCAGCTCTTGTCTGCTGCATTACACTCATGAGATGGCCAAGTCCTTCTTCTTCTCCCCAGGGTGCTTACAGGCAGGGTTGGATGGGTCATGTTCTTGCATAGTTACTGCTCAAAGACTTGGTCCAGTTCTCATTTCCCAGTTGTAGCTCCACAATTTCCAGTAAACAATAAGCCAGGGAACAGCAAGACAACCAAGGAAGTGGCCGCTTTTAGCTCTTTGTCTTCCCAAATCTTTCTTAAGCTGTTCTCCTGCTGCATTATTCCCAAGCATGCATTTGAAACTGCACTGGATACAGTAAGAAAATATATTGGTGCTCAGTGCAACGTGTAGCAGACTCTTACTCCTGCACCTGCATCAATTTCTCTCTTCAACCTTGCTAAAATAAAAAATAATTTCTTGCGAAGTCGCTTACAATTGCTTCTAACTTGATTGTAATAGACACTGACCTTTTAAACCACTAAGCCTATGGAGGGCTAAATTATAGAGTTTACCTCCCTAGATGCTCCTTAGCTGTCATAATGAAGGAAGTTTACAGTGGGAAAGTGAATGAAGCGAGCATGTTTTTAACCATATGGTAATTATATGCTATCTGTGCAAAAGACATAGAGTGTTGTTTACTGGATGTGAAAAGAGCATCTGAGAAGGGATTCCCTGGAGAGGGAGTAAGGGAGATTTGGCACAGTGGCTGCTCTTCAGATGGCTTGTAATAGACCCTATAAATTTGGAATATGCTATTGTTAATCAGTGGAGATTGGAGATGCTTGGCACATAACGTTTAAGTTTTAAGGGGCAGGTGATTGTCTTGTCAAGCAGACATTTTTTAAAAACTCCAATTGAATTATACAAATGCATAATGTTGTTGGTTGAGCTTTGTCGTCTTTTAAACACAACAAGCTTTTAAAGTAAGAATAAAGAAAAATGCATAGAATGACATCTTTAACTCTTTGATATCAGTGGCACGTGAAATAAGAAGGAAAAGTTACTCTGGTGTTAGAGTTATTCTAAGACCAATAAGCTATAGTCTGTGTTCACTCTTTTAAAAAAGTAAAATTTAGTTTGAATTCTCTTTTCTTGCTTCCAGTACCTAAATAAGATATTCTTCCCTTCTTAAAAAAGGAGAGGGGGGAGGACAGAAGAATGTGTCATGGTTATAACTGTAACCACAAAAGATTACAAATAATTTAATTTTCAGTACATTAAATTATTCAGAATAATTGCTAAGGTTCATTTGCACAAATCTACTTCAACTGCTTTAGTAGTCTAATACTAGGAAAATCAGTTGTGAAAATCTAGTTAAATCATTTGCACTGTAGTGGCTGAGTCTTACACTTAAAATCCCTTTAAACTGCCCAGTAGTGCACCGAAAGATTCAGCCTCAGACATACAAAAACCAGTTTTCGGTGAAAAGTGATGTTCTAAGTGTAAAGTAAGGAACATTAATTTCATTATTTTTATTTTTTAATTCATTGTTTTCATCTTTAGTCATAAAACCAGCAGTTTTTTTCTGTGCTGGACAGTGAAAGTATTCACTATATAGTTAATGCTTATTTCTTACGAAATTCTCTTTGAAGTGGTGGGCATAGGTGCTGCAGTGAAAGCACATATGCCCATTTGCATTTTGAAATGAGAATGTGTCTGATCAGTCCCTACATCATTGTTCGTTTGTGTATTTCTCAAAAACCTTGTTTACTGAAGAAGAAAAAAGGCACGTTAGTCACTTTTATTTGCAATGTTTAACACTCTGTATTCAGACGATTTCCAGGCTGAGCATGCTAAGTTTAAGCAGTGAGACCTTCAGGTGGAGATTTCAGAGAGGTAAAATGAGAAGCTGAGTTGTATAGATGGAAGGAGCTCATGAATAACATGAAGAAACAGGCTAAATCATGAAAGAATACAAAGAAAATGATGTGAAGAAAATGGAGATAGAATCCTAAGACAGATCGTGATCCTTAGAGGAGAAATTAATAAGCCAGAAGAGAAGGGTTTAAGAGAGCAAAGCTAGGAAAGCTATGGGAAGGCAGCATGCTGTAACTGACAGATTCAAAGGCAGTAACAAGCAAAAACTCAAAGAAAAACCCTTTTCCTCACCACTATGCTGTCCCTTAGCAACTCCTAAAGATGTAGGATCTGAGCCTTAAAGTCCTTATTGCTACGAGAAGTCCTTTGGTATCTGTCAGACTTCCAGTTGGGTCACTCACTTGAGTAGGTAATTCAAGGAGTAAGTCCTCAAGGTGTAAATTTTTCATGTAAGGGTTACTGTCTTTCAAAGCAGGCTCTAAAGCCCAGTGCACATTTATGGTGCCATTTAAATGAAAAAAAAATTATATTGTATGAATATTATACTTAAAGAGCTATATTTTCTTTTAAAATAAGGTTACAGACTATAGCCAGAAATTATGCTGCCATAAATTTCATGAGACTTTTTTCTAAACACTTCAGTCTATAAAAGTCAATGACTCACAGAGTAGACATAATCTAAGGGAAACTTTGACCTTTTGTGTAGTAACAGCCTTACAGCCTGTCGTGTCAATGCTCTGCTTCCTCTGAGTGTACTCTGAAGGCCTCAGTAAAATAACCGTTATGGCAATTGCCATCTGGAACTTGCGTTTTAATAATTCTAATTATATTTAAGCAGTAATCTCCTCTACACAATGTCTTTCTTGCATTGTTACTCAATGGCCCACACAATTATTCACCCCTTAACTCAGAGCAATCTGCCTTGTAGGACCTGAAGCAGGTTGCGAGCAGTGTGATGGAGCTGTTGTTGTTTCTCAATGACTGTCAGAGCAAACTGGATGTCTTTGCTTAAATGTGACAGATATTACTATTTGACTGAGATATCTGGTTATAGGTTATTTAAGCCTAAGAGTATGCAAAAGCTTCTAGTTCTCAGCGCATATCAAACCCTTTCTGTTTTACACAGCTGCCATTCACAGTATTTTCGATCAGGTACACAGAGGCTGAGCTCAGCCTACATATCTTCTTACTCAAGAGGAGAGCTGGGATGTGTTATGTCTATGAATTATCCTTCCTCACTTTCCTCGTGTCTAAGTTTTTCTTGATAGATGCAAAAGTATGATACCTGGCCTTACTTCTCAAGTTGTTAATTTTTATTCTACTTTTCCCATATTGTAGAGTTTGTTCTGCTTTCACGTCAAAACGATGTATGTGGACTTCAGGACTTCACAGAAACAGCTTTTGTGTATTTATGTCTGTGAATATGTTCAGGTGATGGAAAAAGCAACCCTTGGTTACAGTGGGAGTAACCGTGGCAGAGGAGCTGTGCTGATTTACCAAAGAATTTTGCCCTTTAAACTCAACAGTTGTAAGCCACGCTCCTCTGATATCAGCTTATATATGGTAGACATTGGTAAAATTGACTTTCAGTTACCAAGATGGCATTCAACAGCAGATGAAAATTAATTTCTGTGACTATTTGTATTGAAGTCCTTGGGTTTCTTGAACGTGCTTTGTGTGAGACCAGGCTTTCAATGCATTTCCAGAAGGTCAGGCAACCAACTTGCTTCATCCTTCATGTTGGAGAACATCCTGCATTGGTAAACAGTTACCTCTTTCTTATCAGGGTTCTGTGAAAGGATCCACTCAAAAAGTAATTAAATAAATATCTCATGCAGAAATGTGGGTTGAGCCCTCCAAATATACTTACCAATCTGTGCTAATTCTATGGGGGGGGGAGGAAAAGAGGAGGGGAGAAGGGGAAATAATAGAGTTTAAAAAGAGCTAAATGAATTATTTTGAATTATTACTCCCCTGAAAAAAAATCAATGTATTCTTTTGGCTGCATTTTCTTGTTTTAAAGAAGAACCTCAAATTGTACTAAACTTTTTTTCCTATACTGGATTACATATTTAGCTTTATCCATAGTTGTGTCCTTTCTTCAGCAAATCAAAAAAAAAAGCAATAATGTTTTTCTTTGCTGCAGAGAGGACACACAAAAAAGTCATTGTGGGTATTTTTTCTTCTGATTTACCTACTAAACCAACCATGGAACTGAGCACAGTTCTACGTATAATCTTGTGGGGTCCAGCATATCGTCTCTTTTGTATTTGGGTAGAAGAGAGTGTAAGAAGACATGACCTAATGCATGATTCCTACGTAAAGCAAGCTCCATGAGGAGGGAATGAAAATCTCAGGTGGACTTGTTATTGGTTCCATACTCAGATATCTATGTTTACTTCACTGTAGACAATCAGTGAGCTCCAACAAGCAAATAGCTGGTAAGGCTACATCAGCATTCATGGTCTTTGCAGTAGTTTAAGTGATCTGGGACTGGATTCAGTACTGTCCTATGTGGTGGCTGGTGCTGGTTTGACAGCAAGGACAAGGAACAATGCTTATTACCTATTCTAGTTCCAAGATACTAAGATATCCCAGAAACCCTGGGAAAGCTCTCCGTCAGGTGTATTCTGAACCAGTATGTGATTCACCAGGCTGTGTAACACTGATGGTGTGATCTGGAACAGGACATACAGACTGCACTTCTTGCACACGTCTAAGCAAGAAATGCATCAGCTGTACTTCACTGAAACTTCCTTTGTATTTGCTTGTTACTTTCATGTGTCATTTATTCATGCTTTCTGGTTTATTTGATGTCTGCTGACACCCATTGCTTCACTGAGAGCTGTGGATCTCAGTCTAGTACTTGATTCTTATCCCAAGTCCAAAATTCAAATTAATATATTAGTCCTTGAATCTATACAATCAAATACAAATGTTTAACTTTATGCGCATTGCTAGTCCCTTTAAATTCATCGGTACTTTCACTTCAACGTCAGTGAAACTGATGTGCAAAATACCTGCTTAGCATTAAGCTTGCACTCGTTCGCAAAAAGAGGAAATTCAGAAGATATGACTACTCAGTTAGGTAAGAATTACTGTAGTATTTGATCTCTTTATTTTATAACCCTTCTCAAAGAAATTGCTTTTTTCTCATCATTTAACAGACTGACAACAGAAAGATTTTATCTTTCCCCATTCACACCTCACTTCTGTTTTTCCCAATCTATTCTTGAACACTATTTTGACCTCTAAATGGTGATGTACACAGGTTAGTAACATTTATCTTGTGAAGTTCTAACCATCAGGTTCCATGCATACACTCCAAATAGGAGTGTAAAAAATGCATACAAAGTGTTTAATTCTGCTTTGCAGTGCAGAGGATTCAGGAAATTGGCAAAAATAATTGCCGGGGGTTTTATTGTATGCTTCAAGTGAATAAGCCTGACTTTGGGATGTTTGTACTCTTTTTTTTCCATAGAAAGATCAAATGGCTGAGAATACTGGATGGAAATGATGGGATTTGTTTTGCAGTAGTACAAGTCTAGTGTGTTTTTTAAATGTGAACGTGGTGTCATTGGCAGAGTTTGCACACAGATGTGTGGCATTAACATAGTGGGTAATTGGATATTGCAAATGGATTATCTAAATGTGGAGTAATGTCCCTAGGTGATGTATTCAGCACTCCTTTAACATTGAGAAGGGAAAAAAAAGTTATAAGAATAAATGTGCCTCTTTACATTTGGATTTTTTTTAATCAATAACAGTCTAATTATCATGATGCAATTCACTGTATTTTTGTATGCACATATATTCTTATATGTCAAATATATCCACACAGCAATATGCATATGTGTATATAAAGAGGTATGCTCGTGGTATATATACAGTTATAGCAGATACATGATATATATTAAAATCACAGATTCTGCCAAAGGGCCTTGGCACATTAAGAAAAAGGTTGATCTTATAGCACAATGCCCAAGAAACTCACCTTATATCTGTAAGAGTTATGATGACAATGTTTAAAGAAATAAATTTAAAAGCCAAAAGAGAAGAAAATTGAGAGATCCAGCTACCAAGGATCTTATATATTATCACAGATATTGATCAGTCAGGGGAGATGCATTGATCTTACCAGCTGAAAATCTAAACATGATCTTTTTCCTCCTCTTTTTTAATCTTTAATTACTTTTTTATTTGTTCCCTCATATTATGTAGTTGTCTGTCTTGGTCACTTCTGTCCCTTGTTTCATACAAAACTCCACTATAAGAAGAAACATTTTCAATTTTCCCAGTAAAATACTGTTGTCTATTGTATTTGTTATAGAAATTTTTCCAAGCTTTCTTTTTCTTCCAGTTAAAATTAAATGAAAATATCATGGTGAAGTATTCTTTCATGTCCCACTCAAAACTGAATTGCTTTCCTCTCTGAACCTTTATTTCTATTGTTCATTTTCTTTCCTAAATTAGCCAAGGTTTCCAAAATCGTCATTACCATCTGCAAAAATGGTTAAAATATAGCATAATATCTGAGTTCATATAGTGTGACCAGCGCCCTGTTTCTTATTTGGCTACTGTACCTGCAGTGAATATTTCTGGTAATCATTTTGACGGATGTTTCAAGGGTCAGATATCCTGCAATTCTTCTATTTTTTTCTTTGAATTTTAGCCCTGGAAACAATTTGTTTGTCACTATAGGTACAAAAATTGCTTGGTCTGCATTGTCCAAGTGTAAAATAACTTTTCTTATCACTATCAGCAGAATTAACAAGTTTCCTAAGGCATTTGACTGTGCTGCTGATACCTTACAATCTGTAGGCAGCCTGGGTAAAACTTAAGACACATTCCCATGTAATATTGTTAATAAAAATAACTACACAACACATCCATTTATTTCATTTCAGGCATCACAGTTTGGTTTATTTAAGCCAGAAAACAAATCAGATATTACCTTGGTCTTTATTGTTTGTGGCATTTAAAGTAATTCGGGGAGCTATTTAGTGTGAAATTTTAGATCATAACAATGTAAACTGTGATATCAAATTTAATTCTTCTCTTTTTAAAAGATTAAAATAGTCTTTTACAAAATCTTTGTCAAGTTTGCTTGCTGGACTATGCTTCAAAAATAAAATCAGAAAATAGATAAATTGCATTTCTATCATCTTGAAAATTATGCACAATATTGGACATAAAGGTCACAACATTTTTAACTATTTGAATTCATAAGATGTACAAGGCAGACTAAATCCATCAAAGGAGTCATTCTTGGCTGACTTATGTACACCAGATGGATGTACATGCTGTTACATTAATTTTAATGGGTTTGCCTTAAAAGGTAGGCTCTTAGGTGTGCCAAAGACCTAACATTCCTACGCAATAGGAAAAGCATAATATTTTACTTCTGGGGTTCATCAGGGAAGAAGCAATAGTGATGAGAGGCTGCAAGGCCCAAGAAAAGAGGTTTAAAGGCATGTGGGGCTGTGAAAATTCATGTGTTATTATGAAAATAATCTTTTGCAAAAAGCAAAACCTTCCAAAACAACTTTCCTTAGAAATCTTTAAAACTAAGTCAGTAACTGGTTTAAATAAATGACCGCATCCCTGTGCATTAATAAAGGAAGTTTCTGTCAGTACAGGTACATGGCTTAAAACGGAAATTTAAGATATGACATAAAATAATGGATTTGTTTATTCCAGACTGCAATCTGTGTGTAGTTGTATTGCTTACACACTGTTAGAAATCACTAATGCTGACCCCATAAAGAATCAATTTTTGTACTTTCCTTCAACATGAGGAAACTGAAACATAAATTATAGCTGAAGTCTAACCACTAAAAACAGGGAATACAGGCTACTACTCTTTCCTTAGTCACAGCAGGTTTACAGATACAGTACACTGAATCTTTAAAACAATGTCTGGACACCTTTACTCAGCCTGTGATGCATGACCACAAGTTCTGTGTGTGTATAGGAGTAACAAGCAGCAGTTTCCATGGGCATCCTGCTTCTCCTGTGCCACCTCTCTCCCTCTCTCCACTGTAAAGCCCTTGATATGCTAAATTTTGAGATGGACGACATAATCTGATGTGTAGACTTGTAAGTTAGGACCAGATTTACACTCATTTCTGGCTGGGACACAGAGTTTGGTTATGATCATTTTGTTCTTTTTGGCCCTCTCTCCTTGAGTCTGCCCTGATTTCACCATTACCTGCTTGGGTCAAGGACTAGGCTTTTTTTGTCTTTGTACTGGTCCTAATCCTGTTTGAAGCTTTTAGATGAAGCCATAATATAAAATAATAAAAGATGCATTATAAAACTTAATGGGAAATGAAAACATGTTTCAATCTTGGGGTGGATAGGAGTTTGTAGAGTGGAAGTGCAAAAGATGATCAGAATGATAGAATTTCATCTTTAGCCATACTTGACCCTTTCGTCACAATCATCAATTTAAAAACAGTCTTCAATATTAACTTAACTGTGACTTGATAATATGCTGTGGAAGCTTTGCAGTCTCAGAAATGCATAAGAGACCTATTGATGAATTTTATCATAAAATACAGAAGCTGCCTAATCCTTCAAAATGTGCTTAAGTGAAAAAGGGAAGCAGTGTTGCATGCTGGAAATGTCACCATGAAATGAGAACTATTAGAACAACGTCATGACACATGTCTCACGGAGAGACAGCAACTGCCACAGTGCTGCCAAGGACATCATTTTAAAGGGTGTTCAAGAAAGACACACAGGTTCAAAGTGTGTCCATGTGGAAATGAAGAGGAAAGAGTTCATTGTTGGTTAGTCAAGAGGCAGCAATTTCTGAAACTCTGGAAAATCTGAGTCCTTTCCTGAGATATCCAGCCTCCTTCTCCTCCTTCTTTGTCTTCTCCCCGAGTTTTCACAAAATAAAACTCTGAGCTGCTGTTGGTCATTAGAAATAGTCTGCAGTTCCCTGAAAAAATACAAATTTACCAAAATACAACCTTTAACTCCATCTGCCTTTGAGGAACTGAGCAGCCACTGTCTAAAACTTTGCAGTTCTTTGAACTAAATGGTGTTTTGGAAGACAGCAGTTTGAAAACACTGCTGTTAGTAATATTCACTGTCCTGTAAGCTACAGAAGATCATCATCTGTCTGATAAAAGTAAATATTTAAGGAAAAATTACAAAAATAAAGTACTGACTTTCAGCTCTATAGCTCTTATTTAAAGGAAGAAAGTTGATAGATGGGAATTATTGGACTTGGTACTTAATTTTTCCTAGTTCATCAGTGCATTTAAGTCTGTCTAAAATAGAGGAACCTTAGAAGGATGAGACACATTTCCTCTTTATGGCATGAGAAAATCCAGGAGATTTTTTTACAAAAATTCTCTGTAAAGACTATTCATTTTTATCACCATAAAGACAGGAAGAGATATTATATACGTTTTAACGCGGTGCAATCAATTTCTTGTCTGATGTTGGTAAAGGCAGGATTCTAAGTCTGATTGGCAGAAGAAACCCCAGGGCTAGCCACTAAAGATGGCCATTATCATTTATTAAGCAGGTGTTGAAATGAATTGGTCTTTTATCGTAATGCAGATTTACAGTGCATTAGGCAATCCATTTTTCAATTTAGTGTACTGCCTCTGATAAATTAACAGATGTCGATTGATTTTTTTTCCTTCAGTCCCCCTGTTTACACCTGACAGCAAGTGCTTTATAGCTGAGCAGTTATTTGAAGTTATAAACATTATAATTAGCAATTTTTTAATTAGGCTGACAATTAACAGGAGATTTGCAAAGCTGCTAATTTGACATGTCATACTCTCGACAGTGTTTATGTTAACCACTACTTGAGTGAATTCAATTGAACAGAACTACGGTGTCTGAAAAATCAATCTGAGAAGAACCCTTTTCCCCACTTCGCTAACATTATGGCACTTCAGGCAGAGAAGTGGGACTTCAATGAAATTTTACAATATGACAATTCCAACAATTGAAGTTTAAACAATGCGTCCATGTTAGCTCAGAAATGCAACTAAATATGACATGCCAAACACAGGCATGTTCTGGGCTCTTTTACTAATTTTAGGCTTTAAAGTTTTTATTTTTAAAGACTAAGACCAAAAAAACCCAACAACGAGACAACCCCAAGCAACACAGAGTCTCAGCGCTAAAGATAGCCTTAGTTCTTTGGTTTGAACAGAGGAAAAAGAAAACGTGTCATTTTAGTAAGTGCCTGTGTGGCCATTGATGAAAAATGTGTAGCTTTTCCAGCAGAATTCTGCATACCCCAGTACAAACCAGAATGATGTGAATGGAAGTGTTAAAGCAGTCCTGCTGCAGCAGGTGGGAATTTCCTGGCACTTTCCGTTAATCTGAACTTCCTCTCAGGTGGTACAAAATGCCCTTCTTTCTGATTATATTTTCTCTGGGGGCATTATCCACTGAATGCTATTGCCAATACTGACAGAGAAAGTTGGGTGGACGCAAGGCCAGACAGGGGTTAGAGTGCCCAGCAAGAGAGAGGAGCTGGGGTATGGAAAGAGAGAACTGGTAAAAAGTTGCCTGGGAATACCAGGGTTAAGATAAATTGGTGGGGCAGCCTGAGAAAATGTTTCTGGTTAGCTGCAGCTGAAAGGACCAAAAGTGATGTGTTCTTAGGCCATTTCTATGAATTAAGATACTTAGTCACATCCACTTTGTAAGGGAAACAAGGGTAGCTTTTAAATGCAAATGGACTTGATTTTGACAGAGAAAGCTCTCTGCCTTGAAGAACATGGGCATTTCCTTCTCTTATATAGGCGTTTTCTTAACTTTATTTCGGGGGGAGGGGGGAGGTCATCAAGTCATGTACTTTCATCAGATACCTGCTTCCTTTGTATTCTGTTTCTAAATTGGCTCCTCATTCTCTCCACTTGATGGCTCATGTGGTGGAAGCACCATTAGCCCTTAAACTAGAACACGATAACAATAAAAAGAAAGAAAAAAAAAATGCAGTCTCTTGTACACTTTTAAAAATCCTACTTCTTTAATCCTCTGCATCCATTGAAAGATGTTCACACCCCTTCCCATGTTAGCCTTTCTTTCCTGAGGTCCTCGCTTGTGATGGAGGCAAGACACATCCCTAACCTGACTGTGGTGAAGTACCAGGAGGAACCAGGATGCGCGGAAAGCCCCACTCTCCGAAATACTCCCACCCTACACTCTCCCCACAGGAGATCAAAAGATCTTGACACAAAGTTATTGAAACCTTTCTACTGATAACACTACTCCATGTATTCATGATTTTAGTCCTTTTCTGAGCTCACCTGCTTCCTAAAAGCTGTGTGAGAATGGGCAAGGTAAGGTACTTGCTCAGATTTCACTCCAGTCCAATAGGAAGATAAAGAAAAGGGCTTATTTAAAAGGTGATCTCAATAAAGGTCTCAGGAGTTGATTCAAAATGGCAAAATACTTTGTGTATGTCTCACCTCTGACGTGGGATTTAACAGGCAAATAATTACAAAATTACAAAAAAGAGAAGAGCCTATGTCTCCCTGCCAGCATGAGAGACGGGATCATGGTTTAGGAGATCTGTTGGTGTTGTGGGCTACAAGGGTGGTACACGTGGCACCCAGACTTCATCCCATCAGTGTAGCAAACCCTACAGCCAGGATGAAACTGCATGTCCTAAGGGAAAATAAATCTTTGCCATAAAGTCCAGTAAAGTGGATACTTCGGGAAAGGTGTGGGAGAGGGTTTAACTCCACAGAGCAAACTGGTTAATGCCACTACAGTCTTTTGAAACTCTTGCATAGTGCCAAGAAGGCCCTACCCCATTAGGATAAAGGAGACAAAGGAGATGCTCTGCTAATGAATATCCCAGAAAAGGACATGAACAACACTCTAATTGAGAAAACTATTTATTTTGAGCTGTTTATTTAAGCACAGGAGGATTCCTAATGGAGCCATCAGACCTCACTCATTGGCTAATAGTTTAATTAGGCCCATCTGGTGGAGGCTGTGGAGAGAACTGTCCCAGCTCTCATATTGGCAGAGAGGTAATTTGTCATCCCGTGGCCCAGTGACTGGCACGCGAACATCTCTATAGCCAAACAGAAGCTCAGCAATCTGTCTCACATGAGAATAGCTGAGAGCTATTGGAGGCATTTGTGTGGTTCACCTTGGCACACTGAGGAGAAATGACAGTATTGCACAGTATCCTTGAGATAACCTCAGCAGAGAAATTCAGGCAGAGTCGCTGAAAGTCAAGTCAATCTTTCCAGCGTCAGCCAAACCGAACATAGTGAAAAGCTTTTTCCTCCCTTTTTCCCAACATCCCCTCTCCTGTGCCGTCCTGATAAAACAATACAGTGAGGATATTTTCTATTAGCTTCTGGTCAGGAGCATCTGTACTTCAGACACATATTTGACTCCTACAAAATCTTGGAACAAAAGAATACCTACCTGGTGGACAGCAGGAACTTGCTGTTTTTAAGAAATCCAGTTTTTACAAAACTGTATTAATTGATGGAGCTGCAAATAAAGAACAACACTGGAGAAACTTCACACCGCTGTCACCCAGTCTGTACACTGGGTAAATTGATACAACTATGGGTTAATTCAAGTAAAGGAGGAAAAAACTTCAAAACTGTAACAACAACTGCCTTAAAATCTGGAATCAATCTTTTCTTCACAGTCTGATGTCAGTATTAGTGTTAGAAGATGTTGAAACCACCACTGCCTCTTTAGGGGTAATTCTCAAGAAAACAGGGGACAACATACCAACAGAAGTTGTATCTCACATTTGTTTATCCAGTAGTATTTATGTGGCACTTTTTCTTATTCTTCATTCTAATGTAACACACTGCATTTTCCAAAAGCCTGAAAGCACTTAATACGTCAAGTATTTTATCAGCTTTTTTTTTACAGGCTCATAATGTCAGTGCTGACTAAACTAAAAGAAGCAAAAAGCTCATCCAATGCAAACATAGCAATTTCCACTATAAATGACACTTGAAGAGTCTGAGTAGCCTCAGAGGAGGAATCATAGCTTAAAAAAATCTGTTAAGTCAATAAATCACTCAGCTTTATACATGTCGGGTACCTATCTATACCTTAAGAAGCAAAAGGTAGAGACAATACAGAGATTAAAAGGAATTGTTACGCAAAAACTGAAAGCATCTGAAGTGAATGTGTTTCAATTAATCTCATGGGTAAACAGTCCATTGTGATCTCTTGACCAAAAAATATTGGTATCCTTAAATTATTTTTCTGTGCCTGGCAATATTCACCATAGTTTTCCCACTGTAAGTTAATACTCCTTTTTATTGTAGGATTTTTTCATGAGCTAGACACTGCTGAACCAAAGTGCTATGTTTGAATAACCATCAACTGAGCTTTGAGCAACCTGGTCTAGTGAAAGATCACAGAATCACACAGAATCACAGAATCGTTAAGGTTGGAAAAGACCTTTAAGATCATCAAGTCCAACCATCAGCCCAACACCACGATGCCCACTAAACCATCTGCCACATCTACATGTTTTTTGAACACTTCCAGTGATGGTGACTCCACCACCTCCCTGGGCAGCCTGTTCCAATGCTTGACCACTCTCTCAGTAAAGAAAGTTTTCCTAATACTCAATCTAAACATCCCCTGGTGCAACTTGAGGCCATTTCCTCTCATCCTATCACTAGTTACTTGGGAGAAGAGACCAACACCCACCTCGCCACAACCCCCTCTCAGGTAGTTGTAGAGAGCGATAAGGTCTCCCCTCAGCCTCCTCTACTCCAGACTAAACAAGCCCAGTTCCCTCAGCCTCTCCTCATAAGACTTGTGCTCCAGACCCCTCACCAGCTTCGTTGCCCTTCTCTGGACACGCTCCAGCACCTCAGCATCCTTCTTGTAGTGAGGGGCCCAAAACTGAACACAGGATTCAAGGTGCGGCCTCACCAGTGCCGAGTACATGGGCACAATCACTTCCCTACTCCTGTTGCCCACACTATTTCTGATACAGGCCAGGATGCTGTTGGCCTTCTTGGCCACCTGGGCACGCAGCCAGCTCATGTTCAGCCAGCTATTAACCAGCACCCCCAGGTCCCTTTCTGCCAGGCAGCTCTCCAGCCACTCCTCCCCAAGCCTGTAGCATTGCATGTGGTTGTTGTGACCCAAGTGCAGGATCCAACCTGTCCAGATCCCTCTGCAGAGCCTTCATACCCTCGAGCAGATCAACACTCCCACCCAGCCTGGTGGCATCTGCAAACTTACTGAGGGAGCACTCGATCCCCTCATCCAGGTCATCAGTAAAGATAATGAACAAGACTGGCCCCAGAACTGAGCCCTGGGGAACACCACTTGGGACCCACCACCAGCCGGATTTAACGCCGTTCACCACAACTCTCTGAGCTCGGCCATCCAGCCAGTTCTTTACCCAGCAAAGAGTAAACCTGTCTAAGCCACGAGCTGCCAGTTTCTCCAGGAGAATGCTGTGGGAGACGCTGTCAAAGGCTTTACTAAAGTCCAGGTAGACAACATCCACAACTGTTCCCTCATCCACTAGGTGGGTCACCCGGTCATAGAAGGAGATCAGGTTGGTCAAGCAGGACCTGCCTTTCACGAACCTGTGCTGGCTGGGCCTGATCTCTTGGTTGTCCTGCACATGCCCTCTGAGCACCCTCAAGATGAACTGCCCCATGATCTTCCCCAGTACCGAGGTCAGGCTGACAGGCCTGTGGTTCCTGGGATCCTCCTTCCTGCCTTTCTTGTAGATGGGTGTCATATTGGCAAGACTCCAGTCATCTGGGACCTCCCCTGTTAACCAGGAATGCTGATAAATGATGGAGAGTGGCTTGGCAAGCTCCTCTACCAGCTCCCTCAGCACTTGGGTGGATCCCATCACGTCCCATAGACTTGAGGGCATCCAGGTAGCTTAGCAGATGTCCCTGTCCATGGCAGGTCCCTTCCAACCCAAACAGTTGTATGATTCTGTGAAATTGGATTTTGCTGCTCTTCTCACCTTGTCTGGTTGTGCATGCTGTTGCAGATGTAGAGTCATATGTTCATACTTTATAGATGCTAATTCCTGTGTATTGTTCTTACAATGGATAGACACATGTTTTAAAATTAACACAAGTGAGTTCAAAGAGTTTCAGCCTGCAGTTTCAAACCTAGGAAATAATGCAGTTTACTAAAATTCCGCCAGTCTAGTTGCCCCATTAATTAATTTTACTTCATATGCAAGTATGAGCATCATTAGTTTTATCAATTTAGCAACATCCCGAAAGAATCAACAAGTCAGTTCTGTGCTCAGCCTGATAAACTGTCAGGACAATTTTGCCAGCAAAGCTAACTTGCACAGTGCAAATATTTACCAAGAGATTATCTATTCTTAAAACAAAGTCACTAATCCAGGTTGTCTCTTCCAGACATAATTCTGAACATGTATATTGAGTGAGCCAAAAGCATAGTAACAAAAATGTTTTGCAATGTAAGAGCTTCATGATCATCTGCTGCCTTCAGCTAAATCTCTTTTGAAAGCTTGTTGTGGTGTGTCTTGCTGCATTGTGAATTCTGCTTTGTTTACAAAAGTGGAGGAGACAGTGGATAAAGTGGAAATATTTTTACTATTTATATATGCACTTGGCTGCTATTAACTGGTATTTTTGACTCCTACTGATCAGTTTTCTCCTCAGTCACCTGTCTCACTTGTCAACACCATATGGGACAGGTGACAGTCTTGTTCTTGTTCCTTGTATTCCAACTAAAATCTGGTGTGTTTTATGTATGAAGTGTCTAGTTTTGGTCTTGTATTGGTACTTCTATGATACGTATATTTCATATTAAATTAAATGATACTGAAGTTACTCAGCAGCATCCCTACCTGCTACTGGAAAAGCACAAGAGTGCCTCATATAGTTTGCAAAACTTGGAATAAAATTGATCTGCCATCATCTATGCCAGTGAAGATGACATAGAAATGAGGCCCTGGAGATGAGAGCAGCCTGAAACTACAGTATAGAGCTACATGGACAACAACAGCCACATCCCTTCCAGCTTGGATAGTGCAGAAGTAGCTTTCCAAAGGAGAGGCAAACAGGATGGGTGCCCAAGACACGGGACTGCTGAGCTGCCCACCCTGGAAGGGAAGAGAGTGGCTGCCTAACACATGTGGTGAAGGGCAAAAATGGTAGTGGGATAACAGATTACTTTACTATGACCCAGAGCAAAGTGCTGGATTACTTTAAGGAACTCAGGGAACCCCAAAGTAGATTAAAGGGATATTTTTCCTGTGAAGCATGAGAAAAAAAATATATCAAAGGTTTGTTCACACTTATATGTTAGCAAAAGGCAATCCAACAGGAAAGGGCGCAAGCTATCAATTTATTTTTGTGGAAGACTGTATGGTTATTTATCTTTTTAAATTATGCTTCAAAAGGAACATAGTGCTGCAATAAATAACATTAGGCAACAATAAAGGGAACAACACAGAGAGCTGACTGTAATGTGTTCCCCTCACCCTCTTCATTTTAACCTCCATAAAAGTGTGGGTCTTTCCATGTTGTTTGAGATATTCAAGACTGTGATGTTTCTGGAAGCAAGTGAAACACAGCTGCTTGCTGATTAAGGGGATACAGGACATGTCAGGATTACATTAGTATGATGCATGTGCTGTTACTCAGGGACCAGCGACTTCCCAAATTTAGTGCCAGATACACAGGCATGGTCACACCTGAGCACATCTAAAAATGTGGCACTTCCACCAAAGCCTGAGCAGAGTTTATTATCACTTGTGTACTAGACAAAATCCATAAAATTCCTTGATGAGGATTGGGAAAGCACTGATACCTCTGTTAAAAGAATTCCAGTAGCTTTGAAGGATCTTCGCTTTTAACTCTCAAGATGCCAGCTAGGAAAGGAATTTGAGCTGCAACATTTGTTTTGGGCCAGGTCTTCTGCACAGCGAAAACATTTTCAGAAGTAACTAATTTTACAGGGCTTATTTCAAGAGGTTTTCACCCAGGACGCTTAGGAAGAGGTTTGCTTTCCAGAAGATGGAGTGAACGGCATCTCTCTGAAGTTTGCATTTTTCGGAAGGTTTTACACAGAATGGGTAGTCAAACTCACTGCTCTTTCTTGTTCTTTGGTATTTGGAAGCAAATTAAAGGGAATTAGTTAAGACTTCTTCTGGTATAACTTTGTCCCTAAAGCTTTTTTTGTAATCATGCTGGCAGTAATGTAACAATTTATCTTGCAGACAAGTCTAAGAACAATGTCATAATTTCAAAAGCTAAACAGTCTTTCATATTTCTTTCAGCAGGAGAGAACCGTTGGGTTATTCATGCATGTTTTGCCTTTGTAAAAATAGAAGTTGAAACATAGCTCATTCTTCAGACTCATTAGCATTTTAATGCCTTCTCAATTGTTAACAGATTTGATGTAGCTACTGGAAAGATAAGACCAGGTTGTGATTTACGTCTACACTTTCCAATCCTGTAGCAGTCAGATATATTATGTTTTACTAAGTGTAATGTCAGGTGTCTGAAACATATTTTCAACCCTTTGAAAGAAATAATAAAGACAATGATAAAGGAAAATGCCAATATTCCCTCTCCAATTTCTTGCAAAGTGATAGTTCTGATTTGTTATTTTTGCAGAGCTCAGAAAATTTTCCCAACAGAAATAATAATTAATTGAATAATTTGAAAATTAAAGAGGAATGTATTCTGCACGACTTAACCTTATAGTGTAGTAGCATGAAGCAACATAAACATTCACAACGGAATCATTTGCAGAAATTGTAATACAGAAAAATTATTTGAAGATTCATATTTTACTGTATTTTTAATGTATGACTCTCCATTTTTATCAGGAGTAGAGTATTTGGTTTGGCTTAGTGAACAGCAAACACATTTCTGAACATGTACAGAGTAGTATGTAGCTATTACCCTTTGCATACATATTAACTTCTCAGAAGCTATCAGCTCCAAAAAGAGTTGTCATACCCAAGATCACCATGGCATTGTATTTAGAAATATTCTTAGTGTCAGGAACAATAAGAACTATTCAAATTAAACTATAGAGTACATAACAACACAGCCTGTCTAACTGAACCTTACCATCTGAGTACAGGCCCATGTAGCCCCATGTGTCATTCATGGTATGTCCCTCTTCCTTCCTCTCGCTTAAAGACAGGGCTGAACCTAACCCTAAATGTAATACAGGTGTTTAGGATCTGGCAATATGCATTTGACATGCCTCTCTGATTTGACTCCTTCACAGTCCAGCACTCATTGCCCAAAAAGTTCTTTTAGTTCTTTGTCCTGTAGCATCAGAGCAAGCCAGAATCCAGAACATCACCAGAATTACCAGAAGGTGGTTTTTTTGTAGGTGCATCATTACTGACATAGCTGAGACAGAGTCAGGACTTTTGAATGGAAGAATGATTCGTCTGTTCAGAGAAATCATTATGTTATGCCAATATGGCAAACAATATTTTGGGGTATTCCTTGATTGGAATTTTCCATTTCTGCCATTTCCTTCTAGGCAAGTGTCCACAGAGAATATCGGTTGGGGAACTAGACACCCCTGGCATTTTGCCATGTGCTAGCCTATGGTGGCTGTCTTATGGTCTAGAAAGTCTCCAGGAGAAGTTGAACAAAACTCCTACCAATGTGCTCCACTTATTTCAGCAGAGGGGCTTTAATACAACAGATGGAAACTTTCAATCTTATTGTCTGTGCTGTACCTACTGTATAGAGGCAGAGGATTTGACTTTTCAGGTGTGCTGATTCGATGTTTCATGACTTTCGGTGGACTGGAGGGAAAACTGCAAGTTTTGTTTGATATTTTTAAAAGAAAGGAAGTGGTGTTGAAAGTTCCTTTGCATGACTTGTCCAGTAGGTCAGATGATCCAATGTCGCTTTTGGATATAAAGGTCTCACAACCTTCCTCAAACTATGAGAGTGCCTTGAATGCGTTGGGTTATATATTTCAATATTGACTGCAACCGTCTGAGGACAGCCTTTATATCCTGCTGTGTTAATCCTTTCTTTGAACCAGAGCATGAAAACTTTCTGGACTTGTAGATCATCCAACTGGTGTTATTACCTCTCCTGTACTCAGGGGGAAGAGGGGAGTGGGGCAAGAAATGAGTCGGGCAGTTTTTCTTGGAGAGGGCATAGCTTGAGATGATATTTGCACAGTGCTGTTAGAAAGTGCCTGGAATGCGCTTTTCATCCCTTGGCAAATGAGATCTCTTCCTGTCAGAAAGTTAGACTCTAAAAAAGTAAAATGTCTGTGGCAGAGATTTCCAACTGCCAATAAAAGGCTCACTTTCATGAGGAAAATAATGTAAAATGCTTCTGAGTCATTGTGAAAAATACGAGCCATGACTGTGTCTGCAAAACCTCATTGAGATGAGGCACTGAAGACAAGAAAAATTGCATTCATACCCCTGTGATCATCATCTGCCCATTCAGCGCGGTGCTCTCCAGGAAGAGACAAAGCTGGAGTGACGGCTCGAGGAGCAGCCTGCGCTTTTCTGTGTCACCGCTTGTGCTGACCTGCGGCTCCACGCAGGAGCAGGGGGGGCAGAGGAGTGTGAGAGAGGAAACCCTCCGTGCAGGTTGCTTTTTCTTCCTCTCTTTTCTTCATCCCTGAAGTCTTGATGTAAACTTGCTGTGATAGATGCAGGTGGCTAAAAATAGTGTGGTTTTTGTGTACCGTACAAGCAAGTGAATAATTTTCTGCTGTAAGCAGGATACCAAGGGACGGCAGAAACCTGATGGTAATGGCAAGTAAGGTACAATGATGGAGTGCGGCTTCCAGCCCACTAAATCAGTGGCAGAGTACTTGGCACATTTGCCAATGCTGCTGCAGCCAGAGAAAAGCCCTGGGGAAATGCTCCCTGCATTTAAAAATTATACTTGAGATATACATGTTTTATACCAGGAGTTTGATAATTTATCCTTGCAGCATAGGAACCCTGCAGTAACAAGTGATAGTTCTTGTTATATTACTTGTTGCAGTTTTTACCTCCTGAATTTTCAGATCCTCTGCTTCTAGCCAAGAGTATGCTATATATCTCCCCGGAGTGTAACTGTCATGGGGCACGAAAGCTGAATAATTACAGTAAATGCTGGACAGAATCTAGGAAGAAACCATCACGGCCAGCTCAGATTTTCCTGGTTGTACTTATCATCAACACTATATCTGGAAGTTATTTCATACAATTACAGCAGATGAGACAGTTATGTATAGGGTTGTACTCTGACTTTTGGACAAGTAGGGAATCCACTATAAAGATCCCCATTTTGACACTTTGGTGAGTATAAATTCCATTATTATTTAGTGTCCTAATCCATACTGACTATTATTAGCAGGGCTTTCCATCATCTGGAATGAAATCCTGATCTTTTTGGCAAAATTTTGTCAAAATTCCCATTGACTCCAGCAGGAGAGATTTAACTCCCAGAGCTGTGCAAAGATCGTAAGTCACCTGCTGACAGCCAGATCCTTCAGCAAGTGGGCATTTTTATCGAGTTGACCTCGTTTATGGAGTTGTCTCAGAACATCTACTTAGACTCAGAGAAGATACAACTGGAATAAAGCAGGTGCCTTCCTAATTGGAACGTGGGGGAGGCTGGGTTTTACAAGAAGTATTTAGAGCTAAATAAGGAATAGAATCGTTTCCCTGGGGAGCTTGAAATCCTTTTAAAACTTTTATAGCTTCCTGTTTCTTTGCCTCTGGTTCTCACTGCCAGATGGAGCATTTCATGTCCCAGAAGGATGCACTTGGTATCCTCACCAGGCTTGCTGCACAAGGGATGATGGAGGGAGCAGTCGGGAAGCAAGCCTGCTCTTTGAGGGGTGGTGGCAGCGATGCTGCTCATGGGGTGCAAAGAGGCAGCACAAAACAGGGTGTCTTGCCCCTCCTGTGCTCAGTATTGTTAATTGCATGGCGACGCATGTCTGAATTCCTGAACTGAGTAATGGGATGTGAATTGCATTCCCACTGCAGCAGTATGATCTGAGAGGTATACATTTTCTACTCAGCATGTTTGTTTCTCCCACCTTTGCAAGAAAACCAGATTTGGGAGGATGCTTAGGTCCTTTCCTCTGGATGATGAATGTAGTCTATAGCCACACTTCTTCATTATGCAAATAGTTCAGACAAATCTCCCTTCTCTCCACTTCCCTATTTAAATGTGTTGCTGTGAACAAAAGACCCAGTCCCGTTGCAAGGACTAGTATTAGATTGTTCACATCATTAGTTTAAATGAGATACGATTATACCATCTGCATTCGGTTGTACTCCATTCAAACCTTGTCATTGCCTTTGCCAAACTCAACATCTTTTGGGGTGTTTCTTTGAACACCATTTATCTGTGTTTCCAGCCTATTCAAAGGCACCTCACTGCCTGTAATGACTCCATTTATTTTCCTTTACTTAAACATTTCCGATTTGCTGGGTCCTTGTGTCAGATTTCCTGTTCCACATTACTAGTATTTAAACTTGCACCTTTTTAAAATCAGATGCCAAATTAACCTCGCGTTGCTCTTTTTCCAAGCATTCCTCACTTGCTAGAATACCTTGGAAATTAGCTAATTTTCTCTCATGCCTGACACTGGCAGCCAGATACGAAATCCAGCTTCACCAACTGGCAGAGTTCACCATCCAGTTGTTGGCCCTGCTGAGCACACGTGGGACTCAAACCAGAAGCCCCGTGGTCCCCTGGCAGCAGATCTGTTGATAGCTGGGAAGGGCAGCCATGTCCTGTGGCAGAGAGCTGAGCTCCTGTGAGCTGGAAGCAGCTCTTCCCACACCTCCTAGCACCACAGCAAGGCGCTGCTCGGCACGCCAGCGTTCCCGGGGCTGGTTGACACCCGACTGCCTGCACGGTGCTTGCTCTCCTGGTGAGATTTGGCTGAAGTCTGAGGCGCTCTTCAGTTGTTAACAGCAAAGTCCTGCCAGTCCGACTGATTCCCTTCCAACAGCCTGCTTTATAGAGAGTTGGACATTTCCAGCAATGCCTCCAGTTTTTACGCTAATGTTTGCATTTGGTGACGTTCACCCGTTGTAGAAGTCACCCCCCGTGCCCCGGCTGCTGGGGCAGTTCCCCACAGCCACGTCCTTCCTCAAATCCCTTCGCAGGACGGGTGAAGGCCGCCAAGCATGGCATGCCTGGCAGCCCGCTCCGGTTCCGCGTCTCATCTCAATTCCCACTCACCTGGCAGGGGACCGGAGAGGCCGCCGGCGTCTGTCCTTTGGCTGCCGGAGGCAGCTCTGGTGCCCAGCGGTCAGGCGGCTGGGCCTTCCTCCCCCTTGCTCATCTGCCTCTTGCCTGAAATACCTGCACGCACGAAGAAGAGGCTTGGGGAGAGCACGCCGAGGTGCAGCTGTAGGGAGGAAGAGGCACTGAACCAGCCCTTTCCTTTTTCTTCAAAGCAGCTGCAGCCACATCGGCTATCTGCCAGCTGCCCCCGCCTCCCGGAAGAATTTAAACTGGGGGCAGCCTGTGCCGTGCGTTGCCTCGTTTCTGTCATCAGAAGTACAACTCTGGACTGCGGAAGACTGCATCCGGGATAAGGCAGTCATGGCAGATTACTTACAACATGTAACACAGATCATTAAATTGGCATAAAATTGCACAGGGAGGACAGCACAATTTGGCTGCTCCGAACAAGATACATTCGGAGAGAACAAAAGTAGTCCCATTTATGTACGAGCACGCAGGAGTTATTTCTTCCTCTGATTTTGTAAGTCTTTCATTTGTTTCCTTATTAGAGGACTATCTATTCATTGCAAGGACTTTATTTTCTGTGTATTTTATGGCTCTATGTGTTGTGGAGGCTTAAGGCACAGCTATAACCATACAACACAAAGTCGCAACACGTCATGCGCACAGCGTACAACACGAATCTTTTATTAAAGGGAGATGAAAGATGGCCAGAGTTAAATTACTGACCTGGGTCTCAGGAGAGCTGAAAAATTCCCTGAGGTCTATGTTAACCCTCCTCACCATTTTCAGTTTCCCATATATAAACCAGAAATATTAATTCCTTTCTGAGTGCCCTAAGTATTTAAACTGTAAGCTCTGTGCACTGTCTTATGGCGTATATATACTCAGTACTTAGTTCAGCTGGCTGCAGTTCTTTGCAGGACACCTAGATGCTACTGAAATTTAAATTATGAATCAGTAGCTTTGCAATATTTTTTGTCACATTCACCAAAATTTTCTGTCACATTCACCAAAGACCATCCTACCAAGGTTTGGAATGTCATATACTGATTAGTCAAGATTTTACATGAGTGCTTGAAGTGTTGTAGACAAAAACCACCAATGCACATGGCTTTAATAAAATAAATACCATTTTAATACCAAATAAAAACAATTTTAAAAAGGTAGCCAGCATCTGGCTGCATTCAGTTTTTAAATATAAGGAGCATTTGGAAGATGAGCACAGGACTCTCAGCTTTAGTTCATTACAGTTTTTGTGTAGATCACTATTAAAGTTGTCTTGTTAATTTGGATATATCTAAACAGCATTTTCCCGACCTACATGCTTAGAAAATTATATTACTTTCCAAAGTGTTGGACTTTTTGTTATTTTATAGGGGTGAAACATGTATTTTAAGCTGCTTTCCTGCATCAATCTTGCCGTTATAAATTATTAGAAATCTGTTCATTTTTTCTGTTTATCTTCAAGTTTAACATAGTCCTTTGAGAATGGTAATGGCAGTTAATGAGACTTGTGAGGAGAGTCTTCTGCTGTTTCAAAGTGCCCATATAGCGAAGAAGGGAAAGCTAAGATTCCCTTATCCTGTTTATGACCTGACTCCAAATGATACACACTGCTGAAGAGAAGGTAATTTAATGGCTATTATTGCTATATAAGCCTGCACCTCCTTTGAAGCTGTCGGCTTCAAAATCAACTCGTCTTGTATGTTCATTTGAAACCTTTGCCGAGCTTTTTATCAAAGCATGACACAGAGCTGCTTCCTAAACACTTTCCCTTTCTTGCACACCCAAATTAACCACTTTCTCCTCATCTAACCAAAGGGAGAGATACTTTGAGGTCCAGGCATATATAGTAACTGTTGAAATATGGCATAAAGAGAAGGAACATACTAATTAGATTACTGAGGCTCTTTAAAAGGATTTGCTTCCCTTATAGAGTGTGCAACATGGATGGCATGTTAATTCAATTGTAAAGTAAATTATTTAAGCTAATAAATCATTAACTTCACATTTTAGTGAAGTATCTCATTAGGATGCAGAAACATGGAAATCTGATGTATTTATGAAAAAACAAGACAATGCTCAGGTTGTTGGTGAGGTGGCAGGTTTGGCTCCTCCTGTGCCTGAAGTCAGAAGAGCAGATTCTCAGCTGTGGGGTCGATATGATCTACAGGTGTCCTCCAGCCCAGTTGCTTCATCTGCTGACCTTGGTACCTGATATATAGGCATCTCACTCAGCACTTTGCTGCAGAAGAAACTGGAGTACTTGTAAAGGTTTTACAAGCTGTGAGGGAATTTGGTATTTGAAATAATTTCTTTGTGGAAGGACACGGGGAAACATTTTATGACCCGTTGCTTTTTTTATAAACTGAGCCTTTCCTGTGAGTTTGATCCATCCTACCTTCCCAGCTTCTCAGCTACTGTGAACACGATGCTAATTCTGTCTGCGTGGAGCTACTTCTGTTGGATACGGTTCTGCAGCAGTCACTTGCTCCTTCGGGCCAGCAATGCCAGATACAGCTAGAGCATGGTCCTTGATGGCTTGTTATCAGGGAATACAGGCATTTTTCATTAGTACGTGGCAAAAAATACTTTAACTGGTTTTTTTTACAAGGAAATGACACAATCCTAACGTCATCCCAGCAAAGTCCATTCAGTACCTGAGGGAGTCAGAAAGTCGCCAATACTCATGGACGAGCCAGCTGGCCAGCAGGTTACAGGACATGGCAACATCTCAGGCACAGCAAGAGCAAAATGAAGACTTTGCCCATTTCTGGATCTCTGATTTAACCTTTAAGTCAAAAGGGCAGAGGAAGCTGAAGCAGAACAATGTGAAAATTAAGGAAAGGATCCTTACAAACCCTGTTAGCCTTCCACTTGAGTTTGTCCTCCACCCGAATAAAGGCACACAGGCTAATCCATACAGAAGTCACCTTCTAGGTGATGCAGTAAAATCAGTATATATCTCTGTCTGGTTTTTTTGCTGGTTTTAGAGAGTAAATAAGTGTCAGGAGGTCAGGGAACTTTCCTGTGGTAGTGAAAGTCAGAGGAATATGGTATTCTCTAAGGATTTAGACTTCTAATTGCAAATCACCTTGAACATTAGCAAAGCTGAGATTCTGGCTGCTGGGTCGGAGATGACTGGACCGATGGAGCCTGGTAATATCACAGAAAGAAAAGAACCAGCTTTGGAAAGACGTGATGGAATGTATGCAAACGTATGTGGGGGTTTGAGTTAGAGTATAAACCTTAAGCCAATCTGTCTTGCTTACAAATTTGGTCTGCTTAAATTACTGGGAGGAAGAGGGAAACAAAAATACCATTAAAATAAAATCCTGTAGTATTATCAATAGCAAGCCTCCTGCATTTCAGAAATGTGTTAGTTGCAATTAATGTGCAGTGGGTGCTAAAGAAATATATAAACTACCTTTCAAGGATTTAAATGAAAATTGGCTTCTATAAATACCAGTTGGTTTACTTAAATGCATCTGACTATGACAAAGAAGTGGTAGGAGGAGAAATAAATCAGAAGGAATTAAAATGCATTTGTTTTGAGAAGTGACTACTGATTTCAGTGAAAAGCCATATTGAGTTGAATAAAAGTGGTGAATTTTGCCTATTTATTTAAACCATATTCTGCCCATATATCAGTATCAGTTCCAATGTTAATGAAGTGAATTCAATTAAATAGGTTGAGCAGAACCGTATCAATTAGAAAAATTAAACTGGCAACAGTAGTGGTAACACCTAAGTCTTTGATGCAAAAAGAATAATCCCATTGAAATTGATAAAATAAGCACAGAATTAATCCCAGGTACTGGACTGAATATAAATGAATTGAGGAGATATCCTGCATGTGCAGTTTGTGCATGTTTGCACTGTATAACACATAATTGTGAGCAGCAATTAAGCATGGTACTGGAGCATGGCTGTAACTGTTAATATATGTGTAGCTGTTCTTTGACAAATCCAGCCAGGAGATGCAGGAGTTTGGGAATCTGGGATCATATGAATTGGAAAAGAAAAGTGGAAAACCTAGGCATTTAGGAAAGGTCAGGAGGCATGTTCATGTAATGTTTTGGCATATTATTGTCTTGTGTCTTATGTAGTTTTAAACCTGTGCCTGGCTTTTGGTACATTAAGCAGTGTTTCTCTGTGCGATTTAATAGAAACATAATCAAAATATATTACAGAGCCAAAGATTTAATAGAGAAAGGAGCTGATGTTCTGTGTGACCTTCCTGCTCTTCGTCCTCTTCTAGGCTGGAAATACTACGCTGAGGAGCGCTCCGTGCAAACGGGTACCGTCCCGCTACTGCAGGAGTGTGACTTACTCCGGTCAAGTTTCCTTGGGGCACAGTAAGGAGCTCACAGTAAAGTTCAGGTGGTACAGAAGGCTGTGGGAATGGTGCTCCTGAGTTCAGGAAACCTCAGATTCATCCGTGCAGTGCAGGTAGCTCAAAGAGCTGATGGGGAGTGTGATTAAATACATTTGTCCTCATTCTCCAAGCTCAGGTCTGGAGCTCTGGAGCTGCATGCCCCCTAATCAGAAACTTCCAGTCACAGTTCTCACTTTGGTGGAGTTTTTGCAATGGGATTTGTAGGTATGAAGGGAAAACATTAAGAGAGATGCATTTTTCTCAAGCTGGGGAACTTTCCTGTTTTGTTTTGATTTCTGTATGTCCTGCATAAACAAAGGGCCATGGGAACAATTTTTTAGGATCAAGACATTCTGATTTTGAGAGGTCTCTGTCTTGTCTCAGTGGAGTTCTAAGGTGTATTTTATATGTTTGAGACCACCACCACCCCCAAATACCTGGTTTGTCTGCTCTTATTTTTTAACATACTTCCTATGCTGGGATTTTACCCAGTTAAACCAGTAGATCCATTCTTCAGCAGATGAAATGGTCAGAGCTGCAAAGGTATTCATGGGCAATAGTTTCATGTAGTGCACCTGTATGACACCTTCTTGTCTATAGACTATAGTCTATAGACTTATAGTCTACAATTTTACCCCCCAGCAGGTCACAGAATTTGCTTTGTAATAAAATTTTTCTGCTACCACATCTCTTTTCCCTAGCTTAGCATCTCCTTGCTTTTACAGTAATAGAATAACTGAGCAGCTATTAGTGAAGTACAAGTATATATATTTGACACAGGGTCTCTCCTCATACCAAGACGTACCAAGAAGAGATGTTGATCTGTTCTGTAACATCTCCTTTTCCAGATGACTACGCAGAATGTGCTGCTGGTTTGGTTCACTAACGATTTTATAATGTATTTTTATCTGACACAACAATTGCCTAGATATTCTTACAGATATATTTCTTAAAAGCCAGATAAATACATCTAGTAGTACCACATCATCTGAATGTAATTGGAAGAAGCCACAGGCTTCCCACCTGCATTAATCAACTGTGGATGAGCTTAATTAATCTCTCAGATCTAAATGGAGAAAGAGAAATGAGAGCTATTTGCTTGAAAGTCAGTATAGCAGGCTTTGAAAACATAAGAACTGTCCTGTTTACAGGTAAGGATGTGTAATGATTGGTGTCTGGCTTAAAAACTGTCCATCTCTGTGAAGGAACCACAGTCAAACACTTGGGGCTTGGTTTTGTTCCAAAACATAATTTCTCTCCCAAGACAGAACTTGCCTAAAGCTCAGCTGTGTGTCTGAGGGCCCATCACTAATACCTCACAGTACTTAGCTTCTTCACTAACCCTTCATCACTTATTTCCTAGGAGAGTAAAAGTAAATGTGTTATTTTTGTTAACATTTTATCGAATTTGTAGGGGCTAAAGGAGGTAGAGTAATAACAGGATACCCAACTACAATCTCCTTTTAGGCCACCTCATTTTGCAATAGTTCTATTACAATTTGGGTGGCTGAGGTGATGCTTAGTTAGAAATATCCATCATAGCTGAAATTCAGGTGCAAATAAAAAAATATGTTGACAACAGGATTTATGTTTTAAGCATAAGACAAAAAAGTGCCCCTTTTCATAACATTTTACATTTCTCTCATGTTTTCTTGTGGGGTAAATCTGCCAAACACTGTTACACAGTTGGCAATCTCAAATTCAGGAAAGGGAGCTTATTGCTTAATTGCTGCTCACAATTATGTGTTATGAAGTCTTCTTCATCTTCTTCCCGGCAGAGCTGGTAGTTTCCTTGTGCTAGCAGATTCATGAAGAATAAATCCAGGGGGATAACTATTCTGTCCAGTCTGACCGGACTGTTAGGAACTATTAGAGCTCATTGACTCTGCTGAGCTCTGTAATTTGTGCTTAGCCAAAGCATGCTTTCCTGCAAGGCCTCTACGGTCGCTTGGAAGAGATACAAAGACAGGAAACCCACTATTTCCTTTAATACTTTTTTTCCAGTGGTTAGTCACCCTCACTGTTGCAAATTCATGCTTTATTCCTAATTAGAACTTGTCTGGCATCAATTTGCAGCCAGTGGTGTTGCTGGGGGCAGAGGTGGATGCCTCCTAGGTCTCTCACTGTTTCTGTCACATAATTGATTTTTCATGAACGGCACAAAGTCAGGCTGAAATTAGCCCAGCAAAGCAATAGGAGACATGTTGGATCAGGAAGCCTTCCTGCAAGATATAAAGGTAATTTTTTATCCTATTTATTCTAATATTTTATTGAGCTTTGCATCAGGTTAGTGGATACCTTTTAACCGTGACTTCCTCTGAGGCACCACATTTTTTATGCTAATACTGAGAAAATATATTAATCATTTGGCCTCTGGCACACTCTGCTCTCGTTCTCTCCCTAGCACATTCTCCCATTTCTCAACAGGATGGTAATCGACACGCAATTTCGCTATCTCGCTGATGGTTCAGACACGTGTAATCCAGATCTGTTCCACAAATGTGGGCTTGTAAAACTGGTGCCTCTGGATTGCTTTAGGCTCCTCTGCACGAAGGTACATGTCCTGTGTAATCTCATTGTATAGGCATTGGGATGCGTATGCAGATGCTCTCAGGCACTACATCTCATTTAGATAACGGCATTAGTTGATAGCCGGAATTGATTTACAAGGTCTCTTGATGTTTTCATTAAATGGGTAATTTATGCACTTTTTTTATTTTTTCAAATATTTGCTCTTTGGGTCTAGTTGTAGCTCTTCCCATATGGAACTGACTGGAGTTTTATAGATCAAAACCCAAGGAGTAAAAATGAAACACAAGTTCCACCAGTTTTGATGGTAATTTGGTAACTAACGGCACCCAGTGCATTCCCGTATACCTAAGAAGTCCAGACTGAAAGTCTCTGAAGCCTTTATCTGGAGAGAGGCTAGTGGGGCTGTAAATTTGATCATGACAGATTCCCTGGTCCAGGATGCAGTCTGTGATCAGAAGGATCTAGTGATGGTGTCCCAGAACAGGCAAGAGCCAGTAACTCAGCTTTTGTGCATCCCACATATTCCAGCTTTGGTTCTTCCTGGTCTCCCACACCCAAAGTATGTACTCCAGCAATCTCAACATGGAGTCTATTTCTTTCAGCTACTGGATCTGTTCCACTTAGTTTAAATAAGGGTCCTAATTCTAGAAATGTTGGCACCATCAGAAATTGGTTTAATTCTGTATCAGAAGAGAGCATATCTCAACATTTCCTGCAGATCAGAATTAAAGGAAAATTGTGTTTAGGAAAATTTCAGGAGAAGTAAATTTAAAAGGATTTTAAAAAATATTTTCCTCATTTTTAGATTCTTTCCATTATTAGGACTGTTACCTAAATTTAATTATGCTTTTAATTATCAGAGATAATTACTGATACAGATTACTACAGGGCATAGCAGCCTATTACTGCTGTTGCACATTGCACAGCAGTCTGGCATATATTCCACATGGCTGCACTATGGGTAAAACTTCAGCTGACCATTATAAATCGAAGAACATCAGCAGAAAAGAATCCGTTGCCTCTGTTTTGGTGACATTAATGTTGAAGTATTAGCACAATATAGAGTGAGTGGCAGACCTTTTATCAGCAGGCAGCCCCTTTTTTTCTAGTCTGATAATGTAGTATTTTCTCTCCTATGAAAAGACTATTAGTACTGTGCCCATCTCCTTTATGATAATAATAAAAAAATAATGTGGGGTGTGGTTTTTTCCCAAGTCATGAGGGGTATGCTAACAAAAAATTGATTAAAACATCTGTTCCAAAAAACTTGGAATCTGAACACAACCCTTTCAATCTTCTCATTTGACTTATGTGCCAGAGAGTAGTGCTCTATATGTAGGTGGATGAAAAAAAGTTTCAGTGAAGTCTGCATAGGATGCCAAATGTCAGTGCTGTCTTAGAAGCACCTTTATTATCAGAGGTAGCTTATCTGGTCTCAGATAAAGCAATATTATTCAAAACATCTTAATAAAAGTATCTGTTTGTCTTTCGTCTGCTCAATGGCAGCTTATTGATGTGCTATTACAATAGCAGAATTTGAAATGTTTTGAAAACATCCCTTAGAGCCACACAACAATAATTAACAGCATAGCAAGGGCTGAGCAGCAAGTAGCTGATAATGACAGAGTCTAATGTCGACTGAATGCAGTTAATCATGGATACTACCCATAGAGCTTTGTATTTATACTCGGTTATTATAAAGCACTGATTAAGTCCCCTCTCGATCTTTCACAATGTATGTATTAAGAGCATCTCTTCACCATAAGCAGAAAAAAGCAGTAGCAATGCTTTGAGACTTGTATTTCTTAATATGTTTCCTATCACTCCATTATACAGTTAGTGGCTGGTATTCTCTTAGGAAGGCAGTATCATGGAGAAGCAGGAGTAGTTCGTGCCTGTAATCTTTCCAGCAGACAACTGACAATATATATGCACAGCCCCAAAGTAGCAAATAAGTGCCAGTGTTTTGATACAGGATACCTTTATGCAACCTAAAAACAGCTTTTCATTGCCCAGCTCTGCTTAGGGTAAGCAACCATGATCAGCGCTGTGTGCATACCAGTGGCTTCATAATTCATATAAAATTGCATTCATTCTTCTCCTTCTCAGTTGTTCCTGCCATCATGTTCCACTTGATCAATCCACACTAATAGCTGTTTGGCACCTGACAAGTGACTAGACTCTTAACCCTGAAGTGAGTTCAGAGGAAGGAAAAGGGCACAGGAGTTTGTCATGTTGCAGCACACTTTCAGTCAGACCTGAAACTCTTCATGGATGAGTAAAGAGGGTCTCAATATTCAGAATTGTATCTCTCCAAACTCGATTCAAACACAACTCCCAGTCTCACCCAATTCTCAAGAAATGAAAGAGGAGGGAATAGAGACTTTTAAACTGAAGGACGTTAGGTATGCATTCCTAGACTTTAAGGAATTCATGGTGGAAAGACCACCGATATCACCTCTTCTGTGTACAAAGAAAAAGTGCTTACCTGTCTGCTTTAACTTCAAAAATGAGATGTGAAGAAATGACTCTACTGGTAGTCAAAGCATCTGTCTGATGAAAGCAGCAGGTCATCGACAGGCTGATCAAAAGTCTTGTACACTGTACATTCTTGTTTTGCTGACTATGGGGAGTGAAATACATTGCTTGAACCTTACTGGTCCTTGTTGGTTACCAACCAATTCAGGCGTGAAAGTCTGATGATGAAACCAAATAATTTTCAAGGACTTGCAAGAAAAACCATAGCAACAAAACACTTCTTAGAAGATAATGGGGCCAAAAGTGTGAATAACGATTGTTGATATGGGTGGAAGGGTTCTTCAGGACTGACTGAAGCTGAGCTCTCAAAACTCCATTGCTGCTGAAGACACAGCTACAGAGTCAGATCCCTTACTTGTTGCTGCCATCCACTCCTTTTTAGAGTTCACAGTAAGCCTGTGGAGCGTATGGACATTAAATGTTACCTAAAATGAAGGCTTAATTGCATTCCATATGTGACCTGATACTTCAGACAAAAAGTGAAAACTTCCACTGAAATTATGTGGTTTTTACTAATTTTGGAGGACATGAAATGAGTGTTCTTAAACTGGAAGGGATGTAAGTTTCTGGGTTTCAGGCAAAAAGCAATATTAAACTGAGGGAATGGGAAGGAAGAGTCCCGTGTGGCCAGACTGTTCCTCAGCTGAATTTCCTCAGAACTGGAGTGTACCATGTGGACAGTTGTTTTCGGTAGGATATTATGTGATATACAACTTTTGTCTAACTTTCTGAGGTAACTCCTATGTCCTGAAGGTATTTCATAAGAAAAGTCAAGAAAACAAAGCAAGAAATGCGATTCACGATATTTCACTCTGTCTCTGAAGAATACTGGGGTTTTTTTTCATTGTCATCTTACTTTTAAGCCATTCCTCCATAGTGCTTTGGAGAGTGATAGATGGACATAGCTCTCCTAATACCTTGCTTTAACTGTGATTCCCTCGTGCCTGATTTCCACAGCTAAATAGAAAAATGCAACACATTGGAAATCCTGTTTTCAGACAAGACACAAAACTTCAGACCATGGGTGGTAATTACAAAGTCTATATAACTTTCCACAGAAGTAGAAATTCCTTATTCCAATATCTTAATCACCTTGTATTCATGAGATTTCAGTACTCCTGCATATTCCGGTGGTAACATCTTTCTGATTAGAACGCTCTTTTTGCAAACATGAAAAAAAGGAACTAGTTTGTGAGGAAAGTATCATATGACAATAAATGAAGAAGCAGAGTAAAAAAGCAAGCAGTGGAGAAGACTGAAATGATGGTTCCTTGGTTGACTTTCTGGAGTTGTCTTCACAAGTTCATTTTCTGTCTGTAAGTGAAATGGACAGGTGTATTTCAGTTAGTCAGCTGGGAAACAGAAAATATCATCTTGTTTTCCCAGAAGAATAATCTGTTGAAAAATTCTCTGTGCCTCTGTAAATAAATAAGTAATAAGCAAAACCAATAGAAGTCAGAAAAATAATCATTGTGTTTTGAGTAACCAGAAAATTTTAGTTATGCATGTTGTTTTTTGGTTTTTTTGAAGGATGGTATTTGTCATGTGTCATTCTAATCTAGTTAAAGTAGAAGACATCTTTAAAGCCAAAGAAACCTGGAAGTTGAAATGGTCATTTTCTTTTCCATCACCTACCATTTTCTGTCTTCCTGGGGTTTTTTCTACAGCTAGAATTCAGTGCAATGCTCATGAAAAGAGGACTATCCAAGCATTTTTTTCTTTCATGTCTATCTTTTTGATTTTACTCCTAACGGGACTGAAATCTGTTTTGCCATTGGTATTAGTGGAAGTACTAACGAGAGGTTTTATTGGATCAAATGTCTATCTGTCTAACATCAACATAGGATTCATATTTTTCCCTTGTTTGCATATCAAAAAGTATAAAAAGACAACTGCTTGTTCAAGACAAGGAGTTATGAAGTATCAGTGACATACTAGTTACACAATCTGTTTATTTTCTGCCTTATCACTTGTTATCACTATTTATTTCACTTCTCCCCTCAACAGAACAAATGCCAGGAAAGCAGCAATATTACATCATCATCTGCTACACCTAGAAACATTGTCCTTTTAATTCTATGAGAGTGGCTGCCATGAGTCTGAATTAATGACTCCGTATGTATGTTATGTTCATGATGGACATTAAGTCTTCCAGGTATAATTCTCTGCAAAGAAAAGTCATTTTATTTCCAGGTGAATAGGCACTCTATCATACTACCCAAGTCAAACAAAGTTATTATTAGGCTTTTCACCAAATTGTACAGTAGAGAAAGGTCATATTTTTAATAGCTTTGTACTCCATGGTAATCAAATTTGTAAGCCTGGAGAAATAAACTACTTGAATGTATCAGTGTTCTCTGTGCATGTTTAACCACTGCTGTTCTGTTCATATGGTACCCTGCCTCCACGCTGCAACAGCAGAGCAGGCTGGGTTTTACTCTTATCTTGGTTATTGGCTTTGTATGTTAAGGTATAACATGCTATTCATATAAAAGCAGGACTAGCTAATTTGAACTTTTTCTTCCTCAACTCCAGTTTTGAGGATGAAACCAAAAGATACTGCTGTTGATCCCATTCCTGCTGATAGACAAAGTTACTTTACTGTAAACCTGGGTGCACGAAAGTGTTAATAACTTGCTTGAACCAACAATAATTAGAAAGAACACCTGCCTTTAAAAGTCATTTTTCTTCTGCTTGACTGGGCATTGGATTTGCAGGAAATGGATGTTGATTATATGCAAAAGAAATTTCTAAGGTTTTCTTGTGTTTCATTTTTTAAAATAATCATGCCCTGTTGTGCATCAGGAGCAATCCAGCTCGGTTATTGTTCAGCAGAACCTGTATATGAAAAAGGAGCTGTGAAACCCTAAAAAGTCCAAAGGAAAAGAGAAAATTTTGCATCCGCACTTGGGCTATCTATCTTCTTAAACATTAGATTAACCTGAGGTTTTTGTGATTTTATAATAGCAGTTGTTATGAATTGGCTTAGAGTCAAGGAACAATCTGACTGGCGGGAGGAGATGAATTATTAACCTGTAACACACCGGCTGGGAATTGGGGCTGCCAGACAGGACTGTTAGTGCGATGTGTATTGATGGCTTCTTGATGACGAGCTTTTTATCTGTCTCAGAATATCTGAGGCTAGTTGCAATAGCCACAGTGCTTTGGTCATGATACCTTTCTTGGTCATTGCTTTCATTCACCTTTCCCTTTTTCCTTCTTGAACTTTACCTTGCCTGCAATTTGGTGGACAGAGTTTGAAGTCTACAGCCTTTGGTCACACTTCTTGACCTCTACAATAAGGTGAAACTCAGATCCCAACCATTATGTTAAATAGTCTCTCTTACATTTAATTGCTAAAAATGGTACTAAATATCATTTGGTATTTAGTCAGAAAACCTAAGCAATATTGTCATGGAGACAGAAATCTTCCTCACCTGTTACAGATTTCATTGCTACAGTGCACTGCTAGAACTGGGCTTTACATTTTGCAACATATGCTACAAAATTTGAATCCAAATTATCTAAAAATGTTAATTTAAATTACATTGTTAAATCATATGATGTAATTCCCTTATTCAAAATTAAAGTGATCTTCATTGGATTTAGCTTAATTCAGTTTGGAAATGTCCATATAGAATTGCAATGCATTTTAATTAGTCAGCTTATAAAGCTCATTCAGTGTAATTTACCTGAGCATCACTTGTACCGTCCTCTGTCTATAACGTGTTCTCTGACAAAAAGCCTTATTTTGTCAAACCAGTGCCTTCAGCAGCGTGTTTTAGATCTGTTGAATAGCGCTTGCCTCGTGACTGGGTTTCATCGTAAAACACTGTCGCAATCAGGACTCGCCTCTAAAAGACACACATCGCTGTCTGCTCCAGCGTGATCTAGGACCTCTTCTATAACTACATTCACACAGCAGGAAACCCCAACCCAGCAGAGCACGCTGCTCGGTCTGAGCACAAATCTGTCAGCTTGCAAGTGTGACGGGCTGGGGGCCCTGCTTTGCATTTTGAGTCAATAGGTCACAGAAGCAATGGCTTTTCTGAAATGAGCCTGCATAAATTAGAAAATTGTCATTTGTAGAGAATTAAATGGACGCTTCAGTATGTTTCACAAAGGTTCTTCAGAAGTAGTCTTTGGGCGTGCATTGAGAAATTAGGAAAATGTTTAGATTTTGATTTTTGCTCTTTTTTTTCTTAGATCTCCAGTTTTTAGACACCTTTTCTTCCAATTGCCATTTTTTTTGCCTACTGAAATTTCTTAAATACAGCCCAAGAAACAGTGCTTTTGGTTCAGAGGTATTTTTTCCCTTGCTCCTGTGCCAACTTATTCTAAGGTAAATTTCAGTGTCAAGTGATTATCAACGAGTAACTTGTGTTGCCTCATAGAAAACAGAATTTAACAAAACAGGGATACCAGCAGATTCTTGATGTTTGAAATCAGGCACCAGAAGATTTTAACACGTATGAAATGGTGTCATGAGCATAACTGCATTTAAAGTTCTGTGACTTCATGTTGCCATGTTCATGACAAGGTCACCATCATCTTGGTGCTGACCAGGTACTGAGCATCAAAAATCATTCTCTTGAGATGCAATTACAAATGTTTACAATATGAGATTTTTTTCCTGAAGATGTATTTAAACCTGCACAACTTTGCTCCAACAAGAGGTACTTCAGGACTGGATTGAAATCTTTGAAGAGGTAAGTATTTTTCCATTAAGAAACGGGGAAGTTGCCTTCTGAAGCTTTTAACAGAATGAATTAGATCTCTGAGTGAAGATTTGCACTGACAAAAGGCTGATTTTAAATACTTTAGTAGAGAGGGCTCCCAGGTTGTGACTGCTCTTCTGGCAGAGTGGTTGTGTACAGCCAAACAAACAGCCCACGACACTGACACATCGCTTGTGTGGCAGCTCCATTCTGGGTGAGGTGATTGCAGTCCACTTGCAAGGGATGTTGTGCATAGACTCAGTGTGTGGCTGTAGCCAGGCAAAAAAAAAAAAAAAGCTTAAAAAAAATCCTCTTTTAAGAAGTATAGACTCTGACTTACTGGTTAGGTTCTGACTGTGTGATCAACATTTGATACACCCATCTTTGGGAGCAAATCTGGTGAAGACAAGTGTTAGGAAATCTTACATTTTCATATGTTTTGGTGTTTCTCTCCAAAGACATCTGTGAATCTGTTCCTTATTGACCCATGTACCACATCTGAAATATTAGGTGATGTTTCTGCCTTTCCTCGTTGTTTGGTGCCTTCTATTTCTCCTCTCCACGGACTGGTGCTACAGGACAGGAATGGCACATAAGCAGCAAGGAGGTGTTTTGCACACTGGTGGTGTTATAATCCCAGTACAAACAGTCAAGCAATTGGACTGAAATGGCAATGTCATGATGGACACACTTCTACTGCCTCCCACCAAAGACCTCGGTGTCTTATGGATGCCAGCCTCAACCAGAGAGACACTAAAAATAAAAGAGAAATAAAGTAATTCTCTGAAGATCTCACAAGCAAAGTGAGATCTTTACCTGCTTACGAGTGCAGAAAACAAGGGATTTCATTCACTCTGTGCAGTTGTTATCCCCATGCAGCAGCTGGAGCGATCAGACAACTGCAGGCTGGTCTCCCAGCTTGTGACCAGGGACTCCTTTAAACCACTCAGCATGTTTGGTGTAGTGCCACACCAGCTTTTTGACCCTTAAGTCACCAAGATACTATCCAAACATAGTGATGTGAAGATCTGGAAGTCAGAGCTCTATTTTAGTGGCTGGAAATGTTTTTTTTTTTAATTTATTTTAGGAATGGTCAAACTTAGCCAGAAAAGAGCTGTGGTTCATAAGCACTGCACTGTCTGCACTCTGGTAATGGTAAAAGTAGCTAAAAGATTATCTGGAAGTCATGGAGGGAAAGGACAGCAAAAGAAAAGGGACATTAACTTAATTAAGCCGGTAAAGAATAAAGGAAGGCCACATGAATCTTAAAGTCTGTGTGACAACATATCTTTTGTTTGTATTTCCTTTAAAGTTAAACAAGGGTTGTATCATTGGGAAGGCAGGTTGATTGTCTGTGAAAACATCAGTTAAGCTTGAAAGGGAATATTCAATGAGCATAAAATTCACAAATGCATAAATCTGTAACTTAGTATGATATGAAAAGGAATCTAGTGTTGCATTTTCCTGCCTCTTACAAACCCTGTCTCATTAAAGGTGGTTCCAAGGAACCGATTGTGGAGAACGGAAAAACAAGATGTTTGAGTACAGCAGGAGGTTAGGAGGTAAGCACAGGGACAAATAAGCAGGGAAACCTGCTGCAAGTCCCAGCAAGATGGAAAAGCCAGCAGAACTGTGTTCATTACATAATGAGAACCCATGGCACGGGCAGAGACTTGGTGGAATACAGGGAAGAAACATAAAACATGGGATTTCCAAAGCCACTGGAGAGAGTGAATGTGTGCTCAGCCCTCTAAAATTGCTGCACAGTCCTTGATCTTAATAGCTTGACGTTTTCTCCTGTTTAATACCTGTAATATAGTCTGCAGTCACTGAGACTGAAACAGCCTGCCAGGCTGTGAAAGGGCAGCACCCAAAGTCAGTCTCCCCCACTCCCCACCCTTCCTTTTTCTTACCTTTTCCCTGGGCCAGGTGGAAAAGGACAAAGCCAAAACCGTAACTCATGTTAAATAACTGGCACATATGACTTTCCAATATTTCAGATATATTTCAGGCATGTTCTTTGCTGTGTCTAGTGCTGACCACATTTTTTATGGCTTGTGCTGCTGTGGGTGGCTCTCTCCAGGGGATCCAACCAAAAGCAATAATGAGTTAAGGCAAGGTAGAGGTGGAGGAGCAGGGGTGGTGCAGGATGATACAGGTATATGCTGAAAGGCAGGTATGCAACTAATTTTCCATGGTGTCTAATCCATAGCCCCATATATATTAAACATTGAGGTCAAATCCATTTGTCATGTATTTTACACAACTGCATTAGAAGTTTCTCTGAACAGAAAGAGACGGTGCTGTCAAGTGTCAGGAGCAACCTGTCCCTGCCTCCCCCAAGCACTGAGGAGGGCAGAGTTTACAGCACTGAGCAGCCATGCAGCTAGTTGTCTGCCTGTAAAAGTCTGACAGGCTGCGTGGTAGTGCAAGTGATGTGTATCTAAACCAAAAGAGAAATCACTTAGTGATTCCTTAATTGCATTCACTTGTATGGCTAAAGAAATAAGTTGTTCCCTTAAGATTTCAGGAGGCATTGTGTAACGCTGGGCGCTCCACGTATGCATTTCATAAGGGCACAGACTACAGCCCAGCCAAAAAATGAGGGTGAGATCAGGAAGGAACTGTCATACTCTGAAGTAAAACATTTCAGCGAACAAAGGAAAATATGAATTGTGCTCTCACCCAGAACCAAACTCAAATGTCCTTGTGAATGTGCTTCTAATTGTTTAGATCACGTGAAGTATTGCTGATACAAGAGCTATCTGGGAAGGAAGTATTTGTGTTTACAGGCATCTGAGAAACACACGGAGTCACAAAATGGACTTAGATATTTGTATTGCAACACTGAGACAGCAAATGGTTAACAGGCAAAGACAAAACCCACTGTGACCGTCAGGTCTCTGTGCAATCATCAGCAGAACTAGCTATTCTAGCCAATTTAATAGCTTGAAAATGAACTCATTAGTGGTCTTTTATCAGTGGAAAAAAGTCTATTAAATCCGGATGTGTGAAGAAGCAGTACGGAGGCTCATTTCCATCCCACTTGTGACCTGAACAAATCAGAGAAATGCTTTTCAAGGAACAGGGTCAGGCTTGACTGCAATAAGATATTTTCTACACACAGAACCCAACTTGGATCTTTCCTTCAAGTTTCTGATGCAGTTAATTTTAATTTACAGTCTATTTGTCGCTCCCCACACCTCTCCCTCTCACCCCCTTCCCAGTACTGCTGTCATCCATAAACATGTGGGCTGTTTATAAAGAGAAAATGTACTACAGTCTGTTGGATTTCTTGATATACCTGCCCAGTGATAGCCTTCTGACAGCTCTGGGCTCCACTTCTCACTGACTGAGGCAGTAAGTAAAGATTCAGATCCTCGTCTGGAAACTAAGGATCACAGCAGAATGATGCTGATTTACATCAGCTTGGGATCCAGCCAGAGCTATGGGCAGAGGTAAAACATACTCCAGCCTTGTTCTGCCCCTTTGGTGAACAGAAAGCCAGATGAGAAACGTTTGAGGTGTACTTCCCTCTAAAGAGGCAAAAACATTGTTTATGTCAGGATATCGACATCGCTCTGGGATTAAGTCTTATAATTATCTATAAACAGCTGTTTCTATATTTTTTGCTTCTGACATGATGCTCTGTGCTGAGTGAGCTAACTAACCTGAGACTGAGACACATTTCCCTCAGAAGGTGATATATCTGTGGGACAATGCTGTCAGGCAGCTGCCTGCCTTTTAAGCAACAGTCCATGGTGAGATTTAAATCTTAGTCTCTTGAGGAGACAAGCATTTAAGGACAGTTGCTGACAGAAATATTCAAAAACTGTCTCATGTCTTGGCATGAATGAGTTAATTATCTTTATAGGACTAACTCTAAAAACAAGTGCTTCAGACACATCTGAAACACCGCATTTCCACAAGCGACACTATCATTCCTAGAGAGCTGTACACTGTCACTACATACATAGTGAAATAACACTTTGTCTTCAACACCGTATGGGAAAGGCTGTTTCCCTTTTTCCTTGCAACTATTTGGTCAAAAGTTAAACTCGTAATGGAATTAAATTATTTTTTAAATTTAATTCCAGACATTTTATGCATATGTATTTAAACTTACATTACTTAATAATATACTAGGATTACTTAATGGCCTCTCATCCTGCCCTGAAACATAACCCTATTATTCCAGTCTTAGCTCTCTTATGAATAGAAAATCCCAGCTATGATAAATTCCTTTGAAATGATGCTGGGATTTTACAGGGAGTCTGTGGGCTAGTTTGAGACCACCAAACTCATTTACTGCCGTCTGTTAAGCCAGGCATGAATCACAGCTCTCTGGGGTGAAAATTCGCTTTATTAACCCCCTGGGTCACCCAGCTACCAAGGCAACGGCTTTCTGCAATGAGTAACTCCATAACTAAACCATCAGCCACATAAAATCCAAATCCCTTGATTAGAACAGGGGCTGGTAAACCCCAGACCGGGCACATAAATACTTCCCAGAAGTTTGTTTAGCTCTAGCAGAAGCTGTTCTCCTTCACTTGCTTTGAAAGGAGCAAAATAGAAAATTGTTCCCCAGCCCTCTTCGCCAGCCCAACCCCAGCCCTATAACTTGATCCGCACGGTCTCAGCCTCGCAGCACGCCGTGGCGGTTCTCCTGTCATTGCGTCGTGGGCTCCTTCTTGCATACCGGTGTCCTGAGGGGTGCCCAGGAGTCCAGCAGGTCTGGACGTGCCGTTAGCTTGTCTTGTAGATGCTGTAAGGTTTGCTGGGAGCCAACCATGTGCTTTATTGTGCATCAGAAGAGGAGACACAGGGGATACTTTATCCCACGTGGTCTAAACTTAAATAAATTTGGAATTAAAAGTCAGTATTTATTTCATATTTTAAGGTAAGCAGAAATATAATTTACCTAGGAAAAAGGTTCCACCCTATCAGTTCTTCTGAAGCCCGGTTTAATTGCTGCGTCTCTCTCAAAGACATGAAAAAGGTCGTAGAATTACAAGAATATGACAAGTGATTGTAACAGGAACATTTTGTTGAACAAATAAGTCCCGTCTGCTTTAAGGTGTTAAGATTTGCATCCCTGTGCGGCCGGAGATGTCCTGCAGCCCAGGCGGGCTGCGGTGGAGCACTCTTAAGCAGGTACTGTTATTGCAGAGCATCGCTCAATCTGCCTTCTCGCTGAAGCTTTTGACATGCTGTAAATTTGTTTGTAAAATTCCACCGTGCTTTGCTTAACACATCTATAGACCGCCAGATGTGTGCATTTGTTGCTGAGAAGTAATTTTATGTTATCTGAGGTCCCATTTTTATGTTTCAAAGTCTTTCTCCACACATCACTGGGAATGTTAAACTCTCACAAAGCAAGGGGAGAGAGCCATTTAAATAACACGCATACAGATAACATGCTGGCTTTTATTCTTTGTTCTCAGAAAGTATGTACTGTACAAGAAAAGAACATGGTCACCTATCCCCTTGCTAGAGAAACTGTCATTCCTAATTCATTTATACAGGGTACTTAAGATGCCTTGAGCAAACTAAAATAGCTTTAAAGGAAAATTAATCTACTTTGACTGGAGAAAACTAGGTTTTTTTCTAGAAGTGTAACACATCCGTTACAGAAAGAGGTCGTGCTGCTTTTGTGGGCCCACTCGGGAGGACTGTTAATAAAATTCTTTGCCATGCTTTCACCTCCCCGCGGTGGGAGGATGGCAGCACAGCCAGCCCCCGAGCACCGTCCAAGCCCAGGTGACGGGGCGGGTGCTCCCGTTGTCGCTCGCCTTCGGTTGGGGACCGCCTGGGGCAGCCCGTGCGCGGTGGAAGCAGCGTCCTGCCCCGCTGGGAGGCACAGCCCCTTGTCCTTGCCCGCCAGCGGGAGGGACAGCCGGCCCCGACGGCGGCCGGGCAGCAGCACCAGCTTTGGATGTCTCCAACAAAGCAATTGTGAAACGCAGGAGCAAGAGCTCTGTGCCCAGGAGGGAGGACCAGGCCGGCAAGGTTATGGCTGCCGTGAGACTGAACCGCTCAGGGGCGAGTTTCCCGTAATGACGCCACAGGAACAGGACGTTATATGTTGGCCCGGCCTGAACCGGGCATGTTGAGCAGACCCCTTGAAGGGCAGAGTTTAACCTCTTCTCTGCAACAAAGTTTTTGAAGAAGTGTGCATTGCCTGAGAACAACTTCTCATCCTTGTCATCTTTTCTTCTCACCTCTCAGGGGGCCCTATTCCCATGGCTTTTTGTGTTGAAGGGTTTTTACTTTGTTGCTCTGTGAAGAGAGGTTTAAAGCGGTGGTTTGTCTAGGTACGCTGGTGAAAGTATTTTGTAGAAATTAACACATTATTTTACATTAAACTTGTCAACTTATTCTTTTTTGGAGGGGTGGGAAACGCAGTACTGACATGTATGATGGTTCTTTGGTTCTTACATGCACTGTTCCTTGTCAGCTTGGTGGCAATGTCAGTGTGCTATTCCTCAAAATATATTCCTCAAAATAACAACCGAGATTAATTGATGGGCAATGTGTCAAAGTAGCAACCCTTCTTTATGTGGCTGGATACTTTCAAGAATACTACAAAAGTCTTTCTAACGGCTGTACGGCGGTATTTAATGATGTTGCAGTGCAACAGTAATATCACTACTAGATTTTGCAGAAGGGTTTTTTCCTACTTTTTTTAAAGTCGTACAGATTCTTCAAGGGCTAATTTCTGGCATCTGTATTCATGAAAGAGTTTTAGACTTTTGTCCTGAAAATGTATTCTAGGGAAAAATAAGAGCCACGATTAATTTTGAAATTGCAAATGTAGGTAAAGAAATACAATCCCAAGTTGTATGTTTTTCATTGCTTATATTAATATTCTGTAAATATGTCTATGAAGGAAAGATTTTTTTTTTTAAGAGAATTGTGAGCTCACACAATTTCTCTTGAAAAACCTCTAGGTATTATACTGGTTGCAAATAAAGCTATCTAGAAGCACGGTGAACAGACTGCAGTGTTTATTTAGGGACTAAAAAAAGATTCCAAAATTCCATCCTGGGATTAATGAAGAAAATATTTTTGGGAAAATATTGAGATAAAAGCTCTTTAGAAAAATAAGGGGGTTTGTCCATAGACGTATTTAAAAAAAAATAATAATCTGGACTATATATTTGTGACGTGCGGAAAACAGACTCCACAATCTGTAAGATTGTAAAGTAGGTATGTTTATTCAGCGCTGGGCAGCATGGGGGTTAGTCTCACCAAAAACCGTGCACGCCCCAACGCGGCACTTACTTTGAATATATACAGCAAAGTGTTGCATATACATAGAGTTTCACAATATGCCTATACATATGCATGATCTGTCCCCGCTTAGTATTGAAATGAGTTCCAAGACGTTATTTCCATGAACCCCTCCCATCTGCGCTTGCGCATTGCCTCCTAGTAGTGGTCGTCAGGGGTCGTGGGGATGAAGGTTGGTGGTTCCTCTTCGTCACCGCTGGTAACCTTTTGTCCCTGCGCAGACTCAGTTGTTCCTTGGTTCTTACTCAAACCGCAGGGTCAGTTTTAGTTAGTTTCTGGAGGCAAGTTCCTAATTCTTATCAGGGTCTGTCCTTGTGAGGAGCCACAAATCTTCTTGCTCCTGTTAGTTTATCAGGAACTGTCTTTGTAAGGAACTATGGATCTCCTGCTTTAGTTACTTTACGCAATAACTAACAAGATTTCAAACCTTATCTACTAATTAACTGCTCAGATTCCCTTAACCTCTTCTCTCATATATAGCATCTCTTCATTTTCTTTATAGATTTACAAATTGCCCTGCCATAGAGCACCACATGGATATTTAGAGCTAAACATTGCAACACAGCTAAGATATTTATTCTAACCTGAATAAATATCTTATCTATCACCTTGATAAACTATCTATCTATAGATATTTTAGATATATCTAAATATCAGATAGATAAATATCTATCACCCTGAAACTACATTAAATACATCCTCCTAGAAGTACGGGCTGGTATTTATCCCTGCAACGTTATCTTCTTTGTAAACATGTGTGATCTGTTTATGCTAACATAGCTTCACTGTTCCACCGGTTGCAGAGGTTGTACAACACTTGTTGTGCAGGTTAATATGTGTTAGATAGCAGCATTTAATGGATATTTTTTGGACTTTAGTCTTTCTCGGTTGTGATTTGAAGCCTCTAAGATACTCATGTTTATACATCATAATATTAAGAGCATGGTGCTCTTAAAGAAACACATCGTACATAGCCTGACATGGTCATCCTGAAGGTCAAATCTTAATATTTAGTGATTACTGATTTTGAATGCAACCTAGCATTATTTTGAAGTGGTTATAATTATGTAAGTGTGTTTATAACTTATTTTCATATTACAATCTCATTACTGTAGTAGCACCAAGTACATTGGAATTAAACACTTTTTCTCTGTTCCCTGTTCTGCTGACCAACTGGTTGTTCCCTGTGAAGTTCAGGGCATGCTTAAGAAAATGTAGCTTTTGTTCTGCTTTGATGGAGAGTGAGCAGAAAGTGTTAGTCTGTCTGGTGCGATGGAATTGAACTGTTGCATAAATCCCCAAACAATGGTGAATTCCACCTCATTGTAAAAAAAAAAAAAAAAAAGAAGCATCCCATTAGTTCTCTGCTGTCATTTCCTGCCAGGTTATCACCTTTAGAGCACTCCTTTGAAGTGTCATACAGCTGGTTTTAAAATAGGAAGAAATTATCTTGGAACTTTAGAATAATATTGGCATTTTTCCTTTAACAAATTAGAAGCTGAAGGAAGACAATTGAAAAAAAGTGTCTAGTCTCGCCTCCCTGCTCCATCAAAACGCTGTCCTTTAGGCAAGATCTTTCAGGGATATACTGTCTCCTGACTGTCATCGCTTATATCATAGAGAAGCAGCTATGAAAAGCTGAGAAAAGCAATGTTATTCCACCAGTCTGCAGACCACTGTAAGTACTAATATGGTATGTAACTATGACTAATATGGTCATGTAAAGATTCCTGAATAAATTACAATGATACTGAAAAGATGACAGTAGTGTCTGATAATGACTTACATTTCTGAGACCCCAATGTCAAAATTTTCTTGTTCAGGCAGATGAATTTCATAAAACTGTTATAGACAGACACAGAAAATATAGTAGCTGTGACTCTTGTGTTGCTCCTGTCTAGTAAGACCGCGCTTTGAAAAAGTCATTGCATGATTATTTTGATTTAAAGGAAAGAGACGTCATATTTTTCTTGTATAGAATTGTGTCTATAGAGGGACATATTATGTAATGCTGGTTGCATTTAAGGACCAAAAGAATCTTAAGATAGTATTGATTTAATCTGCCAAGTAGGTTTTCTGTTGCAGTCTTTTATTAATTGGAGTGGTCAGTACAGCACTGAATGTTCTCCTCATTCCTGAAAATTATTTTGGCATAATGGGTTCACTCTGACTTCAGCCTACCTTTTTATAGCCACTGTGAGTCCTGGGTAGCAGAGTCTGAAAGGTGACATACCCAGCTCATGAACATGTATCGCTGTACTGGAGGAATGCACAAAACACAAACACTAAAGCATGTATCTGTATGACAGTAAATTACACGGGCTTCATTTGAGCTGCATCTTTTATTGTCACAGTCCAGCTGGTAAAAAACACCCCTGGACGAGCAGGGGGAAAGCTCAGCACAGCCTTGTGTGAACTCAGCAGCTCCTGAAGACTGTAACCGGGGCTCCAAGGTTGCTGTCTCCCAGATGGTTTTCCCCATAGAAAAGCGGGATGCTGCAGCTTTCAGCTGACTAAAACGCATTCAGGTATCTCTCCTATTCATTCCTATGGTGCTTTGCTTTTCTCTTCTGTGTTTCCCACCAAAAGGTGTAATGGAGACTGTCTAGAAGAGTAATATAAATAAAATTTTACCTGTGATTGGAAGCCCAGCACCAGTTTGTAAGGTACAAGAACAGATGTGGTGTGATTCACTTTCTATCAGGCCTTTGTTCCATTTATTGTCTTTGCTTTCCTGCTCAGTTAACTTTTAACAAGAGTGAACTCTTTTGAACAAGCCCCTTGTTCATTCATTTTAGTACTTTCATTTATCTCCTCATGCCTGCTGTGGATAGGAAGCCTAAAGATATTTCATTAATGAAGCATGTGAAAATGAACCAAGTGGAGAAAGTAAGCTATTAATTAATTTTCATGTTTTTTTGCTTCTCAGGGTTGTGCAAAATAGTTTGGACACATTAAGAACACATTTTAACCTTAGACCAAATGCTAACTGAATGAAACTGGAAGTCAAAGTATTTAGCAGCTTCTGTAGCACACACCACTCACACCTAGAAACATTGGTCTTGTAACTGACAAGAGCCTCAAAGATTTGTGAATACTATTTTTATTGTAAAAACCTAACAGTGGCCCTATGGCTCGCAGCAGATGTACACGGAGCTCAGTCCTGTGTCTCTGACAGCGGCCGGTTGCGGACATGAGGGCAGAACATATGCTGCTCTGAACAGTGTCTCACCACCCAGTGACCAGCTGCTGAAGCATTTCCTGAGCTGGGCATACTGTTTTGCACCACTGCAGGAATAACAGGAAAAAAAAGGTGTTGCATAAATGACTTGATTAGTGTATATAAATTGTCCAGCTTAAGATTAATTGGTATGATTGCATAAAACCACAGAGTCCATTGATTTCAGAGCTCTTTTGAGTTTACTGTATATGAGGTATTCTTGCTAGAGCTGCCGTGATGCAGTTGTCCCAGGTTTCATCTGATTTATGGGTCCATTCCTGTAAGTGCTAAATGCCCTCCACTCATAGTTAATTCCGTCCAAGCCCCTGTCACACACCACCAGCAGAACTTAGTTGCTAATCCCAGTCCCTGCAATCACTTGTGTTCTTATTCACTGTATCTTTCATTCCTTTGCCTGGATTCCAGTTTCAGAAAACTCTCCCTGTACTGCTCCTCCTACCCTACCTCCTGAGTGAGACGAAGTGTCTCAGCATCTCATTTCTCTACATTGCAGAGTACTTTCAGAGCACTGATCAGACCTGAAGATCTTCCCCTGCCTAGAAAGCTGTTCCTATTTAAAAATCTGTTTGGATACTGTTTTCAACCTCTTGAATGTAGCTAATATTCCATTTTTAGTTGGTATCTACTAATGTATTTTATTTTCCTTGAACAAATCCTTCAGTATGGTTTCCTATTCCCCTCTTACTGTAGGTTACTATTTAATGAGCTTTAATAATCTTCGATGCTGAGATAGATAGATAGATTCTGCTTCCTACATTTAATATAATGTGTTGCCATGGAGATAAGTTCTTCTCTATCTGACAAGTGACAAATCAGCCAAAGAAGGCATTGACAAAATAGTTCAAAGATTGGAAATGTGACATTAAAATAATCTTTTTGCCACTCAACTAAATTATTTTGCCTCTCTTTTTACTGTTCTATATTATCTCTTCTCTCTGCAACCAACTTCAACATCTCCACTCCTGTTAACATGAATGGCAGGCATGTCCCTTTGGAGCCTATCCCAGTTCTGCTCCATGAACTGGATTACATGTTATTCAGTAACGAAACTTGCATTTGTCTACCTTGTCTTGCTCTCTGCTCCCTCATCAGTAAAGACTGATAGTCTTTTCTTTGTCACAGCTCCTTCACTTGGGTTTTTCATGATCACACATCTAGCAGTTCACCATGCAGCACTGCAGGAATTGTACCAGTTGGGATAGCTCACAAGCTCATCTTCTTCTGGGGTTTACAGTCTCGTTATTTTGTCTTGTCCTTGGTACTTCTCCAAAACTCTTTGCCATTGTGTGGGTAACTGCTGGATTAGCAATTTAGGGTTTCCTTCTTGGGGTTTAATAATTTAATCAGTTAGATGGACTAAATAATCCATTTAAAATATCCACCTGTCAGGGTAGAGCTAGACAATTGCCACCCTATATGTGCTCAGACACACTCTGAAGCACCAGAGTCAAAATTGTTCTCTTTTGCCTTATTAAAGCTCTTGGCAGCACTGCCATTGATATAACCCTAACACAGCAGTGAGGGCTGTGTACTCAGAAAGCACAAGATGAGGTAGTCTTCTCGGCAGTAGCAAAGGCATGAAATCCCCTCCTGCCCTGCTAGGTCCCTTTATTGCATATTAGTTTATGGAAGATATATGAGTTTAAATATGGAAGACAAACAGGTTTGAGTTGCAGTGAAATGGGGCTCTGCTAAGTATATAAGGTGTAGTTTTCAAATTCTGGAGAAATGTTGTGCTAACAACATTTAAATTTATAGAAAATTTACAAACTCTAATTTTTTATTTTTTTCATGAATATTGAGTACTCTCCAATTGTATGTGTTTAATCAGCAGAATAATGTGTCACATAACTCACAAAATGTTACTTTTTCCCCTAGCTTGATGACCTAAGCAATATAGGAAAGTGAAATCTAAATTGGTTGCCTCATCTAGTTGCAGATGTCCCTGCTCATTGCAGGGGAGTTGGACTAGATGACCTTTAAAGGTCCCTTCCAAGCCAAACTATTCCATGACTCTATGATTATTCTGGCCTCCAACGAAAATTATTCTAATTTAACCAAATAATGGTATTTTGTGATTAGGTACTCCTTTGAAATGTGTCTGATTTTTTTAAAAAGCTAAATTTGTCTCAGGGACAATCCAAATCCAAAGTAGGAAAAATACAGCTAAATAGTTAATAATGTTCTTAATTTCATGTAGATATGAACAAAAGTGCTACTGTCTGGTGTTCTCCATAAGATGTAAATGACGGAATGCTGAGAATTCAGGTGCAAGGAGGAAAGAACAATAGGATGGGCATATGTAGGGTAAGAGGGAAAGAATAACATTTCTGATCCTTGCATTTAATAGTTCTTGAATACTTTTTGCTTAAAATTAATTAGTCACATGAAAACCTGGTGGTCCCCACTAGCAGCTATTCTAAGCCTTCTTTCAGTTGTGAATGTTCACATTTCTTGAATTGATTTTTCATGTTTCAATGTATCAGTTGAAACCACTTAGTTTCACTTGGCTTCACACTTAAAGGAATTAAAATTCCTGTCATTATCTTTCTTTGCCATATATTGGAAGAGATTTGGGAAATACTCAGTGCAACTGAACTCAGTTTCTAAAAAGAATTTGCTTATTTCAGAATTTCTTGTGAATGTTTTACATAATAATTTTTAAAATAAGTCTAAAATATGTGTGAAGATATTCAGAATTCTTTTCATTGAGAAATGTTGATGTGTCAGAATAAATCATGTTTAATCATTCCAAAATAAAAATGTTGTGTCAGTTAACTGAATTAACTACCTAGTGATGAAACCAGATCATGGAGGGATCTCACTTTATTGTTCTTCTGTATATATTAGAAAAATATTGTATTAGGGTATACATTAGGAGATTGTAAAATTTCCAAAATGGTGGTTGAAACAAACCTCATGAGGTCTCCGGTCCAACCTCCTAGTCAAAACAAACCTGCAGCCAACACTGGATTTGGTCTACATGGATATGTCTAGCCAAGGATGGTGCCTCCACAGTCTTGTTTTGTCATATTTTCCTATCAAGGAGTATTTGGTTCTGTCACCTTTGTAAAACCCCTTCAAATGGTTGTAGACTGCTACTAGATGACCCCTTAGCCTTCCCTGCCCCAGACCAAGCGACCTTCAATGTCTAGCATCCCATGCTCTAGGCCCTGGACCATCTGTGTAGCCTTGTGCTGGACACTTTCCAGTTTCTCAGGATAACTCCTAAACAGGGGGACAGAAACCTGGGCACAATATTCCATTTTTAGCTTCACCAGCACCAAGTGGAAGTCGGTAGTAACTATCCCGACCTGCTAGCCAAGTTCCTTCTAAGGCAGCCGTGTGTGCATTTTGCTTTATTTGCAATGAGCACACACTGTTGGCTCATACTCAACTCGGCATCCATCGCTATCCTCTCCAGCAGGGCTGTTACTCAGCCAGTTGCTTCCCAGTGGGTAATCCTGCCTGGTGCAGAACAGTTCACTTAATGAACCCCAAGAGATTCTCTAGGTTTTCCAAAGTCTGGTTTCTCCAACCTTTACAAGCTGGAGAACAAGCCAGTCACCCTAATTTGGGATCATTTGCAAGGATACAATTCTGTCTCATCATCTGGGTTGTACATGAAAATATCACACAATGTAAGCCCTGCAGCAGTCCCTTGGATATTTTTGACAAAGAAGTTGCTGTCATGCAGTCCCTATGATGTAGCACATAGCTTGATCTCACGTCACAGAAAAAGTATTGAGGAAAACATATAAATGACAACTTCCTAATGATGTCTTACATTAGGGCAGAATCATTCTTCGTATAACTCTTCAGAATTTAGAAATTATTTTTTTCCTTATTTGCATGAGTAAATAATCTGTTCTTTCACAGTTTAACAATAGCAATCAATATTATTAGAAAGGTTTCACTTTCTGTATTGAGAAGTCATAATTTTGAGAGAGCAGAATTGATTTTTTTAGAGCCTTGCTAGGTAATAGGTATCATAATTTTCTTCTCATTTAAAGAATTTCCTCTTCTGTCCAACTAGGTAACAAAAAGGTTCTGCAAAACATTATTAGTGTTTAATAAGAAGCATTGGGTATTTGTCAAGAACTTTACTGCTGGCAAACTACAGGTGTTTACTTCAAATCCATGCACACTCTGTATTTTAGTATTCAACCTGTGCTAAGAAAATGATCTGGCAACTAATTATCTTCACAACTTCATAGAAGTCACTTATGCCAACTCCAGTACATATTCAATTAATATTCATATATCTATTCTGAAGTACCATAATTCAGAAAGGGACATACACAGACCAGACTGGAGCAGATGCAAGTCTGAATACAGCATGCACTTCCCCTGTGCTTATACTCAGCAGATTACAGCCATGGCAAAATTCAAGATCGTATTTCTTTATTTTTGATAAAGAGAGGACTTACATAATCAAAATCTATTGGAAAAATGTCTAATAGGTGGAAAAATTCCACATATCAAAAAAATTAGGCAAACTTTTCTCCTCAGGAATGCAGGTGGAGTTCAGCCTCTCTTCAGCGCATGGATATGCAGACCCAGGATTACTTGGACAAGAAGTGGCTATCTGGCCAGGTGTCCAACATTAGTCGCAGGAGACCTTAGACTTATTTGTTGCCTCTGAGGTTACCATTTTGCCAGTAATATCCCTCATCTCCTCCCAGGGGACAATGCATCTCCTTCAGTTAATTAGTACAAATGAAGTTGCCCGATCTTTTCCAGATTTCTCTTTCTGCCTCTCATCCTCTCTCTCTCTCTCTCACACTCCAGCTCATCACTTTCTAGGAGCAGGCATGCTCTTGACATTTTACCAGTGGCAGAGAGGGCAACAATCACCTTTGACTAAAAATGTTTTTTAGACAGGTACCTAATGCGAAGTGTTGACTGCCTGCATGTCAGATGACTGTGTTCCTAAGGGTTTTCGAGAGCAAGAACACTAACCTGAAGGGCCTGTAGAATCATGTAACATTTCTTCTTTTGTCTCTTACTGTTTGCTGATGACAGCAAAGGGATAGACTGACTTGATGCTTTAACCAATACCATAGCCATGAGACAGGTTTACTTCTAGTTTATTAAATCTTCTGGCAGGTTACATATGTGGAGGGAGTCTCTTGGAGAGTGAGCAGGTGGACTTATCCATCGTTGTTTAAAGTTGGCTCAAGTCCTTTTGCAGAACCATTGCCATGTTGTTACCCTGGGTAACTTGGTAGCTTGAGGGCTGGACAGTCAGTCCATGCGATTTCTCCTAGGACTCACTTTCAGGCTCTTTGCTGTTTTATATCCACCTGCTTCCTTTTGGAAATGCGGTTAGACTGTAGGACTAGAGCCGTCACTGCTCTGTCAGTGATGAATAACCAATGCGCTTGTCATTCTCCCCGAACGTGCCAGGAATGTTTTATGCTGCCCTGAGCAGATGTTCTTTCATGGAAAACTTGCAAACTAGTTAGGATAAAAATCTCATCGGAGAAGGTTTAGTAAACATCTCTAGTCCCAGCCTCAGGATTCAGTTGAAACTTGGGTTCTTTGGTTTTTAACAAAACACCACTGGAAATCCTGGAATGCTTCCCTTCCACTAAGTCTGAACACTCTTCATTAAATATCAAAATATAAAGGGTGCCAAGTTACCCTAAAAGATAAAGTCTGTGTTTTGAGGCATCCTTTATGTACAGTCTCATCTCAGTGAACAAACTCAGTCAAATCAGCTGGAGTTGAACACCGTGGGAAGCTGGCCCGTGGGACTGGGGCTGTAGTCACCTGGGGAGGGCAGCACACGCTCCTGGGCTAGTCATCATCATCAGGAATGTTTGCTCTCAGGCTGTCCAAAGTAAGGCTGAGTTGACCAGTGAGCTACCAAAGGCTTTGATTTGGGTCCTCGGTTTTGTTTCATGTAGTCCCCTGTCGCTGGCACTATTTTAGATTTTCAGAATAATTTTAGAAACTACCAGCAAGACCAATCAACACCGGAAGAAAACAGCACCATAATTTTGATGTACATTCTGCCCCATGCCTCTGTGTCCTTCATGCTCTCATAAACCACTTTATCTGAATACCACATCTTTGCCCAGAGCCTGCTGGACAGTAGGAGAACTTTCTGTAGTTTTACATACAGTAATAGATTATTACACAGCCTTCACCATATCTTTGAAACAGTTTCCTTCATCAGCATCAAAGCAATATTTTCATACATTTGGATCAGAACAGAGGACTTCTGAGCCACCTTTCCTTACGTTTATGTAGGTTTTACTTTAATACCTGGCAGCTACCCTTATTTACAGAGGACTAATCAAATGGATTAATCTTATGTCGAATTTTGCTTCTCCTCTTTCACCTGATAATGTTTTCTCATTTTCCTCTGTTTAGAAATAGTGATAGTGTGGTGGGCTGACCCTGGCTGGACACCATGTGCCCACCAAAGCGGCTCTGTCACTGCCCTGCTCAGCCGGGCAGGGGAGAGAATATAACGAAAGGTGGTGGGTTGAGACAAGGACAGGGAGAGATCACTCACCCATTACTGTCACGGGTGAAACTGACTCAGCTTGAGGAAGTTAGTTTGATTTATTATCAATCAAATCAGAGTACAGATGATGAGAACTAAAACCAAATCTTAAAACAACTTCCCCCTCCCGTCCCTCCTTCCTGGGCTCAACTTCATTCCCAAATTCTCTCCCTCCTCCCCCCGAGCGGCGCAGGGGGACGGGGAATGGGGGTTGTGGTCAGTTCATCACACCTGGTCTCTGCCGCTCCTTCCTCAGGGGGAGGACTCCTCACACTCTGCCCTGCTCTAGCGTGGGGACCCTCCCACGGGAGACCGTCCTCCATGAACTTCTCCAACGTGAGTCCTTCCCACAGGCTGCAGTTCTTCACAAGCTGCTCCAGCCTGGGTCCTCCCACGGGTGCCGTCCTTCAGGAACAGGCTGCTCCAGCCTGGCCCCCACGGGGTCCCAGGTCCTGCCAGCAAACCTGCTCCAGCCGGGGCTCCTCTCTCTCCCCACGGGGCCACAGGCCCTGCCAGGAGCCGGCCCCAGCGCGGGCTGCCCACGGGGTCACGGCCTCCTTTGGGCATCCCCCTGCTCTGGCGTGGGGCCCTCCCCGGGGTCGGGTGGAGATCTGCTCCCCCGTGGAGCTCCATGGCCGCAGGGGCACAGCCGGCCTCACCATGGGCTTCCCCAGGGGCTGCCGGGGACCCTCTGCTCCAGCGCCTGGAGCCCTCCTGCCCCTCCTGCTGCTCTGACCTGGGGGCTGCAGGGCTGTTCCTCTCACATCTTCCCACTCCTCTCCCTTCCCCCCCACCCCCCTTCTTACCTCCGCTCCCCCCCAGGCGCTGCCACCATGGCTGATGGGCTCAGCCTTGGCCAGCGGCGGGTCCGTCTTGTAGCCGCTGGCACCGGCTCTGTCGGACACAGGGGAAGCTTCCAGCAGCTTCTCACAGAAGCCACCCCTGCAGCCCCCCGCTGCCAAAACCTGGCCACGCACACCCGGTACAGATAGTAAGCATTTTCTCTGCTGTCTCTGGTGCAGCTCTTATCAAAAGGTGTTGCTTAGGCTTTTGCACAGGTGTCATCATCCTGATGAATTCTGACAGGGCAATTGTAATTCCTAGAATGAAAATGTTTCAGGAATTGTATATGTTTGGTAAACTTCTTAAAAAAATTAGTGAACATTAGATCTGCTAAAAGGAGCCGGCTCATTCATTCTGGAAAATGAACTGTCATTTATCTACCAAGCACTGCAGCGGATACCTCTCCATGCCGACGGCAGGGATTGCTGTGGGTGATCTCCACAGGCAGTCTGCTTGCCACGTTTCTCGTGGTCTCTGTAATCAAACTGCTAGCTCGTATTGCTTCTGGAAGTACTTTGTTAAGCAACAATTTAAAAAGATGGTGACTTGAGCTAGGAAAGGATTTGTGAACTTCAAGGGGAATGGAGTGCCGGGAAAGTGTAGCTCCTTGGGAAACTGCCAGGCTCGGCTCTATCCCCACGAAGAGGAACATGGCTGAGATTATCAGTACTCTCTTTGCCATCAGTAACCATCCCTATTGTTATTTTTAGCTATATTCTTAGTTACCAGGAGGTAACTAAGCCTGATCCCTCTCATACTTCTTTCACATCAATGTGGCTCTGTTGACTTTCCTTTACAGTAGTGTGAAAAGAAAAAATTGATGTATTAAGGAAATGTTTTACTCTCTCTAATCACACAAAGGGTAATAATATTTTTAGAGTGACATAGGGAAAAGCAAAGAGGAGTAGACTTGAACATTCAGTAGAAAAATGAGGCTTGGGATGCATAAAATTTCTGTTTAGGCAAGATCAAACTAATTTTATGAACCGTTCACCCAGCTCAACTTTTTTTTTCTATCTCATTTTCCTTTACAGGCTAAAAACAAATATAACAAACATCAGTAGACCTTGAAAAACACATTAAAATTGAGCACAAGGTTCCTGCTTTCTTTCAATAAATCTTGGCTAAATTGAAACACGGTATTTTTAAGATGACAGCTTTCAAGAAAATATGATATCAAGTTTAACTGTAAAAAAAGACTATGTTTTAGTTCAGTCTAAGAAATTTATGTAATGATATACTCCAGAATATGTTTTAAAGAATTATTAAAAGACAACTTCAAAAACATGGTGCAGTATACCATATTATTTAAAGCTCTGCATGTGTCTTGCTTTGTTTTTTAAAAATTGTTAATTATAAAGTTATAAACCACAAAGAACCTACAGCCAAAGGCATTCATAATGTTGTTAGATTGAAATGTATACTATTGCATTTATGAGCACTCTTTTCCTTTTTTGTTACTGCTTTTTGGATTTGAATTGACATTTCCATCCCCAGGAACAGAAAGAGTTTCAAATTGATTTCTTAGACCGTAAAAATAGCCAAGCAGCTCCAGTGACTGCTCAGTGTCAGCACCATTAGATATGACATGGCCTTTTGTATGGGCCAGTCTGAGTCAGTAGTAGATGTTGTTAATTGGTCCCAAAATGCAGAGGTGTGGGTAGCTGGCAGTTTGACTAGGCTTCCCGGCTTTAGAAGGCTTTTCAAAATATATACCTGGGCACTGACATCCACAGGAGAGTTTTGTTGCTGGTATGAGGCATACCCATGCATCTGTACCTTCATCCCCTCAAAGAACAGGCAAAGAAACTGTTTGTTTTAACCAAATAAACAAACAGGGCAGAAGCTGTTTGAAGTCATTAGGAATGGCTGGTGGAGCTGGCTCAAAGCAGCTCCGCTGTGGTGTTGCTATCAAGATGCAGGGTCTGGTTCTCTGAGAGTTGCTGCTACGTGATGGGAGTCAGTGTGTGTTTCGAAGAAGCAGTACAAGGACATACTCTGAATTTCATGGGTCAATACCCTGCCTTGAAACATGGATTAGTTACAGAATAAATGGGCCATAAACACTAGATCTTGTGCCTTGGCAAGGGAGGGCTCAGGTGTTTTGTTGAAAGCTGCAGGTTCTGTGTGGGGACTTGGACTCTGCTGGACTTTGAGTGCTTTGCTGTTAAACTCAGTAGGATCAGGATTACATGTGGATCTGCCTCTCGTGTCCAAAAGATCATGAGGGATGTAAAAGGAATGAGACAGATACCCAGCTGGTGCCACCAACTGGTACAGGTACGTGAAAGCCCATAGCATTGCCTTGATTTATATTGTTTGGAGATTTAGTTCTGAACAAAACCACCTTATTAAAATTAGGACAGATGATACCTGCTGAACCTCATCACAGCCGTTTCCGTGCTGCTTATATATGGAGACAAAGCTCATCTCCTTAAATGAGAAAAATGTACCCTCCCCTGGGGCTGCCTAGCTTTTCAACGGGATCTGAAACACTGCCTGTCCCGCCCGAAACACAGGGCAGCCTGGCTTTTTGGACCATCAGCACAAAATCCTTATCTTCATGTCTTCTCTGTCTTTGCTTGTTCTGTCTGCAGGACATAGCAAAACCAGGTTTGCCAAAACTCACCTTGTGCAATTCCTCCATTTTATTCTGATTTTGGCATGAAAAGCCCTCTTTTTCTGAACTCCATGAAAACTGAAGAACTGCTTATGTTGATTTTATTCCTTCCCAAAAAAGGCTGAAACCCAGCCTTTCTTCCTGTCTGAATGAAGGCTTAGGACATTCACTCTAACTGAAAATTGTTTGCTAGTTACTGTTTCAACCAGCTACAAACATAAGTTTTAGCCGTTAATTCTTCCAGAGTGTTGCTAGAAGTTACTGCATAAGCATAAGCCAGCACGATTTCATTTTATTGCCAGGAACTTTTGCATTTGCTCTTTCCAAAGCAATTCAGTGAAAAATGTGACAATATCATAAGCACTGAGAGGCAAAGATCTTATAATTCAGCATTCAAAGTGTTTCTGCTAAAATTTACTAAAATATGGCTTTGATTGATGTCATGACTGAAAATTGCTATGACTGATGGCATTTCAATGGTGTCTGTGAAATGGAAGGACCTAAGGCTTCAGATCAACCATCATGTGCAGATGTTTACTTTACTGCAAGGGTTCCCATTCCTATAAAGTGGTGTGCCTGGGTGGGTTATAGTTGGAGCACCAGCATGCTCCATGCCATCCCAACTCATAGCTAGCTGGAGAAACTCAGCACTGCCGGATCTGATGCCCTACACAAGTTCTAAGTTTATTTTAGAATTTGTAAAGTGTAACGAGAAATAAAATGCTGACACACTGGTGATGCAGACAGGTCCTCTGGCTTCTCAAAAATCTGCATGAGTGGAGATCACTAGAGATCACTTTAGCCGTTATGTTTTTTGCACTTGATTTAGTCATGGCAGGATTGTTTTCTGGACTCACTGTTGAGATTAGGGATGGTTATGGACTGGAAGAAAAGTTAGAAGTTTCTTCTCTCCAACTGGAGTTCACCTATAATGAGAGTATTTTTTCATTGAGGAGGAAGGTGTTGTTAATGAAACATCACTGATGATCCACTAGGGACTTTGCCGTTCATATTGATGCTCATGTACGGGCTTAGATGACTACGCTGATAGGCCCAAGATAAGCAGGCAATATGAGAGTGCACAGATAAGATAATATATTTGCTTTGTTATTCTGATATATTGTGTTTGTAATAAGTCGTACAGTGCTATTTTATTTGCAGTTATTATGCACAAGATCAATAGATTATGGTTATCTTTTATAAATAGCAGAGTACACAGAGCCAGCTTTAGACAAAACAAACAAGGGATTATTTGGGAACCTGCATGACTGTCCAGTCCACCCAGGCCCGTTTCCTGACCGTCAGATAATTGTGTGGCACCTGGCCATGTACCCGGCTTACCCGGCAATACCCCTTGGTGGGGTGAACTCTCCTCTGCAGGTACAAGCCTGCCCAAAGAGGTAGCAGCTGCAGAGCTGAGGGATGACGCCCTCCCACGTCTCTGTTGCTCTAAAGCAAGGTGTATAGGATCAGATGTCCCCATGGCATTGCCCCATTCCCAACTCACAGCTTTGCAGTCTTCACAGGACATGCCATCTTTTGCACAGTGCAGTTCCATGACACTACCCATGTAGCCCTGTAACAGGTATTGCCAGTGCTAGTAACAGGCCATAGACTCTGTATTGAGTTTGTAAGGCCTCAGGACTGAGGTATGATAAGTTTACTCTGTCTGAAATTCTGACCTGCCTGCAGCTTTGATTTCCTTGGTTTAGCTGGGATAGCAAATTCTTTAACTGACCAGGTAGCTATGGCTAATTTGTTTTACTTTGTTTATCTTTGTGTGGTACATCCGATAGCTTTATATAGAAAGCAGTAACAAGGAGTTATGCTGTGTAGAATAAAATATTTATGGCTCTAACACAGCGATGTCATGCAGAGAAATGCAGACTCGGCATGATAGCAGATCCCTTGAGAGATGGAGACATAGGATGGGCACAGATGCATGCAGGTATTCGGTGGTGAGAGGCAGGGCACAGGTGAGCACTGGGGACCTCGTGACTATAGACAGCTCAATAGTGGTCAATTAAAGAAATGCAGACACGGAGATGGAAAAAAATGGTTTTAGGTGTAACTCAGAGAACACAGAAATAGTATCTAACATATGCAAAAGTCATCATGTAATGAAACTTGGATGTGTGGAGCTGCAGAGTAGTAAAGAATGAGCAATGGTGCAAAAGCATGTTACCAAACACCTAAAAATGACCCCCAAGTGCATCCTGGAGTGAAGAAGAAGAAAGTACATGGACATCATGTTTGTCCTAGTGCATGTTGTCTAACAAAAGTTGTGTGTTGCAGCAAGGTGGAAATATATTACTTTGTTTTGCTTGTAATCCTTGTTGAGTAATCCTGGCATATTCTGCCCATAACAGTAAAAACATAAATACTGAGAAGCTGGTTTGATTGAAGGTGATCTAGAGTTCTGTTCTGCTTCAGTGTTGCACTAGATGGGAATAAAGTCAGGTGAAACAAATGTTTGTTTGGTATTAATGAACAAAAATGTCTCCCACCTTGGCATAAGAAAAATAAAATCTGAATGGCAAATAGTTGTGTATTTTTTCTTCCTAGCATATCATCATGTATGGACCATAGCTTTAAATACCAGTGTTAGTCTTCATTATATATGTAGTGACACAGTTCTGTTGCTATAACCCTCTTACCTTTAATAAAGGAACAGGAATGAGAAATTTGGCTTAATTGCATAGTTTCAAGTCAAAGCCATATTTCTAGCATCTAAGTTGTGTTAGTCAAGACATCCCAGGTTCTGAAAGAGCAGAAGAGGCTATTCGTTCTTCTTCCAGGTGCCAAATGGGTACAGATGTGAGATACTCCTGGTGTAGCTCAGTATCTGCTCTGTCTCTGGCATGTCTCTGAAATCCCCACGTGGGTCTGCATACAGCTGGGCTGGCAGTGTGGCTTTGAGTGAAGAGCACACTAATCAGGCTTTCAAATGAAGATGGAGCATAATTAAAGTCAGTGTAAAATTACCCAGAAGGCAGTAACACATTTTAACAGTCTGTAGCTCTTTGACATTTATATCATAGAAAAAGTATGTTTTCTCCTTAGGGGTGCGAACCCGGAAGGTGTTTGATCTGACCTAGCTGGGGAGGCTCATGACCTCCAAAAAGATGTGCCATGCCTTGCAGAATTCAGCTATAAGGCATGAAAAACTGTTCGTGTTTCTTTCTGTTTCTCTGCTGCAGACACCAGCCTGGTTTGTGGCTTCAACTCGCATGCAGAGAACAGCAGCAGAAAATAATAATTCTTTTCTGCAGAGGCAGCAGTGCAATGATCTTGCTTTGAATGTCACCTCACACATTAGCTACTTTTTTGCCTCTCACGCATGGAAGTACTTACACTCCCCAGAGCGGCACAAGTTTTTTTGCCAGCTCTTGTGGTCTCATCTGTTTGAATGAAATGAGCTTTCTGGTGGTAAAGGTGTCTAAAAAGGTAAACAAGAAAGGCCACCCAGGTGTTCTCAGACCTCGAGTGAGACATCTCTCCAGCTTGGGCACCAATAGAATAAAAAGTATGGCCCATTCAGGGCAACTTCTCCTTCCCTTGTGAATGCATAGTAATGGGATTCCTACTGTCCCAGAGGAAAAAGGCTGATATCGGATGAGTAGTGACACTGGTGTACAGGGCACTGTATAGAAGAAAATGCAGATGTTTCAGAGGGTTACGTCATGCTCTTCTGCTCCACCAGGGCTGTGTGGCCACAGTGACTGAGAGAGTAAAAGAAAAAAAATGAATCATTTGATTTAGAATGGCAGCTAAGGCAGGAGTTACACTATTGTGCACATAAATTTACTCGTGATAATTTCTCAAAAATGAGATTTATATAGTGGACCTGGAAAGATATTAGTGGGGGTCTGGAAATTAGAAGTAGGGGTCTTGCACTAATACAGCTTTATGGCATCGATCTGGCTGGTTTGGGTGGCATAGGTGGGATTTCAGGAGTAAAACCCCTCCTGGAAGAGATATTAGTCCAGTCTGCCAAGGTCTGTATGAACTTTTGTGAAGTGGAAACTATGAACAGGATGGCAGTGTGCTGTTCACGAGAATCCCCTACACAGACAGCAGAGGCACTGAGGCAGTTCCCTTGCACCTAAAGGGGTCAAGGTGTTGTGGGGGTCCATCATTTTCTGTCTGTCCCAAGGTGATCAACCACTACTTAATCCATTCTCCCATCTCATTGTCATGTGAATGAAATGTAGCATGTTTCTGTAAGAGGCTGTTAGACTGCTAAGGGAAGTATTTTCTATTTGATTGGATTAAGTAAGTATACATGGACTTCAGATTCCAAACATACTTTCCATTTTATTTACAGCCAATATACAGAAAAAAAATGATGGACCACAATCAGGAATGAACAGAAGGCTCTTAAAATATAAAGCAGCATTCTCACTAGGGTTGATATAATAAGGTCAGTAACTTGGGAATAATGCTGCTGTGTCAGTATTTCTATATAATTTTCTGCTCAGGGGTTCATAAATCTCTGATAAAAAAGCAATTGTCTCAGAATGACAAAACAGTGGCCAAAATTTTATATAAAATTAGTTATGCATTGATTTTAATTTGAAATATTTTTCGGTGTTTTCCACTGCTGGTTTGCTCATCTTCGACAAAAAAGACAAATAGGTATTTTTATAAAACAATCCTGAGGAGGTAAAAAGCTCTCATTTGAGCTCAGCTGTTCAGATTTAGACTCCTCTGAGCTGTGCATTTTCCCTCCCACTGTCATGCTGGGAGGCAGCAGGAGAGAAGTCTTGGAAGAAAGGATCATCTTCGCTGCCTCGACTGTTTGCCACGGTGCATGCGCATCAGGGCCCTTCGTTTGCACCTGACCTCCAAGCGTTTTGTTTCTGCTGAGAAAATGCCCTCAACATCTGTGTGCCTGCTAATGGGCATAAGTAAAACCTGCAGTGTCCTGGTGTTGGTAACAAAACCGAGCTACAGCCCTCCAGGTGTGCGTTATGTTGCCTGTTCCACTGGTGGGACACATCTGGAGAGTTGAGGCCATCCCTACATGACCATGCAGAAGACTGGCACGGGTTATGTGACAATATAAAATAACAGTGGAAGCAAAGGGAGGGAGAAAAGAACGGAAATGGTGCATCAGGGTTTTCATTTCAAAGCATAATGCTGTTAAAGGCATATAGAGTACTAAAACACAGATGGCATAAAGGTGTTTTCAAAACTTCATGCTCAACATATCTTGAACTAAATGGGCATAACTGAAAAAGACCCAACTCAACGGTGTGCAGCCTTAGACAGCAAAATACTTTTAAAATTTGTCCTTAAGTATTTAACATCTAAACTGTAAAACTTAGACACCTCTAAACTTTAAAGAATTTCAGCCTTCGTATTCTTTGTCTACTTAGGCATTTCTGGATATTTTATCATTTGTATAATTAAACTACAGGAAATTGGCAGGTAATTCCCTAATTGGAATGGTATGATTTTATGTTTTCTAAAATAATTTTTAAGAATTATAAAACCATGCTGGACTTCATGGTCTGTAGTTCATCAAAAGCATTGAAATAACAGGTAATGTTAATTAATTCAATCAAATGCTTGTTAGTGTGTTTTACAGGTAGAGTAATTTCAGTGGTTTTGACTTTATTAAAATAAAAACTGATGTATTTATATTGTGACATAAGAAGCTACAATAAATTAATGGTTATGTTTCTCAGCCCATTAAAAAGGTAGCAGCTTGATATTGCATTGTTACTGCTGATTATTTCTACAGTGAGAAAATGTATGGCTATTCCTTGCAGGCAGTGATGATAGATAATAAATGGTTTTAAAGATACCACCAGAAAACCCCAGCAAATGGAGGAAGTGAAACAGTACTAGCATGACCAAATGAAATAAAATATACTATATATTGCTAGGTATTATAAAACTACTTCTGGTAGCTGAATGCCTGCTCAATACCACAAAAAATGCTTATAAGGTTTTTCAATACTTAGCCAAAAGTCAGCATATGTTTTCATCTGATGTATAATTGCATATGACAATAATGTACAAGAAAGCAAACTGGTATCTGGCAGTTCGGTTGGATTTGCACAGATACTATATTCGGACACCGTGAAAAAAATCTATTATTGTCTTACAAGCATATTTAGGACTCAGCTAAAAACAAGATTCAGTGGAACATTTACACTATTCAAAAAGAACAGTGAATAATTCTGCAGAAATAAGGAGAAATAGCTCCAGAAAGAGAACTGCTACTTCGGGTCTATCTATATTTGTTTGCCTTTCCTGTGATCATGTTTAATCCAATGTAAGGACAGTATTATGTTTGCTGAGGTGTCTTTGGAAAATTACAGTTCTTTTTCGTATGGCAAACAAGGTTTGTTTTACGGTGGCCTGTACCCGGATATTGCTTTATTAACTGAATTTTACTTTCTGCGCTATATTAATTCCATTCGATCATCATTCTTCCCTGCACATCTGTGTTGCTGCGGGAGCGCTGGGAAAATGCGTAGAGGAGTGCTGCCGGTTGTCATGTGGGGCCACAGCGGGACCACAGGTATCTGGCTTTAAGAAAAAGGACATAATTCCAGAGATTCTTGTAGAACAGGTCAGGGCTTCTACCTCATAAGCTAAACAAAATAAAAGCAACAAGACAAAGCAATTATATTGCAGATAAAAGATCGGCAAGGGTTGTTACGCAGGTTTCACTACTGTGTCTGTGATTATAGCGGTGAAATGCCTTTCCAGGTTAGGCTGAACAGCTGCTCTGCACCCGAAGGCCTCTCAGGATCCCTTCCGTGCTGCTGTGAAAACGGAAGCGTAGAAGCTGAATGGTGTGGGCCAGATCCTGTGAGAGAAGCAGCTGGTCTTGGGTATGCTCCTCCAGGGCGGGAAAGGCAAATGCATAACCCCGTGACTGTGGGAAACGTTTCCTTTCCAAAGCCATACCCCTTGGTGCCCGAAATACCAGTGCTCTTCTAAGGACCAGCGCCGCGTAGCCTTTGCTTCAAGGGCCTTAATTTGGTTGTAAAAGAAGGGTTACGGGCTTTTATGGCTTGGTAGCAGATGGTCACGGTGTTGCGTTGGCTATGCCTGTCCTCCAGCCTCCGCCGCCACAGGCCGGCCTCGCCGCAGAGAGCCCCTGCCCTGCGCCGAGCTGAAGCACGGCCTTGTCAGTCGGGATGGCGGAGATCCTAGCACCCGCGCCCTTCCACTGCTCTGGCGGCAGCCTCCGGGAGAGGGCTAGAGTGAACAGTTCTCTTAAATTAATTAGCTCTTAAAGAGCTAAATCAGCTAAAGAATTCACTGCCAGACCCCCACGTACACAGCAGTGGCAGTGATCAGATTTGATACCTAAAGGCACCGAGACATGCAGATCCATTTCAGATCCAGCCTTCAAGAAAATGTCCTTTGCTGTGTCAGTTCTCAAATGTTTTTCATTAACTTCCCTCTTAACACCAAGATTTTCAAATTCTTCTACCTTAATTTGAGATCCTAGATTTTTATATCAGGCTTCAAAAAAAGTAAGGAGGTCTGGATGTGTTCTGAACACCACTGGCTCTCACTAAATTAGTCAGAGCCAAAGACACTTATTTTGAAGGCAGAGTTTAGTTTTATGGGTCAGGATATTGTAACCAGAAGGTTTTCAAAATACCTTCTGGATGAATAACATCGGGTTCACCTCCTTTCCTTTTCCCTTTCCAATAGGAAGGAAATTTATTTCGTCATGAGTGTAGAAAGTAGAGCAAAATTGCATGTTTTCTATCTTGGGAAGTCTTGATGCGTCTCGTGGAAAGTTGGCTGTGAAAATAATGGCCATCTAAAAAGCCTAATAAGCTCGGAAATATCAGCCAGCCATTCATTTCTTCCCATTTTTAATACAGCTCTACAGTGAAATGCTTAACTGCAAATAACTGTCATTCCATTGTTTTAGAGCGTAGTACGACATAAGCTAGCCAGAAATATCTTGAGATCTAGGTGCAATAGATAAGATATCTAACAAACCCTTTTTCTAGAACTGACGTATAGAAACTCCATTAGGACCTTCCTACAGATCTTTTCCATGCAGTGCGTGCTGTCAATACACCTTTGAAAGAATTTTTGCATCAAGAAAAAAAAGCTCTACTGACACACCACAAACTATCTTTGTTACAGACTGAAATAATTGCATCCAAAGTGATAACTATCACACCTTCCCATTACTCTTCTCTCCCATCTTTACCAATTATAGTTCAGTAGTGGGCATAATCCTGGCAATTTAAAGCGAGCAGAAGTTTCACTGAAATCCTAGCTTTCACTGCGTAATTGCAATCTCTAATTGCATAAATGCAGCCTATTTGTTTGCACTGTTGGCTTAGGCAAGTACACCAACTAAGGCATCTGATTCCTAGTCATACAGTTGACATTTTCCAAGACATTTTTTGGTGAATGTATTTCTTTCCACAATAGTTTTTGACACAATGGGATCATGATCACAGTTGGGGTTTCTGCCTGCTGTTGTAATGCAGAGAGCAGTAATGACCTCATCTCCAAGAGAGGACAGATGAAAAACTATCAATCAGATAAAATAAATTAAAGGTGAAGAAGACGAAATTTGGTTGGAGAGTCATCGTCTTTGGAAGGATATTTTCTTTCTCTTCTTTTTTTTTAGTGTGAATCTCTCTTGGTTTTGCCTGTACTGTATGTACAGTCTCATGTGATTTGGTGCTTTTCCTTCTGAAATCAATAATCATTCAAATTATGTGGCTCTTAATACATTTTTTGTCTGTACAGAACTAACAAATCTTATTCAAAACAGTTTCACCTTTTTCCTCGGCATATTTTTTACAGAAAATTATTCATAAATATGGATCTTTGTGTGTAAGAAAACAAATACATTTACATGTTCTTGAGTTGCTTTACTATGTAAGTTAGATTGGCATATATACACAAAAGAATAAAAATTAAAGATTATCTTTGAATGGTGCAAAAGACCAAGCATTCTGTAATGACTGCATGTTGTAAATGGGAGTTGTCAAACTCATTGTCATGATAATTACTCTAATGTTCAGTCTTCTAACTAATATTAGTTAGAAATTGTGACATTCAAGGGGATTGCTTATGATAATAAACACTGTCAGCACCTAGTGACCAATATTCCCATTCTCTGGCACTTTACAATTTAAGTTCTCCAAATAGAGAAAAATATAATATTTTTAAAAGAAAAGGAATAAAAAGCCTTACAATTGAATATCTAACTTGTTCTGTCTGCAGATGTCTCTTGCTGGGTAGCCGACTTGAAACATAGCATACTACAGCACCCAGTTGTAGTTTTTAGCATCTGCAATATCTTTTTTGAGGAGGTTTCATAGTATTTTGTGAATGTAAGGAAAGTTCCCCTTGTTACCAGAGGCAGACAAGTGTCAAATCTATTGTACTAATTACAAAATCAAAGTTTCATTTACACTTTTAGTCCTTTTAGAAAGCAGAGTTGAAAGACACTTTTAGGCATTACACCTGCCTGTTGGTGACACTGACAAATAGTAAGGTTTTACAGTTGAATCATAATCTTTAAAAATGTTTTCCCATCTTCAATGTTCCTCAGGGAAGGACTTACATGAACAGGAGAAATACTAATACCAGGAGAGAGCAAGGGAATACTGACTACCCACAAACTGCTGACTACACACAAAGACACTGCTGTCTAATGCACTATTAAATAAACCAAAAGGTGGGGGCAGAAACTGTTTTCTGTAATTCTTTTCATTACAAGGTTTAAGGAATTCTTTAATAGAGATAGATAAACTTCTCATTCAGGATAACATGATTTTTCTTGTACTCTCTGAACCACCTCTTGGGCTGTTTGGCAGATATTTCCCACGTGGTCCAGAGCAGAATCCGAACCTCTGGTCCGGCAGAAGCTGCCCCTTCCTTCACAAGGCTATGAGGAGGCTAAGGAGAGCACAGCGAGGAGCTCCTCTGCCCCGCTCAAAAGCCACACACTTGTGTCCTTCGGAGCCCAAAGCTCAGCCTTATTTGAAGCTGCTCTTTTGCAGTTTAAGTGGTGCAGTCACTGCAGTGTGCCAGCACGGTGTCCTTAATGGATGTGCCACTGAAAGAGAGTGACTCCATTAAACCAAAGTACAGCCTTTTAATTCCCTTTGGTCCTGAGCGCTCACTTATCACTATCTCACAGCATCCTACATCCAAATCAAACCTGCCAGCTGCTTGGAGCTCTAGTTGTATTTAATTTAGCTAGTTAAAGCGGCACCTCGACTTTTCCCTCCCAACCACAGACAGGTTCCTTTCAAGCTATGCTGAGTGGGCGTTTTCTCTCCTGACATGAAAGGGCAGCCAATTTGTAAGGGGGAAAATTAAATTTAGGACACTTAGTTCACATGAGAGGAAGGGAAATAGAGCAAGGGGGTGAAACAGGGATATAACATTTATTATGTGCATTCAACACACACACACATACTTGCAGAAACAATAAAGCTATTATGTCAAAAAAAGCTGGTAATTTTTGAACAATTGTCAATACTGTGATTCTCTCCACAATAGGCAGTTCTGTGTCTATTGCTAAAACTTCATGAGTTTTATCAATTCTTTTTTTTTTGCCAGGGAGAAAGAAAAATCGTATTTCCTTTTACCCCTGGAAATCCACTAAAGCCCTAAACCAAAATATTTTACCATGAATGTGAGTAATCTGAATTCAAATTTTTATGTGCTCAAGGGTTCCTTTGTGATTTTTAGCAAGTCACTCAGGGCTACCACTCACAGTGCTCCAGTCCTCCATCTGTGAAACAGGAGTAGATCATCTTTCTTTTAGGTCTCCATTTATTGTAGTTCACTCACGAACCCTCTGAAGCAAGGATTGGACATGGATATATGCAGCACCTATCAAAATTAACTCTGAGGTCTATTTTTCTTTCAGTCTGCCTGCTTGAATCCCCTTAATACCAGTCTCTACAGAGCTGTGACCCTGAAGCAGGGGATTGTAAAAGAGGATTTAACTGTGGGAAAGAGTAAGAGTGGATATGTAAATGTCAGAAGGTACCGAGTGATTGTTCAGCAGGAGGGCAGGCATGTGCTGCATGCCTCAGGAAAGTCAGCTAAGAGTCCCGCTGAAGTTTTACCTTCTAAGATCTGTTTCCTAGAGAATGATGTGTTTGCAGAGAGTAGATATATGTAGCTTGTATTTACACAGTAGAACAAGCCTGTTTCAGCACACAAACTTTCTGCATGATGGAGAGACCACTGCTGTGGAGGCTTTCGCATCACTAACTATTCTGGAAACCCTGAAGTGAAATATAGTAATTCAGATTCATATGTATATTCATTGCATTTGTCTTCCTCACAAATGGGAAATGCGTTTCCCTTGGTTAATTTAGACTCAGTACTTGCTTTTTATCTTTTTGAAGATATCAATTTTATTCACATATCTCCCACATCCTTCCTGCCCTGGAGCATCGGCTGCCTCCAAAAGCAAGAAGGCAACAGTTTCATCCTGGACAATCACTTCTTGCCCTGTTAGCTATGACTGAGGAAAAACTATTTTTTTCCAAAGGGGAAGAGCAGAGGGGCTGCTTAATTTTTTCCTAAAGAAAGCAAAGGTCTCGTGGCATCTACTGACAAATCTTTAAGCACAATTGTTGCAGTATGAGCTGCTACAAGCAATAATCAGCAACCAAGTCCTCTTGCATATAGTATCATCCATATACCCTTAGGAGATGATTCTTGTATTAAGACCTTACTGTCTGCACAAACCAAGTTGAATGGCAAACAGATTTTGGAATTTGTGCTGAGTTAGGCCTGTTCTCTTTATTGCTATGCCTGTGTCCTGAGTTTAACTGATTAGATTAGAGGTTCCCCACGGGATTTTGGGATAAACAGCTTTGTATTACTTTAAGTTCACAGAATTAAATCTGTTGTTTCAATATACAAGGTCAGAAAATACTAAAAAGATTATACATACAAATACAGTATTTGATTTGGATTGTTCCTTTCCCCACAATTGATTTGCCATGATGTCTTGTATTTACTCATGCAAGGGAGCTGTGATGGATGATGTAAATTATTTTGGTTTTCCCTTTTGACTTAAATAATAATTGCCAATATCTTAACACAATATGGAAATGTGGGGATAAGACTTGGCAAAGTGTTGCAAAGTTACTTTTTTTTTTCTTTAAGGCAACAGCAATTATAAGCACAAGTTCCTTATTCAGAAATTATGTGTTTCTTAAAGAGAGTGAAACTGTCACAGTTTAAGAACATCACCTGTATGCTGAGAGGCAATGCTGTCAGATGCACATTGAAATAAAAGATGATCAGATGGAAATACCTTTTTTTTTTTTGAGCTAATGGCCTTTTCTTCAAATGGTAACTCATTGCAAGAGATACAGTATTAACAGGTTCTGAAGATGAAAATATAGGTTCTGGCATAGAAGTAAGCATTTTGTAAAGCTGACTCATGCATCTCTAGAGATGGAAGCTTAGAAATACAAACTGGAACTGGAAAATAGAATGTAAAACAACCTGAGAAAACTGAGCTGGACCTTGCAGAGCTGCATCCATCCCTGTGCTGGTTTTGGCTGGGGTAGAGTTAATTTTCTTCACAGTAGTTAGTATGGGGCTGTGTTTTGGGTTTGTGGTGAAAACAGTGTTGATAATATAGAGATGTTTTCGTTATTGCTGAGCAGTGCTTAGACAGAGCCAAGGCCTTTTCTGCTTCTCACACCACCCCACCGGTGAGGAGGCTGGGGGTGCACAGGAGGTTGGGAGGCAACACAGCTGGGACAGCTGACCCCGACTGGCCGAAGGGAGATTCCATACCATATGACATCATGCTCAGTATATAAAGTTGGGGGAAGGAGAAGGAAGGGGGGATGTTTGGAGTTATGGAGTTTTGCCTTCCCAAGTGACCATTACACATGACAGAGCCCTGCTTCCCCGGAGATGGCTGAACCCCTGCCTGCCCGTGGAAAGTAGTGAATGAATTCCTTGGTTTGCTTTGCTTGCGTGCGTGGCTTTTGCTTTACCTCTTAGACTGTCTTCGTCACAACCCACGAGTTTTGTCACTTTTTCTCTTCTGATTCTCTCCCCCATTCCGTGGGAGGGGAGTGAGAGAGCGGCTGTGTGGGGCTTAGCTGCCGGCTGGGGTTAAACCACAACATCCCCAAAGAACCAGTGGAAAGCTGTGAGGGAGCTCATCTTCCTTCTGTTGCTTTAGACCTTGTCCTCTGAAAGATACCAATTTATAGGCTACACATCTAATTTCAAGTTTTAATCTACATGCCGAATCGTGCTTCAGAAGACAACAGTCTCTCAAGTTCATGAAATTCTCATCCTTAATGCTCACCGTTTGCATTACATGCAGCACACCGGCCTCTGTGTAGGATGATACAGTGGCTCTATTCCTGTTCATGCAGAATCACAAGGCAAGAGAAGGCTCACGGTGATAAGATGCTTTTGGTGAATGTGCCTTCCCAGAGACCATTCCTACATCTGTTTTCTGCTGTGACTGCCAAGTGCCGTCGGGAGAGGAAGGACCTTTCACAGCATCGTGCTTTTGTTGGTGTGGCCCCATGATGAAAGGGGCTGGTGTTAGGTCACTGCAAGGAATAACTTTCTCTGTTGGGATATTGTGTTCAGAGCAAGGGCTTGCAAGGACTATAGACTGACCAAGAGGGTGGAATTCAAACAGCCTCTTTTTCCTGGCTGAGGCAATGCTTCAAGTACACAAAAGGCAGCGCTGTGTCTGTATCAGAAGCAGCTGTCTGCCAGCAGTACAAAGGGTATTGTTCCCGCTGTTTCCCATGGAACAAAGGCACTCATATGGGAATCACAGGATGTGATAAAAAAAAAGGGAGATAGCCAGGAGCTAAGGGGAAGTGGCAAAAACCTTCATATATACTTTCTCTTCCTGTAATATCTAAATTCATTGCCTCAGATACAGAAAATGCTCCTTTGGCCAAGCCAAGGATTGGTTTGTCAAGATCAGATTCGAGTATGAAAATGAAAAAAATCTTATGTTTGATGTCTGATTCCTCTGTGCCATGGAAACATGAGATTTTCAAATAAAAATCCACCCAAAACAGGTGAGCTAGCAATGAATTAGAAAGTGTGAAACCACAAATTATTCTGGTAAACCTGTTCTTACACTGCTTGTGCAAATAATGTGCACATGCTTTTACAGTAATAAGCATATCCCATGGATTTCTGTATTACCTGCAAAGCACTCAGGCTGATTAGGACCAAGTTTAGTTTGGTCCTAATCAGCTCCAGGCAAGTGGACCGTGAAATTAGCTTGACACATTAATTTTATGTTTTATAGTAGGTAGCCCTGCCCAATTTGCCTGACTAGGCTAGACCAATTGTATAAGTCTATACATATATGCATTTATATATATATATAAAAACATTTCAGTTGTCTCAAACACAGGTGCCATGATGTAAGATGTTCCACTTTTTCTTTGGACTACAGGCAATCCCTCTTGGGCCTCACATTTAAAGCATCGCACTTTCTTTTAGTTCCAGTCTGCTGATGGTGCTAATGTTTAGTGACAGTTACTCAGTAGTAATGATCACCTTTGGGGATTTTCAGAGTGCTTGCCTTTTGCTGGTCATTGGTGAAATGTAATCAATAAATCTGCCAGCCAGGATTTTCTTCTTGCCTTTCCTACTGGAATGAAATGAACATCACAGTAAGAGATTTGTGATGGAGTCCCCTTGCCATCCAGGGCCATTCTGTATGTGAGTAATGTCAGTTTAACTGATCTATGGAGCATACCGTAAAATTATAAATGCATAGAAGAAAATAGATGAGTAATACTTATACTAAGATTATTCTCGGGTATAATTCTTGACTGGAAAAAAAAGGAAAGTTAAAAATTGTTTAAAAATTTGTTCTATTTGTTTCTCACTTTTTTCCTGATGAACTCCTCCTATCAGCTTTTCTCTTTCTAAGTCACGTCTGTATTGCTGTGAAGGACCATACCTTAATTTTATATTTCCAGTTTAAAGTGGTGTGTTATTACTATAGTTTACATTCAGTAACTGCCCTTAAACTTTTTTTGCATTGTTGTTCACTAGATGAAAGCTACTTGTGTTTTCTCTGTAGGGAACAGAGAACATCGTTATGTAATTTATCAGTATTATCAATTAAGAGTTAGCAATCTTTCACGTGAAAAATTACATTGTTTATTTTAAACCACTGTCCTTAGTACAGTGACATTATTTTCTATTTATGATTGTAACAGTCATTCCTCTTGCCTTTCCACCTGTCTGATGTAGTATTCAGAGAGATGCTAAAAGTTTTCCATGGAGTTGAGAGTACTGTGCTTCTGACCAGGGGTAGAGTAAGATCTTGCAAAGTACCATGAGAAACTTCCATGGAAGGTTAAAGTTTTCTTCAAATTTTAATGCAAGTTTAAGAACTGCTTCTGGAAGACAGGGTTCTGTCCTCATGTGCTAAGAGGTAGTATGATTCCAGAGCTGCTTGTGTTTGTGTTGCAGGGCTGTGGGGCAATGGCTAAAAGCATGTTGTGTTATAGCGAGTGAGTGGTTGCTTCTGAAGGCTTATAACATTGTCATAGAGTGAAAGCTCCTAGGCCTTTCAAAAACAGTGGTGTTTTGTAAGATAACAAGGAGAAAAAAAATCAGAATAGCAAACCATTGATTTGTCTACCTTCTGCTTTTTTGCTTTGCCAGTGGGAAAGCATGGAGTTTATGTCCTTCTGTAGCTCATTAAGCTTTTCTGAGGGTTGACCATTTAAAAGCTGAAATCTGTAACTAAATGGTTACAATAATTACGGTCTAAATGTGGTCTAAAATAGCTACACCTGAGGAAGTCACAAATTAAGAAGAAATGAGTCCTTTCATGGCAGTGACCTCCTTATCTGGGCTGATTGCCTACCATTTTCTTGGTTATATCCTGAGCAAAAGAAACCAAAAGAAAGTTGGCTCAAGCACTTGTTCTTCCTGTCAGTGAGTTCTAAAGCAAGTCTTTTGAAGGCCTGTTCCTTTGCGAGCAGCAGCAGAGGAGCGCGGGAGCCGCTGCCCTGGCCGCGCGTCGCAGGCTGCCCGCACAGCTGAGGTCACACTGTGCGGGTCCGGCTGGCTGTGGGTCTGTGGCCAGGAGACCTTCTCTTGGGCTACTCAACAAGTGTTGCTGTTTCTCTCCTGCTTCAGGACCCGACTCCCTTAGTGACTGCCTTGTTTGGTACGCGGGCTTGAGGCACCAGAGAGAAACCACAGTGTCAGAGCCATGGCAGAAGAGTAGGAGGCGGGGGCTACTAGGTTGCAGTCCCCTGAGCTTGCTATAAAAATAACTCTCCGTTACATCATATAAATGATTCACATTCTGCCTTAGTCCTTGTAGGATGAGGGTCAACTTTTTAGCCAATTACGAAAAGTAAATGCTATCAACTTGCAGATGAACTGCAGTTTCCTGGATTTCATGAATTATGCTGAGTAGGGAAAGGAAAGGAACAAGGGAGATGAAAGTGGGTGAGTTTGTGCTGTTTTATGGTGTTCTAATCTGATGGTGCCCCAACTCCTACAGAGACAAATTGAATCATCTTGAAGATTTAGGCCTATTTTAACATCATTTTTTCATAAAAACAACAATTGTAATTCTGCCAATAAAAGTGTTTTTTAGACCCCATGTCTTTTTGAACTTGTTAATCATAAATATAATGCATTTTTCTTAAGCCAAAGGTAACCAAATACTGAACCTGAAAATGGCATATGTGTAATGAAGTTCAGAAACAGAACTCGGGAATAGACTATGAACATATGCACATACGAAATGTGCAACACCTACGTTTGTGTTCTATATCACTCCTCATATATGAGTTCTGTCACACACATGTGAATAAGTAGCATATGGCTTTCAAAAAATACTCCCGTTGATGCTCTTAAAATACATCTCATAAGAAGTGATTCCCCTTTTCTGAGGAAAAGTTCCATAGTTTTTCTCCCCATGTGCACTGACATTTTAATCATTTTTCATCAATATGTTTGTTGTCTGAATAGGCTAGTGTGCCGAGGCTGCCCAGCTCCCAAAACATCAGGGAGAAAAGCTCCCCCAAACCCAACTCCAGACAGGTGCTAACTGGGGTCTGCGACTCAAGAACCACTGTCTCCACCAAAGGCAAAAGGACCCTGGGCGGACTAAACACCAAGATCAGTAAGGTCTTCTCCGAGCCTCCTCCTCCTCTGTTTGTGACATGGAGGAATTTTCCTACTCCACAAGGGTAGAGGGAAGAGAGGATGAGGTTTTAGAAGTCCATTGCTATAAATATTTCTGAGGTTACGCCCATTGCTGCGTCCTACTGTTGAGTTGAAGTCTTTAAGGAAAGCATGATAGCATCACTCTGAGATGCCAATGCGTGACCAACCCTGCCTGTTCTTTTCTGCTCCCACCTCAGCCTTCACCCGCTGCTCATCTGTGCCAGACGTCTGGCAGAGGGGCTGAACTGTAAGCTGAATCATTAACATGGTCCAGGTTAAAAACACATCTCCAAGAAAAGGAGAGAGGTTATATTTCACTCAGAGCAGTGATTAGAGCACAGCCCACCACAGGGACAGCATCGTGGGGTGGGGATGGTGAGTTGTGCTGCAGGGAGAGGTGGGGCTGGAAGAGCATCCATGGGAAGGGCTTCAGCTGGGCTTGTCCCTGGGGCTCTCACTCTCCAAGACGTTGGCATAAGAAACTGTAAACAGCAGGTGATTTCCACTTTGCTACGAAAGTATTCCTGTTTAACAATGATGATAAATGACTTGAAAAGTAAGACTTGGGACGCAAATCCCCCGTGTGACGCAGCATTGCTGTGCCTCAGGGAAGAGCTGTGGGGGGACAGTGCAGAGCCGCTACCCCACGAGCAGAGCATTGCCCTCCGCCGCAGGCACGCCGACTCGGAAGCAGTCCTTGTGATCCTCCCGCCATAACTATTGGGAAAGTAAACGCTCGTCGCTGGACTTGGGATAGTTCTGAGCGATGAAGAGTAACCACACGAGGCTTGGCTGCAGGCATGTGACAGACAGGTCCGCTGGGGCTGTTCTCTGTTCTGTCATGTCTGGGTTTTGTTAAGCGCAGAGAGTCGTGTTGCCAGCACTTCTAAGAGGGCACAAGGAGAGCAAAGTCAGTTGCTCACAGGAGTAAGTGGCATGTCTGATAGAAAATACTGACAGGATCAGGCCCTGGGACTAAAAAGTTCTCATTAAAAGGTTTTCTTTTTTTTATCACTTCCATTCAGCCCTGTGACCCCTGTTCGATAACTAACACTGTGGACTTCATCAGAGTAAAGATTACATGTGAATGCAATGACTGATGGATTAGGCCACGACATGTGAGATGTATTTTCTCTTTCTAGACCACTTTGCTTTGGTCTTTTTACAGAGGACAATTATAGCATTTGTGCAGGCTGATAACACTACAGTGCTGCAAATACTAAATTAAATATTTGCTCTGGGTTTTCCCCCATTTTCAGTAATTGTGTGCATGCCAACATATTTTGAATCCAGTCCAGCATTTTTTGCACTGTATAACTTTTAGAAATGTGGCAATTATAAGGCCTTAAAATGAAACAATTTATGAAATGCAGATGCCAATTTATAACATAAATCAGTGCTTGTATTATATTACTGAATTGACTTTTATTATGTAATTAATAATTAGAACAGGCATTCCTTCAAGCCATCCACCATTACATAGGGCTAAATTATGCCCCCAAGGGGTACCGGTAAGTTAAGAAACAGCATAGGTGCACACCTTGGGGGAACCACAGGGAGGCTGGGAATATCGGGTGGGGTTTCCTGTACTGAGATGGCACAAACTTTCTGCAAAAAACAAAGTCCATCCACCAGTGCAGGAAGTGCCTGAACCAGGCTGGAGCATACTCCTGTACAGCCTCAAGTGCATATAGGTGCCAACTTTTTCCCACACATATCTGTATGGGGGCACGATGTAGCTTGGGCTACATGGTACAGAAAATATGCATAAGAAAATAATTTGCTATGGGCTATTGCTGTTTTAACATGAGTGTTGCATATTTCCATGTTAACATAAGAGGTATTTCCATATGCTCTACAATTTATTCGCAGTTATCTGTCCTGAGGCCATCTGCCCAGACCTTAAAGGATAGATATGGAAGCAAAGAATGATTTGGCCTGTTCTGAGAGAGTATTCTGTACTGGAGCTCACTTTGTGTATACATGTCTGTGGTGTTAACAGAAAAGCCAGTTTCACTGTAATCTGACAGCCGCTGAGAGAGAAACATTATCTGTCCATCCTGGGAGGGCTGATAACACCAATCTTCATAGCATCTAAAAGTCTGTGCTGAGGGATAAGGAATGAAATTAACACATTAAAAAGGAAAATCATTGCAAGTTACTAACATGTAAATCAGCTTTCACTAATGTGAACCGTGTTCTACTGGGATGTAAAGCTAGAACCACCCCATTTCCTTTGTCTAACCAAATCACTTTGGGCCCAATCTGACATGCAAAAGGTAAGGTTCCCAAATGCACCTTCCTTTCTCTTTTCTTGTATTACAGTTTTTTTCATATAGAAACTCAGCTCGGCCTGGAAATGAAGGCATGTAACAATTTTGCTGTGCATCAAACGAGCATCTAATGTTTTCTGTGTCTTAAAATAAAACCAGAAGAAACAAAACTGCAAAAACATGCTGTTAAAGTAACAATGTTTGGATGAAAGCAAGGAATTTCAGAGTTAAGTGCCTCGTGTCCTTTAACTCAACCCCATTGTGTCTAGAGAGATTGCACTTTGCAGCACTTCACTGTGTGATCATTTCCATCGCTGCAATCCCAAACACAATGGGGTGAATTAGGGCCGGAGGGGAAGCATTAACTCTTTGTTGCTGTGGGTGCTGTCAGACAATCTGGCTGTTTGTGTAATAACTTGCTGAAAAATGAGATTCAAATCGCTAAGAAAAGTCAGGGCTTGGGAGTTCCCTGGGATTCTAGTGTGTTGCTTAAGACCAAACAAATTAATATGAGCCACCAACAAAAATACTACAGCATAGCCCTTTTTTTACTTTTTTTTTTCATTTGAATTGCGTCTCTCATATTGCCAGCCCTCAGGCAACACAAGTGTGCATATTTCATACGTATCTTATACACAAAAAATTACATGCATAATACATTATAGACCCTTTAACTTCCATACATAATATCCCACGTGGTGATTCCTTTTCCAGAAAAGGTTCTATTAGAAAATGGCAAGTCTGTTCTGGGTTGTAACTGTAGGCAAGATGTTACTAAGCCTCTTGCCACCACAAATTGAATATAAAAGAAGCTGTGCACCAGTTCAGTGTAATAAAATGCATTGTTGTTTTTGGGGTTCTTAAGCAAGTGTCATGTGTAGTATGTTATTTCTGGAGTTGTTGACAGCAGTTCCTAGAGCTGCAAAAGCCCCACGATCAATTCTGGGTTGCTGACATAAGGAAACCAGTATTTGATGTGGCTCATCAGAGATCCCAGTTGTCCTATTGCTCTACAAACACAGGCACTTCCAGTCTGCAACACGTGTGACAGAGTCTTTACCTGATCAGATATTCCTATGGGCTCCAAGCGGGCTGAGAATAACGCTGGTATCTCTGCAGAGCTCAATCAAGAGGTTCCTCTCCCAAAATTATGGATATCATAAAACTGGACATACAGTGATTCACAGTGGAGGTGAAAGTGGCCACATGAACTCTGAGATGTGGTGAGCCATCCCTAAACAACAGACCAGAAAAGACACCCTGTAGCTAGTTGTTAGGGCACACTGCTTGAGGCTTAGCACAAAACCTTCACCTAACTATTTCCAAACTCTGTCTCCTGAATGCGTATTTACAGGCTGAAACAATGGCTTGATTTTCAGCGTATACTGCTCACCCAGAACTCCTGCCACAGTCTCAGAAAATCAGGCTGCAGGTTTGATGCCAAATTTTTTTATTTTTAGCATAAAGCATAATTTAACTTAAGTCCCCTCTAGCTTTGAGACTTATTTGTGTGACTTTGGACACCGAGGCATGGGGAGATGAAGTGACTTTGTCAGTGACTTTCACTACTCAGGTAGGTCTTTATTACTTTCATTACTGTGGTAGGTCTAGGAATTAGACCTTGATGTTGGGCATTCAGAGGAGTACTTTTCTTCCCTAATAAGTGAATGGTAATATGCTGCATTCTTATTTGGAAGATTCACATTTGATTTTCAATTCTTTCATCTCCAGAGAAAGGAGTGCTCTGGAGCCTGAGCACTCAGCCTCTGAAAGTAGGCAAGCCAGTATCTCTGTCAATTAATGGACGTTAGAGGAATGGAGAATGTCCACTCTGACATACACATTAAAGCAAGGAGTGAAATAGTAGGGAATATCTCAAGCTAATTGTTCCCAGCTGAACTATTTTTCCCAATGACTTTTTCTTGTGCTTCTATTACAGGTTGAATTCAACTGCTCTTTAAGCATATGTGCTATATAAAGGACATAATGGCTGAGTTGAGAATAAACATAAAAAATGTGAATAATTTTAAAATAAGCAGCCAGTCATCATTAATTCACTTGGTACTCATTACAGTAATATTAATAATGACTTATGCATTGGATATTAATATAGTCTTCCACTGAAAAGCTGGTTTGCTTCTAATTTTATTTCAAAGAAAATAATTGATACTTAAAACTTCACCTATTGTGCCTTGTTTTCAAATCTTTTAAAAGTTTTGATCAGGAAAATAAATAGTCTGTAAGGTGACTAACAGAGAGCTATGAAGCTTTTTATTCCTAGCTCACACCCCAAATGTAAACCAGGGCAAAAGTGATGAGGATTTGGCGGCAATTCAGTAGTTTACCCAAAAGGAATTCGTAACCTGTCTCCAGTTGCTGGGGAGCAGGTCTCTTCAGTGGCTTCTGCAAAGGGTTTGCTTGCCGAAGGGCTGGTGGAACTGGCGGCACATGTTAGGGATGGTGGGAACCAGCCTATGCAGGGGCCAGCTCACATAGTTGCTGCCCAGTGTGTGTGTTCAGTTTGTAACCCATGGTGGGAATATGAGTTTCATTTCCATGGCTGTCAATCTAGAGCATTTGATGAGCAATGGTACTTTCTAGATGTAAAGGTCAGACTTCCTAAAATATATGGTGGTACTGGTGTTTGCAGCAAAAGGCATAGTAAAGGCAAAATGCATTGCTTTGCTTTGTTCTGAGGGGTTTTTCAGGTGCTGCCTTCCATCATAAGAGAAACCAGAAATGTTGACATTGTTTTGCCAATAAGTTGAAATGGCAATCTCTCCCCTGGTGTGCTCACAGGGATTGCAATCTTTCAGTTACTGGAAAAGATGTGGGCACATAAGTTTTTGTTTTCTTACTCATTTGAAGTAAGAAAACTTCTTTGGATATATTCCACATTTCAAAATTTGCCTTCATCTGGTAGTTTATATGGAAATTTATCTGTCTCCTGGTTCTATATGAAATGCAACGTATTCAGAACACTTCTATTTAATGTGAATTCTTGGGAGAATAAACATGTTTAACAATGGGTACTATCATCTGTAGGTTGCTGATGTTCATAATTGGTCTCCAATTAAGCCTACGATTATTAAGGATGCTTTAACTGGTCTCACTTTCAGATGCAATAAAGAATTAAAAGCCAAAAGCAAAACCAGAATTCCGTTTCTAGACATGGTATAAAAACAACTGAAAATTGCTTGAAGGAGAGTGGCCTGCTTAGTCTTCACTCTTTGTCTAGCCTGAGTAGCCCTCCAGGAAGTCTCTGTGTTTCTATAAAATTGGTTTATATACTCATTAGTGTTAATTAGTCAGTGTTTTTCAGTGATAGTTTTATCTTACTGTTGATATCAGAAATATGTTAAATCCTTAAAATTCAGCCATGGAGCAGGCACAAGTGAAACCTGCTGTTGCAAACAGGCTCCTTGGACAGAAAAAAGAGCTATTCCTTTTGGAAGAGGAGAATATGCAACAGCTGGAGTATGGTCTTGTTTCTTTCAACCTGAAAGAAGTATCTTCATTTCTGGCACAGGTTTCACTTGACCTGAGATGGGCTGGAAATCCACTTTGGTGATCACAGCCTACTCCTGAAGAGTGTGACTTGGGGCAGTTCCCATCGCTAAGCAGTGCCCTGCCCTCCTTTTGGGTAAACACATGCTCTCAGCTCAGTCTGTTCCTCCATCTCTCTGGCTGGACCTTCAGGGATTTTGGCAGCATGCACCCCATGGATGTACCACCTTTGTCCTGCTGTGCCAGACCTGCACTGAGATAGCACGGGTGCCACCAGTGTCCTCCCACCCACCACCTTTGTGGTGGGGCAGAAGCTGCAGCCCAGGGAGAGGGAAAAGGCTGGTAAATCCGTCCTTTGCCCCAGAAAGATGGGCCAGGCATGTCTGCCAGCTCCCTACCCTAGTCACTTCTTTCCCCTTGCTTTCTTATATTTGTTTCTCATGCACGTTCTCCAGATATTACCCTCTAGTGCATAATCGTTCCCTGTGTTTGCCCTCCAGCAACCCAGAGTCAGACATGAGGCAGGGATAAAAAATAACTTATTTTTCCCATTGTTATTGACAAGTGGACACACACACACCTTTATTTGGTCCCTAAACAACGACAAGAAAAAAATCAAGAGAGTAGCTGCCATTGCTCAGACTAAATCCAAGCTGTTTGTTAAACCTCTAATTATCAGCTTGCCTTGTGGGTAAAATGGTTCCATTCAATTATTGTTTTTTGTTCACTTGTCAGCTGCAAAAAACATATTATCACTGCTTTTCAAACTAGAAAAAAGAGTAGAAGTTCTGCAAATTGCTTTCTAAACGTAGTTACTTTAAACCTAATACCTCTCTGCAGCGTGTCAGCAATTGTATAATGCGATGTTGCATGCAAATTGTATTTAACATAGGTATTCCAATTATTTGTTTTACATTATGCAATTTTTGTGAAATTATTTTCTTTGTTGCCACGTTACGTGTGGTTCAGTTTGACACATCCAGCTTAGCATATTAAAAATAAACACATACACACACACTTGCCTGCACACATTTTTATCAAGCTACTGTAAATACAAGCAAAAATTGTCAAATGATAGCTAGTTCTCTGCAACCGTAGTGAGGTGAGGAATAAAACCATCCTTTCAAGAGTAATTTCAGGACTGATTGTATTTGACAGTCTTTCTATTTATTTATTTACTTACTTACTTAATCTTGGAGGCCACACGTGTCTAGGATACCCTTGATCAATTTATTTCCCTTTTGCTTGTGTTTGGCGCTGGCAGTTGCTGCCAGCCAGCACGGCAGCCCACAGCCTCCCCGCCACCGCAGGTAACGACAGCTCTGGAATGACCAGAATGGAATGACCGAAGCTCCGCTACTCCTGTGAGAAAATACATGACACATTTACATCTGACTTGGATGGTGGATTTTGGATGTTTCACTTCTTTAGCTTTCTATTTTTCCATTCACATTGTGTGAAAACTATTTTACTGAAGCAGAGGGAGCTCAGGAAAGATTTCCTGTGGAGGGTGTTAAAACCCCTCCCTGACTTCTTCCTCTGCACAGCCCTGTAAGTGATCTCTGCCGTAAGCAGAGATCTGTAACACCATCATTGGTGGCAAATAAATATAGTTTTTGCTGAGCTCCTAATTTGTGAGCAATACATCTTACCAAGGCGGGCTGAGAGACAGCTCTAGTTTGGCCTTTTTGTATCATATATTGCTTCTGCCACTCTATAGGACCCTGCAGGCAAGACTTCGTGGGGACTGCTTTCTTTGGCCAAAATGGAGATTTTCAAAATATTCCAGCACTTGTTAAGACAGAGATCAGGTTTTTATAAGGTTCAGCATCCTCCTGCTCCCAGTGGGAAACTTCCGTTGGTTTATTTGCAAAAATAAAGCTGCATGTATCTTACACTGCTTAAATCGGGTCTTACTCTCCCTCTCTAATGTTAGAAAGAACAATACATTTATTTATAATGGGATGAAGCTGGAATTCTCCTGCAATTCTGCTTTACAAGGCTACCAGGAAAATTTTCAGTTTAAGAACATAATCTATAATTCATCTTTTGCTATGGGAGGAAATACTTTGCTGAGAAAAAGCTCAGTGCTTGACTTGCCAGTTAGAAAATCTACTTGCCTTAGGCAAGCGGAGAGGAGAATATTTCAAGGCTGGTTTAACCCCTGGATAGGTTTTCATTTAGCTCTCATGATGCTGGCTCGAGATGCTTTTTGCTGGACAAAGCACAGCAAAGCAGAAGTACACACGGCGTGAGTTTCCCCAAAGTTTCCGCCTCTGATCGTTGCCTGTCCTTACTCAAAGACAAATGACCGTTTGACTTCTATTGACTGCGAAGAGACCGCGAGGGTCAGAGGCAAGGAGATTCGGCGAGGCCAGGCAGCCGGCAGCGCGAGTCACACCTCATTAGTAGGCATGCAGGTAGGAGAGCTTTAGATTTGTTTCAGGCCCCTTGCAAAGGTGCCTTGACAGCTTGAGTTATGCTGACAGCCTCCCCTCAAAGGGAAAGAGAGTGTCAGGCAAGAGAGATGAAACATGTTTCACTGTCACCCTCCACACAGCGTAAATGGATGGCCCAGCATCTTGCCATCAGCGACATTCCCATCTGGGGAAAAAATGGAAGAGTTGAGTTTGATGTTATAAATCACCACAATTTGTTACAATTTCCAAAGACAAATATGACAGGGTGGAATTACTTTGCGGTGCTGAGACAGTCATTTGCAGAAGCCATAAAGTGCCAGTATAAATCTGAGGATGAGATATATTTAATCTGAAGAAACAGAGCACAATATCACCTCAGTATATTGTGTTTACCAAGAACTTAGCTGCAGTGATGTTATGTATTGCAGGTTGCTCATTTCCTTTTGCCCTTTGAAATCAAAATGGCTCTTTTATAAAAATACTGATGAGGTAGAAAGCTTCTTTTGTATATTTTGCATTTGGTCCATTGAAAGGCAGAAATATTTATTATGTTCTCCAAGAAAATGATGCAATCCTCAGTCTTGACAAAAGAAATAGTTTGGGGGTTTACAAGTGAGATTTCAGAGAGACAATACACTCTTATGCATTCAGGGCTGTCTCTTCACAGTGTTCATGCTTAGCGGCTCTTGTAATAACAAACGTGCCAACATACTATTCCTTTTGGAATTGTCCAGGTCACAAGCACTACTCCCAAAAACTGTATCTGGCAACTTTTTTTTTCCTCCTTCATTGATGATGGCATAGTCCAAGAAGACATTTTGAAGACATATTTTTGGAAAAAAAACAGACAGAAATTGAAGGTGTTACCCTGTGACATTTCTGTGGTCACGGTCTAGATCATTGATTTTGTCTCATCTACAGCAGACACCATCTGAGGTAGCACACAGAAAGGAATGTGAGTGTTCAAAGAGTAGAAGCTGAAACCAAAATTGTTAATCATTGACTGCATGTTAGTGGGTAGTTTGCTTAACCTGTCTGTACCTTTTTACCCGCACACAAAAGGAGGACATTGCTAGCCTTCCTCTCCCTTCCTGTCAGAAGATTTGCATGGCCTATAAGTAAAAGGATCTCCAAAGAAAAGTGCAAAATCCTTTTTAATAGTATTAACTTCAACAACAATCTTTTTTTATTTCCCAGGTGAGAGAAAGATGGCACATTATGCACTTTTTTTTTTTTTAAAGACAAGAAAAAGAGAGAAAGTCTAAGTGGTGATTTGGCACTTACTTAGATAAAACTTCCCCAAGCCCCAGCTTTTTACTTCCACAAATCCCGGTGTTTTTATGTCAGCGAGTAGATGATATGTTCACCCGTTCCACATTTGGGTGTTATCAGGAGAGAGATGAAACACATTTCAGTGTTGCAGTCGCTACTGAATAAATCAAACCTCGGTGATGCTGTGTGATGGTATGAAAATCTCGCAGCCTGCAAAGTCAGTCGCTCACATGTGATGAAACTGGATCACTCTCCTTAAAACACACTCTTAGCCGGAGCTCTCAATATATCAGCTCGCTGCGCTGGAAGAAACTGGCAGGTGTTCTGAGCCTGTGGAAATGACAGCAACTTTAGTATATGTTAAGAAGAAAGAGTTTACCGCTGCCTTTCTCTCTTCCTACTGTCCTACAGATGGAGTTCAGCTTGTTTCAGCCCTCCGAGATGTTATTCATGAAATCTAACAACTGCACACAGGCAGCCCGCAGTAACTGCCTTTATAATTTGCACCTCTGTTGCTTTCTAATTTCCCAAGCTCTGCACTTGTCAGTGTATCCAATACATAGCAATAATAATGGGACATTTGCTTTCATGCTTGTGTTATCACTGTGTTTTCCTTTTGTTTCTTAAAAGAGGAGCTAATGTGAGTGGCTACTACCCTTGAAAAGTGAGGTGTTTTTCTAAAAGCCTTGCCTTTCAGGAAAGTGCCAACTGGTATGTCTCTGCCAATGCTAGGGGACCTGTGGTGGCTTTAGACAGAATGAAAATCACATGAGCAGAAGGGAAGAGCTCCTTTTTCCCTGAAATGATGCATAGTGTGTGAAAACCCATTTGACCTGACTGCACAGGTAGCTTCTCGTCCACTTCTGAAAATGCTCTCACCTATTTCCCACACCTCTTCTAAAGACCTTCTGTCTCTGTTTAGAGGACAAAATTTAAAAAATTACTGTAGAAATATAAACAACCAACTTCCATCATGAGGCAGAGGTTAACATAGGAGAGGTTTAAGTCTTTCTCCTGCAAAAAAAGAAAGAGCAATTCAGTAAAAGAGGAAAGAAGTAGTTCAGCATCTTGCTGCTAAGCACCAATTTATTGCTTCAGTGGAGTAGCATTGGAAGGAAAATTAAGAAGGCACTCATACACACAACACATACTGTGAATGTGGAAACACCTGCTAAACCAAACGTTGGAGTACCAGGTGGAGAGAAGTTACACCTTTTCCCTACAGCCTGGCCGAGACTACCTGAGCAATGGTCAAAACCACTTTGCCCCAAAAGCAATGTGGGGTGGGGTGGGAGGAGCAGTGGATGGTCTGTAAACGCCCTGCCAGGAACTGCAGACTCCCTTAACAGGGGGGATGCAACAGAAGTGGTCTGCTGAAGAGCAGCTGGGGGTTGCACAGCAGGGTATTTCTTTTCGGTCAAAAACTGGGTTTAGCAGAGGAGATCGTACGGCTGGATCCTGACTGTGCCAGGGCCAATGGAGATGGGCAGGTGGGATGGAGGTTTGCAGTTCTCCCTGGTATGTCCAGAGGAGGGCCACCAAAATGATCAGAGGGATGGAACACCTCCCCTGTGAAGACAGGCTGAGGGAGTTGGGGTTGTTCAGCCTGGAGAAGAGAAGGCTCCAGGGAGACCTTCTTGCAGCCTCCCAGTACTTAAAGGGGACCTATAAGAAAGATGGAGACAGACTTTTTAGCAGGGCCTGTTGTGATAGGACAAGGGGTAATGGTTTTAAGCTAAAAGAGGGTAGATTTAGACTACATTTAAGGAAGAAATTTTTGACAATGAGGGTGGTGAAACGCTGGCACAGGTTGCCCAGAGAGGTGGTAGATGCCCCATCCCTGGAAACATTCCAGGTTAGGTTGGACGGGGCTCTGAGCAACCTGATCTAGTTGGAGATGTCCCTGCTCATTGCAGGGGGTTGGACTAGATAATCTTTAAAGGTCCCTTCCAACCCAAAACTTCTGTGATTCTATGAGTCGATGAAAAAGGAGTGAGAGAGATACAGAGAGGAAGACTGAGGAAAATATTAAGAGTTTTGTGCATTTGTTTACCTAAATTTCTTCACTTTTTGCCTCTGCACTGACCTTCAAGTTTTACCGAAACAATCCTGAAAACGTTTCAATCCATTTTGCTGTGAGTGCTCCCCGAGGAAAGTGGCTGGACGTTTCTCTGCATGATGGGGGGGAGACGTAATCACCCGGCTGGGGCACCCTGAGGTGCTGCACAGCCATTAATGGAAGGTGATAAGGGCAGCGGTGCTTTTCTCCAGCAGAAAATGCAGCTTTTTCTGAGTGCCACCAGCCTGCACACTGCTGTGCAAACTGTTCCCCTGCCATTCCCACCTCTCTGCCCCCTCAAGGTTCAGACAACCTTTAACTCCAAGTTGTCTTTGGGGTTTTTTTTCTTGACGTCTTCAGTATTTTAACAACAACAACAAAGCCCTCGCAGTTGTATCACTTTGTGCAAGCTGTTGCCAGACCTCGTAAAGCTGCTTGCAGCGTGGAAATGGTTTGCGGGCATGTCAACAAGCTGTAAGAGAGACCAGGGAGAAGTATGTGAGCTGCCGCCAGCACTTTCCAGAGCAGTCGGGGCGAGAAAGAGTTGTGAAGTGTTGCTGGCCGGGGACTGCTGCTTCACCAGCTCGGGCTGGTCCTGCTGGCAGGGGTGTCGGTTCAGTTTCTCAGTCACCTGCTTAGGAACCTTCTGATCTCTCTGCATTTGTGTGTCCCTTTGTTGCTGTATGTTCTCCCTCTCTTACTGATTCTCACTGCAGCGAGCTGTAAGATACCCCCCATTTGACTGAACCAGAGGCCGTGCACAATGTATTTTCTTAGGCCTTATTAACCTTATAAAATCTGTATTATTTTTGGAATAGGCATGATCTCCAGGATTAAGCAAAAAGCCTAGAATCCCAGCTGGATTTTTTTCTCCTTTTTTTTTTTGTTGTGTCACTGTATGAACATGGATAAGTGCTTAACCACTCCAGCTGTGTTCAGATCTCCTATAATAAGACATTGTGACTATGTCTTCATTGTCATGCTCTGGCAGCTCTGGATAGTAGACAATCATCTGAATTATTTTTTCATCCCCTTGACCTTAGAAACAAGACTAGTTGTGATTTCACAGTTTGGTACATATCATTGACAATGTGCGTGTAGCCCGGAGAGGATCTGGAGTTGTTCAAGTTCACACAGTGACTTGTTGCACTTTCCCAGTGTCTGGGGTTGGATTGGTAACGCTTATCCACCACCTCTCGGTATGTGCAGACTGCCAGAAACATGTGTCAGCACAATAGAAGAAGATAAGACATTAAGCAACCAGAGGGCTCCTGCATGCACTATGCGGATTCAGACTTCTTGTGGGGATCCTGCTAGATAGGTGAGGTGCATCTCAGGTATCTCTTTACCTGCTCCCTTAGGATAGGCATGCATCATGCCTGTTGCAGTGGGCTGAGAGGTGGCATCATTGGTGCATCTTGTCTACTTCTACACTGGGAATCAGATTCTCAAAGCAATCAAAGATTTACACTATTGGGGTGGAGAAGAGAGTTAGGGAATTGATTAGAGCCCCTTTACCTAGAACAACTCACCTCACTAAAAATTATAGCTAGCAATAGACATTTGCAGCATGCAACAGATGGAAAAGAAGTTGCCTTGTGCACCTCTTCTTTCTCATTGCCTGCTCCAAAGCTGAGGGTCATTGGGTTGTTCTCTCTCCTCCTACATCCTTCTGTCTACAGCACTACTTCACAAAAAATGAGTTCTCTGTAAGCCATTTTTGAGCCAATTCCAGCCTTTGTGAAGCAAAGCAAATAGAAGAGAGGGGAGACCCCAGCCTTCCAGATGACTTGTCTTGGTTCAAAGACAAAACTTGTAGAACCTGTCATCTGGGAGAACACCCTCATTAACAGAAAGCCCCTGTGGCCCAGGAGAAGGATGGCTGCCCAGTCTTAGAGGAGGAGCAGAGGTACTGTGGCCCGGTTCTCAGATCTGACAGTGGGTGTCCCATTGCTCCCCCATACACAGCTATATCCATCAGTCCAGCCTGGGGAGAAGGCAAAGGGTGAAAGGGTGTCCTGCAAAGCTTTCCTGTGCTCTAGGGCCAAATCCAGTTTCACAGTAATTTCATTTAATGCTAATTCAGTACGTAGCAACTGTACAGCCATTCTGAATGTGCCCTCTCATCAGTCTGATAATAAAGAGCATATTCTGCTCTGAAAATTATTGGAAATGTAAACTTCATTAGTGTTCATTTTCCTTGGGGAATCCTCTGTTTCTCTCTGTCTGAGGTCTGGCCACTGGAGTTCTATGGAAGAACAGTTTATTAGAGCAGAATAACCATGTCTGAACTACAAGAAGTGTATTTTGGTTCTGAGAAATCTGATTACAGAAACACAATTAAAATTTCAGAATAGGACTCTTCTGGTGTACACATGGCTTTTCAGTTGGTTTTATTGGTGCAACGTGTCATAAAAATGCATACCATACAAGTGAATAAGCTCTTGAGGGTTAGTGTGTCTGTTTCTCCTCCAGTGTGTAGGTTTATTTCTTACTGTTTTGCCTTGTGCTTTTAGTGTCCCCAAAAGTCAGACTTCAAAACTTTCCCTGGCAGATCCTTCTGCAATACAGCAGATCTTCCAATTAACAAAACGTTCATTATATGCAGGTAATACAGTATGGATTTACTCACTCACTTTTACTGCTGCTTCTTGGGACCCTCTGAATAATAAGATATTCCATCTCAGAATAATTCATAGACTCTTTGCCTGAACATTGTATCTTTCAATAATCAATCTAAATTGCAAAATACCTTAAACAGCAGCACTGTTTGCCTGGCGCTATTTAAAAATCATGGAAGCAGTGGAACGAAGGATGAGGGAGCAGATCCATTCTCTGCTCAGTATAGTATCATCCTTGAGAAGGGGACATTGCAAAGACATTGATATATAAATGGATGACAAAAAAATGGACTTTTACGTATTTGAGAGGTGAGACTGAGTTGTACATCATGAACAGTGACATAGCTCTGTAACAAATAACAGAGTATATTCTGGAGGAGCAGGTAAGGAAAAGGGCTATAATCTGTATTTCTAAAGTTAATTTAGTGTCCTTAAAGGTGCCATACTGAATGTAACCTGTGCATCCACAGACTCCAGGTATGGGCAGCTGCCAGGTGAACTACACTTACTGCTATGAAGAGGTGGGATGGACAAAAGAATAAGTGTTACCTGTCTCTAATTTTTCTGTCTTTATGGTGTCTGGAACCTTTCTAGGTGCATATGAGGTTTTGTAGAAACACAGATTAAAAGCAGGAGGGCCTAACTGGAGAAGTGGTCTCATGCCCAGTGAAATGGGGTTGTGTGTCCCCAAGACAGGTGGTAGCAAACTAAAAGGAAGGCAGCCTCAACACGGTGAGGGGTGGTCTCAACATGCTGCTGACCATGCTGCTTCTGCCAAGTGCCACAGCAAAGGAGAATCACCATTTTTTTCTGTGCTTCATTCTGGTTTCTGTTCTGCTCAAAATCTTGCTTGTGGGCAGAGAGAAAACACACTTTATATATAAAGCCAAGAATTTGTTGTTAGTATTACTGAATATTAATACTCTAATACAAGAATCACTATTGGTCCAGATCTCATCATTACAGAAAGAGAAGGAATGCATTTATTCAGAAAAAGTTTCAATTATAATATAGTTAAAATTGTTATATACAGACTTCATAGTTTCTACCCCTTTTGATGGATTATGCTCACCCTTCCCCAGATCCTCTGGATTATTCTAGTGGTGGGGTGGGCATTGTATAGGGTCATCAGCATCTGTACTCCTTCACTGGGAAGAGTATGATGTTCATGTTGATGGTTTCTTCTTTCTCACTCCAGGATCCACTCTGGGCCATTTTTACATGGTTGATAACAGGCTTTTGCATCTTACAATCTCCTCACTTGTCTGCAGCTCCAATTTACATCCAAATTTCTATATATGCTGTCTTTTGCATATTTTAGGAGTGTTTTCTTTGCTGTCTTTGTTACACCTAAAAGCAGTTTTGTCCCACTCCCAGTCTGTGTCAGGGGCTGTAGGAAAGTTGTTTATAGCCATGGGGTCCCCAGTGCCAGCCTCTGCCCTGTCTCCTATCATCCCATGCCTGCACTCTTACATGCCCCATTCTGCGTTTCCACCTCTCAAGACCTCTGCTGTCATGATGTACTCTTGGTAACATCATTGTATTAAAGTCATAAAAATCCGATTCTGCACAAAATAATTGCTTATTTCTGTTACCTACAGAAAACTATGGCTGTGCAACACAGAGATAAACGTAAGTGAAACAAATTAGCTATAGGCACCTGTCAGTTAGAGGAATTGCTGTTGCAGCTAAACCAGGGGAAACAAAGCTGCAGGCAGGTCAGAAGTTCAGACAGTGCAAACCTGAAAAACCTCAGCCCTGAGTCCTTGCGAACTCAGTACAGAGCCTATGGCCTGTTACTAGCATTGGCAATACCTGTTAAAGAGCGTGGAGCAGCGTTATAGCCACGCGTGGTGCTGTTAAGTGCGTGCTTGGCGTAGATCAGCCTCTGAATTCCCACAACTGGCAGCAGATTGAGCTGGAAAGGTATTACCTTTCTGCTCTACTACAAACAGCTGCTGCATGTCATTATGGGAAGCATATAAACTCCAAAAACTGTCTTTACTTTTATACTTGGGACTAAACACAACACATGAAATGTGGTTTATTCCTGTAGCAGTATAATCTGACCTACTCACCTTGTTGCCTACCATCTTCCCAAAGTAATTATCTTAGTCCTAAGAAACCAAGTGTTCCTAAGAATTTACAAATGGTGGAATTTATTTCACCTAATTTTAGAAATCTCTGCATCTCTATTTCAGCTAGTCACCATAGGCTTTGTAGTCTGCAGAAGAAACAGGCACTTTCAGTGCCACCCTTTTGATCTCTAGATTTTTTGGAAACAGCAAAGGCAAATAGGAGAACTTGGTTTTCTGTGTCGCCTAAAAAAGGAGGTAACTAGCTCAGATGAAGACTGCAGATGTCTAATTTTGAGTGAGATAAATAATTCCCAAAATATCCACTTAAAATATATTCCACAATTCCTGTTTTAAATTCATGCTCGGGAACTCTACATTGTTCTGAGCTTTGTACTGAGAAATAAAAGAAAAAACACTTGCATAAAATTAGCATAGGGCAGTAGAAAATTTCAGCAGCCACAGTTCTCCATTGCTGTCCTGTTTAGTCAATGAAAACTTATTGTGTATATTTTTGGTCCTTCTCTCTTTGGTGGATGTATTACCAAAGGTGTGTGTGGGTTAAATTTGCAATCTCAACCTAAGCAAAAAGGCAGGCAAATATAGAAGCACTCTTTCTCAAAGGGAATAATGGAGTAGGATTAATAATCACACCCCATATTTCTATGAGAGGTGCATCTTTTATGAGAGGACTAGGCCTCCTCTCATAAAAGATGCATGGGGACAAAATGATTTAACACAATTATATGCAGAGCCAGCATCCCAAGAAAAATAATCAAAGCAAAGGATAGCTGGAAAGCCTAGAAGGTTCAACTTAGCAAGCCTAGCTGGATAAATCCAGACCTCATATATCAGTGAAAGAAGGCCAGTAGGACAATGTGTCCTGGCTGTGACAGTCCTTTGTGAGAAACTTACGGCAAAGCCTCACTTTCCATAGATTTATAAAGCTCAGGCCAGAAAAGATCATCTAGTCTGATACCATATATATCACAGGACATTAAATTTCTTCCAGTTAGCTCTGAGTTGAGCCCAATAACTTAGGTCAGCCAAACGCATTTGAGTCTTCAGAATGTTAAATGATATTGTGCCAAAGAAAGATATTCAGTAGCTTGCTGATACTTAGAATTATTTAATGATAAACTGTGGATTAAACAGCATTGCAGATGATTGTAACTGATTTTGCAGATCGTGAACTCCAAAGAGTCTTGCTTTTATGGTGTAGACATAAATTCATCTGTATAGCTTTACTTCAAGGTTTAAATAGCTCGGTTTCACCATACACCCATCTCTGTCTCCTAGCAGTGCATCTCACCACACTCCATCAAAATCAGAAAGTCTGCTCTGGGATCTTTGGGATATATTTGCCTTGTATGTCCGTTCCTGCACAGAAGACCTGTGTAGAACACAGAAGTTTCACAGAAGCTTTTTTCTTTCTACTTTTTTTTCTTCTTCTTTTTCTTATGTGATTTGGTGCCTTTCTGTCCTTCCAAAGCAAGAACAAGTGTAAGGTTGTGTTGATTTGTGACTAATCTCCCTATGTCCTTGTAGTATTTCACATTTTGATCCAATTAGGAATGAGACACTAATTTTACGACCTTTGATTCATTCATTCCTCCTTAGTCTACAAACCATTCTTGGGTTATATTTGATTGGGAAAATTTTCATCCAAACTCAAGGTATTAACAAGGATATCAAGGAGCTCCTACAGTGTTGTCCAGATGAAAAACAGACAGTACGACATCTGTAGTGTGTAGCTACCGATAGAAACTCCTTATCATGTCATGGTGATCTCTTAGGATGTATGGTGGGCTGACCCTGGCTGGACACCAGGTGCCCACCACAGCGGCTCTGTCACTGCCCTGCTCAGCCGGGCAGGGGAGAGAGAATGTAACGAAAGGCTCGTGGGTCGAGACAAGGACAGGGAGAGATCACTCACCAGTTACTGCCATGGGCAAAACAGACTCGGCTTGGGGAAAAAATAATTTAATTTATTACCAATCAAATGAGACTAGGATAATGATAACTAAACCCAAATCTTAAAACACCTTCCCCCCACCCCTCCCTCCTTCAGCTCATCACACCTTGTCTCTGCCGCTCCTTCCTCCTCAGGGGGAGGACTCCTCACCCTCTGCCCTGCTCCAGCCTGGGGTCCCTCCCACGGGAGACCGTCCTCCACCAACTTCTCCAACATAAGTCCTTCCCACGGGCTGCAGTCCTTCACCAGCTGCTCCAGCCTGGGTCCCCCCACGGGTGCCGTCCTTCAAGAACTGACGGCTCCAGCCTGGCCCCTGCGGGGTCCCAGGTCCTGCCAGCAAACCTGCTCCAGCCGGGGCTCCTCTCTCTCCCCACGGGGCCACAGGCCCTGCCAGGAGCCGGCCCCAGGGCGGGCTGCCCACGGGGTCACGGCCTCCTTCGGGCATCCCCCTGCCCCGGCGTGGGGCCCTCCCCGGGGTCGGGTGGAGATCTGCTCCCCCGTGGAGCTCCATGGCCGCAGGGGCACAGCCGGCCTCACCATGGGCTTCCCCAGGGGCTGCCGGGGACCCTCTGCTCCGGCGCCTGGAGCCCCTCCTGCCCCTCCTGCTGCTCTGACCTGGGGGCTGCAGGACTGTTCCTCTCGCATCTTCCCACTCCTCTCTCCGGCTGCAGGTGCTGTTGCCATTTCTGCTGCCTTCTTACCTCCGCTCCCCCACAGGCGCTGCCACCATGGCTGATGGGCTCGGCCTTGGCCAGCGGCGGGTCCGTCTTGTAGCCGCTGGCACTGGCTCTGTCGGACACAGGGGAAGCTTCCAGCAGCTTCTCACAGAAGCCACCCCTGCAGCCCCCCGCTGCCAAAACCTGGCCACGCACACCCGGTACAGTTTTGGGTGTAAGTATAGGATTAGGTGGTGGGATGCTGAATGTAGGAGCTATTTGCAAGGAAAAAAATGATGGAGTGTGATTCTTCATAATGTAGTGGAAAGGTGGTGTAGAAAGCTGATGTCCTTATATTCAGTGCCTGTGTAATTGGGACAGCACATGAGGACCAAATGCGCTGGAGCTTTCTCGCAGAACAAGTATTGTTCACCTAGGCCTATCACCCCAACTTTTACTTTTTTTGGAAAAATGATGGATGGGACTCTGTCCACCTAATTTGTAGATCTGATATGTCCAGCTTTCACCAGTTTAATTAAAGAGCTAAATAAGCGCCCAACTTCCCAATATGTGCAATACAGATAATGAGGTGCCTCTGGAGGCCTCCAAGAGGGGTTCCTTTCTACCAGTTTTAGGTATCTAAACACAGGCAGACAGGTTGTACCCCTTAGATCCTTCAGAAGGTAATCACAACAACCTGCTTCTCTCTGTTGGTTATATTAGGAAGTCACTCCGCATAGGTTGCTTCATTAGGCACCTAAAATGTAATGAAGCCTGGATGTTTAAGTTAGGTGGATAGGCTCCTATAATCATTATGTTCTTACCATACGCTAATTACCTCATGTCACCCAACTCCAGGTAAAAACATACTTTTAATGAGCCTGCACCTTGTCCACTGGTGCTTGGAAGGCAACTGTGAAGAATGCTTCTTTTTCCTGAAAATGGACTATTTCATGGTAGTCAAAGGCAAATCAGCAAATTGTCTTGGATCCATTATAGCAGAGTACTGACGGACTTTATAGCTTCCTATCTTTCTTTTCTGAAGCACATAGTTATGTTGGGATTACAGAGCTTCTCTGAAGTAAAAGGGAGATATGGCTCCTTTCAAATTTGACTCGGCATAGTTCACATAACCCAGCAGAGAAATGGTAATTAGTAGGTAAATTAGATGCCTCTATCTGCATTTGTCCTTGGAGAGATGGTAAATACAATTTTCTAGCAACCTTGTTAGCCTCTTCTCATTCAGTGGGATGGATTAAAAAACAGTACAATAACCCAATGGGTGTATCATATAACAGAATATCTGTTATGAGTAAAACTCAGTTTAATAGCCAACCAGTGCAGACAGTGATGCTTTACCCTCTGTAATATAACCAGGGAGCTACCCCGTGCTGTGGTGTAACAGAGGACGAGGAGACGCTGGAGACCATTCACCATTTCCTCACAGCCTCCTGACAGCTAAACAATATAATCTACTTCGTGGTATATTGCCTTATTGTGAGAAACATACCTCAGTACATTGCAATAAAAAAGAAACATCTGAATGTTCTACATCTCCATTGCACATACCTGACAAGTTTCAGCCGTCCATTTAGATGATGCTATTGCAGTGGATGAGTTAATAGAGGAACTGGTTTACACCTTTGTTTTTCAATCCAGCCCTGCAACTGTGAACATTCAAAGGCTGGAAATTATATCTTCAGATTCTCTGTGCAGAGTTGCTATTATATAATACCATGAGGGTGGTTTAGTCTGACATGTTTTACTTCACGCTTGTAGTTGTCTTGGTGCATGCCCCACTTGGTTATGACAGCTTAGTTTATTTGCAACAGCTCTCTGAACAATGTTTACTTGATCATATGCAGGCATCTGGGCATAACTACAGTAACAGCTGTCTTCTAAAAGAGGACACAGTTTTAGTAAGAAAAATACTCCCAAACCACGTCACTGTCACAGCTTTACACTGTAACAGGACAGGCAAGTGCTCTGCCTTGTCACTGCGCTAGAGAGACTTCTCCATTTCTGGCAAATGAGAAATTGCTCTGGGAATGTGAATCCCAGAGGTCTGGTGACAAAGCAATGTTTTTTAGGTCCAGAAGCTGCAAAAAGTTTAACGGGATTTGGAAAGGATGGCAAAAGTAAAGGAAAACCAAGTGATTTGTAACGGCAGGCTGAGTTTGTGATGGTGGTGGGAAAGGGATAGACAGAACATCAGAAACGGGATTTTGTTTTTAAATGCAGAAGTGGTCTGACTAAAGCACAGGAAAGAGGTTCATTTAAAAGGAAGTTACAGTGCCGATGAGGAGATAGATGCTCATCAAGGACCTTCTGAGTGACCTTAGGCAAATCACTGTTTCTTGGTTCCTCATTTGTAAAATGAGTATAATAATACTTCTCTGCATTACAGGAGAGCTTGTGTGCAAGATGCATCTTACAAGTGGGTTTGGTGTTTAGAAGTACCTAAAAGGCAAGGAAGAAATCTTCTAAGAAGACATTTTATCCTACTGCTTTCGTAAGGTCAAAGTTTCTTAAGGCTCATGAATCTAACATTTTGCCCACTGGCGAGGCAAAATTAAGTTTAGTAAGGAACAGAATTTCCTCCACTGAAGAAATTAGAAGTATGGTTTATTAATCTATCCATGTAAATTCCTTATAACTGGCTAGAAGGATTATTTCGAAGCGTTTTCAAAAATAAAGTTTTAGGATTACATTTGCAAGATATGTAACTCACCTGCTATATGGCATGCACTCCTGAATCACCTAGGTGGTCATAAAACACAATTCTTTGGGTACTTTTCTTTACAATTTCTGCCTATCTAATCTCATAATAGAAAAGCAAGGTATATTTCATAAGACAAAAAACGGTAAGAAGTACTGCCTTCAAGCTATGACAGGTTAGTCTGTAAGACTCATTGTCATGGTATCTTTTTGGCCAAGAATATATCAAGATTCAAAAACCATTTGTTATTTATACAGGCAACACAAATATCCAGTAATATTAGGATTTTAGAAGATTTTAGAAGTAATACAAATCCCTGTGCTTCAGGGCACACGTCAATCTCTAATTAATCAAGGTTAGAAAGAAATCTTTAAGAAAAACTGCTCTGTTGCAAGATTTCTACAGCAAGTTTTTAGCTTGTTACTCTCAAGTATTTGATGTTGAAACAATCCCAGACTGGAAAGATGAGTGATCAGGTTCCGTGGGGGATTTGCTGGTTTGGTTCCTCATTATGTATTTATCACACAGACATTTAGAACTCCCTCACACAGTATTTCTACATTGTTCCCGGTTTCCTGGTGTCACAGTCTGTACAAACTCTCATTGAACAGGGTATTCTCTACGCTCTCAGGAACACATCAGTGTTTCTTCCTAACTACATGACCCAGCTGTCTTCATTACATGTCTGATCAATAAATATTGAAAGAAGCAAAGTGGACAAATGAAAAGCACTCACTAAACAACGCTTTTTCCCAGGAAAGCCTCGATTTAAAATATTAATAAATATTTATATTGAATTCATTATTTCCATACACTATGGAAGAATGGAGAATTTGCAATTACTTTGCATTGTGCTCCCAGCAACCCATGCAAATGACTCCCATGTTTCTAAAATCCTGCGGTCACTCTACACAAGAAGCAATGCTCCCCCCATGTGTGAGAACCTGTCCTTTGTGCTGCCAGCTGAGCAGGTTGAAAGGAAGGAATGTTGCTCCCAGGTCCCAAATCACAGGTCAAGAACAGGCAATGTGCAGCATGCAAACCTAAGCTTTTCACAACTGCCCCTTTTTGTCTCCTTTCCCCACACTGCAGTCTGACAGCCAGAGCTCTTTTGAAGTATTTTCAACTAAATTATTCCCCATGTAGTGGTTTTTCTACTCCAGAGAGAAATTTTTCATGAAAAAGTAGTGTTATACAACATTGATCTGGTGGTGAGAACTTCAGCCAGAATACTGGAGACATGCATTTAGCTACTTGCTTTGCCTGATTTAGATCAGGGGCATGACCCTGTTTCTCCCACATTTTAGATGAGTGACGAAATCACTGAGCTACCAAGGCAATCACTTCTGCTCTCTGGCCCTATTAGTATCTCATTAGCTAATCAGAGTGGCACACTGAACCAGGGTCTCCCGCTTCCCCGTGTGTGCCAGACTCTATGATACTCAGTGGTCAGGATCTCTGGTTTCTCTGAAACACCTCCAGGAGATCTTGGCTTCATCCCACTGTGAGAGAGAAGTTCTGAAATCTCAGGAATTATGATGGGCTAAAAAGTCTTTCTCACTCAGCTCCAACCCTGAGTTTCTCAGAGGCTTGCATCCACGTATCAATGTCTGGAAGTATGACTGATGGATAGTCTATATCTCTGTCATCTTGTGTGCTGATTTTTGCAGAGCTGCAACTAACACTGTTTCATCAATTTAAATTAATGAATGGGGATGAAAAGAGATGGGTGCTGTATGGTCTGTAACCACTACAGAGGCAATCCGGTAACATGCCAGTCCCATACGAGAACAATCACCCAGGCCCACAGAGCAACAGAGAAGGTTTGCAACATCAAATTTGCAAGTAAAAGGTTTAACATCCAACAAAACTGTTACCAGCTTTGGCTTCCCAGCTGGGGCAAAAGAGAGTGGCATGAGGTGAATGACAAGGGTGCAGTCGAACATGTGCCAAGCTATAGGCTTTCAGGGAAATGTGCATAGGTGTATGCCGAGGTGTCCTCTCTTGACAGAGAGAAGAGTGAAGAAGAAATAGAGAAGCATTTTTTAACCCTTCTGTCACTTCAGTATACACATTAACTTTGTGGAATTGCTGAAGCAAGTTGTAAATGATGTATGAAATGGAAAATCCTTGCCCACTGCGCAAAGTATATGGCAGGGCTGTGCATTCACCACTGTACTGTGCTATTTGCTGTGCTAATCCGTTCAGACAGAGCCACAAAACCCCACCAAGCTCAGAAGTTTTTGATAAAAGAATCTAAAAAGGCAGAACACAAGGATTCTATTTTGTGGCATGATTTAGTGGTTTAAGCATCTGATCTGAAACACCTAAACTCCATGAAGCCACAGGTTTAAATCCCAGCTGGGTTCATTTCATCCCTTTATCTCTCAGAAAGAGATAAATTGAGTATTCTGTAGTTTTACTCTGAAGGATTCCCACAGATGAAATCTTTTAAAAACAAACTCAAATTCTTCATATTTTTAATCCCCTAAGTTTTAAAAAACACTGTATTAATCTTGATGGCAAAAAGTACATCTTGTTTATCTCCTGAGTGCAATAAATATTCGAGGGAGTTTACACTCATACTGCCCATGTTGAATACCTTTCTGGCAATTAACATGGTTAATATGCCCCAGGTTACATATCACTATATTTTGTGAGACGTCAGTGGGGATCAAGGACTGACAACAGCTTGGGTAGCGCTGAACAGCCTGGATGTTTCCAATAAACCCAACTGGGCTCTTCCAGAAATCAGGAGCACTACTGAGTCAGTACATGCACTAGAACCTGGTACTAAAGTACTGAGAAAATGTCATCAAAGCTGAAAAAATAAAGACAAAGAAGTGTGCGTGAAAAATTCTGCCACCGCTTTTGAAGTTTGATAAAAATTATTTTTGAATTTCTAGAAGATCAACCATCTCCAGGCACACCACCCCAGGACAACTAAGACACAGTAAGATTCAACACCAGAGAGAAATGTGTTACTCAATCTCCTCCTCAGTTAAGTGCCATTCAGATGAGTGAATAAGCAGCATTTTACATTTAAGTTGTCATAACTACATCCTGTACTATCTCCCTTGCTCCTCCTTCACCCAGCCCTCCCCTCTCCACTTCCTTTGTGTTGAAACTCCTTGTTTTTCATGGTGGCCTCATGCTCATGTGCTTGCATGGGAGCAGCTTGGACTGGAGAAGTAAACTTGTAGATTTCTGTTTCCCTTTGGAAACATAGAGAAATGTAGGTTGGAAGGGACTGCCACAGCTCAGCCCCTGCTAGAGGCAGGGCTGCCTTCACAGGACATGGCCTGTTGAGGATGAAAACCTCCAAGAACAGAGGTCCACAAGCTCTCAGCAACCTGAGGCTCCTTAGTTCCACTCTCACTACAAGGAATTTCCGCCTTACGGCCAGCCTTGTTCACCTGGCAGATTTCCTCTCTGCTAAAAGGTGTGACTTTCAGTGCTGTCACACATTTGTGCAGCAACTGGGAACTCTCCGGAACAATCAGGGCTCAATCTGTCAGCACCGGTTTCCCCAGGATGCAGGAGGACCATGTCAGCGCAGTGCAAGACAAACGTAGAGCACTGCTGCTGTTGGTTCTGGGTTTGTTACATAGATATTTCCCTTTCCTCAGTTTCCAGCCAAGACAAACAGCTGAGGTTTTTTATAGGTTTGTTTTTGGGGTTGTTTTTTTTTGAAAAGTCATTCCCTGTCTCATAACAGTTTTCTCCTCTATTCATGCTGGCAGTGTTTCTTTGAAAACAGCATCAGTTGCTCTGTGATTTCATGTTAAGCCTAAGTCAGAGCTGAGAGTGAACCCTTAGCTTATGTCCTACTCAAATTACTAAACAGTCAGTGCAAGGCTCGGCACTCCATTGCCAGGCTCTGCAAAGGGGTGCTGGGCACCCCGAAGGTGGGAGGAAATCATCTCAGTCAGTTCAGCACTGGTTGAAGACCAGCCGAGTTACCACCAGTCTCCCAGAAGCAGGTCAAAAGGAGAGCCCAGCCTGGAGCACCGACCCCAGGAGAGCTCTTCCCTCCCTCGGTTATAGCCCAGCCAGGGTCAGCGTTGCTGCTCGGCTAGGACTGGATCCTGCCATCTGCAAGGCCATCATGCCATCAGCTGCCTCCAGCTACAGCTCCATGCCTGACCCATCTCAAAGGTCTCTGCACTCATGTTCAGGGCACATATTTTCCAGTCTCACCATTTTTGCTGTTATATCTTGAATCCTTTGCTAAATGGCTATGAAAGCAGAGTGCAAAGGATGCTGATAACAAATGATGCTGTACAGGTGAAAGCCTGGTAACACAGCAGCTGAGGTCTTCACGCAGAAGAGAAAAGCTACCTGTACAGAGGATGAAATGAAAAGTATATCCTTGTGTTTAGTACTTCAGAAGACTTCCTTGGGTGGAACAGCTTTTGTCTCGGCCAGAAGCAGTGTCATCCCCTAGGAAACAGTCATCCTCTTGGAAATAAAGACATATTTAGATTATAGAGACTTCCAATAAAAAAAAAAAAAAAAAAAGACAAAATCACAATACAAAGCATTAAGGTTAGAGTGTGATATCTGTTTTGAAAAAAAAAAAGGATCAAATACTTACCAGGGCTGAGAGTGTTCTGTCTGAAAGAAATGTCTGTATGAGAGATATAAAAGTAATAAAAATAGCCAGTACTCACAAGAAATGGCAAAAAATTAGTGTCTTTCTGGGAGAAGATCTAGCTGTACATTAGGTTAAAAAAACCCCTAGGGCAATCAAAGAGGATTTTTCCCTCCAGTGTGTATTTTCTTGGCAGTTGTGCTTAGTTGCGGATGGTGTTAAAGCAGTTTAGTTTTCATTGTAGAAAATAGAGTCAGAGAAAACAGAAGTGGAAGGGACCTCAAAAGGTCATCTAGTCCATCTCGTTGCCCAAAGGCACAGTCAGCTATGCCGACACCATCTGGACAGATGCTTTGCTTCTTAAATGGGCATAAAGACTGGTTCAAAATTAAACCACATTAAACACCAATTATATTAGAGATAACATGTAGCTACACTGTTCTAGGAGCACTTGAGAGAAGGAAATCATTTTGGGTTTCCTTTTCTCCTCTAATTGCCTGCTTTGCTGACTGGAAACAGGTGCTGATTCACTGTTAGTAGGCAGGAGAGCGAGCGGGACGGGGTGAGCGGCACTGCTGGGCAGGGACGGGGTGAGCGGCACTGTGGGGCAGGGACGGGGTGAGCGGCACTGTGGGGCAGGGACGGGGTGAGCGGCACTGCGGGGCAGGGACGGGGTGAGCGGCACTGTGGGGCAGGGACGGGGTGAGCGGCACTGTCGGGCAGGGACGGGGTGAGCGGCACTGTGGGGCAGGGACGGGGTGAGCGGCACTGCGGGGCAGGGACGGGGTGAGCGGCACTGTGGGGCAGGGACGGGGTGAGCGGCACTGTCGGGCAGGGACGGGGTGAGCGGCACTGTGAGGCAGGGACGGGGTGAGCAGCTCTCTTCCCCCCTGGCAGCGGAGACAGGCAGAGCAATGGAGGGGTCTCCACTGGGAGAGACTCCACTGTCTGCAACAACGACGTGTTGATGGCCATGCAGCCATAGTTCCCAAATTTAGCATCAAGGACCCAACTCATGAACCCACCAGGAATTCAGTCTGAGAACAAGAAGTGACTACAGGACGATATTGCTAGCTCAGAACTGAAACAGAAATGAAACTGCTGGGACATTTGCGGAGGAGACTTTCAAGCTGTGCTAAGAGTAAGCAAAAGGTCAAGCAAATGCACTGTCATAGTTGTTCACTCTGGGACAGTTACAATTTATTTGAGTCTAGTTTCTGCTGACTTTTATTGAATTTTGCACCTTATGCAAATATGTACTTTATTTGTCCTTGTCCTTTAAATATTACACTTGCTGTTGGTCTTCATGGGGTTTGTGGAATAATTGTTGAAATCAGATGTGAGAAGAGAAGACATTTTGTAGAATGAAAGCAATTAGATATGCAAGTGGCAGAAATGTGTTCATTATTCTTTTCAGCCAAGTCAGTTTTTTGTAAGTGAAATAAGTTAATTTTGGTAACAATTTTGCTTTCTATTTTGATAGTTATCCTGTTGGTTATTTCATTTAACTGGTCAGGCCTAAGCTGTGAGTGAGAGGATTTCACACACACTCTTTGCAGCTGGTTAAAGCTTACATTAAAGTTTGAAGACAGAAAACCTTCCTTGACTGTTTATTTTACAGACATTTAAAATTAGTACTGACTGTCTAAAACCTTAGAAAATACACAGATGGACACCTGAAGAGTATCTAAAAACAGTTTCATGAAATATGACATTTAGGCACCATATGAGGTTTCAATATAAACCGATGTGAATGTCTCCTGTGGCTCATGTCATGCACATATGAGGTCTCACATGCTTATACAGAGTGCTGCGTGCATGGTTGACAGAAGAGTAAGACTGTAGTAGAGTGTGATTCATTGCAGTATCCTGGAGTGTGATCTTCCCGTTTCAGGTGATGATTTCCAAGTAAATTAATGGATTTTGTCACGTGAATGTCGCACCTCTTTGGAGCATCTTGCCTTGGCTGTGAACGTTGTGGGCTGTGCAAGTACCGAGCGAGTGTGTCATGGGAATTTTCAGCTGGTCACAAATCATTCAGCCATGCACTGGTTTTCACCAATTTTTCGTTTCTTCAGTGAGGACTTTTTGTCCAGACCAAATTTCAACCCTCAGTTTTTTTCTCCATAGAGGCATCTTAACTTTCTACGACGAAGGAAATATTTTTACCTTTTTTGGGTAGAAGGTCACAGCTACTCTTTCTCCTCATGCTGCCCAAGATTTTATTCAGATCTCCTTTCAGTTCCAAGTCATGTGTCTGTGTCTTAATGTCTGCTCTAATGAGAAAGTGGTCCTCAGGATGTTGCTTCCCACCTGTGAAAAAGATAAAACTAACTTTGAGACACATTTGTTGATGCTATTATTTTTTGCTAGGACATAACCAAGTCCTTTTAAGTCATTGTGAAGAATTCAGTTCCTCCCTGCAGATCAGGATCCACCGTGAGTCAAAATGCCTTAGGATAATTTTACTGTATTTCATTTTGATGAGGCTCATCCCTCCTAGAGTTATCATCTTTGGGAGTATCTCCAAACATCTCCCTCCTTTATTTTCGAGACCTTTAACCTGACTGAATCATGATCTTTCTAATATTTCCTTTCAGCAGAAAACCCCATTCTAAATATGTTTCTCTACCAATGTCAACTTTTCAAGGGCAAGTTTGAATGTAAATTTGCACAGCTGGAGCATTATGGTGCTTTTTGTGACACCACAATATTATGATAAACATTATCAAAACTAGTAAAGAAAGTATAAGGAGAGAGAGCTTCCAGTAAACATTCTAGAGGTGGGAGTTGTCTCAAGAGATCACCACTCCACATTACTGCTGTCAAGATGAGTTAACTGAAGCATAATGTATACAGAAATTACTTTTTCAGTTAATAGATATAGGAAAAAATAGACATAAGTGCCATATCATCGGTTGAAAGATTTACTGCACTGCTGCTTAGGATCTGTGTAAAGACTAGAGTGGATTGAAGATAAGGTGCTCACATGCAGATCATAGCTCTCAGAGCTGCCCAGGCTCAGTTATTTAACCCACTGTACTCAGATTACAGTTTTGTCATTACTGGGTATTAATGAATGATTTTAAATTTAGTCCATGGACTTTTCCAATACTTTGCACATTTGCTGGTGAGTAGAGAATCCCAAAAGATTAGGAGGCTGATTGCTTTCAACCAAAAGGTCAGAAGCTTATCAGTACCTTTTGTTCTACCGAGCTCAGAAAAAAATACTACAAGACAATTTCTGAAGTGCAATTTCTGATTGAGTTAGAAAAGCTGATGGACTAGCATTGTTTTATTCATTTTTTTAGTACTTCCTTTCAGGATATCTGGATTCAGGAAAAAACATTCTTAACCAAACCTGATCTAAAAACCTTTTGACTGAATTTTTCACACATCTTTCTGTCGAGTTTCATTTCATTCACACTGACCATCCATTTCCACAGTTGCACAGCAGAGACTCCAGATCTTGAATACATTTTACCGAAACTGCATTTGTAAGTGCAAAGTAACCTCATAATCCTCACAAGGTCTATAAGCCACTTGCATCCTATATTAGCATCCTGTTAGTGCCTTTTGCACAGCAGTGAGTTTAAGCATACTCCGTAGTCTTTTAGCCTGGAAGGATTTATGCACATGAACTATGAATAGGTCTATAAAAACCAGGATTGCCCACAATGCATGAAATTAAATGTCTTGTAGGATCAGGGCCCAAGATCTCTCCAAGCATCAATTTTGAGATTTTTTTTTTTATTGAGGAGAAATATAAATATTAATCCCTCTCTCACTGCAGCACAATGCTACTTAATTGACTTTGATCTTCCTTCAGGCTATCGGAGATCTCTGCTGTCAGGGAACTTCCCAGGGCCAGAGTGAAGAAGCGTGGAGGGATACAGGGAGGGAGATGAGGATCAAGGCTTGGGAGGGTCATGCCAGGAGCTGATACACAGGGGAGGTCAGGTTTGATTCTGATCAAGCAGAGGACAAAGAAAGAGGAGAAGGGGCCATTAATATTGAGTCCAAGGCTCCCCAGAAGGGCAGTGGAGTCTGCTGGAAAGTGTTTTAATGACTGTTTGGAGAGTTGGCTGTGATTTACGAGGTGGCTCTACCAAATAAAACCAAACCATATAGCCCACAGAACCACATATAACCATATTTCCAGGACAGCCCTGTCTTCTTGGATTGAATAAAATAGAATCACAGATGTATTTTAAACTCCTTGCAGAATATTTAACTTTATGGAAAGGTTCATTAAAACAGTCTTTCAAGCAAGGAACTTTATTTTTTTTACTTTTTTTCATGTTCTTCCTGAGACTTTGCATGGGATTTTAGTCTCGTATGACCATATTTTCTACTGATGCTAAGAGAGCCCCATTAAAGCTGAACTGATTTACAATGGCTAATATGTCCATAAAGCCAAATCAACCTTTAAATTAGGCTCAAAAGAAATACTACCAATTAAATTTAGTCTATGACCTCTAACATAGGTTTAACAAGCTCAACGTATTACGGATTTCAGTAGGGGAAAAAATCAATTAAACTTAAAAAAAAAATCAAATCCCCAAAGTCTAAACCTTGACAAAAGTAGTTCAAAAATCCTGTAGCATCCAGCTGTTTCCATGGTTTCACATCCTGTGTTCCAGTTTTTAGGGTGCTATGTAGGATGTGAAAGTAGCCTGAGAAAAAAACCTCCATGAGAAAAACCTTTATTTTAGTTCCCTTTTGTTTTGTTTTGAGGTTTTTTTCCAGCTTCTAGTGCTGGGTTTTTTAGTTTGATTAGGTTTGGGAGGGTGTGGTGTTCTGTCCTCCCTCTCCCTCTTAAAAAGCCTTGTATTTCAATTTGGATTTGAACACTTCAAAACCCTCAGAGATCATGGGACTATTCCCACTGTAGACAATACCAAAACTCTCATTGCCTTTGATGGGAGAAGGATTGAGCCCCAAGAAAGAAACTGAGGGAAAAAAGCATCATCTGTTCTCAAGCTCCCTTTCTCCCCAGAAATAAGCTAACATAACCACCCTGGTGCGACAAATTTATTAAAAGCAAATAGTCATCTTGTGCTACAAATCCTTCTGAATACAATGTTTTGACTAAATGACATTTAGTAGTGTTGTAGCTTTAATAGTAAAGAAAACACTAGCAGCTCAGTACTTAAACCTCTGTCCCACAGTGAATATCATTTTCAATATCCTGTAAAAATTCTTTGAAGTGTTTGTATCCAGACTGCCCCAACGGATTTACTCAGAATTAGTTAATAGTGAGAAAGCATTGAACTAAATTTATTGGTTACAGTCTCTCGTGATTGCATAAAAAATAAAATTAAAAGGAACCCTCTATAGAATACTTTATCAGGCTTGGTAATGGCATCATCTCTGACAGTGAGGCAATAAAAGCATATTAGTGACCCCCTGATGAAACATGTTTACAGGCAAAGTCAAAGAGATTGATCATTCTATCTGGAAAGTGGCATTTTCCTTCTATGCACTGTTATTGCTAGTCGCAGAAGCATACTGATGGGCTTATGCATGACAAGAAGGAAATGTGTGAAAGGGGGTGCAATTACCAAGTCCTGCTCAGCTTTTCAAGGAAACGTGGGAATCTTTTCTGCTCCCAGCCTGAACTCCCTTGTTACACCAGTAACGTTGCTAGCACTATGAAACGGAGCCAAAAGGTCGTAGCCAAGACTCCAGGTTGGGCTTCAGACAAGTATCGTTTCTCCCAGAAGTTTTTACAGTATAAATAGGTAAGAAAGAGAGACAAGGAAAATGAGAAAAGAAAGAGGAACAGTTAAGGAAGAGACTTTCCCAAGATCATAGCAAGTCCAGGAAAGAATCCCTCTTCTAGTGTCATGAGGCCACGCTGGGCAACCTCTCCGTAGCAGTCACCGTTGGGGTTTTCAGATGTGATCTTTGGGATATTTTCTCCATGTTCATACTCTCATATCCAAAATCCCAAGCCCTAGTGACACACTGATTGTCTCCTGCTGTTACATTGTCTTGTAGAGTCCTTCTGATCTGCTGCAGTTTTTCTCATTTTAAATCTTTTTTAGTCTGTCACTCCGTCTTCTATATTTCTTCTTTCTCCAGTTGCTTCATTTATTATTTGGGTGAAAATGGCAATTTTTGTATTGCATACATGACAGTGCAAATTGCATTTTTTCTATTTTAACAGCTCACCTCTCAAATGATGGACCATTGCTCTATTAGGAATGTATTGGCCTTGCTCAGAAACTGCCCTGCTTTCATTCACTCCCATTTATATTTTCTGTAAACCGAGGCAAAACAAAATCTATGCATTTCTGAACCACTTTTAACCCTCAGCTCGTCTCCTATCTAACTATGTGAGTCAAACATCACCTGGAGTGTTTCACAGAGCCTCTGAGCACAAACCAGAACCTCGCGCATTCCCAGTCCCATTTCTCAACCCATGCCTCGTTACACAGTCAGTGTGTCAGGCGTGGCTGCACGAGGCAGTTCTTAATGTAAATATATTTTTCCTGGTATAGTTTTCACAAATAATAATTGCTCAATGATTAGCCAAGTAGAGTAGAGCTATTACTGCTATAAAGCTCTCTCTCTTGATTTCCCTCCTCTTTCCTCATGGAGAAACCTTCAGCATCTGCTCAGCCCTTGCACCTGGACATGTGTTGTGTGGCGAGCGGGGAAGATGGGCAGCCCGGTCTACATGCAGGACAGGGAAGGGATGGGCTCAGGGGAACTGTCTTTGGAGCACAACAGTATGTGGATTGGCAGTGGGAAGAAGACAGAATGACATGTGTCTGGCAGAACTTGGCAGGACTGGGGAGCGTTGAGGAGTCAGGGCCCAAGGACAGTGGCTTTGGGAATTGGTGTGTATGGAGGAAAAGCTTAAAAACATTGAACAATTTTAAAGCCTTCTCTTTCTGTTAGCTTACTGATTGTCTTAAAAGACAAAATTATCACAGTTCTTGGTTGGTCATTAATTTCTGTGTCACCATCCCTATTTCTGTGTTAAGGTCCAGCTGAATCATTGCCTGGCTAAAATAAATAAGACATTAAATATGAACCATGTAGGTGCAGGTGTGAAGAAGAAAAAAGAACTGATTAAGTCAACAGTTTGCCTTGGTGTAAGGGATCCGTTAAGGTTTTGTCATCTCATCTGAGCCCCATATACTTTGTTGCTCCTGAGTGCTCAAGACATATCTAAGGTAGAAATGACTCCTTCTAGATAATCAAGAGGCTGCATCTTTTCCTGCCACGTGGCAGGAAGATCAACTAGCCTCGTGTTTGTCACCTTTGCATTAAATTACTGAGCATTACTGTATAAGGGGTTGATGGATAACATGATGAAGAGGATCCAGATGGCCCAACACATGGTGACCTGTCACATCAGCAACACAGATTGATAAGAGTTCATCAGTCGAGTTCATCACAGACCACCCTTGGCTCCTTTTTCAATACTGTGTTTTATTTTTAAGACTTTTAGTTTCATGGCTTTCAACTCTCTGGATCTTGACCCTTTCCGTGACCCCATTTCTCACTGTGCTGATCACCTATGGCAATAATCATCTATGGAAAGAAGTTCTCTGGGACAACAACTGACAGAGACCAGAACAAGACTTCAACAAAGATGACAGGACCTTCTAAATAAACTTTGAACCAGAGTCAAGTCTAAACATGAAATCATCCATGCTCCTGGCAACATCTAAAATGAGGTATAGAACCATTTAAAATACTTGTTTCAAGATGTGACTTCCAAGACTCACAGTTTGGAGGGAAATGAGAGAAGAAAAGAGACATTTGTGAGAAAAACAGGTACATAAAAAACAAGCAAAATTCAGGTTCTCCCCAGAAAAAGGTTTTCAGAGGGACTTACGAGAATCTGCTGCCTTCTAATATTAACAGGCTTAAAGCTCAAGTGGTGAAACAGTCACCCTTTTTAACAGTGGCTGTGGAGGGAGAATTTGGTTCATGTGTCTTAGTAAAGAGGATCAGGAAACATAGAAAACATAATAGTTAAAAACATTTTTAAATAGAAGTTTCCCAAAGACTGTCATGAGGCTTTTGCTTTAACACTTCATTACTGCAGCATAGTGGTGTACTGTGAAAAGCATTTCATCATTTGCAAGGCAAGAGGTTGTTGGCTCAGACAAGTGTCATTATCTAAGACAATTTTCACAATGTATTCAAAAGCTTCATTAAGTGTCTGCCTGACAATAATATTGGTCCTGCTATGTTCAGGCACTGGAATACAGATTCATTGCTGACTACTGTTTCAGGCATAAGAGGTGAGTCCATTTTTGACCTGCAGATTTATCGAAATCCATCACATTGCCTGCAAGACAGAGGTCAATGTGAGCGGGTCTGTGTGGCAAGAACCTCCTAGTACTGAGTGCTTTGTGGCTAAAAACACAAACCAACACAAAATTACATCAGAACTGGAAAGTAAATTAATCATTTTGGTAGGACTTCTTCAATCAGAAGAGAACAACAAGAGACAAGATAAGGGCAAAGCTGTTTAAGTGTTAACATAACTCAATAAATCAGATCTTAAAACCCTTCCTCACCCCACACCTCAGCAAAAGATGACCAGAAATCACAGAAAGTTATTTCCTCTATTTAACTGTAAGTGACTGTTACATTTAGGGTTTACAAGAAATGAGGAAAAAGTAAACAAATATTAAGACAAAAGGGGGTTATATATATCCAAATTCAAAACTATTTCTGAGAGATTTGGATGCTGTGGAATATGCAGCTGTAAAACAAAATAAACAAGTCTCTCTGAATATGTATTTAGCTGGGACTGTGGGCAAGTCATTTAATCTTGTGTCTGAGACAGGCTGCAGGGTGTAAAAGCAATTGGAGCCATGTGGGCAGGGCTCAGCAAGGAATTTAAACATCCAGGATTGTCCTCTGGGGACTTTGCGTGGCAAAAAAAAAAAAAAGAAAGAAAGGTGCAGGACAGATTTGTGTGAAAGGGAATGGAAGATTCCTTTTGAAAGTTCATGAAAAAGAAGACTGTCTTAAATGCTAGAATTTAAAAATGTAGTGGCTTAAGCTCAATTTAGGGCCTGATTCAAGTTGTGTGTGGTAGAAATGAGCTTTACTGTCCGCAGTAAGGCAGAGTGAATGTCATGATTAATGAAGAATTGGTATATTGTGCCATTAGGTTGAGGAGTCCTGGTATGACAGCCCTCGTTGAACAAGGTGAGGAGTGCTTCTGCACCCATTCAAAATCCGCCTTTCCCCAGCTTTACAGCATTCTGCTGCATTTTTCTGGAAAAAAACAGTGGTGCTGTTTAATGGTCTGGAAGCCAAGAATGCCCATTCTCCTGGCCTCAGGGTTGGGATGCCTCAATCTATCCCATGACAGATCCTAAGGTCCCACGATTGATCTATCTATCTACCTCAGTTTGTCCTGAAAAATGTGGGGGAAGTTACTGAGAAGTATAGGTTGTATCTAAATGAAATCTTCAAACGATACAGAAGTGTTCCAGCCAAGCTCCTGCTTCCATATCAAAAGTTGACTAGAAACGTATTCATATTGAAAGAGTCGTCCTCTCAACAAGTTTCTAAGCCCTATGTGAAATGAGATATGCCCACATCCTTTCTGCACCTAAAGGCTTGTTCCGGTAACAGACTGATGTCTATTCCCGTTTGCTGCACAGTGGAAAGGCTTGGATTCAGTCTTCAAGGGGCATTTTCCTTCCAGCCTAAATGCCTTTTCTAGTCCATTTAGGTTGTGGATTATGTATTTTGAGTAAACTCAAAATAATTTTGTTTTATTTTAAGACGTTGTAAATATGTGCAGAGATCATCTCTTTCTTACATATAATTGCCCTGCATTTTTTCATGCTAGAAATAATACTTTTCACTCACTTAGTCCCTCATACTCTGGGGTCTTAAAAGATAGATAAGAAGGACTTTTTTGTTGATACTAGGAGAGTCAAAACACACTGGGGGAATTTCAGTTGCATATTTAGTCCTTCTGAGCACCTGAAACTCTGCTATGAGTTATTCACATCATTTGACAACTGATACATAAAAAACATGCCCAAGGTTGCACAGTGAGTCCCCTGGTAGGATACAGGACCAAGCTTAGAAGATATTAGTCATATGTGCCATAACAAGTGGCTCATATTCTCCTCCCTAGAAAGCATCAGACTGTTCATCACAGTCATCTGTCTTGTGGTTTCAAGAAAGCTAAACTAGTCATGTCTCGTATTTAGACATCAGAGTATGCAGAATCCACTTTCTCTTGACGCAAATAAATATATTTAAGAAAAAATGTTCTAATGCTTAATAGCATTGATACCACCCAAAAGACATGAGTTTACAAGAGATAATCCCTCCTTTTAATAGTTCTAATACCAGCATTTGCACCTTTATTTTTCCACATCCATTCAGAACATGCCTTGCCTTTGACCCCACCTTTAACTAGTATCTGCAACTATTGCAATGTGATGGGGGCAGACAATGGCAACAGCACAGTTGATGGCTTAGGCGGAAAGTTGTGGCAGCTGATCTGACAGTACTAATCCACTAAAATGACACCAATTTATTGCCCTGTTTTTCACAGAGTATTACCAGAATAGCTTTTTCTACCATTCGTGAGTAAAAAAGCCCTGCTCAAAAAATTTACAGGAACAGTATGTTCATGGCCTTTGCAAATCTTTATAAGCCTAGTTTTGTTTTCTGGGGCTCAAGAATAAACCTACCAGAGCTTTAGTCAGCTAAAGGTCATCTGTCAGGTAAAGGTGCTGGCCCGTAACTTTGCTGTCACACTGTCAGAAGTTAACATTGAGGAGACTTGTGGTTGCTGGCGAGTACAGTATTTCAGCATTTTATCACTCAGGGGGGCTAAGACACTGTAATATTTCTTCCCAGCTTAGACTTTCTTATGGGATGTTTGAGCAAGTGTCACCTGTACTAAACCCAGCACTGTAAGCCCTGGGGGACATGTTTCAGAGATGCTTGTTCTGGTCCCAGTTAATGAAGGTAGGTCCCAGTAGTCATTCCCAGCTGCCTCAAGATAACATTGGGTGAAAATCACTTTGGGTAGCCAGAAGAAATCTGCGCTGGTATCCATGTGCTATTACATAGCATGAACACTCAGGGTTTCACCTAATTTTAGACATCCACACTGGGAACATCCAGAGCTGAGCTAGTCCCCCCTTAGTGATGGGTGGCAGCTAGTCATCATCCGTTCCCTCTGTGGTGAATGAAGAGAAATAGGCATTTTTCATGTGGGATTCATGTTACCTATTTTAACTGACTTCTTTGAGAGGACACAAGCCTTTCCTGACTGCTTTGAGTGTATTGACTCTTGAGTGAGTTGAGCCAATTGAGCATCGCAGGGCTCTCTGTTCATCTGCATGGGATTAAGCTGGAGACAAGGTGAAACTCTACAGTGCCCACGGTGAGACCTGACACCTAAGTTTAGGACACTGCATCTCACCTAGTCTCACCCCTCTTACTTGCTGACTGCGTGACAGCATTGATCTTTGTCAAGATTCACCAGTGACACCAGCACAGGTGTCAGCCTCCATGAGCAGCAAAGTAGCAACCGCACTGGTTCAGACCAAACACTCATATTCTTCACATTCTTCAGTAAATAGCCTCTGATGAGGGCTCTATGGGATGTCTAGGGAAGAGTGTAAGAATAGGGAATGGATATGGCAATACTTTCCTGGTGCATATTCTCAGCTTCCTGTGATCTGCAGCTCAGGATCATGCATACCTGTACGACCTCAGTCGCTTCTATCAGAGTTTTCTTCCAGTATTCATTTAATTGATTTTAGAAACCATTTACTATGCCCAGCATCCTACCGCAAGAATTTCCACAGCTGAGCTATGCAAGGTGTAAAAAGTGTCACCTTACCTTGTATAGTGTCTGTCCTTTGACAAACGTTAAGTCGTTAGCTGTAAGTAGCTAATGCTTTTCCCAAAGACTGAGCAGCGGATCCTAAGGGGCTGTGTCTACCTCTGGGAGCTAGAACTGTTCTCCTGGTCATGCAACTAAGCAGACATCCGCTTTTATTCATGCAGTAATGAACAGGAGAGTGTGGGTGCTCCCTGGTGTTGCAATGGCCACTGTGATGTCCTTGAAGATCACAGATTCCCAACAAATGACCTCTAGCATAGTACTGCTATCAGGGCCTAACAACTGTGCTTCCATTCGTTTTTGTGGAGACTTGGATTTGAAAACACCACCTGTAAAATTCTCCATTCAACTACACATATTACAGAACATACAAAGAATAAGGACATCAATCTGTACTCACAAATTTGTGTTTATGCTTTTCCATCTCTGGTAAGCAAAGGTTCACTTTAAAGGAACAAAAAAAAAAAGAAACATGGAGAGGTTTGGAAGGCAAGCAATGAATCCTGGATGCGAGGGAGCCCAGCACGCAGCGTTAGAGTGCTAGATTCGGGGAAACCAGCTTGCATTGCTCAAGCATATGCTGCTGTAACAACGGCTACAGTACAGAGAGCTCTGCTCGGAGGCACTTTGGAGTGGCAACCTATAGGGCTGCCATCTGTCCCGTTTCAGGCAAGGAAAGCTTCTCTCTTCACAGGAATGGAAGCTGCAAACTGATTGCAATCATGTGGGGCTGGGGTTTCCTTGCTGGTTTATGTTTTTAATAATGAGTGGTTAGATAACCCACTGTTTTGGATCAAATTATAAATGTTCACAGTTTGACTACAGCGTTCACATTCCAGCGATCAGCGTCGTGCAGGTACCCAAGTCCTGTTAAAACAGTTATGATCTATGTGGCATTATGAGAAAATCCTACATTGGCAATGTGCCCTGGCTTCTTTTGGATCAGTCCTTTTAAAACAATTTAAGAAAAACTAATTTCTTCTGGGATAGTAAATGGCAGAGAAATGTACTAGGTGACCTCTTGAGGTCCATCTCTCCTGTTCTGCAATACAATAGCTAGAGTTCAGGCTCAGGGCTCCTTCAGCTTTTCCCAGAAAATCTTCCTGAGGCTCTGAATAAAAAATGATAGTGAATCAGAAAAGAAAAAATAATGCTCAGAATATAGCTGATATGTCTTGTATTTCTGTAGCAGTACCCAGGTCACTGCTTAGGATGAACCTTTGCATGTTTTTCCTGCCTCCTTTGCAGGAACCTTGGTGTGTTCGGCAATCATCAGTAACATCCCAGCACCCTTGTGGTTATAAAGCCAGGATGCTGGTATCACAAAGTACAGAAGAACCAGAGGAAGATTAAATACTGCAGCTTCAATTTACTCCCAAAGTAACAAGAATACACTTAAAATAAGATTCATTTTCAAAGTTGTGATAATATTGCTTTAACTGCAAACAATGTCTCCCTAACCAGGTCATCTGAGTGTACAGAAACATGCCCTCTTCCTTATGGGATGCAAGCAAATGGGTGAAATTAAGGCGCAAAGATAATAGCACACATCAGGGAAAGAGAACTAAGCTTTTGCTTCAAAAACATTCTTCACAGAAGGGTCTAGTGGGATTTGAAGTTTTCTTCTGAAAGTAGGTAGAAGTTAGAGCTTTCATTTGAGTTTCACTTTATGTTTCGTGTTCATTTCAACCCACAGCTCAAAGTGAAACTCCAGGATTTGGGGAAATGAGCAAAAACCTGAAGATGTGCATTAAGGTGTCACGTGCAGAAATATTCCAGTTGGGGCCTTAAGGCACCATCCCTTTTAAAACTACTATGGGGTTTCAGTAGTTGACCTGCAAAGACTTCTTTGAAAATCCAGCCTTAAACATCCTGTCCAGTACTGCCTAGTTGTGAGGGTGCAGGACTGTCTCCTTCCTTTTCCACTGCAGATGTGTCTTACGCACACTGAAGTTGGAGAAGAAAATGCAATAAATGCAAAATACCTGTCATCTCCTCAAAAAATTGTTTTCCAGTAGCAATTCAAATGATATACAGACATGAAGACTTGATTTTTTTTTTGGTGTATCATGATATTGGTTACACTAGAAGTGTATTTGAGTGTGGTATCCAGCCACGGGGTAAAAATCATCACATTGAATATGGATGTGGAGATAAAGAGAAGGGAGACCAAAGTCTGGGGGGGAGTATCACAGTTCAGCAGCAAGCAAAGAAAAATACAAAAAGATTTGGACCATAATGTTTTATGTGTGTTCTGTTAAAGAACATAATGGCCTTGTTCCAAAAGCAAAAAGCTCCTTTTCCAGCTGAGGAGCCTGAGCAACCACCTCCAGGAGCCACCTGGGGTTGAGGAACAGCAGGGTGGGTTATTGCTGAGGACAGAGTGCCTTAGAGGCTCTTGGATGCTGGTCCTCTTCCCATGTACTGATCTTTTCAAGGCAGCAGACTTTTGCCTGGATAAACAGGAATTTCTTAGTCTTAGGCAAACTCTTATTTTTTTAAACGTGTGGGTGTGTGAGAGGTCTTTGGCCTTTAGCACACTGAAGTTCAAGTAGAGAAGTGTTATTTCTTACAGCATAAAATTTCATGAGCTCTTATTGTCTCCTCAGTGGGAGGCTGATAGGACTTTATACATCAAAAAGAGGAAAGGCTATTCCTTCTTAGGATGGCAGTCAGATGATAATTTCCAATTTAAAATTTTAAAAGAAATGTCTGTAAAGAAATGTTCCTAAACACACATATATTTTATTTCCAACTATTTAGAAGGTGGTGAGAGCTGGGATAATTTTTATTTATGTTTCCTCCCATCAACTGAATTCAGAAATTGTTGGGATTTTATATACAGGCTTGTTTTCAATTTATAAGGCCGAATGGAGTTAATGGCTACAGTTCCAACCAAGCTTCTTCAGGAAGAGTTGCTGAGCTCCAAGAGGGAGTTGGTCAAAAAAAAAGGTGCTAAAATAATACAGGAAGCAGAAGACCCCGATCATGTTGTGCTGTTCTTTATGAGATCTGTTTTGTCCCATGTCTGAATACAAACAATCTACCCTGCAAAAACAACTGCTTCCAGCAGAGCAGTACCAGTCTACCTTTGCCCTTCTTCTTCCACTGGTACTAAAGATTCCTAGACCTGTGTTTTCCTTGTCTTCCCCATCTCGTTTTCTTTTTTTTTTTTAAAAAAAGCCCTCCTACAGTATTAGAAGCTCTTTGCAGTTTACTGGTTCCATCAGTCCTTCTAGTTTTTAGGTTTTTTTCCTTTTCTTTTGTTCTTCTGTTCAGATGGATAAAGTAGTCCCAAGTCAGCAGAGGTTCTGAAAAGCAGATTGGCACACCAAGGATGGCCCCGGGCTGCGTCGTTCCCACTGATGACCCCCCTCATCAGTTATCATGTTGGAAACTTCCTCAGAATTATTCAGTGAATAAATATGAAATTACTCCTGCTAATCTGAATCTAGTGCTGTAAAAGGCAGATGGAGACGAAAGAGGGGGTTCAACACTGCCAGACAGAAATAGAAAATCAAGTGTCCCCTTCTTTTATTTAAAGTCACTAGACAAGACAGAAAGTCCATTACAGCCTCTTCCAGAAGCCTTGGTGTCTTTGGTGGAGCACAGTCCTTTTCACCTGTGAGAGCAGCACCGCTCAGTTTATAAACCTAAAACCTCTTGTTTGTGCAGTCACTTCATCACTGTAAAACTGCACATTACTGTTGTCACATGGCTATACTAAAAGGAATATTTAAAAGGAAACAGAGCTTAAGGGTAAGCTAGAGTTTGGTGATCTGCCAAGCTGAAAATAGCATTTAACAGGCTTTTAATCTATTTCATAGGTTATTGTCCCCATGAGTGCTGTTATAGTCTACAGATAAGAAAAATGAGAACAAAGGGTTATTTTCACTTACAATTGAGCAGCTGCTGGTATTATTACTGTGTCATTGGTAATCAAACAGAGGTACACTAATAATTGTATCCTTTAAAATGCAGTGTGCAGTAAATATTTGTTGATTTAAAAATAAGCAGGCTGTAGAAATTAGACAGCTCTTTCTGTCAAAGTTAGCAGCTTAAATGCTCACAGAGCCAAGCACCACTGAGAGAGAAATGTCTGGCATTTGTGGAAGATTTTGTTGATCTCTACAAGATTGCTCAGGTCTGTTTGCACCAGGGACAAAAATAGATGTTTGAACTGAAAAAATGCAATTAAGATCAAAATTAAACACATGTTTTGGCTTTTGAATCCTAATTTGTAGATAGTATGTAATATACTGGTTTATGCCTTAGATATAGGAAATTACCAAAATAACCCTCTACTTACATCCATTTGACTCACACTAATTACCAGAATACACAAGGCATGAGAAGAAAAACTTTTTGCCTTTTTGCTCATCAACTCTGCTCAGGATGGAGAGCGAGACTTTCCTCACATCACCAGAGGACAAGCAGATGGCCCAACGGGATGGTTTTCTCCATGTTCAGCAGCACAGGGGAGCTGCTGGAGACTTCGTTTTGCCTTGTAAGGAAGGGCAGGAGAAAGGAAAAGAGAATTTCTGGATTCTGGCAAGTTCCTTTGCTTGCAGTTGTTCCTCTCCCGTGGAAAAAGTGATAGACTGTAGGCTGGGATGGCAAAATGTCTTGTCCTCCTCAATGTCTGACAGTTGTCATCTTTGGACTTGCTCACGCTGCTTTTGAGTGTCACACCCTGGGGAACCCGAAACAAGACTGGAGCACTCCATGTTTATGGTGCGAACTTACAGGGTTGGAGAGGCCTTAGCAGAGAGAAGTGATGCTGAGGAGATGGGATGTGTTGTTACCTTTGTTGCACAGCAGGACACAAAGTGCGTGAGCGCATTTAGCTTAATACTAGATGCCTACAGTGCAGACTTCCCCACTGGAGATGTCTAGAGTCAATGGGGAGAATCTGGAATTTCTAGCACCTGTGTTGGCTCTTCCTCATGCAGAAGAGGATGCAGAGAAGGGTCTCGGGGAAGACAGATGAGTCATGTTATACCTGTACCCTGTTTCTGTCCAGTAACTGTAAAGGAAACACAAAGTAACTAGCTCAGATGAGTTAATTCATTCTGGAAGTGCCAAAATTATTTAGGAGACTTTCTATCATTTTCGTAAATGACTTATGCACATATAAGCCTATATGTTAAGAGCAGTCAGTAGGATTTGGGTTTTGAAAATGGCATTTCAGCTTTGAAAGCGTTGTACACTTATGAAAATGTTACCTAAGGTGACTTGCCCGGGTCACATGGAAAAACAGGTATAGATCTGAGCCACAGCACACTGCTTTAACAGCCAGCCTGGCTTTGCTTTTTAAGGGATGCCAACTGCCCAAACGCTGTAATAACAGAAAGACCGGGTATCTTGATTTGATGAGGTTCCTTTTAAACCCTGAAATATTTTGGGGTCTTTGAAATTTTCTGTGATAGAAGTAATAATAATAAGAGTAACGGCAATAGTAATAGTAATACAGCAGAAGGCTCCAGACAGTGTTCCCACTGTGCTCCAAGCTGCATGCAACAGCTATGGCAACTTTCAGTAGCCAGGGATTCTCCCCTTAACCACCCTTTGGTTTTGTAAGTGGGGAAGGTTCAGACAGTAATAAACTGCATCTGAGCTACACATCTGCTTTTTCAAGTAGTGTTTGGTGCAGGGGCAACACTGACAGATTTCATTACAGCCGCCTTTGCAGGCGTTGATGTATTAACACTGTCATCTCGCATGCAGTTTGGATGAGAGAGCCCCTGAACGAAGCTGAGAGCTTCTGATACCGATGTGGCAAATGACTCGGCGCAGATCATTGTACGCATTGGCCTGTTATCTCCTCGACGACGTGTGAGGCTGAGAGCGAGCTGTCTCTTTGGTTCATTATTTATTTTTCCTTAGCTCGGGGTTCTGCCAGCCAGGCAGCCTGGAACGGAGCCCGAGAAGCCGTTCTGGGTACCGCACGGCGCGCGGAGGAGGCGGTGCGAGATCGTGGCACTCACAGCGTCTCCGCTCACGCTGGAGCTCTGACCCCGTGCCTCTGCGGGGGCAGGAGGGCAGGGATGTCTTGCTGGGAAGCGTGGATGTCTTGCTGTCTTTTTTCTGCTGAGGCTTTTACTGGGGCTGTTAGCAGGCTTTGAACAGTGCGATGCTTCGGGGGGAAGGTCTGCTGTCATCAGCCTGCGCGTCTGTTGCATCTTGCATCTGAGCAAGTTTAAGCTCTTTGGCAAGCATTAGGCCTTTCCCTGCTCCTCTCAGATAAGCAAAATCAGCTCTGTTTTGTAGGTCGGGAAACTGTAACAGCAGGATGAGGTCATTTTCCTCAGGTCGTATTTGAAGAGCGGTAGCAGAACTGGGAAGAAAAAGAGGAATTGTCCCACCTGCTGCAGTGTCTTGTCCACCCCAGGGATGAACTCCATCAGGCTGGAGACTTGGGGTGAGCAGGTGAATATTTATTTACAGAAAAGTGCAATGATAAGGACTATGAACACGGGACATCAGACGCGTTTCCTGCAAATCGCCCGGCCAGCGGCCAGCGCCCTGAGCGGCGCCTGCGGCGCACGGTGCGGCGTGTTGGGGGCCACCTATGGGCTGTGCCACCGGTGCCACCGGTGCCCGGCGTGTTCCCATGGGGTCTGGAGCGGCGCTCGGCTGGAGGGGCAGCTCAGGCTCCCGGGCTGCCGCGCTCCCCGGAAGCACATTGGCCTCCTCGGTGCCGCCGGCCCCTTGGCTCGTGTGAACAGACAGCGCAGTCTCATTTCAGTGGAAATAGGCCGGGTGAGTCTAGCCAAGAGTTTGGTTTGTATCTCTCACAATAGGCTTTAGCTTTAAAAAGCCAGGGTTTTTCTGCTTGTCAAAAAAAGCAGACAAAAGCTCTGTCTCTGACAAGAGCTCTCTGTAAGCTCCAGCAGCTATTTCATTTCATCTTTGCCCATGAAGAAAGCTGTATTGTAGAGCAGGGTGGGGATAACTCATGTCAAAAGCTTTTTAAAAGTTACTTTGAAAGCATATTTCTTCCTCAAAATTTAAGTGGCTTATCCAGCTTGTGGCAACTGAAATCGGCTTTCCTTATCTCAGTGCATGGTGTCCCTCAGCCAGTCACCAAAAACTGTTCATCTGAGGCAGCAGTTTTGGGGACATCGGAAGAGCCAGCCTGGAGCCAATACCACTGCGAATGTGTGCGTTGTGACATGTCACAGCCCCGTGGAGGGAGTAGGGGTGCCGGCACTCCATGCCTTCTCCTGTTGTGCCTGGAGATCCAATGCGAGCCTGGATCCACAGCAGGAGGTGAAGCTGGTGGCCCTATCTCAGCCCCTGTGCGACCACAGCACAAAGCTGCCAGGTGGCTTAGCAGTTTGATTTTGGGTGGAAGAAGTACTGAAAGCCCACATCTGGCATCATAAGGATGGTGAAAGCTGAAAGCTGAGAATTTGTAGCAAAAGAGCCTGGAGATACTTGTATACATCCCACTAGTATCCTGCATGGCTGTAGCTCCTGTTACACACTCTATTGTGGGTAGGGCTAATTTGCTTCCCAAGTGCTGCCTACAGTCCCCTCCTTGCCCAGCCAAACCTGCCCAGGTGCCATTGCGTGCTGGGTATGGGGTTATTGATGAAAGCTGAGCAAGACACCACATGTGGCAAGTTAATTAGAGGGATGCCAGAACAGTGAATATCCATGAGCATGGTAAAATATGGATGAATAGAGCCCAGGGGTGTATATTCTCAAATTCGACGTGCAACTTTCATTGGAAGTGGAGGAGAAGCTGAGTAACTGAGCTCTGCACGTCAGGTTGAAATCTCTTTCTGTACACATTATGGCTGATTGTTTGCTGGAAACACCTCATAACTCATTTGATAATAGCAGCGAATAATCATTGTTTGTGTAGATGAGATGGGGAAATGTACATTTAACACTCTTCCACAACTCCCCTAATGCTGTTAGGGCATTTGTCTATTTTTACACCAATTCAAAAATGCAGTCCCTGAAGGTCACTCTTTAGGAAAGGCCTTAATTAAGATTTCTGCCTGCAGCAAATCGTATGAAGTATAATACATCACGCTGTAGCAACCCAGATACAGATCATTGGCTACCTTGATCCAGTCATGTGGTATGAGCAAATATTACCATTTTCTTATCATCAAGGATCATTTTACAATGTGAATTAAAAAAATAGCAGCATCCAGGTTTTCTTAACATTTCCATGAAAAGATAGAAAAATTTCTGCCATTCAGGCTAAGTACAGCATTCACTTAGGGAGTGAAGGTCAAATGGAGACATATACTTTACTGACAGAAAAATGCAAATCTTCTTTGCGTCATAAATATTAAAAACAATACTGTTTAAAAGGTCTAATTTATTTTTATTGAATTAATTTCCTTCCATCTGTTTTTCTGCTCTTTCCCTCTGGAGCTCCAAGGGCTATTCTTCCCAAACCAAGGACAAACCCTCTCTGCCTGCCAAGCCTGAAGGTTCAGTTTGGACACATTTCCAAATCAGAACTTTCAAGCCCTTTTTTTGAAGCACCCAAAGCTCTAACTATGGTCAAAGGCAAAAGCACCTATGCACTACTGCATTGCTGTGTCCATCTTTTTAACCTCTTCCACTCTTACTTCCAAACCTTCCCCTGCAGAACTTTATGGGAGAATGCACCTTTATATGTGCATTCATGAGGTTGCACATACATGCAAAATCCACTCCTTCAGAGACAGTTGCAAGATCGATGCCATAATAGCCACCCTTTTCAAGTTTTCTGATGTCCATTTTTATTCAGCAGCAAATCTTCCATTTTTTGCTTGGGATATAACTGTCTGTCAGATATACTTATGAATACTCGTTAGTTGGAAACACAAAAGCACCCACGTGTTGCTGGTGGTGGTGCCTGTGAAACCACAATCCTATTGCAAAGAGTGGGGAAGACAGAGGTACTTATTAGTAGAATGTGTGAGTGGTTTAATTAAACATGAAGGAAACGCAGGCGTTGCTCTGAAGTGTCAAAGGCTGACTTACCAGGGATGCAAGAATCAGGGGCAGGGGACTAGAAGAACTCGCACAACTACTGGTCCTCTTTCCGCCACACAAGGTAGAGCCAAACCAAGCCCCTGTGGCAGGTTGATGGTGGAGTTTGTTTTCAGCTGCAGTTAGCTGTTGGCAGGACAGGAGGGTCTCAGCCTCCCCGCTTTGCAACCAGGCAGCATTCCGGGGAATCGAAGCCTTCGGTAGCTGTGATCTGTTCCCTTCCACTCTCTCATGTTCTCAGCGCTGCTGATGTCCAGCTCAGTCCCAAAGCAGAAATAACTAAGAACTAAAGAAAAAAGCTTTTCTTGCAGATTTTTCTTTCTAGCCAATTTCCCTGAAGAGTCTTTTCTTTGAAATCTTCCCACTGAGTAGTCCCATGTTACAATTTTGCCCAAAGATTAGTCTTTCGCACCTCTTTCCTCTCCTGTGTGGCTGCAATGGTTTTTGCTCTCCGTTTCCACTATCACAGGTGCAATTACAGGGACTTGGCTCCTGAAAGAAGATTTGTGGGGCGCTTCCTCAGAATATCTCTAGAAAATACATGGCAGATGTCCATGTATTTTCCATTTTTATATCCATGCTACAGGGATATGCAGCAGTCTCTCACAGCTCCCACCTTGCCCTAGGAGGGAAATCCCTGCTAGATTTGGCCTGGTATAAACCAGTAACACAATGTTCTGGAAGGTCAACACAATTTGTTATGAGTTAACCAGCAGGTCTTCTAAAACATCTAATATTGTTGAAATACCTGGGACAGGCACAGAGGAATGTGCATTCATACAGAATGACATCTGCATGGGGCTGTATCCTAAGCCCAAGCTCTGTGCCTTCTCTGAGTCGCAGAGGGATTACTACTTGCTCTGCATAATATGACCACTTGAAAGGAAAGGAGAAAGGAAATGAAAGGGAAAAGGAAAAAAGGAAAATGAAAAAGGGAAAAAATCTGCTTAGTCTTTAAAACTAGAACTTACTCTAAGGTAGTTTTCCTTTTTTATTTATTTTGGAGGAAAGCATTTCTCATTGCAGCTGACAAGACAGTGAAGAACAAGTTAGTGTTTTAGCCTTGTGGGTCATAAGAGGCCAGTAATCAACCGCCCCTGGAGTCCCGGTGGCATTTAATATTGCACCTTTATAAGGCATGGCAGCATGGCCTTGAAAATGTGAGGGTGAATAACAGCAATGGATATTTAAAGATGCCCGTCTTTAAACACAGAACAGACAGTATTCTTCCTTTCCTGATATGCAAAATGCTCTTGTGATACAAAGAAGTTAGAAGCAGATGACAGTAGCATTTCAGAGCGATCAGGAGCGCAGCAGCCTAACTACCTTCTTGCCTTTCATTATTTAACTTCACTGTCATGTTCAGGGAGGGGCTTTTAGTAAATTATGTGCTGCAAGAAAGATGGGTGACAGATAGGTGGATAGATAAATAGATAAGAAAGTCTTCACATGAGCAAGAGGCAGTTTACCTATGACTTTCTTGCGTGTCACTTTTCAAACAGATTTTCAAGGATTTTTTCTCCCCTTTGCAGCTGAATGAGAGAAATATAGCCTGCACATGAGAGATAATATTGTCCTGGGAAATATCCAGTGGATTAATGTATTTCTACTGAAGCTAGCAGGAAATTGTGTTTCAGTTTGTGCTTATGGGCTTATTGTGAATACGTCACACTGAGAACAATTTGTTAAACAAGAAACATAGGGTGTTAAAAAAATCAAAAGGGAAAATAAACCAGGAATGTCAGGTTCTATAATAGGCTTGATGCGTATCTGTATTGCCAATAACCCCGATGCCAACGACTGACTCCCTTCATTCTTGTTTTGTAATGAAACAAAGACGACTCTGGGTTTGCCGGTTATTTATGGTCCATCTCTAAACTGTACTCTAGCAAACAGCCTTTTGATGACATCATTATAGATAATTAGTTCCATACCTTAATTAAGTAACAAAGCTTTATCTGTAATGCAGTTACTCTTGAGCTAGATTTACCTTTGGGATGGGAAAAATCTGAGCATGAACAGGAGCCATGAGAGCCAGGTCTGAGTCAGGGACATGAGGGCACAGTGGATGGATGGCCCTAGTGAGTCAGACCCCATGGAGACGGGATCAATAAGAAGTTGAAGTAAATGATGTACCCAGGGTCAGTCACTTAAATGTGGCCAGGATTTGATGGAAAATGGCTCCCTTTTTTGTTTGTTTTTGGTGAAGCTACAACAGTGTTCATTCCCTACTTCTAGAACATACTATTGATGGGACCCCAGACATAGTCACTGTTGCAGCTGGGTGAGATGTTTCCACAACCACCCCGTTTCATGTATTCTCTGTGCATGAGCCTTCGAAGGATTTTTTTCACTTATTCAACGGAAAATGGGCTTTGCAGCGTGTGATTAAAGCCCCTCCTATTTATAAAAACAGACCTTGCCCTCTGGTGTAAATTTTATTTTTATTATATTTATTTTTATTCTGGAGTACTTTATATATATAAAAAATATATGTATAAATATAATATGAAGCCAGGGTAACCCAAAGTGACTAAGGATGTTGGGCACCTACATTTTTTCCTGCCTAGCAGGAGCTATGTCTAAGAGACTTGACTTACAGAGGGCAGAGGGTCTGGTCGTCCTGTTCTTCCGTTGAAAGTTTAATATTTTGCTTCAAACCACTGACAGCACATCTGCATTGGCACTTTGAGCTCTCAGAGTGTTCATGCTGGGGTGTGTGTCTGTGTTGGGTACCAGTTCCTCTCTGTAAGTGACACACTTAAGTGAGAGTTTTTCCTGCTACTGACGTGTCTGATCCTGTTTCCATGGAAACCAAGGTCAGATAACAGAAGAAAAGGTTAGGGGATATTTTTTGTTAATTATTTTGAAATCCTCACCTTATTTTCCTCTTTCTGGTGTCCATCTTCATAGAAGAGAAAGTAAATATGTTCTATTTCTATGTATTACTTACGTAGCACCCTGCATACATATAAGTGTATAATGAGAGATCTCTCCAAAGGTTACATTGCATTTAACAGAGAGAACCTTAACACGACTTCAGATGTGTTTTCTTGTTTACATATCTATCTTTCGTAAGAAACATGATACAATGCAACATGAGCAACACCAACCACCCCAAGTTATTCTAGTGCTTCAGTAGTTCTGATTGCTCAGCAGTTGAGACAAATTACTTTGACATTGGAAGTAAATGAATGACTCCAGACCAGGATTGTTGTACCATGTAGGGCAGCTATAAGGACCGCTTCCCAGTTGTATCATCAGTCAGGTTCAATCTCTGGTTCTTCTTTACTTCCATGGGAAAATGGCATATTTCTAAGGGGCCTGAGAAAAACGATTCTACCTGCTACTCAGCAACTTGAGGATATGGTACTGAGGGAGTGGCCCGTGTCACCATTGGAAAACAGACTGGAAAACATGTCACTGCAAGAAACAGATTACTAGAGCTGATAGTGTTTGGTAGCGTATGTGCTTGTGATGGGCTCTGTCTCAGCTAACGTTAGGCTTGGGGCCTGAAGAACTTCCTTCTGCAGTAAAATGATACGGGAGACAGCACTTCCAGAAGGAGTGTGCTCTGTCCTGAGCCAGACGTATTCAAGGCAATTAGCTTCAACATTGACCTCTCAGGTGGGTAAGGCCAGATAAAATAGGAGGGTAGGATTTCAGAAATAGGCACTGAACAGTACATAAAAGAAATGGATAGAGATGGCACATACATTGGAAAATCCTCCTTTCAAATACCTCTAAATTGGAACCAATTTTAAATACCAGAGCTCGCCTTCATAAATGTAATGTCTTACATTTGCTGCATCTCATATTTACCTTTCTCATATCCTTTTACGGCAAAAAGAAAGTATTTTTCTAGATCTGTCCATACAGAAGTTTTCCCTTTCTTGAATAACTGATTTGGGGGGGGGGGGGGGGGGGGGGAAGCGGAACAAAAAAGGAAAGATGAGTCTTTCTCTCTGTTTTCATGCTAGCTGGCTGGAATTTTTATACCTTGGGTTTTTATTCTATCCTAAAACTCATATTGCTGTCTAGGGCACACTCTACACTGCAATCACTGTATAAAAAAGCAATTAAATATCTCCCGGGTGTCAAAAAGTAACCTGGCTGTCAGCACTGAAAGTGCTGACAATCCCACGTCAGTCAGTAGTATCAGAGATCTGACCAAATGAGCAAGGTAAGAGAAATGAATGTAAGGGGTTGTCACTAAACCCATGTAGGTCCCTTAAGTTTGCAACCAGCCAAGAGAATGGGCTTTTGGGTTGCAAGTTTTGAGAGGGAGGATAGTGATTGCGGCTGTTCTCATGTGCAAAGAAAGAGGAGAGACAAGTAGTCATGGGCCCATCTTTTCTGCCAGGTAAATGGTTCACCTCCGCAGGGCTGAATGCATGAGCACGCAGGAGGCTTCTCCTACGCCTCAGTCCTTTACAGGTCCAAAAATAAATGTAGACAGGCACAGAAAACAGGTATCGTTCAGAGTCTGTAAGTGTGTGTTAGCTGGCTGCAGACAAGGATACACCATCCTCGGCATTTCTGGGTAAGCGTGATGGACTGCCCGGATGCATCGTTCGTCTGCCCCAGAGACCCTTCTCTTTCAGCTTTCTCCATGAAAATGCTCAGTTGAGTCAATTTTTGATACAAGAAACTAGTTAAGGTGAGTGTCGTCAGATCACTGAGCTGGAACAGCACAGAAAACCCTCTTGCCTTCTGAATGAGCTTTAGGCTCCGCCGGAGCCAGAGCAAGGGAGCGGTGCAGAGAGCTTTTGATGAAAACTGTGTCACTTGAATTCTTAGCTAGTGTATTCATTAATTGGGTATGCAAGGTAGGATTTTCCAGACACTAAATCAACTTCATAACAGATTATTCATGAATAATTTCAACCTTTTTTTCCATTCTTAATAATTATTTGTACAACAATATGATATCAAAAGCCCTAATAAATGTAAAGCTTCATTTTTCTGGACACTCTAGAAACAACATAATAAGGGACAACCTGATAAGTCTTATTAGTGAGCTGAAGGAATTGATCAACATTACCTGGAAAGAGTCTCTTACTGTAAAAGGACTTAACTGTAGAAAAATGTTCCTCATGTTTCCTACAGAACTGTCTGAGAATGCAAGAGTCTTGGCCCTATATCCAGAGGAATCTCAGCCCTCTTCAAACTGCCCAGAAATATCAAAAAGTGGGGCAGGGACAGGATGACACAACACTACAGTGAGGGAGAAAGGCAGCTTTTAGTAAATCTGGAGACATGGGATCCCTCAGCAGTCAGGCATGGGATCAAGCCTCAGTACAAACCACGAAGGTCAGGCTGCAACGTAAGGGAGATCTGTTGTAAGAGGGACATTGCTGTAACTAGTGATATCTCACTTTTCTTTTCTTCTATAGGAATTTTTTCTCTCTTTGGCCATAAACTCTGCACTGGACCCAGGAAAATTCCTGATGGAAAGTTTAGTGCTGTCTAAACTCCTATATCTCCACAGAAGGCTTTGGTTTTTATCCAGGTGATTGTTTTATCCAAGTGATGCTTTCTTACAGCCAAACTTTTAAAAAATAATGTACATGGCTTTCTCTAGAACTGACCGCATAACAAAGGTCATTTGTGACACTTATTTCAGCTAGTGATAGGGAAGACTGGCGATCTGTGTAGCTCACAGGTGATCAGATCAGAAAAAGCAAGAAACCCGTATCTGGGACTCACTATTAGATGACTACTGTAAAACTGTAACCAAATTACTATAATTGAAGCAGAGAGTTTAAACAGCAATTTTCAATGAGGTGACTGGACTCATGGACTGGTATGAAGTGCTTTGACTTGGCGGACTGATCTTTGAACCCAAACCTACTGTCTTAACCTTATTACACATCACGGTGGTTTGTTTTTTGTTTTTTGGAGCTTTTTTTAATGTACTTATCTTATTCTGATGTTCCTTGTACTTTCTTACAGAGGAAGGACCAAAACTAATCCTTTCTAATCCTGATAAATTTCACAGGATCTTTTCTTTCATTTAAAAATGCTATAATACTGTAAGCTTTAAAAATAATTTGCATTTTTCAGCCATTTCAGTGAGCCTATGTTTCAAAAAAAAAAAAAAAGGAAAAGGATTGTTTCTGACAACCGTACCATCCTAACATATCAAAAACATATTGCCTGAGAAGTGATGATTATAAATAGCTGGCATTGTAGCACAATGCATTAGTGTGCTAGTCTTTGATTCCTCTATAATTATAGAATGAAAGCTTCAATCCCTGCATTGGGTGAGCACTTAAAATTACAGCTGAGGTAGTAAATTACTGGTCCTCAATGTCCTAGTCAGACAGATTGCTTTCAGTTCATAAAGAGAAATTCAGTGTTGTGTCAGAGGCAGATTCCCCAGTGAGCTTATTGTCTTCTATTTAAAACTAGTAGGTGAACCTAAGGAAATACTAGAATATTTTACAATATACTGACATAAGCAGCAATTCTTATTTTCAAAAACAAGCAGCACCAGCGTTGCCTCAAAATGTTCACATTGTTCATATTGATTTTCGTTTTACACATCCCCAGGAACAAAACATACCAGCTAATAGATTGTGTTTATTAGTTTCACTGGATGCTGTATCAGTAATGGGTTTAACTCTTGCATGAGGGTAACTTTTTGAAGCTCTTGATGGACATTTGATTCAAAGTGTCATTCTGTCAGTAGAAATCCTAATAAACACAAAAAAACCCAGGAAACGCAACAGTAAATTCTCGTCCTAACAGGTTTAGTCGTCTGACAAATTATTATCTTCTAAGGATTGTTTCTGAAATCTAAAAAATAAGTATCAGTCCTAGATGTTAATTTCATCGTTTTAAAGCTCTGTAAAATACTCTGACTGAAATCCTTTTGCGGTAGTCTAGGGCAAAGTCTGACAATAACATAACTACAGATTGAGAAAAGTCATATATGCACTGTGTCCACTTAAGCAAGATAGATTCATCCCTTGAGCCAAAAGTGCATTCTCTTAAATCCATATTTAGGTGTGTAAGTAGCTACCTAATCCAAAAGGGAGTAAATTCCATGGGCAAATTCCCATTGAGCGTCCTTGCTCATGGTGTGAAACGGTCCTGATTTTCACATCAGCACAAGTTGGAGATCAGCAACACTTCAAAAGCCAGAGAGTGTGGGTAATTCAAGCCTGACTTCCATTGTCAAGGTTGGATGCGCTGGCTGTAGCTCCTGGAGAGGCGATCGCTGCGTTGCCAGCACAAGCTTGGGCTCCTCCACCTCGAGGGCATGTAGACTTGAAATGATCATGGAAGGCAAACGTGCTCTGGATGTATTTGCTGAAAAAAAGTATTTCCACCTTGTTCTAATCATGATTCAGTCTCAGCAGAAAGGTCAACAATTAACTGGGCAATGAGATGAAATTACTTTCAGAAACAACTAAGTTGGTGATGAAATATATTTGTGTAGTGCTATGAGGAAACATAAAATTTCTTAAGGGAACATGAAAAGGGACACAGGAAAACCTCAGTTCCAGGGAAGCTTGCCTATGAAAGATAGTTGTTGTTTGGGAATTTTTGGAAAATATACCAGTATTTAAGTAGTCAGACCTCTACCTCATGAAAAAAATCTATCAGGTCAGGTTAAATGAAAGCTCAACTAAGGACACATACTATTCAGAATGTCTGGTATTTATTCACTGTCCTGTGTAATATGAAGTTTATGTGCATGAACTACTAGTTACTGTCCCAGATCAGTTAATATCTTGAATCTTTCACCAGGATTATTAAAAAAATAATACATGACTCTGAGGATAATGCAGAACATAATCTTGAAAGATGGAAAACTCAGTTCTGAAACGGAATAGATCTTAGATACAATATTAAATTCACAGGATGATGTTTTTTAATAGGAATGAGAAGAAGACTTATTTGAACAGGAAAATTGGAAGATCAAGATGGTCAATCTGTCATGAGATCATTTCACCCACGAAGAAGCTAGGCATTAGTTCAGATCCTGTGAAGAATAACTTTGTAATGCATGGTGTACACTCTTCACTCCACAGCTGAGACCAGATATGCAGCTATGTCAAAAACATCCACGTAAATATACACAGAAATTTGCCTCTTTAGTCTTCAGGTTCAGATGCTTGTGGACAAATGCCACACCAAGAGAGATGGTAATCGGCATATGTATGACCAAGGTGCGTGTTTGCACACAGTTACAGTGGTGAAAACAGGGCTTGGTGTGTTATTTTTTTGTGGTTTAACAGAGAATGTTGCACATTTTGCAAGAAGCACAGTATCAATACTCACCGAAGGATTAATTCAACTCATTTTGCTCTTCGTTCTCTTTATTCAAGCATTGGCTGTAGTATGTAGAAATGAAAAAATATTGCTCATCCGGTTGACCTTCTTTCACATGAAAGGTTTTTTGCTAGTTATCTGGTAAAGTTAAAGGATCAGAGTGTTATTCAGGATGAAGGCTACTACTTACAGCTTGAAACACCTCTTTGTAACTCTAAAAAGTTAAATGGGAAAAAAACCCAAAAGACCCTAATCCTTTTAAAATACATACTCATTGTTTTTCAATATATTAAAATAGGCTTGGGAGCTTATCTCTTTCGCTGTTAGATCGACCCTTTTTTGCAGTGTTCTCCTTACCTCATTGTTTTCTTAATCTGGACTTCTTGGAAGCCTACAGTAATAGCAACAGAGAGAAAGCTGCTGCCTAATATAGCAAAACTGCACTGGCAGTAGAAAATATTGCTTCTTTTCTCTAGATCAGGATCTATGTAAAAGTGCTAAAGGAAGACACAGGAAACCTATAGTGATTCCGTAACATTCTGAAACCACAAACAGATATTTGATTAAATTGCAGGCAGTTGGGATTTTTTTACAAAGAGGTTTTCAAGTCAGAGAAAAATTCTTACTGCTCATGTAAATGGACTAATTATGCTTCTGAGGTCAGTGTTTTTGAGTTTGCTTTGGATTTGTAAGCAAGAGCTTGCTGCAGAAAGGAAGGGAAGCAGGCAAGTGTTTTATTTTGTTATTATTACAGGCAGAAAAATCCACTTTATTGCAGCATGTTTTATGAAGTAGGTGAGAGAGATGAAAATGATGACATCTGCCAATGAGATTAATGACTTTTGATGCATTGAAAAGACCTACTTTTGATCGGAAAGAGCAAAATTAATAATTACATATGGCTAAGCTTGAATTTCTATTTACAACACATTCCCCAGATTAATAAAATCTTAGCACAGAATAATTTAGGTTGGGAAGGACTTCTGGAGGTCATCTTGTGCAACCTCCTGGTCAAAGCTGGATCATATTGCTCAGAGCCTTGTCCTATCAAGTTTTGAAAATCTCCAACGACGGTATTTCCACAGCCTCTCTGGGCTACCTGATCCAGATCTTTCCACCCTAGTTGTGTTTTCTTTTCGTCTTCATATTCAGTCAGAATTTCCCCTGCTGCAATTGGCAACCTTTGCTCTCTATGCGTCCACTCTGCCCCTCCCAGAAGATTCTGGCTCTGCCTTCTCTAAAACTCCCCATCAGGGAGCAGAGACAGCAAATCCCTTCCCCTTGTTCTGCCAATCCCCATCGGCCTCTTTGTGTCCGTCGCATGCACCGCCTCAGTGCATGAGCACTCCAGCTGTGTACTTCAGATGCAGCTTCACCAGTTTCTCAGAGATAGAATAACCACCTTTCTTGATGTACTAGTTGTGGTCTTGCTAACAATAAGTCTTTCAGCAAATCCTTCTGCCTCAGCACTTCTGCTTGTGTAGGAAAAAGCCCTTTAACAGAGATAACTCAACACTTAAAACAAAACTAAAAATGAAATGTCAGGTTGTCTTAATTTTGAGGATAGTGAGGGTCGCTTTGGCTGTCTGATCTGAGACCCTGAAAATGGATGACAAGAATTTCCTGCAGAAATTCTAGCTTTAGATGTAACAACAATATTTATATTACAGCACATGTATGAACCTTGATTTGAAATCACCAGCAAATCCCTATTACCTTGATTAATTTGTTCCAGTGGACTCTTTTAAAAGTGTAGTTTAGTTCTATTTTTAATTTAGTTTCAACTTCTAGACTTGAATTTGTTTATATATCTTCATCTGCAAAGTTGAAGAACTGTCTGAAGTAAAATTTCTGTCCCTCACTTGGGTTCTTAAAGTGTAATAAAATCATTCTATAATCTTCTCTTTACTTAACCAAATACTTTGCATCTCTTAAATAATGAATAATATAACATTCTCTCCAGACTCAGAACTGTTTTCATCATTCATCTCTGAACCTGCCTAAGTTATCATCTCTGTAGACACCAAAACTTACTGGAGCTCTCTGGCATTGGCCATACCGCATCAAATACCAGGTATTACAACTTTCCTATTCAGTGCTTATGTTTCCCTAGTAATTCGTTAACCCTTACTAATTAGAGGCTCATGCTGATGGCTTACTCCAAACGTTTTCTTGACTCCCCATTTCTTAGGACAGAATCCCCTATCCTGTTAGCAGAATTGGCCTTCCTTGTTCCTCCCTGGTACATTTAAACAGCTTCCTCAGAACCACTGTAGATATCCACAACTGACCTAAACTCCATTTGCAGTTGGTGGAGAGAAATTAATAATTTTAGGGTGCAGCTCACCTCTTTATAAAGTAGATAACTTAACTGGTTGAATGAATGACATGCTAAAAATTCCTATATCTCACCATTTTCTCTTCACACAGTTAATGCGTTCCTGTCCCTGAGGAGAACGGGAATCTGTTCCATTAATTTCTGTAGAATTTTTATGTCCCTTAAACACAAACGTGTATGTGTTTTTGTGCAGATAGATAGATGCGCACATTCATATGCCTATACATGCCTTTCTAAGCATGTATGGGACTGAAGTGTTGCTATGTCACATTGCTGAATGTAAAGATAAAGAGTTGTTGTGCTAGAGAACTTCTGTTCCCTGTATGCAGCAGCAATATGAATCTGATGAGACAGTTATCAGTTTCATACTGACACTTACTGTCCTGTGAGCAGCCTGGGCTGATAAGATGCTGAAACAATTGATCCGAAAATATACCATAATCTTTCTCTGCTCCCTTTTTTTGAAATGACCTTTAAGCACCTATTTAGTTCATTTTTCAACTTTAAGTGAAAAAATAGTAGTGGAAAAATAACATTACTTTTAATCCAGGTCTTCTAATTTTGGAGAAATTAATTTAATTTTTCATTATCATTCTTCAGATCTGCACATTTCTTTCAGTTTACTTAATTAGATGTCTGTTATTAAGCAGCATATAGAATGAGCAATGGAATATTTGAACGAGCATATAGAAAGAAAGTGCCTGTTTCTGTTTTAATTTTGTCATAAGCCACCAAAGTTTCTCTTGTACTGTTTCAGTTCCAAACACCTGAAAGAAATACCTTCCACTAATTAATCTACTATATAGCCGATCTCATCTGTTATTCCCTATGACGACCAGTCCTGCTTTTCGTACCGATTTGTTCTTACTAGTGATTTCAGTGGTGGCAGAACTGACCCTTGTAAATACACCGAAGTGATGATTATACAGGGACATTGTTAATAAATTCACATTGTGAATATGTGAGAAAAAAAATAAAATTGAAATAAAACTAAGTGTAACTCTGTGATCAGATTTTATGAGACAGCGGTAGTTATTCATTCCTTAATCATATATGTTTACCAATCAGAAGTCCATTGATGCAGCTTACAGAAAATACATAAAACTGAAAAAAACAACTATTTCTCTTGAAAAAGTATGACATTAGGGAAAAGGAGACATGAAACTATGCAAAGACATACACTTCAGTGGAATTTTCACTTACATGCTTACCATTTTATTGCTGCTAGAAGATTTATGTCTAGCAGCAGGTTAGTACAAAGCTCTTGCTTTGCACATGGGATTTATTTGCAGGAAGTCTTGAGTGTAGGTGCACTCTGCTCTTGTTATGGAGAGTTGCAGAGAGTCACGGATATCTATTAAGGGCATAACAGGGAATCTCAAAAGGCAGTGGTATCTTACTACGTCTTTCATCCCAAGGCCAGCTGAGGTGTTTTGTAATGGTAGCATGTGAAAGAAAGAAAACAGAAAAAGAAAACTGGCCTTAAAAAGTCTTCATGAAGATAAGCATGTTCCTGGCTGCCACACTAGAAATGCTCTGGGTTCAGCTTTGCCTTTACAAGCATTTATGTCAGTAGTCCCCCAAACGTGCTGCCTCGCGGACCCCGGTTTTGAGCAAAGCAAGCCACCCAGCAGCACAAGGCTTTGTGCTTCCCTTCACCCTCAGTTTTAAATTCTTAATGTCTTCTGCCCACAGCCAGCTCTGGATGGGCTCATAGGCAGCATCCTCCTTGCATGGGAACTGGGAATCACCGGCTCTCATAGCTGCCGCTTCAGCAAGTGCTGGCAGGCGGGAGAGGACCAGAGGCAAAGCAGCTCTTCTCCTCCCTCCCGTTGGCATCGGCCAGCCTCCACACGGCCATGCACTGCACAGCCACATCCTCCTCTCCAGACTGGATCTACATCCACGGTCTTTCTGGGTTTTACAGCCTCAGCTTTCCTCAAGCAAAAGACCCAAATTTAATCAAAAACTTCAGCCTGACATCACTTTTTCTGTGGCTGTAAGGCTTTTCAAATTTTTTTTTCAGAATACATCAGGACTATAAGAATTTTAAAAGGAAAAATCTAGTGGGTGAGACATGATTTCCAGGAAAAGGTCATGCCTAAAATCTAACAAACACAATGCCTTTTACTGTGTCCCATGCTCCTGAAACCTGCAAGAGGTGGTGTCTTATCCACTTTTTGTTGTGGAACTGAGAAGATCATATTTTCCCTTGCGTCAGGAAAGATTAGACAGGGGAAGGTTCAGTGTCTCTTGAAAACCTCAGGCAAATCTTTCCTTTTCACTTTCCCTTAAGTTTTTCCCTTGACTTTACATCAAACCCAGCTGCCTGCTTGCTTTGCCATGATGCAAGGGCACTTCTGAGGCCACATCTCTCTAACTTACAGGAGGTGTTGCTTCACCTTGAGGGGTCAGATTAGAGAGGAAGGAGAAAGGACTGTTATATTTAAAACTTCTCATGGGTTGGAACCATGGAGCTACGCTGCTACAGTAAATAGGTGCTAACAGAAAGTCTTTACCCACTTTTACAGAGCACATATGACATAGCTAGAAAATAAATGGACGTGAAAGTATCTGTGGAGTATCAATTAGATAAAGAGAAGGTCAAACAAAAAAAGACTTCCTCTTTTTTATAATGAACTTTCATTTCATAAAATACTAAGTCAATAAATTAGATTGAAACTCCTTAGTCTTCTTGTAATTATATATTACAGATTATCCCATCTATTACTTATCCAAGAAGAGACCCAGTAATATAATAATCAGAACTGAATTATGTTCTTTGGGAGCTGATTCCCAATCTTTTTCCACTCTTTTCCTGGAAATTCTATTTTTTTACTCTTGCTGATACATGGATTCAGATCAGTCCTGTGGGAAAGAGGATTGTTATATTTTTAAGAGACAAAGGAAAAGAAAACTTACACCACTAATTAAGTAGGTTCATTTATTCTGGTCCGAATACCTTATGCATGATATATTTCACTTAAAATTTCTATTTTCAATAATTCTCCATGATTGGATTTTATAACTTGGATGAAACTTTCTTAGTGCTTAGAGATTTGCAAATTCACTCCTACAATACCTTCTTCTTTACTTCTGATAAACTGAGGAAAGGACAAGTAGCCTCATTAAAAATACAACCCCAGGAAGGTAAAATGAGGGCATGGTGAACAATTCCCTTCAGAGATCTTCGAATTGTCACATTATGGTGAGATAAAATGTTAATACAAAAAATACGGGTGCTTTCTCCAGCTATTAACAGGAGCTTAACTTTCCATCAAGAGCCTAAGTTCAGTGACCTAGAATCCACCATGTACTTTATTTTCTAATAAATATGGGACGGGATTGTTGCTATTTTATTTTTTCAGAATTACAATGGCTGTTTCCTTTGTAAACCTAGAAAAGTAATCAAATATTATAGCCACTAGCAATACCAGTCACAGCAAATTAACATTGTTATTTCCTCATCAATTACCTACTCCTTAAAACATTCCAAATTAACATTTTAAATTCAGCACATTGCTGTTTTTTAAAGTAATATCTAATGAATAAATTCCTGCCAGGTGGTGTCTGATATGCAGCTGGCAAAAAAAATCGAAGCAGCTGCACTTTAACAAGTAGCCTTCTCCTCACCTGCTAACAAGCATCTGTCAGCTGGCTGTATGGATAAGCAGGACGTGGATTTTGCTTGTAAATAAATTGTACCTGTGAAAATCATGTGGTGCAGCTCTTCCCTCTACAGGATGAAAAAGAAGGGGAAGGGCCCCTTTAGGAAACCCTTTCAAGAAGTTTCAAATGTGATGTAAACTAATGTCCTTCCAACGTAGACCTCCTGCAGCCCCTCTAATAAATGGATGTCTCTCATGTCAAAGCCTTTAAAGGACAGAGGGTGTTGGAGAACTTAGGAAAAAAGGGGAAAACACAGATATTGCATTTTTTTGAGGGGAGGTAAGGCAGACGTTGTAAATGTAAGAAGGGAGTGCTTTTATTCCTTGCAAAAGCAAATACCTTATGTAGAAGGAAACGGATTTGATCCTTCATGGAGACCATCTCAGAGCCTTTTGCTGACTTTTAAATGGATTTGAAATATTCCAGAAATTATTCAAGGTTCCATGTTTAAACATTAGGTCCTGTCATAAGGTCACTGCAATCCAAACTCAGATCATCTGCTGCCAGTGCCGGGACAGACTCTACGCTTCTCCTCTCCCTGTCCTTGCAGCCTCTGATAAGAGGCAGCCCACAGAGCAGCTCACAGCATTCTCTTGGGCAGAGGAAACAGCATAAAGCTGTTGAACTAACAAAACCCGTGTCATGGAGAAGCAATTTTGAACATGTATAAAGCAAGAACAAAACAGAAGAGAAAAAATAATTGGACCACAGAGCAGATTCCCAATTTTCAAGTGCGATAAAGAAGGACTGGAAAAATCCAGCTGTGCTCTCCGTACGGCTGATGCCTCCACTTCAGTCCTTGGCACCCTCACCTTCCACCTTCTTCAGCCCTTTTCATTTTTGTACCATCACTCCAGACACCTTATAAACACAGTCATGCCTAAAAACCAGGGCAAAAGGTTTCCAGCAGCTGGTGGTGCTCCAGTGGGAAGCTTTCTGCCTAAGCACAGAGCACTTCCATTGCAACTTCGGGAGATATCAACCCATCGCAAATATTGAAGCAATCCCTGTGAAGCCACTGCTGCGTTGTATCATCACTAATTGCAAGGATCGTTGCAGCCACTCATAGCTGGCTGAGGGGAAAACAGTTATGTTCAGTTGTTGTCTTATTTAAGGAGTTTTTCTTTTGGCAGATAGTGTTCAGTTCTACAAAGATAAAATGCTGTCAGTATTATTGACAAAAGACAGATTTGAGGTCAGAAATCCCGTGTAAGCTTTCTTGACTTTTTGCATAATAAAATACTCTGTGGCTCCTTCCTTCATGGCAAGCTGCTAGTCAACAAAGAGGATGATAATAAAAATATTTACACTAATAAATAGGAAAAATAGGTAAATGTCTGTGTATTCTCACTAACCATGCAACTTCCTTTCTCATCATAAATTATATTCAAGCAAAAGTAAATATCAGGTCTTGAAGGTTACTTTAAATAAATAGGTAATTTAAATGCAACAGTAACTTCCTCAGCGCTTGGTGTTTATTTTTAAAAAGACCGCTTATCAGGAGTATGAACTCTCTCTTCTTTCACAACATCTCAACGCACATATCAAGGTCACTAACTTTTAACAGTGTGATTCAAAGTCTATCCAGCCTTTTCTAAATCTAATCTGAACCAAAGATTCCTTAAAAATTATTCCCCTTTTAGAGAGGAAATCAATTGAGTTTGAGAAGCTGGAAAGTGTAGATTTTGCTTGCAGGATAAAAACTTTTCTAGTCTGCACCCATGAATGCATGGTTGAATACTGAAAATTCAGGTAAAGAATGGTAGACAGTTAGAAGAGCTGTTGATAGACTGATGACCCTTGCACAAGCTCTATCATCCTGAAAAAAAGACACACTCAATTTCAAGCTGTTTTCTGCCAACAAGTAGGAAGGGCAGCCCTCAACAAGTCATATAATTTCTCTTGGACTTACATGGGCTTTAAGTACTATGGGTTTAATCCTACTTACCTGCCCAGAGCATGACAAGATTTAATTCACTTGTATTCAAAAATATTATATATAGATACAGATCAATAGATAAGCACATACACAAAGAGCATGTATGTACCTCCATACATGGGAACCCAGGCAGCTTTACCCTGTGTCCGTCAGGGTGAGATTTTCACTCATCCTATTTTGAAACCCCTTGTTAAAACTATTGTGGAAATGAAGTAGCAAAAGTATTTGTAGATGTGGGTTTTGCTGTTTTGTGGAGGCACTGGTTCGAGCTAAGTCTCCATTCTCCAGCCAGGGGAAGCTTGTTTGCTTTATCTAAGCCCTTTTAGCTTTTGTCATTAGAAACAGAACTGTGATCAGTAATACAGGACATATTCTATTCAGATTTTTGTTCATAACCATTTATCAGCTCAAGAAGCTCAGCAAGCTACAGGCATAGTTTACCTGATAAGACCTCCACAGGGGTTTTTTAGCCCTCCTGGGAGTATTTGTCTCAGAGTATCCAAGTTGGCAGAGCTGTGCAGGGAGGGAGAAGAGGAGAGCTTTCCTTCGGCAGCAGCTGGGAGCGGTGCAGCGAAAGCACAGTCCCTCACTTTGGCATTTTGCGGTGTCCCTTGGGACAGGTGGAAACATCAGTGCAAAGTTGCATGAGTTAAAGGTGGCATTATCATCCTCGGTCTTGCACTGCCAGGGTTTTCCCACCGGTATTTCAATGTTAGGGAACAAGCCAGGTGATGGGTCCCACCCTCAGGTGTGTCGGGAGCCCTCAGAGACGGGCTGGTATTTGCAGCACATGCTCTTTCGACCCAGCAACATCAGCTTACAGGAGTGCATCGCTCAGGTCATGCTTGGCCTTTTCTCATGGTTAGGGCTTCCGAGGTACCATTAAATTTTCATCAAACCACTCTGAGGAGGTGCCATGTGTACCTTAGCAAGTGTGGAGAGGTCAGATTCTTTGGGGTCGCATGCAGAGGGAAGTGGGGATGCATGTCCATTTTATTCTGGAGCTTGTTTTCAATTGCAAGTTTGCTTTGGGTTTTTTTTACCAAATATTCCAGGATTCAGAGGCTTCCCTAGGTTAATTTGTTTAGAGATGGTATTGTCAATGGCTCCGGGCTTGCACCACTTGCCTGTTAACTTATACTTCAATTGTAGGGGACTCTGCCGTTCCCCACACGGCCCATGGATGATAACAGCTGCTTTATCTGAGGCTGTGCCCTCTCCACTTTGTCTTTCCTCTTTTTAAGCTCTTGTTCAGTAAAAAATGAATTTAAACTCTACAGTTTAAACATTACTTATGTTTCCAATGAAAGTTTCATTATTATTTATGAGCTTATAACTTCACCTCAGATAATAATTCAACATCTTAGATGATAGGTTTTCTAATGCTTTTTTTGTGTAATTTATTGCAGTCTTGATATTATTTTACAATTAAAATACAATATTACTCTCTACTTTGATTATAATGATTTATATTTCTGTTTTTAAAGCTGCCTGTCTGAGTAAGACTTGGAAAGACATGAGCAGAGGAACAAAATGTTTTACAACTCCTTATGATTATCAGGAGTTTATCCCAAGGAAATTCAGTAGAGTTTCCTTTAAGGAAATTGTCCTGTTTATGATCCACAGGAGTGATGTTGATATAGTCAATTTTTATTCCCCTAGTGTTCCAGAAGATGATACAGGAATCAGTACATGTCATTTCAATGTTTTTGAAGGGATTCATGACCCCTTCAAGCTCTTGTCTCCTATGAATTACTTCTCTGCCCATTTGGGAGATAATCAGCTATCCAGCCTCATGCTATGATAATTTTCTTGCTGTAGGTAGCATATGAAACTGCTCTTGCCCTTCATCCCCAGGCCTGGCTCAGGATTTGGGTAAGGCTAGTAAGGACATGTCCTGCACACCCTACATTGTTTTATTGTGGCCTTGCCAGGGAGCACTGCTTTAGCTAACGGCCTCTGAGTGTTTTCAGTACAAAACCTGCTCACAGGGGTTGATGAGTTCATGGTACCTACGTCTCGCAGCTTCATACATGTCAATAGCTGAGCAGTTGTTCATCCCTGGGCAATTGTTTTACCCAGTCTTTGACTGATACCAAACCTCATCTGTGCCTTGTATGGTTGTACTTGGTATGATGTTCTTTCTCCTATCTGCAGTTAAGGTTTTATAGCAGCTGCTGGAAAGCCAATGTTTCAGCATGAGCATTTTTTTACAACCTGTACAGCAGTGCATCCCTAGTCTATCAAGAAATGTGTGTTTATGGTCAGAAAAGTGCATCCACCATACCTAGTTCTTTTCAACACGAACAGTTGTGCTAAAACATTTTGGGAGGATCTTCTCATCTGCTGTGTCAGTGGAGCTGCTCCTCTTTCTGCCAAGGTTCTGGCAATGATACAATAAATATTAAGGCCCAGATGGGGCAGAAAGCTGTGGATGGAAGATGCCTGTGAAATCACCAGGACCATCTCTTTGTCTGAACACAGCTCGTGCCAGTGCCTTCCATCACGAGGACATGGTCCAGTATTTCCTCTGGAAGCAACCTGAGAGAATAATGTCCCACATAAAAAGAACTGCACTGATATTTTCAGGTCACTAAGCCATTTCGACATTTTTTGTGTCTTTCTGTCAGTATGATAGGAAATGGCCACAGAAAACAAATGAAGCAGAATGAACTTGCAGGATGTAGCATGCAGGACTCTAAGGCGTTTCTATCAGTGCTCTGTATTATAAGTTTGTATAAGATCTGGTTAGAGTTAAGTATCCAGTTAATTAATAACCTGTCCAACTTCTTAATCATACAAATAACAGGAGTTCTCTCCACTGCGTGTGGAAGGCAAATTAAATTTCCACCGTCTGCCTCTCTGTTATCCAAATTCTCCATAATTTGTAATGCACATTTCTTTTCTGAATTATACGGTGTTTTTTGAAAACAAGCTGAATCACTCTTAGCGATCTAGGGCACCTGGAAACCTTCCTACTGGAGTTTCTGCTCCATAGGTTTTGCCAGAGTGCATCAAAATGTCCTGCCAGTGACCCAGCTGACTTCTGACCCGTTACATGATGAACACCTCCTTTCATTTGCCCTACTTAGCGCTGAGAGGGAAGGCAAGGCACTTTCCTCAGCTATGGCAAAATTAGACTGATCAGAACTTGAGGACAAGCGAGTGTAATGTAGAGGTCTGAGACAGACATCATCATCTCAACTGCTGTTGAGATTAAGATGCTTCTTCAAATCCAGAGACAGAGGATATGCATGTAAATGAGGATTTATTATCTGAGATGTCTTCTATAAATAAAAATTGTATAATAACAATAAATTACAAGCAGCAGCATCTTCTAAAATTACCCATCTCGTTTTACAAAAGCGCTAACTTGATTTGCATGTGCCCTCTTAAGTAACTGGGAAATAAACTACCTGTTAAAATAGTTTAATGTAAAGCATATCATAGGATCCATACTATGAAAAGCAAGTAACATAAGCTGTGTACAAAAGAGGAGGAATGCCATTTTACATTCTTCTGAATTTCCATAAACACAGGGGTTCCCTCCCCTACGCATCTGGAAGAAGTGGCATATGGGACTGGTATTATTAACCAGTCTATAATAAATGAAACGAGGTAACAACTGTACAGAGTCTTACACGTGTCTGCTAGACTTGACAGTTCATACTTAGCAGTCATTCAACAGACACTACCAAGTAAGCTTCAAAACTAGGCTGTCACACTATGTAGGGAGAAGTTTTATTCTTTAAAGGTCTGCATAGAAGAAGCATTTGTAATCAGTTTGCCCTATTCAACATGTTTGACTGGCAGTATTTGTCTTGTGTTCACAGCAATAAAAAACCTTATTTCAGTGCATCATATTTTATTAACAGTATGTATAAAATATTTCCAATATTTATCCTAAAATACCATGATTCTATATATACTGCGCTAGAATACATTTTGTTACAGAAAAACCCAATTAGAGACACATTTTGTTTGGAATCTGTATCTCCTTTATCTTTTAAAATTTTTTCTCGTTTTTTCTTTTTTCTTTTTTTCCTATTCGGGCAATAAAAGGAGAAATGTGCATGTTAGCACACTGGTATAACAACATTTTATCTTAGAAATGGCATGACCATATTCCAACAACACACTTTTGCAGGGAGACTTTATGATTTTAAATTCAGGTCTCCAGGTGAAAGTTGTGAAAAGACTGATTTAGTGAGATTGTTAATTTCAAATGGCTGCTTAAATTGTCATTTAAGAGCAGCTAGGAATCTAAGGTGTGGTTAAGTTTTGTTTCTTTCCCACCATTCAGCTGATTTTAGGCCAAAACAGACATTGCTGTGAGTAGGGAATTAATTCTTTTTTAATATTGATCCTGAAGTAACAATTAGTACATCCCATACCATTATATTGTATAGATATATGCACAACCCAAATGAGGCCTAGCAACTATATAGTACCGAAAAAGTCTTGCTCTTTCCTTAAAGTAAGGCTTGTCTCTAAAGTTGCTGTTGGAAGCGGACCACATTGGGCTCATATGCGGTAGTGAGGATGGCTCCTTGATTTCGCTGAGCTGATGATATTATTAATGGCCTGTATCCCATTTTACCTTTTCTTGTTATATATGAGCAGGAATTTAATGAATTTCAAACTGCCCTGTTGGAGAAAGACCTCAGGTCATTTGTTTAACTGCATGACTTCTCCTCCCGGAGATAAAATGGGATCCAGCAATGAATTGCGTGCCTGCTCAGTGTGAGAAATCACACATGGTCATCATCCATCCCTCCCCATTTCTTTTGCAAAAGCGTTTCCTTCAAAACTAGAGACAAGTAAGAAGTGGTGTCCAAGTGGATTTCCCTTCTAATTCAGTGTCTTTCTCCTGGTTCTCAGCAATACTAGGAGTTGCAAGGGCGGTGTCCTGTACAAAGTAGCAATCAGGTGGTTACCCATATCTACCCAACCCATACCTTGATTTTGGGTAGTACAGTCTGTTGAGGAACATTATTAGGTATTAGGGGGTATTAACATTGTTCAGCTTCAGGTATTTGTTTAGATGCCTATTGGTCTCAACAATCCATATCTGACTCCTGCTTGAGAGCCTGCGGTTCCTGGTCCTTCCCTGATGGCCAAACCATGCAGAAGTTTATGAGTCTGTGCAACTTTTGCTTCAACATAGCTGGATCTTTTTGAGCAAAATACACTTATGATGTGAAATACAAAAGCATCAACCTTGTTTCCATCATAGCAACATTGACTGTGTAAGTATGTGGTCTTACAAAACTTCCTACTTCTTTCTTCTCTTCAGAGAGCCATACTCCACACCACCATCCGTTTCTGATTTAGTATTAGAGCTCAGTTGAGTAAGATTTCAATTGCACATTAATAACACTGGAACTGTTAGGACAGACACTTCCTTAAAAGTTAATGTGAACTACAACTGTGGCACTTACACTTGTTCCAACACAGAGGCATGTTTTCCTCTGTGTGGAGTGCTTGCTGGGATTTACAAAGTGCAGTTTGTGCATGAACAAAACCAGTGTTAAAGTTGATGAAAAGCTATGCTAACCAACCTCAGGAGAGTTCATCCAATTTTACTGCATAATAATCCTTTTTTAGGCATGGTCATACAGAGGTATATAACATTGTAGCCTTCATTTTTAAACCTAATAGAAAAACTGCAACTGGAAGGGTTTTTTTCATCACTTAAAAAGCAAATGTAAAGACTCTTAGCAAAAAGAGATGTTTTTCCCTTCAGAATTCTGTTCTTTTTTTTTTTTTTTTAAGGTACATCCTAAGCCTAGTTTTACTGACGATTAGATACAGTTTCAGAAAAGTACTACTGGAAACTTGAAAATCTTTTCATTTCTCAATTTATGTGGAAAAGGTGCTTTTCAGAGAGATAACTTTTCTCTTAAGATCTCTATTAGCAGACAGCAGAGTAGTTTAATTCATGTGAACAAAAAGCATTAAATCCTGCAATTGTATTTATCCAAATATGTAATTACCTTATTTTCCATTTTTTCCTCCCAAATTTCATGGATACAGATATGGTGAGATTAATATAAAGTGCTATGTAGCAAGAAATATGGAGTTGGGTGTAAAATGTCTTCTTAAGGAATCTTCCTGAAGGAGTATATAGTCAGTAATAAATCAATATGCTGCAGGGTTACTTGAAGCAGCTGCATTTCCATTCTAGAATATAGAACCTTTTTATTTAAATGAAATAGCTGTTTTAAAGGAAGAATGTAAAACTTGAAATGACAGTTAAGTCATCCCATCCCCAGGGGAAATATAGATGTACCTAGATGCATTAAGAGTTCCAGCACTGATTTTTTACCCCCTCAAAGCCATTGCAATTTAAGGTATGCTCTTGGAAGTCACAAATGAAGTGTTACTTCCCACCAGCGTATTTGCCTTGAGAGACGGTAAAATCCTGTCCTCGCTGTTGTCAATAACAAATTTCCTGTCAGCTTCAGTACAGCCAATGTTCCATTGTGGCTTCTCTCGTAAGAACTTTAAGTCTTAACAATTTCCATAAAGACTGTAACAAAATTGCAGGGGCAGGGATGTGGGCGTCCTGAAGAAGTAAATGGAAGTCACAGGAGCAGAGGAAGTTTAAGTGTCTATGCATTACGTTCCACATGTGGAATCACAAGATCAGTCCTCATGTTTAAAGATATCATTTAGTAAATGTGATATCGCTACGTACCTTCCACTGAAGACTGTCTTCCATCCTAGACTGGTTAATAGAAGCAGCCAAGTGTCACCTACTGTTCCTTATTTTTCTTCTGCCGTTAGCAGAAGGTAGATTGTAGGTGAACTTTGAAGCAGGAATAAAAACCTTAAACTACAGGAAGCCATAAAATGTCTTCCAAAATAGGTCTCATGCTTGTCTCAAAAACAGTGATTGCTACTGTGAAAACTGCTGGTGGCTTATTGTTTTGTCCCAGTGTTGCAAACCTTCAGGAAATTTATGGGTATTTCATAAATGTAACTGACTTAAGAAGAACAGCTTATATTAGCATAAAAGTATTCATTCTGTTCATAAAAGATGCTAAGAGTTTTTAAAGATTTATATCTGCCATAAACTGACGTTACATTTAAAGTGATTCTGATTGGTGCAATGAACCTAAAATATCTTCCTGCCTTTCCGTGGTTAATAAATCATTCCGGCCAGTTCAGCTAACATTTACTTGGTGTACAGGACACATGCACCCAGACAAGAAAGGAGGCTTGGCAGCGGAGTGAAAACACGCTAACTGCTTCCGAGAGCCTTTCTGAATGGCCATGCCAGTACAGGCAGGCAGAGCCACCCTCTCCATCCCTCCTCATTGATACGTATGGCCGCCTCTTGCAACATGCATTCAAATGCCACTGCAGGGTACGGCCGGGAGCGGCATTCAGGGTATGGTCCCTTCACAGGTCAGACTCAAGAGTTACAGATCGATTCTTGTTATTGTACACTCTCCATTCGTCTGCCAGGTCTCCCATCTCTTGCTTGGCCTACAAGAATGAAGGTGGTAGAGAAGCAGGAAACTGTACAAATGTGGGGATTTTTTAAAAAAAGTAAAATTCCAGCCTTGAGTTTTCCCATCATGCACCAGTTTCAGCCTATGGTACTGTTGTCTTTCTATATTCACCGAAAACTGACAGCAACTACAGAAGCAAATGGCACGATCATTTCCATAGGTGCTATAGTCCTTTTTCACAGCCAGCAAAGGTTATAAAAAACCTAACACACAGAGTCCCGCCAGAATTAATCCCTGCAGGAAGAAAGAGTTTTCAGAAATCTCTGTCACATCAATTTTGCACTAAGGCAAACACAAGTAGACAAGTAAGAAATTTTCAAATAAAGTTGTATTTGTTTGACCCTAATGGAGTCAGTGTACAACAATGGGAAAAAAATGTGTCCAGACTTGCAACGTCCTATGAAGTTTAAATCAAATTATGCTAAAAATGGGTTGCTTCTCAGGTGCCTGGCTTGTGCTGTCTAGCTTTGACTTTGATTGTAAGCAATATCAATCAAATTGACCCTGATTTTCTGTTCCACTGAATGTGAAATGTACAGAAAGTCTCCTGGTAAAACTCTTCTCACCAGATTTCCTCCAAGGCTTTGAAATTTTACAGGGAATGGGATGGATGATAGAAAGACCTGCAGGGTAAGTAGAGAAGGAGAAGTGTGGTAGAGAACTGTAGTCTCCGAGTTCCTGGAATCCCAGCTGCTCCACTGGGATTATCAGGCAAAATAAGAATTTATTTTTGGTGTATATATAGCCACCTGCTGAAAACCTGGGAAAAGATTATCTTCCTATGTGACATTCGCTCTTAAACTAGAGGGTAGGAATCGGAGAGACAAGGCAAAATACTTTGGCACAGACTTTACTGGCCTTATGCAGCCTTCCTCCTTTAGCTGCCTGCTAACACCTCTGCCTCAGATCCTGTGTTTTTCCTGGGCACCTTCAGCTGCCACCGCTCAGATCGGCTTCGGTTGTGGAGTCTCCATCCATGGAGATATTCAAGACCCAACTGGACATAGTTCTGGGCAACCTGCTCTGGCTGCTCCTGCTTGAGCAGCAGGGTTGGACTAGGTACTCTCCAGCGATCCCTGCCAGCCTCAACCATTCTGTAATGAATCCTGCAACCACAAAGCTGATTTTCTAGCCAAGACCAAGAAATGAGAGACTCAGTGTTAACCTTATGGTGAAAGAGGATGTAGTAAAAGCATTTGTTTTGTTTTGAGTGTTACAAGGGTATAATTTTGATACAAAAGCAGGGTCCAGAATCACACTGCTGGACAATGGCTACATGTTCACTGCAACTATTTCTTAGAACATAATGTCATTTAGCGCACACCACACCTTTGCGTTTATCAGTCATCTGAAAAGCCTAAATAGTGTGAGAACACTTCATTATCAAATTGGACTTTCTGTGAAACTATAGCTATATTATGGGCTATTTAATCCTCAAATAGTCGAGCTCAAAATGTGCTTTGCTTCCTAATGGAAGGCTGTCTTAATTTTTAAGGATTCCCTCAGCATATCTGTTCCTGGTTTACTAGGCTGCTGCTTTTTTTTTTTTTTTTTCCCCCCCAAAACAAACTAAAAGTCTGTCATACAACTTTAGCAAGGTTTACCCCACTGGAGACATGAAATGGATTTAAGAAAACAAGACACACTGGCAGCATTCGCATATGCTATAATTTAGGTGTTGGCAGGAGTAAGAAATGTGGTCTCCCATCATATCCGACTGCCAATTCCAGGCCTGATTCTGGCAGTGTTCACTCACAGACAGGGCCCTTCTTGCAAATAACCCTAGTCAGGATCATGCTGCACCTTAGGTTTTGTTGGCTGTCACTCAATATGCTCCTGAGACATCTGTCTAAGGGCGAGTCTCTGACCCTGAGAAGACCTCAGCTTTGCTTTTCCTTCTCAGGCTTGCTAGTATTGCATCAGCTAAACTGAGCTGCATTTTGCTTTTAAAAAAAATTAATTGCTGTTTTTCTTATGTCTGTAAATTGGATATTCACAAAACAGAGGAAACCTGAAAAATCCAAGTCTTAAATAACTACAGCTCTGAATATTGTAAATTGGTACCACCTAGAGAGTATGTTTGGATAAAAGGAGAGTGGTTAGGGAACAACTCACATAAGACAATAAGAATTAAGGAAGACAGTTTTTTAGAAGATGCTAACTGGCATATGTTGGCTTGGACCATCTGAGAAATCTGCTGGAAAAAGGTAGTAAACTTTGCAAGTTCCCAGAAAATAAGGAAGTTCTGCTCACCTTTTTCTCAAAGACCTAAACTATTCAATAGCTGTATATATTGGAGAGGATGACACCTCTCTGAAGATGTTCAAATTACTAGGTTGGTTTTTATTTAAATCTTTCATATGTAATTCAATTATTAGCAGAGAGGAGGCGTGAACACTTTTCTTTCTCTTTGTGCTTACAGAGTACTCTGGATCACAACACACCATTAATTTCAGGCAGAACTCATGTGGGACTTATGTTCAAAGCTTAGGAGCACAACCTGGACATTTGGAATAATCTTGTGAAAAAATGGTAAACATACACTATGTCATTATTTTTCCAGTACCTATAAGGTGCTGGCTCTTCCTTCAATAATACTAGAGAAACAAGGTATGGCCTGTTATGTGGATCAGTAGTTTCAAAGGATTATGTGCCATTAAGTAGAAAAATCTTTTCATTATTTTGAAAAGGCTGGCATGAAGTTCAAGTTACGCTGGTGTACTGCTGATCATTCAGATTAATTATAAAAATGCACGAGTACTTAATTAACTACAGACAGTTCAAACGAGTATTTTTGAAAGTTACATGCCCATTAAACATGGATGCTTCTACTATGTTTCATGAGCTTTCTCATTTTTCTGAAACCTATTTATGTATGTATTGCCCAGGCACTAATAGAACCTGAAATTCACACCTTCAATCAGACCTGCACTCTCATACCAGAATAGCTCTTGACTGAAGAGAAATGGCTTAAATTAGTCACATAATCAGAATTTAATGCAATAAAGCATTTATAATAAGAAAATAAAAAAATCAGACTGGAAAAGAAATGACATCCAACACTTTGATTCATTGGTAAGGAGATGGGGTAAAATAAACATAACAAATCATAAGTCACAGGGCTGTCTTTCAAGACGATGATCAGCGTGAAGAATTATGGGAAAAAACATTCTCAGCCTTTATTGATCAAACCATATAAACACTGAACTTCCTTTAGGATCTTTACTTCTCCCTGACAAACCAATCTATTTATGGTCAGGTTTCTGACATAAAAGACCTGGCATACAAAGGCATGTATCAAGATCATCACATGCGCACAAACAAGTGCATTTTCTGCCCCTGCATCACTCCTGTACAGTCAAAGAAATCTCACCCAGCTGTAGAAGCAGATGGAAATGTGCACACGGACAGTGAGGACAAACCGAACTGTCTCTTGCTCAGGCGATCTGGTTTCTTCTTGCATATACAGAATATCTGAGGAGAGATTATACTGGAATTTCCTCTTATAAAAAATACAAAAAAGAAACAAATCTACCACTGATGATCCTTGGAACAGCTGGTGGCTTCTACCAGTTAGTCCCAAGTGGCCAGCAGTCGCAATTTGTGACTAGTCTTGTCTTCAGACATCTCAGGGCAACCAAAATGCGACAGGATGACAGATAGTCCTTTCAATAGATACTGACAAACAAATTAGCGCGAAGATGCTTTTCATAGCGTACCAGATGTGTTGAGTTCTATCATATGGAACAAGGAATGAAAAACTGTCTACGTCCCATCTGTGCTTTTTCAGTAATCATCACTGATGCACTCATTGCGGGGTATAGGGTACAGCAAACATTTGGACTGCGTTTTGTGTGTGAAATACATGGAAAACCCCAGGTCTTGTCCTCATCATCGGTGTCTAAAGCTTTTATATTAGCAAGAATACCTTAAATGCCTGAGAGAGAGATGTTCAGGAGTTAGGGTATTGTCCTGGTGATTAATTGAAAAATTATGCAAATACCAAAAGAAAGGTTTATGCAAATCAGAATAGACTGCAAAAATGCACTTTGCTTCCGATCGCATGGGGGGCTTCCAGCCTGTCATAAAAAAGCAGCAGGTTAAAGAATTGCTGTTTGGATTTACACCATTTCCTCTCTCGGGGCTTATCTGTCCTCAGACTGTTAACCCAGATTTAATTTAACGAGGCTACAACTGCAGCTGCAGGAACAGCGTTAAAACGGAAACAATGAAAAGCGAGCGCTCTCGGCGGGTGAGGGAAAGGCCCAGGGCACTGCGGCACATGCATTCCTAACCCACTGCCAATGGAACCGGCACGTCGCAGGGAAAAGGCCCTTTGTGAGGGTTGTCCTCCCGTTCAGACAGAAAGCGGCTGGGCCAGGGCAGGAGCAGGGGGTGGTGGGGAGAGCTGCAATAGCGTACGCCAGATATCCGTAACGAGAGAGCGTAACGAGGAGGAACAGGAGACCTGCTCCAGGCCCTCGGGGGCGGGGGGGCTTTACCCGCGTTCAGCCGGTTTGCCCTCGATTGAGCTGTTGCGTGTTTTCCCTACGGTTTCCTCCCAGAAAATCGTTTCCCAAAAGCTTACAGCTAGGGGACCCACTTTTGGCACCCGTTGTCATCGTCCGCTGTGCCCTGGATAGCCCCGGTCGCTCTCCGCAGCAGTGTTGGGCCTCACGTGGGGGTGTGAGAGGACATGGCCGCCCCAGCCTGCGTCCCCCCAGATGAGCCGCTGGCTGCAGGACGTCGCCCCGCACCGAGGGTTGCACTGCAGCAGCCACGGCTCCGACCTCTCCTCTGCTCGTGTCCGGGGCACCCCGGGAGGCAGCTGTGCCGAGGAGACGTGCCACCAAGCCTTGTGGCTCATTAGCAGCCTCTCTGCAGTAAGCCCAGGGCACCGGAGGACATCTTTTCTCACTGGGTACGTTGCCTGTGGCCGCCGACACGTGCTCACCCCCAGCCCTAGAGCAGCCCAGGCTCTCCCCTCTCCCCCACCACGAGGCTCGGTCTCCCTCTCCTGTCACTGCCCAGCCTTCCTCTCCGCTCTACGGCACAAGCTCCTCATGATCGTGAGAGAAATAGTCTGTTTCTCTGAAAAACCCATTTGGCTTTCTCTTTCCTTTTTCATTGGTGAGACAATTATTAATCCGCCTCCTTTTCATAAAATAGCCACAATCACAATAATAAAGTCAAAGTATGATTTCCCCATAATATAGTATAATCTCTCCCTTTTCTTTATTCCTTGCAGATGGTACACCTCTTAGCATAAACAACATGTTAGCGTACTGATTCCAGATGCATAAAATATGTACAAATCTTCACATTTTCTCTCTCTCTCCCCCTGAACGAGTGTGTGTATATATATTATCCTTGCCATTTAATTTTCCCAGCTTTTCATTTTGATTTCTCTTTTAGGACGACACAGACTTGTCATAATCCATCTGGGATTTTATTCTTCATCATACAAAAATGTTGCTTGAAGGCCAGTTTTTACTTGGCATTAAGAGACTGAAGGTCAGCCTAAATCAGAGTTTTATAAACCTCTTATAACAAAATCCCTTCAGTTGTAAACGTGTTGTCTCAATAATTAGATAAATATACCAGACCACTTGTTACCAGACTAGCACAGGAACTAATTATATTGTTTCCTGCGACTGCATGTGATGAGCCAAGTCACCATCACAGAAGATATCCAAATTCTGCCTATCTTCTTCTGACATTGTTGTAAATAACTCTAGTTCTAAAAAGGGGTTACAACAAGGCTCTACTACAAGTAAAAGGCATTTAAACAACGAAATCTAGGAATATGTTGTGTGGACTAAAGGATAAACTGGATGTATTTTTTATCGGTAGATGAGGGGGTTTAAAATTCTCATTTGATCATTTACAGAAAGCTTCTGATTTGATTGTGAAATATTTTCTCTTGTGCTTAAATTTCATGCCACAGATTATTAAAAACTGACTTTGCAGTATTTATTTTACTTATCTACCCCAGCCAGCCTGTGCTTAACCATAGATTTTGTGAATTATTAAATTTTAAAAGCAATTTCTGTTGGATTTTATACTCCAGTTCTGTCTGTAGGGATGGGCACCTCCAGTCCTATCCCTGAAGCTGAAGCGCTTTGATTCATCTTTAATCTGAACAGTTTCAAAAGTGCATGTTCCACGATGTAAGGCATGATAATAGTCTCCAGTGTAATGCTTAACTAACTGCTTGTTAGTCTTAACATTTAACGTACGATGAAAAATAACTAGTTTCAATAGGTTATCTGAGCCATAACAATGCTCAGCATAATTCATTCAGGCAGATAGCAAGAACTATTTTTGAACATAATGAGAAGCTAATAAAGGTCAGTGTGGCTACAAACACATATACATCACTATTAATTTAAACAGTACCAATGCCGAACGCATACATTTCAAGTACAAATCTCTTTAACTGAAACTGCTTGATGTTAAAAGAAGGGAGGGAACTGAATAAATCTTCAGTATTTAAATTAAAGCTAGGCCCAAGTTACAAAGCTTAAATCTAAATCAGGAGTCAGACTAGAATCAGACTAGATTTTGACTAAGAAACCTTAGTTATCTAATTAAATATGTAAGGACTAAAGCTTAAATTAAGACCTGCATTTTCCTAAAGTTTGAAGTTGAGATCTATTTTCCCCATTAAAATTAAAGGCAAAGCTGAGGTTTTGGTATGCAAGTTTTGATGCCTCCTTTTTGGTTTATGCAAATAGATTTCAGAAAAGTACAAACTTTTTTTCAGGCTGTTCCTAGAGTTATTCTTTAAACTGAGCCCCTATGTGAAGGTGGGAAATTCAAAATGCTAGTGTTGAAAATTGAGAACTGTTTTAAAAACTTTGTCCTATCACTGTCTAGAGCACAACAGCAGCAGATCTCTTCAATGCTGTATCTATTAAATGCAAATACAGATTTGGGATTCACTTGGGTTTTGCCAGTACGTTGGTCTCAATGACTTTATGAACACTTTTTTGACAAGTGAGATGCATTGTGGCATTTCCCAAGTCATACAGGTGTGGCAACAGAAAGAAGCAACTACTAATGTGCAGCAAATAAATTGTATAAAATAATTGACAAATGGATCATAAACAAAAAGACTAGAAAATAGTCCACGTACAAACCTCTGTTCTAACCAGGTCCACAAAAACAAACTAAAATGCTGAAGCCTGGAGGTGTTCCATATTGTAATTAATGCCAGATTTCAAGGTGAAATTGTTTTAGTTATACAGAGCACTGGCAAGGTTAGTACACTCAGTGTTGACCTCATTGTTTTTTGTTTGTTTTTTTCTGGTTGATTGCAAAATTTACGTAATTATTTACCTGAAGACTTTTTATTTTAATGCCTTTTTTTGTGTGCCACAGAACAAACAGTAAAGACCCATAGTCCTGATGAGCAGCCTGTCAGAACTGGGCAGCATGTAAGAAAGAGGAAAGAACAGAAGGAAACCTTCCCTCTTCTGGTTCTGTATTGTTTTGGGAGAAGCTATGATATTTTTTGCTTTTTCAATAACACTTTGGAACAGACCTTCAAAAAGAAAATCATCCCTGTAAGCCAGGAAATCCTATTCTTCTCATGGGCTTATAGGCAATATCAGGGATAGTTGTGCATCCTAAATCAAAATGGGATGTTTTTCTAAACAAATATTCTGTGCTGCTCCTTATATAGCCACCATTCATGCAGCTCTACCTCTCTCCAGATCTCTGTATGGACCTGGTTTCTCTTCTACAAGCCTGCTCATAATGGCTTTAAAAACCTGTGAATCTGCCAAGCCTTACTCTTTAAAACAAATATGAAGATTTTCTCTTGGACATGGGGAACCCTGTTTTAAACATGAGCATCTTAGCTGCATGCCAAAAACTCCAAGGTGTAGGTGGCTCCAGTATGTGTTTAGGTGTTTGGAAGCTATGATTTCCAAACTCAGTACCTGTGTTTGGAAAACCACAAAGGTTCCTGTAAATTTATATATGTGTATGCATGCAGAAGTGATGTATATGTACACTCTTTCATAGACATCGTCCATAACAGAGCTCCAAGGGCATCCACAAGAGTTGATAATCATTGTTGTCATGTGCTAAAATCTCTTTGGATGACCTTGGCTCTTGTTTGTAGATGGGAGGCAGCTTATGGAAGAGATTTTCCAAACTGTAGAGGATTATCCATTAAAATTGAAGATATGCAGCATGGCTTTGAAAATTTCAGAGCATCCTTTTGCCAGCTTTTTCTGACTCACACCTTGAAACCAGCTTACAGTATCTTTTCATTGACAACAGTGCACGTTGAAAGGACAAATCTACACAAAGGGCTATAGATAGTAGCATTGAAATTAGAATGTTACAGAAAAGACTCTGTCAGCAGAGTCCTCAAAATAACAGTGCTGAATGACCTTCCTCTATGCTTAAAAATACGTGCTGCCTATTTTAGGTCAGATATCTTTATTTTCTTTTAATTATGCCACATGTAACGAAGTTACCACAAGGAGTCATAACAAGGTATTTTGAGTTATGTGCACTGTGAGTCAGAGGTTGTCATTTATGAGAGGCTGGAAGCCTCTGGGTGTGACCCCATCCTGGACATTAAAAAATGCAAAATATTCTGATCCATAACATATGTTTCTAACTAGGTTGTCAGAAATAAACATGGCCCCAAGAGGTGCCTGGGACTTCACTGATGGAGCATGGTGAATGACGCACATTCGGGAGCCCTGTTCTGTTGTATTCTGAATGCTGTTGCACCTTTGCCCACAGATGTGCCATTAGCAGTCAGATTTCTTCTGCAGCTCATTCCTAAAAGCCATGCTAGCTAACCATAAAAACAACATCTTTGTTCCACAGGGGACTCTGCAGATGACTGCAGTGTACTGCTGTACTAATCCATGGGTCTTTTAACAACCTGGCAATGGGAGTCGTTACAAGTCAAGATAGAGTGGGGTTCATCTCATCTAACCTTAGCCATTACTGTGCTGAGCATCAAGCTGACTAGACAAAAGACTGTGGGGCAGTCAAGGCATTTGTTATGGCTTAGTCTTGAGAGGCTCTCCATTTTTATTCACTAGGAACAGACGTCCAGGCTCTCCATTTTTATTCACTAGGAACGGACGTCCATTGCCATTCACCAGGAACAGAAATCACATCTCTTTTGACATGGTAAAAAACATAGGGTATTGCCATACCTTACCCAACAGGTTCAAACTGGGGATACAGTCGTACAGTCCAGACCTCCAGATCTCTTCATCAGCAGCCTGATTAGAGATATGCCAAGCAAAGACCTAATATGCAGCCACATTAGAACAGAAACTTTATTGTACTTATTTCCTACAAATAATTTTGCAAGCTAGCATTTGTATTTATTATTAGTTTTATAAAGAGATTTTGAAATGAGTTTTACATTTTAGATGTGTTTGGGTTAAAAAGAATCATGAAAAAGTTCTTTTTCCAACTTATTTGTGTGTGTGCAAATCACTCCATCATTGTTTTCATTTCTGTCAGGACACTAAGCATATCTGTTAAGAGTCAATGGATAGTGACCCTTGTTATGTGACTGAGAAATAGCTTTTGGTAACCTTATTGGGTGACTGGAGACAGATTACAATGGAGATTTGCAAAGCAGTTCAGGGGACTTCAGGGATCAGTCATCTGCAAAAGCACTGAAAAACTGCAGTTTGCCTTACGTGGCTGGTTACACAGCATGAGTAGTGAACAGTCAAAACAAATAGTTTGCATAGGTTGAAATATGTTTACAAAGTGCATTTGAGCAAATTCTACTGACAAGTGTATCTGGAAAAATCAAAGTCTGATACAAAGAGAAGAAAAAGCTTAAAACCACTGAGCAAATTAGGTACAAATCATTCTCCCGGCAGTAGATACGAGCTAGACAGATCCCAAGCTCTACACGTATCAATGACACAGACCTCAGTCTACAGCCTGAACCACCTTATAGTATCAGGACCATACGGAGTATGACTTTATGCTCTTCTTGTCTCTTTTGGGAGAAGATATGGCTTTGGTTTTCTGCATTTCTTTTTTAATTGAGAATTTTTTTACTACTAAGTCATTTGTGGAATGTTACAGAGGTTACATTACAACTCTGAATTTTTGTCACTCAGGGCTGAGGAAAGAAACGATGGACTTGTTTGCATTTAGATCATTAGCATTAGACAATTGCATTTATCCTGATAACCATCTACAAAGTCTGGAAGCAGAATAATGGAAACAGACTTTCTTCCATAAAACTCAGTTCACTGGAGATTTACTGTGTGGCTTCTTCTGGAGATAAATTGCCACCTTTTCTTTCTCCCTCTCTCTCTCTTGCTTTCTTTTGTTAACAAATACGAAGCAAATCCATCCGCTGAAGCTCAGCCAAGGCCAGAGTGTTTCAATTTTCTTAGCACGAGTGCTCCTGGACACTCTGAATGGTCCTGGGCAATCAAATGCCTTGGAAAAGTAATAAATATGGTTGCTATGTCTTGGTCTTTAGCCATGGCACTACAGATGTGACCCACATAACTCCAAATGCATTGCAGTGTCCTGGATTCAGAATTTGAACAAGAATACTACAAAACTGAACAAATCAGTGCACAGACTATTTCTTGTGCTGAAGAACTGAGGGTATAAGTATTGTTTTGCTATTCTTAACGAGCATTAACATGCTGGCCTAATCAAGGGTCGCTCCGATGAGCCCCATGGCAGCGCCAGCTCTGCCCCGTCCTGGCACTTGCTGCCCGCGGACACGGACCGGCTCCTTCAGTGCCCACTCGCTGTACCCCGTCAGCGAAGGGTCTGCGCTGGGGATGGTGACCTGGCGTTGATGGGGGCGTAGGCGTGTTTCTGCACTGCGGGGCCTGCTGCAAGGTGGTCAGGGGAGAAGTCACACGGCGACAGTTCACGCTGTCTTCGCCACGTATCATTTAATCAATAGGCTTGGAAGTCAAGCGAGGCCTCTGCGAGCATGGCCATTAAGTGTGTGATTACTGCAAGGACTGGTATTTTGGGTGGATTAGTGCCTGCTGTAATTGGTGGTGGGGAAGAACAAGATTATTGTTAAATGTTCATTATTATTTTTCCTACATTTCCTACAGCAAACTCGCTGGTCGGATTTAAAGGTTAAAATATACATAGAACAGCATTAAAATATATATAGAAGTGGAACTGTATGTGCAGGTAGGCAGACTGTGTTAAACTGCTGGTTGCCCGGGCACTGAGGGGCTCTCCCGATGCTGCCCACAGCCCAGGGCCCTATTCCAGCCCCCCACGGGGCTCTCAGTCCCAGCCCCAGGCGTGCCAGTCCCGGCCCCGCCACAGCCCTGCTCTGGATAAACACAGCGACTGTGTCACCCTGGGTAAAAGGGTGACACCCTTCGCTGTCATCCCCAGCTACCTCACCTCTTAAAGGCATGATCCCTGCTCCCGTTTCCTCCCAGTTTGAAAGACAGGGCCTGGACGTCAGTCCTCAGGAAGAAGTCCCAAATAGAAGGGGTCCCTCCCAGTGACCCTAAGCAAGCTCCCCGAGCTCTGAAGAGGTATGGGATTTAGGACACACTCTAATCTTCAGTGTTTATTACTGACTACTTTGATGAAAACCTCACTAAGACGACTGTCACGTGTGTGTCCCTTTTTGAGCTATCTGATTACTCTAAACTCAAATAAGTCTCTTGGGCTCTGATGCAGAGTTACAGGTTCTATTTTGGAGGCCACAACCTTGTGCCTCTATCTATATTTCTGTACCATCTAACTATGGGTATAAGCCTCAGCCACCTTCTGAAATCATGTTGTGTCTACGCTCTAGTGCCAGTATTTTCCCTTCTTCTGCCACCTTGTGCCTGAGTTTCCACAGGAAGCAAACCTAGATGCAAGCCAAGGAGGACATTTCACAGAAGCAAGCACGAGAGGTTTGTGGATGACCAGACATATGACATTGCCTTCACGTGATCAAATGTTTACCTCTATCTCTGAGCCAGCCACACAAGTTTCCCTTTGTAATCAATGGTATTTTAGGCATGAGTCATCTTATCCTAAAATTCAACTCATGGTCATTAGAGTTTGCCACCAGTGGCAGAACAAATGGTATTTAGCACCAAAAGGTTAAGGTTTTGCTGACAGTGAGTATACCCACTTCTGCAGTAGTTTGATTCCTGTAGAGGTCACTTTTACTTTCTGGTAGTTTAGGAGAGGACTGTAGTCGTGTTCCGCTATCAGTGCACCCCTGGTTTGTTAGGAGCTCATTAGCTGTGGCAGATACTGTGGTCTTTTGAATCAGTGCAGCTCACATAACTCCTGTTTTACCAGCAAAGCGGATTTTCTTTGTTGCTGTGGAAAGAGGGAAGATGGCTCGTAAGAGGGAATAAAAGATACTGAATTCACATGACTAATGGAGTTAGATACATTTGAAGAGTGTGAGCTATACATTCTCTATTAAAAGGGCCCTCTCCTCACCAGGATTTCCTGAGCCAGAGGGAAGAAAGTTTCAGATTGCTTTTGCATTTTAAAATGAAAGAACAGAGCATGGAAGCTGTCTTATAATCTCTTGCTGAGATCAAAGGAGAAGGGAGGTAAATGCGTATGTACTTCTTTCTCTGGTGCTGCACCAGCTATTTAGTAGAACTAATGGAGCCTCCAGTGTAGAAGAGGCAGAGATTAGCCTCTTCATCTCTGCTAACTGCAAGAAGTCCAAAAGGATTAATATTATCAAGAGTGAATTTCAGCTGGAAAGTAGGAAGGAAATTCTCCCTTCTTTATCTTTTCATCTTTGTTTCCAGAAAAAACTCTGAACCATGGTTTTCAGCCTCCCACCCATTCCTATTTTGTTCTTCTTATTTCTCAGTGAAAGCAGGCTTGGAAATACCTAACACCCCTGAAAAGCTTTGACTATGTGGCATTTTGACCAGTGTGCATGAGAACTGTGAAGGACTAACGAGACTGAATGATCATGATAAGTTTATGGGATCAGATCCTTAACTGGTTTGAAATAGTGTTATTCCACTGACCTCAGCTGATACGACTCTGTGTATGTTCGTGGACTTCAATAAAGCCATACAGACTCACTCCAGCTGAGGATTTGACCCATGAAATTATGAAGTCTTATCCAACGCAAACTGAAATTCTGTCATGCATTGGTCTTCAAGGGAACATAATTGCTAATTCAATGACTCCCACTGTTTTTACAGCAGCTGCTAGTCATTCTGTGCTGCAGAAAATCTTTACTTTTAACTGGTGAATCAAGAGTGTCCCCAGCAGCTTCAATACACAGAAGATCAGAGGTGCAAGAGTATATATACAGTCCTGCAAATGCTATATATTAGAAGGCAAGCCCTAAGGTCAATCTATGAAGCAAAAGTTACATACTCACGAGAAAACTTCCCAGCTAGACATTATACCTTAGTATTCTATTAGCTTTTCTGGTAAATGGTGGAAAAAACCTCTAAAATCCTGGTTTAGATGAGACTTTTTGGCACACAGAGGTTTATCATAGCCAGGGTTCATTTTATGTAGAAAGAGCCTGAAGGAGCTCACTGGGACCTGTTTTCAGCATACCAAAGCCGTAACCCTGGCATGTGTACTGATGCTGCAGGACCATCCAGACAAATTAGTCCTCAGAATTGCAGAATTTGGAGCTGAAGAAAGTAAGCAACCTGCTCAGGAGGTTACAGTTCTTCTGTTCCTCTTGGCAGCCACCGAAGGAGATGAGCAGAAAAGAAATGAGATAAAAAGTAAATGGCATTTTCCTGCTAAGCTAATCAGTTCTGTTTGAGAACAGAGGGCTGTGCCAACTGCAAATCAATGTACTAAATCACTTTCGTTCTTGTGCGAGTCTTGCCACCATGGCAGCTGCTAACAAGGGAATAAAGAAAACTGTTATTGGATATTTTGTAGATTTTTTAAGTGCTTATATAAAATAACATCTTTAATTTAATGCAAAGTTATGAATGTAATTGGAGTTTATGGACATTATAGGAGGGAAGAGATGAATAAGACTCCCCTTCTTGCTGCACAAAGAGCTGTTTTATATTCCCAGACCACTCTTATCAAACTCTGTCTGCTGTATTAAAGAACAGCTTTCCTATCAGGTTTTACCACTTCATCAGTTTATTAAGGGATAAACACTGAGAAAATAATATGGTTGATATTTCACATGACTTTTAACATATTCAAGTTACAGAATAGGACTAACACATACTTACTTTAAGGATGAAATTAATGTACTCTAATGCCATAGGCTATACTGACTAAGTCTTCACTGACTATAAAGAAAGCCTGCAGTGACTGCTCCAGATGTAGATATGTACAAAAGCATGCGCAGATAATCCCACTTAGGAAAACAACAACTGCACCCAGTGGATTTATTCAATGATGTAATATTACATATTTTTTTCCTATTCCTTTCCAAATAATTCCCAAATAATATTTCTTGTCCCCAGCTAAGACTGGGAGTAGTTCCTTCCTGCGACTAGTCTCTGGGAGTCTTTTGTGACGTTATTAAATGGCTCATGAGAAGGTTGCAGTTTTCCTAGAAAGTTCCTTTTCTGCAGCTTTCTCAGAATTATATTAGCCTAAAATACTGGACTCACATCCCTGAACAGCCGGTTCGAATCACTGTTACACATACAGAGCTGCCCAACTTTGTCATCATTTAAATCATCAATTGTAGCTGTGCAGTGAAACGCTTGATATAAAATACCCACAGGCAAGCAGTAGACTGCCTTCTCTTTAATTACATCAATCCTCAATCACCCCAAAGCAATGCCATCCTTGGAAGTACTAACTCTGACAGGTAGTACTTCTGGGAATGCCATAAAAATGCCAGCAAAGCAGCAGTGGCAGAGAAAATAAGCTGCCTCATCTTTGGAGAATTATTGGACTGTACTAACATTCAAGGGTACAATGTCAGCACAATGCAGAAAGAATTAGATGCATAGCCCCCATTATTATTTTTGATGGGAGTCAGGTGTCAAGTTTCCTTTGCATCACTGAAAACTTAGCCTTCTTTGTAAAGCTTTAGCCAACTTTTCCTTTGTCACTGCTCTTAATTGAGGGGTAGGTTTGAAGCCATTTGTGCTGCGATTGAATAAAGACTGAAAAGGTAAAAAGAAAGTAGCAGTGATGAACCTGACGCTTTCAGACTCTGTGCAAGCTGTGATGGAAAGCTTAATAAATATTAAAGGCTCATGCCTTAACAGGTGAAATTGGAGCATTTACTTTATAGTAAGTGGCACTGTAATACCAGCAACCCCAGGGCAGCCCCTAACTCCTTTTAGCTGTCTCAGCTCCCACAGGGTCAAATGGGAATTTAAGTGCCTAAATACTTAAATAACTGTCTCAATTAGCAGACCTGACTTCTGTCAGTAGCACCTTGTCTGAGAAAGCCCTGTAAATCTCAGGCCTCTTCTATCACCTGGAGTTAATTGCTCTCGATAAGCACAGGTATCTCAGTAAGAGCATTCCTAAATTATAAGGGTAGTGCCTTTAACTTTCTGCCCACAGACAGATTGGTTAACACAAGACTGCCTCATGTTATAAAGGCTAAATCAGGGCAGGGTTCAGGTTAAATATGCATTATTATGGAAGTACAAGAGAGAGAGGTCATACTTGGCTGGCTTATAGTAGATGAACAGAGAGCAGATGAAAAAAAAAGCCTTTCATCATTAATTGCTGACTGGACCTTTCTGATGCAGGCCATTCATTTCCTAATGTTTAAGCAGGTATTTAGTTTGGGAAGGAGGGGCTTACAGCTCAAAGGGGAGTGCTGCCAGGCAGCGTCTGCCCTTGGCTGGGGCCATTTTGCATTGGTCCCTTCATCTGAGGGTAGATGAACAGCTATATCTGTATGTGCATTTGTAGGCATTACTGCAGGTGGGAGAATGAAATCTTAGAAGAGCTAAAAGAGGAGTTTGTGTTGAGGTGAAGTACGTCATTATGCCTATGTTCAGTGATCCGCACATTATACAGTGCAACTATCATCTGGTAAAGTATAAAAGAAATACTTATTTGTTCATCTACATTGCACTTATACAAACATCTTCTTACTGTTTCCCCATGTAATAACCCCTGATGTTTGCAATTCTTTGAGTGCCCTCGGTGTGAGCTCTGTAAGCATAAGGGAGTCCTGATCCTTCGCTCGGTAACACACCATTCAGTTTGTTACCCAAACCCATGTGAAGATCAAGGACTGAAATGTATCAAGAAAACCTGTCAACAGCAGAGCCTTCTTGCTGGGGCTGTGTTGCTCAGGGAAGCAAGCCATCTCCCTCTGCACCACTGCCACAGGCAGTGATAACACCCACCAGAACACGGGTCAAGACTTCCTGGCAAGGTAGGGTAGAAATCATGTCTCTTAACTTTGGACGTCTACAAGTTAGTCTGTTAGTCTAAATCAATAGCCCAGGTCCCAAATAAAATCAATAGGCACCTTCTGTGAGGGATTTATTGTACTTATCTCAGCAGGCATTTATCTGTACATGTTCATGCCGATGTCTCCTCTCTGAAGGTAAAATGAGATCAGTCCCTCTGAGGGTTGTTCAGCCCTTCCTACAGCAGATGATGGCTGAACTTGGAGACTTAGAGTTTGGAGAACCAAAGTTTGGCTTTAACAGCTCAGCCCCACCTTAGACTTTATGTACTCAAGTGGATTGCTGGTTTCAGAAGGTGGCAAATCCTTTCAAAATCAGGTAGTGCAGCACAGAGCTTTGCATCTTCCATCTCCTACTGCATGAACAATCCTGAGACACAGTCTGTAGCATTGCCTGCACAGGCTGCTGCTTTGCTTCCCCAGACCTCAGCCCCGCTGGGTCCAGGCATCCTTTTAAATACCTTCGTTAAATTTGGTACTCTTACTTTGGCAGAAACCCCTCATGTTTCACATAGTCATAATTTAGTTAACAGGTTTAAATTAGTGATGGGCAGACCTTTCAAGCCAAATTGAGCATTTTCTTATAGTTTTCTGTCCCAGTGTAGCTAAGTCTCCTTAAGTAGTGCAGACTTGTATGTAGACAGCCTAATGAGAAATTAGCCTGTTCACTGGCCAAACTGTTTCCCCTGTGACTGAAGAAGCCCTTCAGTTTGCCTTGAGTGTGTAGGCAGCTGCTCTTTGATAATACTGTTTGATATGCAGCTGGCATACCATCAAATAGTCATAGATAATGTTAATCACACAGATTTATTATATGCTTAATAAATCCACTGGTCATTTTTATAGTCTCCATTGCAAGACTTCAGCACACAGAGCTTAGCACTGATGGTTTTTATGCAATTATTCTCTTTCGTGCTTCTCTTGTTTTCTAAAGTGATGACATCCCAAAAAAGGAGGGGAAAAAAGTCTGTCACAGTTTATAGAATGCAAAGTAAAAATATTTACAAAATGAATGTTCAAATAGCATAAGAAATTTGTGAAGACATAATCTTTAAACTGCCATCTCCAAGCCACAGCTAAATCAGTTAGAAAATGCATAATATAGTACACTCCACAGGCAGATGGAGATGCACATAAACTGATAATAACTCAAGAGTTTTTACCTCTATGTGTCCTCAAGCAAGACATCATGAGAGAAAAACACTCTTGCAACAAAATTAAATAGTTTTAGATCTAATTTTACTAGGCTGAACTAGATTTCAGATTGATTTCTGTGGAATCTAATAGAGAACAACACACATACACATTGCCTGTCTTATAAAAAATCCATCAACCACCTTGTGTTTTTACTTACTTTGCTCTTTACTAGAAGTAATAAGAAACTAATATTTCACAACACAACGTGTTTCATTCTGTAAATGGTCTTTCATGGTAAAGGAGTTTGGAGTGGGCTGTGACAGAGCGCTGCAGTACAGCCCCTGAGATTTGTCTACTCAAACATCTATTTACATTCATATGGTGAAACCGCAGCTAAAACCCACTATCTCCATTCTGTAAAAGGAGAAGGGAGCTGCAGGACATGCTGCTGTGGAAAGAAATAATGTCCCAAATGCTGCATGCACTGGCAGAGGCCCCTGATGTGATCAGTTAAACATATCCCAGAGGATATATCCTGTATCTCAAGTCATATTGGATGGATCCGTACCAATCACATGCATGGCTATTGCTGGTCCTTTCTGCTTCCTAAGTGATAAATTAGAGGTTACTTTGACCTCAGAGTAAATGAACGTGGCCGTGTGTGGAGGGCCCGGCGGGATGCAGGGCTGCAGAGCGGCCAGAGCGCAGGGCACGAACCCACCGCTGCCTGTTAGGGGTTGGGTCCTCCTTGGCAAGGCTTTTCACACAGCTTCCCCAAAAGCTTGCAAGGGTAGCGGTTCTGGGTCAGGAAACAGAACAGTTTGCACAGAGGTAAAAGGATTAGTCCAGCTGCCAGCCCCCTGAGCTAGCTGATGTTTCACATTCAATGTTCTCTGCCGTATTGTAACACCATAAACTGTTACTGCTGTTTAATATGGCATTTCAGAGCTCTCATCTTGGACAAGGATCCCATTTTGCTAAGCACTGAACAACAATAGAGCAGCAAGATATTCTCTGCCCCAAGAACTAGATAAATAAATGATAAAGGTGGCAAGTAGATCTATTTACAGCAGACCCCTGCACTTGGCAAGCCATGATCAACTTCCAGCTGAGGCACCGGGGCAAGCGCTTTAGTGCCTGGGTGCTGCATCATACTGAGCAGCTTGTTGCCCTGTTTCAGAGGAAAACTTCATGGCTCTAGGTTCACACCTCTGACTTCTAATTCAAGGCACAACCTGCCTTGTGCATCTCAAAGCCTTCACCTGAAATGCTGACTATCCAAATGTTCTCTGTTTTTGTCTTCCCTTTGGTTATCAGACAAGAAAAAATGTGTTCTGATTTTTTACATCTTCATTTCAGGTCCCTGCTGAAGCAGAGCACAAAACCAGTAATGCTGAATACTTTTTTTTTTTCTTTGAAACTTAAATTTCTTAATCTGAATATCACTGGTACCAGGATGGTCATTCACAGGCACCCCAGCACAGTTTTGTCAGTGGGTACAGAAGAGCATCCCAGAGAGCCCTCCTGCTTGCCTGTGAAGCAAAAAGCGCTTGGGCGATGCTGCCGCAGCTCTGCATACTGGGGAACTAGTGATTCAACAGCTGGTTCTCCAGTTCAGCCGTAAAGGCTGATCCTGACACCGACAAAGTAAATCCCGATCTGGAAACTGGTTGCTTAAACTAAATGATGCAGCATGGTAGCTGTACAAGCCATAGTTTAGGAGGCTGTGAGCCCTTCTCAGTAAGTGCTGTGGTTTAAAGACATTGCTATTTTCCCCAGAAATTTGCCATATTTTTCTTTTGTGTAAAGAATCCCCTCATCCTGCCAATCACTGTCAGCCCAAGCCTGAACTGACTGAGATATGAGAAGGAAGGCAGAGAATCATCTCCTGATGTGCAGGCTCTCTTCCCTCTCTGTAACCCCCTTTTCAAAATAAATCAAGGTTAACACAACTGAAAAAATGTAACTATTTGAGTAGCTGCAAATACTGATTTAAAGAAATAAAAATACATTGCTTTTTTTTAAGAGGTTTTGCAGCGGAGTTTAAATTCTTGCATTAGAATTGACCCTTCCTGAGTAATTTCATACTCTGTGCAAACCAAATGAATTACTTAGGACTGGTTTATAATGTCCACATTGTGTTTTTAAAAGAATACTATTAAAGAAACCTCTGACAAGTAAAGTAGCTTACAGTAATCATTACAGTTAGAATATGAGAATGAAACTAATTCAGTAAAACATTGCTAACGCCAATCTGGCAAACCACTGGTAGCCATCTGTCTAATCCTTCTTGTGTTCAGAAGTTGCATTTAAAAAAAAAAAAATATTAATAGTGCTCATTAGCTGCCAAGCAAAAGAGCAAGCCACAAGCTTCTGCTCAGAGATTAGCTAATACTAGCAAATACTACTCGCTTTTCCAAGTTTAAGCTAGGACCTTCTGCATGATCTCAAGGCCAGGACAAGTTTTCCAACTGGGGTCCACAGGGATAAGAGAGTCTATAAGGGATGGGCCCAAGGACATGTGCAACGCCCTGCAGGTGCCACCCATCTTCCAACAGCCCTTCAGCACCAAGGGCTCCTCAGCCTCCCCACTAGACAATCTGTTCCAGTGCTGCACTATCCTTACTGTTAGGAAGGGTTTTTTAATGTCTAAAGTGAATTTTCCTTGGTGCAATTTAAGTCCATTACTTCTAGTTGTGTTAATGCACATGGAATACAGTTTGTTCCTTTCTTCTACATAGCCGCATTTTATGTATTTGAGGACACTTGTTATGACCCCACTTAGTCTGCTCTTCTTAAAGCTAAACAATTTGTCCAACATGTATAAGGCCTGATTTTTGAAAGTGTTGAGCTCCTGCTGTTCCCATTGCTTTTATTCAGGTGATTGAGAGTGAAAGAACTTCAGTACGTTTGATGATCAAGCCGTATTGTCTGGTGCCCTTTAAATACTGATAGGTATGAAGGGCGCAAATGCTGTTTATAGCTGTGTATGTGTATTCTTGTCTTCCCAATAAAAGCATATTTACGGGACCTGTGACCAGCCTTCTGACTGCATCCACAGGGCAAGAGCAACTTCACAAAAAGAGCAAACTTTAGTGGAAACTTGGGTGCCTTTTATGCCAAGCCTTGCTGAATCATTTGGAATAAATCATTTTCTCTTTTTCATGCAAAACATATCTTGGCTGATGTTTTTTTGATTTGCTTTAATGATTCATATGGTGACTGTCAAAACAGTGTTCACGATTATTTTTTAACTATTTGCTGTTGTTGTAAAATATATACTTAAGAAGCGTGAACTGAAATCCTTTTCCATCCCAAAGCGAAGGAGAGTGAGGTTTCTTCATATAATGGGCTTCTCATCTGGAGAAATGGTGATTTTTGTGGTTAGGGTACTGGAGCAGAGTTCCACTTGGGGTCGCTTGGAAGGATATTTTTATAGTGAATATGCTACAAAACATGATGGAAATTATACAAAATATAACACTCTCATCTTGTGTTAGTGTTCCAGGGAGACTAGAAATAAACCCCACTATACCTGTTCTTTGTCTCAATTTCCGTTGTAAATACAGCTTCTTTTGTGTCCATGTAGGCCCTCATGAAATCGCTCCTTCATGTCACTGGAGGCAATTGTAATGCAAGCAATAACTCCTTGTATTGGTTCTCATAAATGTAGGGTTATGTATTCTGCCTTTCTGGAGAAAAGAGCTTTTGAAATGCCTTGTTTTCTTCTCTTAGACCCTCTCTCCTAGATTTGAAAAATTATTTCCTCAGACAAATACAGAGAACATTTACAATTATAAAGTAAAAATAACCGCTTTAATTTTGGGCTACCTGTCATTGCTTCTTTTTGGAAAAAAAAATCATAGAAGGAGAAGAGAGTGAGAGAAAAAAGGATTAAAGGTATTTCTCTGCATGGCTTTTTCATATCCAGCCATGTCCATTATTCTTATCCATAAGATTTCATCAAACTGATGAAAATAATACTAATTGTGTGTGATGGATATGAAAATACATGGGGACCATAAAGTGTGATTACACAACTCTCCTGATCTTGTTCTGAAATGGTAAACACTGAATTTCTCATTGAAAATAAAGCTGAAGTAGTGTCCCATGAGATATATACGGTAATAGTCAATAACATGCAAAAGATGGAAGTGCACAATAGCACCAATAGTTTTATACCTAGTCAGATTATTTCCCTGTAAACACCTACATTTAATTATCCTGTCATCTATCTTCCCCTCCTCCATAGGCTCAATAATTCGTCTGTGCTACGTGCATACTGTGGCTCTTCTCTTACATCACTCACTCAAAAGCCCTTCCAGACACACACTAAGTCTTCTATTGCTCAACCAATGGTTACATAAACAGAAATAATATATATTTATAGGTTAAATATAACTTACATAAATATAAATAAATAATAAATATGAAATGATAATCTTTATCATCTGTATTGATTGAAGGATATCCTGTTATTAGGGCCTGCCTGAGTCTGATTGACACAAACCCATCCATTGCTGCTCTGAGAGTGCAGTAAATGTCACAGGCCATCCCGTTTCTCTGCCACACAAAGCAAAGGTCCAGCAAGGTCTTTGGGGACAGGTGGGAAACAGTAACAACAAAAGCTTGAGATGGCTAAAGGGTCCCTTAAGGCAAAAGGGAAAATAATGTGATAACTTTTAAATCCACATTGTAAATCTCATCTAGAGATTGCACAAAATTGGTTGGGGTAAAAGGCAAATCACAGAATATTCCTTTAGCTAGTAATAGTGTAGTATACAACTACACGGTTTTGCTTTTTGATGGGTGGCAGGGGTAGGCATTAGGCTACATGACCCACCTCAGCAAGAAAGCACACGTTCTCAGTGCTTGGTTAATGGATTAGCTCTCTAGGAGAAGTGAGAACATTTTCTCAGCAAAGAAGCTTTAAGTTTGTGTACGTTATCCAGTGTCTTGGGGGTTAGCCATGAAGGTCTGACAGCCGTCAGCAGTCAGGCCCAGGCAGAGTAGGCTTCAGCTCACTGCATCTCAGTATCCAGACACAACCGTCATTGCTGGTGCTGAAGACAAGGAGTGCCCTGATCCTACATCTATCATCTGAAGCGTTCCCCTTACCAAATGTAGCCTTTGGGTTAGGTCCCAAAAGCCTACGCTCTTTTCACTTTAATCAAAGAAACCAGTTGAGAAAGTCAGGAGTGAATAACAGCCTTTACCCTGATCGCAACCCAACAGGTTCATGTGCGCTGAGACAGTGTCACACAGAGACACCACATTTCTCAGCGAGCAACGCCTTAGCAGCAAGTGTCAAAGCATTCACTTCGGAAAACCTTTTGGCTAAAGCGTTCATAAAGAGCTTCACTCTTTCGGTTGATGACATCACTACAATCCCTTAATAAAATCGCAATTCAAGGAGGCTAATTTGTGCTCTAATTATATATTAGTCTGGGCTGAAAGGTTTCCGGATGGAAAAAGGTTTTCTTCAGGCAGTCTTTTATTCCGCTCATTGTATTTATTTAACAAAGAGCAGTCAGCTTTTACTGTGCTTTTTCATAATAGAGTTGAGCCATAGTGTTACCTAGCTAAGTGCAAACATCTGCAGTCATTTTTGATGGATAATGATAACACTCTTTAACAAAAGCAAGGATTATTTGCAAATGTAGGAAGAACCAGGCCAAAAAGCCAACAGATGTGATGCTGAAAAAGTCTAAGAGCTCTACAGCCGGAATGCCTTCCAGACCACTGGTAGATCAGCAGCCAGGTAGTTTAAGAAAATTCAGAGAAATATTTTCTCACCAATAAAGTCTCCGCGGAAATCATTTTTCCCGTCACTTGAAAGAAGACATTCTGGGTTTGGTTTTGATGCTTCTGCCACAGGATGAAAGCCCAGCGTTGTTCATAACGTGGAGGATTCAGAGCATTTCCAGATAACTGGGACTTTCTAAGCAGAGGAGCACTTTAGGAAAGCAACTAAAAGTCCTTCAAAGCTATGAATAACCTTTGTAAGGTGTTTCTGTTTCTTCTGCTATCTAAAGTAGACAACCTGTTAATGTTGGTTCCCAGCAAAGTTTATCAGGAGGAATTAAACCTAAACAAACCAAACAATGAACTAAACAAACCGGTTAACAAACTAAACATGCAGCTTCAATATATCCCTGTTTCTAGCCTTTCTGTTAACAGCAACATTCACTATAGATAAATCCTGAGCCAAATTTTGAGCTAGTATAAATCAGTATCAGTTCTCATTTTACTAGATCTGTCCTGGGATCTAATGGAGAGGCTGATCGTGGCACTGGAAGTAAATGGCTGTTCCATCTACTATCTGCAGGACAAACAGAAACTGCAGGTAGAAGGAACTGCACTTAACATGCATGTGAATAAGAAGGATTTTAAGTAGGATTCCTATTGTTTGGATAATATCTTCCTGTGCCATTATCCATAAAGCTCTTCCAAAAATCGAATCAACACTTTCTAGAGTTAGAAGCTGTTGTAGCTTCTTGTGCCACCAACACTTGAGCTTTCTCTGAGACTTCTGGTTCAGCCTCTGTCAGCGAGAGGAAACAAGAGGCGGTGAGCTGATAGTCTCGTCCATTAGAGCAGTTCCATGTCCCTCCTCCCAGAGCTGACTGCCTCCCCTGTTCCCAGCTGGACCAGCTCAAGCATCCCGCAACCCCAGCCCTGCAGTGCTTGGACACCATTGCGGGGAAGCACGGCCAAGGAGCACCACACAGGTGCAGAAACCAGGAGGGATGTGTATTAGGTATTTGCATGTGCCAGCTGCAGTAAACTCACTGCAGTTCAGTGAATTTGGGGGGGGCTGTAGAGTCACGAAAAACAAAAAAATAAAGGACTTGCTGAGACGTCTTCACCTGAGGAAAAGTATGGAGTAGATCAGAATGTGCTGACAGAATACTGATTTTATATGTCTCTCTCTTTCTCTTTTCTTCTAGAAAAAGTAAGCATACTGTCAACCTTCATAGCGCCCTTCAAGTACCTGAGTCCTGGCACAACCACCATGGAGGATGAAGACAATTTAAGTAAGCGGTCTGTTTTCTTTATAGGCAGACGAATAATAAAGTTTAAAGGTAAAAGCTCTACATTGTAGCAGCAATTGTGAAAAGGAGATGGATTTGCAAATATTGGCAGGCCATAAACCCAGTCCTCATGTAAAATGTAAAATTCCCTGTTGCCGAGTGCAAACATGTTCTCCAATCTCCAGGGAAGGAAGGGTTAATCTCAGCTCACCTTCCCTTTTCCCTGTGCAGACCTTGTCACATCAGGGCCGTAAGTGGTGTGTCACAAATACAGAGGAAAAACTTCTTACGAAAAGGAGATGTTTACACTCAGGTTTACAGGACTGTGGAGCTTCTTTTCCTTTCCTGTTTGTATTACCCTGTTTTGCTCACTTGCTTGTCTTACAGTCCCCCCAAAACCAGGACATTTTCATGCTGTGCCTTCCCCTTGGTTTCATTTCCTTGATTACAGAAGGACTTTTGCAAAAATAAAGATGGCAGGATCGAGCCATCTTCTTAAACTGTTTTCTCTTTCACTGCTGTGGTATGACCTGGAGAACAAAAATAAGAGAAAAAAGAAAGAAAGAAACAAAATCCAATCGAGAAGAGCTTAAATGAACCAGGCTTAAATAAATGAGATGTAACCCAGAAATTAGCCACCGGATTCTTTTGGACCCTTACACCCGAACAAAGTCACTGACACTCCCTGCACCCGTGACTGCAGAGCTGCTGGGTTTGAAGGAGTTGTGAAGACTTCAAAACACCGAGAAAGAAGTCTGGGAGTGTGCAGTTAGGACTGAATAACCCTCACTAAGCCCTCCCATTTATCACCTAGAAGCCACTCTTGTGTGTTACCCATCCCTGTTTATTGTAACGCATCCTGAATCATTAAAAAAAGGAGGGAAGCTTTCTGAACCAAATGAGCAACTCCTTGAGTTTTAGTATCACCTGCCAGACGGGTTTCGTCTCCAGCCAGACACACACTGACACGTTGCCCTGTTGGAGCCAGTGGGTGGGAGGAACGGTGGTTTTTCCCCATTGCTGCTGACCTGCCGAAGGCGTGAAGGAGCACAGCCCTCTGTTTTCTGCTGCTGAGCAGCACATGGACATCACGCCATGCCGCTGTGCCGGGACCGGCAGGTTTTTACGTATATTAGCTAAGGCAAAAAAACCCCACTGAAAATCCTGCCCAATTGGTCCCAGGGAGGCTACATTTTCAGGGAGATGTATGAGAAGTACACACAGGGAACATATTACGCACATGATGAGCTTGTGCAGGCACCTCCTGCGTAATGTTTCCCAAATGTGCGACTGACTTAGTTATTTTTAGGTAATGTGGGAAGTTTGTACGAGCCAAACACTGTAACACCATTTTCTTACTGATGTTGTAGTGCCAAGACTGCTTCGTGCCTGTGCAGGCTTTAAAATAGCTCACATGGACAGGGTAAGTGATGTTTTCTGAAAGAGAAAGAGCAAATTCCAGTGTTTTCGGGGTCATCCTGCCTAGTCCCCTCTTGGTTCAAACACACACTCCAGAGTTAAAGAAGCTATTTTTTTTCTTGGCACATACAACACATTTTAGGTGTTACTATTAGAATCTTAACACCCCCACCCAAAAAAAAATTAAAATCAGACATATTTCAGTGTTAATTTCTAGTAGAGTGGTATAAATCCCACTAATGTCTTTAGCACACATGTACCTGTGTAGTAATTTGGCATTTTAAAGAGCCTGCAAGGCAGAGAAATAGTTTGCTTATCCCTGTAGTTTTCTGCTCACAAAGCATCCTGTGAGAGTGCCCCTTCCCGAATTGTGCTATATCAATAGGCAGAGTCCCTGTTTCACATTCCTTTAGGCCTTCTTTTCAAAGGGACTGTGGTTTAATCCCAGCCGGCAACTAAGACCCACAGAGCCGCTCACTCAGTCCCCCCCAGCGGGGTGGGGGAAGAGAATCTGAAGGGTAAAAGTGAGAAGACTCATGGTTTGAGATAAAAACAGTTTAATAACTGAAATAAAATAAAATATTACATTAATAATAATAACAATAATAATAGATACATTGTAATGAAAAGGGAAATAAGAGAGAGGAAAATAAAACCCAAGAAAGACAAGTGTTGCAAATGAAAACAGTTGCTCACCACTGGTAGCAAAGGATGGTTACGATCCATGCGAGGTTAACTACACACGCATTTTCAGCTGGTGATTATTAGCATATAGACACTATTATCGTGGTTTATGATCCATGAACTAATACTGGCAAAATGTATCGAAGGCAGTATGCACCTTTGGAATGGCATTTTGGGTAAAGTAACCATCAGTCTCCAGTGAGGACCTTATCTTGAAGATGTGAGAAAAGAACCACCCTATTCATTCCCAGAAGTCAGTTATAGCCAAGAATTTAAGAAATGTCACGCAGGATTCAAAATAGGAAGTTTAGCACTGGAAACCGTCTTCAGCATTTGCTGTTAGTGATGCACGGAGAAAAAGGGCATTTAAATGGGGATCCTCCCCTCGGTATATCTTTCTAGCACCCAGCAAGAAATTTACTCAGCTAGAGTTTGCACCTGAATCGCCGTATTTCTTAGACATCAACAGACCTGTCTAGCCCTCTTTGGAGGCCGCTGATACTTCTGATCTCAACAACAGCCAGGAACAGGGAGTTCAGTGATTTAGTGTGTTGTCAAAAAGTGCTCTCTTTTATTGCTTCGAACCTGCTCTCTGTAGTGCTTGGGTTGCATGAAACAGTGAATAATCATTCCCTGTTCACTGCCTGCCCGCCCGCCTGCCTTTTAGGATGTTACGGACCTCTGCCTGTCCCTGATCTTCAATCGCTCCATCCACACCACGCCACAGCATCAAGGCAGACTATCACCGGACACGGGTACTTGCAAATCTGGGGTGTATCTCTAGCAGGAGCCTGTGAGTCCGGGGGACCTCGCTGTGCAATGCCGCCGCAGGCACAGCCTCGGTGCAGTGCCCTTCTGGACGCGTATACCTCTCCCAAGCGCCCGCAGAGGGACCTGATGTCCCCAACATAAGGATTTCAGCCCCTGCAACAGTCCCGTAGGATGAATCCCAGGTTCAGTGTACTGAAGCATGTTTGGTTATGAGCATGTTGGTCAAAGTCTCCCTCGGGCAGCATGAGGCACCAGAGCTTTTGATTGCACAGTGTGAGGTATTGGGGACCCTGCCTCTAAGAGGATGGTGAATATCTCCTTCCAGCAGTCTGAACGCCAAGCAGTCCCCCACGGAATCAAACTCCATGTTTTTGTTCTGAAAACTGTGTCTATTGCCATCATTTGGATTTCTCCCATGCCTAAAGCTAAGCTGTAGGCTGGTCCTGATTCAGGAAGGCACGTACTTAGCTCCGTTTCTGCCCTGGGCTGCCCACGTTTTTTGCTGTATGCACTTATTTGCTAACTTGGACAGAGAGCATCAGAGCCCGAGTATCATCTAAGTCAGGTCATTAGGTCATTTGAATAATTTCCCTAATTGGTAAGAGCTGTACTAGAATGTGCATAGATTTCACAGTTATTTCAGGTAATAAGGTAGGCAAAGTAGATCATCTTCATTCTGGAACAGCTAAAGGCAATGGCAATCACCTTTCACAAATTTTCCATCTTCACTTTAAGCAAAGTCCTGTACTTTTTTGCACTGGTAATGCTTCCCTTCACAGTGTGGCATTACACACCAATAAAGTCTAATAATATTGGTTTAAAGAGCCTGAACCCTGTGAGCTGGTGGGGAGGGTTCAGCAGTGTCCTGGTTTCAGCCAGGATAGAGCTGGTTTTCTTCACAGAAGCCAGTGTGAGACTGTGTTTTGGATTTGGGATGAGGAACTGTTGATAATGTGCTGATGTTTTGAGCTGTTGCTGAGCAGTCAAGGACAGTCCAGCTTCTTGTGCTGGCCTGCCAGCGAGCAGGCTGGGGGTGCACGGGGAGCTGGGAGGGGACACAGCCGGGACAGCTGACCCAGACTGGCCAAAGAGATATTCCCTACCATCCGACGTCATGCCCAGTACATAAACTGGAGTTGGCCGGGGGGCGGAAATCGCTGCTCGGGGACGGGCTGTCGATCACGGGGTGGTGAGCAATTTCTGTATCGGGCCTCACTTGTTCTTGTACATTCCTTTGTTGGTATTATCATTATTGTTCTCTTCTTTCTTTCTGGCCTATTAAACCGTGTTTATCTCAACCCACGAGGTTTTTCCTAATTCTCTCCCCCGTCCCACTGTGGGAGGGAGAGTGAGCGAGCGGCTGCGTGGTGCTTAGCTGCCGGCTGGGGCTAAACCACGACAAGCAGCAACAGAGAGACCATGTCAGGTTTCCCTTAAGTAGATGTCTTTCGTGAAGTTTTAAAAATACATATCTGTGTCTTTTCATGTAAGAGAGGAAGGAGTGACTTCTGTTGTTAGCTACAAGTTTATTATTCTAAAAAAATACAAACCTAAAAGTCCCAGCAGAAGAGTTCCCAATCCTCCACTGTGGGTTGAATAAGCGTATGAAAATGCCATCTTGCTTGCAAGAGGAGACTGCCATACGTTGCATTTGATGTAGTAGCTGACCTTGGACAAAGGTGCCATGGTTCTGGCTCCTGCTGCTTCTGATTTAAATTTTTTCCCTTTCAAGTATGCCAGGAATTATGGGGGTCAATCCTTCTAACCTCTGCAGTCGATGTGATGTAGATGGACAGCAAAAATGTACTCTACATAAGCAGCTCAAACAGGGGTTAGATATTAAAACACAGAAAAATAAAAATTAGGTCCTACCTGTATTGTTGAAAATGCATTGGTAGCAATCTAGTGTTTACTAAATGTTTCTAAAGACAATAACTTCCTGTGTCAGAGATATCAGTTGAATCAGAAGTTTGCTATACTACAGGGATTGCAAATTCTTTCTTTCAATATCGTAGCTTTTCAATAATGTGCTGCCCCTTGTAAATCAATATTAAAGATGCCAGCCAAAATTAAGATGCCACCTACCACCTCTCCATTCCCATCCTCCTTGGCAGTTGGCTTGGCAGCAGAATAACCTTCAACAGGAACAATATTATCTCTTCAAATGTAGCGTGGAGTATCGGATGGCTAGTTCTGCAGAGCCCTTATGACCCAGAGACACAGGCAGTGTCATTATTAGTGATGCATTATAGTTCTGAAAAGCTCTTGGTGATGCAGACTCTCTAGGTTAACTCTACTGTGCATAATGACCAAAAGGAGAAAAACATGAAAGAGCAGACAGAAGATTGAGGAATAGTGCATAAATAAATATATTTCACTAACTGCTCATGCCATTGCACGACTGCAATGTCTCCTTTCGCTCGTGAAACTGCAAAAACGAATGAATAAAGTTACCTGAGGAGATATTGCAGTGCAGAGGTGAGGATTTTTTAGAAATCTTACACAATAAATTAGAAACTATTGCCAAACCATTGTAAGATATTTCTTTCTCCTTTTTTTTTAACTCTGTCCCCTTACACTTTTATTGTTCTCCAACCTTTCATCATAGGAGAAACATATTTTATTCTCTTTTTTTTTTTTTCCAAATGTAGAGGATATGTTTTGGGGACTCAAGAGCAAAAACATTATGAGAGATAACAGGACTGAAAATGATCCACAGTTTTGTATTTTTCCTGTGTGCGTCCTCTGACTTACCCCTTTCCTTTTAGTGCTCTTAATTTCCAAAATTGGTTGTGATTGTTCTATTACAGCTGCTTACAGTATTTATCTTACGTAGTTTGGTGTCATTTGCCTGCTTTGTCTGATTCTCACAATAGAAGAACATGTGCCACCATTAGAGAGCTAATCTTATGTCTGCTACACAGAGGCCTCATAAAAGACACATTTCAAAGACCTCCTATTTCAAAGATACCTGAAAGTATAAAGTAATTTCACATTGCCTGGCGGCTGCCGGGTATAGCACAAGTCCATCAGGCTCACAGAGTTTCTGAGGCGCTCACTGAATTTAGGCTGCCTCTGATTCTCATGCCATGATGACTTTTGTCCTGCTGCAGGTGTCACCTAAGCTTGTGAAGAACTGAGCTATTCCCTGGTGTTTCAGGATCAGGTCCTCTAGAAATCTGGTTGACTGTAAGGATACATGCATGGATTGCCTTCACTGTGGCTATGCCAAAACATACCATAAATACAGACAACGGCACCGTCACACACGCCCGACGTTGTGCACGTATCTTCTGTGCCTGATCTCTGGAAGCATCTCTGCATTTTTTCCACTACATCAGTGCAAACTCCCTGTTGGCCAAAAGCCGGACTAGACAATTTCATAGACAGAATTTAAGACAAACAAGTAATGTTTATTTTTCGTTACCATGGTTTTTGTTAACCACTGTGTTAGTGAGGGTGACTAAGGTAAGATGTCACACATTCATGTTCACAAATCCATTGTTCTCTGACTATGAAAGAAAAAACAGCTGGAAAAAGACAATATGAATTATAAATACAAATAACCCCTTGAGTTTTCCTATTCAGTGGTGCATAATCAATACAAATTCTTTTCAAACCTGAATATAGTGTGAAGCAAGAGCTATCTTTCTTTTCATGCTTCCTGACTACAATATCATTATGTACCATAATTGGCTCTGTAAAAACCTATTAGGTAAGATGAAGGAGGAGGTGTGAAATACAGAACCAAACCTGCTTCCTGCTAAAAAGTATGTCTGAGCCAAAATATTTTACCTTTATTTAAAAAAATGCACGCAACTAAAGAGGCGTATTCTGAGTGGGATGGAAACATGAGAAATGGTGGAAAATGGCTGGCCACAGCCACTGCCAGGGTAAATCGAGCAAAGTTAAAACTGGCATCTCCTTCCCCCTCAGACGAGAGCTTCCACAAATAGAGTTGTGAACTCAATGAGAAAAGACCACATTATCCTTGTGTCTTAGTTAATCTGACCTTTTAAATGTCTTATTTCCAGAGAGGCTGGTTTAAAGATGTCACATTTTATGTGGCTGAATGCCATATGATGAAACCTTTCTTTTTCTATTATGTATTTCTTTTTCTTTCCTTCCTCACCCAACTTAATTCTCTCCCTTTAGCTTCAGAAAGTAAAAATTAACTAGTCACTAAGACCTCAACTTGTCGGTTCACGTTCTGCCTCAGCAAAGCACTGCAGCAGAGAGGTCTGCAAGTAACTTTGCTGAGACATAGACACAGGCTGGAAGCTCAGCGTGTGCCAGAGTTTTCAGGAAAGGGAGCCGAAAGACTCAGTCCTGCGAACGGGCCCCCACACGTGCAGCTGAGCTGCGATTTTTAATCCTGTCCGAGCAGCGAGCTGCTTTCTGTGGAACAACTTGCATGAATGCAGACTTATTTCTCTGCTGGCAAAAAGTCTTTTGATATTTAATACAAGTGCAACTTGTCAGGATATGAAGGAGTTTTTTAATCATGAAGGTTGCCACATAATTCTCTGCAGGTTGCTGCACATCTGTCAGCCCAGCCTAACCCGGGGCAGCAGCAAAGACACACCGCTCCAGCAGAAGCTCCTCGAGGCGTAGCTGGCAGCTCACCCTGTACATCCTTGCAGCCAGCTTGTGCATCGGGGTAGCAAGGAGACCAAATGTGGCCACGTCCCCACAGAAAGTGAGAGAAGCATCCTCTGTCCCCTAAGGACCACAGGGACCTTCTCTGTGCTCGGGACCCACGCAGCCTGCGCAGCTGGCATGCTCGTGTCTGACAATAACAAAGCACGGGAAGGGCTCCACGCTCCGCGCTGGTTGGAATATGGCCGGCAGCCAGGCAGTGCTCGGCTCAGAAAGGGATCGGGTGCATCGCTGAGGGGATGGGTTGCTTCACGGGTTGGCTACACTCATGTTTGCTTCCTCAACTTCCCTCTGCCCCAAGGAACACCCAGGAGGACTGGAGGATGCATCAGGGATGCAATACATTTAAACAAACTCATCAGAAGTGACTGCAATGTTATAGGATGCTTATTTAGACAGCAGCGTATTTTCTCTCTCATTCAGGACATCAGCGAGATGAATCTCCGTTCTCAGCCACGCATCTGCTGTAGCAAAGAGCACTGCCTCGCGGCATGGGTGTTGCACAAGCGTAGTTCAGTGCAATGTGTGATTCATTGGCACAACAACAACGGAGTGCTCCCAACGTAGCTCCCCACTGTCATTTCATTCCCTTCCTGGCACTCCTGGAAGTCACTCTCCCCCATTGCTTTTCTTTGACATAGATCATTCTTTACATCAGTAATTATTCCTGTCATGCTGCTCTGGTTTTTCCTAGTGTCATTTAAGTTTATCTAGAATTTCTGCAATATTAGTTGTTGCTGATGCAGGAACTAAGACTATCTGCAACTGTATTTGACAGAAAGACTCTCACTTCTTAAACTGGAATTTGAGTCCGGACCAAATTATTGTTTCAAATGCTAAGAGGGTCTGTCAGATCATTTCTTAGGCTCGATTCATGATGTTAGTAACACAAGAGCCTATGGTGTGAGTAAAGCCGGTCAATGTATTCATTGCAAATAAATTATTCAATGCATTTGCCCATTTTTCTGTTTGTGAATCATTTGTGAATAATTTCTGATTTCTAATAATGTGTTCATAAGCATTGACCCACATAGATTATAGAACAAACCTCAGCCTAAGGGAACTTTGCAAACTATTCACTTTTTACTAGTAATTATCCGGCGCGAATGCAGTAGTTCATTTAAGTCACATGGCATCAGTTATGCTTCATCTTTGAATGATGTAATCTTTTTTTAAAACAGGAGGCTAGTCACTAATACAAATAGAACTTTAGGGACAAGTGAACATGCAGGACATGCAGAAAATCTGTGCTATAAATAATAAACAAACCATTATAAAGATATTTGAGGAAAGCCCCCAAAAAGGGCTGAGCAAGGATATCTATCATTAACTTTTGCGGGGGGGGGGCTATTCTGCCAGCCCTAGGCATAATGTCAGCTACTATGATGGTAACTGTAATGTGAGGGTTTTTTCTTTTTTTACTGACAGGTACCAGCAGTGCAGAAGTAAAGGAAAATCGAAACATTGGCAACCTGGAGGATCATCCAATATCCTCTAATGAGCGGGCAAGAGGGGGAACACCTAGCAGTAAGAGAAAAAGACCCTTAGAGGAAGGCAATAATGGCCATTTCTGCAAACTCCAGCTCATCTGGAAGAAAGTCTCGTGGTCAGTGACGCCAAAGAACGCTCTGGTTCAACTACATGAACTTAAACCAGGTTTACAATATAAAATGGTTTCCCAGACAGGTCCAGTGCATGCTCCAGTCTTTGCTGTTGCTGTGGAAGTAAATGGACTTACATTTGAAGGCACAGGGCCCACAAAAAAGAAAGCCAAAATGCGTGCTGCGGAGCTAGCTCTGAAGTCATTCGTTCAGTTCCCCAACGCCTGCCAAGCTCACTTCGCCATGGGCAACTGCATCAACCCATCCACGGACTTTACTTCTGATCAGGCAGACTTTCCAGATACTCTGTTCAAGGAGTTCGAACCATCTACACACAGCGAGGACTTCTCAGTCTACAACCCCGTTAATAACGAATTGCTTTCCACTGCTTATCGACACGGGCGCTTGCTCTGCCATACGCTGGACTTAATGGGCCACGGTAAGCAAAACAAGCACAAGATGGACTCCAAAGCGGAGAGTGAGAAGAACCCAGTGGTGCTGCTAAATGAGCTGCGGTCGGGCCTGCGGTACGTCTGCCTGTCGGAGACCATGGAGAAGCAGCACATCAAGAGTTTTGTGATGGCGGTGCGAGTGGACGGGAGAACATTTGAAGGCTCAGGACGTAGCAAGAAGCTGGCCAAGGGTCAAGCAGCACAGGCGGCTCTGCAGGCCCTCTTTAACATTCGGCTGCCCAGCCACATTCCCAGCAGGAGCAAATGTCACCATTTGCCACAGGTGAGAGCTCCTGGGTAGCCACCACCACGTTGGAGGAACTCTTTTGATGAATGGGATCGGTATTGCTATAGCTGTTGTTGTTATACCAGATGGTTCCTCTGATGTTGTAGCAAGTGCCATGCCACAAAATAGCTCTTTTCTCACAGAAAGAGCCAGATGCCACAGGCAGAAGTTTGAAAATTCTATCCTGAAATCATTAGGTACAATTTGCAACCCTTTCCATAGGAGGCATGGATGAGAGGGCAAAATGTAGAGGGAAATACCAACATTTCAGTTTTCTAAAGAGAATGATAACATTGACACAGGCAGAAGAATCAGGTCATTCTGTGATACTGCATGCTTCTTGACAGAAAGAAGCCCATAAACAAAGGGATGTCCCGTATCCTCCTTTTAATTTCTGATGAGGACAGTGACATTCAGAGGAGACAGCAATGACAAGGAATGTGCCTGTGTCAGAGCAAATTCTCCAGACAGTTCTACCACTAGAAAAGTTAAGGAGTTTTATTTACTATAGGCTTACCTTTTGGGTTGGTTTCTCTGTCCGTTTTCAAATATGCCTCCAAGAGCACAAGGGATAGTGAAAGCTCTGAAATTTTCCCAGAGCAAATGTAGAGATTACTGCTGCATTCATACAGAAAATACAGATCTGATGTACAAACTTAGCACATCAAAATTTCATAGTTGGTCATATGCCAAAGGCTATCTTAGCATTAGCCAGACTTGCGTCAATTTTCTAAGTTCAAAGGCAGCCAGGATTTGCAGACATTGGGAAGCATTACATGGGTTCAAGTAATTTCTTGATTTGTTTGCGCTATCATAAAATCTTTGATCCACCAGCACCAGGAGGTGATCTACTGCTACAAAGCTCCCTTTCTGAAGGGAGTTGTTAATGTCCAAGATTTAATGCAAAGCACTGAGAGCACTAAGAGTCATTCTGCTGCTGGCTTGCTGTGACACTGTAGGCAAGTCATTTAAATCTAATATGCCTGTAATAAAAATGAGCATATTACATGAAAGAACACTTCAAGATCCTTAAGTAGTGTGTAAATGCAAATTATTAGTAGTAATGCTCATTAACATTAGTAAAGATGTTCATTAGATGTTCAAAGAGTTTGATAGGAGATGAATCCTTTAGGTGATATGATTGCCTGCAGGACCCAGGAATTATATCTGGTAACGCAGAACTTTCCTTCCTATGTTTCCAAAAAGGAAACATGAGAAATGTAAGAAATTCTAAAACACATCATAATCCTCCACCTCTTCCTTTTCATTCTGGTTTGTAAACTCCATGAACCAGCGGGATGGTAACATAGTTTAATAACAACAGTGATCTTCACAGAGTGCTTTGCAGGCATTTTGGAAGCCCTGGCCGACCTGGCAGTTCCAGCCTTCCAGTACTCCTCCAAAGTACAGATAGCTTTAAATGAGAAATCCATGCTGCTTACTGCCCAAATTAATTCTGGTAATAAATAGTTTGTTTTGATGAACATGCCTATCCTTCCCCATGGAAACCTAGCACATGGAGATGAAGTGGAATTTCTAGTCCCGTCCTGCTGGCTGCGTTGATGCCCTCGGTGAACTTTGCTGGGTGGGTCGGCAGGTAAATACCACGCATTCATCGACCGGTGGTTTGTCATGTTCTAAAACTGCCCCACAGGTATCATTGCCTCAGTTCCTGAGCCCTCTGAAACATTCCCTGGTTGCTTGCCTTCACAAGCATCTTCTACCTGAATATCACATCTTACCTAGGTCCTGAATTGTTCACTAGGTAACACATTCTTCAGTGTATATTACCTTTTTTATGGCATTTTCCCCTTTCTGTAGACTTCTGCCCTCCTTATCTTGTCACTGTTCTGCAAGTATAAATGTCAGCGAAAAGGTGTCAGTGAACTTTCTCTGTCAGTATTTTCTAAGTGGTTATGCATTGTCCAACTAAAAGATTACTTAGGCACTTTTAATGCCAGCATTCGGAACATTAATTGAGAGATCAGCCTTAACATGGATTTCTGCTTTCATCAATAGACATAGCAGCCATGACAAAAAAAACGAGTTTGTGTTAGTCACTTAAGTCATAACCCAACTTCCACTGAAACCAACAGACGTATTTCCACTGACTTTGCCTGAGCTGTAGCTTAAGCATTAAATTCAGAAGCATCTTTACTTGTTCTCGCTGTGTTACGCAGTATCTCATCAAGTGACTGTCTTTGCTCACTGCTTCAGTCAGCCCATCTGGCTGTTTGGTCAGTTGAAGCGGTGGTAACCGTACTGGGGAGAGTGTAGTTCTCACTGAGCTGTGATCAGAGCCAGCTGCTCCAAAAGTTGTTTCAGCTCCTTCTTGTCTCCCTGATCTTCTGCGAACCACATTTTCAAGGACATATTTCAAGCCATGTTTTCAAAGCTATTCCTACTTAGTAGGCTGATCTTGGTTTGTGTCCAAAAGTGTTTAAAAGCAGGAGAGCACCCTGAAACCCAAACAGCTTAGGGATAGAATTTTAAATACTAGGGGAGGTGGATTTCTTCATAGAATAAGGAGTAACTATTGTCCTATCCAACCATTCACTCTTTTCATGTATTTCATTGTATTTGTTAGGATATCAGGTAGCTAACTCATTGATAGTAGGGACAGGCAAACAACATCAGCTGTAATGGTTTCACCTGTATTTTGAGTATTTTGTAGAATCCAAGAGTACGTTTATCTCTATGGTTGCCCTTTACAAAGAGTATTGCAGCTTTGCATGTCTCTTTTCTTGTTCTCCTTGCTGTTATCAGTGGTGTTAGGAGGCCAGAATTTGGCTTTTCTTGATTACAGTCTGAATAGAAACAGGAAAAGCCAAAAATCTTGTAATACTGGTAGTCCGGTTGTGCTGAACTTATGGATTTCCCAGTGCCCAAGAGAGTGTCAAAAAAGTTCAGATGTCCTTATGAGTTGGGCCTCCCAACCATTGACATTTCTGCCTTGCTCATCAGAGCTCCCAAGGGACCTGGCTCAGTCTGGCCCTTGGGCATGCCCTCAGACTGACAGCCACTTTTCTTGTTCGATCAAGGGAGATTCAATATAAAATGTCAAAAGCGGCACCATATCCTCCAGTCTGTCCTGAGAGGTGCTGCCTACAGAGGAGGCTTCCTGAACCACCAGGAAATGCCGAGCATAGATGTAAAATACTGCGACCTTGATCTCTTCTGATTCAGGCAAAACAAAGAAATGCAAGAAAAACAAAGACAGAGATAGATGAATTCCCTGGGGCAGATGCAGTCCAACTTGCTTCTTCAGCTGCCTTTCCCACCCCTCACCTGCCAATGCTTGAAAACCCACCGTGAAATTGTGAGCACTTTACAACACTGGTGTTTTCTTAAAGAACAACACTGTGCCTCTGATTTTCTTTCCCGTGATTGTTCCACAATGTGCTTGGGCTGACAGCAAAATTATACCCAAAAAATAAACAAAAGCATATCGCACTTTACAGGATGAATAATTTTTAATTTGATAATTTAAAGCCAAAATAATTGAGATTGTGTCTTCTTTACCGTCATCAGCAGTGCTTTGATCCACTTCTGTGATTCTCATACAGGTACAATGATGGCTGAGGGACCTGAGCTCTTGCCCCTGTATAGAGTGAATAGGAGGTTAGCTGAGATAATCCAAGGGTCAGCTGAAATGGTCACAAGATTTGCCCATCATTCTGCCCACTACTGTTTTTTCTCAAACCACATGTCTTATCTGTGCTATGCCACTGAAGTGCAAGATAAACACTATTGACGGTCTGAGACTGGGCACACCGTGTTGATCAGAGTAGCCAAGATAGAAGCCTGGAGATCTGCTAAACTAACGGCAGAGATAAAGTGAATCAGGAGAATGGAAATTACAACGCATCACTGTGCGCCTTCTCTAAGTCACTAAATATTGCTTCTTGTTTCCTAGCATACATGGACTGAGCTCATATTGTCCATCAAATAATATGCAATTTCTTCATTTATCAGCTTTTGCGGAAGTCTGACAATTTTTTCTCCCCACCTTGGGAGCTAATTTTCTTGTTATCCAAAATAAGAGACAACACCAAGGAGTGCTAACCCTGCCAGCTCTAAAGAGTCTGCACAGGTAGAAATCCATCCACGCACTCCCAGGCTTTCCAAGTGTGATGTGTTCGTTTCAGGAGAACAAGGTGACCCCCAACCGCATCTGACCAGTTTACAGATTGTTTTTCTAATCTTGTAGTCCTTCTAATCTGTCTCACGCGGTCTAAACAGCATTCTTACTGCTGTAGAGCAAAACCATTAATTAATATTGCCATAACAAATTAGTAATAGAGGGGTGCTTGGATTTCAAATGGACCTAAATTAAAAAAGAATAGGTGTGAAAATCGCATTCACTCTGCTTTGAAATGGTTTAACGCTGCTGTTACTCATTCACATCCAGAGCGTCCAGAGCAGTATTTGTCAGTTTATTTATTTAAATGAAACCTCGCTGCGTTTTTTGTGTGTGTGTCATCAAAAATAAGTACGTTTTTTTCCTTCTGCAAATAAGGTTAACCATTTGAATCCAGATAAACCCCCTATTTGCCAAAAGCTGCATGTGCAACCCAAAGCAACCTGAGTATGCCTATAGCACTAATTCTTTACCTGAGCAGGTCAAGGATTCCTGCCAGCTAACTTCAGTGTCACCTTGATGAGCGATGTCATGGGAAGAACCACCGTACCCCATGCCTCTCACCCGCTTCCCTCCAGAAGCCTATTTCTCTGTGTTGTAAAACTGGTTCATTTTCATGCTGTATCAATTGTTCCTGTTTCCTTCACTTTATTTCTCTAACTGTCCTCACTTGCCAGCATGCCCTCTCACCTGTGTCGCAGTTAAGCTGGGACGGAGGTTGGCAGGGATAGATTTGACTCTGGTGCGAAGAGGGACAGCACACAGGGCTGGCATTCAGCTTTGAGAAGCTGCTCTAGCATGTTCACGCGAAGAGCTTTGTCTGGTCAAGCGGCCAGGCACATTGCTTTACAACAGTCTCTGTTCTCTCCTGCACAAAGAGACGCAGCTGAGAGGGGTGTGTGTAGCTCCTGACAGCGAGATGCAGGAAAGGGAAATGGTGGAGACCGGAGAGATGCCCCTGCGATACAACAAACATTTGATTTTCAACCATCTATTTCTGACTCTGTAGGTGGGGAAAGTTGCTTTTTATAATCAGAGCAACGGGCAGTCGAAACATTTATAGGATTACAGTTTCTTAAGCAAAACAATGGCAAAAGAACCAATTTAGAGGCACAGCATTAGTGCGCTGGGTACTGTTATTATTATCCTGGCTGCTAAGATTGCAGTGACTTCTAGGCTCACAGCCTAGGAAGCAGGACTACACCCTTACCCCTCATACAAGTCCAACATAAAAGATGATTATTGCCCCAGAGAGATTACAGTTTTAGTCTTAGATGAAGAAATTACCATGTTTTAATGTATATAATCCATGCAAGATCAAAGGGAGATGCAGAATCACAGGAGATGTTTCACAGGAAACAAATTAATAGTGTAGAAAGGGCTCTGGTCACTTGCTCTCACAGCATCAGCACATGCGTGTAGACACGTTAAGGGGTTTGCTCTGAAAGCCAGTCATCACTGCAAAATAACATACTACTTTGCATCAGCTGGTCTACAGTAATGCTCCAGCTATCTGCTGCAGGAAGAAGTGTCTGAGTTGGCGTACCCATCTCCACCCTCTACACCTCTCCTTTTTGCTCCTCAACTGCTGTACCCTATAACTCCCTGCTCCCTCCCGGCCATAGATAACTCCAGCAGGATCCCCGAAAGACTCCCCTGCACTTGTCTTTAAGTCCTACATTATACAGCGTGTGCTCAGTGCTTTCAGAGCATTAGGTATGATAAACCAGACTCTTCTGACGGAGATGTTAAAGCCAAAATATACCACTCACCTAATTAATAATACTTAGGAGAGCTGTAATAATGGTGATAATTAGTTAATGAATGGCTGATCTTCATTTACAGAAATGAAAAAAATAATTTTAATATCTTCGAGGAAAATATCTTTAAAGCTGGAAGGCATTATTCTCAAGAGTGTATATACTGATGTAATTTAAGTTTATAAGCAACCCAAAACCCTTCTTCCTCTGAAAAAAAGGAAAAATAAAAATATCTAATTTTCCTTTGTAAAGACTCTGAAGAGTCCACCGTGATTCCAGTGCATTTAGAATGTGATGGCTCTGATTCAGCTGTCTGATTTGGCTGCTGGCTGCTCTTTTAACGTAGTTGCAAATATTTCACAGCATCCGTACATCCACAGAACCAGCATTTTGATTTCTCCCCCTCAGAGCCTAGATGGCTTATTAAACATGGCTAGTGACACACAGCGTAGACTCTACTGACTTCCGCTATTTACCACGATGAACCAGCCTTGCCGATCTGGGAAGCTGATGGTGTGGATCTGATTTGTGAAGAATTATTATTTGTGCAACCCGTTATGGTGAGACAGTTTGTGCAGAATGATTAGGGCTCCAGCAGGCAGCAGAGCTAGTTAGTACATGAAAGCTGAATCCCAGCCTGGTGTCATCCCCACATAAAACTTCCTTCTAAACCAGACACTCTCGCAGCTGTCAGAGTCACCTTTGTTGCTTTCTGGCTGTGTAAGTGAGCTAGGGACACTTCAAAAAGCTCCCGGCAAGCTGGACCTCGTTAAAGCTCCCGCTTCATCCTGGACTTGCATCCTGACATTGTTTATGGTGCTTCATTATTACCTACTTAATACCAGCTATGATCGTTCTGCTCCGCTAAATGGAGCTGTAATACAAGCGCCCGGAGTGAATTTTTCTTTGGTCGAGTTCCACGCAAAGCCCTCTCTGTTTGAGCCGGAGTGTTACAGTCATGCCAAAACCACGTTCTCTATCTATTTTTATCTGTAGTCGCATCTAGGAAGCCTTAATTATTCAAACAGATTTTTCCTTCTGTGTGCAGAGTATCAGAAGCAAGCTCCTACCATTGATTTTACGACGACTACCTCCCTCTTGTGGTCCTTGAGCCAAGCGCGTGGCAGGCAGATCATCGCGGTGCGAGGGGAAGATTAATAACCCAAACTGCCAGCGCACCTTGGGAAGGCGGCGGCTCAGAGCCTGCCATTTCCCCGGTGATGCTGCTGGGGTGTCACATGCAGCAGAGGGACCGCTCCTTTCCTGCTGAATAAGGGGAACGTCTTTGTCTGTTTATTTTATTGCGTCCGTTAGCCTTTAAATAGTCCATTTGCACAGTAGTTTTGCAGAAAACCAACATTTCTCCTGCCCCTTCATCTCAGCTGAACTGCTTATGCGTACTGCAATGTGAAAGGGTTGTATACATCCACACACACAAAATTGTATGCGTGTCATAAAATTCAATAGGTGGGATATATTTAGAGCTTAATCATAGGATTGTTGAGAATTAATGGACAGAGCAGACTTTAGACTTGTGATAATGGACGTAAAATGTGATTTATGTGTTTAGACATTTATACAACCAAACAAAACTAGAGAATTGGCTCACTTTCTTTGAGAGAGTAAAATCCTTTGTTGTTCATTTAGTGCTTTCCTTACATGAACATCTTACAAGTGAGCTTGGACCTCTAATGGGAGCAAAATTTATCAGGCAAGTGTTGGTTTTTTAATTTTTTCATATGCGTGATGCATGATGTGAACTTTTGTTAAGATAAAATATTTTTACAAACTCCTGAGAAATAGAAATGGCAGATAAATATGCATATTCCCTGTGAAAGTGCATAAATTATCCATCTCCTTTCATCACAAAGTTTTATTCAATAAAAACACTCAATACTGTCTACGTCTCATGATACCCATCAGCTTCTTAGACTGAGTTCTAAGAAACATATAATGCATATTAATACATCCATAAACCTTTATTCCTCTACCTTAAATACTCTAATATTGTCTTTAGACAAATTCATGCTGCTTTTTCATTCTTTCTGGCTTTCTAATGGATAAAGCAGAGTTTACTTTCAGGCAAGCTAACCATTATTTCCTATTTGTCTTCCGAACAGAGAGTAGACATTTGATATGAAAGCACCTGAGTGCAATTGCTCTTAACCTACTTGTTATCACATCTGCTGCAGGCACTAGTCATGTAACCAGACCTGAATTCAGACAATGGTATCTTAAAATCAGTGCTACACTGAGATGTCACCCAAATGAGCCCATGCTACTGAAGCCACACTGATTTGCTCTGTAAATTTCTTGTGTGCTGTTTCTTCTCACTCTCTTTATCCAGATCACCTCTAAAAACTAAAGATGGAAAGAGAACATTCCCTAAACAAACATACTCAAATGGACATATTTTGGTTCATTCAGAGAAAAAGCCTAAGTGCCCCATGATTTCTAGGTTCTTCTGTTCATGTCATTTCATTTTTGAGTTCCTATTTTTAGGCCAACTTCTATGAACTGGGCACTATTACTCACAGAAATAATTACCATCAACTCCTTTCCCTCCTATGTGGGTCATTGCTTTATTAGGTTAAACACAAGGAATAATGCAAGTCTCCAAGCTCTTGCAGGGAAGGTGAAGTTGGCAACATTGGCTTCTTTTCTTGTTTGATGATTAGTTTTTATCTAAATCAACTCTGCCCTATAATTTTAAGGAATAATCCTCTCAGGGGTACTGGAGAATAAACTCATTACTCCTGAATCAGCCCCCTCTTTTCTTCCACTCTCCTTGATATATGCACAAGTCATTCTAAGCCTCAGTGCCTAATGACCCTTGTACACTCGTAATATGGACGATAGTTCATAACAGCACTACAAACTGTTAGGGCTTGACTGTCCTGGTCATTGCAGAGAAACAGTGTCCAAGAGAGGTGCAGAAATTGAACATGCTTGTTTAACCTGATCCACAGAAACCCTCTGCAAACCGAGTCAGTGGCCATCAACATGCAGTAGCCGAAAAAGCCAAGCTAGAAGATAATAAGGAGCAGTGTTTGATAACACAACAGCCATAAAGTCAAGTTCCTTGAAGGCTCGTGGTTACAGCAGCAATGAGGGGCAGAGGAGCTGTCTGATGTGCACCAGAAGATACAAATCAGATCCACACTGAAGTCTTTGTGTCTGGGTATCAGCAATTCCAATGAAAATGGAAAGAGATCACATAGCTGTTAAAAATGTTCTCTGAGCCAAAAGTTAGCAGTTGCTCCACTTTGAATAGCAGTGTGATTCACTCAAAATAGCCCCCTATAATAATGCTAATAGTGGCTCATAAAATGATAACATGGAGAAAAGAGGACTGGCCCATGAGGGTCACCATTCTGGAAAAAACCTTCACAGATGCTAAAGGCAGTTGTCAGCTTCCACCCGAGAAACCCAAAAAAGCCCTCACACATACATTCCTGTGGATCATATGGATCATTGAACTTGCAGCTCAGTCCAAGGATTTTGCTCTTCCCAGCCAGGACTGACAACACATTACAACAGTGTTGTATTTGCTGCCTTTTGTGGTGTTGCATGTTCTCCCTTCAGTGATCAGCAAAAGGCCACTCAGGATTTTTTCCTTCAATCTGCAGAGGAAACTAACACTGTATTATTAGTGCAGACTGTTGCTGTGACTTTCCAATACTGACTCCTGGTCATAGCTCTGCTCTCCTGGAGCCTGTCTTTGGTGCTTGATGACTCGGGGTCTCACTGGCAAGTTCATCTTAGCATAAAGATCATAGTATAGAGTTACATGGACATTACCAAAACAGCAGGCATGAGTTCTTGACACAAAGGTATCTTTGTCCATTTCGTGCTTGTCTTCTTCAAAAATACACCTTCTTCAGCACTGTAGCACATTCCTGCTGATCATAATTCATGCATATCTGTCTGGTTCTCTGATGGTCTAGGCATGTCCTAAACCATCAACGTTTACTCTGGCACGTATTTGGATGGAGGAGTCTGTGGACTGTATTTGCCCTTTGTCTAGGTTGCAGCTACTAAGCAGAAAAGACTTCAAGACCTCCTAAAAATTATTTATTTGCTAAGTAAGCAGATTGTTTTATTCAAATTCACAAAAAAGTTCTGAAAAACAAAACCACAAAATGTTGACATATGAACCCTCATGTAGAAATTATTTTTTCCCTTTTTGTTTTTTTCATATAGGACATTTTTTGTTACAACCATAATAATCCTACTGATAGGAGATGCCCCCTGCTTTTCCAGGGCAAGAGCCTTCAGCTGCATGTTTTAAATTTTGACTTTGAGGGAAATCAAAGTACAAGAGGGATGACGCTACTGCTGTCACCATGTTCTGGAGAAAACTGATGGGAAGAAATTAATAGCACTCTCAAAAACACTGACAAGCTATAGTGCTTATGTATTTTCCTTTTAAATCCTCTATTCATAAAAAAAGAAAGTAACATGACTTTCAGACTTACTAATCTTTGATGTAGATATTTTGAAATCTTAACCCTCTATGGATAGGCAGGAACCTAAAATTACTGTGCATTTTCAGAAAATTCCTTTTTTGCCTGCATCTTTTCTTGGATGTTTGCAAACTTAGAACTTAAGTGCTCCTTCTCTCAAAAAGAAAAAAAAGTACATACAGTCTCCTATATATCAAAAATCAAGCAAACAAGCCAAACTAGAAAGTGAAAGTTCTTACAGGCAGACAACATCCATGCCATGTAAATGAGCTGAAATCAAGCAGATATCTGAGCAAAGCTTCCCCATGGCAGAGCAGGAGCGACCTGTGCAAATCCGAGGGACCTGGTGGGGAGCCCTAGGTAACAACAGGTCACCAGATAAATGCCAATGAGTCTGAACTGAGCAGTGGGAGAGAAAGAAACATTGCATAGACAAGCTGGGAAAAAAAAAAAAAGAAAAAAAAGGAGGCTTCCAGGCTGCCTTTGACAGGAACTGATCTGAGCAAATTAAGCACTCGTACTGTAGTGGTTAGCAGCCCCGGGTTTTTTTCTTCTCCCTTTTGAAACACAAGATGCCAGTGGAGAGATCAGCGCGGGTGGTTTGCCTTTCCTAGGCAGTGATTTGTGGCATGCAGGAGCAGGGCTGCTCCCAGCTGCCAACATGAGGGGGACTTGGTGGGGTCAGGAAGCTTAAAGCATGGAAATTACTCTGTTGAAGGCCTAGGAACAGGTTTCTGGGGTGAGAAGCAGAGCTGACACCTTTGGTGAAAATCAGGTAGAAACCCCAAGTCTGGGAAGGAAACTGCTGGAGTTATCGGGCAGTCCTGAAGCGAAATCCTTGTGAAGGTACACACAGGCAAATGCCCTGATGGGAGCCGGGAGCTGTGTTTTGCTACCCATGCCACGTACTATATTCTGGGAGCTTATTTCTCTGCACGTATACTTGCTAGCATTACAAATATTAAAAGTCCTTTTTGCGGTTGGGAAATTAAGGTGAATAACTGAACCAACATAAACTAAATTTGTTCTGATATATGTGGGCATGAAGCCACAAAACAATGTGGGAGGCTAATGCCTTTTTTCCATATTCCCACAGGCATAAACCAGAGCAGAATTTGAACCTGGGGATTTATAGCAAATAAAATATCAAACTTACCCTGAAATATGTTGCAGCTGTTTCTCATTCCATCATGCAGCTGATAAATAGCTAATCTCCAGTTCAGGCCTCTCTATTTAAATAAGCACAGTAAAAAGTTTAGCTATCTCTGACTGAACTACTTCAAGCTGAATATCCTTAGTTCACTGCTTCTGGCCCCTATTAAATGCAATTCAGATAAAGTCTGTTTTCTACTAGTATTTTTTTCTCTCTTGACACAGTTGGTATCTGCTCCTGCTAAAAGCTTTCAGACTGGAAGAAAAATCTACTGAAAAATACATTATTTAGGAAGCATAACTAAGCATCACTAATACTAGGAGGACTGAGTATTTCTTCCGAGTTAACTGTTAACAAACACGTTGCTCTCTATGGGCAGTCTCACGCCCACCAATAAAATTGATGATTTTGCAGAGCTGGGACCAAAACAGCAAAAGGGGACCAATCTATGCCTGTAGCACAGCATCCAAGCAGGAGCTGTGAGACACCCTCGATTTGCTGCATGTTCTGCTTACTGGCTGCCTTTTTGGCCTGGCTGTCACAGGCAGCTGCCGGCTCCCCACGCCCCGCTGCAGGCAGCAAGCAGGCAGCGAGCAGGCAGCCCCGTCGTGCCCCACGCACGGCCAGCCCCGACTCCCGTGACACGGCCTCCTGCAGAACAGGGTCACAGCCAGCTTCCAAAGTCCTCAGCCTTAATTCCCTTTCCTGGCCCTGGCTGTCCTGTTGGTTTCCCGTTTCCCTTCCGACACTCCCGTCGCCAGGAGCGGTCTCCTCTCTCCCGGTGCCCCTCACCCAGGCAGGAGCAGGCTGGAGCTGGAAGAGAGCAGCTGTGAGAACAATTCAGTAAAATTTTAGGTCAGATGTTAGGTGCCCCATCCTTGTGATAATAGCTTGCACCCGAGCGCATTAACAGGACTGCGCTTGCAGCGAATTAACAGTGATCTGTGCAGAGGCGCGAAATCAAGTGCAATAATAATACACATGTATGAAAAACAACGTGATCACTACCTAATTAATTAATAACTGGTTACTGATTAAAAGGGGCGCATTTGGAGCTAAATGTGTCCTTGACAACACTAAAAGGATTGGTTTAGCACTGATTGTATTTTGCAGTAAGACAGATAAGTGCAAATAATTGCTTCCACTATATCATGGAATTAGATCCGTGACAGTTCAGCTGATTACTTCAAGGTTTTATCTGCGTTTTGTAGCTGCGAGATCTGCTACCATTTTGCACCTTGCACCTAAACACTCTTGTCTGTTTACATGTATTGCATGTAATGTAGCAGGAGAAGCAGAATCAATACTGTAGATATATACAGTACCTGCATCACAAAGGTTAACGTGCTTGGAAAATAGCTGATGAAGACTTGAGGTAATGAGCTGAAACAACCTGAAAGTAATTCCTAGCAGCACTGAAGACAATAATATAACTTCGCCTGACATGGGTAATCCTCTGCAGACTGAGGGAAGCATAATTTTTTCTGGAAGTGAGTTTTCTGGTCTGCTGAGAGTTTGAGTGAGATATGGGACATACCTTACAAGTGAGGAACGGCTCATAACTCAGGAGAGGCGGAACCTAAATGAAGTCACAGAGGTCATTCTTACTTTATCACTGGGGGAAATACACCCTGTATATCACTCAGCCTTTTCAGACATTTAGGTACTGGGATAATTCTGGGTGTAGCAAATTGTTCACGTGTTTTTTCACCTTGTATTTCATTAACAAAAAAACCTTTAAAACAATTTAAAAATTGCAGAGGGATCAGTTGCCCTGTGAGTCCAAAGCTAGGCTCCTTTACAGATATTAAAGATGAAGATGTCCCTTGTCATTGCAGGGAGGTTGGACTAGATGACCTTTAAAGGTCCCTTCTAACCCAAACTATTCTGTGATTCTATGATTCTATGATATCTTTAATGAAATACATGGGAACTCTGTATGGAGCTATCGGCTAAACATTTTTGTTCTCTTTCGGTATGTTTTTTGCTGCTTCTGCAGTGCAGAAGCTAGAAGGGCCAATGGAGCAGAGATGTTTGACCATCCTTTTATCTCCCTCCATGGTAGCAGCCACTCACATGATGCGAATATTTCTGCAGAATAGATTTCCGTGCATGTTTTCAGATGGCTTCCCTAACAAAATTATCTTTCTCTGATCAGCTTCATGCTGCTCCTAGTAACCCTTGAGACTGTTCAACTATATTTGATAACAGCAGAGAGCTCAAGACACTCAGTCTCTATCTATACAATACAAAAATGGGGACTTTGTAGAAGCAAGAGCAACCCAAGTTAATCCTGCACAGGGGACAATGCTGTTACCCCCAAGGCAGCAGCCAGCGGGCCAGGCAGCATGTTGGCAAGACATACTGAGACATACTGGTGTCTCCGTTTGCTCCTGTTTCTTCTCTTCTTAACACAGGGGGCCTGTGCATCCTTTTTCAGAGGTATGAGTCTATTCGAGCCTGCAGAGTCACAGGGTATAAGAGGAGTCTTGGGCTTAGTAAGTGCTTCCCTATAGCTGCATGTTATCAACTTATTTAATTAAAGCCTACAGAATGCATCAAAATGGTGTAATCGTGATACTGCTGTGGCTGTGACCTGAAATAGTGTGCATCTCAATTTGTTCCCTTCAGGAGAGAGCTGGACTTCTTTTTCACTTAATTCATAATTAATTTCACAAATTCTTCAGCATGGGGTGGGAGTTGTGTAAAAATGTGGGCATTTGGCAACTTCATGGAATGCCCAGTTCTGACCTCAGCATTAGGCAGCATCAGTACAACATTGTCCCAGACTTTGAGGGTACTGCAGGTTCAGTACTGCCAAGCTGCACCTGTACCGAGCACAGGAGCCCACAGCAGTGCGGACCTGGCTCTAGCACACCCAGAACTTGCACAAAGGCCCCTCCTGCCACGTCTTGGCAGCTCCCTCCTCCCACGCTAGCCCTCAGAAGGGTGGAAGAGGAATACGGGCATTTGCTGCAAATAGAGTGTCGATGAGATCGCAGAGGCGCACCACTACAGAGGCATGAAATCTCTGCCTTTTCTCTTGGGGTAGCCTGGCTGCCATGGACATCTCATACTTTCTGTAAAGGGGTACATTGCATCCAGAAGTCCTGTTGCTGTAAAACATATGTGGACACTCTAACATCAGTTAAGTGTCAATGTAGGAATACACAATACAAGAAGGAATCAGATTTTTGTTGTGTATGTTTGGACTTTACCATACTAATTAGCTTTTTTCATATAGAAAATGTTTCTCTTTTATGAGATCTGTTTACATCTTCTTGCTTTATACTGTATAGAACAAAGTAGTGGGTAGCATTGTGGTAACCACTGGGGCACGGTCCTACTGAACCAGAAGAAGTGCACTCTACTGGGTTCCCTGTGGGTGGAGAGGCTGAGCCCATGTGTCAGTCTGGGACAAGACTGAGAAGGACAAATATGAGGGCAGTCATCTCAGTGCTTGATTGGTGGGGCCAAGGGAGCAGGCAAGAAAAAAGCGTCATTTGTATTATTTGTACCAGTTTTGGTAACCCAAAATTGATCATCTGGGTTTAAGTGCATTCTAGTAACAGCTGTGTTTAAAATGCAGTGTGTTGCCAGTTTGAGGACTATTAGTAATCCTAACAAAGCTATTTCTCCTTTGCTTGATTAGCAAGATAAACTCAGCCATGGAATTGTTAAATTCTCCTTTTTTCTAACATAGTTCATTCTGACTTCTGAGGGGCTTAATTAGCAAAAAGCAGAAGGTTGAGAAATGGGTGATTAAAGGTTCAGCTGTAAACCGGGAATACAGTAAGTCAGATGTCTGTTGATGAGTCTACTATGGTACGTTTGGTATAGGATAGATGGGGCAGGTGCTAAAATCCTTACTTAGCAAAATTGAAGTCAATCAGTGTTGACACTGGATTAAACAGGAGCATTTGTTGTATTTGGCAGCTGTGAAGGGGTTTGCAGTTTGTTAGAGAAAAGGGGCTGCATTGCATCTGGGGGGCTTGTGTGCAGTATTCAAGAGATGACTGAGCTAGTGTTAAGAGGAAACTGAGTAAGTGGGTGTACTGGCTTTGGCTGGGATGGAGTTAATTTTCTTCATAGCAGCTCATATGGTGTTATGTTTTGGATTTGTGAACAAAACAGTGTTGGTAACACACTGAAGTTTTAGGCACTGCTGAGCAGTGCTTACACAGCGTAAAGGCCTTTTCTGCTTCTCACCCTACCCCACCAGGAAGCAGGCTGGGGGTGGACAAGAGGCTGGGAGGGGACACAGCTGGGACAGCTGACCCCAACTGACCAAAGGGATACCCCGGACCATATGACATCATGCTGTGCAATAAAAGCTGGAGGAAGAAGGAGGAAGCAGGGACATTCAGAGTTAAGGCATTAATAATAGACTATTAAACTGCCTTTACCTCAACCCACAGGTTTTCTCACTTTTACGCTTCTGATTCTCTCCCCCATCCAACTGGGAGGGAGGGAGGGAGCGGCTGCATGGGGCTGGGCTGCCTGCTGGGGTTAACCCACTACAGCGGGTAACACTGGGACATGACTGTGGGAAGTACATAAAGTCACTATTTATGAATCTACATCATCATACTGGTTTCCATTGAAGCCAGTGGAAAAAATTTATTAGATCCAGGTTCCATGTTAAAGGACCACATTTAGGGAATCTTTGGAAAGGAAAAGCATGAGATACTACAATTTAAGAACCACATTGATGGCTGTTCTCAAATAACTGCCTGGTTTCCATTCATACCTTGAGGGTCTAATCAATAAAGTATAATTATCTCCTCTGTTTGTAGGGTGATGCTTGTTCTCAGTTTGAATCGAGAGCAATTGAAAGGCCATATGAGGAAGACCTGAATGTATGTGTCAGGATCAATTCAGAGTTTAAATTGCTTATAATGGCTTCTTAATGTCAATGCAGGCATCTCCAAGTGGCCTAAAGAGAGGATGACAAAAAAGTAACTGGCTGTGTCACTGGCTAGTTTTGCTTTTGTAGTTTAAAGGGATATTGTCAACTGGAAACAGTTCCTAGACAAGGAATTAAACATAGTATTAAATACAGCACTTTGCACCTTGCTGCCACAGCTTGTAATTGTTTTATTTTTTTATCTTTCTTTTCTCCCCGATTGCTGTTGAAAGATTCAAATTTAATAAAAAAAAAGGAAAGAAGATCACTAATTATGTAATTTGTTGAAAGTGTGAAGCTGATCATAAAATGTTTTGACAAATAGAATCACAGAACAGTTGAAGTTGGAAGGAATCTCTGGAACCCATCTAGTCCAGTCCCTGCTCAAGCAGAATCAGTTACAGCAAGTTGTCCCAGCCCATGTCCAGTTATATTTTGAATACGTCCACAGATGGACACTCCACAACCTCTCTGGGCATCCTGTTCCAGTGTTTGACCATCTTCACAGGAAAAAAAAAAAAACAAAACAACAAAAAAAACACAAAAAAAAGACCAAAACAAACAGAAGTCTTTTCTTGTACTCAGATTGAATTTCAGATTTTTTAATTTGTGCCCATTGCCTCTTGTCCTGTCACTAGGCACTACTGAGAAGAGTCTGGTTCCCTTGCCTTCATTCCCTCCCATCAGGTAGTTATACAAATTGATGAGATCCCCCTAAGCCTTCTCTTCTCCAGGCTGGACAACCCCACTCTTGCAGCCTCTCCTCATATGAAAGATGCTCCAGTCTCTTAATCATCTTAGTGGCCCTTTGTTGGACTCACTCCAGTACGTCCATATCTCTTGTACCGGGGAGCCCAGCACTGGACCCAACAGTCCAGATGTGCCTCACCAGGGCTGAGTGAAGAGAAAGGATCACCTCCCTCAACCTGCAGGCAATGCTCTTTCTAACACAGTCCAGGAGGCTGTTGGCAGCCTTTGTCATGAAATCACATTGCTGGCTCACAGTCAGCTTGTTGTCCATCAGGACCCCAAGGTTTTTCTCAGCAAATCTGCTTTCCAGGTGGTCACTGCCCAGCCAGTCTGGGTGCATGGGGTTGTTGCTCCCCAGGTGCAGGACTTGCCAGTTCTCCTTGTTGAGCTTCATGAGGTTCCTGTCAGCCCATTTCTCCAGCCTGTCGAGGTCCCTCTGGACGGTAGCATTACCCTCTTGGCATATCAACCACTTCTCCCAGTGTTGTATCATCAGCAAACTTGCCGAGGGTACACTCTGCCCCATCATCCAGATCATTTATGAAGATGTTAATAGTATTACACCCAGCGTTGAGCCCTGGGATACACCACTAGCGACATGCCTACAACTGGACTTTGTGCCACTGTTCGCAACACTCTGGTCCCAGTCATTCAGCCAGCTTTCAGTCCACCTCACTGTCCACTTATCTAACCCATATGTTGTCAGCTTGTCTATAATGATGTTATGCAAAGCGGTGTCAAAGGCTTTACTAAAGCAAAGGCAAAAAACATCCACTGCTCTCCTCTTGCCCACCAAGCCAGTCACCTCATTATAGAAGGTTATCGGGTTGCTCAAGCACAATTTCACCTTCATAAATCAGTGTGGACTGCTCCCCAGTGTTCTTCTTGTCCCTCGTGTGTTTGGGAATGCTTTCCAGGAGAATTTTGTCCACCACCTTCCCAGGGATGGAGGTGAAGCTGGTCAGGGCCTGTAGTTCCCAGGATCTTCCTTCTTGCCTTTCTTGAATATAGAAGTGACATTTGCTCTCTTCCAGTCTTCAGGAACCTCCACCAGTTTTCATGAGCAGAAGCAGGACAGAGCAGGGTATTTTCCATTTGATTTTCCTCTGAGCTGTAAGTTGCTGAGCTCATTTCAGGAAAAGCTGTTGCAACGCTTTCACGGTCAGTGCTGTGTCCCTTCAGGCTTTAAAATCTTTGGGTTTGAAATTACTCATAGTTCTGTCATGTCAAATACAACTGATACAAATACAACACCTTTTTTGTAAGTTGATCATGTCTCTTTAGCACGATTATTTAATAGTCCTGAACACTCTTTTTAATAATGTGTGAAAGGCAACAGTGGTGGGGAATGCTTCATGCTTGCTCCTTATGCAATATCATGTTGGGATTGCAGACCCATGCTTTGCTGTTTATGTTATCTGTACTTCACTTCAGACATGTTTTATTATAGTAGTTTAAAAAGGAGAATGGAACATTTTATCATATTTTCCTGCCAAACCCCTTGTGTCTATTTTTTTTCTTAAAGAATTGTTTTTATCATCTATCTTTTACTGTGTATCACAGCATTATCTTCACCTGTTAAAGGAAAAAATGAATGGACTTACAGTATACAACAGACTGACAGCAAATCATAGCATGGATGTTCCCTTCAGACTGACAGTTATACCCTAGATGGCATAGTGACTAAATAACTCATTGTGAGAAACTCCTTTTCACAGACAGTTGTTAAATTGAAGGTATTACCAAAAGAGAACGTAAGAATTATTGCTTGCTCTGCGGTCATTTTTCTTTAGGTAAGGATATCCGCCTCTTTTTTTTTTTTTTTATCTTCTATAAGAAACAAACTGAAAGAACCAGTCCAGTCCTCAGCATCATTACAGCACCATTATGGTTTATTCTGACTTAGTGTTTTCACTTTAAATCCTGTTTTCCACATGAGTTTTGAGCTCAGGGTTCATTTGCCATCCGTGCTTGTTTGGGGAAAAATATTTTTTAATGCACTTTGAGGACTGAGTGGACTAGCCTTTTTAAAATTTACAGTAGAGGGACATAAAGATAACAATTAATTGTTTCAGATGCTTTCTGGTATTGCTCTTTCATTCCTCTAGCTAGGAATCTCGGTTTGAAGTTGAGGTTTTGCTAACATTTAATGGGAAATTACTATAGCTCTGCATAGATTAGAATCAACACACTCAGATGAATGACTTAATTTATTTAGAAAAGTGCCTAATTTTTCTTAGTGAATAAATATCCGAGAAACTGTACTTTATAAATACAATTAAAAAAATCGGCTATCTCCGAAGACTGCAAGGTGTTTTGTTTTATTATAAGATCAGCAGCAGACCAGTAATGCAGACGAGCAGATTTACCTGTTTTAAGCTGAGTACTCACGTAACAGATGAACAAAACAGTGTGCACCCAAAAAAACAAAAGAAAAAGGCAGCTTGCTCCTGCTGAGACACTGAGACGGAGGGTTAACGCGACGCCCGCGGTAAAGGCGACCTGAAGCCTTTGCTTTGGAGCAGGGAGCGGATCCCTGCTGCCAGCAGAGCTGGGCCTGGCTGAGGAGCTGCTGGGGCCGGCAGGGCCTGCAGCCAGCATGGCTGGCTCTGGGAGAGGAGGCCTGACCACCGCTCCAGCTCCCGTTACGGGTAGTGTAGTTCCTGTGTAGCTCGAGGGAGGAAAAATGTGCTTTCAAGCATATTTCTAACACGGAGTCCACTACGTGCTCGCGCAGTTCTTTGGCGTCGTGCACAGCTGACTGGGGGCTCCGCAATTTCCTCGGGCTCCTCGTGCCCCGGAGGTCTTTGCTGTGTGCCACCGTGGTGGGCTTCACGCAGGGGCCCTGGCTTCAGGCACAGCAGCTGTCAGCTCCTCAGCAGAAAAGGGCTCCTACCTGCAGCATCCACAAACACCAGATAAACCGGATGCCAGTCCAGTCCACTGCCTGCCAGGACAGCGCTACGTCCTGCACAGACCAGGTCCCCAACTAAAGTCTAGCCCTGATTATTACTGAATGGAAGACCCTAGTTAAGGCCTTGCTGCGTGGCATAAGCCACCTGGATTTCGTCAGGATCTGTTCCTGTGGTCCATGGTGTGTCGGTTCAGCAGCGTGGGTAGGCAGGGACAGGACCAGGGGTCGGAAGCCATTCTCCACCGTCTGAGCTCTTATGCTTGGAGCGTGTCCCCTCCTGGGCACTCCGTGGGCTGGGCAGCGGACCTTGCTTCACCCATCGAGTTAGTGCTCAAATGCGCAAAAGCCTGTCCAGCAGGATAACCAGAGTCATCCTCTGGGATCATCCTCACCCAGCCCTGTGAGCCCAATTCCTGCTTTCCAGAGCCTGAAGGCAAGACTGACTCTTGTTTAAAAATGAAATAGTGAGGGAGGAAAAAACCTTTCATTCCTGTCGCCCTGCCATCTTGTAAGTACATGACAATAACACGGCTGCACATGGGTTTGCGCTGGTTTAGCTTCACAGGGAGTTTAAAAGCTGATTTAAATTCAGCCGGTGCAAGCTTTCTGTGTGGACAAGACTCGGGTCTATAGGAAATCGATGGGCTTAGGCATTTCTGAAATCTTCCCCGCACCAGGCAGCGTGAAATTCCCTGGCACTGGGGTAAGCAGCGGCCCGAGGTGCAGGTCAATGCCGAGTCAGGCCAGCTGGCTGATTCTGATAAAATCTGTTTTCTGACTCCCTTTTCACATCCCCCCTCATTGTATTTATTTTTTTTTCAGATACTATTTTTTAAATGGCATCAAGATCCTAGTTTCATCTGGCAAAGATTAGGGAAAGAGAGAGATTGAGAGGGCTGTTTGCAAAACTGTCAAGAACACAGAGCAGTCCAAGTGTAAAATCTATTCACCTTCGCTTTATGCTGCTGATGGGTATAATAAGAAAATATTTTTCATTCATCCATCAAAAAAGTTAGAGGTATTTACACATATATATGCAGAATGCACGATGTGATCTGGCATAAATACTTTAATCACATGCATTTCAGATGTAACCTACTCGTAGCTGCACAACTGGGAGTGTAAGGCATCTGCCTCAAGTGCAGAGCACCATGAATCTTCCCTCCAGATCCGGCAGCACCTCCCGGACGAGGGGGTCAATTTGGCCTGAGCTCTCATGCAAGGCTTTCACTGAAGGCAAAAGCAATTCCATGTGCGGAAGAGCCCACCGCACCTCGCGAAGACAGCCACGGCTGGGCGACGGAGCACTGCAGCTTGAGCCAGAGCCTTGCTGTTGGGAGAACTGTCCCATTTCTCCCCAAAATTACTTGAGCCAGCAAAAGAAAACCAGCACAGAAAATGTAGTGATATCATTAATGTCCAAACAAAGGTAGAAGACATGTTCTCTGAGACTCCTCTGTAAAATTTGCGTGGCTTTATCATGCTTTCAAAGGAAAGAAAAAACACATCTGCTGCTCCAGCACCCCGCAAATCACAACATGAGGAGGATGATAGAAATGCACAGAATAGGTTTTTCTGATGTGTGGAAAAGGAAAAAAAATCAGTAAAATAAGAAACAATGCCCATTTGTAGCTGGAGGATCATTTTATTTCCTTATATTTACACCCATAAAAATATTTCTATTCTTATTTCAACACTGACAGGGAGAAATAGCTTAAATCTTGTATCATGGCATTAACCAGAATAAAACCAGCTTCATTGTAATTCATTTTGCTGAATTTCTCACGTACACACACACATACCTGTAATTGCAGAGGGCTACAACAGGCAATTTTGCAAGGAGATTTGGGTAAACTTATTTTCTAAAATAAAACTCTAAAAACAGCTTTTTAAATAAAAAACCCAAACAGTAAAAATAAATTTTCAAGAAACATAGAAATAAAATTTTCAGTCTTAAATACCTTTCAGAAATATTTGCAAAATTATCAGAAATGCACCATGAGTCTGGTCAGATACTGATTAGTGGGAATTTTTTCATTACTGCCACTGGAATGTGATCTGATCATATTTACATAGATGGATCACATTTGAAGGGGGAGGAAAATACATTTTGTTTTCAAGATTGTCAGGTTTTGATCTTTTTTTGTCACAGCTTTACAGACATTTATGGAGATTTTTTGCTTTAAAATTGTAAATATAAAATCCAGTATATTTACACTTTTTGAATGAAGCATGGTTGAAATAAATGCTACAAAGTAAAGTTCATATACAGTGAAAACCTCTAGCATTAATTACTCCTGAATGTTTGTGAGTATCCAAAATCCTGACATAAAAGCTGTAATTTCTATGCAAAGTAGATAGGATGATTGAGTTATAATTAAAATGGTAATTATACCCTTAATGCTCTGTATTTGACTTTTCAAAAAATGTTATGCTCCAAGAAAAGCTATTTAAAGATCAGAGAAAAATGTTTAAAAAATGAATGTATTCAAGACATTCTAGATCTTTTAAAACCCAGTTATTGATTTTTACATGCTTTCATGTGTAATCTGAAACATTTTCTTCATTTATTTTGGTCGATGGAAATAATAAAAAATCATTGGAACGTGAAAAGCTTAAACGAACGCAATATTCTCCAAGTTGATATTTAACACGATAAATATTTGAGATGTTGGAGGGCAGGCAACAGTATTCACTTGCTGACTAAAAGCCTGGCCTTCGTCCTCTTAACTGGGTAACGCCAGGGAAAGAGCTGGTGGGAATTCGGCAGCCCTGCAGTTCCTTCCTTGATGGTTCAAGACGTGTCACGCTGCACCCCACATGGGATAAATACATTTCCTTTGATCCCTCACTGACTCCTTAGAATTAAAATGAGAGCACCTAAAGCTATACATCAAATGTCAGGAGTGGCAGCCTACTGGAACCGCACCCGTATTTAATGATGTATGGCTTGCTGGGAGGCGTAGGAAATGCTGGCTGTGGCAGCAGTGCCAACCGGGATGCTTTGCATGCACCCAGCGGTGATCGCGCCCAGAGCTACGGGAAGGGGTAAGAGAACTGTGCTGACATGGTGGGATGTGCCTACAGATCGAGAGGGGACTGTGCAGCAGAGCAGGGCCATTTCCCAGCTACCGCCAAGCTTGTTTTATTCAGCGCATGTGCCCTTGCTTGCCTGTGCAATTAGTATGTTCAAATTGGGGTTACAAGCATCTTATTCACTTTGGAGCTGGTAGCAGTAGTTCCTTCTGCTGCTCGAGTAAGCACTCCTCTGAGCAAGGCAAATGAGGGCTGTAGTGAGCTAAAAACTTTTACAGTAAAATCAGTAAAGTTGTGCAGTCTTAGGTGCTTGGGTTTCTTTGTAGTATTACTCACCAAAAAAACCTTTTGCCTCCATCCATCTATTTACTCCATGTATACACCACTTACCTTGGACTTAATGACTTTTCATTCTTATTAATCAAACAGATATGGTTGGAGGAATTTCCCTATGTCCCACAAAAAGCATGATAGGGAGGTTTTAGGTCAGAGTGCTGAAATTTTGTAATTTCTCTAAAATACACGGCAGCGATTTCCTAGTTTCTAGCTAGCTTCCTCTAGCATGAAAAGGGAAAAGATCCAGGGACTTCACCATTGCTGATCTATTTTCTGCTCTTATTCCACCCAAGGGTGGTGGTGAGGAGCTCTAGGAAGGCTCTGAAATTTGGCTAACGCTGACAAGCCACTGAAAGAAATTAGTTTAATTCCTGTTTTACGTGTTGTCTCCTCATCCAGTACCTGATCCAAAGCCAGGACTTGCATTCATCTCGCTAGCTGATAGTCCTCCTAGTAACCCACAATATTCACTCATTTGCAGAAAGTCTCCCAGCTGATGGCAGGAATGATCACATTTTCCAGTGTATGCACTGAGTAACATCCTTGGCTTGATGTGTGGTAGGTCATGTCTCTGCCCAACTGTAGGTCAATACCACCCAGACCTGGCATCGTAGACCCCGAGTTTCAACAAGGCCAAGTGCAGGGTCCTGCACCTGGGTCAGGGCAACCTCCAGTATCAATACAGGCTAGGAGATGAAGGGATGGAGAGCAGCCCTGCCAAGAAAGACTTGGGGATACTGGTGGATGAAAAGCTGGACATGAGCCAGCAATGTGTGCTCGCAGCCCAGAAGGCCAACCATATCCTGAGCTGCATCCAAAGAAATGTGACCAACAGGTCGAGGGAGGGGATTCTGCCCCTCTACTCTTCTCTGGTCAGACCCCACCTGGAGTCCTGCATCCAGTTCTGGAGCCCTCGGCACAGGAAAGACATGGACCTGTTGGAGCGGGTCCAGAGGAGGCCACAGAAATGATCAGAGGGATGGAATACCTCTCCTGTGAGGACAGACTGAGAGAGTTGGGGTTGTTCAGCCTGGAGAAGGCTCCGGGGAGATCTTACTGCAGCCTTCCAGTACTTAAAGGGGGCTTATAAGAAAGATGAGGACAGGCTTTTTAGCAGGGCCTGTTGTGATAGGATGAGGTGTAATGGTTTCAAACTAAAAGAGTTAAGATCTAAGGAAGAAATTTTTGATAATGAGAGTGGTGAAACCCTGTTACAGGTTGCCCAGAGAGGTGGTAGATGCCCCATCCCTGGAAACATTCCAGGTCAGATTGGACTGGGCTCTGAGCAACCTGATCTAGTTGAAGATGTCCCCAGTCATTGCAGGGGGGTTGGACTAGATGACCTTTAAAGGTCTCTTCCAACACAAACTATTCTATGATTCTATGATTCTCCGTACTCCTGCCCTTATGCCATGTACCTGTAATGCTCAGGATCCCTCTCTTCTCCAAAGGGACTAGAAATGACAGCAGGAGAAAAAAGGGAAAAAAAGCACATCTGAAGGATAAAAAAGAAAGGAGTTGGCATGTGATAACAAGATAAACCTTAGTAAAGAGTATCTGAGAGTGATTCAGAAGAAATAGTGAAAGGCTGAAGGTTAAAAAAATGGTAAACAAGCAAGTAGTGTGTGAGAAAGAGTGAGGAAATCTGCTTTTTTGCAAGAAACATTTGTAAAGTTTTTTTTTTTTCCCTATTGAGTCTGTTTCAATATCCCATCCCTTGTTTCATATGGTGGTTTATAGTCTGTCTGCATTCTGTAACTGAGTGCTGCTATTTGCAGTCCCCTGCAGTAAGTTCTGAGTGACTGATTTTTAGTCATTGAGATTTTTAGAAATAGTACTAGTTAGCAAAAGACATGCTATGGGTATACGTCAATGCCAGTTGGCCCGAGAAAATGTGTTAGTACTGATAGCCATTAGCTATTCCAAATTTCTACAGATGCAGACTGAAATTAAATGCACAAGCAAATTTTTTAAAAGCTTTGCATAAAAAGTTGAACTCATGAAATAGCAGAAATGTTCCACTTTTAAAGACACAGGAAGTCCAAACCAAAACCTTCTTAAGCAAAGGTAAATGATTCTATGGATTTTCTCCAAAGTTTGGCTCAGATTCTGGATTCTTTCCATATGTAACAGTCTGGCATGGAGGCTAGACCATTTTGTGCTAGTCTATGCCTTTTGAGCTGGTTTTTACATTTGAGGCTTTCTAAACTAAAATTCCCAAAGTAGATTGTGTTGTGCTCCCTTTAAGGGACTTTGCTAATCTCTTAAGAGATTTGTAGAAATGTTTGTGGTATGAATGCTTCTGGATCCTCAGCCTTCCTGGGGAAGAATAGGCCACCAGCTAAGGGACTCTTTCTCCCTTATTCTGCATTATGTAGAATACCTGTGAAGCTGGTGCAAGCTGCAAAAGCATTTCACTCTTGCCAGGTACTGAACCAGAATCAGAATCAGTCCTTGGTCTCCCTAAGCCCAAGTAGGCCATTTTCTCCTTAAAACAAGTAGTCCTTTGATGGCACTGGTGTTTCTGGCTGTGGTGGAGGTTCATGCCCAAACACTGTTTCCCAGGGACTGCCTCTGACCAGTGATGTACAAGTCAATGTCTGCTGTATCCTCCTGGTGGGACATCTGTGTACCTCCCCGGAGAGCTCATGGCTGTTGATTTGCTACCAGCCAGCACACAAAGCAAGAAACTGCTGCTGGAGCTACGCAGTGGAAAGTGGTTGTCCTCTCTCCCGTAAGGTGTGACAGCCCACACATTCCTCCGCCTGCCCGGCAGGGCAATAGAGAAGGCAAAATTAGCACCTTAGCCCATTTTTTTTAAATACAGAGGGACACAGATGGAATGATGGTTTTGTGGTCTATTGGTGCTGGATGTGTTGAACGACTGGTTTTATAGCTGAATTTCACCTGCAAAGGAAATAAGTGTTCATTTTGTCTCTTTGATGTGGATAAGCTGTCCCGTGTTGCTGACATGCCAACACCATGACTGCAATGCTTCGCTTTGCCAGAAAGATTTACAGACTGAGGACATGAAAAAGGTGATCCCTAGGGTACTCCAGGCAGATAAATGTAAGTAGGGAAACTGAGGCATGGGGTTTTGATAGCTGCTTCAGCAAAATGGTTACAACTTCTGACCAGGTCTGTCATGTCTGTATCAAAAAGCATTAGAGACTTATGTCCTTGGCATCACATAACATAAAAGGACAACCTAACATGTAGTTTGGGCCTGCAGGGAGACTGAGATCTTCAAAGTCCTCCAACTATCTACCTATGCAAGCTTGATACTTAAAAACCCAAGGGAAGTTCAGCTTTTGTCCTTTTCCATGGTATAACAATGCATTTTGCAATGGCAGTAAGTTCCCTTAAGTGTCTCCCAATTTTGTACCCTGAGAGATTTCCCATCATCCTTGCCTTGAAAGACATCTTTGTACCTCTTTGATGAGAGTTTGTTCTGTGTTTTTTTTAGTTCTGCACAAAAATATTAAGGAGAAAATAAAAGTAGTAAAGTCTGAGATGTTAAAGTTTGGACAGAGAAAAAAGGGGTAACACTACTACATCTCTGTTAGAAGCCAGTGAGTGTTAGTCTTCCAACAGTTAAACCCTATATGTGCTAAAGAAACCATAAAACACATGACACATGACATGGATTCTAACAAAACAGTTGTTGAGATGTGTTGGAAATGTCAGCTAAAAAAAGCTTCTTAAACACCTTAATATATATAAAATGGCAATCTACAATTTGCCATGACATATGCATATATATATATAAAGTACATGACAAAATACAGCTGCACCACATCATTTTAGCCAGCAAAGGTAGGACTTTCTTATTCTATTTGTTTTCCAGGTCGCAGGGTCTTTGATAATTTCATTAGCAGCTGAAACATATTTTTACTGTGTCCCAAGGACAATGTTTCGTGCACAGGACTCCTGTTACTGGCAGTGAAAATTAACATCTAGGACATTTCAATAGGATCTGAACATTTCCCTACAAAGGCACGTCAACGTAACGAATGTAGAGATTAAATGCAATTTAGAAGAGGGGATTTTATTCCATGTTCTGGTGTAAAGAAATCACTTTATTCTGATCACTTACTACTGGTACCTATTCACTGGTACTATTTCACGCTCTGAAACTGAAGGGGTAGACAACCGATTTAATCTGCTGGTGAGAGCCAGTAGATCTGGGCTGCCTGTACGGTCAGGGGAGAGAAATGGTCTCTTATGGGAAGAGGTGGCCAGAATATGGCCATTACTTGGGGATCTTGCATGATTCCATGGGCTGACCAAAGGAAATGAGGGCAGCTACTGAAATGTTCACCTAGAAATAACAACCCCAAACATTCAAGAAAAGGTGAAGAGTGCTCAGTTTCCTAAATCCACCTCTCCTACCACAGCCCCTCCCGGCATAGCCAACTGTCCAGGGACAACTGCACTGCTTTCCATCAGGGCACCCTGCCCCTAGGGACTAAAGCTTGTTATCCTCAACAGAGAGACATTACAGCTCACCGCACTGCTCAAAGTATGTTTTAGTATTATTAGTCAAGGAGACAAAAAAGTATGACATAACGTTGCATCCTTTCACAGTACAAACTGAATTGAACCATCTCTTGATTGCCCATGGAATAACCCAGGACACTGATAAAACAGACTAATATGCAGATTATGTTTTAAGAACATACTGGATTATAAGAAGAAGGAAGAAGAAATATATGGAAGAAGGAATATAAAGAAGAAGAAATAAAGAAAGCCCGTGTTGACTGTGGAGGACAGAGACTCTGAGGTACAACTGTGTTGCCCAGCCATGTATTACCCAGCCATTTGTCAAGACAGATATCTTGGGGCAAAATGTGGAAGTGGCAAGAAACCATAAAACAGAAGAAAGTGTCTCTGTGGAGCTGAGGGATGGTTTAAAGGCATACAGCTTTGGTGAAAGGATATTTTGGCACTTTGACACAAGAACCATGGGATCGTGTTTCCCAGCTCAGTGACCTTGCAGAGCACCGTCTGCATCACAAAAGAAAAAATGTGCTCATTTTAGTTGTCACCACTGTATGGGCAAAATATTATTATTATTGCATTACTTCACGACAAACCAAATGTTAAAATGCAGTAGATCACCCCCCATCTCCCCGCCAAGGATGTGATGGCTTTTCTTTCTCTCTCTTCCCTTCTTTTTTTCCAATCAGTTTCATTTCTAAACAGACACAGAAGTTGTTGTGTGAGTCAGACCAGCGGTGCTCAACCTTGGCAAGGTAACTTGGCAGTTTTAATGTTTTGTCAGTTGTAATCAATGAGAGCAAGTCTGATGCTTTTAAATTCCTGTCTGAGGTTTCCTTCCATTCACCCTCCAAAGCACAGCATCTCCTTGAAGCGTATAGCCCTGCAGTGAGGAAGGAACAAATGGCTGGCCAGGTCTGAGGGTGTGTGGTGTGCACATGTTCACACACACACACACGCGTGCTTTCACAGCCATGCTGTTTTGAAAAGAAAAAAAAACAACACAAACCACTGCTAGAGGAGATTTCGCCAACCTGCTACTCACCTGTGAAAATGAACTATCCAGATTAATTACCTGACAAAGGCTGGACCACAGCTGTCAGCTCAAAACGAGAGAAGAGTGTCAATGAGAAACAAAACCGGAGACATGCTGGAAGGGCTTTGTGTGCACAAGGTTTCTTTTTTTTTCCTTACCTTTCTTTTCTTTTCCCTACCTTTTTTTTCTTTTTTTTCCCCCATTTCTTTTTTTTTTTTTCCTCTCTTCTGAGAATTTCACCACTGTTGCGATCACTTATTATTTGCCTTGCAGTGGTACTGAGGCTCTCTGGTCCTGAAGCACACTCATGTTGGGATCAGATGTGGAGCAAGAGGGCTGTCAACTGCAAAACTACACAACTAGAACAAAATCAAGAATACTAAGGAGGTGGCTGCAGTATTAACCACTGCCACCAGTATCACATAGATGGTGGTTAAAATGGCAATAGCTACATGAGCTTCATATTGGTTGGAGCTTTTTACTCTTCCTGATTCCCTTGGAGGACTCAGAAGTGGTTCCAAGAGCGGGCAGTTTTTCTCCTGGTGTATACCAGGTAAACACCCTCCATGCTCGTGTTGCTGAGTGCAAGATCCAGCTGCTATCAGGACTTGGCATGGCTGCAGGGCCAATGCTGCCCATAGCGGGGCTGTTTTACTGCTCATCCTCCCATATTGCCTAGGTCTAAGGCTAGGTGCTATGCAGAGTGGAGGGATGGGCAGGAGAGCACTAACCCCATGGTAAATTTGGCCATAAATTGAAGTAAAAGAGTACTTTGATGCCTACGTGTAACAAAGAAGTCATACGCATGGCTTCACCAAAATGTTCCCATTTTACAGACTGGAAACAGCGGCAGGAGCTGACAACATGCCTGGCATCAGGCTGCACAGGGGATCCAGGCACAGGGGCAGAAACTCAGCCCAAATTCCTGAACCTTCACCCACCACTTCCTTGCCTGCCTGTCAGACTCGTAAATGCTCTTTGTGCTAATTTAAGCACAGTGAAAAGAACACTACGAGATGCTGCAGTTTGACGCCCATAGACAGACTTAGGAAGGGTCCTGATCCTGTACTTGAAATACTTGCCATGCAGGCAAGGGCGACCTAGAGTCGGCAGTGAGTGAGTAAACCACTGCTCAGCCTGGAGCCACCTCAACTGCTGCCCCGTCCGTTACACCTCCAGCTGTTTGCAAAGCCTTTCTCCACCGGGGTGAATTTACAGTCAGATGCATGTAGAAATTCTCAGCTTAATGTGCTTTTTGGGGGTAAGCAGGGGGATTTAAGTGAGAGGTTTTTTTGTTTGTGTTTATTTCTCCCCTCCGAGCTGCCTTTTGTTGCGCATTTACTAGTTCTGGAAGACAACACCCTGCTGACACTTAGAGAAGCATCAGTGAATAAAGTCTGTTGTACAGGCTGCAAAGCCATCTGGACTTTCTACTGAAAAGGTTGGACATGGTTTTAGGCAAGATTTTATCACATCTGAAAAAAAAACTTCTGCAATCAGTACCTCTTCCAAGGTTGATGTCAGATTTTTTTTTTTCTTTTGACAGTTGCAAAACAAAAAAATTGACAAACAGTTGGAAGGCAGTAAGGATGGAGATATAAATCTCTAGAGGAAGCTTTGTCAAAGGTAGTGGAGTATAAACAAAAAATAAATTAGTTTTGGTGTTATCAGAAACTGGACAGACTTCAATTTGTATAATAGTTTGTCTGGGTTTCCAGACCACCTAGACACTGCTTCTGTGAGGCTAAGGACAGATTCGCTCGACAGAAGAGGTGGGGGGATATGGTTAAACACATAAGCACAGGAGAAGAAGGGATGAAGAAAGACAAGACAAAGGTGTGGTGGCAGAACAGCCTTGAAATCCTCTGCTTTTTTGCTCTTAGCATTTTCAGGGAATCCAAGCAGCATGTTTTACTTTGCTTTCCATATTAGTCAGCTCTTGAGTCCAAGAATTTTGTGTAGCCTGTGTGTGCTACAACCCCCCCAGGTGTTGGCAGGACAGTTTTGTAGACTGAAAAGGGAAGTGCAAGGCTTGTGTGCCAGCTCCTCCTGGCTGAGGAGCTGTGAGCAGAGCCGGAGAGAGGAACGTGCTGGATGTAATTTATTGGAGTGCCCTTTAGGTTATGTGCATCTTAGCAAGGGAGCTAACATCCAACGATTACCTTAAAAACACAGATTGGTGACACAGTTTAATATATTCTGAGAGCTGGGTATGAAGCTGGTTATTCCTGTTTTCTCTCTGGAACTTCTGCTTGAATTTTGGGACATTCTTTCTTACCCCATGGCTGTACACAGGAGCCCAGACAGGTAATGCCAGACACCTTAGAGATCCTCAGAGGCATCCTTCCAGAGGTGTGGTGTGCTGATAAAAGAAATTTATTCATATTTGTATTATGCCATTTTTTTTGCTGTAAGGGAAGAATTGCACATTCTATTTCTTGTCTTTGATGCTGACTTACGTGAGCAAAATATTAAAGCTTGTTGTCTCTCAATCATCATTTATATAGGAATAAATATAAATGACATGAATTTTATAGGGTTGTTCAATTGCTTTGAGATTTTTGTGTGAATAGTTAAATAAATAGAAATAATCGGTTTTGAAATTAATTACTGGCTTTATCCATTTATTCTTTGGGTTTTTTCTTCCCAAGAAGCTCTTCTTTTATTGCCCACAGTGAATAAATCACTTAAAGCAACTTCCCATGGTGAAGAAGTTTTCTTAAAGATTTCATTTGCAGTAAGAAATCTGAGCTGTACATGAAAGCTGTCACATTGCACTCATCCACAGGCAGATCTTTTCCACGCCTCTCACAGGTATGGTCCCAAGGGAGGGTCATCCCATGAAGGGCAGCCCACACAGTGCCCTTGCACACCTGCACAGTCTCCTGGCCTCACGCTCAGTCCTTCCCTGGGCTCTTGCTTAAAGACAAGTCTGCTGAGGGATTGTTTTTTGCCCAAAAGTGTTGTCACAGGATTTAAAAAGGCTATTCCCTGGCTCAAGGTGTGGACACTTGTTTAGGAGTTTCTTGACTGGAGATGGAGGGGAGAGTGATGGGGAAGTGATATTTGTTTTTAAGAGCACGGACTAAAAGGAATGCTGAATTTTAGCTTTAGATACAGGTTCTCAGCAGATATATAACAGAAAAACTCTTTCTTAATTTCAGCAATTTTATGTTAATTACTTGTGTTTGACCAGTAGGGAACAGTAAGTCAGGAAGGGGATGGTTTTAGCCCTGTCCCCAGGCACACACCAAGTCCCAAATGGCTCTGCTGGGTGCCTGTGTGGCAATTGGGATTCAGCAGAAATCACGGTTCTGCTTCTCCTGGCACAAAGCCACCATAGATGATGAGAACTGTCCCTGCTAATTACACATTCGAGGAGAAGCCCAGAGAAGGGTGAGGTAGCATGAAATTTAGATTGCCTTACATTCCCTCCCAGCCAAGGGAAAGGTTGTTAGCAAGGTTACAGCCAGATTTCGAGAATCATTACAGCAAATGACAGCAAGATCTTTAACAACAAGAAAGGAAAAATCCCGATGTCTGTATAGTAATTGCCACGCAGTGTATTACATGCCTTGCTCTGCAGTGATTCAGAAAGTTGAATTGTGCAGTGCCTTGCTGGGATCAGCAGTTCAGAATAGATTACATTTGTTTTGGACACTGTCTGCACCCTGCTTTATCTAACAAAGCGTATGTGTGATGGGGAAGGCTCTTAATAGCACAGCTCCTTAATGAGAACCATAAACACACAGGCATAGATTTTCAAAGTGATACTCAAGGGATTTGAGCAAGCACTGTTCTCTGCCTGCTTTGAACATTTACCCAAGAGCTGCTAACTGGACAGGCTTTGGGAAGAGAGTGGACCTTGAACAGCCAAGAGTATTGTATGTGGCAAGGGTTTTGCCACCGTTAGTTTCCAAAGGATGTTCGTTTTAATGCACCTAAGAAAGATAAAGTGAGGAAACAGAAAACTGAAGGGACATTTCTCAGATAAAGCATTGATTTTATTAAAGAGAGATGGCTCATAATATGAATCTAAAATCCAGGTTTTTATAGAGAACATAAAAGCCTTTTTACAGAGTTAGCCACTCCTAGGCACTGGTGGTTTTATAGAGCTTTTATCTAGTTAAAGAAAACCCATTTGTGCTAATTTAATATCTGTAGTGTACAACAGCTTGACACCTGAGGCTTGTCCTAAAGCAGGCACAAGGCTCCAAAGCGAACACTACTTCATTGTTTTGAATTATTCAGCATTTGCAGCCAACCTTATGTGTGCCTCTGTAGGAAGAAGGCTTTTGGGTTAAGGATCAGTAAAAGTAAAGGAAAAAAGGCAAAGAACCAACCCCTCTTTTCTGGCGTTTGTTAGCAGGTGCAGTATTGACTTCAAGAATGATTCTGCAAAATTGGTATGGACATTCTTCATTACCAGAGCGATAAATGCAGAGCTGTACTCAGAAGAAACAAAGCTGGAAACTGAGCATGGCCTCCTTTAGGGAACAACTGTTCATGTCGGTGGAAAAGCTTGTTTCCTCTAAATTCATTGAAATGGTACCTATTGGTAGCATCTTTTTAGAGCAAGATGAATGCAGACAGCAATGAATCAACCTCAAATAGAGGGGCTCATCTGTTAGCATCCTACCATTAACACACTAATGTGAATTTAAAGATTCTAATTAAACCCACATACAAAATGTTTTCCTACTAAATAGAAAACCGTACTTTTTGGAGGAGCTGGGGCATTTGGATTTGACAGCATTTCCTTTTTCAATACTATGCTTATTTTATGTGTTCTATTTTCTTTCAGTCACTCCAGGGGTTTCTGAAACAAATAAAAAGATACATTATATTAAGTTTGATTGATTCCCTGTGGTCAAGGGATATATTGAGAAAACAGACTAATTTTTTTCACCGAGCTTGTAAAATAAATTCCTGTTTGATCTTTATACTTCCTACTGTTGCTACAAATTTCTTTTGAGATATTTAACATTGATTAATCTCATTTACCAGACCACACTTGTACAAATTCAGAAGCTTTTTCATTATAGCAGAACTCACATCATAGCTATCAGTTTCTAAATTTGTCCCTCCCACCCCAAATACCCCAATAAAACTTGGTTTAGCTCCCTATTTCAAATTTGATATTTCTGCAAAAAAAATCAATATTTTAAGACAAAATTCTATGAACACTGTCACAGTATCTCTTTGTCAGTTGTGACTGAAAATCTCACTGAAGAGATTTAAAACAAAGTTTACTGGGACAATTTTGTGTTCCCTAGTAAAAAGTTTCAGATGCAGTGGAGGACTTTTACTTGCATTTGGCCACTCAAGAAACATCACAAGTGAGAAGCCTACTGCAGCCTTTAGTCATTGCTGGAGCATATGCTGGATATATGAACAATTCATCAAAGTCTGATAAAATTTTTTTTAGCAGACCTCACATTCATTAGAACAGGGTGGAATCTAAAACTTAAAGAAATCATTGGGAGCCCTCCCAGGCATAAAGATGCTGAGATTTGCCAAACATGGACTCTAGTTAACCCTCCATTCCACCTTTGCCTCTTAATTTCTTCATGCGTGCTGTATCCTCCCAATCCCAGCACTCGGGGGGTGACTATCATTTTCATAAAGCCATAGGTTTACGGGAAACACAAAAACCAAATGGGTGGGAGAAGGAATTTTCTATTCTGACTCCCATTCTGGGGTCTTTCGGGGCATTTTGTCATTCTTTCATCTGTCACACAGGGACAATCTTCAAAGTCTGTCCCATACAGCAGCCAGCACAGTGCTGATATTTAGTAACTGATCACTAACGATATAAGCAACAGTGTGGAGGCAAATATGTTTTGTGGGGCCTGGGAAATTAGCAAAGCAATCAGCCTCCAGACAGGGTGAGGGGAGGAGAGGGCAGTAGCCAGCAAATAATCACTCTGAGCCCAGGAGCCCATTGCGCAATCTGGACAAGTTGGCCAAGTCAGTTGAGGTCAGCTCAGCCACTGAGGAGCCTTCATGAATGCAGACCAAATTCAGGACATTTGGTGATTTCAGAAATAAGGACTTCATTATATTAGCTCAGCATCATACGTAGCTAAAACCTCTGTAACAGGACTAGGAACAGACAGGGGGTTTGGTGAAAGTGATTCTTTTGACTGAATCGATAGGAGCAGTTGATCTTCCCCATCAATCTTGATAAGAAAACCGTGAGGATATTCAGTGTCAGAAGTGTGTTATTGTTATTGGAGTTTTCATTAGAAGCTCAGTGTAGGAATGTGCACTCAGCTGCTGCCTGTGCACCATGCGCCCAGTCCCCTCTGAGGAGCGCGAATGAGGACACCTCTCTGAATCAGGATGCACACGGGATAAATGAACACAGTCAGCTGAAATGAAAGCATATAGCCAGACAAAATAAAACCACATCCATCTAAGATAAAACAAAGCCCATATATGCTGGCCCTGAGGGATAAGCCACAACCAGACAATAATGATCAATACTATGGGAGTTATGATCGGAGAGAAATAATTACAGCACATCTCAAGGAAAGAACCACAATGAATTCCCTGGCAGTGCCTTGTTCTTTGACTAATACTCTGTAAATGCCTGTGCATACTGAAGGAAGGCTGAGTTATGAGGGGCTGTGGACTGCAGCCTCCAGTCTGGCTGCAGAAGTCCTTGTATGACGCTGCTTTGAGAGTCTCACCACCATCAGTGCCATTGGCCTCACAGTTCCCCTGAGGAAGAGGGTAAAAATCATCCCCTTTTACCTCTGGAGAAGTGGGACTCATGGCAAAGCAAGTGGTTTGCACCAAGGCTTCCAGGAAGCAGGGCAAGGAATGAACCCAGCCTGCGACCTGCTGCCCTCCTCTCTTCCACAGGCCACCCCTGCCTGTCCATTCCTCTAGGTCCTCGTTCAGCCCTTTCCACCGTGCTGGGAGAGCTCCTGCCGACAGCAGTGAAATGGGTGCTAGGAGACTGATGGTGGAGGGCAGCCCACGACCCTCAGTTATTTCTCTTCTCAAGGCTGCATCTTGAAGATGATGTAGTGCCTGGGAAGAGCCTGACTAATTCATCGGCTCGAGGGCACAATCGCTTAGCGATGAATTTCCAGCTAGCTACAGCAAACTTATTTACAAGCCTGGGAGCAAGTGTGTTGTGTAGCAATTTGCTACACACTCTGACCAGGAGCAGTGCTTCAGGATGGATATTCCCTGTGCTGTGTTTTCCTCCCCTCCCATTTAGAGAGTGAGAGCTCTCCGCAGGAAAAAATACAAACTCCAGCTGTCAATGAGTGCATGTTTCCCCCTCGACCAGTGAAAAGAACCAGGTGTGCATCTCCTTTTATCAGTGAAGGGAGTTGCGAACTTAATTCAACCTGACACCCATTCATTGTGTTCAACATTTACCCCCCAAATGTCAGTAATTTTCTGGAAAAAAAGTACTTGGGGGACAGGAGAAACAGAGCCCTTGGTGATATCTGTATAGCAGAATATTTCTTTCCATCCATATGCAAATATAACCTTTTTGATATTTCAACCCTATAAACCCTAAAACAGGATTTCAATAGAAAATATTTACTAAAGGCTTTCTTCTTTATAATCCATTGATTTTAATATCCTTACCACTCCTGCTGAATGTCAGTTTTACCCTGAAGACTCCCATTGCAAACTTGAACACATTTAATTATTTATTATACCATTTAAAATATTAGTGCTGAGAAATGACTTGAAGTTTTTGGTTCTGTAATGGTATGATATAAAGTTTGATTTTCCTTTGTGAATAACACAAGTAATTTGATACGGTAATCAAGGACAGATGAGTACTTCAGACAATGCAGTGCCGTTTTAATAGTAATGACATCTCTCTTTCATTTTTCCAGCCTCCTTGTATATGTTAAAATATAGCTCATTAGGTACTGGCGAATCTGTGTCTTTTTTCACAGTAAAAAGTTTAACATTATGTTTTATTTCTTCTGCCAGGCGCCTGAACAAGACGCTGTTGCTTCCACCACTGACAGTAAGCATTTAGGCAATGTTCGTGGTTTGAGTGGAACCGAGAGTAGATTTGCCCCTAGGTGTAGGTTTAGCAGCCTTGTTTGCTTTACTCACTCACTGTGCTAGCAAGTGTCCTGGCTAAACCACGACAGCAAGACCGAGCAAAGTTTTGATCTCAAAGAACTTGTCTCTGGGACCAATACTGTTTGTACAGAACAGTCTATGTGGGGAGCTGTGGAAGGTAAGATTTTGATAGCAGGCAAACCAAAGCAGGGAATTCGAAAGAAACTCAAGACCTGGACAGTCAGTGCTTCCCCAGAGTCACCTTTTTTCCCCCGAACAGGCAGGCAAGACCGGCGCGGCTGAGCTCACCCTGCCTGGCCTGGGCACGGCCGTACCTGAACTCCCATCCTTGCCGGCGGAGACTTATCCGAAGCATCTTTGTCAGGCATACTTCCACTGGCTTCGGTGGCATTTTGCATCAGACCCCCATTCTCCAAGGAGATTTAACACCCAAACATGTCACCCCTAGGTCCAGAACTCAAGCACTATTTGAGCTCTTATTCTCCTGTGCGCCTCGGTAAAAAATTTCAAAGTTCTGACTGTCCGTATTTATTCTTTTTTGTGTCCTGTCCCCTTGCCCCAAGCTGCTATTTCTCTGCCTTTACATGATCAGTGTAATTGCGTGCACCTTTCTTGATTGCATTGAACTTTTCTTTCACAAGGAAGGTTTCTTTGCTGTTTTTTCCCCAGCTTCTGAAATTTTCCTTTTTTCTACTACCAACCTGATATTCGTTCAGAAGCTGCCAAGATATATTTGGCTCTTGTATTTACTCCAGATGGAGACTTTCATTTTCACTCATATCTGGCAGTAGGAACTGTGATATCACCAAGCACAACTTTTCTCTGAGATTAATTGTTTTGATAACAGAGAATAACAAAAGAACAGTTCCTTTTGTATATGTTTTTTAAGATATTTCTGATTGCAGATAACATAGTCTAGCCTGTATCCCAAAAGTTCATCCAGGCTCACAATGGCCATCAGTAGTTGGATTTTTCTGGTTTATAGCCCATCAAGAATGATCATCTGCGTATGTATCTTTTAGTAGCCTAGGATTCTTGTTTAATAGTAAGGCAAGAAAATCTCTGGAACAAAATCTGTGGTTCTGAACTGAGCAGGGGTAAATGTATCAACTCTTACCTCCACCATAGCTGTCCTGTATGATTAGATATATTTGTAACCAGTTCTTTGTAAAAACATTGAAATTCAGCCTAAAGACAATAGAGGCAGAAATGCTGCCAGTGATTTCAGTGGACATGAGTGGATCAGGCCGAATAGCTGCTTTGGTGTGTGGTAGAGAGGAAGGCAGCACTCTACACCTCTTGTAACTTACGCATATAGCTCAGGAAACTAACCCCATACCCACCTCTGCCACGAGGCCGGCTTTCAGGGATGGATTATTCAAGGCCCTGCAATTACGCTGCATTTCATGCATCAGCCCTCAGGGTGCCAGATCGTTTACAGGGCTGAGGTGTGCGTCTATTGGCTTCTTTTTGATTTTTCCACCTGCAAAAATAGACTGCTCCTTTCCCTCCTTTCCATTGTACTTCAGAATATCCATTTGGAAATTTGGGGCAATATGATAGCCTGTAAATGACCTCTCAGATTGGACACTATGCTTCTGGTCGTTTTTCCTGCGTCCTACACGTATGTATTCATGCATGCATGTCACTCCTTTGCTTCTATTAATTTCACTGGCATCCTTCTAGGCAATGGATTCAAGATGAAAAATATTCGCCTGACTTATTTTAGCTAAGAGGCTTCACATTTAATGGATTTGCTGTTCTTTAATGTCCCAGGTCACTCCTTGAGACCAGCAAATGCCGAATTCCTTATCGTCCCTAAATGTTATCTGAAGTCATGTTGTTATTTTGCTTTTAGTGAGTCTCTTTGCTCTCTGGCTTTGGAATCTACTGCCAAATGAAGTAAAGAAAGCTCTGACTGTGGGGATTTCTAAATCCAAAGTTAAAAGTTATTTGTTCTATTTAGCATTTTTTAAATGATTCTTTTAGGAATTGTATGTGCCTCTAAGCTAATTAACTCTTAATGAGTGCAAAATGCCCTGGGATGCAGATTTGGAGGGTACACTAGAAATGCAGGCATGGATTGGACTGCAATACTGCAGGAGATGAAATTTATGATTTGATTCTTTTTTTAAATGATAGTGCAGATGATAGTTTTATTGAGATACTCTTTTTTTTTTTTTTTTTTTCTTTCTTTCTAAGTCTAAATAAAGCTGATCAGATTTTCGGTCCACCATATGGGACCCAGTTATATCAGTCCTGCAAATACACTTTAGTTTTCCGTTATGGATGAAATCACTCTTCAGTAGGGAAAACAATTTTAGAAACAAACTTTCATATTACGAAAGACAGGCAGTGTTCCAGCGCTGAGCACTTAGCCAGAGCATCAGGAAATCAGAACACCTGGCTGTGTCCAACTCCGTGCTACTCCCCTGGACCAGTCCCTCACCCTTGTAGTGCCTTCACCCATTCATCTGTAAAGCAACTATAATTGCATTTATATCACAAGGGTGCCTTGATGCTTGACAAATGAGAATTGACCCAAAATCCATCCTTCAGAAGCACTGTATAAGCAATACCTTGCTCACATGGTGGTTGTGGCAATTAGATTAGAAGAGGTATAAATGCAGTCAAAGTGAAATTCCATTTAGGAACTGTCAAACTGTTCCTGGTAATTTTTCTTAGTTTTCATCTAATTCTAGTGTAGAATTTTACATGCATCTCCCAGGAAGGGTTTATATGGCTCTTTCCTTCTTTTGCAACAAGACAGCGTGTTATATTCAATGTGGTAGTAAACTGGTTTTTTGGGCAAAAGATTCATTGCCAGAGCAATACCTTGGAAAGCTGCGTTTAGCAAAACAAATTAAAAATATTGTGTCAAAGAAATCCTATCCTCTATGTATGTGAGCAAATTACAATCACTTGCAAAGATTGTCCATGGAAAAAATATCCTTGGCTTTATGAAAAGAGGGTGTCTAATTTTTGGTATGTTTTATTTAATTAGATTTTTTATATTTGCTATAATAATGTTTAAAAATTAAGCTGACTTTCCGCAACAAACTGTAGAAACATATGGTGTATAGCCTGCAGAGGTTCTCAGTGGCAGTAGTATTACTGATAATATTTGTGAATTAGAATCTGCTTTCCCCTGAAAAATAGCTGTGTGTTCTCCCAATTTAAAATACTGTGTGTGTATTTTACATGTTTTCATCAACAATAACAGTTTTGTGAGAAAAAGGATGGATTTGATCTTCTTAAATACATTTCTTTACTTCTGCATAGCTCTGGATCTTTCAGGGTGAGGGAAGCTAAATATCAGACTCAGCTTCTCCTCCGTGTGTGCCGTGAACCCACTTAAAGAAATCAGGTGAATTCAAGGGGGCCTGTTTCACCAGGACCTCCCCCCCAGGCAGCTTAGCCCAACACCAGGAGAAAAACTAAAATTGTTGCTTGCTTGAGCCATTTTTCCTAATAAAGACACAACTGCTCAGGGCTAACCAGATTACAGGATGCCAGGAAGTCTCCCAGCAGCATCCCAGAGTAAGCTCCACGCCCCCAGAAACTGCTCCTGGGAGGATTTGTAGGTACAGCTTGGTTTCCCACACGAAATCATATGGTTCAATAAAAAAAAAATCCTTCAGATCTTACCTTTTTATGTTCAGACTTGCAAAGCACTTTAAGAACAACTCATGCTCACAAACAGCGTTCCTCTGACATCTCTAATGTACGCTTGAGAGGCTCTGTGCCAAGCAAAGTGCAGAGATTAAGTAAAGTAAATGAAAAGATACTAAACGTTGGAGCAGGGAAATGGTCCAAGTAGTGGTGTTCTCAGGAGCACCAGAGCTGGTTTAGGTTGACATTCATCCATATACAGTCTGCAGAATTCACTTTTTAGACTTCTTACCCTGCTTGGCTTCAGTAACCGGCTTCCCAAGGCTCTCCCTGGACTCACTCATTCCTGAGGGTTCAAACCACACAGTCACTAGAGCCCAGTCCATGGGAAAATTTGACCTTTCAACAAAGCTGCCATGTTCAGGACGAGACCTGGAAGAATGGTCCCGCAGCACTACTGCCCACCAGTGAACTCGTGCAAGCAACATCTTTGGTAGGATGTGCGAGCAGAGGTTCCCCTTCCCTTCCTCCCAATGGCTGTTGAGGTGGAGGCAAGACAGACCATGGTACTTCTCTGAGAGCTTTAAACATAGCCCAGATTGCTGAGCTGATCGTTTTGCCTCAGTAGCTGTGAGTCATTAAAAACTCACCTTGAGGCTTCAGTGGGCTAATGGAAATTTTCAGTGGGCTCATGGAAATGAATGGTTTGGTGGGACGCACATCCACTTCAGCTCACTACAATAAAATGCTTTAAGGACAAACAAATTTCCTGTGAACTGATCCTGGATGAATGTTTAGGAGGCTGAAAAAAAGTCAACCTTGAAATCTTCTCCCGTTACCAGTAATCCCAGTCAATACAGGTCTCTAGCTTAATTCAGTTAATTTGGCCATTTCCGAGGGTGATGTGGATAGGCGACAGAGAGTTACTCCTTTTATCTTTGCTCAGGTAGGTGGTCTCTAATTCTAAAAGGGGCCTCTCAGCAGTTGACAGCAGGTGACTAATCTGCAGAAACGCCCAGGTGCCTCAATCAAAGAAAGTGAAAAAATTCTTTCTGACTGTGTCTTTCAGGATTTTGCCGACTCCATATACCAAATGGTTGCACAGAAGTTCCAGGAGCTGACAGACAATTTCACTTCCATGCATGCACGCCACAAAACTCTTGCAGGCATTGTGATGACCAAAGGTAAGATACCCTCTCATTTATTTTACTCTGGCATTTTTCATGACTAAGTAATACATTATTTATCTGGTCCACCGTACTGAAGGATGCCTTTACTCCCACACAGAAAAATAAATAGTAATGCAGAGAAGAGAGAGCATTAAATATTTATACTTCAAGCAGGTTCACATGAAAAATATTGGCAACAGAGGTAAAGATTTATTCATAAATATGTCCCTACATTGCTTTGTTTACAGGACAAAATACAGACCTGCCTGATTTTGCATTTCCTAATAGATGGGATAGTTTTAGTTATCAATAAAAAGTTGTATTGTTTATTAATTGCTTTTTTGGTCTGGAAACACCGCTTTCTTGTTGTATAAGGCTACCATAAATCTTGTTTTAGACTGACAATAAAAGCAAATTTCAGCCCATTTCTTTTCCAATCAAAAGAAAGAAAACCCAGAGCATGCATAGTTTCAATTCTGCTCTGCTCTAACCATGGGAAATACTTATCAGCAGGGACAAAATTTTATATTCACCCCTGTTAAGAGTTAAATGATGGACACTTACTATACAGAAATCTTTAGCCCTTTGATGAAACTGTTGCATAGACAGTCTTTCTCTGTGAGCATCCCTCAGTTGGGGCTCCTCAGTATTTATGAGGATGTCAGCAATGGAGATGCTGCCATAAACTTCATTTTCACTCAGACGCATGGAGCAGTGGATTGAGTTTAGAAATTACAAGATAAGCTCAGAGGGGAAAGGCATGTGTAATTCAGCCAGGCTTGTCTTGCTCTTTCCTTTCAACAGTTACATTAGCTAGATTCAATAGGGACGTTTGTGAATACTGCAAGGCAGCAGGATGGAGACAGGATTATCTGCTGGACCTTTTCCAACCACAGAACCTAAATACAGCTAGGAGTCCTGTGCATTATTCTCCGTCTTTCTAATGTGAAAAGAGTGAGCAATCCTCTCCTGAAATTAGAAGTCAAGAAGTTAACCTAAAAGTCTTTTAGACTTCTGGTTGAAACTGAACTGTTCCTCAGATAAATGTGTTATTATTTTACTTAATCTGTTTTGGTCAGTTATTTTTTATATTACTTTGGGATCTGGAATAATGGATGCGTCTTCCATTTTTTTAAGTGCTGCACAGACACAATGCTGTACAAACACAAAACACGGTATATCAGTCCTATAGACCACAGGAGACACATTCAGTACCAATTAAAATAAAAAGGAGAATGCGACTGACTTTGGGATGTGAAAGAGACACACTAGACCCAGCGTACCAGCTGCTGTGACATAGTCAGATTCCTTGACTGTAGCACTCATCAGATTTAAACAAACTGCTGTAATTTATTTAGAGGATCTCTTTCCAAGCAGGAGGACCACAAGGAAGAATGTTTAAATATGCCTTTTATAAGAAGCTGAGTTACAGGAGGCAAGAACTGTTGCTTTAACCACTTTTTGAAGGGAGACTGTACCCAGCTCAGTGTCCCTGTTCAGTTTTCTTATACTCAGTGTGTATTTTCCCCGTAAGAACTTCATCTCATTCCTATCTTTTCAAGGCACAGCCCCTGCATCCTTTAGCACAGGCCTAGACCTGCTTTAAAAAGCATGATGGAGCCGACGCAGCCTCATTGCTATATGACCAAAGAAGCAGTCGTGTGAAGGACAGTTTAAAACCCCACACCATATGGGAAGAAAGTCACCCAAAGGAATCATAACTTCCAAAATTGAGGCTGCTGAGTGCGTACGGTGCTAGGGGAGGGAAAGGGCATGTCCAGACTCCTGCTAGCCTGGCTGGACAGTTGGGGTTGTCTGTGTCCCTTCTTTGGGGAAGGGGTGAAAGTGTCCTCCCACTGGGTTTTTTATGAGTCCTATGCCCTCAGTGGGATTTTACACATTTCTGTTTCATATTGCTTCTTAGTCAGCATTAAGACAAAGTATAATCTTACTTATGTTCACAAACCATTTCCCTCAAGGCTTCTTTTTTAATTCTGAATTCCCTCTTATGAATTCCTTCAATCTGTCAGCCATCCAATCATATTGGTTTTGTGGAGCCTAGAAAAGAAATTCATAGATATGAAATGATTCACAGAAGATGCAAAGCTAGAAACAGCCTTATTTTGGTACATTTTCCAGGAAGATTTTCGTTCCTTCCAGCACAAGAAGGGGAAATGGCCTCAAGTTGCACCAGGGGCAGTTTAGACTGCATATTAGGAAAAAATTCTTTACGGAGAGAGTGGTAAAGCATTGGAACAAGCTGCCCAGGGAGGTGGTGGAGTCACCATCACTGGAAGTGTTCAAAAAACCTGTAGACGTGGCACTTTGGGACATGGTTTTGTGGGCATCATGGTGTTGGGTTGATGGTTGGACTTGATGATCTTGAAGGTCTTTTCCAACCTTAATGATTCTGTGACTCTGTGAATGTCTGCCAACCATAGCAAGACAAATCATTTGCCATTTGTGTTTTATTGTTTATTGTTATTTAGTTGTACTAAAGTTGTAGATTCCTGGTCTGTTCCCCACCATCATTCTCAGAGGTAGCAAGGATCTTGACACACTTTGTTCAAAGGTGGCACAGACAGGTTTTCCACATCAAACACTCAAATAAGTACCAATTTCCTGTGTTTTTAACATAGAAATTGTCAGAAAACACTTAGATCTCTGCAAACAATTTATTAATGACATCAACATGAACAAATCTGGGAATGTCTTGTTGCATTTACTACCATACACAACTATAACAGACAAAAATTAATTTTTTTCACCTTTGTTTCAATTTAATGTCATCCTGACTAGAAACAGATTTATGTGTGCTTGTACAGTTTTCCAACAAAGCTGATAAAAAGCACAATGTGATTCCGTGATAACTGCTGTTAAGATAATACAAAATCTCTACAGAAGAAAGAGAATTGTGCAAGATCAGTTTTCTTTTTCTGAACTCTGACACTTTTTCTGCCATTTCAGTTTCCCAGGGAAACCAAAGAGACTTACATTTGGGCACTGTAATTGACTTATGCTGTAGCACCCAGGGCAAATTCCAAAGTGGAAGAAAGAAAAAAATGTAGAAAATTGTATTATTGACTGACTGTGAATGTTCTGCAGCAATAAATTTCTCGTCAAAAAAACAGGCAGTCCAATGTATTTAGATATGCTTTGCCCTGAATTGTGATGAAAAGTTAAAATCTCAATGTATATTTTTGAAAGTAAGTTTTCAAAACCTTTTATTAGTAGACATCAAGATAAGCTTAAAAAAAATGTGGCTAGGTAGGAGTAAATTATCACACTGGGTACCATCTGATGTGATGTTATCTGATGTAATATAACAATTGCATGTAATAATAATTCAAACACTAGCATAACAGATCCTGAACTACGTGTTTCAAAAGATGGAAAGGTTGAAATAAATTATTTAACAGTTCTCCAGTCATAATGTATTTGAAATCTGCCAGTCCTCTAACATATTCTAATTTTGTTGAAATACATTCAGAGAAGATTGTTCTATCAAAAGTTGTTTGAGTGACTCAATGAAAAATTGTTTACAACTAAGACACTGCATTCCAATCTTCCATGTAAAGCCAGCCATGTTCCACAAAACATCTTTGAGTAGCACAGTAAGCTATACCTGCTATTGTAGCATAGTATTAATATGGGGGCCTAAGTTTTATTGCATACTGACTATCCACAGTAGTTCTCCTGACTTCGCTGAAGACATGATGGGTTCACATATGGTAAATTGAGAACATCAGTTCACCTGTGGAAAAGACAGTCTGGATAACATCATGTCAAACGCAAACCGTCACCTCAGAACATGCATATCCAGGCATGTGATGGAGGGAGTTAACTTTCCACAGCATTTTGCATTTGTGGGTAAAACACCGTTGATAACACCAATGTTTTGGTTATTGCTGGACAGTGCTTCCGAAGAGTCAAGACTTTCTGTCTCTCTCCCATCACCAGCTGGGGGTGGGAAAGAGGTTGGGATGGGACCTAGCCAGCACAGCTGTCCCCAGCTGATGAAGGGGGTATTCCATACCATATGACATTGTGATCAGTGGTAAAAGCTCGGGAAAGAAGAAGAGGGAGACATTTGGGTTTATGGCATTTGTCTTGCCAAACAACCGTAAACTATCATTATCTCAAACCATGAGTCTTCTTGCCTTACTTTTATTTTCTCCCGGTCCCACAGGAGAGGTGAGTGAGCAGGAGGCTGGGTGGGTGTTTGACTGTCGGTCAGGATCAACCAATATTTCATTCCAGGGTTTGCAACAACAATAGCTGGACATAATGTTTCTTGCTGTCACAGATTAAGGTAACCCACCAGCTCCCCCCTTCCTATGTGACGCTGTCTCTCAGGTGTAATTGCAACATCTTATTTTCACCCACTGGTCTACTGTATCTTTTTAGGGGTCGGCCAGCTTTGCCAGAGCACGGGTCATCGAGCAGAGAGCGCGGGCAGTGCTGCCTGTGCCCCAGAGCTGGGAGGCAGGAAGCCCCAGCCCCGGGCAGTGTGGGGCGGGAGGTGGAGGTGTGAGCTGCACAGCGAGTGCTGCGATCTAAAGGCAGGCGACATTCGCACTCTTTATTATTATTTATTTATTATTTATTTATTATTATTTACACCATGGACAGAGTTTGCCTTTGCCAGCCCTGGACAGATAGGGACATATGTTTGTGCTCCAGCTGAAATCACTGGACGCAGCACAGAATTCCTGTCACTCAGTGCAGAGATGATCTATTATTGCTGAGGTCCTTTTTGCAAAAAAACCTCCCATAATCATTACGGGCAAAATGAGACTGCTATTTAAATGCTATTTTCCCATTTGTGTTTGACAAATCTTAGCAGTTTAAATACTGATAGGAACTTTTTGTCATGCTTTCTGTTAAAAATGAAGCGTTAAGAAAGTTCAGTCCTTTTCACAGGAATGTGGCTTTCATAGAAAAAGATTATGAGTTGATTTCTCACTTCAATTTTCTCTCTTCTATCTTTTTTTTTTAGGCTGACAATCATTTTGATGTTAAAAGCAAACTAGGAGGTCTTCTTAGTTATCTCGTAAAAAATAAAGATGAACTGGACAAAAGAGCCCTAAATAACAATTTCATGCTGTGATAAAAGATGGGAAATTATCATCTGTATCTCATGGAATGGATCTTAATAATTGCTAAGTGGAATAACAAAAAAAAATAAAGTTGACAATATGTCTCCATGGATCTTTACAGTCATATTAAGACTCATAAAGCCTGACATCTAAGCACAATCAGGAATATTGGTGGCCAATTGATTTTTGATCCTTAGTCTGAATAGGAAAGTTGTAAAGTAGTTAAATACAGTAGAAAATTCAGGCCCTATGTCGAGTATGAATCTGCTCCATCCCAGGTGGGATTCAAGTAGCCAAACCAGTTAAAGGAACTGTGAATAATTTACAGATTAGTGCCCAGGGCAGATCCCTTCCAGAAGAGACTCACAGGAGTAATGTAGGCTCTCGAGTCCCATTTGCATAGTTAGATGGATGCTAAAAGCCTGGTCCCGGTGAGACTTAGGGTTGCAATGAGGCTTAGATTCCCAAGATGGAAACTGGGTGCCCAAACTGCTGACATGCTTTTGAAAATCTCATGAGGTCTCTTCACCTTCTGTTGTCTGATGCTCTTAAGAATGTGGCAGAAAGTCATTTGACATTCTTGGAAACATTATCCACTTCCTACATGTGCCCAGGCTGACACATCACCACCACACGACAGGTTTTCTCAAAATATTTTAAAATAGGTAAATAGATATATAGTTAGAAACCGTATAATGCACTCTTTCTCAGAAATCTGTTTTTCTCTGGTTATAAACCTTAAACCAATAATCTTCAGATTGTCTCTAAATAATTTTTAGCTCCATAAGGGCATCTCTTTTCCACAGCTGCAAGTCTGTTCCTGGGTTTTTTAATGTGGACCTATAATGGGCAGACTAGGATCCCTGCAGCCCAACAGATTTAGGTTTCCAAATTCCTGTTCAGAGGACATCTGAAGTTTTGCAGTTAAAACTGGCTCCACCAGGTTCATAACTTCTTTTTAAATATGGGCTTAGGCATGGCACTGCAAGCACTCCCCCAAGGGTGTTTCTTCCTCTATTCTGTGAGATCAGTGCTAAGGAACAGAAAATAGTTCAAGATACATCGCTTAGAAACAGAAAATATGAGGTGTGACACAGCTCTGTAGCCTGCTGCACTTGCACAGCATGGGGAAAAACAGGTTCAAGCTCATCTGTCTAGGCCTGATCGTATATTTTACACTAACCATAGATGAAATGCATGCAGCAGCTGGGAGCAAGCACAGAACCAGGGCTTCACTTTTGGGGGTGAGCACCCCAAGCAGCATATCGCGCAGCCCCTCGTTGCTGTTGCTGGCTAACCTAACCACCCTCTTAGCTGTTCGGCAGCACGGGATCAGCAGGAACAGGGGAAAACACCACGCTCATACCAGCAGTTTTAGGCACTCCCCTGGGAGAGCGACCCAGCCCGGGAAGGGAACTGAGCCTCCGTGTCTCCAGCGCTTCTTACCGGTCCCTCCCGGGCAGCTGCAGCAGCAAACCTCTTCTGCCCACTACGCCCACTGGTGGTTCCAAGACAAGTGATGCAAAGGAAAACAACTGCTCACCACCAAGCAACCAATGCCCAACTAGCCCCCGCGCAGCAGCCCCCCCGCCAACCTTCCCCCTAATTTTATTGCTGAGCGCAACATCATATGGTATGGAATACCCCTCTGGTCAGTCGGCGTCAGCTGTCCCAGCTGTGTCCCCTCCCTTCCTCTTGTGCACCCCCAGCCTTCTTGCTGGTGGGCTGGTGTAAGAAGCAGAGAAGACCTTGGCTCTGTGTAAGCACTGCTCAGCAATAACAAAAACGTCTCTGTATTACCAACGTTGTTTCCAGCACAAATCCAAAACACAGTCCCATACTAGCTACTGTGAAGAAAATTAACTCTACCCCAGCCGAAACCAGCACAACCTGGCAGGGAAAGTGCAATTTAGTCCTGTTTCAAAATTAGTAATTATCTGTAAGGCCCTACACACCTCTGTTCCTGAGGAGAAAAACAGTGTTCAAACTCCCATGAAAGGAAAGGACCCTGAAATACCATTGATTCTGCCACTGTCAATTTAGGTTAAAAAAAAAAAATATCCTTGTGGATTTGGTATGGGGATGAAGCATGCAGGGGCCTGGGCTGATTGTCCCATCTCCCCTCCAGATTTCCAAAGCCCACACTGAGGAAGGGAAGGCAAAGGGCACTGGTGCTTGCTAGCACAGCACTGTCTCCTTCCACATTCCTCAGAAGCAAAGCTGATGGGATTTCCTCCTTTCCATCTGCTAGGGAGAGGAGAGAAACGGACCACAGAATTAGAACTGGGAAAGACCACTAAGTCATCCAGCCCATTTCCCTGCAAGCGCAAAATTGTTCCCCGTGGTGCATTCCTGAGTGCTTTTTTCGGTCTAGATTTAAATGAATCAATTAGCAATGGGGCTTTCAACACTACCTTGGGAGACCATTCTAGTTTAACGGATCTCATTGTTAATAATTCTCACAAGTTATTGAGCCTGACTTTTATTTTCTGTGATTTCATCCCAGGTCCTCAGTTATACTGCCCTAAATTGCCCATTTAGTACCCACCTCTCTCCTTGGGGTTTGCACCCTTCAGACACTCAGAGGCACTTACAGCACTTTCATAGGTGTTGCTTAACAGAGGTTTATATAGGTGATTTTTGTAGTCTTTCCTGCTGGGTCACTCTCCTCTGCAGCCCTCAGCAGTTTCCCCCCTGTTTTCTGATTCATTTCCACTTTGAAAACCTCCTCTCCATTCTTTTCTGGGCTGGAAAACCTCCCTGTGAATGAGACTTACTGGGGAGACCTGCATAGAAACGTCTTGCAAAAAGCGTGAGTGCAAGAGTCCTTTTTCAGGCATCTGACAATGTGATCGAGCAGTTCAAAACTGGCTTGTGTTGGAAAGGGATTTTTCTTCCGGAGGAAATGAATTTGGAATTTGTTGACAAAGTAACACCCCGTGGTGTTGGGGGAAGTTTACTGTGCCTGGCTGTGAAAGGAGAGAGACAGCCGCTCTCGGACGATGCCCTGCACAGGGGCATCCGAGGTCAGGGGAGAGGACTGCGCCTCTGCCCCTGTCCCTTCACTGATGAAGATGAAGGGCGCTGCAGAGAATGGTCTTCCCTAGGCAGAACAGTCAGAGGCAGGATTATCCAAGACATTAACAATGGAAGAAAATATGAGGCTCTTGGAGGCTCCCTCTATATCCTCTCTTTCCACAGAAATACAATACATTCCCTTTCACATAACCCACAGTTTGAAGTCAGGAAAAGAAAACCCTGCGCAACTCCAGCATTTCAAAGACTATGTTCCATTTACACCCCTAAATATCCTTAACCTCACTGTTAACAACTTCTTTATTCCTAACATTTGCTAGCTGTGTATTTGCCTTTTGTTCAATCTTCTGCTATTAAATTTCATAAGCCCTTAATATGCTTCTTCCTTCCCAGTTTTTTGGTCAGCCGTTTCTTCATATCAGCCACTCCCATCCACCTCAGGGCTGCTCCTCAGGACCTCCAGTTGGGAGCCATGGCATGCGGCCAAGGTGCCCACTGAAGTCCCAGGCTTCCGTTCGTCACTGAAATGATCGCAGTCACCGCCGCTGGTACAGCAGAAAATGGAGAGAAAAGAATGAGCTGCAGCAGAGTCTTTATGGCTGGCAGATAAATGCATACTCTTAACAGCTATATGCATGCTGTTAATCATGCCTGCTGCACACAGTTCTTCTCTTATGGCTACATATTCATTTTTTGGGGGTTGCAAGTGTGGTTTTGTTCTCCATGCAGAGCTGGGGACAGCAGAGCTCCCTGTGTCAGGAGCGCGTATTCCACATTGAAACTGAAGGGCAAGGGTACGCTGTGCCACACACCCTGGTCTCTCGATCCTCAGCTCCCTCCTCGCACATGCATCTTGGTTTTACTCCTCTTGAAACAGCAGAAAAGCGGGGGTTGTAGATGCATCGCCAACTTACGGGACAAATGGAGGGAGCCCAGACTGACAGACCTGGGTAAGCACGCTTCCAGCCATAGACGTCCCCTCGTGCAAGCATTAACAAACAGGGGCAACGGTTTCAACTTCTTTTCAGAGAAAAGTGTCCTTTTCCTGCTGTTTTGCAGGGAGGAGATGGGGAGAAGAGCTCTTCACCTCTTTTGCAGAAGTATTTTGCATGGGACGTTGCCGATACTCGGGGCACAAGCGCAGCCCGCAGCCTGGCAGTGCAGTCCCACGCAGGGCCCTTCAGTGGCGTGGGGACCAACTTGGGGCACGTCCCCATAGGCAGCTTTTCCAGCATCACTGCCCTTTCATGTCTTGAATATCTCTTATTACAAAATTAAAGCCATTCCAAGGATGTGGTAGAGTTGTCAGGGAAGAAGATAACAGAAAACAATACGGGACTTGTCAGTGTTACGTAGCATCAAGAAATTTTCCTTCCCTAAACAAACCTGAAATGGAAACCTGAACTTATTCAGCTACAAGTAGAAAGTATTAAAAAAAAAATCCTTCTCTGTGATCAGAGCTCTATTAAGCTGCCTTGAAAATTATTCCAAATACACTTTTTCGCAGATAACAATAGACAATCCTTTTGACTGATTTGTTAAAGAAAGGTAAAGTAAGAGCATAAAATTAATGCTTATCAGAGAGAGAAGCAGCACCATTTAAAATAACATGAAATTATACCCCATGAATTATTCACAAGGGCTGATGTTACACTATCATTATTTCTGGTTTTCCTTTTTACTGCATAGGATTTTGCATCATTCATCTCCAACCCAATAAAAGAAGTGGGTTTTTTTAATTAATCAAACCTGATTTTTCTGATTATTTTTTCTAATTTAAAATGAATATATTCCAAACAGTGAGTTGTCTTCACAGTATAATGTTGAAGAAGAAGATAGATTTCATTACCACTGAGAGGGTCTAAAACATGCAGAAAAATAGATGCTTGCATACTGACTGGTGTTTCTTTACTTGTTGTGCCAGCTGCTGAGAAATCGAAGTGTGATCCCAGTTGTATGCTGGCATTAGCAGTTGCAAACTCCATTCTGCTCAATGAGAATTAAGCTTACTGAATTTCACAGAAGTTCTTTGATATATAGCTGGTGTGATTCAGTTTCATGTGAGTAAACGCAGTTCTCTGATTGCACGTAACAGTCAACACCTCTTGCAATTACCTAGTGATTTTGAATTTCCTTTTCCAACACATAAATATGCAGGGCTGCAAATTCCGTATTATGGAAGGTCTTAATGATCACAGCACACTAGAAGTGAGAGTAACTCTATTAAAATCAGTAGAAACACTGATTAGACTAGTCAAAACTCTCTGGTTTTATTGGTAGAGCTGTCTTGAAGCAGATGGGTGTAGACAGTTTGCATTTATGGCCATGACTGACTTAAAAGCACAGCACATCACTGTAGTCCATAAGATGTCGGCCAGTTCTCCATATCCAACGTATTTGCTGAGCAAACCTTCATTTATTTTCTTGCTTACTGTCTCTTCTGTCAGCGTTTTTCTGAATAATATCTATTGCAAACTTTGTGACTGCAGGACGGATATTTGGGAGATCATGTAGGGAAGACAGCATTGTTTGCTTTATATGTGTAATAGCCCAGCTAAAGGCAATATGACCATCCATGAATATATTAATGTTAATTGTTGTGGGGAAAAAACTGAAAAAATTACCTCAAAACATTTAAACATCAGAGAAACAAAAAGTAAAAGCCACCAGATTTGTTCTTCTTGACAACTTATGATTTGAGGAGTTTTGATTTGCACAGTATTTGGTTACTTACAATAAGAGAAATCTTCCCACAAGAAGCTGTCTACAATGTAGAAAGCTGTACTTCTCCTGGCTGTCTACAGGTCTTCAGAGTTCATTAAGAGAAGCTGGCAATATTGAGGTGTAATTCAGACTATCCAAAAGCACATATCTAAAATAGGCCAGATGAAACACCTCCCAGGAAAGTTCCTCTCCATTGACTATAAAAAGAGTCTACAGCAATTAGCTCAGCTACGGACACCTAAACTCTAGTGATTCCGAATAGCTGAAATGAATCCCACCGCTGGTGTCAGCAAACTGAAAATGGCTTATAATAAAACCCACTTTCTTTTCAACGGCTCAGCTATGATGTGAAAGTCTGGGCTATCACTGACACAAAAAATTAACATCAGCATGGTCGAGGCCCCCCTGCCTGGCTGTGAGAGGAGACCCTGCCTAGTAGACCCCAAGGGGAGCTCAGGCTTTCAGCAGAGGGCCAGAAAGACTCATTACCTCACCAGATCATTAGACTGAATCTGTGATCAAAGACAGCGTGTCATTTACGGGTACATTTTTGTCCTATAATGAAACTAATTAATTTGGCAGAATTTTTGAAAATAAAGTGCGGCGAATTCCCTTCCCGCTCTCCCAGCTGCGCCCATCAACACGGCATTAGCCAGGACCCAGCCAATATGCTGACACAGCTCCCCAATTTCCTTTCCCCTGCTCCATTTCCTTTTCAAATTGAAAACCGTTAGGAGTCTTTAGTCAAATAATAGAAACCTAATGCAGGTAGCTGTTATAAATCGTTCGCTAGTTACTTTTAACTTAATGTCTCCTCAAACATTACTTAGAGGAGGCAGCGAGGGAAAGAAACGCCTCATGAACGCTGACTATCAGTGGGTCAGAAGTTAAGGTCATAATAATGTAGCCTATTTCTTCTTGTTTGTCAGGTGACCCGAACACAGTTAGGTCCTTGGGTCTTGCATCTGAGATTGGCTCCCCTCAGTAGGAACATGGGTCTTGCCAAGAGCAGTCCTCATCTTGGATCATACCCTGCTGTACGCCCCGAAGCAGGGAAGGTGGCCTATGGCTGGTGGTGCCAGGTTAGTGCTAGTTTAGGATTTCGCCACACCCAACGCTATAGCTTTCCGAGGCACAGCTTGGTGATGTGCTCTGTCTAGATCTGCCACGTCTGAGGTTGAATTAATCAGTGCTTAGGAAGTAGCTTGGCATTCATAAATAGAAATCACTTGAGAAATTTGAAGTATTCTGCGGGCAAAATAATATAGGAAGTAAACATCAATAACAAGAGTTAGTAATGACTGGTTTTTACGCAAAATAGAGAAATGTACAGAAGTGCCTATTAATTTTGAATCACTGCAGCAAGTATCTAGGCTCAAGAATTGGAAATGCTGCCTAAAATGCCAATGTGATCAGTCAATGGTAAAATTTGCCTTCATCATCTAGGCATCATGTGTCTTATTCTCAGAGTCTTATACCTCCTATGTTCACTAGAAAAAATATCAAACATTTCACAGGGGATGAACCTCCAACTCTGTGTACGTACAAAACAAGGCATGCAAGAGGACAATTTGTTAGCATATATGCTCCTGAACACATCAGGCAACTGTCACATTGTTGGAAGTATTTCTCATCATGCTGGGTGCCCTCACATGCAGCGTTGAACAGTGCTACATTGGTCACAGATCACTTTCCCCATTTGGCTCCCTAGTGAGGTGTAAATATTTCAGAGCTAATGCATAAGTCATGTACACCTGTGTTTCTGAGTGCCATAGTAGTGAGACATAACTCTTGGGTATTTCTGAGCATGGAGGAGTGTGGATTATTTTCTGTCATTGCAAATGGAAAATACATGGAGATTTTAAATGTTTAACACTCAGACTGGTTCTGCACATTCTTGGAAACCATTGCCTCCAGCCTCAGGCAACATGTGTGATCTTCTGCAAACATACGCACCTCACCAGGACTTGCAGACAACCCCAGGCTGTGACCACACGTGACTACCTACTGGGGCCTCATATCACTGAAAGCCAACATGGAGTTAATTCACCCACAAATGAACACCCCAAGCACACTTGCTATTATTGTGCAGGTGGACATTGTGATAGCAAACAACATCAGAGGGGTTCAGTATTACTGCTGCATCAATAGGTGTTGGGTGCCTTTGTGTTTCATTTGCAAATGACTCCAGACCTCATAGAAAATGATGAGTGCGTTCATCACCTTACACTGACACTAGAAGAGAGAGAGTTAAGCTTATTTATGGATAAAATGTTTGAAATAATAAAAGGGATCACACCATGCACGGGACTGATTGGGAAGGGTGAGTAAGGTGTAGCTCTTGGAGAGCAGGATGGCTTCCCCAGGTGGTTTGCTCTGTATTTGCAGAGCCTGGCGCTTTGACCTTGAGGTGAAGGCGCAGATGGGGAGGCACATTAGGGGTATGGTAATGTAAGGAGAAGGAAGCAACAGGTCTACTGCCCTGAGGAGTATTGATGGAGGTCCTCAGGTGCAGGCAGAGAGGCTCATGGGTTTCTGAACAAGGGGATCACCTCCTGGTGTACTTCTGCTGCACTGAGGAAAGTAAGACTCTGTCTACATTGGTAAATAAAAAAAATAGAACCAAAAATAGCTGATTGTTGTCATGGACCTTTCAACCCAGGAAAATACTATATACTGTTCAGGAAAGTGTATGCTGCTTTTTCAGATGCTGAGTGGAACTCAAATACATCTGTTGCAGGCGGTGCCTCGTGAAATGTTTAGTGTTAGTCCTTGTGAAAAGCACGGTTAATTAGATGGACATGCATCTGATCTAAGACACGTATTATTTTTCTCATGAAAACATTGACCCAAAAGAAAAGTGACATCAAAATAATTCTAATGTACAGAATATAAACACCTTTCTTCGTAGGGAAGGAACCATTTGTCTACCTCAACTTTTTAGCTAGTAGTAAAACTGGAATAAACACAAATGTTTTGTAATTTCATTTCTCCACTGCATTCTCTCATGTGCTCCCATCTTCGCTTCTGAGGTTTTCTAGATTGCCAGCTCTTCTTTTTTTTTTTTTAATTTTAATAAATATTCCCAAGCACTTTTTCAGGGCCACATTTATAGTAACAAATAGAGATTAAACTTCCAGCACAGGCATACAGTGATGTGTACTTCGTCACTAGTACCTATGACAACTTCTGTATGAGACAGGGGGTCAGTTGTGATTAATTGAATTTTTCACAATATTTAGACCTCTCCTACAAATGTCACAATGCTGCAATGCCAGAACGCTACTAAACCTTTTGGATTACTGATGTAGCTACCATATTGATATAGGCATGTGATAATTTTGGTATCATTTGCTATTCTATACATTAAGCATGGCAACAGTGCTATTACGTGTCATCACCACTAGTCCCCCTGCTGCATGGGGGACCAACAGTATTATTGGTCCTATTTACTAACTGGGCCATCACTGGCATCACCAGCCCTTTATGTTTAAAATATAGTTTCCTTCTCCATTCAGCTGTTTTATCATATCACACCAATGGATCTTATGAGAGAACATGGCCCCAACCATGGTCCTTTCAACCCAAAAAATCTCTGCAATTTTTTGTTTTTTCTGCCACTCAGTTGGCTTCATCATAAGAAAAAAATATATTGCTGACTCTATAAAATAATTCCTAAAGCTTGTCTACAGCTAAGGTAATATCGTAGAAACAGCATCACCATCGCCCACGGTGAGGTTGTTTCCATTCCCCCTGTTGATACTTGCAGTCTCAGGCCTGTCTTTTTCACTGACTCACCAGACTTTGAGGGCTTGATTCAGTTGCTTAAAGTGGGTATCTGTTTCCACTGAGTCACTTTATGGATTTCCATGTGAGACCTGCAGGGAGGGCACAGAACCTTCTGGACACCCCCAGTTCCCTGGAGCAGCAGCCAGACAGGGCTGGCAGGACACCGAAGGCATCTCAGGTGATACTACATGGACACAACCATGCCTACCCCAGCGGTCTGACTTTCTATACTGTACATGTGTTTGCCTACACACAGTCATTGTGTACAGCTGTCAAACACAGTCCAACACTCTTAGGCTGCTTTCTCACATCTAGAGGAAGCACCCATCAGCCAGGAAAGTCCTTTTTCCCAAGAGCTACTCCTTTGTCCTTTGGTATTCAGAGAGATGCATCCTGAAATGTGCTGTTCAATAGATAATTTCAGTTTTGGCTAAGTTCATTTCTTTGAAATTTTCCACAGGGGTGAATAAGCTACATTTTAGAGCAAAACCCAGGTTCCTGTTGAAGTCTGCAAGAATTTTGCCACTGAATCCAAAGAAATCAGGATTTAATCCTAGAAAGTGTCTATATCTGGACCAAGAAAGGCATGTCTTTCAATTGCCATCATCATTCTTTGGAGACACAATGGAGGAATAAAGCTGGTCTCAGTGATGAATGCTCCATCCCTGAGACCAGAATGGGAAAGGTACTGATGTAGCTACTCTTAGAGAAATGAAAAGAAAACTGGAATGAAAGTCAGATCTCTTTTTTTCTCTGAGATTTTTAAAGAGCAGCTCCAGAAGTGTAACTTGCATTTTATTTAGTACTTATAGTGCAACAGCAATGAAACCTAACATTACAAAGAGTGTGTGTTCCCACCAGAAAATGTCTTGAACAGCTCATAAAAACTTGGCCATTTATCAGCACTGCAGGAGGTCTTTATTACCTCCCTACAGCATATGATTTCCTATGATGTAGTTATTGATTTAACAAGTAAACTTCGTGGCAAGCTTTTATCTTGGAATTAGCAGCAAGACTGGAATAGAGCTCTTATTATTCTAACACCACGGAGATGTGAGATTCCTGCATATTCCAAAGGCCATATCACCACCTTTACAAGAATCCCATTAGGGCTGCCTGGGCTGCCACATCAAAGCGTGGGCTGTGAGAACTTTAACAATCACGATATCATGCTTACCCCCCGCAATTTCACAACCCTTTTGTTTTTCTTTTTACAGGTTTGGACATCAGGCAAGCTCAGGTTATTGTGCTGTCATCGGGTACCAAATGCATAAACGGGGAATATATTAATGACCAAGGGCTTGCGGTCAACGACTGCCATGCAGAAATTGTGGCAAGAAGGGCATTTGTTCACTTCCTCTACTCGCAGCTGGAGTTACACTTAAGGTAACTGAATTCTGTTGATGCTTTGAGAATGTTATACGGCCTTCAGTGAAACAGATCCATCCTCCAGACATTTGAACTACTTGTTTCTTTATGTTGTTGTTTCCAAGTCTTTAGCTGATGAAGGACCAATACACTGCACAGAAAAAAATGAGAGAGTTAGATAGTCTGGGGTGTTGGGTCATGAGCTCCTTTACTTCAGCTGATTTTCTTTCAGTAGCTATTAGATATGAATCATAAAGTTGGGTTTTATGAAGCCTGATGATTTTGTACAAATCTTACATGCGGGCTTATTAGCATCATTCACTGGCCAGAGACTGGAAGGGGGTCATTTTGCTCATGGCAGCCATTTTTCTGTCTTCCTTGCTGCTGCTGAAATGTCTCAAGGAAGTGATTTCTTGATCATTAATGACTTCATTGACTCACTAGAGAACCAATGAATGTTAACAGTACAGTAAACTTTGTGCCAAAGTTCTTTACGATGTTTTAAAATGTTATAGCATGTAGAATCATTTCAGAGGAATAATTGTTCCTGTCTTCAGCCAAACCCGCCTTGTTACCATTGAAATGGTTATGGGTCACTTACACTGCCTGTAAGCTGGTAATAAGTGGGGTACCACAGAGGTCCATTAGGGACCTCTCTAATCATGTCTATCAACAATCTGGAAAAGGTTATGCAGTGCCTGGTTATGAGATTTGCAGAGGACACCAAATTGTGGGGAGGACCAGTCAATATGCTATCGTCCAGGCAGGCTGGAGGACTGGGCCTAGCAAGAACTTTGACAGAAAACTCAATAAGGACAAATGGGAAGTCCCACACCAAGGACAAAAGAACAACCTGCAACAGGCTGGAGCCTTACTGGTTGGGGAGCAGCTCTGCTGAAAAGGGACAGGGTTTGTAGACAGACAGCAAGCTGAACATGAGATAGTACTGTGCCTGGCAGCAAAAAGGGTCAACAGGATCCTGGGCTTTATGAAGAGTCAGTCAAGGGCTGTGATCATCCTCCACTACTCATCACTCATTAGACCACGTCTACAATACCATGTGCAGTTTTGGGTCCCCCAATACAGGAAGGACATCAACCATCTGAAGCAGGTTCAGCAGAGGCCACCCAGATGCTCAGAGGCCAGAGCTCTTGGCCTGTGTGGAGGGGCTGAGGGAGCAGAGCCTTGTCAGCCTGGAGGTGAGATGGCAAACCCAGCAGAACACATGTCAACGATACAATGGAGCTGGCATCTTTACCAAGGTGCACAGTAGGAAGAAGACAGACAACAGGCACACACCGAAACAAGAGAAACTCAGTCTGATTAAGACAAACTGTCCCCATGGGATAGGCAAGCAGTGGAACAGGTCACCCAGTAGGGTTGTGCAGTCTGTTTTTGAAAAAATAGGTTTTTGAAAACCTCCTGTCTTGGAAGTTTTCAAAACCGGAGTGGATAAAGCTCTGAGAAATCTGGTAAACTGCTTTGAGCAGGAGGCTGGGCTAGAGACCTGAGGTGCTTCCCACCCTGAGTGATCCTATGATTCTATGACAACTGAGCAGAAGTGAAGCTGAGATGGTATTTGTTATATGGAAGGAAACAAGGAATGAAGGAAGCAAGGAAAGAAAACGAACAAAAATACCCTTATCTATAGGTCATTATTCCGCCCTCCATTCTTGCTTGCATTTTCATGTGACTTTATCTGAAGGCCATTAACCTCAGGGCAAAAACCCCCTTTGACTTCAGAAGGTTTTGAATCAGGTCACAGACACAAGGATTAATCTGAGCAGGATTGTGTGTTCTTGTGAGCACCTATGATACTGTTGCACCAAAACAATGGTAATAGGAGTAATGGTTATTTTCACTTCAAGCTGGAGTTGAAGACAAGAGAGTATATCGAGTAGGTGAGCTTGGCTAACTAAGGGGGACAATAGGGTTTAATCAAAAACAATATTCTATTTCAATCTGAATTGCTTTCAAGTTTCCATTAAATTATTTTGTTTTCAGCAGTGTAACAGCCCTAGTACTTGCTTTGCGCTACGGTCTCTTGGGAAACAAATGCTACCACTGTATCTTAAACTATGGCATTGATCCACCTCCCTAACGTGTTCGGTCATATTATTATTTTATTTGGATCAATGTTAACAGTCTTTTGTTAAGAGAATCCTCAGTGCAGCACAAGCTCTGTTCACAACTTCAAATCACTTTCTGTTCATCCAAGAGCCGGCACCACCACTTCCCTGACCAGCACACACAATAAAAATCTCAACCAAAATTGTCAAGGTTAAGCACCTTTGAAAGACAGAGCTGGATACTGTCAAATCTGATTTTTCTTCCTTGAAGTCCACAGAGAAACAAAACTGTGTTATAATATATTCTTCAGTTCTACTATTTATTTTTATACTCAGTTTTATGCCATCATCAGGAGCTTTGTCATGTGGTGAGAAAATGGGGGTGTTGAAAATGAACGAAAAACACATTTTCTGCACATTGAAGTCACATTTACCCCTTTTTCTCTAGAAAAAGAGAGACAACTCCTACTGGCAGAGAAATCACATGGTGCTACCACATAGCTAAAAGGACACAGTTTTTAGGACAGACATGTTAACTCAGCTCCACTGGGATTCCCTGCACACCAGCTCCTCAGGCTTGGGGGAAACACAAACACTGCTTCTGCATTGTTATGTATTTGCATTAACCTAGCCCAAATTAAAGTCCTCTCCCTGGCCAGTAACTTGTTGTACAAAGTCATATATGAACAGACACCAAAAAGATGGTTCCTGTCCTGGTTTCAGTTTCCTAACCCAAAAAAAGAATGAAAGCATAGTTCTTGCCTCAAAGAGCTTGAATTTTCCATCCCTCCTTATGGAACAAGCAAGTTTGTTCTGTCCAGAATATTCACTGTTTTCCATATATGTTCCTCTCACCAAACCTACCTACTCAAAGTGATCTCCGCAGTTGGATTTCAAACTTCAATTTGAAAGCACAAAAATTATTTTTCTATATGAAGCTGTCCTTGAAAAGGAACTACTTTTCCAGAATTTACAAATACTACCACTGACCTCAGTGCAAGCAAAACACATACTTGCCTGAGTATAGCATGAAGGTTTCAAAGAGCAGAGACAAGCAAGCTGGAGAAAGCAAGGGACAGGATAAAGAACTAATGGCCAGGAGAGATGGATTTACTGAGTTGAATTTACTTCTTGACACCTTACTTGAGTTGTCTAAAAGTTTGTCAGTTGAGTGTGAACTAGATTGCCAAGACTCCTTTTATCACCAATGGAGACAGATGAGCACCTCTGGAGTGGGACTCAGTAGACCTGTTCAAGTACCTATTGTGAGTGAGATGAATTGCCATGTACCAGGGCAAATTTTTTTCCATATATTGTTCCCATATTTTTCTCTTCTATAAAGAGAGCATAGGGTGACTGCTTCAGATATTTAAACCGTAGAACAATCCCATCCACAAGCCAAAGTTGCAGCAATATGTAAATTACAGGTTTTTTTCTTTCTCTTCATATTGCTAAATGTTAGAGTTCTGACTTTCCTGACTTTTCTTGGGGAAAAGAGTCACAGAATAGGAACTTTATCCTCTCTAAGAAGCAAGAGTGACAAATACTTCAAAAGGAAACTTTCTTTCAACAATTCATTGTCTAGAGCTCAAGTTAAATAAAAGCTAAAAGCAAAACTAAAACCTGACAGCTTCTAACTACTCTGATTAGCCTTAGCCTCCCAGATTTCATTTTTATGACAACCATAATCCTCCAGTTCTCAAGACTCTCATGAAAAAGATGAAAAGTAAGGCGTAAATTTTCTGATGTACAAAAGAAGGACAAGAAAAACCTTTTGAGAAGCTTTTTCTAAAAATCACCATCAAAAGGTACACAAATACCATAGTCTGATTCTTTTGCAATGATGGCAGTAAAATTCACATTGATTTCAGTGGGACAATGAGGTGCTGGAGTGTGTCCAGAGAAGGGCAATGAAAATGGTGAAGGGTCTGGAGAACAAGTCTTATAAGGGGCAGCTGAGGGAACTGGGGTTGTTCAGTCTGGAGAAGAGGAGGCTGAGGGGAGACCTTATCGCTCTCTACAACTACCTGAAAGGGGGTTGTGGTGACGTGGGTGTTGGTCTCTTCTCCCAAGTAATTAGCAATAGGACGAGAGGAAATGGCCTCAAGTTACACCAGGGGAGGTTTAGACTAGATATTAGGAAAAATTTCTTCCTGAGAGAGTGGCCAAACATTGGAACAGGCTGCCCAGGGAGGTGGTGGAATCACCATCACTGGAAGTATTCAAAAAAGTGTAGACATGGCACTTGGGGACATGGTTTAGCGGACATGGTGGTATTGGGTTGATGGTTGAACTTGATGATCTTAAAGATCTTTTCCAACCTTAATGATTCTGTGATTCTGATTCTATGAAATGGCATCTGTGGGCTCACCATGGGCTTCTTTTTTCATTGCTTTGCGCAGGTGTGTGTGGCTGTGCAAAGTGGCATTGCAAGGTACTGCTAACTGCAAACTCATTCTCCCCCTCACAGCTCAAAACAACTATCCCAGAAAACAGACAGAAGTGTACTAGTGCTGGCACTTTGCAGAAGTGCATCTCATGCTCCACTTGGCCCTGGGTTTTACAAGGTCCCTGAGTCCCCCCCGGGGCTTTGAAATCCACCAAGCATCCCATGCACAAGACCCTCTGCTAAGCCACAGCAGGTGGTACTGCATCCCAAACTCCTTTGTAACAATATTCTCAGAGTTTCCTTATAGAACCTATTCACCCACTGCGCAGGGATGAATTTCATGTTTGAGTTCAACCCCCAGAAAACCACCCCAAAGGCAGGTCAGGACCACATGTGATGTGGAGGATCTCAGCCTCCTCCTGGAGGAAGAGCCAAGCTGCCTTGCCCTCCAGCCCTGCGCTATTCTTAGTGCAGCTGTCTGTCACCCACCCCATCAGCCACACTGGCCACAGACCCTTCCTGGTACTCAGGGAGAGGGAAGAGAGCAAGGTTAATCAGTGAAAAACAATAACCAGTAAAAACAGGATGGGTGCTGATTACTGTGCACTGCTGAAATCCAGCCCAAAGAATAACAGCTCCAACCCTACACAGCAGCAGTTTCTATATGCTGCAAGCTGCCCCCCGCTCTGGTAAGGTTTAACATAATAATAGCAGGCATTAGGATTGCACAGCCTTGTACTCTCCCAGCTGATTTTGCAGTGAATTATTTAAAACTAACTGCAATTGCTCTGAAGTCCAAGCAGCAGGACTTACAGGTATTTTATTATTTCAGAGGCTTGTATCAGGGCAATAATATAATTAGTGCAGTTGGGAAATTCCACCACAGCCAGCAAAAAATGAAGAAGCTGCACGTGGCAGCATGAGCTGCTGTGGCTCCCTGTACCTGGCAGGCGAGCTAATGTGCCTGTAAATTCCTCCTGACAGCAAACGCATCCCAGCATCGAAAAATGACAAAACACCCAAACCATGGAAGAGTGACAGCCAAACAGCTTCAATAGCGCAGAGGTTTCACGGGGAGAAAACAGGCAGAGGCAGCTTGGATTAAAGCCAAGGACTTGCTCTGAGGCTGAGCAGAAAGCACCCCTGTTTACACTAACAGGAGGCAGAGAAACCAGCAGAAATCGCCTTGGTTAATGGGCTGTCCTAGAGCGAGTTAAATGGGTAGGATTCCAGCATATTAAGAGCATATTAAGGAAAATCATTACCTGCAAGTGCCGTTCTGTTCAGAGATATTCCTACAAAAAGACCCTTGAGTTTCTGAGGGAATGACCGGGGTATCCGAGGAAAAAGAGTCTTTCATCATCATTTCACTAATCACATTTTCACCCGCCAAATTATAATCGCGACCACCACACAGCTGTGCGCATTGGAGACAGCTGTCTGTCAGAGAAATCACCCACATCTTCCCAAACGCAAATCCACTGAGGAGGCGCACGGCAGCACAGCCTTAACGCCGGCCGTGGCTGCAAACCACCGGACGGGGAGGGTTTGGCCCCCCGGGCAGCTGTTGCTGATGGAATATGTGCGGTGTCCCCATCCAGCTGCTGAGCCACTGGGAAGATAAAAGTTTCATCTTAATAAGTATCTTTTTCAACTCAGCTGAGAGAAGCCAGCACAAGTTTTGTCCTCACTTGTCCGGACGGCTTCCGATTTCCAAAAACGCCAAGTGGCCAACGGGACGCTGCTGGCTGAGACGGAGCATTCTTGGAGGCTATGGTTGAATGGGGAAGAAAAGCAGCTCCTGGGGAGCAGGGAGGGCTGGCAGGGGTCGTACAACCCGGGTGCTTCCGTAGAGGCCCTTTTCAGTGGAGCATATAAACACACACCTCGGTCGCAGTGATGTTAATGGGATTTAAACACGTGCCTAGGCCCTGTGATGAGCAGAGCTCATTTGTTCACATAAGAGCCTAAGAGAACTTTTCCTTCCTTCATGCAACAGAACCTCTTTAAAATCAATGTGTTTATGCATCTGTGAATGTGAGGAAGGAGAGCTGCCCTTCAAAAATCCACATGTTTTACCATTAGAATATATTCTAGGTAAGCAAGCCAAAAGCACTTTAACAGTTTTGACCCTCTTCAGACATTTCTTCACTTGCAGAAGCTTATTGTTTTTCTCTTGTTGTTCACTAGGCAAAATACGTGATGCCAAATGCTAATAAAAACAAACAAACAGAGGGAGAAAAACAGAGAGAGAGAGAGAGAGTGCAGAAATGTTTCTGATTTGGCAAGTAACAAATGACCTGGAACCTCTTTTGTGATCATAGCAAACGGCGAGAAGACTGGGAGCGATCAATCTTCGTGCGATTAAAAGAGGGAGGCTACAGGCTGCGGGAGAACATCCTGTTCCATCTGTACGTGAGCACTTCACCCTGCGGAGACGCACGCCTCAACTCCCCCTACGAAATCACAACCGACTGTAAGAAAAAAATCTTCCCTCTCCTTTTTCCCTTTTCCTTTTCTTTTCTTTTTTTTTAAAGATCAAACCTTCTTTCTTTCTTGGTTTGCTTGCAGAAAATATGTTTCCCTCAAGAGCAGAAACACTGCAGGCTGTGTGTGGGGTGTGTGTGTGCGACTGGTGCTTGGTCCCATGTGCTGGGGGAAGGTGTGGAGGGAAAATCAGAGCTGGGCAAGGTAGCAGGAGGCTGCTCTCTGTGCCTGAGTTTTAGTGGCTCTGCTAGGGAATACGTCCCCAACAGCCTGCATTTCCTGCTAGGAAATGTAACCTGATCCATAAATAAATGCCTTGGGAAGGGTCCTCATAATCTAAGAGATACCTGGAGCCATGCCCATGGGCTGGACCAGAGGGTCAGGTCTCCAGCTGGGGATGCACGGGCTTTTCTTACACCAAACCTGAGCTGTGCAGGCTGCAGCAGCTGGAGTCTGAGCAGAGCAATGATATGATACAGGACATCTATAGTGTTGGTCAAAGTTCAGGTTCTCTCCAAGTACGACCTACCTGTGCAGTGAATAATGTCAGGACCCTTCAGGAAAGGACCCTTCCCAGCCCATCCTGCCTATGTCAGATCAGCCACATAGGTCCCTGCATAGTAGATGGACTAGATAGACCCCACCAGGCCAGCCTTGGAGTTCCTGGGCCCATACATATGGCATTTAAGCAGAAACATGGTTTTCCAGGGATTTCTCCTCTAGACGTCATCCTGCAAGTGAGGTAAACAAATCAGGTCTTGAGCCAGTGGGTATGCCACCCAGAGAGCTGCAGAGCTTGTCGTCTGTGAAGAGACATCCCATCTCCACCACATGACCCAGTACTTTCATCTCATCACTGCCCCCAAACACACATGTCCCTCTCATTGTCCCACCACCGCCTTGTTGTGAACCCAGCGCACGCAGCAGCTTTGCCCCTGCCTAGCCACAGGGAATGACCCCGACGAGGGACAAGGGACTGGAGAGCTCTGCGGCTTGTTATCGCACGTGTCTGTTACTTCGTGCCCCAAGGCACGATGCTCAGGGCACGCTCTTACCTCTGCCCCTGGGTATTGCTTCTCGTACATGCATTTTACAGTGTTGTAATACCCATAGCGCTGGCTGCTAAATGTATATATGATGAGAAATGGTCCTTGCCCCGACTACCTTGAATGTGAAGCAGCAGGCCAGAAGAATGGATGGAGGAGGAAACATAGACACAGGAATGTAAAATTAATCATCCAAGGTCACAAAATGACCTAGCTTCCTCACAGGCAAATCCATCAGACAGTAGTTTCACTCCTGGTTCTTATTTGTACAAGTTATTTATTATCGGTTAGGTATTATTCTCCTCAGACTGGAATCTTTTTGTGGTGTGTGAAACAGCAGCGTGCTGGAGCGAGAAAGCAGAATGCACCTATTCTGGAAGGAAATACCTGACATAATTTCTATAGTCTGTCAGCAGGGTTTATAAAATGAAGAAAAGCAAGCATATGTTTAAAAGGCAAACAGCAGATTGACAAATTCCTGATGAGGTAACAAAATGAGGAGACATAGCATCTTGAAAACAAAACTAAAAATAAAAAAGGAAGTGTCCATGAATATCAAAAACATAGTGATTTTTGGCCTCCCACTTTACGTGTGTATCAAGAGACAGCTGAAAAGGCTTTATATCTGGTGAAAGGCCCTCACGCACTCCTGAAGGCAGGCTTCCTGCGGCACCCCTTACTTGACATCAGAAGTGGAAGCACCAAAACTTGCAACTATTTTTAAAACGCGGTCCGTTCTCGAGAGCACCTGGAGGCCGCCCGGGCTGGGTTCTGCTCTCGCAGGCGTGAGGCGGGGGTGCCTCAGGCACTGGGCCCAGCCCTGGAGGTGAACCGCGCTGGGCTCCTGCACCGCCTCAGCGACCACCGGCATCCGACGGCTAACGAGGGAACGCTTCTTCAGACAGCGGTGCCTACAGGAAGCTGTGTTTAAAGATACATAACCACGCAACACCTGACACTCATACGGTAAACTTGTAAGTGGTCACAAAAAACACTTTTCGTGTTGGTTATTCCCCCAGTTTTTGTCCCAGTGCGGAAGCTGAGGCCAAAAGGGCTGTGTGGCTTACCCAAGTTTACACAGTGATTCTGCAGCGGGGCTTGAAGGGGCACTACATCGGGTTTGTATTGCACTCTTTTAAGCAGATCCCCCTACCTTTGTCCTGTGCTCTTAAAATAATTTAGCGCTGTATAAAAAGCCACGTTGCCAAAAGCTGTCCTTCAGTGAGATACGCATTTCCTTTCAGCTCACTTTATCCCGGAGACATCTGGGAAGGTAAGTATTTTATAATGTTTATCATTCAGATCTTCTCTTTCCTTTTTCTTTTTTTTTACTAAAGAAATAACCTTTCTTTCATCCAGTAATGACAAGAAACTCCAGATGAATGCTGTTTCATTTCTTAAACAACAAAGAAGCCTCTCCTAGAGCTAGCACAAGCCATCAAACGGTACTGATTATTCTCTAAAGATGCATTAACATTTAAAAACGGTGTCTCGCCATGTGGTTTCTGGTTTTGCGAAGGAATATGATAAGCCTTTATCAATATACGGAGTGAGTAAAATCCACTTCTCAAATCTCCTTCCAAAAATTTCCTGTTATCCACCGTGTCTTCCGAGCACCCTCCAGGAGGTCTCACATTTCCTTCTTATGAGCTTTGTTCTCGTGAGGAAGGAGATAAACTAGCATGCACTCGAAACCCAGTTTACTTCTTACTAGATAGTGCAGGGTACCAAGTTAGCGGCATGTGTAAAAGTCCGACCTCACCATGGTTCATGTGAACCGCTGCAATGCAGAGGAGAGGTCCAGGGAGCACACGGCCATGCCAGGTTCATGCTGGAAAGTAGGAAATTAGGGACAAAGAGATAAAATCTCACTCTGATTTGGAATGATGCTCTTCTTGGATCAGAGGTGAGCTGACTTGTTTGTTGATACATCCTTATGCAGCCCTTAGAGGCAAAATTCTGCTGGACCAGGGCTGCTCTGAGCATGGAGGGGTTTTCTAATTTATTTTGTGCCTATAGGTCAGCAGGCTGGAAGAGATTATGGGGGGATTCAAGTGAAGTTGAAGCTCTGGGAGAGGCAGGTAGAACCCTAGAGAGCAGGGGAGGAGGCTGGGGGGAGAGGTGCAGGAGCCGGTGACAGCAGGAGAGGAGACCAGCCAAGGTCAGTGGTGGTGCAGGAATAGGAGGCTGGGAAATGCCAGAGGGGTTTCAGACAGTTGTGAGAATTTTTATGGATTTGTCCTGGCTCATTCTCTCCAGCCAGTCTCCTTCACAAGACTTTTCTCTTTGTCGTTTGCCAGGGTCACCCACAAGGTTGTAGCATAGCTATATGATGAAGAGGCAGCATGTTCCCAGTGTCCTCACCACTCTCTAATTGCTCCTTGACACACTCAGCTTCTGCCCCTACTTCAGTTCAGTGCTGTAGGTCAGGGAGCCTGGGACATCTGCTTTTCTGGTACCTTCTCCCTTTGTCTACATCCAAGCAGGGTATGCCTGGATTTCTGACTTCTCCTGAGGGTACTGTCATAGCACCAAGATAATGTGGGTTCCCTGAAGGCTTTAAGGGGGCTGATGTTTTCCCATTACAGCACACACACTCCAGCTCATGAGGTGGAGCCATGGGGGCAGCTAGCCCTGTAGTATTTGTTGCATATTTTACACCTTCTTCTGAATCTAGGGCAAACCACAGAATAATCAAGCCCTTGATTTGTTAAAGTGCCTTCCTAGCTAATTTAGGGCTTCTTGACTCATTGGGGTTTTTTTTTAAGAACCTCTTGAAAAGCAAAATTAATTGCTTAAAAAGTGGAGCTAATAAATCCTCCACTTTCCCACTCCTCCTTCCCTGGTGGGATTTTACCTCATTGTCCATCTTTCTTCTAGAGATGTGCTCTCTCTTTTTTATTAGATGGATTGCCAAAGAGACAAACTGAATCTGCCCCAGGGCTTGTCTCCATTCTTCTCCCCTGGGCTGCTTTTCCATCTCTTGCTAACATGCTGTATTGCCTTGTACCATTGACTCCTTGATAGCCCAACTCCTATTTCATCCCACACTCCCTTTAGGTCTGAAACACACCATTGCATCTGCTCCACATGGGGTCTTCCTCCTGCTTGTCTATTAACCTACAGCTGTGCTGAAGCTCTCATGCACACATATTTGACAGAGCTCTCATCTAAACAGGATCCACTTGCAACCACATGAGCTTGATCATTGGCTTGGTAGGTGATGCGATGGGGAGAAGATGTGCACTGCAGTTTTCAGAGAAGTTGGTGAACTGAAGATTACCCGGAAAGACAAGTTTGTGCTCTCTACTTCAAGCATGCTTCCACTGTGCAAACCTGTGCTTTCCTTGCTTGTGACTCTGGCTGATGGATTTTACGTCCCATTCTCAGATAAAATGTTCTCTGTTAACCACCAAAGCAGGGGCTGCCTTGAAGGTTGCCCTGCATACCCTGGAGACACAGCACTCTGTGCTCAGATGGGGCTGACCCAGATTGCACCAGTATATGTTTCCCAGATCAGAGTCCCTGAAAGTCACATCCTGAGCAGAGTGGCTGGAGAGGGCCAGATTCAAACAGAAGCCATCCAAGGAGCCTGTCTATCTCCAAGAGATGGACACAAATGGTCTCCTGCAACTGTCAGGAGACTCTCAACCCCAGAGCCACTGCATTTGGGGTCCTGCAGGCAGGTATCAGGGTGGAAGTGCAGTGAGGATGTTTACGGCACAAGCTGGGCTACAATGCCTCCCAAAAGCATTGGGTTTGGTGAACTGTATTGAACGTGCAAGGGGAGGAAATCTCTGCCTTCCTTCTGTCAATCCCACGTTTTGCTTAAACGGACAAATTCTGTTCTTGTGAGTAGATTAAAAAGCGGGGGGGGAGCATTTCAAGAAGAACCATCTAAATAACAGTGATCTGAAAAGAAATCAGATGTCCATAACTGCAAGAATATGCAGGTCCTAACAGATCGATATATTGTCTCTGTTACAAAAATTGAGGGTAACCATAGGTCATCCCTTGGGCTTGGCCATAATTATTTGGTTTTGTTGTATAAGTGCTGCCAGGTATCATATCGTTCCGTTGTGACTGTTGGCCTGTTGTGGCTTGGGAAACCATATTGGAAATTCGTAGCTAATCAGTGCATGGAGGAACTCCTAGGTTGTAAAGCTGATTTTATGCTGATGAATGGCCCATCTGTGGAACTGGGATGAAGGTGCATTATATTACTGTTTTTCATGTGACTGAGCAGAACAATACCTTGGGGGACTTCAGAACAAAATTATCACAGAGAACCATGCCCAGAAGTAACACGAAAGAAAAAAAATGCACATAATGTAATGCTGAACGCTGCCTCGGGAGAAATAATCCTAGCACTGGATGAATTATTGTGGTCAACCCCGATTGCTTTGTCATGTAAAGGATGCTGCAGAAATTGCAGACACAGCATGAGGCTGTTGGATTACTTCAGGGGCTAGGGAACTGGATATTAAAGAAGGTGAGGGGAAATCGTCCTTTCACTTCATTAAGACTGGACTGGGATGGATCCAAAAGGTTTGGGTTTGGGGTATCAGGGCAGCACCTGTCGTCAGTCTCCCTTGAGATCAAGTCCCGTTGAAGCGATGGCCCCTTCCCATCACTTTTGGCAATCCAAAGGAGATGTCTGATGCCCTACACAGCCTGCCATGCTAAACCTTTTGCCAGACCCTAGGGTCAGCTCTAGCCCCTAAACCTGACAGAGAAACTAGTGATGTCTAGGCTTAGGGAGAGTGTGGTGAGATTGTGAAAGCACTCGTGGTTTTATTGTTGGTATTATTATGCTTGACCCCAGAATGCACCTCTGAAAGAGACTCTTGTTCTGCTACATTGGAAGTGCTAAAGCTTTCAGTGCCAATTAATCAACCTGTGAAAGTTTGCTATTGCTTCATATTTTGTTATTAATCTCTGCCAAGCTGCATAGTTAGATTTTTAGTGGAGCTTTGCTGAAGCTGACTAGTGAATAACCACTTCACTTCACGGGCAACTTTCAGGTCTCAAAGTACTGACTGGCTGGAAAGAAATCAAAACCTATCAGGCAAATTTTTGAAATAAAATAATTATGTGAAACTGGGATCTCATCCTGCATTTTTCATCTCTCCTGGTCAGCAGCACACTAACAAGGGGTAGAGAAAACCCTCCTTCATTTCCTTCCATGCCTAATTCGGGATGAGGTTTTTCACTCAAGGTCACTTAGACTTAAAGAAGAACTTGAACTTGTATCTCCCAGGTTCTGGACCAGGGCTCCAGTGATTTTATTATCAGCTGAGCTAGACAGCTGCCTTTCTTCAGTCTCTGTTATAAAACTTTGTTGGAACTGATACATCATGAGAAAACTCTTTGGCTTTGACAATGGACTGAAAATGTCCCAATACACTCTCCTTGTGATATTCTTGGCTGCATTTGCTTATTTGGGTTTTGTTGTTTCAGGGGGAGTTTTAAAGCATAAAATAAGATTTTTTTAGAAGGATGTGTCAGCGCAGTGTGTGTCTATCTGGGAAAAGAGAAAGAATATGCTGGAAACTATGGATTGCTCGAAGCCAGCATTGCCAACAGCTTTGAAAAGCTTGCATGTAAAGCAAACTGTGTTTGTTAGGATTCAGGAAAACAGGTTTCCACAGCTATAATCAGATCCTAATTTTAACAGAATGCTTGAATTGCCAAAGGGAATTGCACTGTATTTATTGATTCTGCTTTGTTATGGGTTTTGCTGCTTTGTAAAACGCTGCATTTGGATGCAATGTTCAGATGTGATAAAAAGGCTACATTAATCAGCAAAGGGCATGGCTGAGAAGCTTTCAGAATAGTAGTAGAAAATTTCACCAAGAAAAGCTGTTTGTCCCCGAATTTATCCAGCCCAAGGAATAATAATGTCTGAGGTTCTCCAAGGTCCCCTGAAGCAGGGACAAAGAGACTGCATGCTCCTGCACACAGCTGCCCCAGTTCCACCCCAACATCCCATACCCTGCTAGAGATATGCACCTAATTACAGCACATATTTTGGGTGGAACAGATCAAAACATAGGTGGGAAAAATCCCTGTGGGCAAAAACTCCAGCCACTTGGATCTAATTTGGTCTGATTTACCTTTCCACTGAGTGGGAGTCACAGGTAAAGCTCATGACCTGAGTTTTATAAAGCTTGTCAGGCAACTCCAGGTTCAGTTAAGATCTCTGTGGGACTTTAAGAAACTCCTGAGGAGTTTCTTCAAGTCTTATGAAGAGAGAAATCTGAAGACAGCTGCATAAGAGTGACAAGCAATTTAATCCTAACCATGACTCCGCTGGTACTTCTCTAGCTAGCCTTGAGCAACTCACCTTACTCTAGTCTTTTCTATTTCCATACCTGCAAATTGGTAATAAAAGCTATCCAGCTGTCACAACTTTGAGGAAGGGCAATTAATGCTAAGAATAGGATATTAAATTGGAAAACATTATATATTCTAAGCACTGTTATAGCTTTATTCAGAATAATTTAGTAATTACGATCCATAGATTTTTAAGGCCAATGGGGACCATTTTCTGATGACCTAGACTGAATTTCTCCAGCCAGAGACCGTCGGACTTTACTCAGTAATTTCCACCTACAGCTTGAGAAGCTGAAGTTGAAGTAGAGTACGTCTGGCTGTACAGCAGTAACCACAGCCCCTTTAGGCTCATACCACCCACTGGCGGCTGAATATCTGTCAATATTATTGACAGGTTGCTGTTGTTTCTGTCTCACGGCGTTCATTTTCTGTTTTTATATTTTTCTGACTTCTTTCACAACGTTTTTCTTGAATCACTCTTGAAGATTTCAATTTCCAAATGACAACAAAAATCCCAAAACCACATGAATAACAGCATGTTTTGTTGATAAAAGAAAGAGGTTTATGATGAATAACACATGCCCTTTATGTTTGTGTAAACTTTTTGATTAAAACATGGCAGGGGAGAGAATTTTCACCAAATGGGCAATTCCAATGGTGTTGACAATTTTTCCCACAAAGTATATTTAAAAGATAAAGCCTACCTTTAAGAGAAAACATTTTTCGTTAAAGAATAAAGAAAAAATAGGAAGAAGATACAATGATGCATAGCTTAGGATATAGGTGAACAACTGGTCCCCACTGGCCTCTGACTGATGGGGCATCTTGTCCTCTGCACGTGGCTTCCAGCAACTGTCCTGGCTTTGCTTGGCCACTGATCTGGGCACCAGCAGCAGCTCCCTACACTGTCAAAGGTGAGCTGGTCACTGCTGGAGACCAGCTAATGTGCCTCTGTAGCTGGCGACGAGGCTCATGAAGGCTTCAGGGACGGAAGCTTTCTCCATTGTGGAGCTCACGGCACCAGCGCAGCCCTTCGCCAGGTCTCTAGGCTTTGCTCTGCGGGGGGCAGCTGCACTTCCAAAGCAACAGCGTTGCACATCTGATTTTAGATGAGAGGAGCAGTTAGTAATTAAAAATAATAATCTTGAAGTGTTTGAGTTGTACTTTTCTTGATTGCCACATGCGCAGAATCTTAATTCCTCTGATAAATCTTGTGCTTTTGGCTTCGACATACTAAAGAATTTCTACTCCGGAGCAGCCTGGGTTCGTAGGTGGCATGAAGGATCTCCCCCACGTCTCACCCAGTACTGCACATTCCTCGTTGCCTGGAACAGTTATTTATATCTCTGAGGAATAACTGCATGATTTTGTTGCCAACAAATTGTTTTAAAGAGAATTTTAACTAGTTACATTTGGATCCCAGGGATTCCTCAAAGACGGACATTACAGAAAACTAGTTTGTAGGGAACTTATTTTGATTTATTTCTCAGATTTTTTATTTTTTCTGTCTCAAGGGGTTAAAGCTGTCTGAGAGACCAGGGCTTAGTTAGAAGTTAGTCCAATGGCAAAATGGGTTTTATGTATTAGAGTTCCAGCAGTTAGTTTCATAAAGGCATTCTAGCACCTCTCCCTAGGATGAGCATTCAACACATTTCATATTATTCTACAAAAATAATAAAAAGTCCTTGTTAATGTGCTATGTCACCTGAACAGATGAAACTTTGCCCCTCAGTGATGACATATGGAGGCATTTTGATGGATAAAAAATGAAGAGTTTTCATTAAAATGCTCAGTCATGAGCTTCGCTATGATGGGGTACCATTCCTACACCCTAGAACAACAGTAGAACAGTTTCTATCTCTAACTACACAGCTCAAACCAAAAATCATTATTAAATTAATATGTACTTAAAACAGATAAGGACAAATAATACAGTCATTTCCTTTCTGTTCTTTTGGATTCAAATTTCAAATTTTTCCCATCACTGATTCTTCTTATGAGATGGATTAAATGCCACATATTGATGAGCTACAAATGGGCAAATTGCCTTTGCTTTCACACCTTGTCTGTGAAACTATTGGCAGATGAAAAAATATGGAAGAAGTAGAAAGATTCATAAAGGTTATTTGAAGATTAATGATGAGGAGAAAGAATAACATGCTGAAGGTGACATCTTTTATCAGGTCGTGGGATACCTAATAGCTGTCCAAACCCAGGATTTCAGCCAGGAAAAATGCAGGGAGGAGGGAAAAGGTAAAGAAGTTAAATTTCAACTGTTCATTTCAGTTCCACAAATTGCAGGTGTCCCAGGTTTCGCAACTTGCTCAGATAACGTATCTATTCAGTATTTATATTTGTACATGGGGCTTAATGTTGCGGTCCAAACCCCAAATCTGAACTGAACTCTGCCACAACATGGTAGGCGCTACGTGACTCTGGGAGCGAGCAGATCTCCCCTGGGGCTGCATTCAGATGCAGTAGGTTTCCTGGCCTACGTTGGAAAGTCATATCTCAACTTTAAGGAATTCATCTCAACATAACTTTAACCGGTGCAAGCCAGGTACTTGCACTCCCTCCCGGGAAGGATGATTCCCTGCACTCACCGCAGAGACAACTCCGTAGATGCTCAGACAAGACCACTGTTTTTACCTCAGATGCCACAATTCAGCTTTGCACGTTGTGAGGGGACTATTCTTTTTTTCCTAAATCCAGTCTTCTTTCGGAATATCCCTAAAGATTCTTGCTTTCAAAAGGGGGCCCACTGCATTTCAGCCTCGCTCTCTGCCAGTCTCTAAAGCTCGACACAGCAGAGGTTTATCTGGCCCAGCACAGGAGACACATCCACAGCAGTCAGAGTGCCATGATGCTCACTTCAACACTGTTACGTGTTGTAAGTAACGTAATACTGTACGTAAGTACAATATAAAAATCATAATATTGTACATTTATGCAGCATCCGCTTGAGGAAAGTGCATCTCTAATAACCATCAAGATACAAAGGCAGCCAGATAACACTTCTCTTTCCACCCCTTTGTTTCAAACCGCTCTAAGGAAGCTTTATAAACCATGCTGATGAATGGAGGGTTCAGCACTGAAAAAATGCAAGATAGGCTGTTTTATTTCTTCCTTCATGAGGAGAGAACAGCCTCCACTGAAGCAGGGAAATAGAAAATGAACCTCTGAGGCAGTCATGCAAAATTTCAGACAGAGCCTTACTTGTGTGATTCTGTTTAATCACCGTCCATTTCCTCTTCACTCTTCAACTAAATAACAAATATGGAGTGGTTTTTTTCATTACCATTTCAGCCAGAACTGGTCCTAGAGCAAATATGAAAATAAGGGGCAAGCCTCAAAATCAGTGGGTTTCACTGATTTTAAATACAAGGCACCTGTGTAAATTTATAACCCAATTAATAATCCAGCGCCTTTTTACCTTAGGAACTCTCAGGAGTAATTTCCACATCTGAGTGTAGCACACATCATAAATCCACTCCAAATGATTTTTAAATTTGTCCTTTCCAATTCTGGTTTGAATTGACATTTTGTTCTGGTTGAAGTGGCATCCTCAGACACCTTCTCCCCTGCAATTAGTTGAGATTAAGCAGTTGGAGAACCAGTACAGCAAAGATCAGAAATGCTTATAGTCACTGATGCTTTGATCACACTGAACAGCAGAACAGTAGTAGGCTCTAGTTTGTGACTTTAAGTTGCATAAATAAATATATTTCTGAGACTGCTTTAAGATGATCTGTAGCAGGCTGTGCCAGCAAGTGGACTGCATTTTTTATTGCTGACAAGCAGTTTATGTGCTAGAGTCTGTCTGCAGCTTCAGTGCAAAAACACACGGAGCCTCATCTTTTTATTTGTTCAATATTTATATCTTCCTGCGCTAAAAAAGAACTAAGTGCATTCCAATTGTGCATATGGATTTATTTAATCTTTGTCAATCTGAAAGTATTCAGAGCTTTGGGTTATTAGTATTTTATATAAATGTTACAGCTCATCTTTTGGAGCTGGCTATCCCAGTAATGTGAGCAGCCTGAGACAAGGCAGTACAGCACAGGGTTTTAGTCACACCCTATCTGTTGAATTTAATAGCAGTTGAGCAGCTAAAACCCCTTATCAGTGCTGTGGAAGTATATCCCAGGGTGAGCATACACTGGCCACAGCTGCCTGAATCCTATCAGCTAATGCCGTCTGCTTGGCTGCACCCTGGGTACAGCGGGCATTACGGAGAGCAAAGTTTGACACGTGGACTGAGTTAATATGAGAATTTTGGAAACTGAGATGATCTGTGCACTTGCACATACTTCCTAAATGCTTTTGAAAAACTTATTATTCTGTTTCTGGTACTTGCAGGCCAAGGCTGAGATGCTACAATAACAACCAGACATGGAGTACTTTGGCCTTTGTTCTTCCTTCGGTCCTGAGGGAAACTGAGAAGGTCAAATAGACAAATAAAAAATCAAATAAGCAGTCCCCCCAAACTCACAGAAATGTTTTGGATCCCCCTCCCCCCAAACTGTTAGCCTATGCTTTAAATTCCCCAAGTGCTCAACAGTCATTTGCAGGGCTGCTGCTTTTTCTTGCCCTAAGCGGGCTCCTTATCTCTGTCAGCACATTGTGGGATGCTTTGCCCCTCACCAGGTAATATTTGCATAGTGAAATCAAAGTCACATAAATGACGAGCTGCTCATCTTGTCCTGCAGTCCCCAAAATTCCCTAGCAGTTACATGTCCCTTTGCATGTATGCAAAATGTAGGCATAGCAACATGGTGAACTGCCTGAAAAAGAGAGGAATCTAGGAGACCAATGCGCCTACGTGGGAGGGTCAGAGCGGGAGCTGAGACAGCAAGACGCATGGAGAGAGAGATGGGAAATGGGTAGAGAAAGGAGTAGCAAGAGAAAGTATTCTTCTAAAAATAAGATGGAGAAAGAAACACTAAAAACTCATTTTGTCCTGGGGGATTTCCAGCAGCTGGACTCCTGTGGTAGAACTTTACTGAAAGAATAGCATCTGTTTTTCATAAATAGCTTTTCAACAGTACCTTTAAAGGAATTTGCAGAAGGAAGCATCATTATCTTCATTATACCTGTGGGAAAGCTTAGGAAAAGAGAACTGATTTGCTTAAAGTCAAACTTTCTACCAGCCGAAACAGCGACAGTCCCTTGAGTCACTCTTCACTGCTGCCCTGGCAGAGATCTAGCTCTGCCTTGCCATCAGTTCTCGGTGTGTGCAGACTAAGGCAAAGCGGTTTTGCTACACGTTTCTCACTATTGCTCAGCTAGATGTGTTTGCTAAGCCGAAGTGATCACTTTCTCTTTTGTTGTCCAAATTTCATGGTACATTCCCCAGGACTCTGTGGTTTAATAATAAAAAACGCTGCTCACCACTGCTTGAAGTTTTTAAAAAACTAGTTTCCCCACAGAGTCCCAAGCAAAATATGGACTAGTTCCCAGATAGCTAATCCCATCCAAAGAGCATCCTTTGAACGATGCTGCAAGAGGCATCCCAGACAACAGGGATGTAGAAAGGATCAGCACACATGGCCATGAAAATGGTTCCCAACAGCATTGGCACAGCCCGGCAATTTGAGGGGAGAGGGATCTGAGACATTTCTGAGACTTCGGTATTTTTGGTTTTTGAATTTTTTATTTGTCCTCTGGCCCTTCCTAGTTTTCCTCAGAACTGAAGTTTGAGAGACCACAATACTCCAAGTCTGGTGGTTACTGCAGTGTCTCAGTTTGTGAGGTGCTCTGAGAAACTGGGCACAAGGACCCGCCGTATCCCCCACTGGGACACGTTGCTAGTGGGAATGGCAGCCCAACAACCCCAACAGCCCAACTCTCCCCCAAACTCGGATCCTGTAGCAGCACAAACAAACCTTACAGTATTTGCAAATATTTTGGGTACGACGGAGCCTGATTTTCAGTGGGAATCAATTTTGGCCATGGCCAACCGATCCAACTGGTACCTGGTCCAGCCTGCTGCTGGCACACACATTCCCATCTTGAATTTAAAAAAAGCAGGAAGGAAGCGAAGAGGCAATGATCGGTGGGGGCTCAGCCACCCGCCTGCTGGCAGGTCACAGCTGACTCTGCTGTTCTACATGTGTTTGCTACCTCTGTTAATCCCAACGGGCTGAAGCGATTTATTTTTCCATTCCCTTTCTGTAAACCATCCTTTGGCAGCAGCCAAAGTCAATCAATTGCTTCCACCAGCGCTTGCAGCACAGACAATGGTCATACAAAGCAAAGACGGTAAAAAAACGGCAGAGGGGAGAGCGGGCTGCTGAGGAGCGTGCATGGAGCCAGCTGCTCGCGGCCGGAGGCTCGGTCAACCCCACAACCTGTGACACCCCTGTGTTACCCGGTGCCAGGAACACAGGCAGCCCCGTAGCCTGCTGAGGGCTGAGGAGCATCACCTTCACCAGCAACAGCCTTCTGGTCCAGCTGAGGGGCAGGCCATGGAAAAGTACACTGGAGAGCTGGAAATATGGGCAAAAGCCTCGTTTCTGTAGAAGCGGCGCTCCTTTTCCTTGAAAGCAAAGACCATCATCTACCATCTTTCATTATTTTCCTTTAGGCGAAAGGGAAACTGAAAGGTCTGCCTCACGGAGGTGTCCTCCAGTGAAACCCTCTGCGAGTAAGACAGCAAGCAGACCCAGAGGATTTCTTTGCCATTCCTTGCAGGTTTTTTACAAACAAAATACCCAGGGGTAAAGTAGCAGTATAAAGAGGGTAAGAGTGATTTTGATAACGAACTTCAGTTTTTCTCTTTTCATAAAAATGCAGGTGAAGTACTTCAGAAATGTCATTATCTTCCGCACTTACTGCCTATCTGCAGGACTCAGTCCGTTGCTGCGCAGGACAAGTGCATTAGCTGCTTGCCCTGCACCACCCCGAAGGCAGCTGCCTTGCACCCATGTGTAACATCACCGAAGTGACAGATGGTAACTGCATAAAAGATACCAGTATGACACAAGGCAGTAGTGTACCTCTCATTTTAGGGAGATTACAGAAGGAATTTAAGCAAGCAATGAAAACTACCAAGTTTTGATTTGCTTTTGATCCAGAGTAGAAAACTTTGGCTTTTGAGAATTTTCAGTGAAATTTCATGAAAACAAACCAGATCCTCAGTTCTGAAATTATTCAGAAAACGTTACTGAATATCACACTAGGGTGTTGGACTGGACTGCATCACACAGGTGAGTCTCTGATGACACTCATTGAACCAATGTTTTCCAAATATTCCCCTGACACAGCTCAAACCTGTAAGCATGGCGTAAAAACATGAAACTGTCCCGTTTCTTTAAAACAACAGAGCACCTCTGTTCTTTCCAAATGTGGAAGGGAATGGGAACATGGGGAACATGAGGAACATGAGCTCAGCGTGTGCTGTGTGAAAGTTTTGATTGATGTGAAAAGGCAGCCATGCTAGGGAGCACATACTTTTCTCCATTGTGCTGCTTTCTTGGGCTGTAATCTCATCTAATTTTGCATCCAATTCAAAGGACCTGCCCAGGTGGCTCTGCAGATGCAAGTTATGGCATCAACACAGCTCCTCAGTTACTTTCTAAAAACATTTAATTATTGCCTCTCGTGTGTTTATTTTGCCCAGTGAACAGCAGCAAGCACATAGTGAGAAAATACCGTGGGCACCTCCGAACGAAGATTGAGTCTGGAGAAGGAACCATACCCGTCCGGTGTCGTAACGCAGCCCAGACGTGGGACGGCGTCTTGCTGGGAGAGCAGCTCATCACCATGTCCTGTACAGACAAAATCGCCAGGTACCTGATGCATGCACACCGCAAAACTCTTTGCGTGAGGAAATGAAGTTCAATGCCACAGAGGACTATGGCTACTGGTGGGGAATAACTAGCAGGTGCTGACAAACCCTGCAGAAACAAAGATCTCCTTTGTATGCAAAAGCAGACCTTATAAATAGGATGGAATGTAAATAGGACATTTTCCCAAATTCTCCATGGGTCGTTAGTTGCTTTTTACAGTGTAACAAAAATATAAACTCCCTTTGCAGCATTTTTGCCAATAGAATTTCAGTGTGCAAATAAAATACATCCACTCTGCTCTTATTGGATCATTTACCCCAAAACTTGAAAACCAACCATCATGCAGATAAACTTAACTCACCTGCACCCTATTGGATAAAGTACCCTAAAAGCTGCTAAGAATATATCTACTATTTTGAATGTCATTGCAGAACTCTCATGTCACAGCCACCTCTGTGGCTTTCTGCTCTGTCCTGTAAATAGAACACATACCTATGTAGAATAATTGCCATTTAATAAATATTTCATAATTATTCCATGGTAGCAAATAAAACATCAATATATTCACCATTCTCAATTTAGGGTGCTAACTAATAGTAAGTGATGGCTATCACATACTGAAAACAAAGTTTGTGCGTTTGGACAGATACTTACTGTACTATTAGTTTATAACTATACATACATATATACCTATGCTCATAGTTATATATCTATCACATGCATTAGCTATAGATGCAGCTCTACATGTAAAAATACATTACATTATAGCTATAAAAATGTTAATGTTATGATCAAATTCTCCGGTGGAATATCATGCCTAAGAATTTTGTTAAACTACATCAGCCAAGAATTTGGCCCAATTATTAAAGGTCAACATAAATATAATATTTTAAAAAAGCACAAAGCTTTTGTTTAATGCAAATGCATAAATTCTGCTCTCAGCTTTAACCAGATGACCTACTAAAGTTAAATTTGTCTGTAGGATTAGCAAAGTCTGGCATTTTGGCAGAAAAATGTATGACTGAACTAGCAAATGGAAGTACTAACAGACTCACAAATCTGCCCTCTGCTAAGTGTAATCATCACAACTGTTGTGTTTGCATGAAGGATAAAGAGTTTTCATTTATTCATAAAGAGATAACAGAAAACCCAAACTGTTTTCAGTGCATGTCCCTCACTGTTTTTAGATGCAGTTGGATTTTCCAATTTCAGACTCATATGGACCCCAAAAAAATTTTAAAAATTAAGTTTGAGAATGAGAATATTGCATTCTCTGTGGTTTTGAATGTCATTAGCCAGTGAATTAAATATCAGCTTTACAAACAGTATCACATTTGCTATTGATGGGGATGTTGACGGTAATGCACAGTCTCAGAAGTTGGGCTTTCTCCAAGCACATCTGCTAAGCACTTTTGGTGAATCCTTTCCTCATTGCCACAGATCTAAACAGCATTAAAGTCTGTGAAGACAAAAAGAATCTACCACAAAGTTTTTCTAGAAAAAAAAAAAATTCTTGCAGCTCTCATCTTTGATATTATTATTGCAATGTTGTATGAATTATTGCGAATTTTATTTAGTTGCACTGTAACTCAAATGGGCATGGGATTTTCCTAGACAAAAAAAAAAAAAAAAACAACCAGCAATCATTATTCCCTGCTTTGAACTGTAAATGTTTACTCTCCCCAATAAGGGACAGTTAAAAAAGAGGCTGAGGAAAAGGATAGAAAAAGCAACGTTTGTAGGAATGATGGTAGCGTTGTGGCACTACAAATGCTTCAGAAATTTGGACACTTCCAAGCACTGTGGGCTCCTCGCTCAGGTTAGGAGCTCTGGTACAGGGAAAATGGGTAGAACAACTGCTGAATTAGCAGATGAAGAGAAAAGATCAAGAGAGTATGGAGATTCAGAAATCAATGAAGATTACAAGGAAGAGGGAACGGTCATTCCTAGTAAAGGGGAAGGATGGATATGGGAAATGATCGTAGAAGAGGTTATTTGTGGTCTGGTGTAGACAGCTCCAGTAACTAGAAGTGACAGAAACCAGACAAGAGGGGCCCAAAGAGGGATTTTGAGGAGAAAAATTCAAACTTATTAAGCATGGAGTTGAATGTAAAAAAAGTTACCCTTTTACAAGGGAAACTGAGAAAGAAAGACAAATGGAATCCAGAGAGTGCTGGGGACATCACTATGGCATGCACCATGGTGAGGGGTCTGAAAGCTTCTGGAGACAGTGCCCAAGGGTATCTAGACATGTTCCCAACCCTGGCTAGGCTTGGAGGGCATGCCTTTCCCTTCCTTCCTCTCTCACAGTCACGTTGTGAGACCTGGTTCTGCAACTTTATTTACACAGGTACACAGGCTCCTAATTACCTACATTTGTGGCATCACTTCAGTTGCGTTCACAAATTCTAGTTTAGGAATCACAGTGCTACTGAAAACAAAGTACCAATACTGCAGGAAAAGTTCACAAAACCAAGTCTTGCAAGGCAGAAAATAAGAGGTCCCCTGAGAGCTGTCCACCAATGAAAATGTTGCTGGAGAGTTTTGGCTGCTAAAAATGTTATGTAGAGCTTGGCAAAGAGTGGCGAGAAGATATGGCATCTTCAATAAACTTTACCTCAAAATTCAGTTTACCACATTAAATATGATCTATGATCAACTTTTGTCCTTCTTATTCTCACCTGTAAAGGAGAGAATTCAAAGGTTTCTTCACCTGACTTTTGTTTCACCAGACATAGGGCTGTTTTCTGCCCCCGTCACCTCTGGCCATAGAAAGTACAAGCAAGAAAGGAGTTCAGTGGATGAGCAGATTGCTGTGTGAGGGCAATTCCCCACTCCTGCCCCCAGTGAAGACATCAGTAGGTGGTTTCTGTGCCACACTTCAGACTCCAGATATTTGCTTTACCACGTAGAGAGCTGACTCTTCAAATGTCAGCAGGATGCAGGAATCTGGTTGCACATCAACTGGACTTGTCTTGCAGTGAGAAAAAAGATCTCTGAAGCTGAAATTCATGTTTGTATAAGCAAGATTTGACAAAAACCTGGCTTGTATACTTTGGATTTTATTGCTTGTAAAAACCCCGCAGGAGCACTGGGCTATTAGAGAATGCTTCCTCTTGAGAACTTAGCCAGTAGCTGCTAAAATATACATCATTTTGCATTATTTGCAAAGGACGTTGCTATCAGAATACCAAAGACCCAAGAATGGAGAGTTACTGAGAAAAGTGAATAATATTCTATGAATCATGTATCTAATGATTTATATTCTTTCTTGCTCACAGGATAGCCATAAGCAAAGAGTGGTCTAATCAGATACATTTCTTATTCAAAGGCATTTAGCAATTTTTATTACTATCACCACAAGTTTGAGAGAATTTGATGCTTGGTATGCATTATTTGGGCTCTGTGGCTGTGTTGAGATTGCAGGATAAACAGCTTGGTATCATACCTATTCCCTTACTGAATTAAAGCACAAACACTTCTGGCATGAATACTCATGTTATTTAGCTCAGGCAGGGAATTACGAGATGAAATTCTGTGACTGCATTATAAAGGTTAGACTAGATCTCAGTGGTTCTTTCTGGCTTTAAAAATCTATGCATTTATATGTGCAAATTTAAAGTTTGGGTTCTGTGAATCCCCAGATAACCCATTCTAAGAGAGTGTTAGCTTTTACACTCACAACTTCTGTGAGTCTCACAGTGCACCTGAAGCAAGTTCAGCCTCTCAGTGCCATAGATTTTAGGATTAAACCACATTCTTCAGACCCAAAGTTCATTAGCTACACTAAAACCTAAGATTTTAACCTTCATTTTCTTCTGCAGTGCACACTGTATACACTCGTGAAAAAGCAACAACATCGTGAGCAAACTAATTTTGAAATTTATCAGCTGTTTGGGGAAAAAAATTTTGTCATTTAACCTTTTCTTGATGCTAATCATAACCTATATTAAGTCCTTTATGTCAGCACAGACATCACAGCCCTAAGAGAATTTAGGCTTTTTGTGACAGCAAACCCATTCATACAATGGGCCAAATTAAACCTCTTTTCACCTCCCTTTCTCACACTAAAGCTGGACGCAGGCACAGCTCATACTTTTGCTTATTAGGGCAGCGCGAGGTTAATGCCGCCGCGGGTGGAAGTCTCTGCAGTTGCTGCTCAGGAGCAGACAAATGTTTGAAGGAAAATTGACTTAGGTACCCACACACATTTAGGTAAAAAACAAGGATATCTCTAGAGTTCAGCTGCTTTTTGAGGTTCTAAATGCAATAACCAAACTTTAGGAAAGTTCAGCACTAAATTCTACCTCAGACCCTCAGAAATGCTCACACCAGTGAGGACTGAGAAGTGCTCAGTTTCCCACCGACTGCAGAGGTGGGATTTACAGCACTCCTTTGGTGCCCTGGGGCCTCAGGGACACTGGCTCCCTGTGTCCCCTCAGTGAGACGGTCTCCAACAAAGAGAGAGCTAGCCCAGCGCTGAGCCACTCCCTCCCCAGCACTGCTGGCTTCCCACAGCGCACAAAGTACATACATGTATGCCGGACTTGCAGGCTGCAGTTCACAAAAAAAAATCCACAGATATATCAAAGAAGAATTTCCAAACCTCTAGGTCTTATTCCTACAGCAGAAGAAATATGAAAGACTGGAAAAAATACTAAAGAACTATGCACTTCTCTTACTCCAGTCCACCTCCCCTCCAGATAGACTTGTAGGGGAAATTTTGTCTGCCACAAAGTACAGAAACCTCCTTCCTTTCCATAAGCTTTGTCCTCTGACTCGTGGAAACATTGTCTGATCTTCAGGCCAGCCTCCTTCCACCATGGCTCATCCCCTAGACCCACCATGCCCTCAGTTTGACAACACATATCTCCCTTCTGTATAAAGTTTCTTGTTCTGTGCTCTGAACTCACCAGGTTTATCCATCTCACCACCAGCATCTGGGTCCCTTCTTTTTCCATGCAGAGAAATTATTTCTCTCAGCATCAAGCAATCCAAAATAGCAGGGCATTCCCCCCGAATAGCTGCACACAAAGGTTTAATGCTTGCCACCGCCCGTGGTTTGGCAGAGAAGTGCGGTGGTGCTGGGAGCACGTGGAGGAGGCCACCAGGGTGCTCCACAGCACAGCAGACCCATAGCAGAAATGGGCATTCCCAGGTCCTATGTTGCCACAACACTACCGTGCACATGCAAATTATTTTGGGGATCTTGGTCCAAGCACTCAACACTGAGGTTTATTTTAAAAGTTAGTTCTTACCTGGATGTCCCCTTAGAGACTGAGTTCTGCAGTGCACTGCTCTTCCCCATAACTTTCTTCCTTGATAGACCTTAGCAAGGGGACCGGAGACCTTAAGCCATGGCCAGGGTAGAGCACGTTCACACTCACTGGATATCTAGCTGATGTATTTACTTTGGAGAGATGCCAGCTTTCTGTACATTAAACTTGCATCTACAGACGATAATAGCGTATAGATGTACTCGTAAATGCACGAGCTGTGGCACTTGTCCTCTTTCAGAAGTCTCCTTGCAGGGTGCAGGCTTAGGGAACGTACTTTGCAGGGTGCAGGATTTGGAGGGAAGAATCCTCACAACCACTGTCTTTATACATCAAATAAAATCCAGAATTCAGTGTTTATTTTGTAAGCTCTGGCCTTAAAATTGTTTTCTTTCTACTGCTTCTCAAAAGGTCACCTTTAAAAGACTGTGTATTTTCTTGCCACCAAGTCAATGGTCATCCACTTTCTCGTACTTTGCAAAAACTGTGACATTAAGCCCAGAGGTTAAATAAGACCTTGAACATCTAAATTATACCTTACCTGTAAAATGACACAAACAATAACAAAGGAACTCCAAACTTTGCGTTACAGCACTGACAGTCTATTCTTGACCCATGGCTAAGGTTTGTGCATTATTTGGGCTCACAAGCTAGAGAATAGGAAGGAATCTTTACTGAGAATATGTTCAGAGTATTGCAAGGTAATGTAGTCTTAAGGCACTGCTTCAGGATTTAGCAGTGGGAGTCTGAAGTAGCATTTTACCAGATGATTTGAGCCCATTAAGCTGTATTTAAATGTGGCATATAAAAATGCAAGACTCAAAGTCAGTGTTAGAAATTGGCATTCTTAGATCTATTTTAGTGTTAGCCTGTCGACCGGAGCCATTGTTAACAGAAGACTGAGCTTGACAAGGTAACTCTTAAGAAAAGCTACTTCAAAGGCTGCATATTAATGTAAATGAAAATCAATTAACATGGCCAGATCTTCAATTAGAGATGATTTGTGCACATGATTTGTAATTCTCTCTCTTAACCCCTTACTGTGTGACTGAGATTTCAATTTCCATCTTTCACCACAAGGTATGTTCCAGAAAACGTGTATAAACCACCTACTGTTAAAATACAGATCAAAAACTAATGCACTAGTTCCAGTTTCCAAACCAATAATAGCTAAATGGTCACATAAATAGGAACACCACAGGTGTTCTGCTAAGCACAGGCCACCATGAATAACAATTTATATTGTGTGAAGCATAGCTGGAAATATTGGTAATAGAAACTGTGGTACAGGAGGTTAACAACACGCCGAGTGGGTAAGACTTAAAGCTCTTAATAATGACCAAAAAAATGTGTCTTTTATAAAAAGCCTTAACAAAATAAGCTTTGAAATTTGTCAACAGTGCTTTTTAAGGAGTGAGCTTTCCAAAGGTCCTGAGGAGACACTTGAGTCTCACCGAGCTTCAGTATCAGGTGGACACAGTTCCTTGAGCTGTTTTGAAGCATCGTGCGAATTTCTCCACATCTCAGTTTCAAAGGGTTTTGAGGGCAGGAGCATGTCTGCATCCGGCTTTGAGTAACGTCACGTGCAAACTGAGGCTGGAAATTTCGTCATTTGTATTTCGGCCGGTCCCGCGGAGGGGCTGCGGCCAGCTCAGGCAGTGAGATGGTGCTGCGGCACGCGGGCGCGGAGGCTGCGATGTGGCTGGGACTTGGGGACGCATCTCCCTGCTCACCCCGCCGGCGGTCCTGGGCTGCCAGCAGCCATGGGGGGGCTCCGCGGGCGCTCGCCCCCCGCCTGCCCCGCGCCCGGGGCCGGGGGAGCACGGCGTCTAATTAAAGGCAGGCTGCCTGCTCCGGGATGCCTCCCAGCTGGTTGTTGGCATTTCTGTGATTGACAAACAGGCAAAAATATATTTATCCAAGGATTATCTATATTGAAAACCAGACGTGGGATTTTGTCTTTGTAAACAGTGCGGTAATATCTGCTGTTTGAACAAAAAGAAGGGTATACTTTCCTACCATTTAAAACACCAAAAGCTCCCATATTTAAGTGAAAAGGAGAGAGATTTGGTTTTATTGATCCTGCTTGCTGAAGATTTTGGGTGTTTTTAAAAAGATCTGTGACTAAGGGAGCAGTGGGTTGATTTGCACTTTATTGGAAGTGTTATTAAGAAGCGCACAGCATATAAGTTATTAGAGAGATGTGTGCCCTTGAAAACAGCCCTTAAAATCTTGCACAATTAGGAAAATTTGGAATGATCCAGCATATTTCCTCATAGCGAGAAAAGTCACTTTGATATATTGAGGGCCCAAAATGTAACACTGCATTGCTCTGAATAATAATTTTATTTTGAAAAGATACATTTGAAGAGAGCACTTTGTTACAGATGGGAACACAGCTACTTCCACGGACCTAAATTAGGCTCCAGAGAAATAGCTCCTTCAAAAATGAACACCCACTGTTGCTCAGACAGATCCTTCCCTATCATCCACCTACAAATAATCCCATGGATGTTCAAGACACCAAAGGACCGAGTCATTGTGTACATTAGCCATGTGTGTTGGTCAAGAGATGAACAATACGCAGGACAAAAGACCTTCCGCCAAATATTTGTCAGTTAAATCTATTGTTTATGCAAAATACTGAACTGGCTGCCCTCCAAGCTAAGTCTTTTTATCCACAAAGCAGAAGCAGAATGAGTAGCTGAAAATTTTCCTCCTCGTTAATGTGTTTTGCTGTGCTCTAAAGGAGAAGGGCAGCAGTGCAAGGGTCTCGTTTTGCTTGGCCAGCTCAGCACAGGACCCCTCTTTTCCTAGGACTTGTGCTGACTTAGTGGGACTCATGCATGGGCTCAGGGCTGCTTTCCAGAAAGCAACAACTGTCCAAACACTTTGCCAAACTGGGGCTAGACTTGAAAGCAAAGCTCTTTGTCTTCTTTTTCATCTCTCGTCTCTGAATGAATGCTGCCAAACAGTGCTGTGTCAAACTGGGAAGTGGCCAGCGTACAAGTGGCAGTGCCATCACCCTCGTTCCACTTCCCCACCGCCACCACAGTGGACACCAACCTTGGTGTTTCTCAAGAAGACACGCAAGAAATCCCCACCAAATATTGCCTTCTCAGTCTCAGCACATTTTCTGATTTCTCTGTCCTTCCTACCATGGGATGGCATCTGGTTCTGGGATGGGTCTCATTCCACACCACTTGCCACCCATCGGGCATGGCTTGCTCTCACATGCTGTATGTCGCTTGTTTCTTTGGTCTGACCCCTGGTCCAGCCTGTCTTGTAACTACTTATACCTTGAAGTCAAAACCCACCACGGCTGATATACAAGTTTCATTGCCCCCTAGACCTGCCCAGGTCTCCTTTTGGGATGGGAAAACACAGCTGTCTCAAGGAACAGCAACTGCATCCAGAAGCCATGGACTCTAGCTCTGCCTCCGAAAAACGCAGCAGACTTCAGCAAATCATACTGCCTTTCTGCCTTCGTTCCCCAGGGTGTATAAAAATGGGGGTTTACCTCACAGCACCTTTGTGAGAATTAATTCATATTTATGAAATGCTTTTAATACGTAGGGGATGACCTGATCACACATATACTATGACTTCCAATAATGTAATTCCATTGACATCCAAACCCCTTTTTACACTAGGATGACTATGTTCAGAATTAGGCAGAGAAATATCTCTAAAGAAAAGGCAGGTTCCTTGCAAAGAATTTAAATTAAATAGTCATTATTACCTTGTAATTTATGATCTGAACACAATCCCCTATTTTGGTAAATAAAGCTCAGATGATTTCTTGTGATGTGCATATTGCTAAAATTCAAATATTGTTGAACATATGTTGTTTTTCTGTTTAGCTGCTTTTTTTTCTCTCCTTCAATCAAATATACAAGGGTTTTTTTAAGGAAATGTCAAATGTTGAAAACAAGACTGCTGTTTTACAAGTTTCCATCTGGACAAAGATATCACTGTCTAATTTTTTTACTCGCCTTAGAAGCTGGTCAGAGGCATAGTGCTGTCAGCTGAACTCAATTCTATTTTTTAAGCTTGCATTATTAATTTTGCATCGTGATGAGATATTTACTCAAAGAGGCAGATAGTTCCTTCCTTTAAAAGTGATGTTATTTGCAGGAATGACCACACTTTTTTTCCCAAATGAAGTTATGCAAATCTGATCGACTAAAGTAAATGTTTCATAAAACCAATGACTGTTTAAATTGTGGGACTAAATTGTTTGTATATAAATATTACCTTTTATATTCCATTTGAGTTTTATGTAGATGAACACATTACTTTAATGACCTGCATTTACAGAGGGAGACAGGGAGAGTCTGACTCTGAAATCCTCAGCAGCCAGATGGCTGCCTTTTCTTGCATGAGATTAAAAGATGTTTCTCATTCACAGCCCTGCTTCGCAGGCAAATTAATATAGCCAGCTAAATTGCTTGTGTTTTTGGAATAAAATTTAAAGAGAACTTTTTAAAGCAATTGGTGTCACAGGTTCCTAGAGCAGATTGCTCTCCAGGTACAGCATGCTGGTTTTAAACATTCAGTAATTAATGGAAAGTATTCCGTGTTAATTGACTGCTTCAGGAAAGGGAAATATAATGACTCCTTATTAATCATGAAAAGAGACATACAGCACGGAGGCACTGCAATAATTGCACTAACGGTTGAGAAATGTTAATTAATGAAAAGAACAATGATGTAAGAAATTAGCTACATAATGCTTGCTGCTGATGGAGATTGTGCTTTAAACACATTATTTAGCATGGCAGCTACTGGATGTTGCCTTAAATAGCAGGCACCTCTTACCCTTTCCTTCAGTCAGCTAGAGAGTTCCAAATGTTGCCGGTGTTTTGGTTTTTAATGAGCCAAAAGATGCTCCCCGAAACTATATTTTCTGAAATGTTTTCAGTTTGAACTCCTGAACTCAAAACTATTCAAACAGATTGACAGCATTTGACTTATATAAAAATATTATCCAAGTGTAAAAGAGCATGTTAGTGCTTGTGTAGTGGGGAAAAACTTCTTGTTAGATGGGCTGAGCTAAATAGGTTTGCCAAAAAGATAACTGCATCATGACTTTTTTCCCCTTTTTAATTTTTCTACTTTTTAACCAGTTACCAGTCTCCTGAAGAATTTAGAGCGAGCATCCTGTCATATTTGTGCCTAGCTTGATGTAAAAATCCATAGGATATTAAAATGCAGAACAGTTCTGGCAACTAATCCGACAGCAGTAGTGTAGAGCTCACAGTCATTAACAGATTGAAGGCCCCAAGGTTTCCACCATCACTCTGTTACACCTTTAAGACAGCAACAGGTTGAGACATATCCATCACTCTGAACGCTTCAGAGCAGGTCAAACTATTGGTTACAAATAAATTGCCTAAAAGTGTAGCTCTTCTTTTTTCTCTTCAGGACGAAGATTTAATTCTTATGGATGTCTTCATATCTGCATGATCATTTGTGCAAGGAAATGTCAGCCTGTGAGGCTTTCAAAAATTATTCACAACAGTTCTGTGGGAATTTTGGCCACCTAAGTCACATGTTACCTTGTCTGTATGACATGGGGATGGTAATAATGTATGACAAACAGTAAATAAAGGTAGAATAACAAAAGTACTCATTTTAGCTCTACCATTACAAGCATAAAATTATAGATGCAGAAAAAAATGAATGTTCATCAAACACAAAACATTTTTATAAGGAATAGCTCTCAACAGGAGGTCTCTGTTTGCAATAACACAAGACAGAAATACATCCCTTAATTGAGTAATCTAAAACCATCGCAGGGGGGACTCAATCCACAAGTGTATAACCAAACAGTGCAGTGCTTCATGCATCGTAGAACAGGGACAGGAATGGTTTTATCCCTCATCCTTCCAAACCATGTGCTGGCCCTTGCTGGTTTTCCCAGGGCAGCTCTCTTGTGGCCATTCCTGCACCCATGAGTTTTATTGCTCCTGAATTTCTTTTCCAGATGGAACATCCTTGGGCTCCAAGGTGCTCTCCTCAGCTCCTTCATCGAACCCATATACTTGCACAGCATCATTGTGGGAAGCCTCTATCACACTGGCCACCTTTCCCGGGTAATGAGCCATAGAATAGAAGACATTGGTCAGCTGCCAGCTTCATACCGGCGCAATCAGCTGCTTCTCAGTGGTAAGCAAACACCTGCCTGCAAGATAAATGATCCCCTCTCCCATCACTAATTGTGCCGGTCACCAACAGGAAAGTTTACGTGTTTGTAAGTAAACCATTAGACCATGCTTTCTTTTTTTCCTGAAGAGTATGTGTTTGTAGAATGAAGAAACTGATGCATTTAAATCCAGTTCCTTTTTCATACGCAGTGACTGGAGAAAGGATCAGCAATGGATATAAGCTGACTAGGAAAACTAGCACCATACAAAGACTGCTCCAAGTGGAAAAAAGTGTATGACTAAGTAAAAGATTTCTAAAAACCAGGGAGGAAGTTTTCAGTAAATTTTAGGTTTAACTCTCTCCTGTCCCACTCTCCCTTCACCTAGCAAGCACACAAATGTGTGGAGTCAGGAGAACCAGCCCTCAGGTCTCTGGCCCTGTGCATGCAACCCCACCATCCATGTCCCTTACCTGGAGCCCCTGCTCCTTCACCACTTGCTAGCCATTGTGTTCGGAGCAGATGGCCACGAGAAAAGGGCTGTTTGTTCATGCAGGAGACCCTGCCTACTCAGCAGACCTCGGCGATGCATTGCTGCCACCTGATGAGGCTGCTGCCTCTTGGGTGAGCATCTCTGTGCTTTCCAGCTGTCTTTTGGGCTACTCTTCCGCCACCACTTCTCCTTCCCAGTCCCTGTCGCTACCCCAGGTGTCTGGTCCTTTCTTCTCCATTGCCCTGACTCACAGTTCCTTAAGCACCAGCCCAGAAGCAGCTGCCTGGTCTCATGCCAGCAAAATCCTACAGTCTTGAATGCCTTCAGATCCTCATGAGGCATGTGAACGCTAAGGACCACCAGTTCTGCACAGGATTAGACCCTTATATGACTTTCAGACTCTGATAATTGTTCTTTAGAAGGATTCCCTGAGACATTAATACGATGTCAGAGTTACAGGGGTGGGAGGATGGGAGGTCAGGATGCTTTAGTGGAGTACACCATCGCCTTTCAAAAAGTCCTCTATGTTCCTCAGCCAGGAGAGTGCTATTTTATCCCTTATCTATTTCATGTTCCTTTTTTTTATTTTTTAAATGTGTCCTTGTGACAAAATTAGTCTGGCTGAGGCAGAAGTGATAGTTTAGCCACTGGGGAAATTCTCAGGTTCTGTGTGGTTTAGTACATCTGGTAAGTGTAATGTGCATGTACGCGTTATGAGGTGAGTAGGTCAAAAGGCTTATTCTTATTTGAACAGCTTATCTCCATTTTTTAACTCTTTTGTGAAAGTCAAAGATTGTGCAATGCAAGTATGCAGGAAACGGTGCTCCACACTCCTCCACCACCCCATGCCCCCTCCTGCCCTGGTCCAGCATGGGCATGACTCAGCCCCATCTTCCTTCCCACGCCACATCGTGGGAGAGAGGAAAGGACTAATAGCTGGTCAGGAAAAAATCTCCCCATTTCCCAAACCTGGCTGCTATTTTGGCAACACACCCCTGTTTGCCTGAAGCCTCTGCATCTCCCACTGGGGAAACTGATCTCGTCCTGTGCCAGCCCTAACTCCTTGTAAGCCCACCCATACACTAAGATCAAAATCACACCCACTTTCACTCTCTCTGCAGGACGCACAGGGAAACCCACTTGAACTGCTGAAGGACTGAAAACACAATAAGGGATTTAATAAAAGATTTAACCACAGAATAGCTATTACTTTGCTGGGTTGTCCTTGCAGAGTAAAAGTAATGGCTCATACTTGGCCCAAGTGCATATTTATGTCCAAGAGTCATTGCCAGAGATTTCAAGGGAGTAAGAAACCTATCAGAGGGGCCTTTGTGTCACTTTAAATATCTACATGTTTCATGGCTGGCTTCCTCCTTCCTGGAGACTTCTGTTTGGAAAAGCTTTCACTTTGCTTTCAGTCGTGTTTGTGGGTTTTCTTCAGCCCAGGAGAAGCAGTGGGAGGAATCTGTCTCTCTCTGTCTACATTGGTTTTGTCTACAAAGCCATTATTTGTAATCTTGCCTCCCCCACAAATCCCAGGGAGCCAATACTGCTTAAAACTTACATTGCTGAGGCTTGTGCTGCATTTCTCTTACCTGGAAAACTGTGCTGACAGCATATCCAATGACTAAGGAGATGGGCACGTGGCAAAAGCCAAACCAAATGCATTAGAGACCAAATCTCAGCAACCTGAGCCAGGCAACTCCACCTCCCATGCTCCTTTCAAGGATCAGATCAGCCAGGGATTTCAAATTGCAGGAGTCCTTCAATTATAAGGATGCCAATCAATCACAGCAGTACAAACATTCCAATGGAGAGGAGAGTCACAGTGTGAGATGAGATATCCTGAGATAACGCTGTGGCCCCACAGAAAAATAATCAGTGAGTTTTTCCACTCACACCAGTCCCAGACAGATGGAAATCCATTCATTTGCTGGGATTACTCCTGGGTATACTTTTTAGAAGAAAGAAAAGCCCTGTGTCATTTTTATTTCCTTTTCTCTTAAGATTGAGGCCATTCTAAATGGTATCCCGAAGAGGCACGAGGCTTTGCTAAGAGAAAGAGGAGAATGAGGACAGATTTCAGTACATATCCCACACTACTCAAGTTCATTTTATTTGTACAAAGGCTTTCCTTTTTCTTCCAGTTTCTATGGTCTCCTATTGTACTCTCTGTTGTGTTGGTTTTAAGGAGAATGTTTTACATAAAGGAGAGAAAATGATCTAGATTATTTGGGTGTTACCTTTCAGATAAAATCAGAACAATTATTTGTCAAAAGAAAAACATGAAAAAAGTGTTTAAAAGGGATCAAAAACAATCAGGCTCTATATTTGTGTCTGTCATGAGTCTCATGGTGTTTTCTTTAAAGCTTCTTCTCTTGCATTTGGCAAATGGTGTGAAAATGTCTTCTACTTGCCTAAATACGTGTATTTATATATGATAATATATGATAGCTGGGAAGAGAAAGCGTGAAAGCCAAAACAGCACGGAGGGTGTTCCACGCACTGGGGCAAGCTTCCAGCTCTCACAGACGTCCACTGGGAGCAGAAGGAGGTCCCAGGCTGGGCAGGGGCATACACGCCCCATCTCCCCATTGATGGGCACCCACAGCCTGCTCTGTGCCCCATGCAGCCTTTTTTCTTTTCCTCTGGTCCGTGTTTTCACAGCATTTCTACTGCTTTAGTGGCCTGTGGCAACTTTACACAGCAGGGCTGTTTGCTGTTGTTTTTTGGCACTCAGTCCTCTAAGCTTTTGGGTGCTATCTTGGCAGAGAGCGGTGCAGGGTGTCAAACAGCCCATTTTGATCTGTTTGCATCTTGTTCTGTACAGAGGCGCTTGAGCAGCACCAGAGAGCCGTCTGATTTTCAGGGGCTCGGTTTATACCCTGTTGCCTAGGTGAACTGGAGTTTTAGATGCAGACTAATCTGTTGTCTCGGGGCGGGGGGAAGAATTGAAAGAGGTATTAATACAACATGAATGTGTTTACAAATCCTGGATGAGGTTATGACTTAGCCATAATTCTCTTCTAGACACGGTAGCGAGTTCAGTCCCGGTGACTGAGATGATTTCTCCAATTCCAGCTCTGCCACTGACACAAAGTGGTTGAGCCGCATCATTTTTTTCCCTTCAGTGGCCGCCTTTCTCCCTCTGTGCGTGCTCGTCCGGCCCTTGCAGCTCCCCCCCAGGCAGAGGGGACCGCACTGGAAGGAGCAGAGGGAGCATGTCCCCCACTGGCATCGCTTCCCATGACGCTGAAAGGCCCCAGGCTTGAGGCAGGAGCTGCCGACAGAGGCAGCGTCCCTGCCACTGCTGACCCTGCGCAGCCCTCCACCTCTCTGGTGGTCTCACTCGCAGCATGTTTAATGCAGTGACGGATGCCACGTTCCCACCAGCTCCCGTCTCCTCCCGCTATGCCTGAGATCAGCAGACGCTGATGGTGTGCGTCTGCTCTGAAAATGAGATCCCTGAGTGAGAAGAGGCACTTTGGAAAGGAGGGGCTTTGATCTCTCTTCTTTAATCTCCTCCTCTTTGAACAGCCCGTGTCAGTACTTCTCCCTCTCTGCAAAACTTCTTTGAAACCCTTCAGCAGAAAATGCAAAGGACCTTTCTCTCTTGCTCTCCACCCAGGAGCAATGAAAGCAGGTCCCATCAAGCTGTGCAAATCATGAGCTGTTGCTGGAGATGCTGCAGGCAGGGCTCCAGTGGGACCTGCCATTTGGAAACAGAGATCCAGCCCTGGCACCAGCCTGTCTGGGGGCAGCTGTGCCACCGCTCCTGCCCACTGGCATGGTCCCCACCTACCTGCTCACCACAGTGGCTTTTGTTGTCCAAGTTTGTAGGCCAATGATCCATGCAGCAAATTAGTAGAGAGTAGGACTCAACAGCTGGATCCAGAACCATCACCCAATGCCCACATTTTCCAAAATATTCAAACTGCTTCAGGTCACTGTCTTTTCCAGCCTTGGAAGCTCCCAGTGTTGATTCTTTGCTCTCAAAAGCACTAATGAGCAGGGCAAGGCAGAGCTCACTTGGTTGAATTTATCCTGTGCTGGAAAATAAACCAACCAATTTCTTTATTCTTCTTATTTCCTTGCAAAGCCTAATCCTTCCCTGGTTTCAGGTACAAGAAATGAGAAAGCGACAGGCATCATGGAAAGGTTGAACTACACTAAATGCTTAAGAAAAGGCAGGAATTTACCTGATTAAAAACAACTCTCTCTCATGTACACACCCACACCTGACCTTGCAGCCCTGACCTACATTTAGAGCCAAGGGAGATCTCACCCATGTAGGCAGTGGACTCCAGTATGTGATTCAGATGTCCAAAACTGGTGATGTGAATGACACAAAGGTCATGCAGTCACCCCAGGTGACCAAAAACATCATCATTACAGCTGCATTCCTCTTAAAGATGTTCAAAATATTGCCATTAGGACACTAACTATCTCTTGCACAGATTGTTGCACCCATACAAGATAGGAATCATGCAGGCAGACACAAGGTGGGAAGCAAGAGTTTTCTATGTAGGTCTGTGATGTCTACAAGGTCATTATTAACTTGGATCTAATAATCTCTCTATGACAATGAAACGTATGTTTTGTATTTTCTTATACCCCATTTATACCCGCTGTGATCTAGACTTCCCACCACAGTGAAGGCACCAGCAGTTAACAGCGGGTAAATACGCTGGACCACGGAAAGCTCACCTGGAGGAACTCATGGCAACAGCACTTTGCTGCTTAGTTCCTTTTAAAATCCAGTTATCCCATTAAAGCTTTTCTGAAATATTTCACTCGGCAACTGTCACACTGCTGTCAATACCACACACTATAATCTAATGGCTTTCCTTAGGCTAACAAAAAGTTTGCCTGCCAGGTGGAAAAAGACCGATAGGAATTGCTAAATTATTTCTCCCTAAGGTAATCGGCCTGGTAAGGTTTAACCAGTGGTGACAACAGCACGTGCAGTGCACCATGCTGGCGTGTTCGCTCGAGGATGTCTCATGTGCCAAAACGACCCAACACACATTAGCAGCTTCTGAGGGTTTTGAGCACTAGATGTTACTGGTGTTCTTCTCTCCTGCCAGGGGTTAGCCACGCTGACGCTCGGCAGCCCGGAAAATCTCCCGGCTTCAGTGTGAACTGGATTGTGGGGAGCACCGACCTGGAGGTTATCAATGCCACAACAGGGAAGAGGACCTGCGGGAGTCCCTCACGGCTCTGCAAGCACATGTTCTTCACTCGGTGGGCAAAGCTTCATGGCAAGGTAGGTCTGATGCACTGACAGGACACTGCCACCAGCCCTCAGTGGGCTAGTCCTTACCCCAAGAATCAGCCCAGTTTTAGCAATCTCATGACGAAGCTGCAGCTTCCACAGGTGTCCTGCATCCCTGCTGGTGGGGTCTGGGAGAGGATCAGGAGCCAGGAGCCTGTGGGGTCAGCTATGAGAGCTGAGAGTCGAGCCAGCTGAGGGCAGAAACCCAGGTGGGTTTGGAGGAGAGATGGGTGTTCTGACTGTCCTTGGCGATGGAGCCATGCTCAGATGAGCCGTCAAAAGTCAAGGGAGTGTTAAGTAAGTGTCCATACAAGAAAAACGTGGTAACTTTTTATGTATCTTACCCCAAGTATCCCTTTGACTCTAATGGGATTATTCAACTCATTAAGTCTTAGATGCCTGAGGGAAGTGTTTCTCATCACCTTGGAGGCATCTACCTCACTTCATTGTTCCACAGGCATTTAGACTCCCAACCTAAACCGCTTCCAATCATACCCAAGTTAGCTGACTAAAGCAGGTGCTATGGATTGTCCACTCCCCTCCTCTTCCCCACTCTCCCAGATGTGCTGATAAATCCATACAACAATACAGCTGCTCCGCACAGGGTGAGTGGCCAGGTGCTGAAGGCTCTCTAATTTCATTACATCCAGCAGCAGTACAATTTAATGACATTAAAACTACAGGTTGTACTTAATTAAAATGGCCACCACCCCTTGACAGCCCTCCTTTCTCTAGGGAAGATGGCCATGTACTCCCCTTATTTGAAATGGTACTGAAGTCAATCTGCCCTTGCACTTCACTTTATCTCCCGCAGACAGGAGACAGTGGCAGGACAGATAGATGGACAAAAACTACAGGACATATAGGAAGAAGCTTGATGTGGAATAAGGAAATTTTCCTTTCATTATTCCTGGTTCTGGAGTCATCATTTCTCCTCTTGCCTGACCTTTCAAGGACATGCTGAGGGAGGGAAGGACACAGATATCAAAGTGGTGAGCCTGACCCCACCACTTCCAGGAGAAGCAGCAGGGAAAATGCAGAGTGTCTCTTCAGCCCACCCACTCTCACTGCTAGAACATAGCAGAAATATAGCAGAATAGTGCTATAAGGAGGCTTGTCAAGAATTGCCCTGCAGTCTTTGTAGAGTGGGAGAAGATGAGGACAAGAGAAAATTATTTTATTAAATGCAAAACCCTTTTTACTGTTGGGAAATGAGTGGAAAAGAACAAAGCAGAGCAATGGCAGGGAAGTCTGGAGCCATTTCCACCAATGAAGTCATTTGGGAAGGCAAAGGGACAGGCAGCATGGGGAGGTATGAGTACAAGCCCAAAGGGTTTGTTCTGTTCTGCAGGAGACCCCAGGGAAGGAGGCTGATGGGACTCATCCCAGCCCAGGCAGTGGCACGACCTGTCCTAGCAGGGACCTTGAGCCTGGGGGAAGCAGAAGGGACCAGCCTGGGCTTTGTGCCCAGGGCTCAGTCACAGTTGTGGCACAGGTCCCGACCTATTTCTTGAGCAGCAGGTGGCATGGGACGGGGGCAAGAAGCACTCCTGCTGCCTCCAAAATGGAGGGATCCTCATGGGAACAACACCTGGGACAAGATGGGCTCCAGGACAGGCTATGATCAGGACTATGGCCGGGAGATCTGGACTGCACCTGACTGGCACTGGGGATGGGGCTGGGGCTGAGCAGGAGGGAGTAACTCATGGCTGAGGAGGGCACTTGGCTTTTGACAAAACAAAGCATTTGATCATGTCATCAATGTCCACCAACAAAGGGGCAGCGGGAGGGGAGCCACCACCAGCCAGGACAGCTTTGGCCCATTGGCGAAATCACTTTCCCTTGCTGGCTGAGCCAAATGCCCCATGGTGAACTGGCACTACCCGGATTGGAGCAGCTCTTTTCAGGCTGTGCATTTGCCTTATCCTTTATTCTGTCCTTCAGCATCTCTCCTTTTTAGAGAGAAGGAAAACAGTGTTGTTTGCTCTCCAAGGCTGTGTTTTGAGGGTGCTTTTTCCTACAGGGTGCTATTTCCCTGGTCTGTAAGCCTTGGACTTTCACTCGTCTGCTCACTGTAAGGCGTTTTCCAGACTTTGGTTTCTTTCACACAATGCTGAAGCCTCACTGCTGCTGAGACTTGGGCAGGTCAGAGGAGGCCACTTATTCAGTCCTTATGCAAAGCGAAGGGTGCTCGCTCCCATGTCTGTGCTCCGGGTGATGAGGGGCTGTGGACACGTGTTGCTGTCTCCCGAGGCAGCTCCCGGTCGGCGGCTCCGGTGTCCCAGAGGAGCACTTGGTTTTCCCACACCAGCACAAACCCTGACGCCTGATTTCTGCCCAGTCCTGAGCGGGTTTTACGGCATCTCTTACGGTAACACATCAAAGAGGGAAAAGGGGAGAGTGTGGGAGGGCACCCTCCTTCTTGTGTCTCTTGGCGTTACTTGGGAGCACTGAGCTGCTCCACTTCCCAGGCTGAACTGAGCATATTCTTTAAAGATCCCCAGAAAGGATTTCTTCCCTTTTTTTTCCTAAAAATCATCTTAACTGAGAAGTAGGGTTTTGCCTTTGTAAAACACACCAAGGTTTACTACTGCCTATGCCCACTCCAAGGCAAAGCTGTTTACCCCATCCCTCTTTGCAATGGCTCAAAACCATGCCACAGGCATTTATTTTTTCCCTGGTTTTTGTTGTTAAACCAAAAGAAAACACACAAAGCACAGTGATAGTTTGTTTGTTGCTTACGAAATGTAGACAGGAAGATTATACAGCTACTGAAGCCTCCTGTTTCTTTTGGCTCGCCAGTCGATTTTTTTTATTTTTTTTTTCCCCCCTTCCCTGATTTTTGTTCTGCAGCTGAGCACACGAACACCAAGCCATCATGGAGACATGCCATCAGTGTACAGCGAGGCAAAGCTGGTGGCTCAGACGTACCAGTCTGTCAAGCAGCAGCTGTTTAAAGCGTTTCAGAAAGCCGGTCTGGGCACCTGGGTGAAGAAACCCCCAGAGCAAGATCAGTTCCTACTAACTGTATAAATCACTTGACACCTTTGCTACATGACCAGATCAAATCAACTGGAGGAAGGCTAGGCAGGACGCGTGAGCCGAGAGAATCGAAGCAGTTTGAGATTTAATAGCAGCCTCTGTGGGAATATTTGCTTTTAACTCTGTATTGGAAATACGTAAATAGAAATGTGTCTGATGCACTGAACTTGATTTTAGAAAACTGCTTTTTCATGATCCCTTCCCAAGAATGTACCTGCCCAAATTATAATGCCACATCCACAAAGATTCTGCTTTTCATTGTTTATTGTTGTTGGTTATTACTGATTTGAGGCATTAGCAGGCCACCTGTCCGATCCAAAATAGAGTTTGTTTTCCTTCATACAATCAGTGCAAGAGTCATCACTGAATAATGGAAAATGGAGAGTAAAGATGGACGTACCCCAGGCACATGGCATGACAGCAGGTCTCAGAGCATCCATAATCATCCATGTCTAACCTCTATGCAAAAAACATCCTGTTATCTGCCTAAATCTGTGAGAAAGAATTTGGATCTCAAAGATATGCAGCATTTTTAAACTCCGTTTTCCACTGCTGGCTCTGAGCACAAAGCTGGGCATCAGGATTCCCTTGGTTTTTCCACTTACTCCCTCTGATGCCTCGGACAAGCTGCTTCCCACCAAATCTTCAAATCCGGCCACAGGTTTTACACGCTGCAAATGTTAATTATCCAGGCCCAGTTCATCACACATGTTCTTTAGACATTGGCCGGGATGCAGATGCTCTTCAAGAGGGTGATTCAACCCTGCGCTGCCTGCGGAGGTGCACAGCTCTGCAGGGGCTGCCGGTGAAGACCAGTGTGAGGATGGAGGCAGCTCTGAAGCTTCAGGTAGCTGCCTAAAATTAGGCAAGCTGGAGTCAGGACCCAGATTTCAAAGCTTGTGAGGATCCACAGCTCTAAATTAAGTGGGTGGGAGCTAAGGATGCTCCATACATCTGAAAAATCACTGGGTTGGGTAGCCATGACTCAGACATCCCAAACTAGAGAGCACATTTGATACTTGGCTCTTTCCTGCCTCAGTTTCTCCATCTGTCAAATGGGGATAATAATACTTATTTGCTTCACATCTAAGGAACTTGGCAGGAACAAAGTGCTCTGGTCACATGCAACAGTGTAAGCCAGATTCTGTCACTCTTGCAGTGAGTTTTACCTCACCACATAGCCCAATTGCCCTAAGTGCAGCAGATCCAACATCAGGCTTGGGTAAGGTCTTACTCTATGTAAGAGCTTTCAGATTCTAACTCTGTGTAAATGCCAAGTATTGTTATTACTATTATCCATGTTCGTCTGCAGTTTGAAAAGCAGGTGGGGGTTTTCAGTTAGGAGGCAAGTAGCACCCAACAGTTAAATATTTTCTTCATAACTGTGGCTGGGTCTGATATAATCTCATCTTTGAACTATCCTAAACTTCATCAGAATGCAGAAGATACAGTCATGGGAGAACTGATCTTTGATAGTCCCACTGCAGAACCAACCTTCAAATGCCCTGTATATTTCTTTCAGGTTTGGGTTTTTTTAAATGACAGGATTTGCGGGTATATAACTACTGTTTTCTTTTTATTCCTGTGGTTCTCTTTAAATCTGTATATAACATGCTGCTACTGATTTGTGATAATTGTCCTGGTATTTTCTCAGAACTGTCAAGCTGAGTTACTTTTCAAACAACACAAGGCTCATATTTTTTCATGTAATTTCCTTTACACAGGAAACTGTTCCTATCAATAAAGATAGATGCTCTTTGTATAGGGTTTATCATGTTTGGAGAGCCATATACAGTAAATACGTTGTTTATTGATGCCCACAATAGAATAGCTACAGTATTTTGATGAGATTTTATTTTTAGAGTATAAACTACAAGATGTATCTATAGTGTCTTGTATAAAAACAATTGTGATAAACTAGCATTTTTAAATTAGATAAAACAAAGCTCTCCCCTTCCAGAAACCTTTTCAGCAAAACAATACATTCCACATTAACTACCAAAAATATCTACAAAAATAATCCTTAGAGAAGAAATAGTTAAAAAAAAAAAAAAACAAACAAAAAACAAAAACCAGACGTTTCAATAATGGAAGCATTTTGTGGTAAACACTTTGTTGATACTTTGACCACTTTGTCAGCTCTTCTGATTAACATTCAGAATATTTTTGGCACCTCCAAGAACGGTACCTCCACACGATCCCGTCCTCTAACGCAGCTGTCACTGGTGCAGACCTCAGGTGTGATCTGGGCAGCACAGGTGCCAGGAGGCAGCGGGAGGTGGGGAGTCAGGCCCATGACTGGAGGTGTGGGAGAAGTTGTGGGTGACACTAGCAGTAGTGGTCCCAGGGGTTCCAGCTGCTCCCATCAAGGGAGAGAAACCACAGGGCAACCAGAGAGGAGGACAAGGTTTCTCACACAGAGATCCACAGGGCAGGGGGAAGCAGTGTCGTCTACTTTTCCCCTCCAGGTTATTCTTTATCTAGCACACAAGAGACCTCAAGGGTCCTCCTTACATCTCCCTGCCCTCATCCATCCTCCTCCAGCCCTGGCATGACGTCAACTCAACTAATGCATATAGCTCCATGGACTGGTGTTGCAGTTACTGTGACAAAACACCATGCCTGGTTATTTTTAAGGACAAAAAGAAAAGTGTGGTAGGATTGAATTATCCTTTGTTGCAAGAAATACATAAATGCAATCCTGGATTCATCTGCCAGAACGAATTTAGTAGTGGGGACCAAACCAAGTCCCCACTGCAAGTGGGCATCAGCTGATCTCATTGACGGCAATGGAGTTGCACCTGCTTGCATTAGGGTTGAATATGACCTTAAATGTCTCCTTCTTCTCATTATGTGCAGCGATAGAGTGTGATGGGACCACATCCCAGAAGCACACATGACCTACACGCAGCATTTCCTGAAGCGAAGGAAAACTTGCTCAGCAGTAATTCTTTAGTGAAGATTCTGTACATAACACGCATGAGTGAATTGCAATACTGTACTAATGGATGTACATTTGTAACATTTGTAAAAAAAAAAGAAATAAAAAATACAACAAAAGAAAATAAATCTGAATTTACATATGTGAATTTGCTGCTAAGTTCTGTAAATTGCATTTCAGTGATACCTGATAAGTGAATGTTTCTGTTAAGTGAATAAAATGCCAAGTAAAATTGTTCTTTCACTGTTTGTTGACCATTTGTCACTGTGGCTTAGCAATCAATTTGAATGGTCTCCAAAATGCTAGTATGTATGTTTACACACACCTACTGTAGATCTACAGCCAACATGTTCTTATTCAGTTTGGACTTGATGCACCGTAGGAACAACACACTTGTACTGAGAGATGGATGTTCCCATTCATGTAGAAGCAGCCATACAGGGACACAGTCCTATCCTGGAAGAAGACTGAACTGGGTCTGTCCCTAATCTGATCCTTCCAGGTTACTCTTAAAGGTCTTTCTTAATAAAAATGAAATACATTTTTGCAAACTCACACTGCATGGCACTTGCTGTATAAAACTACTTAAGAACTCTAAAGTGATAAACAAAAGGTCAGTACATCACTGCAGGTTTCTTCTTCATTGGTGGAGTGGCCTTGGTTTATTCTTGCTTTAAACTATCAGTATTCAGCTACAGCAGACTAAAGTCACACTAAGCCCAAATGACACCAGCCACACAAAGGTATAATATGCATTACTGTATGACCATCACTTGGTGCCTTGAGATGATTTCCCTCAGCCAGTCCTCATAGAGATCATTGGTCTTACCAAAGCCTCCAAAGCCTTTCAGATGTGGCCACTGTCAAAGCATAAATACACTAACAGTGAAAATTGTCTAGAAAGATATTTTCCTGTCTCCCTCCTTGTGAAGATTTGGTTCCAAGATGAATTGAGCCCAACAGTTCACAGGTAGACCCACCAGCTTGCTGCCCCCACAGCTCTTTGCTCACTCATGTTGAAGACGTCAATGCCAGACCCACATGGATGATCCCATGGGTTTCATTCCCCAGCATAGTAGCTCAGGGGCTATGAATTATTTTATTTTCAAGCTAAGACTTTGCTGCAATTGTTGTTCCTTAGCTTGGATCTATGTCATTATGTATTTGGATGGAATAAGGAGGACAGGGGAGAAAAAAGCATTTGCAGAGTGAAGTTGTCTGTGTGGAAAAAAGTCACCCTGAGCTGACCCGACTACACCACCCACAGTGGATTTTTGCTTTGAGTAATAAAAGCAACAGATTCTTAGTATTTGTAAATCTCAAAGTGCATTTGCACACATAAATTTTACTTCTTTAACTGGATATAGGTAAAGCAAACCCCATAGTCTCACCGTCACCACAGTCTCAGACACAGCAGTTACCTCCCTACCAGTAAAAATGGTCACAGTAGCGTAACACTGTCCTAAACAGAAAGGAGAGAAGTTACACCAGCAGAAAGGCAGTTTGTGCCACTATCCACCCTCAAGGTGATGAGCTTATCGTTATTTAGATGTCAAAAAATGTAAACACACAAATTCTTCACTTGGTGAAAGCCATGCATGGCATTGGCTTTCCTCACAGAGGGGCTCCGGAGGGGACATGCTGAGACCAGCCCCAGTATAGATGCAGGGAACAAGCACAGCTTTGGCCATTAAGGGCGAAGGGTGGAGGTGAGGAGGTCTCTACAGAGGCTTCCCAGCAGCCTGGCAGCCCCTCAGCCTGCTCCTGGGCAGCTTGGCCATGGCTGAGCTCACAGCAGGCAGTTTCCAGCCTGTTTTCTCCTCTAAAAGTAGCTGCTACTGCCTGACCATGGCAGACACTGTGACACGATTTGGCTGCCGAAAACAACTACAAAGCAGTCATTAGGATAAATTGTATGGATGGATTCTGTGTTTAATCTCATTAAATTTAAAGGCTAAATACCAGAATTGCATTTAAAACTTTACAGGCGTACACCCCAGCGTCGTCAGACATAGTTATTTCTTTTCCAACTGTATATTGGAAAAACAACAACATAAAACATGAACAAGCTGATATATTGACTAATAGAGGGCTTCAGAGAAGTACCTGCTTCTCAAGTAATATAAATAAGTCCTTCTGCTGCAGTTAAACCTTGATAGCCATGCTTGTGTGTTGAAGAATGAAATTGCAATTTAAGAGCTTTTAAAGCCTTTTGATTCATTACCATTGTTCTTACCTTCCAGCCCTGAGACCTGATTACTTTGGCTGGTTTCAGCTTGATCATGTGGATACACCAGTTTAGCTGGAAATCTGGGTGAAGTCAGAGAAAATCTGATGCTTTTTAAAGGATAGACACAGTCTGTTTGGATGCAAAAAAAAAACCCCAAACCCAAAATAACACAAAGGCATACAAGCCCCTGCACACGTATAGACACATGTGGTGTCTTAGTACTCCAAGGCCTCCTGAATGAATAATGTGGCCTTGGAGAAAGGCGATTAATAATCATTGCTTCTTCAGCAATGAAATAGTTCTGCTCAAGTGCTTCATTCAATCTGGCTTTCCTAGTAATTAAATTCTCTATTAGAGAAGTTTATGTTCTATTTTATCAACTTCCTTTGCAATACAGAATTACTTCCACTTAGACCATTAAGGTCTTACTCTGCCATGGAGAGGAAAAGGTCCTGTTCATTCTCCTTTGGCCCCGAACAGATGTCTTCACAGCCTATACTGCCACGAAATGACCCAAGCCAAGAGGATAGAGCTCCTTCCTTTACACCCAATGTTACCAAACATCCCCCCCTCAAAGAAAAATGAAGTTATGAAGAATGGTACATACTGTTGGGTCTGGTGAGTTGCTCTGATAGACTAACTCTGGTGCCTACCGCTCCTTCTCCTGGGACGTCAAAGTCATGCTCAGGCGTGAGCGCAGGCTGTACTTCACATACCCACCAAGGAGGTGGTTTAGCTGCAGCACCCTTCCCTCCCAGCACCGCCAGCCTAACTACACCCCGCCCTGCCTTCCACAGCATACTTTTTGCTACAGATTGTTTTGATTATTTAATTTGATTTTAACAAGTAAATTAAGGTGTTAACTCACTTAAGAGTGTTAACTCAAATCTATAATAAGGTGTATTTTTACTGCGGATTCTAAAGTAAATCTTTTTTTCTAAAGCAAATTGCTTGTTCACATTCTGGTCTCAGTGGTAAAAGGAAGCATTTTCAGAAGTAAAAACAGGTGCCAGCATCGTCTTGACACCACAGAACAGTGAGACCATCACACAGAACAGTGAGACATTGGCTTCTAAATGTCAGGTTTCAGTGGGATATGAGGTGATATTCAAAAGGGACTTCTTAATCTACCTGTCACTGTCAACACCTAAACCTCACTTTTTTGGGTACCAAATCCCTGCTCAGCCTCTGGTGTTAAATATCCCTAGAGCTTACACATCTTCTTCTGGGCATGTCTTGTCTTGGCTGCCTGGTATGTAGCTTGGTGCTGATCCTCACTATGCTTTCACCTGTCTAAATTCATGGACTACACCTACACATCCTACTTATGGTCCTCTCAAAGTCTCTACAAAACCACATCCCAATGAAACAGAAAGGCCCTTTCTCATTGAGTAACTCAACTGATAAGAGACAAGTCCTGCCTGACCAGTCTAGTGGCCTTCTATGGAGGAGTGACTATATCAGTGGACAAGGGAAGCGCTACCAATGTTGTCTGTCTGGAATTCTGTAAGGCCTTTGACACGGTCCCCCACAACATTTGGTGGGTGGACTGTTGAGTGGATGCCGAACTAGTTGGATGGTTGCATCCAGAGGGTAGTGGTCAATGGCTCAATGTCAAGATGGAGATCGGTGACAAGTGGTGCCCCTCAGGGGTCCCTACTGGGACCAGTACTTTTTAATATCTTCATCAGTGACATGGACAGTGGGATGGAGTGCACCCTCAGCAAGTTTGCAGACAACACCAAGCTGAGTGGTGTGACTGACAGGCCTGAGGGACAGGGTGCCATCCAGAGAGACCTGGACAAGCTCGAGGAATGGGCCCGTGTGAACCGTGTAAGGTTCAACAAGGCCAAGTGCAGGGTCCTGCACCTGGGTCAGGGCAACCCCCGGTATCAATACAGGCTAGGAGATGAAGGGATGGAGAGCAGCCTTGCTGAGAAGGACTTGGGGGTACTGGTGGGTGAAAAGCTGGACATGAGCCAGCAATGGGTGCTCACAGCCCAGAAGGCCAACCGTATCCTGGGCTGCATCCAAAGCAGGTCGAGGGAGCGGATTCTGCCCCTCTACTCCGCTCTGCTGAGACCCCACCTGGAGTCCTGCATCCAGCTCTGGAGCCCTCAGCACAGGAAAGACATGGATCTGTTGGAGCGGGTCCAGAGGAGGCCATGAAAATGATCAGAGGGATGGAACACCTCTCCTGTGAGGACAGGCTGAGAGAGTTGGGGTTGTTCAGCCTGGAGAAGAGAAGGCTTCTGGGAGACCTTCCTGCAGCCTTCCAGTACTTAAGGGGGCTTATAAGAAAGATGGGGACAGGCTTTTTGTCAGGGCCTGTAGCAATAGGATGAGGCGCAATGGTTTTAAACTAAGAGAGAGTATGTTTAGAGCAGATAGAAGGAAGAAATTTTTGACAATGAGAGTGCTGAAACCCTGTCACAGGTTGCCCAGAGAGGTGGTAGATGCCCCATCCCTGGAAACATTCCAAGTCAGGTTGGACGGGGCTCGGAGTAACCTGATCTAGTTGAAGATGCCCTTGCTCACTGCAGGGGGGTTGGACTAGATGACCTTTAAAGGTCCCTTCCAACCCAAAGATTCTATGATTCTATGATAAACTCCTCATGCTGCTGTCTAAAAGGAGAAGCAAGTATCGTATTCACCACAAAGTCAGCCACTCAGGAAGAAAGTTATTGAGAGGCTGTGTCTCACATTTATATAATTTCATATTATATGGAAAAAGATAAATTATTTATTATTATAATTTAATAACCTTTTGACATGAGAGAGAACAAAAAAGAGATGATAACATAGCTGGTTTGGGGATACTTCTCCAGGAAAGGAACAGACCTGAGTTTTTGTCTAGGTTTACTCTCTCAAATGAGGAAGAGAAGAGCAAGTGAAGGACCCCCAAACCAAGCTCAGAATAGGGGAGCTCCTGCCCTCCAGTCAACTAGTTCACAACACACAAAAAACCTTTGTTCAAGGACCATCTTCACCTTAACCACTTCATCCATGCAGAGGTTAGGTGTCTGGTTGGAATCCATTTTCTAAGCTTCTCTGTCTCTAAGAGAAAAGTGGCTCCATAAGACGGTTCACCCCACTCAGCCATGTCTAAAAGAGCACTTTCCATCTCAAGGGTCCAGCCTCTATCCATTGATGGGAGAGCGAGTCTGGACTCCCGCATTCAGAGGATTGTGCATGGGGAGGTGACTCTGAGCCAAGGAGTCTGCAAGCCACAGGACATTCTGTTTCTCCATTTTAAAATCCAGGGACTATTTCTTGTTACAGGGAGCTGGCTTTTGAGTAGTAATACTATTAGGCTGTAAGAAAACAATACAGTACATATATATGTGAAACAGATCAATCTGCTTTTAAAGTCAAGTGTGAACATCTTCAAATTCTGGAAAGAAGGCTGTCCAGCCATAAGTTTTGGTGGCTGACTAAATTAGCATATACTGTACATATTTAGAAGATTGGTGAGGGAGTTTATTCTTAACATAGCTTTGCTGCCATTGAAAACATTGAAAGGATCACTACTGGCAGCAAGCAACACGATTAAGTCAATACCAAATTGATGTTTCAACTTAAGAGCTAAAAGAACTGATTCCATATGAATGTTTTTTTTGTGCCAAAACTTGGTTCCTAGACCTGACACAACCATACTCACTGGAAAACCAAAACCATCCATCATTGCCATCTGAGCTTTTGCATTAGAAATTCCTTGTGGTGGCTCAGCACCTTCCAGATCTATTTTTTTCATATCTGATCCAGTAACTCTTTGACCCTCTAACAAGTGGAAATATATTTGAAGAACCGTTCTCATTATTTGAAATATTTGCTGTACAAGTTCAACTCTGTTTTCTGTGTGTGTGGCTTTCCTAAAATATCCTTTTGTGTTCTTTTTCGGTTACTTAAGGGGTGAGGCAGAGATCAGAAGGAGCTAATCTGTCCATTTATTTGTCTCATTGCATACTGTTCTCTCTTGAAGAGCTGTGGCAAAAGTGAAGACTCAGTAATTTTGAAAATAACCCCTTTTTAACTCAAGGGGTGATGTGGAGATCACTCTATCCCAAAAGTGTCAGTGAAGTGTACAAATAATAAACATTGGCTCACTCACTATGGGATTGTCCAAGTAAAGTAAAACTTTGCCACCTCAGTGCAGATCTATTGACTTCAAAGGACTCAGACTACTACAGAGCAGAAATCAGTTTATGAAGGGAACTGGGGGGTTAAGGTCACATGAAAAAGGTACATGAAAACACTTCATCATTCCTTCTCCTTGTACTTTCACAGTGCTACTCAATGATTTGCACCACTGAGCACCAAAGCAGGCTGCTAGCGTCTCTAGACAAGGCTGGCTGAAGATTACCCTGTGAAATGATATTAAACTGGTGAAGCATTTTAGTGCTTATGGGATTGGCCAGGGAGTGCCATACTTTACTCCTGCTGCTAATTTCTCTCCTCTATTGTCATCCTTCCTCCAGTTTTCAAGGGGGAAAAGCTCTATTCAGCCATTGCAGGTAAGATTAGACAGACCTGCATGGAAAGATGGGAAGGATGCTTTTACCCCCTACATATTACAGCAGTTCAGTACCTCTGTCCCAGGACTAGGTCATTTTAAGTTGCAGCTCTTTTTTTTTCCCATAAACATGCTCAGTTTCTGCTGCTGCGTCTTTCTGTTTGCCACCTCTTACTACAAATTTCCCTGACAGAAAGCTACGTGTCCCAAACCAACTGTTTTCAGTGTCATAGTGCCACTGAGGTCAGGCATTTTTTGCTTCCCCTGCTAGCACTGCCAAGTACCTCCTGCTAATATAGATAAATGTAAAAGAACACACAGAGAAACAGTAAACCAAACTAAAAATACATCTTAAATGAAGCAGCTCTCTCCATCTTTTACAAGGAGGTTTGCAATAGCTCCTGACTTCACCGTTACTGTTGTTATTATTACTGGCTGAACAGTTTCACAGTCTTTCCACCCTCTAGGCTGCCTTTTTTACTGCTAGAGGGGTCCTAAGTTGCACAGGAACAAGCTGCTGAAGGGATGCTGGGAGTGGAAATTTCTTGGGTTGCCTCGTGCTTGTTGTCTTGTGCCTGCAGCAGCTGGAGAGCTGCGCGTGGTCCTTTGCCTTCACCCAGCCCTGCGTGTCTGATCCCCACCTGCAACAGGGCCGTAGGAGCCTCCACCCGGGTGATTAATGTGTTATTGCCTCCGATGATAAGACAGAACATCCTTATGACTCATACTGGTCTTTAATATGTGCAAGCCAGAGAAAAGCAAGCTGCATTAATTTATATTCATTAAAATAAATTAACAGACTAGAACCCTTCAGTCCTTTGCATCCTTCTCCCCGAGCACTAGCAGCGGCAGCCTGCACCAGGGAAATGGCAGGAGCTTCCCAGGAAAAGCGAGCAAATAAACCATCTGCCTCCAGTTTGCCAAGGCTGGCCTTTGGTTTGCTTTCCAAAACTGAAAAACCCTCAGCGTATCCAAGGAGCTGCTGTACCCACGGGCTGGTAGCTTTGGCATATGTATGTGTGTCTGTGTCTGTGTATATATACATATTTATATAATTTTTCTTAAGGACTCCATCCTACATGCTGAACCAGGACATCGGTGGTCAATGGCCCATCAGCTGGCCAGTGCCTTCCCTACCAGAAAAGGCAGGGTGTGGGGCTGTATCTCCTGCTGTTTAAGCAGTAGTTTTACTTGCAGTTAAGCCAGGACTGCCTCTGAGAACAGCATTGCTCCCTGTGTCGTTCCCCACCCATTTCTCTTTCCCTGCACTACACTGGTGCTGGAGTCCAGGCAGGTGCCCAGTGATGCAGGAAAAGCTGATCCTGCTGAAAACCTGGTCACCTTTTCTTTCCCTTTTTTAGCCTGCAATAGTATTTCAGAATAGGCCTAAGTGCTCGGTCTGGTTCACCACAGCACCACACGTGCACCAATGCTGACATGGTGCAGAGGGCAAAAAGGAAGGCAGGCAAACGGAACGCTCCACATGGTGACGCTGCCTATGGAGGTTCCCTTACACCCTTATATCTACACCCAGACCACCAGCCCTCACCTCCTTGTGAGCACATGTAGCTGAAAAGAGTTTACAAATAACACTGGAGAAACACGCACATTCATATGTGATGTCCTGGTATTTCTCAGAGCTCCTCATTGGAGAAACTGCTGTTCTCCTAGTGTTGTTGTTTCCCTTCCTTGGAAAAAACTTTTATATATGTCTAAATACTTTGTGCAATGAGAGCACCATTTGCAGAATAAGAGATGCTAATGTACTGGGAGAAGCTGGGAAATCTGCACGTCGCAGCCCGTCAGCAGCCTGCAAAGCATCCACCTAGAGCGTGGTGCAGGGGGTTGTTCACGTCGATATGTGGATGGGGGCTTCTTGCTGCCTGTTCTCACTGAAATACAGCAGAATGGTTCTTCAGACAGGCACCGTGATATGAGCACCTGCATTTAACACATTTCTGTCACCTGGGGAATTGTGTTTATTCATGGATGTGGCCATTTAATGTATTTTGGTTCTTTTGGAGACTTCCCACCTCTCAGCATCACTCACTGCCTGATGCTTCCTGCTGCCTTTCTCAAAGCTGGAGCAGGCGTACGCTGCACACGGGTGGTTTGTAACCCGGGAAAAGGCAGGAGGCAAAGCAAGGCCTATTCCCACGTGCTTCTTTCCAGGCTTCGGGAAAGTCACATGAATCTCCCTTTTCCTCCAAGTGGACAACAAACACTGAACTGTTGTTGAAGTCTGTCTTTACGAATGCAATAGGGCCAGAATTGTAAGGGTTAGACGAGTAAAGAGAAAACCTTTTCTTTCCCCACACCTGAATCAAGTCAGTACCTGCTGTTAATCAATCAAATCAAATTAAAAAATCAAACCAGTCTTCTCTGTCTGTTTGTGTATGTTCCCAAAGCGCACAGCCACACAATATAGGTCCAGCCAACCTCACTGCTTGCTGCCCCAAAAAGGGGAGATAGAGCCCCTTTTCTGCCTCCCCCCACCTTCCTTTTCCCGCCCCCTCCCTGCCATCCTCCCAAACTGCTTCGAAACACTAAACAGGCAGAAAACTGACACAGCAAAAAATAAGATAAATGCGCCTTAGGCTGGGGAGTTGTTTTCCGCGGGCTCAGGAGGCTGCGGAGCCAGGGGAAGCTGGGAGCGGCCCCGAGGGATGGGGGCACAGAAGGGGATTTTCCTTCGCCATGGGGAAGAGGCTCTGCAGCCTCATCTTTAAGCATCAGCGGTTTCTGCCTTTTTTTCCCCCCCCATCTTGCAGTTTCGGTCTTTCCTCACCGCCTCCAAGCGGCCGGGAGCCGGCCTGGGGCACCTCCAGCCCCACGGGGGACTGCCACATCCTGCAAGCGCTCGGGCGGTGCGGCGGGCTCCAGGGAAGGGGGGAAGCCAGATGGAACTCGAGGAATTCCCAGCCCTGATCATAAACGGCCGGCAGTGGCACTGGCAGGGACGCTGGCGAGACAAGGCCAGGCTTTTGGAAATGCTGATTCCTGCACGCAAGATGGTGTCTGAAAGACAAGCGGCAGGAGGGCCAACCTCACAGCCCTCCCTGCCCCTTCCCGCTCCCCTCCCCTCACCCCCACTGAGCGTGGCACGGCCTTTCTAGGGCATCTCTTAGGTGAGGCTGAAGATTTTATCCCACAAAATAGATGTTATACACAGGTGAGACCTTTATTGCTCCTAATAGACCCATATTAGCTGTAGTACGTCTAATCCATCCCCTGCCCTTACCAGAGTAGCAAGCGGCACGTAATTTTGCTGCTGACCCCTTACTGGCGGGAAACTGAGGCACAGAGTGTCACGGTGGCCATGGCAAAGCCCTGCGGGTGAGAAGTGCCTCTGCCAGGCCTTGCATCCTTTGGGCGAACACCTTACTCCGCCGTGAGCCTCCCTGCTCCCCCAGCACGGAGCCTGCGGGGGGAGGCTCTGCCCCAGCGAGCCAGAGATGGTGCGCAGTGCTCCCGTGCCTTAATTTCTTTAATTGCCCTCGGGAAGCGGTTGCCTGGGGAGACTGGGGAATCGTGCTCTCTCGCGACTTTCAGCGTCACCTGGACAAAAACCTGTGAGGAGAACAACACGCGCCTGGCTCAGCCCGGTGGCAGGACCACCCCGGATCATTTGAACTGGTACCCTGAGCCGCCCGAGCTAAAGCACCGAAATGTTTCCTTTCAACCCAAACCTAGGTGTGAAAGAAAAAAAGGACATCAGCTAGCCAGTCAGGAAGGGTTTAAAATAAAACACATTAAAATACACCATGGAATATTTAAATGTAAATTCTATGAATACATTCTATCATGTTGAAATGTGCAAGTGATAGCCACAGCACGTTAGTATTGTATAATATCAACATGTATATACGCACATACGCACATGTATTTTAAATAGGCACAAAAAATAATATTCCATGATGCACTGCCTGATGTAACACATATTTTTGGCACATCAAAAAATAAGACTAAAAACACACAAAGATAAAATTCCATGGAGTTTCTTAGCACTATATAACTCTATATAGACACATTTATTTCTAGATATCTAAGAACAAAAGTGAGCTAAGAAATGTCCCAGTTTCTTCCCAGTGGCAGTTCAGCACTTCTGTCACCCTCAGGCAGGTGAGGTGTGGGGAAGCATCCAAGGTGGTGGGTCCATCCAAGGCAGGAGGACCTGACTCTCGTGGGTGCCTCAGCACTTCTGTGCTCAGGAATGATTTAAAATGAAGCTTCCAGGCGTATGTCTCTCCTTGCCTGCCAGTAGCTATCTGACGTCCTCCATGTTTCACTGCTGGTGTATTTAGGTGCAACAGGTATTTTTTCAAAACTTTCTATCCATCGCCCATAATGTATAGCTGAAGTGTTTGACTCCAGTACATTTACATGATAATCAAATCATTAGCCTGGGGGAGGCATAACACATTAATGACTTTAGAAATGTTGGTTAAACTCCAGTCCTGATCAAAGAGACCAGAATTTATTGTCATTCCTCTAATAGCCGTGTGGTAACCAAAATGAAATCAATTTGATGAAGATAATTAGGTTCCCATCTCCATCACCACACGCTTAGTACAATTAGGTGGAATGAGCTTCCCCTGCTAGCAATATGATCCTGTTAGCACAGACTAAAATATTTCATCAGCACCAGCCAGGAAACACTTACTGAAACAACTATTTTTTAAATTAGAAACTGCTGGTTCTTCAGAATCTGAACACCCCCAGGAGTCTCCACACCACACACGTAGGTCCTGGGCAGAGCTCACAGGCAGGCGCTAGCAGAGGTCTCCCCTAGAGCAGAGGGCATTACTTTTAGGACCTGGCCTGGGCTGTTGGACATGCACATTCGGGTCCTGGATCTCCCTTGGCAGCCTCCCCCTGTTCCTGTGGGGCTCTGGAGATGGTGCCCACCCCAAGGGCACGGCTGGTCCCTCCCTGCTGAGCCATGACCAGCCGTCACAGTGAGCAGGGTGGGTGGCTTTTTGGGGATCCTGCTCGCTGTGTGCAAGCCAAGTGCAGGGGTATGGTGAGGAGAAGCTCTGCAGGGAAGTTTGGGGGCAGGAAAGTGGCTGCTTCCAGCAGAGAGGAGGCTGGGGAGCTGGATCCTCTCCAGGCATTAGCCTCTCCCACCAGCTGGGATGTTTGCAGACTCTACACCCCATGTCTCCATATGCCAAGCCCGAAGCACAATTATTTTTTCTCGCTGAGAGGCCTTTGTGTCAGCTTGGTGCTGAGCAGAAAAAGCAGATTAAATCTTTGCAGAATAAGGAAACCTTCTTCCAGCTCCAAACTGACTGGGCTCAGCGTTCCTCTTTGCATCAGCCTCATAGGCAGAATGTATTAGTGCCTGTGCTAAACAAACAGTGGGAAACCTGATTTGTTAACATACTCAATAACAAGTGGTCAGACTGCATTTCCAGTTTTCTAACAAATAAAATATTCCATTTGTGAATATTCAGCAGACACTCATTTAATTTATTCCAAATGTTTGAAAACTTCAATAATTGCATGGATTTTAGCAGAAATTACCCATATCTTTTCACTGCAGATCTTCAGCTACACAATAACCATTGCCAGCACTTTGAAATAGAGATAAAGATGAAGTGACTTAGGAACCTAAGACTGATTTTTGGTCAAAGCTTTTGAAAACTGCTCTCAAAGTTTCATTCCCCATCTTTTAATAAACAACATATTTTCTCCCTGACATTATCCTGCCACTTTGAAATAAAAGTCTTTGTATTTCCTCAGTTTTTTAAAATCCTACACATTGTCCGTATCTTAAAAGCCAACTTTCCAACAGAAAATTATTTATTACGACATTTCTATGCAATTTCTCTCTTCAGATTTTCAGAAAGACCCTTCACAGAGTCATAGTCCTGTGTGGTATAGGATATTCAACACAGGTTTTCCGACAGCATCCATTGACATCATAGTGAGAAGGTTTTTACAGATTTAGGGAAGAGAGGCCCAGAGAAGATATTCGCCTAAAATTAAAGCTATTTTATGACCTTTTCTCTTCCAGGTATGTCCCCCTTTGTTGCACTCAGAGTTCTCCTTAGGCACTTTTTGAACAAATGCAACCTATGTCTCCACATCTGAAATTTTGGAGTGGGTCTGGCTTCTGCAGAGAGATGTTGAGGTCAAGCTAATGGAAACCAGTGGGAAAGAAAGACAGGGAGAAAGGAAAACAGCAGCACCAGGGCAGACAGGGCAATGATCCCCATCAATCCAGCCAGTGACAGTGATGGAAATGGGCCCCATACTTCCTGATCTGCAGGTTGGGACTGTAGGCAGAAGGTCATATTGCTCCTTGTAGAACTGAACCTCCTAGATCTCTTTCCTGTCCTCACAAAGGACTATGGATTACTCCTCTCATTATGCATATAATAAACAAATTAATATAATAAAAATCCACCTAAAGCTATGAAATATGAAAATATCATATCTGGTTCAGGAAGGTCCTGTTGCTGGAGGCTGGGATGGTATTCTTGAGAAATATCACTGCCCACTTGACCTGTTCTTACCCGTTCTCTAAGGGCATCCATTGTCAGTTGTATAAAAAAAAAAGTGGGGTAATTGGAGGGGTGCTGGCCTAATAAAGCCATTCCGTAATGTTTTTACATTAATCTTATGAACAAAGATGAAAGCAGGTATCCCCTTGGGCTTAACCTGGCTTTCTTTGTGGTTCTCATAATATTTATTAGACCTTGCTAGACCTGGAGGCTGTTGCTTTGAGATTTCTCCTAGGTGGAATTACTGGTCTGCAAGCAGAAAATAACCTCAACAAAAAGCTGAAGAGCACAGTTTATGTGCAAGGTGCTATGCATAACCTCCGTAAGTACATCAGGAATGAAGGCTGTAAAACAATTAGACCCCAAAAAGGTGATAGAAATCTCAAAGAAGAAACTACATGAATTATTCCTGTGCTTAATCACAGTCTCTGGTATTCTCAGAGGAAATACTATGATGAATAAGCAGAGCAAATTATCAAAATTCTTGTGTAATGAGCCCTGTGTTAATTGCCCCACTGTCCATCGAAACACAAAAGGTACTAATGAAGCACGCAATCTCACCATCCCCAGACTGACTTTCATTAGGCCTATGTCTAAAAGTTATATATCTAGGAGAAACCGTGCGATACAGGGAACTCCAATAAAGTGACTCATCTCTCACCTGGAAGTGAAATGTCCTTCACTGGGACCTGACTCAAAATGGGCCACATCAGCTAAACCAAACTGTTAGGATACTGTCGGCCAACAGGCAGAAGTATGGAATAATCCTCAATTCTTTTCCGCGTTAAAAGGTGGTGCTCAATGCTCCCGACTCCTCCCCAGCCATCACTCCCTTATCACCTTATATGCCACCAATGTTCAAGATTTCACAGCAGCAGAAGGGATAAAGGCTGGATTTTTTTTTGTTTTAGTGGGACAAGTTGTTATCACTGGAGCTCTGGGAGAGTTTTTGCTGGCTGTCAGACTATGGCATTTAGGAGATACTTATCCTACTGACCAAATAATCCATAACACAGGACATGCACATCCCCATGTGAAGCTCACCAGGGTTGCCACAACCAAAGACCAAGGCAGGTGAGGAGCACATGACTTCAGAGCAGAGGTTGGGCAACAAAATGGTTCTGGCAATGTTGAGCATTTACTATTTATTCACCACACAGGGGAGGGGAAGGGGGGCACCTGGAGTTTCTCTGGACCTTCGTGAAGGTTACTTTAATCACCTGAATGGAAGCTGACTCTGAATGAGATTTCCTTAATAAAACAACTGGTATTTTGACATGGCACCTCTGGTTCTCCAGCCAAATGCCCCAAAACACACAACAAAGCCGTTGTACTTTTCTCAGATTGCAAATTCAAGTTTCAATGAGAGTTCACAGTAGGGAAGAGGACGTGGGAGGCAGATGTGGCCATCTTGTGCATACACCAGGTTGTGGGATGGACGTACCAAACCCATCTCTTCAACCCACACTGCACTGGAATCCAGTCTGGAGGACCTGCCTTGAAAGACTCAGCCATCTGCTGTTAGTTGGCAAAAGGCAGTAACAAATTATCTTTCCCCCTTCCTCTAAAATACTTTGAGTTCCCTAGATGAAAAGGTACTTCAAGTACGAAGTATTTTTGCTTATAAAGTATTTAAGGCACATCAGTCCGACACACAGAACTCATTTCAAACAAATGAACAACCTTTGAAAACATTTTATGGACATTATTTCCTCTCCAGCTGAACTTCATCTCTTGAATTTAGTCTTATGTTATGGTCTGATTATTCTCAGAAAGAATTAAATTCGATGAGGGAAGAAATGAAGGTATTCCCTGGAAATCCTTTCATTTTATTAAAGCCTCTGTTATTGCTTGTGTTGTGTTTGTCCAAACCACTTGTCAAGATTTCATTACCCCAATTTAAAACAGCAGCACTACGTCTAAATGCGGTTATGACTGAAAATGAAGGTACTCTGCAATATTCCCAGAGAGAGTAGAGAACGCTGCTTTTCCGGGCTGAACTTCAAGAAAATAGGTTATAGATAACATACACGTTCATCCATCAAATATCACGCTACAAAACAGTGTTAATGTGCTAAAAGAGAATTTAAAGCCCCAAAACATTAGTGAGTCAGATAGAAACTACCCTTTTTAAGCCAGGAATGACCAACATGAATCAGTACAGAATTGATCAAATGCTATTGATCATTAAGGGCTAAGAGTGAGCCTGGCCCTCTATGAGATTAATTAGCATCAGCAACTTCTCCAAAAGAGCTTGTAAAGAAAGACTTGGCAAGAAATCAGCCCCAAAATTCACTGGGCCAACAAGTCACACCACCTGGCCATTGACATTGTTGGGCACAGACCATATGCAAAAATGAGGCTTGGGCTTCAAGGGACCTGCTAGATATTTATCCTTGATCTCTGCAGGCTAAGTTTTGTATTTCTTTAATAACCTCATGCTTCAAGACAAACATTTAACTTAGATTTGACACACACATAATGCAAAGTTAAACCACTGCTTGGGATAATGCGTATTTCAGTGTTATTATTCATCTCCAGCAACTATGTGCTCTTGGTATCAATCAAAAGCAAAATGCATGACTGCAATTCTACTGTGCCCATGCAGTTCATCAAGTTTAATTCCCATTCCCCATAATTACTGAACTTGTTATCGTTCTTCCTCTGTAGGAACATATCCTCTGTATTAACCATTTACTAGACTTGTATATATAATTATTCCAGTTATTTGAAATATATTGAAAATATGTTTCACATAGCACAAACGTAACTACTGCAAAATTCTGAACAATATACAATATCCAGAGCACAGTCAAGTGTTTCATTCCCACCTAGTGACTTAAATATGCATACTTCTACATTTTGTTATAGCTTTTGTTATTTAAATTAGCTGGAGCCTGGTGTTGATTTCAATAGGAAACATTCAAATCTCAGATCACCTGAATTCAACACTGTCCAATTACAACAGTAGCTTTGGCCCCAATTCAGAAAGTCAGCCCTGTTTAACATGTAGTTAAATTGATGCTTGAATGCTGGTCAATGAAATTTAATAGTTTGTGGACTCCTGGGGGCAAAATCATGGGATTTAGATAAAATGAAGAAATAAAACTCGTGTGGAGCAATGAAGGACAGCTACACCACAAGGGAAGGTGACCCCTGAGCCAGGGCTGAAGGTGAGGATGGCAGGCAGCAATCACACTGATAAGGGCATAGTCCCACCATCCTGGAGCAAGGAGAGTCAAGCAGCTCTGGTGATGGAAACCAGGGACAGCCACAGCACAGCAATTGCTGGACAAGTCTGTGGTGATGAGACAGGTCCAAGGTCCATGGTCAAATCAGGAAGACAAGTCTTCAGGTCAGGTCAAGTAAGAATCTAAGGGTGAGCTTAATGCAACTCCTGACCCAACAGGTGCATCACTTTTGGGTCAGCGTCTCATAGCTCTTTCTTACACAGCTTTATCACAGAATCACAGAATCACTAAGGTTGGAAAGGACCTTCAGGATCATCAAGTCCAACCATTAATCCAGAACCACCATGTCCCCTAAACCATGTCCTGAAGCGCCACATCCACACGTTTTTTGAACACTTCCAGAGATGGCGACTCCACCATCTCCCTGGGCAGCCTGTTCCAATGCCTGACCACCCTCTCAGTGAAGAACTTAGCCATTTTCAGAGACACCCCATCTAAAGTTACCTTGGCACCATATGCAAGCCATTCCTGAGCAGCCAGACCCTGGGGGTGCAGGAAGATGCTGCTCACCTATTACACAGCCACCGGACTGGGCTCAAGAGTCATGATCGCTGTGTCTGCAAACACAGCTGGGGTGGGGGGGTGGGACAGCTACATCCACTCTTTTTTATAATAGACTAATGTTCAGAAATGAGCATTTACAGATGGGCATCCGATGGAGGACATGTACGGTGTGCCCCTGGCCACCCTCCCGAGGTGCCAGCACACTCCGATTCCCACCTCCCTACACCCAGCTGCAAAGTTGGGCAGTTTAAAACAGCATCATCCTTATAAAACGCAAGGCCAAAATATTGCTTACCCTCAGCATGAAGTATTACCATTCCTCTCTTCTCTGCCTGAAACCAGGAAAGGGAACAGCTCGGTCCTGCCCAGCACAGGCATTTCTAGCACAAGCTGTGTCACAGTAAAACCCTGCTGCACCCAGTGTCCAGGACAGGCAGGAACAGAGGCTTCATTCCGGGAGGCAACGGAGGTTCACAGATCCCCTCTGGGAACCAGCCATGGCCCCATCTATTGGACTTTAAAAGTGTGACTTTCTGAGGCCTGAAAAGCTGTTTACGATCTACTAGCTTACACCTTTCTCTTTCCAGGAGCTTTGCGTGATTAGCACAAAATAGGCCTAATGACTGTATTCCAAGTTTTGTAAGGCATTTCTGAGCTCTGTAATCTATAAAAAATATACGATAGCTTAGGTTAATAGCATAGAGTGGCTGCCACTTAGCCTGGGACTAAGTTGTGATCAACACAGACCATGCTCGCAGAGAAGAAAATAAGTGTATGAATAGCGGAAAAAAGGAAATAATTATAAGTAGATATTTTGCTTTTTTAACCACCTCCCTTATGCTAGGAAAACCATGATAGCTTCCTATACTTCAGAACTGCCATTTTGCTGAATATATATATTTTGCTGCAATGGAAAGAGATGTAAAAATACAAGAGGCTTTTGAATTTAACTTCGTGATTTCGCAAATGTTTCAGAAAACCCTCTCAGTCGCTCCTCGCTCGCTGGGAACAACATGTCAACTTACAACTTTGCATACATACCTAGGGAGCGTATGTGGGAATTGTCCTCCACAAGCCACACGCGCGGCGTGAGCTGAGCGTGGGTACCTACCGCCATCACCGCGCCTCTTTTTTGGAGGGAGGGAGGCGAGATGAACTCTGTTAACACAGCACCGACAGAACCCCTCGCCAGCACGTGCTGCCAGCCAGGCAAGGTCCCAGGTACCCAGCAGCATCCTGACGCTGGGGATGGTCTGGGGCATGCAGCAAACACCCAGCAGAAAGGCACAGGCAGCAGCGCGGGCTATTTCCCCGATTACGCCATTGATTATAATGGTGGTTTAAAGCAGGGATGGAAGCGAGCTGCAGGCATGGCAGCGAGCGAGGCAGTGGGACTGCTGGTTACGCTCAGCTGCTGCTCCTTTTGCTGCTGGCTGAATGTTTAGGAGTTTATCCTGTTTAGGGAATTACAGAGCAAGAACTTGGCAGAGTAGACAGCATGAGACAAAATTGGTCCATAAGTTTACAGGGCAAGGTTTAATGAACTCTTAGAGTCCGCGGAGGGTACCAGTGCCTTAGGTGCTAAACATGTTTGTTTATTGCTCCACCAGTTCTCTGTTACTTAGAGTTTATACACGTTTTGGCCAAACAAAACAAGTGTTTTTGAGGATTTTTTGTTCTTCTTGTAATTCAGGAGAAGACTTTTATTGGGAGATTGATTGGGTACCAAAGGCAGTATTGGATATACTACTGTATCTGTATTAAAGGAATCTTCTCATAAAGTGCTTGATGCTTTCCACATACACGTTGCTTTTACAAGCGCAGTTTGGACTATCCCAATATATCTAAATGTTGGGTTATTTCCTTTCTGAAGGGAAAAATAAGAAACTTTTGTCTGGATTGAAAAAGATGTTTTGGCTGACTTCAAACTCCTCATTTCATTGGAGGATCTTTTTGCTGCTTAGCTAAAATAATCAAATACTGCTTAGTTACTTTGAAAAACCGCCTTACTTCAAAGCAACGCAACTTTTCAGGGGTAGAAATTACTTGATGGATTTGCAAACTGTGTTGGCTGACCATAACCACAACATGTAGTTTTGGGTGGCAAAGTATTTCTCAAATAAATACTACCTAAGAAGACCGCAAAGACAAAGAATTCACGCCATCCTTGAAGTAAACCCTAAATGAGTAACAACAAACACCTTGGAGCTGCTTTCACCCACGGGCTTCTGCCAGTAACCTCCCACCCAACAATTACAAAATAATCCCTGAAAAAACCTGTCAGGTTCTGCTGTGTGCTTTGTGTAACCATCATGCCTACGCAGAGGCTACGTGCAAGCTGGTTTACCTGTTTGCACATTTATAACTGTAATGGTTCCTGCAGTAAAGTACTTGATTCAAGCCTGTGCCAGCACAAGACAGAGTCATTGGAGGTGTTGGAGTTACTATCTCCTGAGGAGCTTTGGGGTTGCCCCAGCTGTCTCCAGCTGAACGCAGGTGTCCATCTGAACACACAAGGCTTTCCTGGTGGAGGGATCTCATCTCACTCCATTACGAACAAGCACAGATAATATTTCTTTGAATAAGGCTTTTCCCATGTAAATCAAGATGGTTTTAGCCAACTGCTTTTTGCCTAGAACCCAAAAGACAGGGGTACAAGGCAGGGGGAGAGCCATTATATATTTCTGCACAGTAAGGAGTCTTAACTATGCTGGGACCTTGTAGAAAAATTGTCTGTTGAGAGAATTTATATTTTTTACATGACCCATTCTCCCTGGACAGAGGATTGCCCTTAGGAAAGCCCTGTGCTAAATAGGAATCCCCTTAGTGAGCCGTGGGGGGAGCCGGCGTGGGGCCAGCGCTGCCCCTGGCCATCCACTGGTGGGTTAAGGCTCCCCACATTTTGGCGTCTTGGCATCTCAGCCTACCTGCAGGCACTGCCTGTGCGCTCCGGCAGGTATGACAGGCCATTTTTCCGGGCAGGACTGGCACTGCCACCATGACCCAGCATCAGTGAGACGTGACTGCTCAGGGAGCTCCAAGTCTGCCCCTTCCTTGGGTTTGCAGCATGGCCCCAAGCAACGCAGTGCCTGCTCCAGACTGATGTTAGCTTGATGCAAGTAGAGACCAAGCCCCTGTGTCCACCTGCCAAAATAAACACACATTTTAGTGAGTCTGAGGTGGCAGTTACGTTTCTGATCTATGAGAAACTAAAATGTAGGAGAGTTTGATTAAACACTTTGCCTGATTAGCTAAAACACCTTACTATCTTTAGATATTTAAAAAATAAGAATTTTCTTTTTTAAGTGCTACAGGTTTCCCCTTCCCCTCTCCGCCTGCAGCGAGCATTAGCTCCCTTGTACCTGGGTTGCTCTGGGCCATGGAGCCACCTTAGCACTTCATCTCACCAGCCCCTGGTCCCATCACCACTTCATCCACCGCCACCTTGTCCCACCAGCAGCAGTGGAGGTGCAGCACAAGGCAAGCACCAGCCTAGAGCACCCAACCCATGGACACAGAGGGCAGGGGACATCCTGGACTTGATGGCTTTCCCTGGTGTCCTCTGGGCAGAGCCATCCATGGCATGGTTTAAAATGACAGATAAATGTAAAATAGATGTCTAATATTTCTTTTGGAGGTGGTTGCATATCAGTGCTAGCTAGCTGCTTGCATCTATTGTAGGTCAGACGTCTAGGATAGATCTCCACGAAGATTCACGTTTGGGCATTCAATATGTACAATCCCACCCAGACTATCACATTAAGATGGAAAACACCTCATGCCACAAACCTACATAGTGTAAATCTAGCCCCAAAGAGCAACACAAGCTAGTCTATATTGAATTAAAATTATATAAAAAAATGAGAGATGTACTTATTAAAAACCAAAAAAGCTTTTGTGCCTTTAAAACAGCAAAACTCTGCTTACACTGTTACCTTTTTCTAACTGTTGTGGAGGAAAGATTAATGGAAGGGGACCAGGTGAGCCAGGGGAGGGGAGGCTCTTTTCTTTCCATCTAAAATCATGTTACATTCATTGATGTTTTAAGATATTTTGTTGATAGCATTTTTCAAAGAAAATACCACCACTGCCCTGACAGACCAATTATATTCCCTTACAATGTCCTACAGGCACATGAATTATGAACCAACAGAGTTTTGCCTAACTCCTCAGACAAACTGAACATAGGTAATTTTATTTTTTCCCATCTGCATATCTTGGCGTGCCCTCTGCTGGCATTTAATCCTAACAACACATCATCGTATGCTCAAACCTTCCTTGCTGGGAAATACCTGGGGCCAGCAGCTCTGCTCACCCAGGGAGAGTTTTTGGTAAATGCACATGATATGAAATTCCTGGAAAAGGAAGGCGGTGGCGACAGGTCGTTAGCAACAGAGCAGAACTTCAGTAGGACTGCGAGATGAGGGCACATCTAGTGTGGATGCTGAAATTGCTCTCCCGCCCCTAAGGTGGAGGCTCCAGAAAGGGTCGATGTGGGTGGGCCCAAGTGTGCCCAACGAGTCTTTGACATGGATAGGAGAGATGGTTTGGTGGCCACCAGACACTGACAAACACCATCTTCTGGCACAATTCAAGCACTTACCTGTTGTCCTAGCACAGCCAAAACATTTCTTTCATTCTTGCCCAAACTTTTTACATAATTTGGTGCTGATTTACCCTTTGAAGATTAGTTACATTGAAAAAATTGAAAGATAAATACCAAAAATTAAGAGTTCAGCCTTGCATATTATTTATTAAATTATGCAGCTCTAGGGGCAGCGCCAGAGATTTCCTCATTTAAGGTCTTTTAAGTGTATGTAGATTCCCATAGAATTGCTCCTTTTTAAAACAACGGAATCTTTCCATTTAAAGGACCAGGGAGCATATGGGCAGGAAACTGCAATCTTTTCCCTGCAGAGCTCTTCCTAATGAAGAAGAAAAGTCTTGTTTTCTTCTCAAATAAGAAAAAGGATTTGTCTCCGCTATCAGATACCCCATGTAAAGCTGATGTTGCTAATGGAGTTACATCAGTGTAAAATCAGCATCCCAGAGAAGAGATGGGCTCTCTTCTGCGGGACAATGGCCCAGCCCTATAGCAGCACTCTTGGCATGCGGCACATTTTCTGTGTAAAGCCCTTGGACAAGAGCTATTCGCAACACTTCTGTGAAGGGCCAGTCACTCAGCGAGTGCATGGCACTGTCCCAGCACCTGCAGCTTTCTGATGGCCAGAGCTCACCTGCAAATCTGGAATTCACTGGTATCCCATGGACCCAAGAAACAAAGGACAAGCCCCATCACTTCAAATCCCCCTGGCCCTGGTAGTCAGATCCCCTGGGGCAAGGAGCTCCCTTCCACAGTACTTGGGTGCTAAATAACCCATGGTCTCGTTAGTCTTCTAACTGCCCCTCCACAGGTCCCCAGAGGAGAATCCCAACCAGGTCTTTATGCCCCATCGCCACCAGTCCCACATCCTCAAATTGGGGCTGACCCACGTTTGCACCAACTGCTGAGGTCACCCCCAAGAGTGATCCCCTCTCTTCACTGTGCCATGGGGAGCACAGGTGCCCACAGTCCTGCTCCCCAGAGACAAAGCGCCTGTACAGGAGGCTCCAGCTCACCAGCCACCATGCAAACACACGATAAGGGGGTTGACCCTGTCCAAGAATTTACGATGTAAGAAAGGAAGACTGAAAGGCATGAGAGGCAGGAGGCAAGCATGGTCAGCAGCAACACCTTTGCTATGCTTGGGCCGAGCCCTAAGCTACACTGTCTCTAACCTCGCCTGGGGGAACAACCTACTTACTGTACTTGCAGAGAAATCACTCCGTGATACTCAACAAATATTTTCTGTAAATTATGCATCTTATTGGCAGTTTCTTCAAGTCAAAAACTACACATTTGATGGAACTACAGGACTCAAAATCTATGCCTTGATAGGGCTCCACTGAGCTCAGCTGGGCTTGCCCGATGGTTTGACTCGGAGGATCAAAGACTCCATCTGTGTTTTGACATTGTTTATTTCCAGCAAGAGCTCTGTAACTTGTTGGCAAGACTGATGGTGTTTAGAGGTCATTTGTTCTGTTGCATCTGGAGAAGAGGAGATAACTTTAAATACTTGTAATCAGCTTATTAACAAAGTGGATCAGAAGTTAGATACCATTTCTCCTATGATTTCATACTTGTAAAAACTTTGGGAAAACAGGTTAGAGGAAAAATCAAAAGGATATTAACTAAAGATCAAGATCAAATTAAGCCAGATTAAAATAGCTTTACATGTTATCAAGTATAACACAATGCTGTGCTGCAAGGTGGAGTGGATGTCCAGATAAATTAATCTTTGGCCTTCAGTATGGGAAAATAAATATAAAGGCTATTGACAGAGCAGCTTGGTTGCAGCATCACAGAAGCTGCTTAGGAAAAAGCCTGATGTGGACTTGTTCATATGTTTGGCTTTACCTTTCTCTGCCCCCTCAAGACACTTTGAGACAGGAGGACACCAAAGTGGGGAAAAAAAAACTTTTTCAGTGATGGGGAGAGGACAAGGGAATCATAGAATAGAATCATAGAACAGTTGGGTTGGAAGGGACATTTAAAGGTCATCTAGTCCAACTCCCTGCAATGAGCGGGGACATCTCCAAGTAGATCAGGTTGCTCAGAGCCCCGTCCAACCTGACCTGGAATGTTTCCAGGGATGGGGCATCTACCACCTCTCTGGACAACCTGTGCCAGGGTTTCACCACCCTCATTGTTAAAAATTTCTTCCTTATAGCTAGTCTGAATCTGCCCTCCTTTAGTTTAAGACTATTGCCCCTTGTCCTATCACAGCAGGCCCTGCCAAGAAGTCTGTCTCCATCTTTATTTTTGTGGCCAGCAGGAGCAGGGAAGTGATCGTGCCCCTGTACTCAGCACTGGTGAGGCCGCACCTCGAATCCTGTGTTCAGTTTTGGGCCCCTCACTACAAGAAGGATGTTGAGGTGCTGGAGCGTGTCCAGAGAAGGGCAACGAAGCTGGTGAGGGGTCTGGAGCACAAGTCTTATCAGGAGTGGCTGAGGGAACTGGGGTTGTTTAGTCTGGAGAAGAGGAGGCTGAGGGGAGACCTTATCGCTCTCTACAACTACCTGAAAGGGGGTTGTGGCGATGATTCTGTGATTCTTATTCTCACCAGAGCAGAGTAAAAGGGGTAGTAGTAGTAGAGGGGCAGAATCCCCTCCCTCGACCTGCTGGCCACGCTGCTTTGGATGCAGCCTAGGACACGGTTGGCCTTCTGGGCTGCGAGCGCACATTGCCAGCTCGTGTCCAGCTTTTCATGGAAGGGGACATCTCAGTGGTTGTGGCTTTCTAGTGGGGGAGCAGAAATATATTTCAAAGACGGCAAGTGGTTCAAGATAAAAACTCAAACCAGCAGACTAAAATCTTGCAAACACTTGGTTACTGAAGGCTTGTTGAGGCCAACAGCACTGCATGGAGGGATGGAGTTTGGAAGAAATGGAGCACATCTGGATACTTAAGAGCCCAACAAATAAGGTACTTCTAGATACGTAACACTAAAAACAGTGTTCCTAGAGCGTTCGGGGCAAGGCACTGCAGTGCTGCAAAAACAGTTAATATCTTGTTGGGGGAGACCTTATCTGCAGAGAGATTACTAGAATGGCTGCTCACCCTTTTGGCAAAGCCTATGGTAAGCAATAACAGAAACCCTGGTCTCCTTGGTAAGGAAAATAGTATCCTGATCTTTCTTAAACTTCAGTTATAAGGCAAACCTTCTAGGAGTTTGGGAAAGTGGGTCTTTTTTTTAAGACTCAAATTAACCTGATTTCTCAACCTGTGAAAACACCAGTCAGGATCTGCCTGAACTGAGACTCACGCCCACAGCCTCAGCTGAGTCCTCCTCAAGTACTCAGGTGCTCCTGCCCCCAGGTGTCACTGCTCTGAATCACACCAGCACCTCCAAAAGAAAACTGGCAAAACCATGATGTCATCCTCCCTGTCCCACAGCCTGTTCCTCCTCTCCCTCTCACAGATATTGATTTTATTCAGTTTTTTCATCTTCTAACTCCTTTGCTCAATTTAATGATTGAAGCCCATCACCTTCACACCCTCTCCCGTGCTTTTCATACCAGAGCTGACGTGCCCTTCCTTGGGGTCTTGGTCCCAGTCCCCTGCGCAGCGACCTACTGCCACCAGCCCCAGCCCTGCCGCTCCTGGGGGACGCTGGACATCGTCCTTCTGCAGCACCACGGAGCCCTGTCATCGGTCTCCTTGCAAACACCAGCTGAGTTCGTATACTGGTGGCTCTCTTCAGACCTTTCACTTTTAGCCAAGTTCCTGTCCTACTCTCTCCCAATGCTCAGCTGATGCTGAAGTAGAGCAGAGCTGCCTCTCTCTTAAGTCCTGCCTTACTCTTAGTCGTTATGTTTAGTTCAGAGTTTAGTTCTGGACTTCATTTATTTTTTTTACACCAGCAGTGAAGCACAAGCTTTCCCTGTTCAGACAAACTAAAATGATGGTTCTGGTCACAGCCCAACTTATTGCAAACTCATTTCCTTTGGTCTCACATGATACGGATGCCATACTCCTCTGACCGTATCAAATGTTTCTTTAAAAGCTCTGCAACATCGAAAGTTTGGTTTTTTTAACTTTTTTAAAGGCTGCACAACCTCATAAGGTACTGGTTTTCACTGGAAAGGCCCTTTGCAGTGGCATCCTCCCACTTCTCTCTTGGCCATTTGGATGTCCACCCTGACCAGTTCCCAGCAATTACAGACACTCGTTACCTTTCCAAAAAAGCACTTTTGTCCGGTGCCTCGTGCTGCCAATACTCTTCGCAAATCCCTTGTTATTCTCCTCCCCCTTCTTCCATCCCCATGGCCCCTGCACAGCCTGGCGCAGTGCAAGGAGCCAGTGTGAAGAGGTGGAAGGGAACGAGGGAACTCACTAAGTCCTGAGGAGCCTGAAAAAACTGAAGGAGAAGCCTCTGATATCTGTGTGTGTCTGTGAGAACCCACTTACTGTCAAATGGCTTCAGCTGTGGAGCGGGAGCAACCCTCGTCATGCTATGCTTGCAGGATGGCTCACCCAGTGCTCCCTTACTGGCTTTATACACGGTTAAGGCTTCTATATATTAGGATAACAATGATGATACTGGGCTACATAACCCTCATTTTCTGTACATAGTTTTCCAGAAATACCTCTACCTACTTGTTTCTATTTCCAGGAGAGCAAAACTTAAGGATTTTGGATGGTCTTACCTGCTGATAGTCATATTTTTCTCGTGAATGCTGGCTTTATGTGGACCGCATCTAATCTCTGCAGGGATATGGCTCTAACTAGCTCTTGGTCTTACAGTTCCCTTTAATGCACTGTTCATAGTTGATCTGTTTATAGCTGCTTCTTTTAAGACCTTGCCAGTATGTTTTTCAAAAGAAAAGTTTGACAGAATAAATCAAATCATTAAAAATACTACTGCAAACACACATCTGCAGGAACATAAAGGAGATGCTGCAGCTGAGCAAGAAAATGAGAAGAAAAAATTCAGGGTTTAAAAGGTAGATACTGGGGCCCCTTCCAGCCTTGTTATTCTCTAACTACAAAATCAGACTTTGCTACAAGGGCTGCCATGGAGCTCTATGCACTAAGCACACAGCACCAAGGTTTTAGTGTGGGCAAATAATGTCCAAGTATTGAGAGTTGAACTCAATAACCCTTATGGATCCCTTCCAGCTTGAGGTGTTCTGTGATTCTATGACTGAATAGCAAAGAGACTGTGTAAATCCTTGAAGCCATTCTTGAAAATGCCTATCCCCCCAAAAAAAGGAGGATTCCTGGTCAACAGAAGTCCTGGGGAGGGGAATGTGCACCACCAGCTCTGCAGACAGCTTCCTGGAGTCCCGTTTCTTCACCAATCTGGTGTAAAAACAAGCTCTTTCCTCCAGATTTCTGCCAGCTGGCGCCTGTTAGGCCTGAGCCGCTGCCAAAGGCAAAGCCTTTCACTTTATCTCTGTGCAGCTCCATCTCTCACTGGCACAAAAAGTTACAGCCAAGTGTCATTTTAAGCTATTTCAGACACTAACTGACATTCAAGGTCAAGACCCTCAGTCTGAACCAAGGTAAATAAATGCTGTGCACTTGCTCACTTCAAGGAAATTGTATTTTCTGGTCAAAAACCATTTGGAGAGAGAAGCCTGTACCTCCTCTCTACCACTGTCTGCTTTTACACTTCTTTTTAGACATAGAAGATTCCTCTTGGTAGCTCACCTGCAGATGGGCATCCAGTTAGTGTCCTCAGGTTAAGCGCAGGAGAGATCCAACTGTAACATCGCGGTTTCGCAGAAATACAGCACCAGTTTAAATGGTCAGAGCCATATGAATACACACCTTGAGGCTTGATTTCCTCAGTTTTGCTCACAATGGCAGAACTGTGGGGGATTTTATTTTATTTATATATATATAAATGTATCTTCAGCTACACCTTCATTTTCCTTTGCTATGGAAAACGTGCTATGACTTCTGCATGGGTAAAAACATTTTTGCAAGAGGAGCAATGAGCATCTGAAAGAAAGTGTTTATTCACTGATCAGTAAGTAGTTATATCTGGAACTGATGCAATGTAGCTTCAGTTTTCCAACAGTAAACTCCAAACAGCCTTATATAATTTGGGAGGGAAGATCATCTCTCTGGTTTTCTTGTATTTCAGTAAGCGATGGACCTGTGTCCAAGAACTTTTCAGTACATTGATTCAGCAACAACATAAAATATACACAAAATTCGGGTATAATTTTCAAAAACAGGCACCTAAAATTAAGTTTCTAGATCCATATTTAGGAACACAGATCTGATTTTCCAAACTACTAACCACCCACCAGACTGTGTAGAATGCTGATGGGAGCTCAGCACTTGTGAAGGTTGCACTACTCAACGACAGCATCCAACTTTTTGACAGCCTTCCGGCGGAGACAGTTTTCACAAGCTTCGTAAAACATGAAAGGCCAAAACAACATGTCCTGCAGTTATCCACACTGAAAAACCATCTTAATTAATAACAAAATCACCACTACTCCCTCTACTCTTAAACTGCCACTGGAAAGTTTTGCTGTTCCTTCCTTTCTCTTCTTTTTCCCTAATACTTTAATACTACAAGTTTTTATCGTGCTATCAACCTGATTTCAGTGGCGTTTGTTGTGTACTGTGTCAGATTTTGCTCTTTCTTATCGTTAGGATTACTCACCTTTCCATATGCTCAGCAACTGCAGCCTCAGAGGACACACATTGTTCCACTAAAATACTCAGGTGCAGCCTCGCATCTCTACAAGGCTGATCTCGGTGACATAGCAAAGATTTAGATAAGGTTTAGAAAAACTAACAAGAAAATTAAAATCAGATTTCTGCCTTTATCCAAATTAAGCACTTCTTAAAAAAATACTAATTAAAAGTATTAAACCCACATAAGCTTAGAACATTAACTTGATGAAGTTAGCCAGTTATTTGTTCTCCTTTCCATCAGGTAAAGGTTTGGACGAAGGCATGAAATGCCACCTTTGTGCAAGATGGGTACTGTCTGTATTCTGAGGTGTATATTTTGACCGAAAGTCATTGGGGTCAGCTGGAGTCAGAAGTTTGATCACTGAAGCCACTAATTCTCTTTTTACTTGGATTTGTGAGGGAGGGTGTCAAATTTTGACATCTCAACAGAGTGAAAATTGGAAGGAAAGGCCAGTTTCACCTTTCCCAGAACTAAGACCCCGCTGAAAGTGCAGCAGTATCTCCCTGATGCAATCTATACATTTCGATGCCTCTATTTTGGCTTAGCTAAAGAGATTCCCTAGTCAATTCAACTAAATTGAATTAAACAGAATGAAGGCAAATATTCACAGCATTTTGCTCTGAAGGCATGCCCAAACTTAAAACGCTGAACTTTTCTTTCTAGACTGACCACATATTCTCAAAGGGATCATGTAAAACAGCGTTTCCTCCTTCCAAATCAATTGTTCACTCAAGAGATTGCCAGTCCAGGAGTGACTCTGCGTAAGCCACATGCCCTGTTGTCATACCTGGGGTTTGTAGGATGGAGCTTGTTTGTATGTCACATTTGTAATCCTCTACTAGGATTACAAACCCCAGGAGTGAATGCATCAGCTACTGGAGTGATCTCCGCACCATTACAACACTTGAAATAGAAAATTGAATACATACAATTAAAACTTGGTCTACATAAGCAAGCAAGTTTTTCCCCAAACCAAGGACATTGAAACCAACTATTCTTCTAAAAAATGCTAAGGAGATCTTTAACTTCCAGTTGTTTCCATACCAGGATCTGCACGTAAGCACATCCCGACACCTGCGTGTCCCAGCGAGCTCAGTCCCTGCTGCTCCTCCTGGCGCAGGCTGTCCCTGCCTTCCTCTCCTCTCTCCTTTCCCTTCTCCTCAAGTCAGGGGTGCCCGCTAGGCTCCGGCTTCCAAGAGGTTTATTCCCAATTGACCAAGAAGTTTCATCTTTTGCACAGGTACCTCCTCTTTACCAGGCGGCTCTCTCCTTCTGCCTGGCTCCCTCAGCTGTCCCATTTTTATCCCAGTTTTTCATTCGTCTTCATTATTCTTCCTTTGCATTCCTCATCTGCAGTCCAAACACTTTCTTCACAAATTTGCCTCTTTAGGTTTCTCATGTGATCTTATTTCCTTCTCAAATGACGGGTCTCCATTCCTGCATACACCACTGACTCCTCATCCTTAGCTTGGACCTTTCTCCAGAATGCTTCTACAGCATTTGAAATCACCATCCACCCCTTTCTGATGCCTCAAGTCACCTGCAGCACCACTGCAAATCTAGTTTCTCTCGTCATTTAAGGTGCACAGACTCGGTTCAGCCTTCAGTAACCCCAGACCATTAATGCATAAAGCCTTCTGGAAATTTCGTTATTAAAAATCTGCATCTGACAGATTAAAAAAAAAAAAACCACACAAAAAACCCTATGAAAAAGGCAAAACACACACTGACATCAACATCAGCTCCAAAAATGAAGCCTCTGCTCCCAGCACAGGACCACTAGACGGTCTCATTTCACGGAGCTGCACAAAGGGTTTCTTTTCATTGGTGCTGTGCTCTGAACACAACTGAATTTGTTCTACCCTGGGGAAAAGAGGAAGATGACAAATACAAGTGGGAGAGGGGAACCACACAAAATTAGTATTAAACCCTAAAGCAAATACCAAGTATGGTAAGTTTTGATGGAAGCAGGCGGAACTGGGCAGATACCAGCAGCTGGAAACAGGGCCTCAAGTAGCATCAGGCATGAGCCATCAGCGGCGCTGTCAGTCCCTGGTGTGGGAATTAAACAGAATGAAGGCAAATATTCACAGCATTTTGCTCTGAAGGCACACCCAAACTTAAAATGCTGAACCTTTCTTTCTAGAAAGCAAGTTTCTGTTTTCAAAATGGTTCAGGCCAGAACTTTTTGTCTACTTTCAACTCCCTTCTATTGTACATGCCATCACAGACACTTTGCACCATTTCCATTTTCCAGCAGAAAGTCTGAATACTTTAACTTTTACATGTCACACCGATTCACCCTTCAGAAACTCCCCAAAATTACACAAGGCGCTTAAGCTGCTAATTCAGGCACTTGTTAGATGCTGCAGATGCTCACCAGCTTCACGTCTTTGCTACTGAGAAAGGGCACGTCCAGGTAGTAATGAATATCCTCACTTGGAGGACACCGACAAGCAGCATCCACAGCACGTCTGCAGAACACCACACTTTTCCAGTGTGACGCCTCTCCCTGTCACTGGTACATTTTGACCAGGATTTACGGTCTGAATTAAATGATATTTCCTCTGTAAGCTCCTGCAAATTACTTATGTTCTGAAAACTATGACCTGTGGGAATTTGAAAAGGTAACAACATTACTTAAAAATAAAATATCACAAGGCTGAATAATTTTTCAGTGACATACCTTGGTCTCAACGGAGCATTAAATAAAACCTCTACACCAGTCTAAAGAGCACGCTGTGATGTATGACAGTGGTTCTCCTACAGCTCATCTTCAAGTTAGAACACAGACATCCTACTGAAACCGCTTATCTGTCCACACTGTTTACTCAAAAGTTAAAAAAAAATCTAGGTTTCAACACATGCTCGTCTTCAAAGGCCCTCCCCTCAAGACACAAACAGAAATAGGCTTTATAAAGGGTATGTAACTTAGGTCATTAGAAGATTTAAGGAGGTTACAAGCATCACAAGTTTAAATCAGTTGCAGTAAGCCCTGACTTGATTTAAATTCCTCGATTAAAATAGACTAAGAACCAGGGTTTGGCATTATATCTCAATCCAGCCCTCATGTCAGCTGTGCCACCTTGCAACTTTTGTCTTTTATTTCTGGTCCGTATCACCAGCAACACTGATCATTAATGGTTTCAGAGGATTTGATCTTCTCTTGAGGATTCGAGATGTGGCTATAAGGGATCCTAAAGTACATTGCAGGAAAATTCGGAATGCATAAAGCAACGCTCTGCACTCAGGTACTGGCTAGGCAGCACTCTGCCTAGGCATCCGAAACTCAATGGTGTGGCTTACTGTGACACCAAGCTTTTCAAGATTGATTTCAACATTGCAAAGCTTTATATTTTGAATAATATGGGTGCAACAAGCAAACCACCTTTATTTTAACCTACAGAAAAATTTACAGTGGGGTTCCACCACCAGGGAAGCTTTGTAATACTTTTACTGTATTCTAAACATACAAAATTTGGTTTAGACTTCATTTAAAATACCAGTTTATAGAGCACTGTGAAAAGTCACATGGAGACTTTTGCGTAATATGCATGACAAAATGTAATTACAAAATTTTTGATGCAAAACTGGAGAAGACTGTATAAATGCAGGTCTGAGCACCCTTTCCGTCTCTATACTGGCACCATGACTCATCGCACTACAGAAGTCCTACTTTCCAGAAGAACTGTGCCCATCACTGCCTTGGAAATGAACTTTTTCAGTAGAAAAGACTGGAAAGCTGTTAGGAAGATCCTTTGACTACTGAAGTGAAATACGAAGATTAATAGCAACCTTAATGCAATACAGAACACCAACTCACAAAAAAAAAAAATTTGTTGAATGTTTTAATGGATTTTGAATTATAATGAAGAAAAACATTTTACATCTAAAAACAAATTAGCAGAATAAAAAGTGGTTCCATATAACTTATAAATTTTTTTCAAAAAAAGGTGTTTTTCACAGATTTAGGCAATAAGATGTTTCATTACAGATCTTTCTGATTGTAAAGTATACACACACTTTGTGAAAACTGATGTGCATTGTTTGAGAGAAAGACATAAAAGCTTGATTTTGCCCAGTGATGAGTTCTCTGTGAAATTCTGCACAATACTGAAACTGTAACTGCGACCCTCCTCCATTTTATGAAATGCTGGACATTGTTCCGTGCTTAAAAACACTCTTTAGAACATGCAAAGCCATGAAATGTTTTCCATGTATAGTCACTGTAGTATTTCTCACTAGCACTGTTCATGTGTGATTTGCTTCACAGGGAATGGCAGCCTTGGCTTAACCTTCGGTACAGTATATAAAATTAAGCTAAGTGATAGTTACATGGTTAGCTGATTAAGTATTAGCCTGCTCATAAGAACGTGGCTCTAGCACCTTGTTTGGTTGATTCCCCCCCCCGCCCCCAAAGTGAAAGTGTGTAATCATCCTATTCCCGGTGCCAGGGGATGGTCCCTCTGGTGATATAAAAAGTTTGCAGCATGATTAAACTGCATAGAGTCTAGTGGTCTTGCACTACATATGTATCAGAGAAGCTTAACCAGACAATTTAGTTTAGCAGGACCAAAACAGTGACCCTCTCTCCCCCACCTCAGGTAATAAAAAGATAGTCATTGCTCAAGATACTACATGCAGGCCATGCTGGAGAAACTGCTTCTACGGGCTGGAGAGACATTTTTCTGTTTTTTTAAACAGCATCAACCTGTGTAAAGTTTTCTCTGTTACCAACTAAATGAAAAAGTGAGTCTTTTTTTCTGACAGAATAAAACATGCAACCAAACATCAAATGGTTTTACCCAAGAGAAAAAGCTGAAAAAAACCAAAAGTGAAAATAAACTCTGACACCATCCTTTAACACTTATTATCAGAAGACTTAAAATCTGAAGCTGCTTTCTCCAACCTCACTAGTTTTGATATTTTAAGATGACTTCAGTACAATTCTGAATATATCTTGTATCTCAAAAAAAAAAGGACGGGAAAAAACCAAACAGAAAAAACCAAGGGATCAAGCTACTATGATGACCTGTACTATAAAGATACTACATACATTCTCCATTAAATATCTTGAGCTTCCTTAATGTTACGCTCCAAAACTACGCCTAGGACCCTAGTTTCCCTACAGTTACTCAATGATGCATTCATCATCCCATCCCACTGCATTGCAGTGCCATTCTATGTTAGTTAACAGGAGAACCAGTTAACACATCTGCCTTAATGTCACCATGAACAGTCCTGTACAGGACATGAGCACAGCTATAGCTTCACAAAATCATCATCATGAGATAAAAAGTTCCTAATACTTATCTTATGCCAACCATAAACTCCGTGATTCCCATTGTAAGAGTGCACCCTTGGCTTACCCTCACCTTTCATCTTACACTGTGATATGTCAGACAGGGGCAGTATCTCCCTTTAGCTAAAAAGAAGTGTCTGTCTGAAGTAGCCTTTTTGTTCTTTCAAAGATGTCAGCTGCCACCTGCATTTACTTAAATAATCAGCAGCTGTGGGATAACACCCTACTGCCAGTGCAAAAAAGGCTAAGCACAGTGAGGAGCAAAACCAGGAGTAAGATCATTTGGGAGAAAGAAGGGAGACCTGTGTTAATTACCCCCTTTTGGAACAGAATAGGGACTGCAGCAGCCCTTGCCACGGCTGAGAACACAAAGGTGACAGATGATGTTTACTTATTGTATTGCTCCATTGGCTTTAAGTGTTAATTATCTTAAGGATCACATTTAGTATGATTGTCTTTCCTCTCATGTCAGAGATAGTACTTCAGCCAGAGACCAAAAGTGCTTTTTTCTAGGCTACAGAGAGATGCAATGCATTTTGACCAACATTCATTTTTGAGGTAGTACTCATTTACTTTGTATTGCTGGCTCAAAATAAAAATATGGGAAGTGAACACAATTAAAAGTATGCTCACTGTAGGTACATTAAAAAAAAAAAAACAACCCCCAAAAAAACTATTTCCTTTCTGGACAGATCACCAAAAAGAAGCAATCCTTCTTACAAAGGTCAGCTCACATTCACTGGTAAAGTCAAACTTTCATAAATGGTTTATAACAATAGCTATAAACTAAAGTGCTTCAAAATTTGCTTGACTAGATTTCAGTGATTAGAATCATAATATTCTGTATTTTTGCTAGTATGAAATGCCATGAGATTTCAGAATCACTTTATATAAGAAGGGCAGAATGAATATTTTTCTTTTTCAAAAGTAGTAGTACAAAAAGCATTCAAAATAAACCTGGCAGTTTATACTCACTACAAGTTGTTTGCATTTTCCTTCTCAGATCTACTGTTTCTCCAGTAATTGGAATAAAAATGGAGCTGAAGTTGCACTATACTGCAGCACTAAAAAAAAGTATTCCAAATCAGATGCAAACAGGAAAATGCTTATGATCATACAACTAGTGAAATTCACACTTCATTTCAAAGTTTCAGCCCTGCAGGTTCTCTTTAACACAAGGCAGATATGTAGAGTTCATGGAAAAACGTAACAGACTGCTATAAACTCCCTACATTAATTACATAAGTTTCACATTTATGTCACAAATGTAATGCCCTACTGTGTATCTATTAAATGCTAAATAACTTATGAACATTTATGTGCTCTATGCAACAGTGAACATATTGACCAGTGGATGCCAAAATATAAAAGTTCATACACAAGACAAACTAATTTAAAAAAAAAAATCACATTGTCTGTACAATTCATGCAAACTGTGCACAATGTGGTAACAAGAACAACACTTGCTTAAGTCTCCACTTAAGGAAGAGCTTTTACAGCAACAGCAGACCCAGTATTCAGAAAAGTCTGCAAAAGGGTAAAGTCCATGGCAACAGAAAACACAAAAATTTTTCCAACATTTCATTTTTCTTGTAACAAAGCAGGGATGTTGATGTTCCAGCCAATAGCCTGACGATCAAATCCACATGTGAAGAGGTTACAAATCGGGTGGTCCTCACTCCATGCTGAGCAGCATACCATTCTTCTGTGGCCCTGGGACAGTTCAGGAGATTGCAGTATTACTTAACGATGTATTTTGAACGTTTCTATGTCAACAAGTTAGTGCAACTCACAACGCAAACTTGCTAATGCTCATGCTGGTTTTTACAAACAGTACTCAAGAATCCTAAGGGTCACTTAACTTTCATCTGCAAGGTAAAAATCTCTGTAATGACAAGACTCCTTAACACCAGCCCCGGGTCCATGATGACAGAAGCATACAAACAAGTGCATCAAAAACTTCTGAGTTTTCCAAGGTAGATTTGCTATCCAATTACATTTTATTTATAGAAGCAAACTGAACTTTGATTTTAGCATTTTTATTTATAAAAGCAATCTTAAAATACAGAACTACTTGCTGGCAACTACTTTGTTATGAATCTGCAAGAGTAAGTGTCCATCACATTCATAATTCAGAAAGAATAATACTACAGCAGGAAGAACATCATAGTGAGGAAAAGCAAAGCATTATCTACTGTTCAAGTCCAATAGTAACAAAAATGCCCCAAGGAGGATTCTGACCAACATTTAAGTTAAAAAAAAAAAATTTGCCATGACTTCAGTAGTGTTAGCCTCAATGGAAATATTAAGGGAAAAAAAAAAGAAGAAAAAAAAAAAATCAAGACTGAACAACAAACTAAACTAGAAAAAGACTAAAAACTAAACAAGTCTTAAAACCCCTTCCTAAATTCTGCCAACAGCTGCTGAATCCACCCAAAAAAGCCCACTGAATTGGCATAATCCAATTAATTTCATTTAGTCTAATTTGCTCCATTGGCAATGCCTTGCATGCCAAATAGCACCACAAATGCACAAAACTTGATGGCTGCAGCAAGGATCGTTTAGTACTTGGTACCAAATAGCAAGAATTTACATGCATAAGCACGGAAAAAAAAAAAAAAAATTTATCACCAAATCATACAAGGTGAGCTTGCAAAACTAACACCCGCTTTTTTCCTTTTCTGTTTCTTTACATAGCAAATTAAACACTGAGTAGTGGGGGGGCAGAATTAAACCTCATAGTGAGTCACTTTTCTGACAAGATTCACATCAAGACATTAAAACACATCTGAAATGCTCTTAAACATTTTTTCCATTCCATAGAGAAGGCAGACATTAGTTTCACTTTAGTAAGGAGAAAAAATATGATGAAATCCAGTTGAAACATCATTTCCAAATCCAATTAAAAAGTTCAAAATATGTTACTTATTTGTATGTTGATCATTTTCAACAACTAACAACAGCGTATTTGTATAGACAAGTGTCTTTCAGCATCTGTTCAGCTTCTAAACTAGAAAGAGGAAATCCTAGTTTTAACCTTGTGTGAAAGAAGAACAGCCATACTTTAAGGCTATAAATATTCAGTTACCTGTCTATTACTGCGAGGGAGCCGTGCTAATCGCACTCCTGACATGTCAAATAATCTAACCTGCCGGTTGTCATGTGGAAGGGCGATGATCCTTTGACCAACACATACGTTAATCCTGCACAGAAGACAACAAAAGTAGGTTATGTGTAAAACAGTGAACCTGGCAAATAGAGCTTGACAGTACTTTAAAGCTCATGAGAAGCAATACAGTTGAATTTTTGCTGATTAGAATTCACAAGTGAAAAAAGAAACACATATTAAGCCATTAAGGAGTTTTCTATTGTACTAGACACTCAAAGAGCCTTAACATCTGCATCCCATATAAAAGAAGTCAGAAAAGCAAAACGATATATTTACTGAAAATTAATGTTGCCCATAGCTGCATTTTATAAAAACACTTCAGACCTTTTTCTATATCTCATAAATCTCAAGCTTTAATTTTAGTGACCAAAATTAAATGTCTATTCAGTGAACTAAGAAAACTGTAACTCCGAGATCTGCTTACCTATTGACTGCAGAATCTGTACGGATGGTTGCAATAGGAGACCTCATGTTTTTCAAATCCCAAACTTTTACAGTACGGTCATCACTACCAGAAACAACATTGTCTCCCACAGTGAAAACTGCAGATGTCACAGTGCTAAACAATCAGGAGTAAAAAGAAAGATGTCAAGTTCTAAAGTTCTTTATTAAACTAGCATCTGATTTAAATTTCTCTTTTCTGTTCCTTGTTTCCTTTCAAATATGTAACTTTTTTAAAAGAACAATGTAACCTGAAATATTAAAACTCCAAGTGAGTATTTTAGAATAAAAAATATTCTTAAAAGAAGCTGTGACACTTAAGGTATACAGGGCTTGACTGGCCCAAGTGCTAAGCAGCGAAGCCCAAGAGTGGAGAGTCATTCTGGAGGCATCTCTCATTATTTGACTAATCCTAATATGAGCTAAACATACCCAGTCTTGAAACCTTAATTCATTTTTGAAGTTCTGTATTTATGTCCAGTAGGCTTATCAAAACTGAACTAGTAGCATGCAGCACAATTCCTCCTCTCAAATGTTTTGAGACTAGTAGTCAAGTTCTTTTACTTTCCATCCAAAGACTTCTGTAGAACTACCTCAGGCATTTGTCACTCTCATCACAGACACTGAGGAGATCCAAAACACTTATCTGAGTACCCCTAAAGATGCTGTAATGGATACACAGTGCTTCCAGTATAACTCCACCAGCAGTATCTATGGCAATCTAGTAATTTCTAATTGTGATTTCTATTCCTATTGTACAAGCGGCTGAAGTCCAAGAGTCAGATTAAAAAAAAAAAAAAGGCAAGCAATAGTAGTAAGCAGCATGACCAGACAGTTCTTCAAATTTTACCCATGTCTATAAATGCACAAGGGCAGCCAGAGAAAGACTCCCAAGAACATTTCTAGCAATTGGAAGTGCAACATACTACTTCCAGAAGAGACTGTATTAAGAATTTTATTTTAGAGTTTTATTACCTTTCTATTTTATACTTTCAGAGAACAGTATACTGCTGAGCTCAAATGAATAGTTCTCATGATGAGGTGATTTTTTTTTTAAAACCTTTTTCCTATCATCTCATATTAACCAGTTAAAGTTTGTGTACTTCTATTTTCATTTTAGTACTGCGTCAATTCTCAACTCAAAACCAGCTATTTTCTGCCCACACAATGTACTAACAAAGCATTTTTGCCTCTCCCTAAAATCATTAGGGAAGGCTTCTCAACTCTGTTTCTATAGATTTGATTTAATGACGTACCTTGTAACTTGGGTCATGCACATCAATTTCTTAGAATTTAGTAATTTTAATTGAAGTTGTCATTTGTTACTGTCACTTTGGTTGTTCTGCAGAAATTTGAATTCATGTCTATCCAAGCTGCTGATTGAGATTAGCATTAGGCAGGTCACAACGGACCAGTTTATGCAAACCTCTTAATTTAAATTGACACCAAATTAAGTTTTAATTAAGATGAAGGCCCACTTTATTCATGATACTAAGTTTCCCAATGCATTATTAGAGTGCAGCTAAGCTACCAGGGAGATGATTACACTAAGAACCAAGAGGTCTTTGCCTAATCTTCTGGACTTTATGAACCAAAAGTCAAAAAGTTAAAATGTACATGAAGGCCACAAGTGATCAGTCTCTTTCATCAGGCACCTTCACATTTGGGAAGAAAACTCATTCACACAGTCAAATTACTGCAGAATAGGGTTGGCATGTTCTTAGCACAGAACTTGTCTTCCACCAGCCTGACCTCCATTAAACTTGCAAACACCTGCATTTCTCTCCTCGATAACTCTTTGTGCAAGCTGCAAAATACCTCAAATAAATACTGCAAAATACTCCATACTGCTGTAACAGATGAAAAAGTAAAAGTTGAAAAAAGTGCTGTTTATAAGTTTAAAATTCACTATTAAATCTCCATGCCTTATACATACATTGGGAGACTTACATTGTACACAACAGTAAGGAATTAAAGTCATAGAAAAGCTCCAGGTAAGTGAATATACAGTGTTTTACTATTCTGCTGCCAACACACAGATCTGATCTGTTTTCCCATCATACATTTTATTCCAATTACAGTTGGAATATGTTATGAAACAGTCTTAAAATAACTCTCCAATTTTGGATGCTTTTTTCCCCAGAAACTTTGAACAGCTTTCCAGCTTCTTTGATCTCATAATGGTTCTCCTTTATCACTTATCACTGTCAAACAGTTAAGTTTCTTTGACCGCATAAAGTTCTCTCATTCTTAGATTTATCATCTTTCAAATGAAAACATTTGAAACTATCACCATGCAAACAGAACGCCAATGCTAGGTTAGCTCAACCCTTTCTGCTCCTGTGAAAACAAAGACTCTAAAAAGAAAACAAAATCCTTTTCTGTACTTGTTTCAGTTTAACTATTCATTCAGGTATTACTGGCTACACTAAGAAAAAGTCTGTAAAATAAAAATGTAATCAAGTTCTCCTGTAGCTCTCTCTGGTGACTGAGAAAGTGATAGAAAGGCAAAAGGAAGGCTGCTGGGCTGTTTTCAGTGATACCTTTAAAGGGGTTTAGTAGTCTTAGTCCTCTGCCTACCCTCCCAACAGTTCATCCCTGTAAGGCATTGCAGGCTGGGAGATGCGCTATTTGCAAGTGCACATGACTACAAAACCAGCCTTTTTCATAAGGAGCTTTGAAATCAAAGGCTAGACATGAAAGATTTTTTTACTGAAGCCACTGTTTATGACCAAGAATTTTGGTCGCAGTTTCAAAGTAAACAGTATATGGGATGTACTGCATAACAGTCCTAGATATTATACTTTAAAAAAAAAAGCAGCATTACTCTTCTAGGGGAACCTACAGATACACTCGACTCAATTCCCAAAGATATCTCCTTTTCAAAATAAGATTGCAAGACGAGAAGTTTTAAGTAACAATACCAAGTCTAGAAAGGCCAAAAGCAGTATCATTCTCACAAACCGGACAACTAAAAACACATACATTTAAATTCAAGAACATGTGCAACACTATTGACTTAAGAAAGTATGAGCAAGTGTTGTGCTTGTAAGTCTTCTTATGCACTACAGATCATGCTTTGTCTCCTCTGCTATTCCAGTCTGGAACATCTTTTAAGGCGAGACAAGATGCATCTCATCTGGTTTGTGGTTTTTTTTAACTTAAGACAAACTGGCAACAAGACGACCACCACTTCCTACTTATAAACTAAAACAGGATTTAAGCCCAACTAAAGGGGGAAGGTGAGAAGAAAGGGAAGCAAAGTCTGTGAGGGAAAAAAGTTGGCAGAGCAGCCAGTATACAAATAACCTTTCAAAAGTATTGCCTCCCTAACCCCACCCACATCATAAAAATTAAAAGAGTTCTTTCTGCATTTTCATGGGGCTATTTTTACTTTCTGTCAATACTAGTCCTCAGCTTTTTCTAACCCAGCAAGAGCAGTGGTTAACATCCCCTTGGCTAAATTAATAAAAAGTGTCAACAAAAGATCATCAGACCCTGTGTTAATGGAATGCTAGAAGACATTAGGTTTTTAATAACTCAAACAGATGACAGGTATTGTAGGACATTTAAAAAAAAAACTGGCAAAGAGGGAGCAGTCTTATGACACTTCAAACTGTGGGTCCCACAGGGAGTTTGGTGTGCTACAACTATTCTCCAGAAAAGCTACAGCCTCCGCCAAAGCCCAGCAAAACTCATTTATCTTGTCGTAGGGAGCAGCCGAGCGTGTACTTCCAGCTGACAGCGTGGCACTTTCTCACCACACACCGCTGCCTGGCCTCGAACATCCTGCTCCCTCCGTGGGTCTCAATCAACAGAAATACTGTAGTGCTAGCACTCCTCATTAGGCTGAACAGCTGTCTCCCCAGTCACACTGAGACACAAAACTGTTTTGCATAACAATCTGCTGAAATTTCACACATAGGGGAGGAAAAGAAAAAGGGGGAGGAAAAAAAAGGATGTTGAAAATGCTGGACTATGAAATGCTGATGCAGAACCCTTACAGGCAATGCACCAAAAGGAAAGTTAACACTGCTCTTTCCATTTTGATGTGCAACCTGTACTGGGATTTACTGTTGAACGCTTGGAGACAACATGCGAAAACAGGCCTGTGAAAAGGCGTCTACTCGTAAGCATTAATCTGTGTGTGGGATGAAGTTCTGGAGAAAGTGGACTATGACAGAGCTTTCAGATAAATTCATTCAATGTACAGCAAATTGTAGTCAAACAGCAAAATTTGAGTGCTCAAATATACCCCTCTCATTTTAAGTAGTAAAATTCAGAACAAAACGTAACAGAAGCTGTATTCAGGATAGCATTTTCTGCGCAAGACTTTTTTAGGGGAACCAAGTATATCCCCACACAGAGCAGGCTGCAGCCTGTACAGAAGCCAGGACCTGGGTTTAAAACCTCCAGATACAGGCAACAGTTTGCCTATTTTAAAGGGCGACGGCTCTGGCCATGGGAGTACCAGGAGAGGAGCACAGCAGTATCTCCACATCTGATTGTGCACTCAGGTTTTAGAAGTGCTAAAGGCACTTGATGCCAGGAAGAGCTACCCATACAATTCACAAAGTCTGCTTGTGGATTTCTCTCCAAATACCAGCAAAACTTTTTCCTCCAACTTGAGAAATGGTGAGAACAAACCATAAAGGAATTAACACAAAACAGGGAGAGGGGGAATTCAGAAATAACCGTTAGCACTGAAAAGTCATTTTTTTAGCGTTTAAATCAACAATGTCCATTCCAGACACACGTGTTTCATGACATTTAGAGAAAATTGCCTGTATCTCCTTTTCTCACTATCTGTCTTAAAATAATAAAATGATACAGAATTGAAAACAATGACTGGCTTTTATGAGAATTACTCAATGGCAAGTTAGTAAATTAGTTAAGGTACATATACCTTTAAAATCAATTCCATTACATTTATGATGGGATAAAAAAGGTCCATTTATCCGTGCAGTACTGCTGCATGTTATGTAAGCTTTAGAACGATGACACTATATTTATGTGTCTATATGACACTTTATTTAGACACTATAAAATGTTATGCTCTATTCAGCAGGATACAAAGAAAAGGCCTTTGGCTATACTCTTTTGTGGGTCATTTGAAAAAAAATCATAGCACTTTTTAGTGCATGCATTGAAGAACGGAATTAAGATTGTCCCCATCTACTGTAGTGGAGCTTAAAGCACTCATAAGCAACTGGATGCAGATATATTGCCTACATCTTCGTTAAAATGAATGACAAAACCCTAACAGCTAACTGAGTACAGCTAAATTTTGTATGTTACATACCCCATTGTCCAAAATAAAATACCTAAAGGATTTTATTTTTCTTTTAGCTACAGGGCTTTTAATTTTAAGCATTTACTCTTACAGCTTAAGGCGTATTTTATTAATTTTTTTATATTTATTAATTAGGAAGCAATTTTTACTATGAGGAAGTTAGCCAATGACAACAGAAAAGGCTCAAGAAAATAAAGGACACAAAACTACCGAAGAATATTATCTTTCAAATTGTTTTTTTGGCACTTCAACAACTCCATGACAGTGCTGTAACTTTCTTTACTTGCCAAACCATTCGAATGCTGACATACATCTAACAGTTATGGAATGACCCGCTTTACAGAATTTCCAAAGAGTGGTTGCAGCATGCCCCTCTCCATTTCAAAGTGCACAGTACTGGTTATATAATAGAGAACTTAGTAAGATGAGTTACTTAGAAGTCCAAGGCGTATTTCCTATAGCAAAGCCTCCTTGAAATAGGTTTTCACTATCAGATCTACGTTCTTTACTTCTACAGGAATCAGGAATGAAACTTCATGGGGTTTTGATTACTCTTTTACAATAAACGTGGGGGGAAAAAAAAAATCTCAAAACAGCGAAAAGTCTAACTGTCCTCACTTAAAAAAAATCTGTAGTAGTTATAGAGTCTAATACCCATTCTGTAACATCACATTTTAATGACTTCCCTCCTAGTCTGATGACAGCTTTTTGCTGTAAACATTTTAAGTTGAATACTAGTTATTGTGGCTTACAAACCCAGTCATGGTACCTTTACGTGCACATGGTGGCAATAGCTTAATAAAAATCTTAATTTTTTCTATTTTCTTTGGGGTCGTTCTCGGCACATGAAAATAAGGGATGCATGCATCTACTGAAAAAAAATAAAACAGAACACTCATCAGAAACATCCAAAGAATAATAAACTCTTTACAACCTTACCACCACAAACCAACTTAAGATTCTATCAAGTGACAAACATTTGTCAAAACTGTTACAAAGAGGGCCATAAGACAACCTACTTGTGAAGCTTAATAGGCACCAACAGCTTCGATTGTTAGCTTTTTTTTCATTGTCACTGCAATAAACCTTACAGAAAATGGCATGCCCAGTTCTATAAAGAAAAATGGGATAAATGCATATTCTTCAAGTTTATATACACAGATATATATGGGTATACAAAAAAAAAAAAAGACATAGAATGCTTGCCAAAAAGTAGAAAAATATCATTGCATTTGTTTTTCTTGGTCCTCATTAGATCAAGAATTAACAACTTAAAGTTGCCTTAACAACTTTACAATTGTAAAGAACATTTTTGTATAAAAAGTTGGGTTGGGGAAGGTTGGAATAGAAAAAAATCGGTATTCAAGCTGTGCAAGAGAGAAAAGACGGGTAACTTGGATGAGCCGAAGGCATGTAAAACATGCTGGCCCCAGTCTGTTCTGAAACAGATTCACAGAGAAGTTAACATGGGAAGTCAGACAAACTCAAAGGTGGGTGCTTCAGCTATCAGCTAATAAGGCTGCTAACAACTCTAAAAAAACTGCTGAAACCTTAACATGCTCTGTTACATGTACGTAATAAATGTAAACCAAAAGGTTTTTATATGTACACCCTAGAGCTTAAAGTCAAGGCTATCACCACCTCCATCTAAAGAATATGTACATGCAAATGTGGGATCAGAACAGTATTTGAAAGGCAAGTTTGGGGCCTTTTTCAACAAAATGCAAGAGAAAATAAAAAACCCACAGCAGACAGAACAAGGTAGGAATACTGACAGTAATGTCAGAATCATCTAGTTCATCAGTAGGGCTTGGGCAGAAAACTGAATGTTTCATCAGAAAAATTTTGCATTTCTGACAGAAGCTGGATTGAGAGATTCACACATGGTGAATGGCTAAGGCATTCTTTGATTAGAAACAACAGAAAATGGTAGATAAAGCATCGCTGATGGCATCAATAGCTGAAGCAGTAACAGGACTATCTTAAAAAGAACAGATGCTTTAAATTGGTCAACCACCACTGACAGCATCCAACTTGCAACATTTTGTTTGGCACAAAAGACTCCCTTTCCTAGGACAGCTGTTCGTCAAAGGTGCAAGAGTTGCATTTTTAGAACTACGTCTAGATATGCTTTAGCTTCAAGAAAACACGTCTGGATCAGAATACCTAACAATAACCTCATAAGACTAGGGATATCTAGAATAAGACTAGTTTCCAATAGTTTCCATCTAATGACATTGCTGCATGGAGAGCAGGCATTTTCTCCCCTTTCATCACTTGGTCTTTCAAGAACAGGACAGACACAGATCAGGGTATGAGAATTAAATCTTGCAGAATGAAGAATCTGGGAAAGCCAGCTGACCTTGGCAAACCTGAGTGTCCATGAAACTAAAGCAATTAAGTCTCTTGATACAGAATGCCATTTTGACATTAATTCTCAATGCACTAAATGTCAGAATTCAGCCCAGCATCCTAATCAGCTGCTTCTGAAGTATTTTTACATTTTTTAATTCATATTTTCCAGCAAGCGTAGGAGTTGGAAGATGAGAAGCTGAAGCAGCAAGACATATTTGCAGTTCTCTGGTTCCAAAGGTCTCATCTGGCTGCATATTCAGAGACACACAGATAGCAAATGAACAGGAACTTTCCCTTCCGATCTCCTACAGCCACACAACCAGAGTGAAAGGAGAAGGAATATGTGGTAGTGTGAAAGCGGTATAAGCCACCTTGTTCATCAGAAATAACTTAAGATACACTTTCAGCACTTTTTTCTCTGAGTTTGCCCAGAAAGTAACACAGAGATATAGATTCAACAGCTAATGCACATTCACGTTTGATGCACTGCCTCAATCTAGCTACAAAGATCAGGTAAGTTTGAGAAGTCATAAAAAAAACTTTGTCATTTTTTCTGGCTAGGTGAAAAGTACCCACTCAATTTTCTTTTTTTATTCTGAAGCCAAAAATGCGTTTAATCACCATAAGTTTGTGCATAACTATATACTGAACAACCAAGAAGCATTAACAAAGGATATTCACTTAAGGATAGCAACCCAAAGCTGCTTCTGAAAACAACATCTTACTCTTTGAAGGATGATATTTGCAAGTCCAGACTTGGAAGTCCTGCATATTTTTATATTTAAGCATTTCAGGAGAGATGTGCCCAACATCGTGTACCTTGATTGTGTACCTTTGACAATGACTAATCAAAAAACAAAACACTTTAATATTTATCAAGTAACTCTTCAGCTGCATATAAGCATCAACATACTACAAATGGGTAGCAAAAGCACTGTATGGTTTAAAAGATGTATATGAATCCACTAGCTAATAAGCATTCTGTTGCCAACAAGGTATTAATTTATTTCCAGTGTTACTGAATTGTCCGAACAAACATATAAAATCTGTAACGTACTTGACTAGACCTGTACAGACTAATGGTGAAGATTTCCCATATGAACATTTTAGGAGGCTCTGCACATCAAGATAGACCTCAGCACATGCAGAGTACTTGAAAAGACAGAAAATCTTTTCCCAGTGCTTTGTTAAACATCTCAGAGGGATGCGACTGGTGATTAACTGCACTAGTAATATAAACTCCTATTGGTGTGCACACACTCAGACAATAATAAAGATTTGTATTTAAGCAAAAATCAGTCTTATTTCCACACCAGTTCATTATTTTTTAGTCAGTAGAGAACACTGAGCTCAGTCACACAGAAAAATGTAAACAAGCAATGTTTACAGATTTGGAAACTTCCCTAGGAAGGCGCAACTTCGAAAAAGAACTCAGTGTACTTTGAAGACTCAGCCAAATGCAGGCTTGAAGTGCATAGGTACTACCAATGTACTTGGTAGTATATATACTTATATATCCAAAGACCAATGTAAGCTTGGTCTTTGGATATATAAATGTCAAAATGCATCAGAAAACACACTTTGAAACAAAATAGGTAACTTACAAAAAAGAACAGATCATTTGTAAAGAAGAAAATACAGGAAACTTTTATCATAACCTAAGTATCTATTAATATAGGAAACAAAGCTCTACAAGATAAAATCCAACAGCTAGAAACTGAAGCTAGACAAATTCAGACTAGGGAGGCACAAAAAGTTTAATAGGGAGGTTAACTAAGCACTGGGAGGAGCAACTTACAGGATTTACCCAGGGCTAAGTTGAAACCTTTATCATTGGAACAACCTAATACACAGTGGGCAATTCGACTAAAATTACCTCCTAATTCAAAACAGGCATCAATGAAAGAAGCTCGAAATAGATATGCTGATCATAACAGATTCCTTCTGGCCTTACTGGAGAATAATTTATTTTCTTGGACTGTCACAGTAGTAGAAGATAAGAAACATTCCGCTTTTAATAAAGCAAGCTGTTACATGCTCAGAACACCAAAATAATAGGTGATTTCTTAGTTCACTTAAAATACAAATAACCTCTCATAGCCAGTATATATACACCTATTTTGACAGAACGTCACTTTACAGTACAAGGCAATGCATAGCAACTGCCTTCCATTTGCAGATGTCAATTTTATCAAATCATACTCTGCATATAACAGGATACCTCAGTCTCTCAACACATCTGTTCTGCATCATTGTTACATTTTTTTATAAGATCATGTGCCATTTTGACTAAATCATAAATCTAACTCATGAAGACTACTAAAAAGGAAGCTGAAATTACACTACCCCCGTATGTCTTTAGTACTCAAACAGACACAAAGCGTAATATTGCAGGGAACACAAAACCCTGCATTTCCGAGCAGGTGTAGTCTCGATTCCTTGCCCCTGCCCGCATTTCCAAACCTAAAAATTGCTGTTGGTGGCAGGAACTCCATGCCGGATGCAAAGTTTCAAGAGTCAGCAGCCGTCCGCCCCGCTCCGACTTCAGGGTCGGGCCCCCGAGAGCCCCTGCCGTGCGGGTCTTCCGCGGGGGCGGGGCGGCCGCGGGCCGAGGTCATGCGGCGGAGCCACGCGCGGCCGGCAGGGCGCTGGTGCCACCTGCTGGCGAGGCCGCCCGGCGGCAGGGCCAGGGCCGCGGCCGTGTCCCGGCGGCAGGGCCGGGCGGCCGGCAGCGCTCGCTCAGCGCTGGCCCCGCTGCTCGGCGCCGGTCTCGCTCTGCTGCGCACACAAGCGCGCAGCGCCGGCAGGAGCCTCAGGGCGTCCAGGAGAGGAGCGAGTGCCAGGCAGCGCCTCACGGGGCGCGAGGGACCGACGCGGGCAGTGCGGGCCTTGGGTCGCTAGGATTCGGTGATGGTTTGGATCCCTTGTGAGAAGGGGCATCGGGATGGAGTAAGATGTTGGGGGCCACCACACAATAAAAGGTATGTTGGCCTCGTGATTGAGGTATTTGGCACCTAATATACTGGTTTAACGCATTAGGAGGTCATCTGGTGAAATACCATCTGGAAAAAAAATAGCTGTTCCATGAGCTCTAGACAGCTATTCATCAGGTACTGTTTAGCAAGAAGCTGTTAAAACATACGGTTGAGGACTTTTAAATCATCAGCGTTAATGACTGTAACACCCAATTTACAGAACTGATTCCAAGAGCCTATCAAAATATTAAAAACTTGGCAAATTACTCCAACAGACATCAATGAAAGCCAAAAAGTGTTTTGTGTGTATGTATTTTCCAGTCAACAGATAAAAGATTCTCCTACACCGCTGCTTAATGCAAGAAGATTGTTATCATGTTGATTTGAGAGTAATTTAAAAATATTTTGCTGATAGGCAGTATGATGATGGACCAAAAATAAAATGCTCAAAGTATGTCTTGCCTGCAAAATACCGAGCTCCTCTCTGCTCTCTGACTGCATTCCTCAGTGAAATACTCATCTTCTGTAACAGAATCATCTCTTTAACAAAACAGCTGAACAACCTTAGCCATTAAATACTACAGTCAGTTTTGAGACTCTTTGAGTGTATTTGATAAAAAGTTTGTGTTGATACTAAAAACTCAAACATTCAGAGAACAAAACGGGGACAGACAATACAGCAGACAAACACAAATATGAAGACAATTAAAAGCTGGAATAAGAGTGACCTAAGAAATTGCTCCAGGTCTATTCCATACCTAAAAAATAAACTTCCTGATAGTTTATAGATCTCAGTGATAGAGGCCAAAATACCAGGTAACACCTTTTACAGTATGCACCATCACCCCAGATACCATCATTTGGTCTCAGCATCCATACAGAAAAACACTAATGTCAATTATGTTCCTTCCTCTGAAAAAATGTCCTGGGACAAAGCAATTAATTAGCTCAGAAAAAAATGCAAGCACCAATGGACACATCAACTTCCAACTTCTACAAGTCATTCTAGAGCAAGTGATAGAAGAATACAAAAATCATGGCATGAAACAATTTCTAGGAGGGAGACTACAAAATTAATCTTACTCTTCTATGAGGAGGAGATCGCCACTTGTATGAGATGATTGTTGTGCACCAAATAATTTATCAAGTTGAGGAGTCTGGGGCGGAGGGATTCAAAGAAGTTTTACTTTGTATATAGGTTACCCAACTGCTGGGAAAATGAGAAAGTGGACACTGAAACTCAGTCATAATGCAAACTACACATGTGAATTACCAAAAAGTAGAAACATAAATAAATATTTGTGGTTTTTGTTTTGAGCTAGGATTAACAATCATCTCTTATGTGGAAGAAGGGAGGTAAAATTTGTTTCTAAAACAGTCGAGTTCAGACAGTCCAAAATCTTAAAAAAAGATTCGCTTCCTTGTGTGAAGTATTTCAAAGTTATTCCTGCATTTTCCATGTATGAAAGCTCTGATTAACAGAAAAGTAAGTCAACACCGTAACATAGATTCCCATGACTGCATTTGCCCATATTTAACAGTAGCCAGTAAAAAAACTTAAAACCTAAATTGGTACCTAAAAACGTTACACCAAAACCAGTTTTCATAGAACATGGTAATCAGTGTCCTTACTTTAATTTCTTGGTTTATGTACAAATTAGAAGCTCTAAATTAAAGAGTAAAAATTAATCCTGCATTTTTCCCCCCACTGCTTTCAAAGAAGTAACTTTTATTTCACACTGAGTATCATGACAAGCAGAGGTTATCTGGTTGATCAACTGCATTACAGCAATACCCCAAAACTACAGGCATAACCAATGCGAAAAACAACCTCGTACCTTAAACTACCTTTAGTTGTAAGGAGAGTTATCTAGACTTATCATATAAGCAGTATCACACCAAGAGCCCTGGCTGCTGTTTTGGAAATTAAGCACTGCTCTGTTACATTTGGAGGAGGACAGTTAGGGTTTCTGTGAAAATCAGTCTCCTAAAACAGGGGTATGAACCTAGTACCTCAATAAAGAGCACAGGAACAGTTTTGTTCAGATTAGCACCTGAATACATTTATACTTTTGGAAGTTGTAAAAACCTGTGAAGGAACTGTCACTTACTCTGTGTGGCCCTGAAAGACATTCACAGAATGGATAGAAGGATCTCTGAAATCCCACAGACGGAAGGTTGTATCGCGTGATGATGTCACCACAAGACGCTGGGTGGGATGTGTACAACAATGTGTTAGCTCTTGGTCATGCCCTACAATCACAGATGAGAACATGTAAGGTAATGAAAATAAGACTTTTCATCTCCACATACACTTGGAATGAAATGCTGATGATTTTTTTTCTTTTTTCCCCCCAAACAGGAAAGAATGATAATACTCATTCTGAATTTTAATGTTGCTACTGCTGTAAAAGTTTGGAACTCTACTTAAGAGCAAAAAAAAACCCCACTACTCATTTCACATTATTATGAAGCAGTGATAGGTTATTGCGACTTAAGATGCCATGAACAGAACAAAAGCATTTTTGCAAGAACTAAAATTTGGCTACATTCAGTTTAAAAACAAGTACTTCCATAGGTTATATCACAAGCTTAAAAGAACACAAATTCATGCCCAGAGGATTACAAATTTCTAAAGAAACCATTACAAAATTGAGCAGCAGCTTAAGTCTTGTACACACTTGCATCATACTCCAGGCAAACAACTTACTTTTCCCAATGCTTCAGTATCTACAAATAATCCCACATATAAAAATAAACCACCAATTTATCTTTTTGTGAGTGAACAAATACCTGTAAGAGAATGGACAAGCTCAGAAGTCTCTACATCATACAGATTTGCTGTCCTATCCCATGACGCTGTCACAGCTTGCTTCCCCCCAACAAGCCAGTCTGCTGCTATGACCACTCCTTGATGGCTTTTCAGCGAAGTTAATGGGGCTCTGACAGTGGGACAATCACTAGAACCATCTCCATCTCCATCAGGTTCATCTTTATCTGAGAACTCAACTTCATCTTCTCCAGACATTTGCTATAAAATACAAGAGAAAAAGAGATTTAGAATAAAAGGGAAGGACTGTCTCTAAGTTACATCTTCCAGTGTAAATGCTTCCCAATCACCTTAATGTGAATGTGGGCAACTTAATTTTGTAGAATCTAGCCTATTCAGGCACTCACTATCAAAAACTTAATTGGCGGAATAATACCAGTGAGTAAAATGCAGTTTTAATAAACTAATTCATTTCAAAATCCCCCCCTTTACTTACTTACAGGTAAGGATAGGAAGCATCTAAGAGGACACTATTTTAATCTTTGGGAAGATAATCACTTACAGCCATATTTTTAGCCATTAGAATCAAAATAATGACATCGATATTTGTATGCTGATCAATACACAGCCATCATGCAGCGCTGATGTAAACTGGATGCAAAATTAATTATTTTGCTAACTATGAAGCATCGATCTCTGAACCCTATTTCACTTATGCAAGACAAATGTACTTTTCTTTGATGATATTTGGATGTGAAAAAGGTAACATTTATACTGCTCTTTCAAAGTAGAAATGCCAAATCAAATAAACTGAACAAAACATCTTCCATTCAGAAATCTAGGTTCAACAAGGCCAAGTGCAAGGTCCTGCACCTGGGTCAGGGCAACCCCCCGTATCAATACGGGCTGGATGATGAGGGAATGGAGAGCAGCCCTGCCGAGAAAGACTTGGGGGTACTGGTGGATGAAAAGCTGGACATGAGCCGGCAAAGTGTCCTGGGCTGCATCCAAAGAAGCATGGCCAGCAGGATGAGGGAGGTGATTCTGCTCCCCTACTACTCCTCCTCCTCCTCTACTCTGCTCTGGTAAGACCCCAACTACAGTGCTGCGTCCAGCTCTGGAGCCCTCAGCACAGGAGAGACATGGACCTGTTGGAGCGGGTCCAGAAGAGGCCACCAAAATGACCAGGAGGGTGGAACACCTCTCCTATGAGGACAGGCTGAAAGAGTTGGGGTTGTTCAGCCTGGAGAAGAGAAGGGTCTGGGAGACCTTCTTGCAGCCTTCCAGTAGTTAAAGGGGGCTTGTAAGAAAGATGGGTACAGATGTTTTAGCAGGGCCTTTTGCAACAGGACAAGGCATAATGGTTTTAAGCTAAGAGAAGGTAGATTTAGACTAGATCTAAGGAAGACTTTTTTGACAATGAGGGTGGTGAAACCCTGGCACAGGTTGCCCAGAGAGGTGGTAGATGCCCCATCCCTGGAAACATTCCAGGTCAGGTTGGACTGGGCTCTGAGCAACCTGATCTAGTTGAAGATGTCCCTGCTTATTGCAGGGGGCTGGACTAGATGACATTTAAGTGTCCCTTCCAACCCAAACTATTCTGTGATTCTGTGATTATACAGCCATCTCTTGCCCCTGCTCAGCTTAATGAGAAGCTCATGCTATAAACTATGTTTGTCTTCATAATTTAGTAAGGGTATTTTTATCTCAAATACAACATTTGACAGTCTACAGTAAACATTGACTAAACAAAAGCCTGGGGACAACACCATCAGATAGTATGATGAGTGCTGGCAGGGGTCGATTAGAAATCAACAAAGATGCAATTAAATAAATGCCAAAAATACAAGTCTTTACCATCAGTTTTTAATTCATACCAACTATAGCTAATGCAGGTGCCTCTAAGTTAAGCTACAAGAATTTAACCAGTTTAAAAAGAACCTTACTATTATTTATTACTTGAATTATTACAAAAACATTTTACTCAACAGTTCATTCACTTACACATTTACTACCTTGAGCAAAAAGTCTAATGTACTTGCAGCTGCATATTCTATTCTGCACCATAGATCTTTGAAAACATGAAGTGAGTCTTTGTTGAAAGAAAGGCTGAAATGTATCTGTTAAACTAAAAGCTTAAAATCCCAACTTTTGCAATCCTGAAATCATGTAATTTTTTAATTATGTAGACATTTAACATTCAATCTTATCATAAAACCTGTATCTGATGAAATTGCTGTGCAATTAGTTTTAGTTGCAGTAGGTTGATTGCTTACATTGCAGTCTGCAGTTGGCTGAGGTGCAGGCAACTGTACCATGTATCTCCAGATGTGAGCTGTCTGGTCTCCAGATGCTGCACAGGGGGAAAAGAGGTAAAAAAGACAGAAAAAGAGATTAAATAAGAGTATTCCCATGGACAATAAAAAACAAGTTTTAACATTATATTTGGCAATACCGAGTTCCATCTTTTTCTAACATACTATTATGACCTTTTTGGTAAGCAAGCCTCAACATCAACGGTTACTTTCCTGGGTTCAATACTGCTAAGAACATAACTCATTATGCAAAACATAAGTAGCTAACAAATTAATCATTCCTACAGTGAAAACATCCACTTAAATACTACACATCAGAACACGATTATCACTGCTGTTCTAATATGTAACATCTGAAGAAGGCATTTAATACATCACCAGGTGCAATCCTTCATTTGCTATTTCTCAGAATACTGGGGTGGTTCTTCATTCAATGATTTCTTCCATTAAATGTTTTTAGCATGGTTTTAAAACCCAAAAGAGCACAGATGAAGCTACTCTGCTTCTGCCTTGAGGTACTCAGCTTAACTAGCACCAGTTCACAGCTCAGCAGGTATCATCTGATTTTAGACTTCATTTATTTTTGAAACAGACTTATCCATTATTAACTAGAGGAGAAACTCAAGATTCTCCTTGTTATGGACAGAACAAACATGCTGTTATACCTAGGGGTACAGTGCCGAGAGTTCTAGATTGAGAAGAAAAACAGTTTGTTATGGGTATGCACAGATCTGGCATGTGCAATGTACATGAAAGCACTAGGAAAAAATATCTCATCTAATAGACTGAGTAAGAAGGCTACAAGAAAGATCAACCTACTTTTATTTCTGATGTCAGTATTCTGGATCAGCAAGGCAGATTTTTTTTTATTTTAATCCATTCTAAATCAATCAAGTGACACTGAAGAACAGGTCCTCTGAAAACTTTCAATGGAAATACTTTGCAGAACCACCTCTCAGAAAAATAATAGAAGAACAAAAATCTAGCTATGAACAGCTTTTGTTTGTTTCATTTGGTTTGTTTTTTGTAAGTCAGTTTATACAGCAACTTTGTTTATGGTACTGAAACAATGGCTGCAGTTAGCATACGACAACAGGAAAATCCGAATAGCCAAACTTAAATTGTTAGCCTAGATAGAAGGCATTCTACTCCCCACCTACATTTAAAGTGGTTACTGTAAATGCAGAAAGAAGCAGTGTTTTAATTTCTAACCTCAGTAATAATTATCCTCATTTTACAATGACTTACCTAATAGCAGCAAATTGAGTCCAGATCTCTTTAATCCCAAAGCTAGTGCCCTAATTGCTGGACCGTATGAACCACAGTATTAGCCACATTAGACAGTTTTCAAACCTGAAGCTGCGCTGATGATATTCTCCGTCCTGAAAACACCTTTACACTAACAGCCATATTTTTGAGCTGTTTTTTTCTGCACACTCAGTATCACAATATTCTTTTCCTTTACTGCTGGAAATATCACATATTTCAAAAGGGTTAAAATAAAATTAGAGTAGAATATTTCAGTTGGAAGGGACCTACAAGGATCATCTAGTCCAACTGTCTGTCCACTTCAGGGTTGACAAGTTAAAGCACATTGTTAAGGGCATTGTCCAAATGCCAAATACTGACAGGCTCAGGGCATTGACTGCCTCTCTAGGAAGCCTGTTCCAGTGTTTGACCACCCTCTTGGTAAAGAAATGCTTCCTAATGTCCAGTCTAAACCTCCCCTTGTGCAGCTTTGAACTATTCCCATGCATCCCATCACTGGATACCAGGGAGAAGAGATCAGCACCTCCTTCTCTGCTTCCTCTCCTCAGGAAGCTGTAGAGGTCACCCCTCAGTTGCCTTTTCTCCAAACTAAACAAGCCCAAAGTCCTCAGCCACTCCTCACAGGACATGCCTTCCAGTCCCTTCACCAGCTTTGTTGCTCTCCTCTGGATGCATCCAAGGACCTTCACATCCTTCTTAAATTGTGGGGCCCAAAACTGCACACAGTACTCAGGGTGAGGCCACACCAATGCTGAATACAGTGGGATAATCACCTCTTTTGACCAGCTGGCTATAGTGTGATGCACCCCTGGATGCAGTTTGCCCACTTGGCTGCCCAGTGGCAGGCACTGCTGACATAACTGAGCCTGCCGTTGACCAGCACCTCCAGATCCCTTTCTGCAGGGCTGCTCTCCAGCCAGTCCTCTCCCAATTTATACTTCTGTCCATCATTACTCCATCCGAGATGCAGAGTCAGACACTTGGACTTGTTAAATTTCATCCCATTAATCATAGCCCAATGCTCCAATGTATCTTGTCCCTGAAGAGAGTCAGGAGCACCTCTCAGTTTGCTATCATCATCACACTTGCTAATGGCGCATTCAACTCCTGCATCCAGCTTGTTGATAAATACATTGAACAGAACTAGTCCTAGAATTTAACCCTGAGGAACACCACTGGTCATCAGTCAACAGCCAGATGTAGGCCCATTCACTACAACTGAGCTCTGCCCTTCAGCCAGTTCTTCACTCAGCACGCCATGAACCTGCTCATCCCACAGCTGGACAACTTGTGAGGGACAGTATCAAAAGCCTTACTAAAATTAAACTACATCCACCACCTACCCCTCATCCACTAGGTGGCTGACCTTATCATAGAAGGATATCAAATTAGTTAAACAGGATTTTCCCTTTGTGACTCCATGCTGACTGTGCCTGATGATTGCATTATTCTTTAAATGCCTTTCAACAGTACCCAGTATAATCTTCTCCATAATTTTTCCAGGAACTGAGGTTGGACTAACTGGTCTGCAGTTCCCTGGGTCTTCCCTCATGTCTGTCTTGTAAATTGGAATAACACTGGCAAAGTTCCAGTCAACAGGGACCTCCCCAGATTCCCAAGACCTTTGGTAGATGATTGAGAGGGGTCCTGCCATAACATCTGTTAGCTCCTTCACTACTCTAGGATGCATCCCATCAGGCCCCATGGACTTAAGAGTCATACACCAGCTGAATGTTCACAAGTGTCTGTTTTGGAACAGGTAAGCACAAATGACAATGATATGACAAACACAAATGATCTAGCTCTGATTTGTCATGCCTTAAAAAAATAATTCCATCAAAAAGAACACCGACAAAGCAGTAGGGAGAAGGGCTACAACCAAAAAGATGCTAGCAAATGACACTTATTTTTCCATAATGATTAACATACTCAGCATATGAAAAAACTTTACATACCTGTAAGAGCCACTTGCTCCGTTGGATGAAACTTTATGGAATTTACTGTGTGAAATCAAAGTAAAGTTTTAAGCTAGTATACTATAAGAATTATTTCACAATGTTTTGTCATTAAAAGCAGTGAAAAATCAAGTAGTCTTCAGTTTTGTAGTACAGCAATCTCTTAGGTGAGGTAAAGCACAATGGTATTTTATTTGAGTCCATAAACCTATGTAGTATCAAGGAAAGCAGCTATAGTTGATTATAGAACGATACATATTTTCTAGCAAGTTATTTCCTGAATCTAGTACAAGTGTTTCATGTTATAGAGGATAAACAAACCACATTCAAATAGTCATGTGTAAGCTGACAGGAGATAATGCTCTGGGCTTCCACAGAGAGAATTTAAGTATTCGTAACTATTTCTAATGTAATGAAAACTTACTATATATGACCATCAACTTTCTGATTATTACTTAAGATTGCAAGATCAAATGCATAAAAACCTAATGCAAATAATGAAGATTACAGTTCTGCAACCATACGTAATCAAAACATTATTGTTCTAAAATAGTCCTGCAAGAATTCTATCAGCCTATAAAGCTCTCAATTTTTTCAGTGCATAAGATTTAATTACTTTTCATTACTAAGCACATTCATTTGCAAAATCCATAAGCTTCTCTTCCACAGTTCTTCAAGAAAGAAGTTAGAAATCATTTCCACACGTCATAGAAGTAAAATAGATGCTTATGTTGTCAGAAGAGTGTGGTGTAATGAGTCTAAAAGGATAGTCTAAAAAGATACTCCTTAAATTGCTCACACTGAACTAACTCAATGATGCACCTACTGCTGGCACCCAATACCTTTGCTCCATTTCAAATCAACTTTCAAACATAAACAAGTAAAGAAAAGTTTTACTAAATGAAAAATTATTTTTAATATAATTTATATATTTTTTATAAATTATAGTGTATATACATTTTACATACTCTTTTTTTTTTTACTTAGTTTACACACAGCTGTTTAATAAAAGCTCTAACCTGTGTTTATCTTCATGGTTATCCAAATAGCAATTAAAAAAAGCCCCAACTATTGACATAAAAATGCAAGTGATTGGAGTTTTTAAACATGGCTTTATGAAGGCTAAAGATACCTCAGGTTGCTTGCTATCTGGAGAGGGTATCTGAACAAATTAAAGTGTTACCTGTTGTTTCTATACATCTATCAATTAGTATCTTTGTGCTGTAGGTGCTAGAAGTCATATAGTAGAAAAAAAAAGGTAGAACTCATGGTTGAGGCAGCTTACCACTCTCTGGAGAACTTACTATCTTTGCCACAAAGTTCATGTGATGTGCTACCTGAATTACTTTACCAAACACAGTAGGTCAATAGCTGCATTCCTCATCTTCTGGGTGCATGACTCTACACTCCGGGGTACAACCACTCAATGTGCTCCACTCTCAACAGCAGGTTAGAGCTATGGAAAACCTCTTCACCTTTGGTCTATAAAACCCTATATTGTAACCCGTTATGAGACAGACGGGGGATAATCAATGCGGTGCTTCTCCAATTTGACACCAAAAATTAAGAATAACATAAAAAACATGCACTGCACTGCACATCTCCACCTAAAGAGGGGTTTAAAAACACTGTTTCTGAAATATTCATACTGGTACAGAGGAAGACAAATGCCTACACTGAATTAACTGTCTTCAAAACAAGATTTTAATACCATGCAAGAAATTATATATGGGATCATGTATTAAACAAAGACGTGCAAACACATGTTCACCCAGCATCTGCATTTTGTATCCCAAATATAACCCAGACGTGGCAAAACAGCTAATTTCTGATTATATAAGCTTCTCTTGTTCTGCATATGTATGAGACCTCAATGAGTTCTGACATTTAACTTCTGAGTGTCATAACTGTGCCTGTAAATTTCTTTATATGGACTTGTTTATTCATTTAGCATTTACAGAACTGTCTCAATACGCCTCTGCAAGAAAGAATCACATTACAAAACATTCTTTGTATGAAGATTAGTGGAACTTCACAACTGACTTGTTAATGGTATTGGCAAATCTGCAAGTGAAACCGCAATAAACATTTCTGTAGTTGTCCAAAACGCATTTCCCCCTCCCACACTGTTTCCAGTTTCCACAACATGCCCTTATCTTACCTGATCCAACATGCCCTACATACTTGACAAGGCACTTCCCTGTTTCTATGCTCCACAGCAAAGCAGTGTGATCTACAAAGATTAAAAAGTGGCTGTCAAAATTGTTACAAATGTATGTTTTTCACTTTTAACCAATTCAACAAACAAGTTATCTTCAAATTTAGCTCATACCATACAAAATAGATTTCAAATGTAGAACAAACCAAATCTCTTATATACAAAATATAAAAGCTTCTTATCATTATAACTTAATACACATCTCCCCAAAAAGGTAAAAGTGCTGTCCCAATCAGATTAATTTGCAGTAAATATTGAAAGCCAAATTCTACTTTCAGTATTTTTCCTAACTTGGTTATATACTTATGTATAATGCTCCAACTGTGTATCATGAGGTTCAGAAAGAACACAGAAAGCATTCAGTGGTGAAAAAGTCTGGCAGTCACTACAAACAAGAGTTCTGTGCATGAAAGTCCCAAATGCATATAGGTCACTGCAGAGCACTACGAAAGCTTACTTAAAAAGGGAATCACTCCAAAAGCCACTTCTTTATCCTGCTGCACCCCAAAATAAATATTTAATATAAGTATTTGTCTAAGTGGGGAGAACCTTAATGCTGAATTGGAGAATGGCTGCTTTCGAGTTACACCAGGACAAAGACAAGATGTCCCACACAGAGACAAAATGTGCCCCTCGATGGGCACATCAAAATGGTAACAGTTCAGTTTATGAAGCAGAGGTTTCTGGTCCATAATATTTACATGCAGTAAGTGTCTTCAGATTCTGTTCCAGTTTCAAAAGAGTTGTCCCTTCAAACTGAACAATTCTAACTGGTTATAGGTTATTTCCCTAAAAATTTTCCAAAACCACACAAGCCTCTAGATGGGATTTTTTGATCATAATAGATTTAGTGACTTATCCATTAGTACCTGTTCCTTCTCAAGCGGGAAGGCAGGCACCTAGTAAGTTAATCAGAACTGAAAATTAAGATTTTTAGCTGCCCCTACATTTTTAAGGCAAAAGGCAGATGAATACAAGAATATGCAAACTATGACTAAGTCTACAGCTTCTATAAAACAAAGGCTAAACAATGCTATGATAGGAAGTCTGTGGGGATCTCCGCATATAGCCGTAAAGCATTCTGTGCAAGAGACCTTTCCAAGCAAGCAGCTCCCCAACCCACCCATTTACATCATCCAACAGGCTAGAGCTCATTCTAAGGAGAACATGACCTGCATGGAAGTTAACTGGCACATACTTTAGAAAGGTCAACAAGGATGCCCAAACCTTCTAAAGGTTAAATGCATTTCAAGGAAACTCCACTTTAAGAATTTTTGAGCTACTAAACTTCTTTAAATTGACTCTTTCAGTTTGGAGGTCAGTGGCAAAGCTAAGTATTCCAGTATGCTTTTGATCTACATTTGCTATAGTTTAGGGACTGAACTAAAATTTTCTAAAGATTCAAGCAACACAAAAGTTTACCAGCAGATGCAGTTCCCAACACCACTGGTTGAGTTTTCGCGACACTGACATCCCAAATACCATCCCTGTGGCCAACATATTCCTTTACCAGTTGACAGATTGCCCTTGATGTTGTAGTTTTAAAACTGGATACAATCTGAAATAGCAGAGACACCAACAATTTTTTTCCACATTCACCCAAGATTAAGTAATTATCTCACAAATACAAATACTAACTTTTTCATAATGATTCTTCAGTGTTCTGACAGTTCACTATCGTCAAGAATTTGACATCTGATGGTTGGAAAGTGAGTTTGGATGCAAAGGTACCTTAATTACTTTTTTTTTCCCCCCCCTCTTTTTTAATAACCCCCCATTTTTACAAAAGGCAAAATAAACTATTCTGTACTACAATAACACAACCTCATTGGATTAATGAGTTGTACAAATGCAGTGTGCACTTCCCATGCAGTTTGGGTAAAGGATTAAAATTTTTAAACAAACAAAACACCCCCCCCCCAAAACTTTCCTTGCCTATTCCCAAACAAGGATACATATGATAACTTAAAGACAATCCATGTTATCCAATGTAATCTCTTTGAAAAAATGTACTTTATTAGGTAATTCTAGTAAAATCCAGAAACATTCCCATTTAAAAGTCACTGCTGTTTTTCTTCAAAAATGCAAAAAGTTAATCAAATCAAACATTAATCCAGGAGCATATTCCAGTTTATTTGTATAATAAAGCATTTTTTTTAAAGATATGTCAATCTCATCTAAGCACTCAATAAGCACATCTCCTCAAAGTCAATGCTGTTAGAGGAAAACTGATAAGACTTATTAAATCCAAATTAGTATGTGCATAAGTAATACCAAATGAAAGGAAGAAAAAGTCTAGCAAAAACGGTAAAACTATAAGGCACTATAGCACATGAAGGCTGAAAACACTCAATATCTACTGAAAGGAACCTAATTGCAGAAATTCTACAATTTCATGTGAAAGGGAAGTGCAATACTTTCTCTTTTTTTTAAAAAAAAAGCGCTTTTCTCCCTGTAACACTTATAGAGACAACGGAAATCAAGAGTAGTGAAAAATTATTTCAGTAAGAGCAAAATCACTATTAAAAATACCCTATTTTTACCCCACAAGTCTTGAAGGTCATAACTCCGCTTTGAAAAAGACTGTCTGAAAAGCTTTGTTAAAACTGAAACAAAAAGAAGACTTCAATTTATCACTGTTTTCCTCTGCATGCAATTATGGGCAGGCATCTATCTGACCGGTGAAGTCAAAGCCTTTAAATGCTTCAACACAAATCACATTAAGTCTTATCTACAGCTTAGTAAAAGTTAGAAAATTAATTAAGTCTACATTTCAGATAGAATAAACTAAGGTTAGAATCCCATTAGTTTTTTGCATCAAAAAAGGTCTTAAGTATGTCATTAAAAGAAATTACTTCCAAAAACGTTTTTAAAAGTTAAAGAATATCTGCAAAAGCATTCCAAATCCTAAGCATATCAACTTCCCAATGATGAAATGATAATGCCCTATTTGAATTCCAATTAACAGCTAATATGCATTTCGGTTTCACAGCAGAAGGAACAATCATTAAGGATGCACCCAAAAGAATATGGGTTAATGGTAAAGATTATTAGTTCAACCATACTGCAGAGCTTCATAGGCTTCGAATATAATCTTACAGATACAACTTTCACATTGAATATAGTCCTTAAACTAAATGGAGTCATGTATGAGAAGTGGAACAGCAGAATTAAGTAAACAGTTAAGGACTAATATAGCGCTTAGCTCAAATTCCAAACTTGAAGTTTTTTTCAACTCTGAACCTCACACTCGAACAAATCTTGCATTATGTCTTTCTAATGTTGGGTCAATCTCCTACTCATCAACACGCACAGGTTTCCCAAAACACCCTGGACTCTTGTTTCACTGATCATTTAATGGCAAGGCTGTAAAACTCCTTTTGGAGTATGAGCAGTCTTGAATGATCACACAGAGATAAAAGCTCAAGAACATCATCTAACACTAAATATCCACATATAGATATTTATTTAATACAAACTTTTTCTACACAACTTTCTTTTTTTGCTGTACTTCACATAAAAATAATTGGATAAATTAGACAGTGTCTGGATTACTTCCTGGTTCCTTAACCATACATAAAAAATCTTCCAAGAAAGAAAAGGAAATACTTAAATAACATGCAACTTACTAAAAAGAGGTCTCCGCACTGCAGAAAGTTTTTAAAATAACTTCAGCGTATCTCAGATTACCATATACGAATACAAGTGTGTTTCAGCTTTGTCCTCTTTCTTAAATTCCTATAGTTTCATATACTTCCTTCTATGCAGAGAAGTTTGTTCTATGCAAACACTTGAAAATTGCAAATCGAAACACCATGAAAACGGTTGTTTACCATGTAAAGAATTGAAAAATTAATACAAATTGAAACAATTGCATGACAAACAAATTGAAACACCCTGTAAAAATGCCTCTTACGCAGACAGGACACATGAGAAAGAAGAATGAAAACTTGGTCAATTCAACACCAGTCCAGCATCGTTACACTACGACCAATAAACAGAGTTTCCTGTAGAGCAATATTAAGCAGTGAGGTCAAAAAACTAAATCGTCCAAAAAGTTTTATTCCCTTTAACTGCTGGGTGAAGAAATACCATCCTTTAAGAGTCCTTCACCTGATGCAAAAGAATCAGAGATTCTGCAAGTTAGTTTATGATGAAGTGAGCTATATCATTTCAGTTTACTTTAGGATTCTGCATGAACTGTTAATGTCTTCCTGATGTCTTAACAACTGTCATATCCAGGGATTGTTAACATCAGCAATAGCACCTTGTTAACATCAAAACATTAATTTCACACAGCAATTCCTGCATCTACAAACAACTGCAGTTAAATTACAGAATCTATTACCATTAACCTATACAAAAAATTAGAGTACCAAGTACTAAATGTACTCTATCTTTCCAAGAGTTGTGCACCGGTAGATAACCCATGCTGCTAAAAGCATCCTTGTCTGATACAAGTTTTGCCAACTTAATATACAGACTCCCAACTCAGAAAAGGGATGAAAAGTAACCAGGTATGGGAATTTTTGATGAAGGACTCGAATCAAGCATGTTTACCGTAGCATTTTTCCCAAGAAAATTAACAGATTGCTTTAGTCTTAGGGTGTTTTAACACTATTAAAGCAGTCAAGCATCAGCTTGCTCATTAGAACAAGCAAATATTGAAAGCTCTTTTCAGAACAAACCTAAACTCTTTATAGGCTGGCAATCAGAAAAATGTAATCGTGTGCAATTACACAAAACAATTGATTCGTAAAACTTAGGTCTCTTCTAATCACCCACAGGGAAAAAAAGAAAAAAAAAGAAAAAAGAAGATTTCTGGCAAGTTTTAAATTAGGCATACAGTAATAGTTTAAAGGATGGCCTGAAGAGAAAAGTTGCAATCCACTGCCCCACTGAGTTTGGATCATAACCCATTTTTGCTGAACAGCATTGTTCATTTAATGCTCATAAAAAATACAGACATAAGAATTTCAAAACTGCTGAACTCTTAAAACTCTTCAAATGTCATTTTCCCAGATGGTGTATTAGGGAACTCTAACTGCAGGATACAGACAGAAAGATTATAGTTTGTCAGAAACTTAGTTATAGTCTCTCCTGACTTTTAGCTATAGTCTCTTTGTGGGTCAAGAGGTTGCAGCTTTGACTATTCTGTGCAGGAATGAAGAAATGGTCAAAATAAAGCCACTCCCATGAAGTGCAGAAAGGGTTCAAAGAACAGACTGGACAGAGATGCTCTCAACTTTATCGTTTCCCTCAGCCCTCCTCTTTACCCTGCAGTAAATTCTGATTCAAAGTTATGGAAAGAAATATATCAGCACATTCAAACATCTGATGGTTATCAACTAATAGAGTAGATATGTACGATGTCTATAATAAGGTATTAAAATTCTTCATGTTCCACTACTCATGACTACTTTGCTGTGCATGCACATCAGAACACCAGGAAGCAAAGCAATTACGCAGGAGTCTCCATCCCATGCTTCCCAGCTTCCCATGCTGAAGTTGCAAGGTCCACCTGCCTTGCCCAGGAAAGAATAAAAGCACTACGTAGCAAGCAAATAAAAGACAACACGTATTTAACACCAGCCTTAAAAAACCAAACACACACACAAAAAAAACCACCACACAAAAACAAAAACCCCAAAACTACACTAGAGAAAATACTAATTCCTAACTACACAGGACGTGTACTAATACTGTAGTCCCTATTAATATCATGTTGTTCCTATTTAAGTGACCTCATTAAAAGGATTTGTAAGTCATTAACTCTTACGAAAAAGGAAGAGGCACCTCTATGCATCAGATTGGCAAGAATAAAAAAGGAAGTTTGAAAAACAATAAAATAAAAAAGACACCAAATAAAACATAGTACCTTAGATCTATTTCACCACACTGCTCCTCTTCTTACTCTCAAATTTTCAGACTACTTAACAGATGGTATTTCCAAGACACCTACAGTCATTCCATAACCACACATTAGCCTGCAATACAGGTCAGCTCAGAGCTTCTTATATAGGTGGTTCATGTACCAGACCCCACAGTGGTTTCCTTAATAACGTATTGTGAGAAGACCCTGAGACAGGGCAAAAGGAGCAGCAGGTAAACTCTCTAAGAAAATTGAAAAAGGGGTGAGAAAGAGAAAAACAAAAATACCAGACAGACACAGATGTGCAAAATTAAAAGCATCAGAAAGGGTCACTGTGCTGAGAGACCAGGCAAAACAGATCACTAGCTACTAATTTGCAAGGCTTGCAACATAAAGGAAGGAAACCGTTCTAATCTCATAGCTTAAAAAAAATCAAAATTATTACAAAAACCCGCAAAACTATAATAGTATACATACAGATGCCTACTTACATCCCCATTTCAACTGCAATACCCAAATCATTATTCAGAAATTCACTACCTACTAAGTTCTCTACTTCCCTCACAAAATTGAGTATTTTTTTAGTTCTCTTTACAAATGAGTAATCTCACGTACACACGTGTGCACACACCCTCTCCCCTCCAACATTCATGCTTTAAAAAACATGAGCAATTACAGTGAAAATGTCATACAGTGTGGTTGAAGTAATGGGTAACTGATGAATCCAAGATAAAGATACTGTTCCTCATCAGGCAGGTTTACTCAAAGAACAGCACTACCCAGCCTAAAGAATTTATGATTTAAAGACAGCCATTTTATTCTCATGAGTACACATTGATGAGTAGAGGTTTAATTTGTCTCATACCTTGCTAGTAGATGCCTTGTAAGTTGTCTTTAATTTCTGAGAAAGCTGACTGGTACTATGACTGGCTGTTGAAACAAATAAATTCAAAGGAAGACATTTCAAATACAGCATTAGCTTATTTGTATAAGTAATTGGTATTAATTCCTTTCAATAAGATTCTAAGTTTTGGGCAGCTAAGTATAAAAAAAGTAAATTCAAAAATACTAGTTTAAGATTCTTTGTGGTTCTCTTACCTTTTGTTTTCAGTTGTCCTTTGCTCAATTCAGCTCCATCAATTGTCTGTCCTTCAGCTGCTAAACGCTCATTGAGTGTATCGATCTCTCTACGTACTAACAATAACAAAAATTCACATTAATACAAAAAATTTCATATCATTAGCAATATAATTAACACAGTATTTAAGAATTGTTATGGTAAGTAAGTAAACTATTTTATGCTAAGGACAGGAAAGGAGACCAGCTGTGATTTTATAAAAGCAGGTCTCACCAAGACATAAACCAAGACTCATGCTGAATTTTCCAGAGATCAACCTTGACCCAGATTCCAAGGAAAGTATTAGTGGCTTCTAATTACTGTTACTTTTACTAATAAATGTGAGTAAGATGAACAAAATAGCTTCTGTGAAATACACTGCACACCTGTACTGAATTACATCCAACAAAAGACAGAAAATTTCCAGTATCATAAATATTTTAGCCACAGAATTAGTATGTAATTTCTTGACAAAAATTTTATTAATCACGAAATATTCTCCCCTGAGTATCTATCTGCTGCTAGAGTTTCAGTAAGAAAGGTAGTGCAGCAAACGTGTATTTTTTTATACTTTGAGATACATTTAAAAAATGTAGAATGACATATACATTTTACATTAAAGTGTTTCAGAAACATTAAATATGATCAAAACATTTTCACTGCACATCAGACAAAGCATGTATTTGCAACAAGAACATGATTTTTTGTCAATTATTTATAACTCTCACCAGTGCCATTTCAACACAAGACAAGAGTGACGGCATAACTAAAACAAATTAGGTACTCGTAAATGATTTACAGTGGCTGGGTTGGTTTAAAGTTGCTCAACTTCATTTTATAAAGAACATTATCGTTTTTCCTCAAAAACTGAGCTGATACTCTTTAAGTGTTCTCCTCAGGTGAAATCCTGCTGCACAAGTTGCCATGATTTAGCTCCAGCTGGCAACTAGGCAACTAAGCACCACACAGCCACTTGTCTCCCCCTTCCAGGTGGGATTGGGGAGAGAATTGGCAAAAAGGTTCACGGGTTGAGAAAAAAACAATTTAATAGGACAGCAAAGGAAGAGGAAACAGTAGTAGTAGTAATAATAATAGTGATTATGAAGGAATATACAAAACCAAGCCAATGCAGTAACTGCTCACCACCCGGTGATCGAGCAGCGATTCCCGCCCCCGGCCAAGTCCGGTTCGTACCCTGAGCATGACGTTACGTGGTGGGAACATCCCTTCGGCCAGGCTGGGCCGGGGTCCCGGCTGTGCCCCCTCCCAGCTGCTTGTGCCACTCCCCGCTGGCCGAGCACGGGAGCTGAACAGCCCGTGACTGAGCATAAGCACCACAACTGCTCAGCAACAACGAAACCATCGGTGTGGTATCAGCGTTATTCTCACACCAAATCCAAAACACAGCACTGTACCAGCTCTTAGGAAGAAAAATCAACCTATCCCAGACAAAACCAGGACAGAAGCTTTAACCAAGCAGTTTTTCACTGTTCTTGAGAATAAGTCTAGGCCTGTGTTTCCACAAATTCTTAGGACTTTTTTTAAAGAAGTCATTCACTCCCAGACTTTGAAATGTGGGAGAATGCAACCCATCAGGAGTATGCTTCTTGCCATTTCTGAGAAATTCACTGAAGTCACAGTCCTAAGCACTAGAAAAGTCGGTTTTCACTTGCATACCACATCCAAGTGCTTGAAATGAGCAAAGCAAGACCCTCTTTCCTGTGTTCCCAGACCCATACTCATACACTTTTATAAAACACAGACAATGTCAAAGAGAAGTAAACAAAGAGACAGGCTTGCAGTAACAGATGACTGAAACAAACAAGCCAGGCCAATACAAGAATTGCCTGAAAGGATTAAGACTGAAGCCTGGAAGAGATAAGAACAGGCTGAAACTAGAAATAAGTTTTAATAAGGGAAAGAGAGTATATGAAGAGCAAGGGAGGAAAAACCTGAGATTCTCTACATACAGTAACCGTAACACTAATGTAGGAGTTAGACTAAGAGCAAAAAATAACAGACTGAGCATAAGAAAAGAAAAAATTCAGAACCTTTCAGTGGGGTGGCAAGAGATCACAAAGGCCAGGAGTGAACTAGAACGCTGAGGTGAAGAAGGAAGATGCAGGAGAAACAGAAGTGGAATGGAAGGAAAATAACCACACTCTGGAGGGTACAAATTCAACACTTGTTTTCTGACAAGCATTTTTGAAGTTGGGGGGGGATGGACAGGGGACAATCTCTATTTTTCTTGTTAACAGCCAACTTCTCAGCAGAAGGCTTGAGAACACAGTTGTGAAAATTGTCACTAAAAAATGTGCAGTGTTGATGATAGTCTTTAACCAATACAGTCTCAAGGTTTTAAGAGAATAAAAAAACCAGTGTCTTTTCAAGAAGCACCCAAGAATGCTTTTTTAACACAAGTGTTTGGTTAAACTGTGGGAACAGATTAGGTGTGGATAAAAATTTTACTTGGAGCCAAGCCAGACAGATTCCACAACTTGGAAACAAAGCCACACAACACAGCTTCCAAAATCCAGCAAGGAAAATTGAGTAGAAGCTTTATGGTATGACTGCCTGTGTTACTATGGATCCTCTTACATCACCTTGGATCACTTACATAATTACCACATGACTGCATTGTCATTAAACAAATAACATTTTTTGCCAATAACACCTGGAACTTTCATTTGAGTGCTCAACTTCAAAATTCATAGACAGTTGCAAGTGCTGGTTATGCAATGTACTAAGTAGTAGGATCCAGAAACCCCACATTTTACACTTTTTCAAGTAAGACACTTTGATAATTTTATTTACTAATATTAATATATCTTAATATTAACACTAATATCATTAAAATTAAGCCTGTAAATATAAAACAAAGCCACAAACTTCAATGGCTGAATGGGGTCACTACCAGATTAGTATTTTCTATACCAAAGCCTACAACGAGAAGGAAACAGTCACTTTGCTTTCTTTGCCTAAGAGTCAAGGAGGATGACACACATCAGTTATTGCTACTTGTGTCAAAGAAAGGGATTTTTCCAAAAAGATACAAGCCCCATCTTTGGCTACAAGTACAAAACAACTCAAACTCCTCACAGAAAAGTTACACTAATAACACTGCAGTATCCAAGGTAAGCATCTCAGCACTACTATATCCTAAATCCAAACAATTCATATGTTGCCAGAAAAAAATTAGATACTCACATTCCAAATTTTCAATATACAGGTTTTCAAACTCCCGCTCTATTTGTCCAAAAAGTTCAAGAAGCGTATTCCTGACAGAAGATGGTAGTTTAGAATCCTAGGAGGCAAAATACTGGGGTTTATATTTTTCTTTACATATATTTCATGTAGTTACCCTTCAATCTTAAACTGATTTTAACAGTTCTCTCTCCCAGCAAGGAGGAAAGTTAAAACTGCTAGCGTACAACACTAAACAAAAAGCTCTGTGCATCATAAAAGTTATTAATTTTAGATACTCTTTCTCTTTCAAGGGACAGAATTCAAATCAGCTGTGGGGTTTTTTTTTGTTTTTACTAGAGAAGAATTATAAAACCAAGGTACATGTACAACTCATTAAAGAAAATGCAGGGGAAAATTTATAAAATAATGTCAAGGTGCTTCCAGTTCAACCAGTTCCTTTGGTCGACAAAATAATTCAGAAGTTGACTATGCATTATGTTAGGAAGTTGTCATCACAAAGCGCCTTACTACCAAAGCTTGAGACAAACTAAGCTTTTAAACATATTTTTAACATTTACCTATTTTTGTCAGTAACCGTAACTAAGTGTGAAGGAAACTGCAATTTCTAATCCTTCCCTCCCCAGATATTACTCAAGCAACCCCTCTTCACAGAAAGTATTCTGAAGCAAATTCACAGAGGAGGGCTGATTTTTTTCTTCAGCATAACAAACACAGCAATTCTGAGGCACAAAACCAAGTATGCAATAAAACCACTAACACAGGATTTGTACGATCTGAGCTCAATAGACAGCTTGACCACAAGTTTCTGTTGGCAAGTTATTTAAATTTTATCCATCTGCCTATAAAACTGAGATCAGCACCATATTTTCCCAAACAAATGCATACCATATCCAAAACAAGTAAGTACTGATTTCTGTTGGGAGTCAAGGTTCTCACTATGTCAATGATTGTGTCACCAAACACTGTTGAGCAGACAGTGAGTAAAGCAGAAGACACCTGACTGCAATACACTGAGAACCTAGTACTAACAAACACCTTAAAATTTAAAGCACAGCATGCTACTAAAAAATGGCAAATTAGAAAGGAGAAAATACGGTCAGTAGTCTAATAATGATCAATTAATCCACTACAAGTACGGATCAAAGGATGAACCATCCTTGCTCACTACATAAATGAATTCTACTAAACCTGTTCTATTCTTCAGCTGCTGGTGGACCACAATATGTCAGTTGGCTTACTGCACTTATTATTTATCCAGGTAGCCAGCTATAAATTTTTTTTAAAAGTAGTTTCCACTTAACTGAGCCTTACCCTAACAATGAAAAAGCTCAGCTACTCCTTCATAGTATATCTAACCCATTGTCTCCAAATTGAGTACAACATCTTACTACTGGACTTATTACTGTAATCTTATTACTGTAAATAATGCAGCCATATCCAAAAACTGAGACATACCTATGCAAGGAAACAAGTTACCAAATTTCAAAGTGAAATTAATATGGTACCATGTATACCATATTATTAATAAATCTGGAGAGAATGGTCAAGCATTGGAACAGGCTGCCCGCCCAGCGAGATGATGGAGTCACCACCACTGTGTTCAGAAAACATGTAGACATGGCACTTCAGGATATGGTTTAGTGGGCATAGTAGTGCTGGGTTGACGGTTGGACTTGATGATCTTAAAGGTCTTTTCCAACCTTAATGATTCTGTGATCTATCATATATACAGGGAATGTGCCTATCAGCAACATCTACTTTTTTCAAAACAAAAGTTAATTTTAAAATCTTGAAATCATCAGCTATAAGTCAAAAAAGAAAACTGAGTCAGCTTTTCCCACAGCACAAACCACTATTTTTTCTAGAAGTGCAGAAGCAGCACTACTAGAATGGGAGTACAAATGTTAGCACAGGACACCACCCAAATTCGAGCGAATTAGGATCATTATAGCCTGTTTTGTTCTTAAGTGTTCCAGCAAACCAAAACCATCAGAAATTGGTTCCACTCCTGTTAACTGAGTTAGGAAGAAGCATGTGCATACGAGCCATCAGAGGGCAGCATGCACCTTCCACCAAGTCAGCATCTAAACAACCAGAATTTCATCTCACATTTTGGTTCACGCAGTCAAGACAATTGTCTTCAGAAACAATTAGAAAAGCCTACCACGATCCCGATTTCATAAGTTACTTCTGAACATGAATTTTAAGGAGAAGAGCAAGAGAAACCACTAATAGCCATGACATAGAGCACATCTGCGTTGCACATAATTCAGTTTTACACCAGCTTCACAGCTACTTCAAGCTGTGACACTGTGCTGAAACAGGCACTGTGCTGAAAGAAGTGGTCCTATGCGCCTTATGCCCCCCTAGGATATTCCTTTCTGCATCTTCATCTGCCTCTCCCTTAAGACAGTACATGTGTTCATGCATTTGCAGTCAACCAGAACGTGAAACAGATCCAGATTAAAACCAACTTGAAAAAAAATTGATTAAACAAGAATACTGTACAAATGAAATACTATTAAGAGAAACACTGCCATTAGAAAAATTATTTCTGATTCAATTACCCAATAATTCCATACAGTAAGGTTATGAAAGAAACTAAGATATCCTACAATTTTTGAAACAGAAAAAGAACTACAGGAAAGGTTTTCAATTCACTTCTCAGAGTCTGAAAGCAAAAGCAAATCTAAACCTGTCCTAAAGTAACCAGCATAGTAAAATGTGTCCACTTCCTTTAATCTCTTTAAAGTTGGCATTAAATTAGCTTATTAAGATACCATGTAATAATGTTATCTGTTTATCTGCAGAAGTACTTATCTAGATCTCATGTGGTTTACAGCTCCACTGTGAAGAAGCATTAGTAGTCTCTATGCATTAGAATCTGCCACTGCCTGTTCAAGGTTAAAAGTCAACAAAATTAAGTAAGATGATACATAAAACATTTAGAACATTTACATATTACAGCATAATACACTTAGAAAGTTTGATAAGAAATACTAGAACAGCTTAAAATTTTGGTTTACTACACAGAAGCAACAGCATGTCTTGGCCTCTCAGCTGCTCTTCACTCCTTTCCTGAAGTAAGGCTGTAATATTCCAAATGCATGAACTGTATTCTATCCAAGTACTTACATTCTCCAACTCCTAGATGACTAGAAGCAACAACTTGGGCTCTGTTCGTTCCCAGAAAGCTAACGCTATAATTAGCTGAGTAACAGATTCAATTTAAATAAAAAAATCTGTCACAACACTCAGAACCCTTCAGAGTATCTGCAGGATCCAGAAAGTGAGGTTTCTCGTAGCCAAATACCATTAGTATTTCAAACCACCTCTCTGATAAAAATCAAGTTTTGCATCATCTTTGCCAGGCCCGCATTAACAATGCATATTCAGTTTGACAATAAACAGTTTTCAAACTGCTATTTGCTTATCTTTTGCAGTACTGCTTCAAACGCTTCCTATAGGAGCCTTACCTATAGTTAACCTCAGTATCGTTAGGTGAAGCACTCCAAGCGGCTCCAGACTGCGTCCACTACATAGACTGACATAGATTAAGAAAACTACAAAAGTTAGTGGTAGTTGTTCTTTCCCTGAAGTTTAATACACAGACGATCACACCTTCATTTGAGCCAAATTAAAATTAAAAAAAAACAAACCCCACAAACAAAAATTTAAGTTATCTCATGCCTCTGTCAAGCAGGCATTGTTTGTTTACTTTATGGAAAGGAATGCAGAACAGCATTCCCACTAATACCTTCCCTATCAGAGCTATAACAACAAATATTTTGGTTTATTCGTGCATAGTTACCACTGTAACAAATTCAAACTTAGGAAATCAAGAATCCATCTTCAACTTTAAGGGGGGGGGGGGCTGTTTGCAGCAAAATAAATAGGCTGTTTCTTTTTATTTCTTCATGGTTTTATCATTCATTTAAGAATACACAAAAGGCAACAGAAAGCTCTGCAGGTCTGAATACAACATGAAGCACTGTCAACATCCAGGTCAATAGCCTCCAAAGACAGTCAGCACTTAAAACAAGAAAGTCTGCCGTTCCCACAGCTTTACTGGACATATTTCATTACTTACATTTGTTTTCTTCGCATAAAAAACACTACTTATAAAAAAGTTCTGCAAGTTACGAAAGCAGTAGTGTATTATCTTACCTGCCCTTCCAACATGTCTCTCTGCAGTCCTGCCCGTTCTTGCTCAGAACTGTTGGTTCTTCGGATTGAAAGACTGTGTGATTTACGTTTCTGCTTTGCCTGGCGAGCAGATGCACAACTTCCACTTTCTATTGGCATTACTTCAAAAACACAGTTTCACAGAGGCTCCTATGACAAACTAAGGACAAGCATTACACATTACAAATTGCTTTGCCAAACTAATCAGTTTAAAATTTTTTTCCTGAAAATAGAAACATTTAGTTCTACTAAATTTTGGAGTTGTTTGGGGGTGTCATTGAAAAGAAGGGATCCCTATTATTTACAGCTATTCTTCAAACAACATGAAGTCCAAATATACATATGCATATATGTAAATAAAGTGGTATCACTTGTGCATTACTTATTCATTAGCTAACAAACCTCCACAAAAGGAAATTTAATTCCACTACCTTGCTCATTTTGGAGAGCACTAGCAGAGACAGCCCCAAAATGCTTCCAGGAAACAACTATTATGCATACTATACTTCACTGAAATACATGCAAAATTAAAACCCAGCTGGAAAATGAAAGCAAACAGACATGATAATTTAGGGACATTGTCAGGTTAAAAATGTATTGTGCAACATTAAGTGTTAGTATACAAAATTTAATAGATGTGCTTGTTTACACATCAGCAGAAATTAATTTTAATGACAGCAAACCTTCCACCATTTTTGACAGCTCATGGTTTCACTTCCTTGGAAGTAAAAGTGCCCATGAACTTATGAGAAGAGTGGAAGTGCATCTGATTTACCAGGTTGTTGTTAATTTTTGTCAGCTTGTTAAAGCCAAATATGCATTTTAATATCCTTAAAAACACCTGACAGTATCACCAATTAGTATTACCATGCATGATCTACTGCCTTCCCCTGTTTAAGAAAAATCAAATTATGTTTGATTTCTTGCATAAACGTGGAGAACACATTCTTTACTGTCAAAATCTTATTTTTTACAAACATTTAATTATTGAAATTTTAATTAAACCTGATATTCAACAGAAATTATTTTTTGTTTCATGGGACACCAGTTGTTAAACATTTCAAATGTTTGAAAAATTTTGAGTAATCAATCTTAATCATAAATATTGAGAACAAAATAAAAATTCATTCTCCAGCATAAATGATTTCTGAAACAACAATTACAACTTAAAATAGCTGCAACAGTCTGCAAAGAAATAGGAGAGCAGAATTGGCAAAGCTAACAAGGCAACTAAGCTTCCTTTTAAATAAATTGATTAGCGAAAATTTAAACCACACCCAGGGCCACTTCCAATTTAAGATCTGCCAACACACTAGATCTCAAGCTAGGAATGAGCACCATCACTATTAAAAAGACTAGGCATTAACCAGTTGGTGGTTCTGACATGGTATTTTCAGCTTTTTAACATATCATAAAGCCAAGGAAAATCATAGCTTACTAAAAACATAGTATGCGCTATGAATAAAAACAGCTTGAAATTTGCTCTGGTTTTTACATCACAAAATGAAAATATATAAGGATACTTAAATTTCTATCAAAATTAGACTAGATTTAGTTAAGGTTTCGATGCCCATCCACCTTCAGATTTTCTCATTAAAAACCTTGGTATTTTAATTAGCTTTTGGAACACCTGAGTTCCAGTAACCTGACATCAATTCCATAGTGAACCTAAAATAAAATTCAGGTTGCACCAGTATCTTGTCCTGCACTGAAATTATTTCATTCATTTCGTCTGGACTCTGCACAGTCCTTCCCTGCACCTAATCCCATCAGAGATTTTTATGTGTGATTAACCAGTAGTAACTAATTAGCTGTGTTCACAAATTAAAGAAGAAAGAAGGGAAAGAACTACCACTGGGTAGATTCTTATTTGACTAGATTTCTTTTTTCACTGTGGCTACATTCCTCTACCATAGAAAGACAGGACTGAAATTAAAAAAAGTCCATCCCATAAACACGTTATTGCCAATTTTCTGGACTTCACCAAGTATCTTCCTGTTCCTGGGCATATGGTCAGCAATTAGCAAGGGGTTTTCAGCACTCATCGCAATTCTGCTTCTTTTCAAAATATGATCCAATCCCAAACACATGTATACTCTCCTCTCTTCCACACTCCTTCCTATCCCCCTTGGGAACCACTCTTTCAGTAGCTTTCAGTTTACTGGTTTCTGCAGTGTTCGGGATCACTTTTTAAGGCCCAAAGCACCACATTCGGTGTGCACACACGCAGATGTGTTAAACAGTTTTATATCTATACATACACATAGTTACATATAAACACATAAATAGTTAACACTGTTTCACTTCAGATGTGTGGGGAAAAAAAACAACTCATTTCTAATTCCTGCCAGATGTACCTCCTGAGCTGTAGTTATATAGAGAGATATTAATATGGTTTATGTCTTACCAGGCATTGTTTTAACTATGCTAACTTCCATTTGCCTTCTGCTGCTAAGCTACTTCATTTTAGAGGACTTTACCAAGAAACACCCTTTTCTGGATTGCTTCCTAGAATCATAGAACAGTTTGGGTTGGAAGGGACATTTAAAGGTCATCCAGTCCAACCCCCTGCAATGAACAGGGACATCCACAACTAGACCAGGTTGCTCAGAGCCCCGTCCAACCTGGCCCTGAATGTTTCCAGGGATGGAGCATCTACCACCTCTCTGGGCAACCTGTGCCAGGGTTTTACTACCCTCATTGTCAAAAATGTCTTCCTTAGATCTAGTCTGAATCTGCCCTCTTTAAAACCATTACGCCTTGTCCTGTCACCACAGGCCCTGTTAGAAAGTCTCTCTCCATCTTATAAGCCCCTTTTAAGTATTGAAAAGCCACAACAGGGTCTTCCCAGAGACTCCTCCAAGATGAACAACCCCAACTCTCTCAGCCTTTCTTCATAGGAGAGGTGTTCCATCCCTCTGATCATTTTTGTGGCCCTCCTCTGGACCTGCTCCAACAGGACCATGTCTTTCTTGTAGGATTGGATACAAGTGACTTTCTGGGATGCAAGTGCACATTGCTACCTCATGTCCAATTTTTCATCAGCCAGAACCCCCAAATCCTTCTCTGCAGGGCTGCTCTCAATCCATTCATCCCTCAGCCTGTACTGATATTGGGGATTGCCCCAACTCATGGTGCAGGGCCTTGCACTTGGCCGTGTTGAACTTCATGAGGTTTGCATGGGCCCAGTCCACAAGCCTGTCAAGGTCCCGGTCCCCCTGGAGGGCATCCCTTCCCTCAAGCAAATCAACTGCACCACTCAGTATCAGTACGTACAGATTCGGCAGCTATACATTCTAGCATGTAGAATTTAAAGGGACACAGTCAAATGCATGAGATTACATTTTTACATCATGAAATTCTCACATTAACTACACAAAAGTTTCCACTTTCACAGCTCATAAGCGCACAGAAAAGGTTAGGTAAGAAACACCTCCATTATGGTATCTATTTGGTAGCAGCACTTCACCTGCAGCCAGTGTCACTGACAGAACTGCACTCTCCTCATGCACCAGCATGACCACATCGCTCATGCGCCATTCTGGAGAGAGCAAGCATGCACGCTCTTTCCAGGCTCTGCCAGAGGGTGCACACAGCCATAGCAAAGCTGCAACCAGCAAGGCAACAAGCAGGCATGTGCATACAGAAGACGGGAAGAAGCCAAAGGGGACTAGCTTCACTGCCTTTAATGTTGAATTCCATCAAATAGCCTTATGAACTTCCAGTAAGGGAGCAATAATTAGAGAGTTTTTAGAACCAGGATGTAAATTCAGTTTTAATAAGTGACAGTGTCCCTTTAAATATTAAATTCTCTTTGACAATTGCAGAACTATTTTGATGCTAATTGCAACAGTAAGAAGCTACAGGTGTTTCAAGTACAGATTTGACAAAACAGATCCTTGGCAATACGATGCTAAAAAAAATTGAATAAATAAGGTGCTCATTTCTAGCAGTTACCTGATTCCCCTTATTATGTAAGGTTTTCAAACAATGAAAATTACCTGTCCAGAATATCAGTGTCATGTTACATACCCTATGAAAACCATATTAAATATTGATTAGTGAAACAGTCAGTAGTATACTAACCAAAGTCTTTCACATTTTTGAAACTTGTAGTTAGAACACACCAGATTACAGGAAAGGGGAGTGAGGGAAAACATCAACACAAGTCAAGGCTAAGCACCAAATCCCAGTCAAATCAATAAAGAAAAAAAGGCTTCAAAACAACCCATTATATATTGTTAGTCAGATGTAGTTAATCTTGAGTGCTACAAATGGGTTCTGAAAAGATAAATTCACCCCATTCACTTTCCTTTTACTTAGTAATTCTGCAAGTAGGATGGAAAATCACCAAGAAGTATGGGACTCTTGTTTCCTGAACCAAGTGAAGCTGAATTCACAAAAGCTAAAAATCAGCAATCAAGAGTAAAAAAAAAAATGAATAAAAGTACTTTCCAAGAAAAAAGAGAAAAAAACAAACAGAAGAGGGGGAAGAGTGTTGTGTTACTAAATTATATTCAATAAGGGTGTCAGTTCACAAGTACTCTATTATTAAAAAGTGAGCTTATGAGGCATATTGAGCTTTCTGCTTGATCATTTTGGAAAATGCTATGTTGCATAGTGTTCTTCACACAATGATCTGTCAAAGCCTCAAGAGAACGGTACCAAACGAACTTCTGACAAAGTCAATCAGCAGAAGTAGGGAAGAAAAACGTGTCCTAGAAAACGTCTAGACCATAGGTGATTACTACTTTCTGAATGCAAAGATACTGAAGTATTTCAGTCAAGCTGTTTAATTAAACTCACAGCATATTTTAAAGTGTGTTAAATTACAGTTCTGCCACCTACCTTTCTGTAACAGATGTTACCATGTATTCAGTCACAGGAAATATTTCATCAGAGTAACAGTAAAGAGCAGATGTGTAACCAATTACTGTTTTATTCAGCTACAAAAGAGAAATTGCACTAAACAAAAGCGCACACACTGGTCTTATTAAAAATTCACTCCAGCAATCAACTAAATTCTACTTGCCTACTTCTTCTACTCTTGAACATGGAAAAAGCAGGCTGTTAAAAAGAAAGAATTCCTGGGGTATGCATGCTACTGAAGCCAGGGAGAAAATCTGTTTTAAGAAGTGTCAGAGCACAGACAGAATGGCTACAGTACTGCATTTCCTTTTTTGTTCATTCAAGACAACACACAAGTACAGAAAAGGAAAGCATCAGGAAGTTTCAGCAACACCTCTTACCCAAGATCTCCCTGTTCCATTTTGTTTAGAGTTTAACAGTAGTAATACTTACTGTTTAAAAACTGTTTAAACAAAACGAAAAAAAAAAACACCAAAAAAACCCACAGAAACAATTTTACTGTATTTGTGTGTGCTCCTAAATCTCTTTAAGATAGTCTCAGGTCTCTCATTTTCAGATATGATTTAGAACAAAATTTCAGTGTATTCTACATAAGAAACAGAGGCTTATTTACAACAGTAATTATTGCCCTGTACAACATTAAAACCTTAAGAAACAAAGATGATAGTTAACATAGGTTTGTTTTTTTCACAATGCGGAGGGAGAAAGGGGAGAGAGGAGGATGATTACAGTTATTAAGATCTTAATTACATGTAACTTGGTTTGATAGCATTACTCATGAGTTAAGGGACAACATAAGCCACTACATTCTATATTAATATGCAAAGAAATCAAATTTAAAGGAGTAAAAGTTCCATTTTGAGGTCTTCAAGGAACAATTTGTTTCAAGGATGCTGTACATTCAAGTACCAATGCAAGCTCCAAGAATACAGTACACCTGAGAAAGATCAGGCTAAACAGACTTCTTTGCAAGACGAGTTGTTTTTCTAAAGATAAATATTTGGGAAACAAAACCATTCCAGATCATCACAGATGATGCCAGAACTACTGGTAAACCTGCTAAAACCTTCTGAAATCCACTCGAGTATTACAAGATTAAATTTCTTTCCTAAATTTAGTGCAGCATACTTTCAAACAAAACTGGATGCTCCTCGAAATGTAAAAGTGGAAAACATCCCCCACTGAAAAGGTGACAACCACCCTTCGACAGAAAGCATAGTAAAGAAGCTGCACCAATGAATTTTAAGTATGTTATACAGCTGGAAATCAATGATAAAAGCTTTAACACATTAGTAAGTACCTACTTTGAGCAAGCTCCTAACACCAACACTGAAGTGTAAGCCAGCCCAGTTATTCTGCTAGAAGGCTTTGATCTTGCTAATTCAACTATGTCAGCAAATGCTGCAATCACACCAAAATGCAGTGCAGACCTAGCCTGCCAAACGGTCTGCTAAAGCAAGAAACAATACTCTCAACCATACAGACTTATTTTAACCAATATTAAACAACAATAATTATCAAACTTGGATGATTTTTTTTTTAATTTAGAACACAGAAGAAACCTGCCTGGGTCCACTAATAATCATCAGACCAAGGCCTCTCAAGTGAAATTGCTGACGTCCTGAAAGCATACAACTTTCCTTCATTATCTGTGCCACCCATGCTCGCTGAGTGTGCTGTTTCAACTACCTTAAATGGTACAGAGTACAGTATAATCTTACATTTAACACTAGTTAGTTACCTATGAGTATAATCTGTACCCTGTTTTAGTAGGACCATAGAATAGTTTGGGTTGGAAGGGACATTTAAAGGTCATCTAGTCCAACCCCCTGCAATAAGCAGGGACATCTCCAACTAGATCAGGTTGCTCAGAGCCCCATACAACCCAACCCGAATGTTTCCAGGAATGGGGCATCTACCACCTCTCTGGCCAACCTGTGCCAGGGTTTACCACTCTCATTGTCAAAAATTTCCTCCTTAGGTCTAGTCTAAATCTGCCCTCTTTTAGTTTAAAACCATTACACCTTGTCCTATCACTACACACCCTGCTAAAAAGTCTGTCCCCATTTTTTTCTTATAAGTCCCCTTTAAGTACTGGAAGGCTGCACGGTCTCTCCGGAGCCTTCTCTTCTCCAGGCTGAACCCCAGCTCTCTCAGACTGTCCTCAGAAGAGAGGTGTTCCATCCCTCTGATGATTTTGGTGGCCTCCTCTGGACCCACTCCAACAGGTCCATGTCTCTCCTGTGCTGAGCTGGACGCAGGACTCCAGGTGGGGTCTCACCAGAGAAGGGTAGAGGGGCAGAATCACCTCCCTCGACCTGCTGGCCACACTTCTTTGGATGCAGCCTTATTTATTAATAGGTTTTGATTAGCTGACTTTATTGAAGAGTTCGACAGGCAGCATCAGGTCCTGCTAAATACTTACTGCTGGTTAAATCTTAAAATACATTTGAAGGCTACTCTATTTCCTTAGCTGTTTCACAGCCATTTTAGCTCTCATTCCTGTACTAGCAAATCCCTAATAGCTTAGAAGTAGTTGACACGCATGCACAGGTATGCAAATACAAGACCTGAGGGCGAGGAATCCTAAGGAAGTTCAAGCGCAAAGGCGGTTTAACCAGGTATTTGTTTAAGGAAGCACTGCACCACATTCAGAAGCCAGAATCTTACTGTGCTAGTCTCTAAACAAACAATATTTAAGTACTTATTACCAATGTACTAGATGAATTGCTATTATGCTTTTATGCAAGCAGATTGACCTCTAATATCATCGCTCTTCATTTGGGAATACGTTACTTGCTCATAAATTAGAATCTTTTACTGCTTAAGACATCAACAAAACAAGTAACTATAATACATTTAGCCAGCTTTTCTGAAACACCAATAAATAACCTTTGTATAGCACATTCTTGAAACATTTCCTCATATGGCCTACCACAGAGAACTACCAAATCTTCCAACAGTACATGTAATAGCACTGCAAGTACCCAGTCCTACCTACCATCTTGAAACAGCACTCTCAAAATAGTCAGTAGGTATTACTCGAGGACGAGAAAATAACAAATCACTCTGGCTTGTAAGGACACCATTCCGATTCCTGTCCATTCCTCAGTGGTCACACATAGGGTACTAACAAACTCTCCCCGCAGAGGTTTGAAGCGGGGCCTTTACCTCACAGAACGAGATACTAGTCTTAGCTCCAAGACTTAAAAATTCCATGACATAAAACAATCCCAACCTCATCTCAAACGTATAAAATGCAATATCACTTAACTCCTCCTCACTTGACACATAATAGTTCCAGCTTGCAGTTTCTGGATTTTGTAGAAGCTTGCTCTTCCTTTAAGACACTATCACCACACTCGCAATATTTCTCCCATGACTGTACCAACACCCTCAAGCATTTCAGTCCATACAAGGGACTGCACCTGTTAAAGAAGTCCTAAATTTAAAAGAAAGATGGTGGAAGGTCATGTCTACATTAGAGAGACAGTCTCATCACCTTTAGATTTAACACGATAAACCTAGCTTAGGGACAAATGTACACATAAATAACTGGCATTTAAAAAAAAAAGAACCCACAACAAACACAAACCAAAACATTACAGTGGCCTCTGCCTTAAATTCCAATGCTCGGTGCAAGCACCTTTTCTTAAGATAATTGCCAAAGTCCACAACACACAAAGTTACATTTAAAGCTATTACAACAGGACACATTAGGGCTGACACATGCACACACAAGATCCTAACTAATGTAAACGACCCATTAGAAAGCATACTTGAGGATCCTTGAAGCTACCAGCTCACTTTCAAAGATATCCCATAAGAAACACCAACAGCAGGCTCGATTGGAAAACACTTTCAGGAATTTGCTTAAGGAGACAGAGACTGCTGTGATGTTGTAAAATGGGTGCCTGAACAACAGACGTTTGTATAATTTCAAGGTGTACTCAATGACACTGAATCACTTCAAAGAAGCTGTTCCACCAGTTCTTCACGTAAATCTTCCATGTACTACTGTTACAGAAAGCATACTTAAAAACACTATTTTAGTGTTTTTAAACACTAGTTTAAAACAAGTAGTTTTAACAAAGTCCGACAACCTGGAAGATGTACCAAAACTCATAAAACCACACATACAAGTTTCTCTTTTCTCACAAACGCCAAGATGTCCTTGAACAACGGTTCAAGGCTTAACTTGAAAAAGTTTTCTTCGTCTTTACATAAGCACAATCTTTTTATTTAATTTCCTTCTACAACAGGAACTTAATATCCACTCAATCTCTGAATACATTAAGCATATTACTTCTTCCCTCAACTTTTTTTTCAACGTTTTTAGCTCAGGAAAAGAGAAATACTACAAATGGCTCTTTACAGACCAAACTTCCACCCATCTTGGACGGTTCCAACTCATCCTCCTGTGGCCTAAGGCCAGACCTACCCTGACCCACCAGAAACAGCAGTTCCCTTCCTCATGCAGTTGTGCCCCACTTCATGGAATTTGGGCGTTTCATTTTTACTCCATTTGTCAGAGGATCTGAACTCAATCTGTAAAGTAATGAGGTACTACACTTGGCTTGTCCTTAGGATATGCAGTAGCACATAAAGTTAGCGAGCAGCGTCTCCTCAGCAGGCACCCTCGGCTTCACTGCCTGCTGACCTGGAACCATCCCTACAGCCTCGGGCTAGAAATACTAAAAAAAAAAAAAACCACCCTTTAAAAAAAAACACCAACACACAGAAGAGGAAGAAGGGCTTATTTACGGTTATTTCGTTTTTTAAGAAAGAACGTGCAAGTCATTTCACGCGGAATAAACCGGAATAGGACAGGCTGGGCGGGGGTGCCGCGGTGGCAGAAGCTCCGCTTCACGCCGCGGGCCTGGCGGGGCGGCAGCACCGCGCAGGTAGCGCCGCTGCCCGCGCTCCCCCGCATCCCCTGCCTCAGCCCTGCTTGCCCCCGCGGCTGCTCCCCGCCGCGCCCGCAGCCCCCCAGGGGAGCCGCTGCCGCCGGCGGGGGAGGCGGGGGGGGGTCTCGCCGGGCGGGAAGATGGCGGAGGGTCTGCGCCCCGCTGAGGGGAGCGGGGAAGGGGGCGCCGCGGCCCTCCGCACTCACCTGTCAGCCACAACCGGGGCGGCGGGCGGGAAGGGGCAGGGCCGCGGGCGGCGGGGGGGAGGAGGAGGAGGAAGAAGAGGAGAAGGAGGAGGAGGAGGAGGACGACGAGGGCGGGAGGGGCAGTGGCGAGCCCGGAGCCGCGCTCCAGCAGCGCCGCGCCGCTCTGGCGAGGAACCCTGACGGCGACATCCGGCGGCGGGCGGAAGCGGCGCGCGGCCCCCGCCGGCTTCCATAGTGGCGGGGGGGGGCGCGCGCTCGTCGCCGCCCGCCGCAGCTTCGGGCGGGTTCAGCCCGGCGGCTCGGCGGCGCCCCCGGACCGCTTGTTTGGGGTGGCTGCCGTAAGCCCCGGTAGATCAGTACCCGAGCTTACCGGCCCGCGCTGACAGCCCTGCTTGTTGCCGCGTTTGACCGGAGGCGCCTAAGAAATACACAAACAAAATCGCCAGCGCGGCAGCAGGCCCGTCAGGCTGCGAAGAACGGGGACAAATGGCTGCCCCTCCCTCCGCTTTGACGGTTAGCCTTCAGCCCTGCGTCTCCTCGGTGTTAATTTAATGCTGATATTTGAAAAGCTGAGTTGTGTTTCACCCTGTTGCCCGAGGGGACTGCTGTGGACTGACAAGGGACATGGAACTTTACTGAGACCAGTGGAATTCCTTATTTTTTAATACAGAATGGCTGGGAGATAGCAAATCTGGACTTTCTCTCCTGCATCTGCAGACAATGGGACAGAAAGAGTGAATCAAAGCTAACCACGACATTCTGCAAGTAGGCTGTTCACTCTGAAGCTTACAACACATAATTGAAATGTGATTAATTCCTTTGGTGATTAACGCTTAGAAGAAACCTTCACCTAAAATTCATTGTAGCAGACTGTGAAAGTCAAAAGAGGCCTTTGCCTAATTATTCTCTTTCTGCCTGCAGATTATCTAGCTGCCTCAGAAGAGGTCTGTGAGAAGGCCAGAAGAATATGTGCCTCAGAGCAAGGGCTGAAAATAGTACATTTTCTTTTCATGTGCTTCCCAGCTACAAGTATGTTTGCTGTTCTCTTTCATCTTTGCTTTCCTTTCTACCTCCTTCTGTGCAGCCCTTTCTTAGTTGCAGCTGTATTAACACAGTCAAAAATAGTGTGTTTTACCTATTTACTAGCATCTTTTTCATCACTGGAGGGCATTCTACAAGATGACCAGCCTAACTGGTTAAGACCTTCCCATAATTTTAGCCTTTTCCTTTCTTCAAAACCATCAAAAGGAGAAAAGAAGGTAGCAAAAGCGAATAGCTAAATGGCTTTAAGTAGAGGAAAAAGTGGGGAGACAGAACAGGCGAAAGAGGATGGACAGGAGGTAGAACAGAGTTGCCTCGGGGGCAGCATGAATACAGCCTGAGCAAATGCCACTGTTGCTTTGAATTCTCTTCCTAGTTGGTGCAGTTGCAGTTCTCTCAGCCATCTTCACCAAATCACAACTCCAGTCCTCAGCTATTCAGTTCCTAACTAAACATTTGTTTAAGCCTCATTATTCCTACCAAAATTACTTCATCCTAATATAATTCTACTGTACCATAACAGTTTTAGCTATAAGTTTTCCTATGAAGGAAAAAAATGTCCAGTGAGGGCACATGGATGCACGTTTGAGATTTCTCTGGGAAAACACTTGGCAACTTTCTTATTCTCTGGAGCAGCTCACTCTCTAGCACAGGGGTCCAATAGAAAGATGACCTTTTTTTTCCTAAAGAAATGCAAAATACTGCAATAAGGAAAGACAGGTGCTTAAACAACTTTTTCCTTGATATGGGGTGACTCTGACCTGAAAATTAACAAGCCTTGTACAGATGCAGTTGCTCTTTCACAAGAAAAGAATGGCAAGTGGCCTGTTGTCACTCTAGCCCCATTACTGGTTTGTTTTTTTTCATGGCACTACAAGAGTAGCAGGCTGTGTAATGTATACGAACGAGTACAGAACAAAAGACTGCACCTGCCTTTCACAATCTACTTGTTTTAAAACGAGACACAGATAGCAATACAAGACCCTAGGGAAATGGTGCAGTACTAATCAGCATTTTATCAACAGCTAAGAAGCTTTTTTTAATAGGCATTACAGTTAAGAGTGGCAAAAGTGAGGTTGTCCTGCACATCATCTGCAGACCTACTTGTCTGCCCATGGCCAAACTTGAGAAGACAAGATACAAGGCTTGGGAAACCATCAACAGAACAACAGTTGAATCTCCCAAATCAAGATTTTGCAAACCTGTAAAAGTAGCAGGAAAAGGCAGAGCCTCCTGTCCAGAGTTCAAACCGAAAGAAAGAAAAAACAAATCTAGAGCAGAAAAGCACTCAAAGGTTATTTCTTCCTTCATAAAGGAAGCCTCCTAATAAATCCTTCCTAAAAGAGCAGTTTCTGTATCATTAATCATCACCTTATGTTGTACAAAAACTTTTGAAAGCCGTACATCATAGCACTCTTTCCATCACACCTGAGATAGCAAAACTAAATGCAAATACCCTACTTATACATTTAGCATACATGCATTACATTTTTACTACAAAGACATCTCTCTTTGAAGCAAGCTGAAGCCAACCTACTTTCCTGAAATAGGTCTTTTAAGAAGGAAGGGTCAAGCAAACAGCAGATTAGTTAGGACTGGGAGGTATTTACTGCCCAGTTTACCTCCCAGTTCAGATGAAACCCAGGCTGTTGTTTGCTGTGCACGTAAGTGTATCACTTGGACAAACGATTTTTGAAGAGCTATGACTCCAGGGCAGGGGCAGACTTCCAAGAAGGATTCTTCAGGAAAACCAGGAACAAGGATAGCTCTATAGCTGAGAAAGGTGAGCTGGAGGTCTTAAACATTGAAACAAGTGAAAAGGAAGCATAAAAAGAGGCAGGTTGGATGTGAAGGGTGGGGGGAAAAAAATAGTTCATTTTCCTTGGCAAAGCTGAAAACTGAGGAGAGGCTCATCTCAACAGTCTATGCTTTCTACGCTGGGGTCAAATCCCAACTTTGTTCAGCATTTATGGTTTAACATTTTCTTAACTTGCTGGTGAATTAAGATGTTTTCCTCCAGTTTGGTGGGGGTTGCATTTCCCTTTATCTTAGTAGATAGCAAAATTCCGTAAGTGATTTGCAGCTCGTGGGATTTCCAGCTGAAATGAGAGACTCCAGTGGTGACTGCTTTTTCCTTGTTAGTACAGTGTTTGGAAACAGTCAGCAGACTTCATAAATCAAGTCTCAAAAGAATGTATATGTATATATGAATGGATATATTCAGACATGCTTCTGTTTATGTGGGGTGGAGTAAAAGTTCTGAGGCTTCAGTGAAATGCACACCATTACAAAAAATTAGGATATTTTGTTTTCAACACAAATAGCTTGTTTGCATGTACAGGGCCAGTCTGGAGGGGAGTGAGAGGAAAGATGATACAGTCGACATAAACCACCAGTTCTGGAAAGTGACTTTGGTTAAAGGCTTGGGAGCTCCTTCCCTTGTCTGTTTTGTAAGCAGGGTTTATTTTGGCACCGTCATCCTTTTTGGCTGCCTTATCTACCAGGACCCGTTAGATGCGGTGCTCACAGTATCACTCCAGGTGAAGTGCTTTGTTTGTCTGCCCAAGACAGGAACTATAGTTGTTTCTGACAGTCGGGTTCTAAATTGCCTGTATGGACGTTCTCAGTAGTTACTACTAGGAAAAAAAAAAATCTTTCTTTTCCCTGTAATCTACAGGGACACTTTTCTGGTATCAATCCACTGCATAGACTGAACATTACTGTGTGCATCTGCTCCTTGGTGTATGTCATACATCAGCTGTGCCCCATGTACAGACCCCATCTCTGTTTTTTAGGGTAGAAGTTTCTATTCCAACAGAGCTTCACTCTCAGGAAGGTTGGTTGGTTGGTTGCTAACTTTGTTATCTTCATACGAGATGCTGGTTTGTATGTCCATTTCAGTAGTTAGAGTAGTTTTCATAGATTTGTGTAGCTTGTATTTGGTTTCATTAGGAGAATGATGGAAGAAAAATTTGATGGATTTTTTTCATTTGGAACAATGAAACTAGCAAGTCATCAATATGGTGAAGGATGTCCTTAGTATTTCTACAAAGCTTAATCTCCAGTTACTGTGTTTTCATGCTAAACAGTAAGTCAGAATAAAAAGTAATCTATGTTTCAGTCCTTTCTGAGAGTGCATTATTATTAATGTCCCTGTGTTCATGAATATTACAATATTAACGTGAATATTAATGTTTTTATGTTGTGTTTTCTATAGTTAAATGGATATGCAGCAGCTGGAATATTTTTTTAATTTTTTTTTTTTTGCTTGTGATGCTCTCCACTGGTTTCAAATGGCTTCTGCTCAAACCACTTCCTGCCTTTAGTCTCCCTCCATCAAGCTTTGCACAGGGGAACCCCTGTAAGAGACCCCCTCGTAAGGTATTAACTGTCAGTTTGAACATTTTGTTCTGCTAATGGTATCTCTAAATGAAAGGCCATCTGTCCTGTTTGCAGGAAACATCAAAACAAACATGACTGAAATGCTAGAACATGAGCTGAGAGGCAACCAGAAAGAGTGATGCCTCCAAGACAAAATGTGAAACCTCATTTACAGGCCTTTTATGGAATCTAACCATAAATACAAATCTACAGGCAATAAAACAGAAAAAGAATTCTTGTTCAGAAGGTACTCAACTACGGTGGTGTCAAGCTTCTACAGAAGCTGGTATTGAAGTGCCTCTGCCTTTAGACTGGGTATCTGTGCATGTCTTGCAACTGCTGTCAGAGCAGCTCACCTTGACATCTTGCCTGCGCTTGATTCCTATCCAGAAACTGGGTGTTTCTTTCTCTCTCCTTTAAGAACTTAATGCGCTAGGTAATTTCAGAGCTTGACTAACACAGTTACTGTCTTCTGCAAACTGTAGCTGTAAGTGAAGGGGGGAGACTGGCCAGTATTCCCCACCTCCATGTGCCACAGGCTGTAATCTGTATGGCACATACTTAACCTCTTTCATCAGGGGATGCTACTATGGAGCAAAGAAAAACATCCAAGATTAAATGTGCTACAGAGACTGCCAAAAAGGCCTGTAACTCTACAGTCTCGTGGTTATGGTGTCTGCCTGAAGAATGCACGCAGACCTTATCAGAATTCAATCCTGGGGCTGTTCGCGACAAGCACAGGCACGTTTGTAGCAGCTGGCACTTCAGTGCGGTCCTTCGATTTTCATAGATGGGTGAAAAGACAAGAAGCACTGCTCCACGTTAGAAATGCTCAAATCTCCAGATTAGTAAGAGACAATAAAGGCACCTTTCATCTTTGCAAGTCACAGCAAGAGCACATCGCAACACCACGTGCTCCCCAGATGCGGGCCTGGAGGCCACTCTCCTGCGGTGCCCTGCCTGGCCTGTACTGCACCGTTCGATGTCGAGCCTCGCCCCAGCCTGGTGAGCCTGCCCTCAGCCATGGCGCAGGCTCCACCGTGCTAGGGCACATCCCCGCCACCACCGGGCCTGGGTGACGGAAAGCGCCCCGGAACCGCGCCTCGCCGCTGGAGCTCGGCTCGGAACGGAGCCCGCACTCGCACCTCTGCAGCCGGCGGTCAGAGCGGTGCCGCCCGCACACAGGCCGGCACGGCACGGCACGGCACGGCACGGCACGGCACGGCACGGCACGGCACGGCACGGCACGGCACGGCACGGCACGGCACGGCACGGCACGGCACGGCACGGCCGCAAGCCGCTCCCGCCGCGTCGGCCACTGCCACGGCCCAGGCCACCACCCACCCTGCCGGAAATGGCTGCGCCACGCTGGGCGGGGCCGCGGCCTGGCCCGGCTTTCCCGCTCCCATTGGCTAGCTCTCCATTATACCGTCTTCTTATTGGCCGGTGCCTCCACCTAGCTGTGTTTCGGTTGGCTGCGCCCGACGCCTTTCCCCCCGTCACTGCCGTTCCGCCTCCTGGGCAGTCAGCGCCGCAGTGGGGCGATCGGGCGATGCGGTGACGTTGGTGTTTGGGGGCGCTGCCATTGGCGGCAGCGGGGTGACGGACGATGTGGCGCGTGCTGCGCCGGGCCGTTACTGTGGGCCGCTGCGGAGCCGCCGTCCCTCAGGGGCGTTGCTGCTGCCGCCGTCGCGCGTGGGGCTGCCGCCAGCCGCTGTCATCCGCCGCCGGCTGCTGGAAGGTCCGGGCCGAGAGGTGCGGGAGGGGAACGGAGGGGCGGCGGCCGCCCCCCGGAGGGGAAAGGGGCTGCGGAGGGACGGGGCGGGGGAGAGGGCTCGGCGGGGAAGGGGGCTGCGGAGGGAGAGCGCGGCGGGAGCACAAGCACGGCGGGCAGGGACCGTAAAGGCGGGGATTGGGGTGTGTTGTGGGTGTGCCTCGGGCTGTGTGTCCTGGTCAAGGGCGCACGGTTACTTAGCTCTTACTGATGAGGGGAAAAACTACTCCTGCACACGATGCCAGGCACTGGAAACGTAACCCAGCGCTGGTGTGCGGAACGCGCATCGGCTGCGGGGATAGGCAGAGATTTCCGTTCCTTCTGGGTGAAATTTGGACTTGGATTGCCTATACTAGCAGCCCATCAAAATGTTACATTTGGCGCAGCTGTCCTGCGGCGTGAGCTTTCAGAGAAACGAAAAAGCCATTTTTTAGGCAGCTACACATCACATTGCAACATTGGTTATTGCGGGTAGGAAGTTTCAGAAATCCAAAAGCATGTAAAACCCCCAAAATATAATTGGTGCACCATTTATACGGTGTTGGAAAAGCTAACCGTTTGATTATTTCTCATGCTCTGCACAGAACCTTGTAGGTGTTGTTATCACTGAGTGACTCTGCTCTTCGTTGTTTTTCTGGGTAGAACGTGTGCTGCTGTCACAATGCCTGAAGTAAACACAGATCACCTGGATGAGCAGCAGGTGCAGCTCTTGGCAGAGATGTGCATCCTTATTGATGAAAATGACAATAAGATTGGAGCAGATACCAAGAAAAACTGTCACTTGAATGAAAACATTGATAAAGGTACAGCTTTCTTACCTTCTAATTGAACTGTTAAGTAGTTCACAGAGAGTTCTACTTCAAACACTGCTAACAGGAAAGTTGTGGGGTTTTTTTATTGTTGTCATTCTAATTGAGCGTGAGTTTTATTTGAGGTTGATCAGATTCGTGAATTTCTCACAGGAGTTTGTGACCTCCTTTTCCATACTCCAGGAGTATCGAAATACTCACATCTTCCTGAAGAGTGACAAATAACAAACGCAAAAGTTGCAGAAAACAGCAATTGTACTGTTTGTACTTTTGTAATTCCTGAAGCTTCTTGGAATTCCATACAGTTTTTTAGGAATTCTTGAGTCATCTCTTTTTGATAGTAAATTTATGGATGCTGAGCCCTTCTTAGAAGCTTGCCCAAATGTGCATCTTCAGAATGGTGAACTGACCAAGTTTAGTAAACTATTCTGTCGCATTGTTGTTCTTAGCACTTTTCTAATTTCATCATGTTTTGCATAACCTGACAGGGAAACCTAAATAATGAGTTTTTTGTCAAATCCCTGTTTTTTTATGCATATGAATTTTAAATTTAGGCTACCCAAAAATGAAGGCATTCTAAGCCCTTAAACACTGTCTTTGTATGTCTTTATTCTTCTCTTAAGTACCTCTCTCTGGGTTTTTTTTGTTTTGTTTTTAGGTTTACTGCACCGAGCTTTCAGTGTTTTCTTATTTAATGCAGAAAATAAACTGTTGCTGCAGCAGAGGTCAAATGCAAAAATTACATTTCCAGGTTAGTACTGAAATACATTATATTTAGAAAAATGTTTTGTTTAAATCAATGTTTTTAAAATGTGCTAGTCTAATTTTGCCATGTAACTCATTCTGAGGTTTTAGAATTTACTGCTTTGGAAAGGAGACACTTTTAAGACTTCAAGAAGTAGTTATCTTGTGGATGAAGTAAGATAATGGGAACACTAGCTTATCGTTCTACATACTCTTGGGAAATGGTTGTTCCCTGACTTGTTTGAGCCTGCTTATGCAAGTGCAGAGTCTGTGTTGTTTACCTCCTCTGCTGCAAGACCTACTTAGCTGAGTTGAAGCAGCGGCTCTGGTGGCTGTGGAGAGTGTTCTCATTCCACTGGTAAAGACATGTAGTTGATGTATAGCAGAGCCCTGCTGCTGGGGAAGAAGTTATGTTGTGTTTCAGCGAGATCTGCAGACCTTTATCTGTGTACGTCTTAACAAATGCTTTTTTAGCTATAGAAAAAGGGAGACTGTGTAGCCAAAGTATATAGTGCATGATTTTTGAAGACCCCATAACTATCACTATCAAATGCAAATGGAGAGGCATAAAAATAAGAAGTTGAATGAAAGGGAGGAAAAAAGCTTACACAAGAGATATTGGAGGAAGCATAAAGCTGTCTGTTTCAGAAGTTTGGACGGGAAACAAGTTCAAGTGTTTCTCTCTTCAACGCAAGGAAGAAAGACCTTTTTCCTTCCAAGGGAATCTTTACTTCAGATTTTTTTCCTTGACTACTAATCAAAATGCTTGAGTGTAGTTTGTAGGTAATCAAACCCCATTTTAGATGCTTTTGAGCTAGACTTACAGATAGAAGGTTGGCCAATCACAGTTACTCTACATAACTTGTAAGTAATTTTTAATATACTTGAAGCAGGGTATAGAGGATCTGTGCTTTAAACACAAACCTTAGCTGCTTATTTACTTTTACTAATTGTCAGCTGGCCTTGAAGCTGCGGGCGTATTTTCAATATTCTGTTGCATACAAACTCCCCAAAGTAATTTTAATTAGCGTTTGCGGGATCAACAATGTCTTTACAAACTGGCTAAGTAGATGCTGTCTTGGGTATGAGAACGCACGTGTTCACGCCTATCAAATACTAACCTGCAAAGGAGTACTTGGTACAGACAAATCTTGGTGCAAAACATGGGAAGAAAAATAAAAGGTGAAAATATCCTCCTTCCTCTCTGACCAGTCTCTACGGAAGAGAAACAAAGCTGTGACGCATTGAATAACTGTCCTACCCCTGGGGTTTTTTTGGTGGTATTTGTTTTTTGGTTTGGGTTTTTTTTGTGGGGTTTTTTGCAATGCTTAATACAAGTTGAAAATGTACTGATACAAACTTCTTGCAGATTGTTTTACCAACACTTGTTGTAGTCATCCTCTAAGCCATCCGCTAGAGCTGGAAGAAAACAATGCTATTGGTGTTCGGAGAGCAGCACAGAGACGACTGAAAGCAGAGTTAGGAATTCCTATGGAGCAGGTAAAGGAAGGAAGGAGAAACGGGAATTCTTGCCGTCTTGACTGGTAAACAGACTAACTGCATCTGGCAGGTAGAGTCAGCCTGAAACCTAAGAATGAATTTAATTTTGGAGATGTAGAGAAGTCGGTGAATTTGAGTTGTCTTCATCTATGTTCCATCCACCAAAAGCTGATACCATCATTACATGGTATTTTAGAGTATTCCACTGCTTAAACTAAATATGAGCCAAAGAGTATATCACACTAACGAAGGTTTGCGTTGCTTCAGGTCTGACCAAGGGTGCCTACATGTTTTCTAGCTGGGCAAGCTGCCCTCCTGGCCTGGGGAGAAGGCAACACACCATCCTTCCAGTTTGTCTCCAGGGCGATGGCAGAGTGCTGTACGCATTCTGTATGACTGGTGCTCCTGGAGAGCATCGCTGTGAGCTGCTGCCAGCATCTGTGTACAGGTCCCTCTGTACTTCCAAATTTCCTATGGGAAGTAGGGTGGCCTGGGCACTCGGTGTTTCTTCTGGAGCCATCACACAACCCGCTTGTGGTCCCTTCCTTTCTGGTGGCAGTTTGGGAGTGCAGAAAGAGCAGGGTGAAGCTGGCTGAATGATGCTTGTGGTCAAAATCTCTTTTGAGATTTTGTAACTAACTGTGTTTGTGTCATGGAACATAGGAGAAGCAGTGTGCTACTGGGAAACACGATGGTTAGGCTGTCCCCAGAATTAATTACCTGGTCTGCCACTTGTGCAGATCCCTCGGGGATCAGGGTTAGACGTGGTCTGTCAGTATGCAGTTCTCACCTTGGCTTTAAGTACCTGTCAGGTCTTCTCCTGGGCAGGTAAGGGGCAGGTGCAGGTGTTTGCGTTCATCAGCACTTCAGTGTGCGTTAAGCTTTGGTAAATGTTATTTGAAACTTACTGTATAGAAGAAATCCACTCAAAATATCATAGGGTGATTCTGACCAGAGAAATGGTGTGCAACCGATGTCAAGGTGTGGTAAAAATCTCTTTTTTTCATAGTAATTCTTGGTGAAGAAATACACTTGGGGGAAAAATAATTTTCAAGGAAGGGGGTAATAGCTGATAATTCCTCTGTCGTGCCTAGCAGTGCAATTGTTCTGGTTTGGCTCCGGTTCTGACAGGTGTTTTGGTTGTAGGTCACTCCAGAAGAAATCTCGTACCTGACACGAATTCACTACAAGGCCAAGTCTGATGGGATCTGGGGTGAACATGAGATAGACTATATCTTGTTTGTACAGAAGGACGTAACGCTGAATCCTGACCCTAATGAGATCCAAAGCTACTGCTATGTGACACAGAAAGAACTGAAACAGCTCTTGGACAAAGCCTCCAAGAATGAAGTTAAAATTACTCCATGGTTTAAACTTATTGCAGAGACCTTTCTTTTTAAGTGGTGGGATAACTTACCTAACTTGAAAAAATTTATTGATCATGAAAAAATACACCGAATGTAAATAGATGTAAAAAGGTGCTGAAGGCAATGAAGTGCTGTCTCATTAACATGGTGGTAGCTTGTGGCTCTTGAGTGCATAAAATTGGTTCACCTGGAGCATGTTTAACAAATAATGTTAACAGACTTGGTTGTAGACAATGTTTTTTCTTCTCTCTTCCCCCCACCCTGTTCCTCATGGGTGAGTTAAGCTTGTTCTCATATAAAATGGGTAACGGTAACATAAGAAACCCCTGGGTTCATCTTTCTCCATTACCTGGCACGATGGAAAGTTCCTCAGCCTGCCCCGGTTTGCTCTTACTTCCCTGTGTAACCATGGATGCTGGCAGGGGAGTTTGTGTGCCTCCGGTCTGGCTTGCTCAGTAAAGAGGGTATGTTCCCAGCCGTACACAACTCTGCCTTCTAAAACAGTGATTACTAAAGAATTTGAGTTCTGCATTGATGTCGAGAAAGCTAGTCGCCTGGAGGAAAAAACCCACTTAATTCAAAGTAATCAGGATTACTTTAATTGCAGAAAGCAAATCTCTCCAACTACCGAAAGCTTAAGTAGCAGAATTGTCGGTGTGGACTGACTTTCCCTTTGAAGCACTGCATTATGTGTCTTAGCTTTAGATAATAAAACACTGGGGAGGTTGGTTTGTTTTTTTTCCCCATCACTCTTTTCTGGTTAGTTGAAGACCAAGTACTGGTCATCTCTTTAAAAAAAAAAAAAGTTAATTACACCAAATATAAATGGTATCTATCTAATGGAGTACATGCCTCCAGCCTGTCTCTGGAGGCATATAGGCATTAATGGTTCTTCTCTATCTGGAAAACACAGGCAGCTTTGGTACCAGCTTTTTTTCCTGCAACATCTACCATAACAGTCTTTCCAAAGTCCTGGAAAACTCAAACCCCTTGAACTCCAGAATTGAAGACTGACAATTTGTGGGTGGGCTTACACCAGGTCTTAATTTCAGTTAATCAGAAATTCTGCTGGTGTGCAAGAGCTAATCGTTTTTGATCTTGCTGTCAGTTTGTAGTAACGAGTCAAATGGAAGGCTTTTTTTTAGTAAGACAACTAATAATCAAGGGTGTCATGATTCCAATTAAAGTACTTTCCCCCGTTAATTGTGATTTCTTCTGCTCACATCAACCCAAATTTCTTAACTTCTCCCAGAGGTGTCTTGATGAAACAGGATGTTTTTCATACCACTCCGTCTCCTTGCATATAACAGAGTTGTAACTAGTCTGCATCTGGTTCCAAGCCGAAACAAATGTTTTCCAGTGCTTTGGGTGTTTCTCACCCCAGTCGGGATGGCAGCACTGAAGCTCCTGCACGCCAGCGCCTCCAGTGGTTCAACACATACAAGTTTTAAAGCAGAGTTCGTTGCATGTTGACCTGAACTGATGTATTTGTCTTGAAGCAAATAATAGTGGGTGAGGGAACAGGAACACAATGTAACAGCTCTTTTTAATTCAGTGCAATCAGCCACATTACTTGAGTAGTAGAGTGCTTTTCAAATACTTTTAAAATACAAGATTATCTTAAATATTATGATTAAAATACCTAACCTAAAACCTTGACTGTTGTTTTCTTTACCAACTTTGAGCCACATGGAGAATAATCTCTGTTATTACTACACTATAAACACCACCATGCCTATTAGATGTCACAAAAGTGGCATGATGGGGGTAGCAGGGCATAGATTTATTTTCACAAAGTTCTACTTTTCTAGTTCAAATGGCCAGGTTGGAGCAAAAGCTGGCAAAGCATATCCTGAAGTAGAAATAATGTACAGGAAGTGTTGCTAAACAGTTATTCAAAATCCCTTAGAAGTTCTTCTTGACATTCAACTTCTTTGCAGCATTGCAGTATGTTTTTAATACCAAATTTATTAAACTAAGTAGATCAGGGAAGCAATATGGATTTATACATAATGCTCCAATAACGCTGAAGTTGGCATCTGAACACTATTCTTACCCTGTTGTATTTAAACATGGTTTAAAAAAAAATACTAGGGATTCTTCCCCCTTACCTTTTTGGGTTTTTGTTTAACACGCATAGTTCATTGGATTCTAGTTTAATCTTTACAACTGTGCATTTGAAGTGTATTGTTCAGGCATTTACAATGCATAGTTTTACTAACCTCTAGATAAGTCCTACCTTGTTCTTGACAATACTTGATCCTCACTTTCTACATACCTGAACTACTACTACTACTACCTTCCCTGCCCATGCTGTTTGAGGTTATTACAGATGGCAGGTCAGTCCTGGAACTGCAATTCTTCCTCCAGCTCCCATCACCGTTCAGCTTCATGAACTACCAGTGTCTCCCCTCCACCCAAGGCCGGTTCAGCACACAAACACTAGCTTCAGGCAGCACCTGTCAGTCTCCCCTTCCCTCCCCACCACTTTGCCTTCACCCGCAACATAAACTCACCACTCACTATATATACATCAGAGAATTAACTTGCGCACAGAAAACCAAACCTTAATGATGCTGTACCTTGCAAAGCTGTGCATTTTTAATTTTAATGGCAGCTTCCTTAACAAATACTTTGCAGTTCTAGGTTTAACCTCATTTTAAATCTAGTTCTACATAGAACTTCAAATGCTTTACTGCTAAAGGTCGGTAGGACGAAAATGGAACAAAGTGGTATTTTCAATGTTTATTTAGAAATGGTTTCTGCACTGGTATCGACAAATTTCTCATGGTATTACCTGGAACTGCAAGATCAAAGTATCAGAACTTTATCTGAGCTTCAAGTTGTCCTAACCACTAACACAAACCACACACCTTTTAAACACTCTATATTACTAAAAAGGAAGACAGGACTAGAAATTAGTTTTAATAAACTTCGTTTTCATTAGCTTTAATTCAGAAGACTGCTTATCTTCTCTGTGTTTTACCAGATTTTCTCTTTCCAGCCAGCAGATGTTTTGGCTTCAAGTCAAATATGTGTCTGTCCGACTCTCCTTTCTTGCCCAGGCGATTCATTTTCTTCTGAGCTTTCTTTGCCATAGTCTTGACCTTCTTCACCATCTATTTAAGAACACACATACACATGCAGAGTAACTTCCTCAGTACCTCGGGTAACCAGCTCTTCTTTTTAAAAAAACACTAATCTAGATTACTGTAACAAGGACATGAACTAGCGCCCAACACAGGCCACCATCTGCGCCTCTGGAACAGCATCACTGCAAGCAACACTAACCCTCCTTAGCAGAACTCTTCTTTTTCCAGTACACTAACAATGTGACAGCGCTATCCCCGCAGTTCCTAACTTACTAAAGATGGAACTCCACAGCTTGTAGAACTCTTCCTTCATACTTGCATTTAGACAAGAATTTAAAATGTAATTTCTTAGTCTGTATCATTACAACTTATTTTTAAGAATGAACTAGGCATTTCTGAAGTATAAAGAGTTCAAACGAACAGAAGATGAAGCTGCAAAGAGAAGAAAGATGAACTCTGGACAAACATAACCAGCCTAGCAGGAAGTTTCCCAGAAGCTGGTTTAAGTACAATCATGTTGTTTTAATTGCTATAAAGGTAAATAATTTCAACAAACCTTTTCATCACGAAGACCAGAAACATCCCGTGGTGTGCGAGAGCAGCTGCGACTGCGTGCCACTGATTTAGGGGTTTCAGACTCATCACGTTTACGTTTCCTTGTAACACTACGGGATCTTCTCACATAATGTGCCTGAAATTCAAATCGTCACTTTATTTACTAAAAACAGAAACAATCATCTCAGACATGCTCCATTTCTAGTTAGACTAATAGGAAAAAACAGGAAGTGGACTGTTGTGACACATTAGATGTGTTACTCCATAGTATTCCATGAAGACCTGGTCAACTGCTGGGCATTGCCTTTCTGTCCTGCAGTAATACTCCAATTTTGGTGAACATTAGCATGTTCTTCTCACAATTATTAACTCCAGTTTTCTGACATTTTTCTGAGCAGATTCATAAGTAATGGATAAAAAGACACAAGACAAATTAATAGATAGCAATAGTGAAACAATTTTGCGACAGCAAAAAAGCAATGAAGAAACCTACCAAGATTAGTGTCCTGTTTACAGGACAAAGCCCTAAAGAGTTTCAGACATGAAGACATACCATCCGACAGTGTAAGTATTAAACTCCTCTGCACTGAGATCACTCCTAAATCAACATGGCATATCAGCTCTGAGAAGCATCAATGCTTGCTTCAGATGTGTAGTGTTGACATTCCTTGCTTCCTAACTCTTTGTTTAGTGAAAGAATTGGAGGTCTCAAGATCTAGATAGCCATAATACTCCTGTATTTGCTGTACAGAATGGATTTTTTTTTTGTCTCTGATAAAATTAAATGTCTCCCAAAGGCAAGTTTATGTTTGAAGTACTTTAGCTGTCTTACATCTCAAGATGCCAGTTGCCCTCAAAAACTTCAATGACAACTCACAGAATTAATGAACGGTAAAAAGATAGGCCCCACCTGTCATTATTACTATTTCTGACGTAGTAGTGTCTTATCCAACAAAGCAGACTTGAAAATGAAGTAGTACGTTTAGCCAAACACCATTCTTCAATCCTATACAAATTCTAAGAGTTCTAACAGAAAGCAGTGCATATATGCATGTGATTCTTGATAAACATTTATTTTTTCAGCATACCCAACATGTTTTGATCACGTCACTCAAAAATTCCAGTACCAATTGCCTCATCTGAGTTTCCTATTTTCTCCTCAATAGATCCCACCTCTCTCTCGTGCCAACACTAAAAGACATTTCAAATATGCTCAAAGAAATTTAGCATGTTATGAAATTGATCCCTTTTAGATATACATTGTGTTTAATTAGCAAAAACTTACATCATCTTTATTAGTCATGTCGAGTCCAAGATCAGTCATTTCCTTCTCTAGCACCTTCCGCTGGACCTGAAAAAAGACAGTTAAGAAAACATGTTTCTTTCAACAAAGTATGGTTCCATCATATATGAGCCCATTATATTCACCGCGTATTTATTCCTTTGGCACACCCCAAAAGCAGATGATGAAAGTTGTAATTTCACATCTCATTTATTGCAACATGATTCTCTCCACCCATGAATTCTTTCTTCACAGGACTGTAGTGTCCCAGCATACCCTAAAGATCTTTCAAATAGTTGCCTTTTTGGGGGGAAGGTGACAAAGAAAGGTATTTCAGTCAGAAATACTTCCTTCTCTCCCAAAAGGCACACACTTTGGGGAAGATAAGAAATACTGGGTTCAAAATCAGCAAGATTCGTTTTCTCAAAATGTCTAGTTTGTCATCCTGCAATAGTCTTGGACTGGTCACAAGAGATTCTGACATTAGAAAGTATGATACCTAGCTTCCAAAAAGAAATACATACAATCTTTTCCAGGATAGGGAGGGCTCCATAACAAATCTTACATAATTTTAAGTATGAAATTCTCCTAATTCTTTGTGTTAACAACAACAACAATAAAGTATGATGCAGCAATCCAATTAAATGAGCTGAACGGCATCCTTCAAAACATTTTCTGCAATATATAATTTTACAAAAGACTCATTTGCGTGACACAAAACAAAAAGGGCTAGTGTCACTCATTTGGTTTGGCCTCCAGAACTAAGTAGTGACCACAACTCCCAGGAGCACAGAAGGAAGCAAGAAGCAAGGGAGAGGGCCAAACATGAGAAAAAGTGATCAGTTCCACTACCCAATAGTGTTTTATGTTTTCATAAAGTTATTACACATCAGCAAGATTTTACTACAGAATATGTTCTATACTTGCCTTCTTAGCTGTTCTAGGCATCCTCGGACCTCGAGTATCTTTCTCCTTTGACTGCAGAATTTTCAGTTTCTTCTTTTCTCGGATCTGTTGTGCCAACTGTCGGATTTCCATCATTTCTTCATCTTCGCTTTCTGGTTCACTGTCATATTCTCCAGCAGCTTCTCTCAGCTCTTCCTCTTTCTCTAACTCTTCCAGTTTCTTAGATTTTGAAGAGATGAAATGAAAATGAAGATGCTCATGAAATCCTTGACTTAAAATCCTCAGCATTATATTTTTGCATGGCCCAGGGCCATGACAGCACGCAGACGCTTCAGGGAAGGAACTACATGACTACATTATCATTACCCCTCCAGCCACACTTAATACAGCTGGTGATAAAGATTACAGTGAACCTATGGGGCACACTATTAGGCAGACTTATTTGATCACATCACATTACAGCTTGCCTGTATTTGTGTGACTGCCCTGAAGCTGCCCACTGCGTGAATGCAGATGTACTATACTGTGAACTGTGCTAGCTGTGCCTTTTCTGGAAACACACTTTTAAAAAAAACCTCTTTCTACCTTTAGCATGAGTCTGGAAAAACAGCGATTCAGATGAATCCACCTGCATAACAGGCAGGCTCCATAGTCTGCACTCACTACTTCTTAAAAAGCAGCAAAAAATAAGAACTGTGCTTGTTATTAAATAAAAATGGAGAATTCAGTCCATTTCCATTAACATCATACATCAGCAGATATAAATTTGATGGTGAATTTCATATTATTAATAATACGTAGAGTTTGACAGCTACGTTCCTGCTGGCTGTAGTCAAAGAATGAAGAAATATAATTTCTCCTGCAAGCCTCATATTTTAGGATGGAAAAGATAAGATCACCACCATTCTGACAAGGTAAAGCAATTTTCCATTCTTCTAAAATTCTGTCCTTGGATCATTGAGAAAACAGTATCTTTTCCCATGGAAAGTGCAGACAATGTAAAAGAATCATGAAATACTGGTTTTAATCTACAAATACAGTAATTTACACTAAACAAATACAGGGATAAAGAGGCAAGAAAAGTGTAAAAAGAATAACGGAAAACTCACTCTCATTATATCCGGATCAATGTAGTCAAGTATATTATGACCTTCCCATATCTCGGGTATCTTATCATATTTTTCAGATGAATTCATTAAGTCCCAGTATTCTTAAGAATGTAACAAAAAAGAAAGAGACAAAAATAATTTCAAAGAATGTTCAATGACAGAAAATACCACTCAGATCACAATTTAAAAAGTGCCGTATCCCTAAATGGCAAGGATTTGGTAGCATCTCCGACATATTCACAAATACTCTTGACCTCCTTCCTATTGCCAAATACTGTTCAATAAGGACACAATCCACTGCCAAGCCATAATAAGCAAGAGATATCCAGCTGAACAGAATACATGCAGTCTCTCTCACATTGATACTTTCTTAACAAAGCATCAGGAATTAATGAGATAGCACAACACTAAATGGAAAGGAAAAAACACTGGAATCATCAGACCAGTCATTATAGGTCTGTGACTCCAAGACGGGAAACAACTGAGTGACATTACAAAACAAAGACAGTCGCTGAAGATCACCAGTTCTGGAGCAGAAGTAAAGGCTAGTATGCAATAACATGATGGCATTGGTACTTAACTGAAAGGAGTCAAGTTTAGGTATTCTCCCTTTAAGACTGAAACAGCCAAACTTTACTGCTTAATAATAATAGTACTGATTCTTATCATATTTAATTCGTATATTAAGTATAATACTTACTCTGAAGATCCAAAACGTAATCATCTCCCATTTCAAGTTCAAGATCTCTCTCCTGCAAAGACACACACGGCTTTATATACCATCTAATTTAAAACCTATGCGTTAATAGAGCAAATTTAAAATCCATCTGCTGATTTCCTAAGTAAGAGATGCCACTTACCAATTTCCTCCTGGGTGTGTCTACTTCCATGCGTTTCTTACGCGCTACTGCTCCCTCAGGTATAAAAGGCAGCCGCTCCTGAAATTAATGCAACAATCCACCCCAATAAAAAAAGGGAAAAAAGTTTCAATCCATATTTTATAACGCTATAGATCACCACTGCAGAGTAATTATTTCTAAAGAATACAAAATCCCAAGATGACTCTCCCACCAGCAGTTGCAGATAAAAACTAAGCAAATTTCATCATATTAATCTGTTCACATGTTAAGATGAGAGAATTCTTATCCTACTTAAGAAGTACTGGGAAATAACACTAAAAAGGTGTAAACATAGCCTACCTTGTTATCTCTTTTGGTTGGCATGGCCAAGTGTAATCTATTCAATACTTCATTCACTTTATTTCCTTTCATTTTAGTATCAACACGATGGGCTAACAGTCTGTCACAGGCCTGAAAGCACACATGGCAACATTAGGTAAGGAATGAAGCCTTCCTCATACAACAAATGGCACAGTAGGCTTTCAATTCCAAATATCTAGCTTCACATCTCATCTTCTTTCTAATCTCCCATATCCCTAGCTCTTACAAAAGCACTGAATTATTTTATATAAAAATATTATGGAAAGATACATACAATTTTTTTTTTTTTTTTTTACAATGAGCTGACAATAACAGAAAGCAACAGGACTCAGAAAAAACTCACCATATTTTTTTTTAAATTATGATTTGTATTAGACATACTTTTCCATTTGGAAGTCCACTGAGGCTCAACAGGCTATAAAAGGATAACAGGCTTAAAGTTTACACTATAATGCACAGTTTGACTGAGATTAAATTCATACAAATGAGGCAAAATGTTAGCTGTCCATTTGGAATTAAATTGAGAGAAAAGAGACTTACCTCTGTTTTAACTTGGATTACACCTTCTTCTGTTAGAGTACTTGTCTCTATTACAGAAAACCCTTCTGCTTCAAAAGTTTCAAATATTTTCTAAAACAGAAACATTATCTCAAAGAATTATATCCTGCCCATTTCTTAATACACCAATACATTATGAACAGAAATCTCAATCCAGTATCAACACATGCAACTTGTTACTATTTTATTAGAATGGATTTCTAAAAAGATGACAGAAACTTTACAACTACAGTTCTATTTAATCTATTTCTTCTTTTGAAAGTAGTTATTTGCTTCTAAAAAGGCACCTATAAATAACCCATAAGGAAAACAAAACAGAAAAAGAGTGAGAAACACAAATTCTATGTGTCCTTGAACTTGTAGATACAAAAGAATTAGTGCTGCATATACATGTGTCGCCCAGTGGGACCTTCTCTGCAACTGTTCAGCAACATCTCTCGGTCTAGCACTCATCGACTCTGAATCCTTACTGAAATAATCACTGAACAAGGCTCAGCAGTCTTACTTCCAACTACAGCAGTAACTGAAAGTTCTCACAGCGTCAGAGATTTCTGAAACCACTAAGGACTTGCCTCTGTTTGGCATTTATTCCAGCAAGGATATACATAAGACAGTACTTAGAAAGATACGGGTCAAGACCTGGAAAACTACTTTCCATTACACTATTCACAGAATCACTAAGGTTGGAAAGGACCTTCAAGATCATCAAGTCCAACCATTAATCCAGCGCCACCATGTCCCCTAAACCATGTCCTGAAGCACCACATCCACACGTTTTTTTGAACACTTCCAGAGATGGTGACTCTACCACCTCCCTGGGCAGCCTGTTCCAATGCCTGACCACTCTCTCGGTAAAGAAATTTTTCCTAATATCCAGTCTAAACCACCCCTGGTGCAACTTGAGGCCGTTTCCTCTTGTCCTATCACTGGTTACTTGGGAGAAGAGGCCAACACCCACCTCACCACAACCCCCTTTCAGGTAGTTGTAGAGAGCGATAAGGTCTCCCCTCAGCCTCCTCTTCTCCAGACTAAACAACCCCAGTTCCCTCAGCCGCTCCTCAGAAGACTTGTGCTCCAGACCCCTCACCAGCTTTGCTGCCCTTCTTTGGACATGCTCCAGCACCTCAGCATCCTTCTTGTAGTGAGGGGCCCAAAACTGAACACAGTATTCAAGCTGCAGCCTCACCAGTGCCGAGTACAGGGGCACGATCACTTCCCTACTCCTGCTGGCCACACTGTTTCTGATACAGGCCAGGACACTGTTGGCCTTCTCGGCCACCTGGGCACACTGGTGGCTCATATACAGCCAGCTGTCAACCAGCACCCCCAGGTCCTTTTCCGCCGGGCAGCTCTCCAGCCACTCCTCCCCAAGCCTGTAGCATTGCATGAGGTTGTTGTGGCCGAAGTGCAGGACCCTGCACTTGGCCTTATTAAACCTCACACAGTTGACCTCTGCCCATTGATCCAGCCTGTCCAGATCCCTCTGCAGAGCCCTCCTACCCTCCAGCACATAACACTCCCACCCAACTTGGTGTCATCTGCAAACTTACTGAGGGAGCACTTGATCCCCTCATCCAGATCATCAATAAAGATATTGAACAAGACTGGCCCCACAACCAAGCCCTAGGGAACTCCGCTTGTGACCGGCTGCCAGCCGGATTTATTCAATAGTTACACATAGAAATGGTCATGTAAAAGTTTTTGCCCACTACAAATGCTATCCATCCACAACACTTGCGCATAATATTTTTGTAAAAGTCAGAAGAAAGGGAGAAGTAGTCTAACCTGACTTTCTTCAGGAAGTTCTGCAATCCTCTTCACATCACATTTGTTTGCAACAATTATAAGTGGCTAAGAAAAAAAAAAAAAGAACCGTAAGTCAAGTTAGCATGTTATAAAAACCTGGGACTTAATAATGTAAACCAAACCTACCTTGTTAGCAAACAACGGCTTAATATTTCTGAAGAGCTCTACTTGTTCCTCCAGGCTATGCCCACACTGCTCAGACACATCCATCACATAAAGCACAGCAGCACGAAGATGTGCAAGTGCAGTTATAGCCTGCATCTCGATGGTGTTCCTATCCTCCAAAGGATGATCCAAAATACCAGGAGTATCTACCACCTAAAACAAACATAATTAAGTCAGGCCATATTACAGGATAATTGACACACTATTTCAGTATATGTGCCTGATTTCTGGTCAATATTGTCTTTTTTAAGACAGCAATACTCTTTCCTTTCAGTCCTAAATAAGACTGTAAACTCAGCCAAATTGAGAATGTGAAAATGGAGTAATGGGAGAAGACTGAGGTTTCAAAATAACCAATGCTCCAAGTATTGAACAAGTAGGGAAAGCCCTGCCCCAGCCTGGCCCAGCATTTGATAGTGATTAAAACTGAGTTGGCTTTAGCCAGTAATTCCATTTCTGTTCTTCCCTCAATTTGAAAACACACCCATAGATGTACACTTTTAGAACAGATTTTGACCACTGCCCTCATTTGGCACACTGTACCTTGCACAGCAACTCTCAGGCATAGCATGTCTCATCATGAGACAAAACTGCAACTCACATTGCAAAATGGCAAATCAGATTATAGCCAGTTAATTCTTTAAAGAAAATGCAAAATAGTAACAGTTCTTACCTGCCAGCGCAGATACTTATAATCCGTATGTCCCACAAAGAGAGATTTTGTGGTAAAGGCATAAGGCTGCACTTCTACATCTGCTCTTGTAACCTTAAAACAAGATTTATTCAGACACATTTACTGAATGTTTCCTGAACTTGCAAGCAGTAGATCATAATTATAATACACTTCCTTTGCTACAAAAAAAAAGCTAAAAAAGCTTATTCTGGCTTCTCTGCAAGAATTTACCTATCAGAAAAATACGTTAATGGCACACATTCTATTTTGGAAAATGTAACAGTTTTCAAGAGCGAAATCTATTGTAATTTTCCATTTATCCCTCCAGGAATTTCACTCAATCTCTACTCACACGTTTGAATTTGCTACTGCTTACATCAGACAGTGCCATAATATCATCATGTTGTTTCAATGTTACCTTATTTTAATTAAATCGTATCTCACTATTATTTTTGAAAAAAACATTCACATACCTTATTTATAAAGCTAGATTTTCCAACATTTGGGTAGCCACACAACAGAAGAGTTCGTGTATTGGGATCAATGGTTGGCAAACGAGACAGATGTTGTCGCACTAAAATGTCGAAAAGACTTTTTAAATATTTGCGATAATTTAACTTCTACTGAAATGGAATAAAAATTCCTATGCTCAATTGTTTATGTACAAATTAATAACTTTTCCAACATTGTAATTTGATTGATCCTTTATGAAAACATGTAATAGCTTGTAAACTCCACCAGTGTCTACATACAACAAAAAAAACCTTATTAATTAATTTAAAAATTAAGACCACTGTCTTTTAACCCCATCAGATCAGGCAACATAACCTGAAGGAAGAATAAGCCTGAAGTAAGGAGTAATGTTTGGAAAATGTTTATCCCTATTTTTCAAATACATCAGTGAAATAAAGATAAATAAAGGCATGGCTGTGACTTTTAAGCAAAGAGTAACATTTACAACTGTTAGTAATACCATAAAATTTAAAGGCTTTTCAAAGAGAAAACTATTTAGTTAAAAAATAAATTCGAAGTATCTGGGGACTTCGAAACTATTTCTGTGTTTCTTGGGTCTATATTCTCTATTAAACACATTCTTCTAACTGTTTTAAGTGTTATTAAGTGTAAGAATAAATCTTACATCCAATTCACATGCCTTATTTTAGCCAATTTATAACACAAACCTTGCTCCAAATATTCCAAGCTTTGTTTCTGTCTTTTGATAATCGTGCACATTCGTCCCAGAGCAGCACGTTTCAGCTGTTTGCAGCGGTAAAGGGAATCACCGTATTTCATCAGTCGCACATAGTCTTTAGCAACACTGTGGAGACAAGATATAAGAATTTAGCCAACAATTAACCAGAGAGGTACAAAATCGAAGAAATTACTGTCCCTTACTTGTCAATCAGATTCTTGGCAATATTAATCTGTCCCAAAGCCAGCTTGTAGTGATCTTTGTCATAGAGAACATTCATCAAATCTGCATAAAAAGGATGAATATCCTAAAACAAAAGCATAAAATAAAATTAAGCCTAATATTTTCTGTCTTTAAGATGACTATTTCCTGGCAACTATATAAGTTCTTTTTTTTTTTCCCAGTACAGGAACACAAATTACAATACAAGCCAAACTGTTTTCATTACTCTCTTACTTAAGAAAAATAATCCGCTTCATCATTGAATACATAAATCTTAACCTCTCTGAATTTCTTCTGCAAATACATCTTGGACTCATTCATACAGAGTTTCCATTTCATCTTTTGCTTTGTACAATAATCCGTATTACAACTTTGAAGACTTTTTTTTTTTAAATAAGGAAACTGCAAGAAGCCTGCAGAAGTAGTTTCTAACAGAAAACTCTATATCGGAAACACAGCACCAATATCAATTCCCCTCTTTTTCCGAGTGCTAGATTAAATTCTGTGTAAGACTGGGTAAGAAAGGTTTCTTCAATGCCCAAATAAATCCTTCAGCTTTCCAAGGAAGCAGCATCTTCAGTTCAAATCTTTTAAACAAAATATTTCATCTATTTATGTACTTTCAGAAATTTCATCATGTGATGATAAACACAATACAGAAGATATTTGTAGGAATTCTGCAGTAACACTCACTGGATATGAAAACATCAGCAAAAAATACGGTTGCAGGTCAACAACTTAAGCATGAGCAGAAAACTGCCTATAAAAAGGTCCCACTGGACATGCGGATCCAGGTGCAGTTGTTGGGAAGTTAAGACTATGTGCGTCTTGTCAGAGTCTGTTTCCAACACCATCCTTTACGGGGTCAAGAACAATGTTTATGCTATCAAAGTAACTTCTGAAGAACTGAAGATGGGAAGCAAGGTGATATATTTGGATATTTCTTACTTCCTGCAAATATTTTCTAGGGAAGCCTAACCATAAGCACAATTTATATACACATCCACAGAGAAGAAATGAGCAGAAACAACATAGTTAAAAAAAAACAAATATACTTTCTCTTCACTCAACAGCAACTTCGGGCAAATATATTTCATCAGCTAAAACCTTGTAAAACTCATTCTTCAATGACCACCCATGGGCACAATTTAGACCCTTCTTAGCAGGAAGATACTATTTTTGCAGGACAAGTTTGCCTAAAATTACTCCCAGTAAAATCTACTGTGAATCAGGCAAAATCATCTATACAGTGAACGAACAAGATGTTGCTCAGGCCAAAATAAACTTGAATACAACAAACAGGCTGTTGAAGAAGTACTCCTGTAAGCCATGAAAGCAAAGTTCCTTTATGACCAAACAACAAAACACTTACATCTAATTTGGGGAAATCTGTTAAGATCTGAGTGAGCCTATCATGATAATTTTGCTGAGTATATTTGACTTTTCGCATGTAAAAATGTCGAATCCGATGGATTTGATAATGCTTATGAATGACAGTTGGAGTCTTCCGCTGAGTCTTTGACAAAGTCAGATCTATGAAGTCCTGCAATCAAAGAAACATTAATTACACAAATGGTTAAGTTCTAAAAAAGGTGTGAGGCATTAATTTCATTCTGGCGGAGAGGCATGCAGACCAGTTAAGCACATCCACGTCACACATGGTTTGCAACCATAAGTTTTAGGACAAAACACCTGAACGACGGGCTCCCATCTCCAGGTACTACGCAGTTTGCACATTCCCTCTCCGGTTTTTGTGTCAATTAACTGCCGGGTGTCCCCCCGTCCACCTCTGCCACAGCAGCGGCTCGGCAGCCACCGCCGCTCCACCGCAGCCCAAGGCCCGAGGCGGTCGGCAGGCCCATCCCCCGCCGCGCCGAGCGGTGCAGCACAGCACACCCGAGCCCCGCGAGGAGCTCCGCGCACCAGGCCTTCCACCAACGCTCCTTCGTTAGACGAGAGAACTTCATTCAGCACGAGTGCGCAGCGATTAGGCTAAGCGTGACACGCGTTTGGAAGACGGGAGGGTTTTTTGGGGGGGCCACCCCCACACCCCCGCAGGGCTGAGGAAAAGAGCAGCCCCAGGATCCCTCCTCGGCGGCTGTGCCCCTCTCTGACAGGACTCCCCGCTCCGTGTGTCCCCCCGCCACTCTACATGGTACAGGCCGCCAGGTCCAGAAGTACTAGCCCAGGGCGAGTCCACGAGTCCCGAGGTAGGGGGAGGAGGAGGAGGCGAAGGCCGAGGCCACGCCGGCAGCGCGAGGGGTGGAAGAGGGGAAGGGGTAGCGCCCTCCACACGCGCAGAACGAGCCACCCCCTCGCGGGAGGATCTCGCTCCGCGTTGAAGGACGGGGAGGGGGGCGCAGAAGCGACGCCCGTACCTTGGCGGACGGCACCACCGTGATCTTCTTGAAGTTGTAGAGCGCCATGCCGCTGCCGCTGCCGCCGGAAGAGGGAGCGCCGCCGCCCCTCTCGCGAGAGCCCCGCTCTTCCGCCCGGGGGGGCGGGGCCGGGTCCAGGAGGGACGGGCGACGTGCGCCCCGCGGCCGCCGGCGGGCTCTGGGGCGGGGTGGGGCGGGGTGGGGCGGGGCCGGCCCCGGGCCCCGGGCCCCGGCCCCCGGCGTTTGGGCTCTCCCGGCCGGCGTGGGCCCGGTGCTGCGCGGCTTCTGGCCGGACCCTGCAGTGGGGAGGAACGCACTGGGTTAAATTGGGATCTTCCCGGAGAAGGGCCAGCTGTGGGGGGCTGACCCTGGCTGGACACCATGTGCCCATAAAAGCGGCTCTGTCACTGCCCTGCTCAGCTGCACAGGGGAGAGAAAATACAACTAAAGGCTCGTGGGTCGAGACAAGGACGAGGAGAGATCACTCACCCATTACTGTCACGGGCAAAACAGACTCACTTGGGGGAAATTAATTTAATTTGTTACCCATCAAATCGGAGTACAGATCATGAGAACTAAAATAAAATCTTAAAACCCCTTCCCCCCACCCCGCCCTTCTTCCCGGGCTCAACTTCACTCTGATTTCTCTCCCTCCTCCCCCCGAGCGGCGCAGGGGGACGGGGAATGGGGGTTGTGGTCAGTTCATCACACCTGGTCTCTGCCGCTCCTGTCTCCTCAGAGGGAGGACTCCTCACCCTCTGCCCTGCTCCAGTGTGGGTTCCCTCCCACAGGAGACCGTCCTCCATGAACTTCTCCAACGTGAGTCCTTCCCACGGGCTGCAGTTCTTCACCAGCTGCTCCAGCCCGGGTCCCCCCACGGGTGCCGTCCTTCAGGAACAGGCTGCTCCAGCCTGGGTCCTCCGCGCAGTCCCAGGTCCTGCCAGCAAACCTGCTCCAGCCGGGGCTCCTCTCTCTCCCCACGGGGCCACAGGCCCTGCCAGGAGCCGGCCCCAGCGCGGGCTGCCCACGGGGTCACGGCCTCCTTCAGGCATCCTCCTGCTCCAGCGTGGGGCCCTCCCCGGGTGCGGGTGGAGATCTGCTCCCCCGTGGAGCTCCATGGCTGCAGGGGCACAGCCGGCCTCACCGTGAGCTTCCCCAGGGGCTGCCGGGGAACCTCTGCTCCGGCGCCTGGAGCCCCTCCTGCCCCTCCTGCTGCTCTGACCTGGGGGCTGCAGGGCTGTTCCTCTCACATCTTCCCACTCCTCTCTCCAGCTGCAGGTGCTGTTGCCCTTCCCCCCCACCCCCCTTCTTACCTCCGCTCCCCCCCAGGCGCTGCCACCATGGCTGATGGGCTCGGCCTTGGCCAGCGGCGGGTCCGTCTTGTAGCCGCTGGCACCGGCTCTGTTGGACACAGCGTGTGTCTTCTAGGTTCTTCTAGCTTCTAGCAGCTTTTCACAAGAAGCCACCCCTGCAGCCCCCTCACTACCAAAACCTGGCCACGCCAACCCAGTACACCACTCCTGAGCAGGGTTTCAAGCGCTGGCCTGTTAGTACGATTTAGAGCTGTCATGTTTTGTGCCCTATAGGACTGTGAGGGCAAAAATCCATGCTAGCCCTGCCTGGTTATGTGATTAAAGGCTAATTGCCATTAGCCCAAAGGAGTGGAGAACAAGGGTGGGGGAAGGGACCCCAATAACCTCATCAGTGCTGAGGGTCTGCAGCCCCCACTGCTCCCCAGGACGTCACAGTGACCCGTCAGCCCTGTGGCCCAGAAGTGCTCTCTGGACCACCCTGCAGACTGCAGGTGCTACTGCCTGCGGCACTGTGGGACTCCGTATGGCATGCCGGGAAGAGCATCTTGGGATTTTATGAGACATATAGGATGTTGAGAAAAACAACCAAAGCTGGGAAAAGGAAGGGATTCAGGTTGATAAGGGAGGAAAAAGTATGGGAAAATGTAGAGAAAAGAGGGTAAAAGAGGCCAGTAGCACATCAACAGGCTGGTCAGTGTGCTTGTCTGACCATGGCCTGCACACCCAATCACCACAATCTTATTAAACTCCATTTTTAACCGTTGTCCTGGTTGAGGCGGCTGTCTGTTGTGTACATGTGTGTGTGGGGCCAAGCTCCAAGGGGCAGGGTTCAGAGAAGCCATGTGTCTGGGGTGCCAGGAGCAGGAGGGACTGCGGCGCACGCGCACTGTATGTCAGTGCATGTATATATGCATATGTGAGTGTGCGCATGTATGTATGCAGCTGGGAGACCAGGGGCTCCAGGGGCCAGCTACTGGATAACCGAGTGTCAAGGGTCTGTGTGGCTGGCCATGTGCACAAGCATCGCTGTACTCTGAGCGTGGGGGGCCGCTGGGGTACACGTTCAGTCTTCCTTCCAGCTGGGCTTGGGGCCATGGAGCTGCAGCAGCCTCACCTCTGTCAGGCTACTGGATTCCTACCCCCAACACACACACTCTTACTTCCCTCTTTCTTTTTTTTCTTTTTTTTTTTTAATAGTAGCTTTCGTTGGCTTGTCTCACATTAAATTATAAATCCTTTCAGATAAAGGCAAAGCCTGAGTGAATTCTAGAGCAGTTTATGATCTTAACTATAACCTGTGCTTTGTTCTTTTGTGTATCTATCTCCAGCAAACATGAGATCCAAACAGAGACCTAAGACATAAACTTGAAAGACACCTGAAAGCAGGCATGTACTGGTCTGCATGTCTAGCCCTGTTTTCTACTTGACACGATAGGAAGTGGGCATGCACTGAAATACATCAATTTTAAATAAATATAAAATTACCTGATATACTTTGGAAGGCAAGTTAGATTAAAAATTAAGAATTCCCCTGTATTCCACACTTTTTTCTTCTCTCTCCACACAATGCATGACGTTTTCCACTTGAGACAATTTAGTCATGTATTACTCTGTCATTGCACATTTCTCTATAGTACTAGAAATGTAAAGGCATAACTCCTTCCACATTTCCTTTATTGCGTTGCGCTCCCAATTTTGCTGAAATGCTCCAACCAGCTGTCTGATGCACTGGAAATCTGTAAGGTATTTGAAAATGAAGAATTCATCTAATCAGCCAAGCCAGTAGCTAATCCTTTCCAGAAATTAATTTCAGTAATGACTATATGAGCACTATTCAATCATAAACATGCTGTTAGAGCTATCCCTGCTTCTATAGCCTCTCGATGGTGCTGCAGCTGCCCTATTATGAAGGGGCGTGCTGCTTCATAAACATTTTGATACGACCACTTCAGGCTCCTTTCTTGAAGTGTTCTTGAGGAGTGAGATTTGACTTCACACTCACACTTTATTTATGCGTTTTGCCTGCAAAAACATTGTTTTCTAGAACAGAAGGAACTCTTCTCTTAGCATATCCCCACACCTCCCCAATTTCTGGAAAGATCTCTCCAGTAGCTGGGCTGGGACACTCGGACTGCCCAGCGGTGGGGCCCAGCACCCCCAGGCCCCCCCAGTCTCTGGTGCTTTTAGGTACGAGCCTCCGAGGCCCACAGCCCCACTCCTGTTGCTGGTACTCAAAACTCTCTCACACAGACATCCCTGTGCACCCCTCCACGTAACTGACCCTCAACCCTCAGATTATCCAGCAGCTGGAGCCTTGGTCCCCTGGTCTCACACGGCATGTATGTTACTTTCTTGAGCAGTTTTCAGGAGAACTAGTTCTTTCCAAGACAAAATTTGGGTACTGTCAGGGGTATTGTGTCTTCAGAAGACTTATTGCAGGAGCCAGGAGAGGTAAGACCATGTCAAGTTTTGTTTCTTTTGGTCCACGCAGTTCCTTACCCCAGCTGGCTTTCTGCACTCAGATGTCCTCATTCATCTTTATGACAAATTCCAGGCACATAACACTTATTCTCCACTTCATGTTTTAAAAACTTCACAGAATCACAGAATCATTAAAGTTGGAAAAGACCTTTAAGATCAAGTCCAACCATCAACCCAATGCCACCATGCCTACTAAACCATGTCCTGAAGTGCCACGTCCACACATTTTCTGAACACTTCCAGTGATGGTGACTCCACCACCTCCCTGGGCAGCCTGTTCCAATGCTTGACCACTCTCTCAGTAAGGAAATTTTTCCTAATATCTAGTCTAAACCTCCCCTGGCGCAACTTGAGGCCATTTCCTCTTGTTCTATCGTTAGTTACTTGGGAGAAGAGACCAACACTCCAGTAGGCTATAACTCATATCACCTTGAAATGAAAAACGACACAAAATTATTATTGCGTCATACACAAGAGCAACTAATGGCATCCAGCAAGACTCTGACCATATGCTGTGCCGATCATCCAGAGAGGCGCTTGGGGAAAATGGGCACAAGAATGGACATCGCCCCGGGAGCCACCCAAGCTTCCTCTGTAACAAATGCTTCTGCCGGGTACATGTGGCATTTGTATTAAGCCTAGATGTGGCATTGTCTTAACAGCCACAGTTCCTCTGAAGTGCTAGCTGAAAATTCCAAAACTAGCCTCAGATTTGGGGTATCCAGTCTGAATCTGATTTGCGCAAGGGTTGATGGAATTGGACATACTTAGCAAATTGGTATATTTCAATTATATACACAAAATAGTTGCCACCTAGTTCCACAACATGAGAAGACCCCTTCCTGTAAGATTCTTCCCTCTGGAACTACATTTATTGTGTAGAATCTCATCCAAATTCAGCTAAAGCCTAAAGATTGTCTGCTGTTTCAACAATCTGCTATTGTAAGCTGTTTTCACTATCAGTCCTTATGTATATAAGTGCTAAAGTTTTAAAGCTAATTCATAAAGCAAACTGCACACGATGAGCCTTGCCTATGCAAAAAGCTCAGCCTCCTGTTTCCTTAACAGAAGATGCTTTTGAGGGGTTGTTATTTGAGAACCCGTTGGTCTGGCAGCAATATATAGTCCCTCTCACCTTTTGATTTCAGCAGCTTAAGTCCAGCTAACAGGTTGGTCAGAAAATACTAATTCTGAAGGTATTTTTTCTTCAGTTTGGTTTCTTGGGTTTAAAAAGCTGTTCTATGTGGGTAGCCAGGTTGCATAAGAATATTCCCATTCTGGTCATCACAATGAAGAGACATGGGCCTGAACAGACCTGGCAGCTTCCCTAACCTCTTGCTCTGTAAAAGGTCAGGGCCAAGGGACACTGGCAGATGGCAGTTACAGAAGCTACTGCTTCTTCTCTAGCAACTCCTCTGGACTTAATCGGAGAAAACAATTGCTGAACTGCCAACCCAGTAGCATTGCATTAATTAAATAGAGAAAATAAAACTATAAACAGGCAATAGTGCTTACACATATCTGCAGTATCTGAAATATCAAGAACATGATTTTATTTTGAAAGAGTGCCAATTCATATCAGCATACAAAACACAGATAAGGGGAAGTTCCAAAATTGAATTATTAAGTATCAGACCCTTACTAAATTATCATTACAAAGGACATGCATGGTGATGGATCAAAGAGCTCTGGAGAGCAACAATGCTGCTACAGATGAGTAATGCCTTCTAATTCATCTTGGTAACATGGCTGAGACACGCTCAGGAACACTCCCAGGAATGCAGTGCATGCATGTTAATAGCTGTAGTTACTGTGTAATCCTGGGAAAACTTTCAAGTTGTTAAAGGAAGTCTAATAAAGGCATACTGTGTTACGTCTTTCTCAGCTGCTCTTCTTTATGGTTGTTTGAGGAAGCAGACACCTCAACCAAAATGGAGAAGGGGGAGTATGTCCTTTTGTTAGATGGTTTGCTGTTGTAGCATTACGGAGAACAGCAACGGCAAGCGGAGGATTCGCCCTGTGCCTGGCAGCTGCGCCTGCTGGAGTCTCGGGGAGGTGGCCTTATGGAAGAAGCCCGTCACCCTCAGCATCAGGATAAGCAGGGACATGTTCATGCTGCCAGGGTCAGGTCAAAGTCACACAGACAGGGAAGGGTTTATGAAGAGCTGCCTTCTCCTGTGCCCGGTCCTCTGCAGGCATTTGACCAAGAACACAGGCTGTGAGAATCCTCTAAAAGCCTTAAAGAGCCCCAAGAGGAGCTTCTGAAACGTCTTGTCTCACCCACCTTCCCCAAGGAGTCAACAGCCAAACTGAAAGAGCACAGAGCCTCAGCAGATCACCTGCTGACACTTACTACACCATACATTCCTGATAATAAAAAAAAATCCTTGGGACCCAGATCTGAAGTCTGGTGATTATTATGGTCAGGAAAGAGTTGCTTTGCTAATCTTTCTGAATATGGACGTTCAGTCTTGGGGCTGGCAGAGTTTCGTCATGCTTTAAGGAATAGGTAATTCCTCAGCAAAAATAGTGCCTCATGTCAGCCCTGTCAATGCTCTGGCCCTGACAGAGTGGCATCGGAGGGTTACGTTTTCAAAAGGAGTCGCATCCAGCCTTCCTTTACTGGAAGAAGGTGCTCACCACGTGCAGCACAATGCTGTGTGCCCTGGGCAGCTCTCCAAGACACCTGAAGGGCATGGGAGGCTATTGCCCATCTCTTAGGTCCAAAAGAGATTTTTTATGCTCCACTAGCTCACTTTCAAATTATCATCACCCTAATTTTAAATCGTTTTACATCCTAGGTTGCTGGCCCATCCGTGACTCACTGTAGCCTTATGGAAAATAGAGTGTTGTCAGAGACCACACTGAGACTGCTTGTCATCAGAGGCTCTTGACAAGGAGGCCCAAGGTGTGGGATTTATTGGCACTAATGATTAAACTGCACTCACAAAAAGGCTAATCACTTCTGCAAGCCTTCCCTGAATGGTGACAGGAGGAATCAGCCTAGGAAAATTTTCCATGCGAGAGAGAGCAGGAGGAAAAGGAGAGGAAAGAGAAGGGGATAAAAAAGAACAAACATTAAGAGCAGTGTTGCGAAGTAACATATAGGAGGGTTGTATTAATATTTTATTTAATTATTATTTTATTTAGCCTTGTTTAAGACATAAAAGCCTTTAAGATCCAGAACTGGAAATATCAGAAGGATTCAAGATTACTGAATGGATATCCCTTAAAGCGCAAAAGCAGGATGTACTCCTAATAGATATCCATGTTCTTCTTTTTTCAAACTTCACATATTTGGAAATGATTTCAAGTGTTCTCAGATTTTTGCACTTCAGAACATCTGCAGGTGTCATTTTTGCTGGCACATATAATTGCAGGCACATTTTATTGTACTTAGATGCCTATTTCATTTTGTCTGTCAAGAGAGCAGTTTGACATCTAAATGCCTCTGCAATCATCTATGACATAAACTCTATCTACAGATGTATTCTTGACATAAGATTGGAAATAAAGCTGATGTCCTTTCCAAAACTAATGCCTTCATCCTCACATTGCTAGACTGAAGATAGTAGGTTTCAGGTTTTATAATACTACTAAATCTTTGTCAGCATGTAGTTAAAAGGTATTAGCAATGACATTTTAAAAATATCACCCTGATATTGCTAAACCCATTGAAATAGCCAAGTAGCTGCAAGTAGATAAAACAGTATGGGATGAAGCTGGCAGTGGGGAAAGCTCTGCTAGCGTGTGAAGCGTCAGCAGGTGGTGCGTCTGAGTCACGGCATGGTCACACTGCCAAAAGCAACACGTGCAGTTCTGGTCCTAGTTTCAAAGAAGATTTAACAGATTCACAGAATCATTAAGGTTGGAAAAGACCTTTAAGATCAAGTCCAACCATCAACCCAACACCACCATGCCCACTAAACCATATCCTGAATTGCCACGTCTACATGTTTTTTGAACACTTCCAGTGGTGGTGACTCCACCACATCCCTGGGCAACCTGGTCCAATGCTTGACCATGCTCTCAGTAAAGAAATTTTTCCTAATATCCAGTCTAAACCTCCCCTGGCACAACTTGAGGCCATTCTGCATGACCTTTTGGTTGTAGTGTAAGGCACAGTAGTAATATGTTTGCCGAGTACTGTATTTTGAGCTACTGGTACTGTTACAATTTGCCCTAACCACTCATTCTGCATGGACCTAACTTCTGTAGGTGGTCCCAGGATCTCATGTGCTTGTAACCTCTGTGTGTCTGGGTAGCAGTTGCTGGTTATCCAAGTACTGGAACAGTCAGTTGTGTTCCCTGGTGCAGATCCCACCACAGGATCATCAGAGCTTCTGCCAGCACCACTGGTTTTTGGCCCTGCAAGTCACTCTACCATGTCAGGCCATCAGTGGTCTGAAGACCAAGCTTGGCTGCTGTAATCAATAACATGAAAAGGCTGCTTGCACCCTGGTTTTTAGCTAGCCAGCAATATTTCTGCAGTTCCCTATTCTTGCAGCCACAGAGGCAAGAGAAAAGACAAGAACATTCCTTCATGAAACAGAGACTCCCTCATATGATGGGAGCTTCTCCTTCTCTGAACACAAGGCCACCAAAGGAGTCTACATTCCACAATCTGAATTTTGTATTTTCTTTAATTTCTGCTCACTGGCCTCCCTCTCCCACAGCCCTTCAACTGCTAGTCTCTCCACCCATCACAATCCTTTTCTTTCCACATCTTTCATTCCTGGCTATACAGATCTGTATGTCATTCACAACAGCATTGTCCTTGTCAATCACATAAATGCTGACTGGCGTTCTTTCTGAAGAAAACTAAAAATACCTGCCAATTTTTTGGCTGTAGAATCAGTCCTTGATTTACAAAGTAATTTCTTTTTTTAAAAAAAAATTAATCTTTCATTGATTCTTGCTCAATGATAATGTCCTTGCAGTATATTTTCTTAGCCTTTAAATCAGCAAAACTCCCTGAGACATAAATGTGAATTGGTACTCAGCATTTTGGGCTTTCCAGGGCTGTCGGGCTCACACAAGTGACAGCTTTCGGGCTGTCACTTTTCCTGTATTTGCATATGGCACACAAACACACTATACTGTAAAAAGATGGCATTTGTATCACAGTGGAATGGAGGAAAGAAAAAAACTTTCCTTACCAGTTTCCGTCTGTGTTTTTATAAGTTCGCCTTGTCACTGTGCTGTTAGAGAGCCTTTCAGACGTGCCTGAATGTCTTCACAATTTCTTTCAATAATAGCGGGCTAAATCCAGGAGGGCCTTTGGTAGCAAACTCTGATGGCGACTGACTTAACATTGTCGTGGTTTAGCCCCAGCTGGCAACCAAGCCCCACGCAGCCGCTCGCTCACTCCCCCGCAGTGGGATGAGAGAATTGACAGGGTAAAAGTGAGAAAACTCATGGGTTGAGATAAAGACAGTTTAAGAGGAAAAGCAAAAGCTGCGCACACAAAGAAAGCAGAATAAGGAATCCACTCGCCACTTCCCGTCGGCAGGCAGGGGTTCAGCCATCTCCAGGAAAGCAGGGCTCCGTCACGCGTAACGGTGACTTGGGAAGACAAATGCCATCACTCCGAAGGTCCCCCCTTCCTTCTTCTTCATCCCAGCTTTACATGGTGTCATATGGTATGCAAGATCCCTCTGGTCAGCCGGGGTCAGCTGTCCTGGCTGTGTCCCCTCCCAACCTCTTGTGCACCCCCAGCCTTCTTGCTGGTGGGGTGGAGTGAGAAGAAGCAAAAGGCCTTGGCTCTGTGTAAGCACTGCTCAGCAATACCTGAATCATCCCAGTGTTATCAACGCTCTTTTCAGCACAAATCCAAAACACAGCCCCGTAGTAGCTACTGTGAAGAAAATTAATTCTATCCCAGCTGAAACCAGCACAAATGTGTACGATTTGCTATACAATCTCATATTTGCTATGAATCATTGCTACTAAGGTAGTGTCAGAAACATAGGAGTTGCGGACCTAAAGGGACCTGTGTATTATTCTTGGGGGAATATATTACCACAGCGTCATCAGCGAAGAACTACTAAAACTTCCCTTTATCATATTGTTCCCAGACATACATATGGATACATACATGCATGCATACCCATCTGTAAGACATACATATGTGTATATATATGTATACACACTCTTCTGTAAATATATATATTATAGTATATATACACTTATGTAATGACAAATCAGTCCTTGTCTTTAGAATTTACTTCACACATTTTTGGGAAATTATCATGTGGCACATTGTATATGGGACTATTACTGTTAAGTGAAATTTGTGTGGTACATGATAGGAAGTTAAATCTGCAAAGAAATATCAGAAAAAAAACCCAGGGTTGTGAACCATTGCTCTATAGTACTTGATAATACTTAGGAACACCTATATGGCACTTTTCATTTTCCCAACTTAGAAAAAACCCTAATTAATTAATCTTTGAAACATTCCTGCATAGTGAGTGCTATTCTCAAATAATAGTTTAATTAGCACATATCCAAGCAGCCCAAAAGGAGATACAACAGAGGGCCCCAGAGACAAGGTCATTTCCGATGGAGCTGTAATGGTTGCACAGCAGTACTGCTGTTTGCCCGCGATGTGACCCAGAGCATGTGCTCCCCTAGACTACAAAGTGCAAACAGAAGGGTAATTAGTGTTCAATTACTCCTGTTTTCAATGTATTAACGCTAATGTCCAGGAAATGCTTCTACCCTGTGCATGTGACACAGAGAAATGATCCTGAAACGTGCAGTCACTGGCATTTTGTTGGAAGTTAAACAACCAACGTGCAAGTTACTGATACAGAAGAACTCTTCCCCTTAGCCTGTAGGCGAGCGCCGTGCCACTGATCCCAGACCTGCTGCTCTGCCCGGGAGGTTACAAAGCCTGGGTTGCCATCTGCTCCCAGTTAATTTCCTGCGAGCTCTCGCTCCCCACACCATTTCCAGTGATTTTCCACATGCCTTGTTCTCCACACCCCAGGCACAGGCTCCTTCTCTCCCTCTCACCTCCAGCTTCAGCTGTGCAAGAGAAGGGGCTGTGGCTTCTGAGCTCCACGGGACGCTGGTGCTGTGCAGCCAGCCGGCAGGTCAAGCTCTACAGGTGGGTGTTGAGGTTGCGCTGCCTCAGCCGAGCCTCCCTCCTCCGTTCATCCACTGCTTTTTGTTGCTTGTAGGAAATTAGCTTCTGTAGGAGCTGGGCCCTCTGGCAAATTCACTTCAACCTCACTAACAGACCTTGTTCATTGGAGAGACTGGGAGAGACAGGCAGGCAGCAGTACGGTTGTAAAGACCTACTATCTTTACGAAACTAGGTTAAGAAGTGTTTTTTAGGGATTCAGCTTCACTGCCTCTCTCTGCCTCAGCATCCACTTTGGTCTCTTCAGCAGTAAAGGGACAGTCCTACCGGCTGCTAACATTGTATGCTCAAGCCAGATATCACCCAGCGCACCAGGGAAGGTGCCATAGATGGACACTATCGCAGTCAGAGTAACAGCATGTTCAAACACTTACGGTGACAAGAAGGAACTTGGGAACTCATCTACACTGTACATTGAGAGCAGTCTCAAGCCCTTGTGTGAAGCCCTTGTTCTCTAAGCCACCCCATGTACTCTGAGGAACCAGGGCTACAATTAGGGCAAAACCAGACAGATAGATACATGGAAGGTACATGGTGTGCTTCAGGGTGGGCATATAGCCACGTTACCTGCATATGGTCAGGCTCTAGAGCATTGCGTTGGGTCCAGCTGCTTCCTGGTGATGCCAACTCTGTGCAACAGAATGGCCTGCAGTCACTTCCAGAAGGGCTCTGACAGCACCTACAAGCACAGCCTGATGGTGATTCAGGCTGCCTCTGAGTCCTGGCAATCTCAGGGTGACCTCTGGTACTTCAGAGACATGGCCTCTGGTACTGCAAACTGATAGCCATAACCTCAAAGAGGAGCACATGGAGCAGGGTTCAGCAGCTTCCTCCCCAGACAGCCCCGGTGTGGGATGCTCCTCCGGAGTCCAGTGCTTTTTCAGAGCTACCAAAGAGTCAGCCAGGCTGTAACGACGTTAAGTTAACCTCTAGTGTGAGCAACAAGATGTGCCAGACAACTAAAGGTCAGCTGACATCTCTATTAACCACAACAGTTTGCAGGTGACCCAAAAGCTACTGGGATCATAGTAAGGTCAGTTCCCATGAGTGATGTGGTGATCACGGAAACTAAGGCTCACCCGAACAGCAGGCGCTGTAAGAAAGCTAAAGGCAAGGTCATATATGTAAGAAACAAAAATGTAGGTCATAGTTATAGATTGGTACTTGGAAGAATGATTTAGAAAATAATTGTGAAGGCCTGATGAGTCGCTAAGAGCCCATGAGTTCCCAGAGTGATGCAGCATCCGAAAAGCAAAATGTCAGATATAAACAATGTCATTTCCACTGAAAGCAACAGTGCTGACTGGAGTATTGGCTCCTCACTTCTCGTTTCCATTTCTTAAAAGAATGCTGGCAAGAGTAAAAGGGTTCAGAAAAAGTCTATAATAATTATTTGAGATCTGGATAATTTCTTCCAAAGAGAAACCAAATGAGGCCAATATCAACAAAGAGAAGAGCCTATAAATACCTATACAGAGAGACACCTGGCAGTAGAAAACTCTAAGCTAACAGGGAAAAGGCTAGAAGCTGAAAGTGTCAAATTCAGACTAAAAGAGAGCTCACTGAGAGTATGTAAGTAGAGCTGTCCAGTTGGGGAATTGTTTCCAAATGTAAGGAGTAATGAGTAACTTTTCATGAGATATAGTTTATCTCTGGAAGAAGTTGCAAGCCTGAGGAAGTACAGACTTGATGAAACTGTATGGTCCATGCTATGCAGGACATCAGAGCAGATCATTGCAATGTCTTGTTGGGGCATTTCCATCTCAAGGGTGTCAGCTTGCCAGGTTGTCTAAACTGCACATATACTAGTTCACATCCAGTCTTACTCTGAAGAAAAATAAGCTGTCCCCTGGCTGGGGAAACTCAGACATAGACTTGAGAGCACAAAATCCAATCCTTGGAGTACAGGTCCAGCTCAAAATAGCTTCCATTGACCTTTCCTATCTACTACATGCCATCCAAAGGAAGCCTTGTATTGTCCCATGCCTCTTCCTGATCTCATATACACTATGCCATTATCTCCATGCTTCACATTCAGAGTTACACTGGAAAAAGCCACATCTGTCTGGCTGGGAAGCAGCTGTGTCTATGGTCAACATCTGCAAGAATCATGCTTGCAACCACATTTTCTTTGGCAAGAAGATTTGCCAGCAGCAATATGAAGAAATAGCAGACACAGACAGCTTTTTACAACTGAGCAGCACTGGTTTGCATTAAAGAGGTTGGAAGATGTATACAGACATGCAAAGGTCAGAAACCAGTCCTTGGCTGCAGCCAGGAACCTCCAGCTTTTATGCCAAACTGCATGTGGTACTTGGGATACCGTGTTGGTACCTCATGTGGCCAGCAACCTTTTGCCATTAAGGCTGCATGCCAGAGCCTGACAAATGACAGACATCCTCCATTTCAGACCCTTCACTCACTAAAGCAGCTGAAGAGAGAAAGACAGAAAGAGAGAAGGAGAGGAAGAGAGAGGACCAGGGAGGCCCCATCTCCCTCCTCCCCACCATCCTTGGAGAAATCAGCTAAAAGCACATGTCCAGCTTATGAGGCAGACACCTAGCTTCAGCACACTCTTCATGAGGACATCCATATTACTGTAGGATAAAGAGGGAGTGAGAAAGGGACGTGTGAGATGTGCTTAATGAGAGTAAGTACTTACCAGCTTATGCAGTCTGCAGCTCCTGGCAGCCAGAGGATGAGAATCGTCTGCATCTACTGCCCCAAGAGTACCTTCCAAAGGTACTTCACCTTGTCCTGAACTTGCCATCACACACAGAAGTGGAACTGCTGTCTGTTCACAGGGGTGGTCTCCTGCCTTGTTTGCTTGCAAATGGTGGTAATGATTGAATGGCCTGCTGTTTGTTGGTCTTGCTCATTTTTAACAACTTCTTTTCTTCATAGTAAACAGAATTGAATGGTTGTATCCTCCACCCTGGTGTTGCACATCACAGCTACCACCAAATGAGGATAGACTTGCCATAATCCACAGGATGACTTCTACCCTCTGGGATATAGGACATGAGATCCTGTATAGGAAGCGTTAACCTTCTGGGAAGGTAGTTGCTGGAAGGTGGTACTTCTCACTCCAGCCACAGACTTGGCAGATATTTGGCAGCATCCTGGAAGGGACAGATCTGACTTTCCCTCAGGAAAGTCGTTCAGGATGAGGGAGACGTCTGTTATGCAAAGCACTTCCTCACCTACCACTGATTGTCTTGTGCCATCCCATATGATAGGGAGCATGCTAAGTAAGCCAATCTTCACCGCAGTGACCATCAGCAGTAGGAGCTGGTACCACGTGCAGGAGGTGCAGAAGAGAGGCTGAGGAGTTCCCTCAGGCCTTGATTTTTATGTTGATCATGCAGGCCATGGTCATGACCATGACAAGGAAGTTGCCAAGGGCACAGGGCAAACATCCTTGTGTTTTCAAAGCACAATGTGCAAGAGACAGCTTCTTGACCACAGAGTACTCCTGCCACAGAGACTATAGCTGTACTACGAAACTGAACATACCCAGCACCCTTCCCAGGCATGGACTGGCCCGTCTCCTTGTGATTAAAAGCTCCCTAATCCCCAGAACATGGGCAGTCGCATGCAGGTCACCTCTTTGGAAAGTGCCCTGTCCCTTACCTGCTTCTGAACTACACCTGGGAATTGGTTGGGAGAGGACTGCTTTGCGCGTCTAAAACCAGGCTTTGGGCCATCCGACGTAAGCGGTGTTGGTGCAGTGCCTGGTATGTTCGCTGGCACTGTTCAGACGTACCCAACATGTGTCACCAGCAGGCCTCGGGAGCTCAACACTGCAACCACAGCCAGGTCCACACGTGGTCCAGCACGTGGCCTTGGCACTGCTGTGTGTGTGCCATGGGCCCTCTACCAACAATATGGGCACAGCCCATATTAAAGGGATTCCTCCTGCTGGCTCAGGCTCTGTGTAAGCATATAGGTGGAAACCAGGACACTAGTTTTACTCCCTAATGGCTTTGGATTTGGTTACCTGGGAAGTGTCCTACCTGTGAGCGGGAGTGCTGTGCAAGGAGGGCACTGCTGATGGGCCATGCTATCCAAGGGGCTTGGACACGGAGTTCACTGTCATTAACCCACCTCCTCGGAGCTACCAGAGCCCAGACATGTAATTCTGGCTGCTTTAGCATTTCTTCCTTTTCCCACCCAAGCAGAGCAGGGACTCCTCTTTGTGACAGCCAGCACGGAAAACACACTTGGGAAAACAAGGCGCTCTCATTAACCCCATGCAAGTCCATTTGGGTGTCTACACCCTTCCCTACCCAGCAGTAAAGCTGCTTGGGCAGGAGGTGTTCCCGTGTCTGCTAGTACTGAGCTCAGCTTGGTTGGGCCCTCAGGTGCTGCACAGTGCAAGTAACCACAGCTTAGAAACGAGCTACCCGGCGCTGGTGGCTATATCAAGGGCTAGATGCCCACTGATGGTCTTTGTATGTCTGGAGACATAAATACAATAAAGCCACCTAAAGGTAAAATCACAGGGCATAAAAGCCCCTGGAGTTCATGATGGATCAGACTGTGTTCCCAAGGTCTGAAGGGATCCGATATGTCACATCAGCGGTGGCAGTTCCCAAGGCAGCCGATCGCACAGTGCTGTCTGTGAGGGATGATGGAGTCTGTTGTATAGCGATACCGCGTAAGACAAGCTTTGAAGAGGTGGTCTAGCAGACTGTATGCAATCTTATTTTCTTTTAAATAAAGGCACTATAGAATTGTGCAAGTACAGAGGAAACATCTGATGTTAGTTCTTTCTTTGTATCACCAAAATTGAAAAAAGAAATTAAGCTTCACTAGCAAATAACTGAAATACAGCAAAAATTATTATATGTCAAATTACAACCTCGAGTAATCCTTCATCTCCACATTATGAATCCATAAAAGCAATTGCAGCATGTTTTTAATTATTAACTACCACATAATGGAGTAGGCAATACAATATACTAGACTATTTCTTTTTTTTTCCATATGGGAGATGTGAATTTAAATTCTGGATATGGCTGCAAGTTAAAGCAAGTTCTCAAATTTCAGTCTCACCTTTCAACATCCACACAACAAAAGCCCAATTAAAAGGAAATCCTCCAGGAATGATTACGGCAGTGCTGGTGCTATCCATTTTCAAGTGCAGATCAACAGATCCGTGTGAAGAGATCTTGCACAATGCTCACATATTAATGTCAGCAACACCATATCGGTCATGCAGAAAATATAAAAGGAAATCTGATGACATCATTCTTCTTCCCTGTCAAGTGACCTGCAATGCCTAAATTAATGGATATTTCATAACACATATTTGTAACTAGCAATCGGAAGCAGCTGGAGTTACAAGTACAATATTTTCCAGTCAGCAACACCAGAGTCCAGTGGCTTTTTATTTTAAATTCTGTACGGGTTGAATACATCCCCCTCTCAGTTACCTCTAAGTGAGATGGACGTTGGATGGGTATGACTATCAGTTAAGCTAAGGTGCTTTTTTATGACACTTGGTTAGTCTGAAGGAATCTGGGAGTGAATGGAAATGATGCTCTCGTGATGCTCTCTGCTCCAAGGACCTCCTGCAGCACAGGGACCATCTTTGCTGCCAGCTTGTCCTGCAGAGCTCCGTTGCGGTTCAGGAGTGTGGTGCAACTGCCTGAGCGCACACCACCAACACAGCAGAGTGCTCCATGCCCCAAAGGTGGTCCCTTGCTTCACGCAGTGAAAGGCTGGGTTAACCGTGCATCAGACGGCAGTGGCGTATCTGGTCATTTCTGTATTGGAAAAGAAAGACATTTATTTTCCTGCTGTTTGTTTCTAGGTAAAACCCAGTTTGAGTGTTTTAGATCAGTGGTGCTCAGCGTCTTTTGACATGTTACAGCAGCAGAAAGGTAGAGATTGGCTCTGCCTCTGCTGAAAAGCAGAGAATGGAGCAAGAGTAACCCGGCCTGCCCTCGTCCCCCCCCTTCCAACGCTGGGATCTGCCATCTGGAGGTAGAGGACTGATATCTAACAATTAAATCTCCTTTAAACAAAGAAGAACATGCTGCATTCAGTCCATACCCTTTTTGTGAGCCCAGGTTTAGGAAGCTGGGCCGGGCACTTCAGCCTCAGCACTCAAACGCAGCAGCTGGCAGGACTGCGCCAAGAACGAGTCTGGCTCTTCCGTCGGCAGCCTGCAGGGTGAAAATACAACTTGGTGCAAGAACGAGAAAGAAATGCAGCCTAAGTGCGTAAGTAAAAGTTGATACTTAACAATGCTTTAGGTCTCATGATGTTTTCACTGTGTTTTTACACTGAGAGAGACGTTTCTGGGTTATAGGTGTGTGCAGATGGGATGAGATCAGCTGTACAGGCTCCGGAGTTCTCTGTGAACATACAGCCTGTGCCGGAAGATTATCTTCAACGGAAACAAAATCGTGACAAAACAACCTATGCTGATAACTAGATGAATCTTTAGAAATGTCATAGTACTGTCCTCACAGCAATATCACAAACCCTAGAGGTTAACCACCACCATTAACTTTGCTTTTTTGCACACTAAGAAATAGATTTTAGGAGGACATTGCTGCCCTATCCCTGTGGCCCTGGCAAAACCAGCATGGTTAAAAGCACTCTTCTCAAGATTTAGGTAAAACATAACTGAAAGAGAAACTCACAGAGCACTACAAGTTAAGGTGAAATCCTGGTTCTACTGAATTCAAGGGCTAGGTCCTCTTCTAGAAGGAACTCTGTATATCCACATACGTGATTAGGGACTCCTGAGTGCTCTGCTAATAATAAATAAACAAATTTACTGATTTTGGCTGATTTCAGCAGAGGAAGGTTTTTTTCCTGACCTTCTCTATGAATTCATATATTCACAAATATATTGATATATATTATATATTGGCACCGAGACATCAATGCAATTTTTTTAGGAGTGTCCCTGAACAAAAAATATTTTCAGTAACAGAGCTAGTCCCTATCTGTAGACCCCAATTCTGTCGCAAAAGGAATTCCAGATCTATTTTAAAGTTTGACATGAGAGATGGAAGAGGTAACGGAGCAGCTACTCCGCCACCCTTGGGCACAGGGGAAATCCTCATTGTGGGTGTGTTAGAGCTTTGTTGGGTGCAGCTGTAAGTGGTGCATAGAAAAGGTCTCCCACGCATGCCCAATGCTCCTTCGGAGTCCTCCTGATCTCACTGTAAGAAAACCTTCCTGGACACCCCCCTGTTACTCTCCTCTTCTTTGTCCTACCTCCTACATACCCTATAATGGAAACTTTGGCATACATTTTTGCCAATATACTCTTACGAGTACTGCAGCAGCCAAGGGGCTGATAGATGGCTCGCAGGGATCTCTGGCCATGGGTCTGTCCCCTTCAGAGAACAGATGCCCAGGTAGCTCCAGGCACTCCCCTTTTCTTAACTTTGTGGACACCAGGACTTGATTTAGGAAAGAAATGGAGTTTGCTGGCTGGGCTTAGCATAGCTGTGATTTACATCTGCTATTTCTGAGGAAGGTGCCTGAGAACACTAAATTCTGTATTAAATTTCCAGAGAACTGACACATCTCAAGGGCACAAGTGTGAATCCCTCCAGTAATTTTCACTGTAGTTTATCAAGAACGAGTTTTCCTTAATGAATTTTTGCTTGTGAACTTGTTATGCTCTGATATAGCTAGTGAATTATTATCCCTCCTAATGTTAATTCTTGAGGGCTATTATTGAGATATTAGACATTATGCCCAGTATCAATTTTTTAAAAGGCTGCTATGGTATTACAGTGTACTAGCATATCTTTACTCCGATTTTCTTGAACATATTATATTTTACATGATTTCTCAAGCACTAAGATGTGTTGTACAGTTTTAAACCTGCCTAAAGATCCACTCTAGTGCATAGGCAACCCATGGTTTCTTTTTTTATACAGGAAATGTACTTTTTACCTAAAGAGCTGAAATCTTAACCCCATGCTTTAGAAGTTACCTGGATGGGAAAGAGAAGCCCTCCTATACTCAGACTGAGCTCCTTCAATATGGTATTAGCGTGCTGCAAAGAGCATCACAGTAGGACCTAAGCACATGTATGATCTAAGACCTGGGGGTATGGACTTCTCTCTCATCCGTGTGTGCTGAAAGCCACCCAGCACATTGTTAGTTCAAACCAGAAACACGTGCTGTTCCTTTCAGCGTGAGCAATGTCTTTTGCATCCCCCGACCACTCTTCCTGCACGCTCAGGCAGAGCTGGTGCAGAGACTGATACCGCCAGGTATGAAGGACTTGGAGAACAAAGAGTAGACTTGAGCCATACTGCATAAAGGATCTCCAGGTACAGTGTTAAACTTAGTAAGAGCAGCAGGCCTAGAGTGGCTCTCTATAGTTCTTTTTGTTTTTAAGAAAACTGCCAGACAAAGCAGTAAAGAACTTTTTCTGTCTTTTACAACTCAATGCGATGGCAGTGGCTCGGCTGTGCTGATGTTCAGCCGGTGGTATGACGTTCCCGGCTGGAATTCACCGGGTGGGAAGGCATTCACTGCTACAGAAGGCAAAGGGAAAGGGAGACAAGGCTGGAAGGGTAGTCCCCCAGGTCTAAATTTGCAAGAATAATCAGGAGTTCCAGGAATAGACCAGACACGCTAGCCTGAGATGGGCAGAAATGTTTAATTCCATTTTATTCCTTTCGAATTTTCTGAAGCCGAGAAGCCCTCAGTCTTGCTTCTTCAGAAGGTGAGAGCAGCTGATATCCAGACGCGGTGTTGCAAGGGACAGTATTAATTTGGGATTTTCAGCTTGCAGGCTTGTCTGGAAGTGCAGCTGAAGGGCTGGAATATGGAGGATCAAGCTTCTTCAGGTCCAGAAAAGCTGGCTGTGCCCAGGAGAGGTGACGCTACACCTACCCGCGGCGGGTTGCTGGTCTCGCAGGGACCAGCATTTGCAGTGACGAGTGTCCCAACACGGCCGCGCTGCCGGCCTGTCGGTCAGCGCGGGAGCAGCTCCCCGCAGCACCCCGCCGGCGCCGCGCGTGAAACCAGCAGGGTGCGAACTCACCGGCAGCGGCGTGGCCGCCTCCCGCTGCGCTTGTGCTCGGACGGGGGGCAGGAGCCAGAGGCGGCGGGGGCCGGGCGGGCGCGCGCGGAGGGGCTCTGCCGCGGGGGGCACGCGGGGGCTGCAGCCGGCTCTGCGGGAGGTGGCACCGCGCCCCGGCACCGCCGCCCCACCAGCTCCCGGGGGCAGGCCGGGTAGCCTGCGCCTTAAAACGGCACCGCAGGCAAACTGCCTCCACGCACCCCTTCGTCCTTTTCCTACGTTACGTGCTGCTTCATTGGACGCCGCAGTTAGTAGAAACCCCGCACTCCAGCGTCGCTTCTCCTGACAGTGGGAAGCCCGTCCAGCCTGGCAGCAGGAAGCAATTTTTGCAGGAAATACAGATTGGTTGCTCTCCCGATAGACAACATGCAAAGGACGGAAGATAGGCGGGGCTCAGGGCTTATCAGCGAAGGCTGCTACGCTTCACACAGCGCCAGCCGCTACTGCCGAGCTCAGAGGTAGCAGAATATAAAGAACAGTCTTCAGAGAAGTGAGAACCTTGGTAAAAAGAAAGTTTCTTCTCTTCAACCCAGAGTGAATCAGCTGGGAGGTGCTTCTCACCGAAAGGAGGGACAACCAGGTTCTCCCAGCAGCGCTAAGACCGCTCCTGGCTCTGAGAGGAAACTGGGTTCACTAGGTTCACCACAGAGCTCACTGTGAAGGGAAAAGACTTTCCTAGGGAAGAGCTTGGGTTGTGGGCTTTCACTTTGCCACCTGGAAAGTGAGAAAGGCACTCCGTGTTCCCCTGAGGTGCTGGAAACCAGACATCGGCACGGTCGGGGGTCCTTTTCTTTTAAATTAGACTATTTTAACGTTAGAGGGAGAGAGAGGCTTGGCCGGCACTGCTGCAAGGAGGGTAAGATCTCTGCACAGACTGAGTAGTGCAGTTTGGCTTGATCTTGCTGGGTACCTAGACTTCTTGTTAATTGCCTTGTTGATCTTTTTTCAATGAAAGAAGGTGTTTCCCTTTTTTTTTTGACACTGCTCTACAATCTCTCCTCTCTACTTCTCTCTGCTCCTCCACATCCTCCCGCTGTGATCCCTGCACGAAGCAGGCGCTGAGAACTTGCCCAGCCAGATCAAATGGTCACTGTTGCTGTTTTACTCAGAAAGATGCCATGCTAACCTCACAGGCCCAATGGCGCAATGCGTGCTTGTTCCTCACCTGCTGTGGACAACCTGAGTTATACGCCATGGATCCTGGCACTATGCCTAAATACCTTCACTCTAAGTCCAGTCTAATGAAGTCAATAGAGTATTTAACGCTTCCAGTTTAGTACAAAATTCAACTTACTTTGTTTTGCCTTGGCTCCTAATTTGTCTTGTGGGATGATACTCAGAGTAGATGCTGAAGCTATAGTTCGCTGGACGAGCACCGTGGCTAAGCTTAGCTGCGGTACAAGCACGTACAGCTCCAGTGGCTCATGCTGATAACTGCGGTGTGTGTCGCATCAGCAGCTGCATCTCCATGTGCCTCCAAGGAATGTCACCTTGCCTGTGTCTCTGAGGTGGGCTTCACCCGGCTCCTCTGCAGAAATGATGATCAGGAGGGAGCTATTAAAGCTCACGAGGTTGATCAGCAGGCAAGACTGAGAAAGCGAGGCCATGAGCTTTCTTCTGCCAGGTAATACGAAGTGAGACTTCTGCCCATCAATGATTTGAGCAGCTGAATTCCCACGGTGGCTCTGAGAGCTGGAGCCTGCAAAATATTGCAGATGGGCAAGTCTGTCTTAGTTTACGCTCTCATTTCTCTCACTCAGTGCCTAGACACAACTGACAGAGAAGGAAATGATCTTCAGCATGAACCAAAAGTTAGGAGTGAGGAGAAATTACCCCTTGGCAGGCAGGGACACCCTCTCTAAAGCTGACCTCCCTCCATTGACACTGTTAATGCACTGCCTCGATTCCTCTCAGCAGTCCCTACGCTGTGGCACTCAGGGTTATGGCTGTAACTTCATCATACTGAAATGTCCCCACAGTTTGAGGAGTTTTATATTTAAAACTCGTTCCTTCTGTCTCAGATTGGCACCCAGCGATGATAAATTCAGAGAAGTTTCTGGGAAGGCAGCCAGTGCTGTCAAAGTCCAAGAAAAATCAATCTTCAACAAAGAAATAAATTAAATTCTGTCGCTCTCTATCAATATTTGCCTCTGACTCCACATAACAATTATATGAAAATGGACCGATTGCTTTAAATATGGAGAAGATGGGAACTACACACAGATATGTTTTGGGAAAAAAGAAATCTTTTGCAGCACAGAGCTATTCCCAGCATACCGTATGATCTCCTCGTAATGGGCACTGCAGGAACAAACACAAAGTCAGTCCTAGAGAAATATAGCACCATCACCTTCAAAGTCTTCACACCTATTGAAACAATCCTCCCAGTTTTTCCATGCTGCATTTTATAAAAATTTCATATTGACTTTATAGCCTAGATAAAGTGAAAATATAGCATGTGCCACTTAACTAGGCCAGCAACACCAGTGGGTCATCTCTTAGTGAGTTGGCATGGCTGCACACTAGCGAGTAGCGTGGATTCATGCTCCATGAGAACAGGCTCAGCCAGATGTCCATGAGCAACTGCTAAATGTAAAGATACTACCGCTGGCTCAGGAAGTCCCTGAGATGCTGATTGCTGGAGTATTTTCAATTCAGGGAGGTAAAACTACACATTGTCTTGTTTTCCCAAGCTTTTCTGGAGATTTGCTGTAAGATAGCAAAAGAGGCAAAGTACAAGGCTAGACAGAGCTTTAGGCTGACCCAGGCTGCCCACACTCATGTTCCTCATAGAGATACTGCACTTGAAGAGGTGTTTACTCCTGTACCAGCCATGTTTTAGGCTATGTTTTACAGATGCCCCCAACTTCTGAGGGCTTCTCACAGTCTATACGCATATTACCTCTACTACTGTTCACATTTGCATGTTTAAAGTACATATTTCCCCATGAAAATATATATCTAAATTACTTCAAAACTTCTTTATTTTTTGCATTTTGGGGTATAGGTATGTTTTATCATTCCTCTGATCTCCAAACTGAGAAAAATGCGTTGTTCCTCAGGAAGAGATCAGTAGATGTGTTCTCAGGTGTGCCCGGCCCAGATCTGTGATCACATCTATACATTTTTCTGTCTTTTCTCTGCTTTTCCTGGGCCTTTTTCTCATCCTTGATAGAAGAGGGGAGGGTCTTGTTGTCTTTTTTTTTTTTTTTTTTTGTGTGCTTGTTGAAAACTCTGATGTTCTCTGGCTTCTGCTTCTCTTCCTTCTAGTGACACTGTGGTCCTCAGCTCTGTCTGTCCATAGAGACAACACAGCGCTGGGGGTCAGGGGTGCCTATGGATGGATGCTCATTGAGGCTTAGCAGCAGAGGGTTGGATCTGAAGCACAGATGTATGTATGTGAGCTGTATACAAGGTCTGCTCCCACGGCGCCTGTGTTGGAGCTACAACAGAACATGCAGATGTAATAGGGAGCGCAGGTCCATTGGTTCGGCCATAAACCCAATAACTTATCTGACTCCCAAAACAAATTATTTCACCGTAACAACCAGATATACCTTTGATACAGCTCAATTAGTAAACACTTCGGCTGTCAGGAAAGAGAGGGATGAAGAGGGAACTGGTAGAGGTCTCGTATCTTGCACCTGTAACAGGTTCTGGCTTGTGTGAATTTCTTCTTCACAGAACATCTGACAAAGCACAGCCTGAGGTACTCCTCATCCCCTTTCTGTACTCTGTAGTGCCAGTCGGCATTTTCAATCAGATGGCTTCCCATCACACCAGTCAGCATTACATGCCAGGCTGCTCCTCGTTGTGTTATATGCTCTGGGCGAGAGTGCGGAGCCAGGTACGTCTCTCCTGTTCCTCCCTGTCCCCTGTTTATTGTATTATCATGGTTCACTTGCAAGTCTAGATATAAAAATAAATAATTTCTCACTGTCCAAAAGTAGGTCAAGAAAACCACTGGGCGTGCATAAGAGAGAGCCAGCTTTAAAGCACTGACTAAAAGTGATGAGGCTCCAAATTCACGTGGCTGTAATTCTTGATGCAAGCAATGGTGACAGTAATTACAACCACAGTCTTTCAAATGCAGTCAGGTCTCCGGGCTAGCCTACCAGCACGCTCAGTCACTGGGCCTGCTTTCATGCAGAATATTTATTCAAATGTTACGACAAAAACTCACAGTGTCCTCTGACATGCCCACGCTCCCCGTCCTGAGGTGAGCCCCCCCAGATGGGGGGCCGCTGGCTCCTCAGTACTGCAGAGGGGAGTTGTGCCATCATAAAAATGAATCCTAGGTGGGCTTGCTCAGGGGACACAAACTGGCTCAAATCATAACCCAGCTTCTTTTCGTTATTATTTGACTGTATATGTTGCCCCCTCCATCAATAAGCTTTTCAGCTGTGTTATTCCAGCTTTCCTTCTGGAGCTGCATGTGCGCAGCTGAATCCCAGCAGCATGCACCAGGTATAGCCCCTTAGCAAGCTGTCCCGCTGCAGCCCCCCAACCTCCTGTGATGCTGAAGGCCGCTGTTATCAACGGCCAACGATGAGCAAAACGTTAACGATGCAACGGTTAAATGCGGTGGGTAGCCATTAGTATTTGTGACAGATACAACAGGAGGCTGCGTGCTGTTGGTTGCAGGCTGCAGGCTCCACTGCAGCGTGCATAAAACGCACAGCTACTCATCCAGACGAAGATGCACGCTAATCGCCCATAACCTCATCCGTGCGTACTGAGCTTGGTGTCATCGGCCGCCAGGAGGAGCCAGCGTAATTTATTGCTAGGCTAATTAAGGCATGCGCTTTCAGGTCACATAATTAGTTTGAAGGGCGTGGAGCAGGGGGAGATGGTCTGGCTTCTACCTCCTTGTCCCTTGGAGCACCTCGCAGACTGAGTTTCTTTCAAGCACTTGCCAAGAGTTTCATGTTAGAGACCTGCCATTCCCTGAGGCAACAATCCCCAGCCTCCTCAACGAGGGTGCATCCATACTGACTGTGGTCTGGGTGTTCGGAAGCGTTCGTCACACACGGTGACGACAATGCGTAGCAAGTTCAGGAGCTGCTGTTGGATGATGAACCAAGGTCACCTAAATGAAGGTGCCTCAACCTTTTCCTTTCTGTACTCAAAGAAAAAATGCGTGCCTAAATCCAGGTCTTGGCTTAACTTCATTTCCTTCATACACTCCCAAAGAAAAAGAATATAAAATTGTAACATCTGAGAACAGGATACGGTTATTTTAAATAGCTTGAGCATTCTAGAGATGATCCTTGTCATTTTGGGGGCTACCAGAAACCACCTGAGCAGCAGAACATGAACGGAAAATTTTTATATATTTACATATTCAGTTAACACAGGATTTGAGGTCCAGCCATGCCTCTGTGCCTCCTTTAAACTTTTTGTTGAAGAGAGAAAAATGCGTAACACTAATGAGTACAATTTCCTCGCTTCATGATACTTGTTGCCAGCTAGAGGGTAAGGTTTCCTGGCTACCTTACAGGGGTAACAGCGTTACAGGCAGAACGGCTCCGCTCTCCCGGCAGCGCTTCTGCTATTTGCTGTGAGCCCTGTGCCGATGCACTGCTCCTCTGGTAGCACACATGGACTTCCACCAAAGATCTCATTTTTGGAGAAGAATCAGATTTTTTCCTGGTTGAGTTTTTTTCAGGTTTCGAGCTCGTGAGGGAAAACAGCCGCGAGAGAGAGCTTGGCACCGGCTGAATTGTATGCCGGCTGGTGGGGCACCCGCGGCTCTGGCCACGTGTGGCCTCTGGGCACTGAGGGGCGGCCAGAACTTCCCCATCCTCATCCAGAACCTTCAGTGCTTTCTGAAACAACATGATTTCGGTATGTGCTTTAAGGAGTGAGAGGTTGCATTTATTTTTAAATATTTCGCCCTAGCAAACTTTTTGGATATTTTTCTTTCTCAAAATGTGTTTCATGACACTGTGGAATAGCTGGAATGATTGAAATGCTGAAGAACTAGAGAACGTATGACTCCGTGGGATTATTTTTAGATGCTGAGTTGTATTAATTGTTTTAAAGACAAAGATGCTGCTTATGGTTTAAGGAGACCTAAACTTCAGACAGCTTAAGGCTGGGATATTGTATGGGAATGCTGCTGTTGGGAAGCTCTTCCATGCATCTGCTATTGGCCACTGTCAGGAAGGATACCAAAAAAGCCACTGGTGTGTATTTTTATACCTTTGTGTGTCAGGAATACCGTCCTATAAGGACCTTCCTTTTCCCTGTGCTGTTGGATTGCCCTCTTGACTGACTGGACAGGCTGGTCCTCTAAAGCCTATTTTTATTGTGCTCCAATTCTCTATAATGAGAGTTCTGCACTTGGAAATCACACAGGACCTAAATTCAAAACTGAAGTGACTAGCCACAGATCCCATCTGAGCTGGCTTCTGAGAAGGTAGCCAGGAAGGAGGTGGAAAGTACACCTGGGGTGGTCACCATGGATAGTGGAGGGCTTGCAGAGCAGAGTCTCTGACCATAAATCTGCCTAAATCCAGCATTGACTGTTACACTGCTGTGCTGGGTCTCTATTTGGGAGGAGGTGGAAAAGAAGTTTTGTGATTAAATGCAAACAGAGGACAGATTTTGCAGAAATTGCATGTTTACATCCTTGGCCATGAAAAGCCGGTGTGGTGCCTCAGCTCCCTGCGGGGAAGCAGGGCAAGTGGGGGGCAGCAGGGGCAGCCCTGGCCCTGGGCATCAGGCACCTCCCTGGGGATGGGGCCAGGCTGTGGCCAGGCCAGGACATCAGTCCTAACGCCTGCAGGACCTCATTGCTGTGGCAGGGACACCACAAGAGACTCAGCTGGCATCCCCCATCTTTTCATAGCTGCCAGGCTTTTACTAACATAGTTGCTGCATCTCTTCTATTCCACGGTGGCCACTTACATGTATAAGTATATGATTATTTGCATAAACGCAGTAAGATGCCTTCTGAATCGCAGCAAAGGAGAGCTGAGGAGTTATCAATCTCGTGTCCCCAAGAAATACTGCTCTGGGCATACGTAGGTAAAGAGCTGGGGTCATTCTGCACAGCACAAGGCTTATCCCTGAAGCATCACCTTGTAGAGTACCCGAGAGGCAGAGAAACCTGGTGCCTGGAGCTCACCTCCACCCTGGCCTCGTCGAGGGGGACCAGTGCTGCTCTCCTTGAAGGAAAGAACAGGATCTCCTCAACTCTTAGCTGAGAGAAACCCCATCTGCCCTGTCCTAATGTTGTCTTAATCACACTGCCCTCTTCACCTTCTCCAATGTAGCAGAGGTTTTAATGAGCTAAAGTGGAGTTAGGTGAATACTAAATGAAATGTTTAGCTTGCTCAGGTTTAAAATAGGTTAGTGCTTATTATTGGAAAGCTTTGTGCAGGAGCAATCATTAAATGAAACATAGTGTGGTTTTGCTCTATTGGGCTGAGTTGAAAAAGTCAGTCTGTCCCTCTGCAAACAGTAACCCACAGGGTCACTTCCCAGTATTAAAGATACCCGTATGGTGCATCCAGCAGCGTAAGAGAGAAATCATCCGGGCTTTGCAGTCAGGGAGAAGAGGAGCTTTTTCAGTGTGTCATCTTTACAAGCACCGCGTACGGCCCTGGTAGGAGTCTCCCTGAGGAGCAGGAGGATGTACTCTGAAGTCTAAAGTGACGGTGTTTGCTCCAATGCCACAAATATTCCTGTATGAGTGTGGCTGCATTGCACATACTAGCAATTTAGGAAGTCCCTGTTGCAGGCCAGTTCTGACACATATTCCTTTGGGAATGCAGAGTGCTCCAGCACAGCTGGCAGCTGGATGCCAGTTTTGGGTCTTCTTTGCAAACCATCTGGGTGTGGGGGTGGCCTCTGGCCCTACGCAGCGCATTGTGTGCAGCTCTAAGAGAGCCAGTAGCTGGGGTTCACACATTGTTCCAGCAGATCTTCCCATAAGCTGCTTCCTCCTATATGAATGTATTGATGGGTAAGTCCTCGGCTGGGCTTGGCGTTGCAAAGGCTCAGTAGGTTCCAGCTATTGGCCTAGCTGTGCTTTCCTAAAAGCCACTCTCTATTTTCTCTTAGCCCACAATCCAAACAGAAATGGACCCTTATTTGGATAACATTTTATTCATGACCCAACAGTTTTGGTGATGGAGTGGTCTGCCTGGAGCGGGGTCTTCCTGACCCCAGCACCGAGTGAGAACGTTCGCCACCTTCGGAGGGAACATGGTGTGGAACCGCTGTGGCTTTGCCCAATACACCCGGTCTGTCACTCCGGCTCCCTCAGACCTCTCCTACTTACCGTTGTTGCTGCAACTTATCTAGGTGTGCAGATGTTTACTGTCGCATACTGAAGGTGAGTAAGACAGATGGAGAAGAGTGGAGCAAATTGAAAGTTTTTAGGTGCTCGTAGGGAAGCCTGGTCTGCCTGGGTCTCAATACCCACTGCCTTTGAGAAAGTGATACACATCTTCGAGAGCTGTGCTGCAGAAGTTCTGACATTCTTAAAAATAGAATGGCGATGATATAATAATAAAAATACAATCATTTTAAATTGTCCTTTTCAACAAATTAACATTCTTTTATGGCTGGAAGATAGTTATCTTAAGTAATTACCCTGTTATCCTAGTGACAGACTGATGGTGACCTTTATACTGCAAGTGAATTATGCAAATTGGTATTTTCATTAAACATTAAATAACTCCCTTGGGAGGAAAAAAATGTTACTTACTGTTCCTTGGCTATTAAAGTCTAATGATATGATTTACCACAACTTTGTTTTCCACTTCCAAGGGCTCCAGAGGAGAAGGGATTAAAGCTTGGTTTGGAATTTGAGGCTTAGACATGTGTAGACAGGTCAAATGAAGTAAAAAAAAAGCAGAACAAATCCCAGTTGCTTCATCCTGTGTTCAAAGTGTATATTCTCTCTCACAGAACACTGTTATGCCAGTAAAATGCCTCCAGTCCCACGCCTTCTAGTCCTCCAAGCACCTCAAAGCCAAGAGGTAACCTGCCCGTTAACTTAGCCTAATCTCACCACCGATCCTTACTTCATACACACTTATGAGCAAGCCCCAAACTTTAAACGATGGCCAGTTCTTTTGCTTTCAGCAGTTCACGTGGACCATGCATGCTCTCAAAACCAGCCTTGTGCCACTCAGGCTGAATCAGGCTCAGAGGCAACAAAATGCTGATAAGTAAAGCCTACAGGAAAATTAAATTCACCTGATGGACAGATGCAATGGGAACACTGGAGAGCGCGCTTCCAGCACAGTGGGAGTGATGAAAGTTTACTGAGTTATGTCAAAAGTCATTAGGAATAAGGCCAATAATACAAGCTTTAGGAATAAGAATTCCTCTGCTTATTTTTAATGATTCCTGTTGTACAAAATGGCCCTTGGTAACAGCACAAGCTGTATAGAAAGTGAAGCAGCCTTTCTTGCCAGTGGTTGGTCCTTAAGTGTTGCCAGTCCTACAGATTTCTACAGTTTTAATGTCTTTTTGGAAACCTCTGCCATTGCATTAAAAGGAATCTCAGTAGGAATGCACTTTATTAAAGATATCCCGACATCCGTATTGAGAAAAGCAAGAGTACAGAGGCTTCAGGGAAGCACCACGAACTACAGACAACGAGGGAGCTACAACTGCAAGGTGAAAGAGCTGATTTATTCCTCCCAGCACCAATCTGGGGATGTGTGGGACCATTTTGTAGTGCTTCACATGAAAAAATAAAATATTGCCTCCGTGTTATTTGGTGCTTTGTGCTGAAGATAAACCAGTGAATAGATTTCTCTGAAGAGTTTCTGCTAGCACAGTCACGGTCTCATCCAAAATGAGAGAATCTGGCTGCCTATGTAGATGTGCAATGTATATTAACACTGGAGAGTTCGTTTAATTCACTTTTCAAAATGTTAAATTATCAACAGTGCCTATGTTGCCGATGTAACAGCTTTAGAAAGCATGTTTAACTGCTAATCACTTTTTATTTGAAACAGCAAAGTTTCCTGGCCCGTTAAACTACAGTTAATATGTCCCATAAATAAATAAACAAACACACAGACATTATTTTAATTACTTAACACCTCTCTGGTGCATTGTAGGAAAATTCCACTTTTTAAAATTTTGTGACAGTTACTACAACCCGCCATTAAAAAAGTTACTTTTAAATGTATCAGGATGTTAGTACAGAGTTACTGTTGTATGCAGCCCCTTCAGAAGCCTGAGCCAAGCAGATGGGGGCTGCACTCTCATGCATTGAATTGAAGGGAGAAATACTTCACAGAATCACAGAATCACTAGGTTGGAAAGGACCTTCAAGATCATCAAGTCCAAGCATTAATCCAGTGCCACCATGTCCCCTAAACCATGTCCTGAAGCGCCACATCCACACGTTTTTTGAACACTTCCAGAGATGGTGACTCCACCACCTCCCTGGGCAGCCTGTTCCAATGCCTGACCACCCTCTCGGTGAAGAAATTTTTCCTAATATCCAATCTAAACCTCCCCTGGTGCAACTTGAGGCCATTTCTTCTTGTCCTATCACTAGTTACTTGGGAGAAGAGACCAACACCCACCTCACCACAACCCCCTTTCAGGTAGTTGTAGAGACCGATAAGGTCTCCCCTCAGCCTCCTCTTCTCCAGACTGAACAACCCCAGTTCCCTCAGCCGCTCCTCAGAAGACTTGTGCTCCAGACCCCTCACCAGCTTCGTTGCCCTTCTCTGGACATGCTCCAGCACCTCAACATCCTTCTTGTAGTGAGGGGCCCAAAACTGAACACAGGATTCGAGGTGCGGCCTCACCAGTGCCGAGTACAGGGGCACAATCACTTCCCTACTCCTGCTGGCCACACTATTTCTCATACAGGCCAGGACGCTGTTGGCCTTCTTGGCCACCTGGGCACACTGCCAGCTCATATTCTTCTGGCTGTCAACCAGCACCCCCAGGTCTTTCTCCACCAGGCAGCTCTCCAGCCACTCCTCCCCAAGCCTGTAGCATTGCATGGGGTTGTTGTGGCCCAAGTGCAGGACCCTGCACTTGGCCTTATTAAACCTCATACAGTTGATCTCTGCCCATCGATCCAGCCTGTCCAGATCCCTCTGCAGAGCCCTCCTACCCTCCAGCAGATCAACACTCCCACCCAACTTGGTGTCATCTGCAAACTTACTGAGGGAGCACTACTTGAAGCCTTGGTCACCAAAAGCGTGCTTATATTACAGTGGGACCCTGTCTGCTAAATTTAGGGAAGTTCTTGTAGACACTACATCTCAGAAAAATCATTAGAATCATTAGCCATCTAAGTTAATCTAAATTATCACTTGTTTTCCTTTTAAAGCCAATGGAGACAGAGAATTGCTTGATGGTGATTAAGGAACCGTGTTAGGAGAAGAGGAAAATTTGGTATTCTGGTCTTTGCCCCCAGGGCAGGTCCCCCCTGACATCTCCCTCAGCCTGACAGAGTGGTCAGACACAAGAATATTACAGAAAAGGTCACCATCACCTTGACATTCAAGTGCCTGTTTTGAAGACAAAAAGTGATGGAGAAGGCACCATTTTCATTGGGTAATATGTTCTAATCTTATTTGCATGTGTTGTTGAACAGTATTCATTGCTAATTAGGCTTTAACCCTTAGCTTTTCTTCCATGTTATTCTTGTCTCTGCTAGATTAAACAGCTCTTAGTTTCCAGTGTTTTGCTCCTGTGATAATGCTTATATAGTGTAATCAAGTCACCTCTCAAAGTAGGGATAAACTAAACAGATCCCTGTAAATCTCAGTATGCTGAAATAGCTTGTAAGGCAGGAACAAATGATGCATGTGAAACTCATGTTTGTCTCACAAAGAAAAAAATACAAAATGTAAAAATGAGCTTTTCCTACATTTTCAGGTGCATTCAGAATTAATAAAAGTTGTTGTTTATTATTAGTATTAGTAATAGTATAAAGCATACAGAATGTTGCTTTATTGATTGAACTTATCACCCAGAACTGCAATAGCTCATTCCTGTTGTTGTGGTTTAGCCCCAGCCGGCAACCAAGCCCCACGCAGCCGCTTGCTCACTCCCCCACGGTGGGACGGGGGAGGGAATCAGAAGAGTAAAAGTGAGGAAACTTGTGGTTTGAGATAAAGACAGTTCAATAAGTAAAGCAAAAGCTGCGCATGCAAGCAAAGCAAAACAAGGAATCCATTGGCCACTCCCCACGGTCAGGCAGGGGTTCAGTCATCTCCAGGGAAGCAGGGCTCCATCACGCGTAATGGTTTCTTGGGAAGACAGACGCCATCACTCTGAACGTCCCTCCACCCCCTCCTTCTTCTTCATACCAGCTTTATATACTGAGCATGACATCATATGGTATGGAATACCCCTTTGGCCAGCCTGGGTCAGCTGTCCTGGCTGTGTCCCCTCCCAGCTCCCCGTGCATCCCCAGCCTTCTTGCTGGCAGGCCAGCACAAGAAGCTGGACTGTCCTTGACTGCTCGGCAACAGCTCAAAACATCAGCACGTTATCAACATTTTCTCATCCCAAATCCAAAACACAGCCTCACGCCAGCTTCTGTGAAGAAAATTAACTCTAGCCTGGCTGAAACCAGGACACCAGTATAAACATGTTCTAGAAAATATTATTCTGCCTGGAAATACTAGAAAGTAGTCTTAAAATACAAATATGTATTTTCCAAGTAAACATTAGTTCATGACGTTTTCATGTAATGAAGTTGTACTTTAAAGAAGTAAGATTGGTTTTTCCTAAATAACCTCATTTAACTTATGCTTTCAGGCAAAGCTATATTAAACTTCTGTTGTTATTATGTGTCCAAAATTCTTAACAGCGGCAGAAGACTCCCGCCAGTGCTTGGCACTTTGTCACACTACAGAGTCTGTCTAAACTCCAAAAAACAGAAGATGAAAGGAGAATATTCCTACCAGTGATATCTCCCTGCCCACTGAGGCGGCACAAAACGCGTGGAGGGGACCTGCGCAGCGGTCGCTGGGCTCTGCTAACAGCAGCCGAGTTTCAGGTAGTTCGTTAGCAGGGGAAACGGGCTGGCCTGTGGAGCCAGCCGCTGTACCTGCGATGCTCCCTCCAATTTACAGACGGTCTGGTGCACATCTCTGTCCTTCCATTTCATGTTGTAGGAGGCTCCTTTTGGAAGTTTTGCTCCAAGGTCCAGGCAATCTATTGTTCAGATTCAAGAGAGAGAATTAATTTTAAATTCAAGTAATTTTAACTTAAATTTCTACAGTTTAAAGGTCTTTCTGGAAAACTCTGCCATTGTGTTAAAAGAGAACGAAGTAAGAATACATTTTGTTAAACACATCCCAACATCTGTACTGATAAAAGCAAGAGTACTCAGGCTTCTGGGAAGCACCATGAGCTACACACAAGGGAGCTACAGCAATTGCACTTGAGTAACAATTTATTTAAGTAATTTTAACGTAAATCTGCAGGTGGGTCATGGTTTTGCCTGGAAGTACCGTAAAGGACTAATTAGGCAGAGCTAAGGTAAAAGCATTTGCCTTGCGTGGTAGCATACCTCACGCATGACCCATGGTCTTCATCCACTCCATGAACAGAGGCACAGCAGGTAGACAAAGGGAAGGAGCGTCGTGTGGTGAGACGAGGGTTGTGGTGGGCTTATGGTCAGAGCTTCCCTGCTGCGAGCGTGACACTACCTTCCCATTCCTGTTTTCCACTCAGTCCTTTCCCCACCGCATGCTCCCCTTAAGTATGCCAACTCAAATGAAATGGCTGGGTTTCCAAATATCAGTTTTTTGTGAACAACCTTCCATTTTTTAAAGGATAGTTTTCTGGGTTGTTACACCCAACAAAGCCAGCAAGGCGGAGCAGGCCTGGAAGCAGGTTCCTCAGCTGGGGCTGGTGATGGTACAAGTGGCCGTACTAATGTAACCTGGTAGCAAAGTGCCTAAGACCTGGCTGCATGCCCAGTAAAAGCTTAGGATTCCAGAGGAGAAACAAATAAATACAAAAATCAAACCAGGAAAGGGTCAGAAAGGCAGTATCCCTCACATGGCCTGGTGGTGGCTGGAATCCTCCAGATGCCAGCTACTGGAAGAGGTGCTGGCTAGTGGGAATCTCTTCTTTTATCTGGGACAGCAGCTCAGTCATCAGCGTTGGGTATTCCCTCTTTCTCACCAGCAGTAACAGCCTCCAGGGACGCAGATGTTCAGCCATGGAGTATCTGTAACAATCTGTAAAAAGGCAAACATCCCAGCTCGTGATGCCACCAACCCATTCTAGGAGGGATGGACCTAGATAGGATAGTGTAAAACTGTCACCTTACCGTCGCTACAGTGCGTGCTCCAGTACGTCTCTGTGCTAAAACATCAATATGGAAATGGGATACAGGCTGTGTCACTACGTGTACAGCCACTGGGGGAACTGCCACAGAGTGGCTTTTCCCCATAAAACCAGTAGACCCAGTACCTCCGCCCAGCTCCAGTTTGGATGACAGTAAAAAGAACGAGCCAAACCCAAACAATGTGTAAACGAGCTACTGTGAACACGACTCTGACCTGTGGCCCTGGTTAGGCAACTACATTTTTTGAACAAATGTAATCTGACAGCAGGGCTTTGTCCCAGATCAGCATTTGCGTAGTGGAGCACTTGTGTATTTTTTTGACCTGGTGCTGGGATCCTGCAAGCTAAAAGTACCAACCATAGCCTTGCAGAGAACAATCATTTAAGGTGAAGAAGCCACTGAGGATATCCTGAAACCTGCTCTGCTGCAGATGAAAAAGCAAAATCCCTTCTGCCCACCCCAGGAGACATCCAGGGCTTGATTCAGTTGCCTAAACACAAGTGTGTTGTGCTGTTGGAGACACCACTGGGCACCTGAGAGATTCAAAATAGATATGACACAGAACCTGTGATAGATACATGTCCTGCTGAAGTGACATCCAAAGGTCAGGTCAGATACATTAGGTTATCCCAAAAGGCACTGATCATATACACTGGCTTGAATGAGTGAATCGTCAAACAGCTAGATCGTCTAGTAACTGGTCGGCTTCATCACTCTCCATTAATTGTGTTGACTAGGGGACATGATTCAATTGCCATCACATAAATATGTGGAGCCACTTGAGACGCTGCCTGGAGATGACCAGGAATCGCTGCCTGGAGTTACTGATTCAGACGAGTCTAGGTCTTTTGTGGACTCTGACTGTTGATCAGAAGGGACCTCCAGAGGTCAGCTGGTCCATCCTGAACACCCCAAGCCACAATTCATGGCCACTGTGTCTTGTTATATTACTTGTTAGTAAAGCTGAGAGAGGAAGAGCAGTGATTCTCCTACAATGACACTTCTCCCTGGAGCAGTGACGTAACAGCACAGCCTCCAGCAGGCAGACTGTGCGATGCTACGTAACTCTCTTAGAACAGAGCATATGGACATTATATGTTGTCTAAACCTTTTTTTTTATGCAGTAAAAACAGATGTAGCTTAGGCATAGCAAATATTGCTATCTAAGCTACATTTAAACACTGCACCTACAGCAACCATAAGCCTCACAAACAGCTGTCCTCCCTTCAGCTTTGCCAGAAGGATTAAGGATTCATTCCGTGATATTTTCTTCCCATACCTATCACTAGCCCCTAGAGACCAAGGACACGAACCCTATACACTGCTGGAAATCTCCAGGTCACCTATACTGTCATAGTGGATAACAGTCGGTGCTGCAGAGGCCCAAGAATATAAAAATGGCCACACAGGTCAGGCCAAGATTCATATGGTGCAGTAATTAACTTCTGATATGTAGCCATAAGTGGATACCTAGGGAAAAATTTGCAGAATATAGAAAAATAATAAATAATGGTATTTCCTCAGAATAAATGCCCAGTCTGCCATCGCTGGTGGCCCAAGAATTTCCTGAGCTATTTTTGGATATTCCGGAGATATTTTTGGATTTAATACTAGCACAATTTTATGGACAATTTACACTTAAAGCCATGCAGTTCTAGATACCTCTGATCCAGGTTGGTCAGAGCTAAATAGTATGATCTTGCAAGTCCCTGCCAAACTACTCCAAGTAATCTCTTCATCGTTCTAGACAAACATTGAACCAGGGAGCGTAAACAGATGTTATGGTTCAAAGCTCTAGGAAAAATGTAAGCTGTGGCATGTTCTTTGAACCCTACCTCACATCTACTCAATGGATATTCACAGATACTGAGGCTAAATCCATAGATCATCTAATCTGATTTCCACTCTAAATAACTGTATCCGATTATTGCACCCATTTTTTTGAAGTGTGGAGTCAACTTGCAGATGAAAACCCTTTAACATATGTTTTTACACCTGAGTTGAGTATCTAAATTCCTGCTACAGTCATTGCCAATGCAGCTGGTACACTCCAGAAGTCTGGCAGCCCTTTAGCTGAGCAGCTCTGCTGGCCCCACTGGTGACATGGATGACATTGCCATTGCCAGGAATGGGAGCTTGGAAAACTAGCCCACGTTTGGGAGCCTTGACGTGCAAGGTGAACCAGATTCCTTATGATTGATAAAATCAGCTTCCAGAATGACATCTGAAACTGCCTGGAAGTGCATGTGTTTTTATGACTGGGTATCACGTCAGCCTGAAGTTTCAAACTCTAGTTTTTAACTTTTGAAAGACTGCTTTCCAAAAGGGTTAATGAGTCATACCACTAGCTGATAGAAATGCCAATCAACAGGGATCAGCTGTAGAATAATTAGATGCAGAATGTGAGCATTAGGTATGCACAGAAGTTACAAAACCCAAGAGGATAGTGTAAAACTGCAGTTCCTAGGGAGTTGAATCTCTAGAAACCCTTGGTCAAATGACCCTAAATTTGGATCCCTTTCCTCTACTTTCAGAACAGATAACAGTTTTCAATAAATTTCAATAATTCAAATTAGCTTATATATTTTTAAGTATTTAGACCCTTAAATAGGCATTCAACTTCATTGTAACACAGAATCACTCAGCTGAAAATTATTTGATGACTACATCTGGAAAATGCATGTATTTTAGTAGCTGATAACATCTGCAGTCACCTAGCAACATATTTGTGACAGTGACCTGGCAAATTGTTGAATGACATTTTTAACTGTTTAGCCACTGGGCTGAATAGGTTTTTCCCATTTCAGTCAGACCTGGTATTAGATTTCATGTATGGGGAACAAAGGAATTAGGCATATAAATGCACTGAAAGTGAATATTATAATATTAGAAAAGGAATTGTGATTTCGGGAAAGTATTCCTGCGATTCCAAGGAAGTAATACTGAGCAGTTTTTCCCACCTTCGTTTTTTCTCACTCACAGACAAAATGGTTACGGCCATGGATCTGTGATCAACTCACCACAGAATAGCTTTCATTTGCCTTGGTAGCTTAAACTATGTCAGGTATATTGATTATCTGACTTTCAGTCTATTAAGGACACAATAAATCTACTAAAACATAGGCTTAGGTTTTGCATGCATTTTCTGTACCTTAGAGAACAGTATTTATTGCTTGTATTTTAGCTAAATAGTATCAGCATAAAGCATATTAGCATGTAACATGATCTATTAATAGAGATCTATTAATATATATGGATACAGTGTGTGGCTCTTTTTGCATGCCTTTATGCTGCATGACTTCAAACTTTTCATGTTAATATAGAATAAATTAAATAATGTACTAATCCTGGAAACGGGCACATGAAAAATTCACAAGTTATCGTACCTTCCGAGACTTAGCTATAGCAGGTCTGTGCTTTTCATGCTAAACATGGGGAAATGCCCTTGCAGTTGTATACATGATTTTCAGCTTTTTATGGCCTGTGAGTTTGCTTCTTCACAGCCTTGCTACAGTGAGCTCAGCAGCAGCAGAGATAAAACTTCCATAAGCACATTGTTTCTCTGACCTGCTGACAGTACTCAATGTCTAATGCACAGTTTCAGTTCAACTCATATGCTGCTGTGTCACTGAACACATGTGTCCACCAGCTTACCACGTAGGGTGGGATTCAGCTCTCCCCAAACTAGATGCCAATGTTGGTCAGCCAACTCATGCTTTGGGGTCTACTGCAGTATTGATTAAACTTCACTGACTAGAGTGAGTTAAGACACCTGTAGGGTCTTTAGCAAAGGGGAAAGAATGATGAATGCTGAATCATGCATGAATAATGAATTCATATCCCTTCCCTCGTCTCTTTTAGTATTTATACAACATGCAAAAGGCAAATGTCCCTTCCAGGTCAATGTCTTAGGGGATTGTTAAACCACAAGTTCAAGTTGGCCCAACGCACATTTCAACCTACTGCAATATGAACGATGGGAGATCGTGGCACTCATTGAACAGGCAGCACACAGTTTGGGTATATCTCAGTTAATCGGTGTTACACTACATTTAATTTCATACCATCTCCTATTCATGAGTGGAAAAATCTTGCCCTGAAAGTAGTCACTACTTAATACCCCTATCATTTCTCTTTACAGTCATTCTGTTGCTGTAATTCCCATAAAACTACCTGACAGTTGTTAGGCAGCTGGTGTCATCTGATTGATCCTCATTACACTAACTATAAGTGACTCACCAGTGTCTTTGAATTCCCTGCCATCAGCTGGGCCATGGTCTTCTTTTGTCTCTGGAAGTTCTTTGGGGCAGGAACAAACTTCTGTGAAAAATATCCTCTCTTGCACAACAGGACGTTGACCTGAAATCTCTGGACACTGCAGCTTATTGTCTAAGAACACAGTCAGCCTGCATATGCCTGGACAAAACCTCCTGGTAAGAGAGAATGTAGAAAAGAGATCCTTCTTATATGTCTGAAACCACCCATGGTAAGAACAAACCATAAAGGATCTATGAACATGCAGGACTTGCGCTGCTGCTGTTCATTGACATTTTTGGCTGAATTTATCAAAAAGACAGGAAATCTTTTCCCAATAAAGTTAAAATTAACCTAGAAGAGAGGTTTATTGCCTTTCTCCAAAATGAAGAAATTGATGAGGAGGATATTCCAGACAATTCCTCTTCAATTTTGGTGCTTCCTATCTACATATCTTGACCTTTCTAGCAACCACCTCTCCTACTTCCCCACCACGACCCCCCCTTCCCGCCTCCAGCACTACTTATACACTTTTAGGTGTATATTGGCCATGGCAGCTTTTGCCCATCCACTTGCTGAAACCTCCACGAGGACTCCTAAGGATCCTCTTGCAACCAGCACAACGCAAACGTTTCCAGCATTCTATCCCCTGGGGAGAGTCATATCCCAGTATGATTCATAAAATGATGTTTTGGTGTGCTGCCATAACACCGGCGAGCCACAAGCGATGGAGCTGCCTCTGCGCTCAGAGCAGGCAGCCGCACGCGGGCTTGCCCACGCGCTGCGCAGCAGGCGCACAACCTGGCTGCACGTCAGAAGCTTTGCAGAAGTGACAGGTGACATCCCGCAGCGTCGTGACTCCGAAAGGACACGGTACCAAACAACACCGGTTATTAGGCACTAATACTACCTGTAGCACTAGTAGTACTACCTGTAATACCAGTCATATGTCCTACTCGGCAGTGCTGAGTGTAGCCCCGCTCTGAGCCACCTTCATGGCACGGTTCCTCCCTCTCGCACACCTCTGTGGGGACACGCAAACTGTCTTTCCCTCCAACCCTTCCTGCTTCCTTACCAGCAGCGTTCCTCCCTTTCTTTAATACACAGGAGGGATCAGAGGAGCCCAAAATGGTCCTGGGTCAGGATGACTGATGGATTTGAGTCCCCACACAAGGAAGTGGAGGGGGTTGGAAGGCGAGCGGTTCCTCCTGTCCCCCATGACATCCTGTGCTATGGCTTCCCATGATGAAGTCTCCAAGGAATGGACTGTGCATCCCAGCAAGATGAGATTAGCTGATGAGTGGAGGGTTTGGTAAGGAAAGAGAGCTTTCTATCAACTCCCCCAGCCCCAAAGGCTTAAGAGCATTTAGCAGTATTAGTATGCCTATAATTAAAGATCCATGGCCGAAGAGCAGCAGCAACCACGCGACACTACCAAGCTCAACCGAAAAGCAGGATGAGCACAGGCATAGCGACAATGCAGCAATATCCCAGGTCCTCAGAGCATGAACAGAGCTAGCACATGACTGCACAAAATTCACGTGCCCTAAGTCCTCTCCTGGTTCAGTTCTGCAAAGGATTTTATATATCTGCCTAGGTGAGCTGGAGCAAAACCTGAGCCAAAAAAACTCAGAACTGAACATTCCCAAACCAGATTAATTTGTCCAGCCCAAAAATCCCAAATCCAATCTTCTGCGAATTTTATATCTGGAGATCTAGTCCGAACTTCATGGCTTGGTCTCATCTTTTATATACAGGAAAAGAAAATGTCATCCCTTTAAGGCAATTCTTTTTTGTCTTGCGTGACTGCCTTTCTGATTTCAGGACTTCAGTGATGACTAAAGAAATGGTTGTTACTGACTTGACCTCTCCCAGAGGAGGCATCTTCTTACCTACGTGTTTCTTTGGGAGGCAATTATTTTCTTCCTGCTTGTGAGGTTTGCAATTTTGGAGCTAGTGCTTTCTTTCAAGCTCCCACAACCCTCTCAGGAACCTCTCCAGGTAAAAGCAAATGTTATCTCAAAGGGGTACTGAGGTTTTTATTACATCCTGACTTCACTTCTGTAATTTGTTATTTGCTGATCTGCCTGCCATTTCCCTGAGGTATTTGCAGCTCATGTTGAACTTCACTGCTGAAACCTGGATCTCTGAGCATTTTGCTTCTTTCCTGAGAGAACTTCTCTCATGTCATCACCGTAAAGTGGTAGTTTCAGGCTGAAATTAATTTTCTACTTATGGTAGAAAGCGGTCCTTTCCACTTCTGATCATTTTATTTTCCTGTTACTTCATTTGCTGTGTCTCATCCAGTACTGATGACAGCCTTCTCCTCCTGAGTTGCTTTTCATCTCCTTCTTTCCGAATCCGTTTTACTGGCGAACACATAGAAAACTGCCAAAGACCCACACTGTGAGCAGGCCTCACAGCGGCTGAGTTCCCTCACTTACCAGTTCAGGTTGCACAAGGTAGAGCCTGGTAAAGAGGGGGATTGACCAGGACTGGTTCCAGTCTCTCCTTCAGTTCCTCCGGCAGATTCCTCTTGCCTTTTCCCTCCTTTCTCTCTTTGTCTGTGATGAACACCTGTACAAAAGCCAAGAGCGTGGCTGACTTGCCACATGGCTGGTATGAAGGGGAATTTCTGCTTCAGTTCTCTCCAAAGGCACAGATATAACAAACTGTAGAAGACATAAAGTCCATCATACGGATTCTCTAGCAATAGCTGGAGAATCTAAGAAGCCTCATTTGGGGAGACAATACTTGCGTAAGGGTAGCTGCTTCGTTGCACGCTGAGATTTGCCACAAGCTAATGAGCAAAGTTCAGCAATCAAAAGACTGTAGGTTTCTGTGTAAGCTACATGCATAAGGTCAAAGCCTGCCCCAGTTCCACCTCCTTTGTACAGGTCCTCTCAAACTGCAAAGGGAAAAGAACACTTATTTTGGTTTGTCTAGGGTAATAGGGGAAGAGCCACAAAAGTGGTGTTGCCTGCCTCAGCCCCTCAGCCCCGCTGAGAAGGTGGGTGCATTTGGTGGTGACCCTTGGCCGGGAGATCCTCCCTGTTGGTGACCAAGCCTGTTCTGAAACTTCCTCTGCTCTGCTTCTAGGTGTGAATGGTGATGGGAAATCAGCTGTGCCCTACTTTTTGAGCATGCTGAATTCACTTCAGCAGTGCTTACGGATGATTTAGCTTCTGGAAAGCATTCAAACAGTCCAGATATGTCTGCTCTCGCATATCTCCACCTGAGATACAGAGTGACTCTGCTGGCACGGAGCTAGGCCCACGCTTACCCCTACTGAATGGCGTGGGGCACGTGAGCTCGCCCACTGCGACCCAGGGGTTGTCCCCAGCCTGCGGCCTGCTGCTGGGCACGCATTCCAGAGTGCTGAGCGTGGCACAAAAACCTAGACGGAGACGGTGGAAGGGAGCGGGAAATGCCAGGATGCCATTCCTTGAGCAGACATATCCACACATCCTCCCTTCAAAGAGGCCTGAAGGGTTTCTAGCCGCTGCCCAGAAATGGGGCCCAGGGTAGTCAGACCTGCCATCTGCTCCAACTTGCTAGAATGCTAAATATGAGCATTTGGAAACCACAACAGTTTGCTTCTAACTCCACAGGCATCTGCTCCCCAAGCCCAGGTCAGAGCCACCCGGGCCGTGGATTGTGCCTCCCCAGCGCGAGCCCATCCGGCACTTCCTTCGCGCTTGGTTGTGCCTCCACGCACATGGCCGCCCACACCCCCTCCCTCCGGACGGCGTGAGCAGCTGCCTCTCCCTGGCTTGTTTTGCCTCCACCTCCTGCTGAACGCTGCCCGCCTCTCCCGTTGCTCGCAGGATCCCAGACATTCTGTCTCGTCCTCGTTGCCAGCGCGGCCGAGTTCTGCCTTTTTCCATACCTGCTCCACACATACCGGGGCAGCCTGTCCACGGAGGCGGCACGGAGCCCATCTCCAGATCGTGGACCTCAGGCACAAGCTGGGGCATCTCTGCTGCTGCTCCCTAAGAGAAGTGAGGACGGCAGCACCCCTCAAGCACCCACCCTGGCATGCCCTGACAGCCAAGCGGAGCAACTATGCGGCACGATCATTCTGCACTGGGGGCTTGGCAGGATTCCGTAGCTATATTTCCAGATTTTGTAACATTTGGATGGCTTAGTGAAGACAGTGAAAGTCTGGTTTCAAAGGCTGGCTGGACTCCACAGGAAAACACTTTTAAAATTAGATCTTTTTAACCGCGCTTTCACATTTCGATAGCTGCGGCATCGGTAGCAGCTGGGTTTATCACCTAACTCCTGACCTGGTTTGAATGAACAGAATGCTTACTGATCAGTCCACCTTCTGTCTTTACATGGAAGAAAAATACGAAAACAAATGGTAAAAGGTATATATACAAAAGCTTTCGGGGCTTTGCCTTGATGACAGCAATGAGAGAATCCATTTTTATTTATATTTTCAATTTTTATCACTTAGGCATAACATTTAAAAAAATATGTAGGTCAGATCTAGGTCTCACTTAGACTCAGGAGCAGCCTTCCTACTCGTTTTGATGAAATTAGAGTCTGATGCATTATCAGTGGTGTATCAGCATCTTCCAACCCAGCATTGGCATTGCTAATAATTTTATGGTGAAAGTTATGATCTATGAAAGGGCTGTTACACTCAACTTACTACCAGAGTATGACATTTCAAAATGTTTACAGCTGATACATGCACAGATAAGATCTTGAAAGTGTGAACCTTCCGCATTTTAATGCAGAATATAAATAACAACCCAAAGGTGGTTATTTCTGTATTTCACTCCTTAACCCAGTCTTGGCCTATTTTGGGGTCCCATGCACAATTTTTTAAAGCCCGTATTTTGCAGAACAGCTGATCTTTGTGGTGAACAATTGGAATCATTATTCCAACAGCAGGAAGTTACCGTTCATTAGCTCAGACTTCTTTAGTTGATTTTCATTTTAATTTCATTGATCGCTGATATAAACAGCCTTGGTGACATACTGGTAGTATCCTAAATTTTGGGCAGGTCTGCCATTCTCCCCAAAAACCAGGCAGTTCAAGAAGCCCAACAATCTGGCCCCCAGCTCCCTGTTCCTTTGCCGCTAGAGGCCACGTGCACAGCAGACATCTGCGCTTGGTCCTCCTTGTGTGTCCTGCGCCAGGCGGGACCCTGCAGGGCCTGACCCGGGCACGTCTGTCCGAGAGCAAATTACTAACCCCAACTACTAAGAAAGAAAGAAGAAAAATGCAGCCTAGGAAGGAAGTCTCTGGTAAAGCTGCAGTTCTTACACCTATTTATGGACCATCTGTTGGTCAGCGTTGTGCCTGCAAGTACAGACTAGCATTTAATTTGAATAGCCCTGGAAAAGCAGAGCAGAGGGACAGTAAAGCAGCAGTGGAGAACACAGGCATCATATTTTTGCAGTGTGGGGCAACAGCGACTTGATATCTTACTGCATTTATTCATTCATTCACTGTAAGGGGAATCTTTCAGCCGTCTTTTCCTTCCTGTCTGCAGCGTGAACCACAGCACCGTTCCGCAGGCATCTAACGAAAGCTCTGCAGATCTCACCATGGATACCCATTTAAATAGAGGAATCACAGGACAGTTGCTATTTGTGTGCCTGAATGGAAGTCTATTGTGTTATTTTTTTTGCTCCAGTGAAGCAGAACAAACCCTTCTTTTTCTTTGTTTATATGAGGTTAAAAAACATACTGGTACTGACTTTCAGATAAAAACTCTTCGTGGTAGTCAGTTCCTGCTCACTTTGAGAACATCTGGGAATACTGAGACAGTCAGTCCATCTGTCCTGCTCCTACGCTTCGGCAACAGACCTGTGATGTTACATACTCTTCTCATTTCCTCTGTCTGATCACACCTCTTGCTGTAGTTCCTTGTGGTCCCAGACTGCTTCTCTTCTACATTTGCCTCCATCTAGAACAAACAGCAACCTCTGGGCACTACCCAAATACCATTTTTTCATACATAATATAATACATGAAAATGAATATGGGTATTTTTATAGCTGGAGTATTGAATCAAAACACAGAAGACCTCAGCCTTGTCTCAGAGGGCCTGTATCATCTTTGGCACATAACCTCTCTCTCCACTTTGGTTTTCTATTTGTATTTTTAATTTGTTTTGCCACAGTGTCCTTGCGAGAGACTAGATGCTCCTTGTGTTTGTGTTGTATAAACGTATAAACTAAAGATAGCTCTTGCTGCAATACGTTCACATGCTCAGAAGGAAAAACTATCTGAGGAAAAAAAGAAGTAAAATTAAGGAGAAAGAAAGGGAAAAAAGTCTGGAGATGCAGAATGCATTTTCAGTAACATCTGAGAACACGTATTCTCTTTACAGCCTTCTGCACAAGTCAGCGCACAACGCAAGGCCAGTGCTTCTTCCCGTGAGCTAACTCTGCCCTGCCTCTCAGCACGACCGGTCAGCCTGCCTGGTACTGCACTCACAGAATCACTAAGGTTGGAAAGGACCTTCAAGATCATCAAGTCCAACCCTTAATCCAGCGCCACCATGTCCTCTAAACCGTGTCCTGAAGCGCCACATCCACACGTTTTTTGAACACTTCCAGAGATGGCGACTCCACCACCTCCCTGGGCAGCCTGTTCCAATGCCTGATCACCCTCTCGGTGAAGAAATTTTTCCTAATATCCAATCTAAACCTCCCCTGGCGCACTCACATCACCAGATCTCACTTCACGCACATCACCAGACTGCTGCTGGTGCTGGGCCAGCCCAGGTGCCTCCACACAATGTGCACGGGCTTTACTCATCCGTTCGGCGGGGGGATGCTTACTCAGACCAGACCTGAAGCCTCCATTCTCACGTGCAACTTCGGCTCATTTTAAGACCTCTGATTTTTAAACAGAGGTTAAAGCACTTTCACAATGTTAGCATCAATCAATTTTTTATGTATTATCTTAAAGGACACTAAGATAAGTCTTTTATTGGGGCACATCTTAAAGGACAGTAAAAGTTACCTTGCAGACGAAGACACCTGGTAGGTATCCACCTGCGAATTGGATGTCCAAGCTTTTGTTACAGTCAATGGAGTCCAGAGATCTGCCCACCTCACCCTGTAGTAAACCCCTCAGCACACAAACCAGCTGGGTAAGCTTAGATGTCTAGAGCCAGCTTCACCTGTGGTAACCAAGACATTTATGCAGAATTGCCAAATATTAAACATGACCTTTCTCCTTCTGAAGTGGCAGTTAGAAGTTGGCGCCTATTACAGGGCATTTCAAAAGGCACTAGATTAATATATATGGGCAACTGAATCAGTGAGCTGGATAAATCTCCAGGTTTCACTGCCTATGATGGGAGTTTGAATATATTTCATGCACAGACATTTAACCCATGAGATAAATGCCACCCTGAACGGCACATAAGAAGAGGACTGTCTGTCAATTTTTTTCCTTCCCAAAGGGTGGGAGGTTTGGCTGCGAGTTCCAAATCAGCATCTCCCCAGAGCCTTTTCCTCCCAGCGGACATCACGGGGCTCACCCAGCTCTTCATGAGTTTCCGTACCTCCAAGCAGTATCCAGCCTGCCTTTAGCCAATGCGCTGACATGGTTTTGCATACTGTTAGAATTAATTTAACTATAATGTAAACCTCTGGAAAGGAAGAGTGTTTATCCAGGACCTCTCATGCTTTCTTATTATTTACATAGTGTTTATATTGCTCAGTGGCGCCAATCAGGGTAAGTATTTATTGCTGGAGGGTGTTTACTGCTCCATATCTGAATATAGCTTCTGCCCTGAAGAGCTTACAATTTAATTATAAAGCAGGATGCTGGTAGTTTAAAAGAAGAGAGAAAGTTGATGGGCGAAAGAGGTAACTTTTGTACTACTAACAAAGCCAGGAGAAGCAAAATATTTTTTTATCTCACTCTGTATATTTTTAAAAATTATATGCTTTTCAATTTTAAAAAAACCCTGCATGCTTCACTTTTTCCCCTTCCTGGTTCTCAATGCAATTTATATTTCTCAGTAGAAAGATTACACTTCAAATAATTTCAAGCTTCCCTTTAATCATAGAATCATAAAATAGTTTGCGTTGGAAGGAACCTTTAAAGGTCATCTAGGCCAAGGCCTTGCAATGAGCAGCAACATCTCCAACTAGATCAGGTCGCTCAGAGCCTCGTCCAACCTGATCTGGAATGTTTCCAGGGATGGGGCATCTGCCATCTCTCTGGGCAACCTGTGCCAGGGTTTCATCATTCTCATTGTCAAAAATGTCTTCCTTCTATCTAGTCTAAATCTGCTCTCTTTTAGTTTAAAACCATTGCTCCTTGTCCTATCGCTACAGGCCCTGCTAAAATGTTTGTCCCCATTTTTAAGTAGTGGAAGGCTGCAAGAAGGTCTCCCCAGAGCCTTCTCTTCTCCAGGCTGAACAACCCCAACTCTCTCAGCCTGTCCTCATAGGAGAGGTGTTCCGTCCCTCTGAGCATTTTGGTGGCCCTCCTCTGGACCTGCTCCAACAGGTCCATGTCTTTCCTGTGCTGAGGGCTCCAGAGCTGGATGCAGGACTCCAGGTGGGGTCTTACCAGAGCGGAGTAGAGGGGCAGAATCCCCTCCCTCGACCTGCTGGCCACGCTGTTTTGGATGCAGCCCAGGATACAGTTGGCCTTCTGGGCTGCGAGCGCACATTGCCAGCTCCTGTCCAGCTTTTCATCCACCAGTACCCCCAAGTCCTTCTCAGCAGGGCTGCTCTCAATCCCTTCATCCCCCAGCCTGTATTGATACAGGGGCTTGCCTCGGCCCAGGTGCAGGACCCTGCACTTGGCCTTGTTGAACCTCATGAGGTTCACATGGGCCCATTCCATGAGTTTGTCCAGGTCCCTCTGGATGGCATCCCGTCCCTCAGGCATGTCAGCACAACTCATCTTGGTGTCATCTGCAAACTTGCTGAGGGTGCATTCCATCCCACTATGTCATTGATGAATATATTAAAGAGTACTGGTCCCAGTATGGACCTCTGAGGGACACCACTAGTCACCAATCTCCATCTGGATATTGAGCCGTTGTCCACTACCCTCTGGATGCGACCATCCAACCAATTCCTCATCCACCCAACAGTCCACCCATCACATTTGTATCTCTCCAATTTAGAGAGAAGGATGTTGCAGGGGACCGTGTCAAAGGCATTACAGAAGTCCAGATAGGCGACATCCGTAGCTCTTCCCTTGTCCACTGATGTCGTCACTCCATCATAGAAGGCCACTAGGCTGGTCAGGTAGGGCTTTCCCTTGGTGAAGCCATGTTGGCTGTCTCGAATCACCTCCCTGTCCTCCATGTGCCTTAGTATAGCTTCTAGGAGGATCTGTTCCATGATCTTCCCAGGCACAGATGTGAGGCTGACAGGTCAGTAGTTCCCAGGGTCTTCCTTGCTTCCCTTTTTTAAAAATGGGTTCAATGTCTCCCTTTTTCCAGTGTCCAGGGACCTCACCTGACTGCCATGACTTTCAAGTATGATGGAGAGTGGCTTGGCAACTATGTCAGCCAATTCCCTCAGGACCCTGAGATGCATCTCATCAGGTCCTACAGACTTATGTACATCCAGGTTCCTCTGGCGGTCTTGAACCTGATCTTCTCTTACAGTGAGAGGGACTTTGCTTGTCCCGTCCCCATCTTGCAGTCCCTCCACTCGAGAGGTGTGGGAAGAAAGAGTGCCAGTGAAGACCAAGAGAAAGATGTTGTTGAGTAGCTCAGTCTTTTCCTCATCTGTTGTTACCAGTCTGCCAGTCTTGCTCATCAAGGGGGGTACGCTTTCTTTGACCTTCCTTTTCTGGCTGACATACCTGTAGAAGCCCTTCTTATTGGAAGTTCAGGTCCAGATGCGCCTTGGCTTTCCTGACTCCATCCTTACACAACCGTGCAGCATCCCTGTACTCTTCCCAGGACACCTGTCCCTGCTTCCACTGCCTGTGCATTTCCTTCTTGCCCTTTAGTTTGACCAGAAGGTCTCTTAATCCTATTTAAGATTCTTTTTCATGTTTATAACTTCCATCTACTTACATACCATTGGTTCAGGTCTGTCTCTCACAAGCCTGGGGATGGATTATCAGCGGGGACATACAAGGCCTTTCCTTCCCTGGTGGTCTATGAAGCGATGCAGTTCACATTCATCCATTTTGCCTCAGTTCCTCTTGGTTTATTTGCCTGCTCTGTGATCCAGCCTCCAGGCTGGACTGTGTATCAACATGTAGTTTTCCTACTGGCCTCTCAGCAAGACCTTCTCTGGATTTCCTGGGACCATCAGTCTTGCTGTGCCATTTGGGCACATGGCCCACCATTATCCCATGCACTCCTCCCCACTGAGTTCCAGCTTTCCTCTATCCACCACCCAACTCACTTCATAGGATCCAAGGGCACACTTCCTCAGACACAAGATCACTTTTACCATTCATTTCAAAAGATAATTTGTGTTACCTCTGTAGGATATCCTCCACTTATTACTCAATTTGACAAAAATCAGAAACATATGACTACAAATACTATCCATAATGGATAATATATTACAGCAGACAGCACTGTGCAACATATAGGAAAAGAGGTGCAAAAGGCATTAAAGGCAGCATTAAACTTTTTTAAAAATCACAGTGTATTGAAAATCAGGGTTTAGATGTCCACTCCATGCATTTGCACAGCTCATGTCCTATTCAAATTTCACAGCCGTACCCTCAGAGCTCTCCTCTCTTCAGACACAGAAGCAGCACAGAAGGTCGGAGGGAAACGCTTTGCTTCTGTGCCGGAAAGCCGGTTGTGAAGAAAACGTCTCTTAGATGTGTAGGTCATATGGCATTTGTGCCTCACCTGGGCTCGTCTTTTCAGTACCAGGCACTGGCCTTTGCCAGGGAGCCTGGCAGTCAGACTGAATATTTTTGGACACGTGCATTTGTCCAGTAAGCACTGAACCACCTGCACATTTCACAGAAGCTACCAGATACACTCCCAGCCCCACAGACCTCACTCAGAACTTGACCTAGCCATATTGAGGAAAGGAAAAACAGTATAAACATGTATTTTTCACTACTGGGTTGTTCTCATGGTGATTTTATCCATCTATAGTGATACCAAAAGGATGAATGATATTAAGTTTGTGTCCAAGCCAGGGTTAGCTGACCATGCCAGTAACAACAATCATGGCTGCCTGCCACCAGGAAAGAAAAGCTGTGTTATTTCCCTGACACACTGAATTTTCCATGTCGCATTTAGCTTAGTAAACAGCCAGCTGGAGCTTGCTATTTGTGCTTCCTGTAGTATAAACTGGTTTTGCTTTTGCTTTTAAAACAGATTTCTGTTTCCTCTCTTACACTGAGTGGGAAGTTAGTATTGAGACTGCACAAAATATCTGCATAAACGATACTGTCTTTATGTGTACCTTGAGGTGCACAGGGATTTCCACACTGACCCAAATACACTCAGTTTAGATGTCTAACACGTGTCAGTAGGTTACAGTGAGACATCTCTAGCAGTGACCATTCGTGGGGGTTTCCTCCACTCCTTTTACAGGTCATTCCACTCCCAAAGTCTGGCACACATGATCCGCTCGGGGGTGGCCACAGGTCTCAGCCTGGTACACCCAGATAGATGTACTTTCATCTCAGTGTTATCTTTTCTGATTTATTGTAGTTCGATTTTGGTTTATCTTGATGCACTGGGCTGAAAACCGTGGTGATGCAGAAACTCATTCTCTTATAAGAAGATCCAACGTCCTTGTTTCATGGGCGACAGCTGCTGAGGCAGTCTGGGCATCAGCTCCAGAGTTAAGCCATCGCCACCAAGTGCCTGGCCCTGCTCCACCTGTGGATGATTTAAAAACCTGCGTTTCTCAGCCTGGGTCATCCCATTAACCGGGCAGGAGCTACAAATACTAATCAAACAGCGAACACTCCCTTCCGCCTGTTTGGAGCCATGTACTCTCATAAAGCATGACAGAGACTTAGCAGGGAGAAGTAAAGCATGGATTAAAGAAAGGACCCATCAATACAATTGAAAAAGACCCACAAGATCCTAGGAAGGAGGAAACTTCTAGACTGGAAGAAAGATAGCAAGTTTTCGAGTAAACCAGCTGCCATTAAGCGTTACCACCACAATTTGGAAGAGGAGAGAGTTCGTGTTGATGGGACATGACCCACCTTCCATCACAGAAGGAATAAACTCTAACCCCGTGCCTCTTTAGAGATAGTTGCTTTAGCAAGAGCTGTCTGAGAGTCTTGAAGCGGCCAGCAGCCTGAGCAGAAGGCTCTGTTGTAGATGAGGGAAGAGATGAGTCAGAAATCTTTATGAGAACAACAGCAATTTATATAGGAAAACACTCTTCTGAAAAATGTCTTGAGGATCAAGGCCGTCTGGTTAGAAACATGTTTGAGATGCCAAGACCACTACCTAAAGCTTAAACTGAGAAGAAAGCATTGTGGCTTCTCAAACAAGATTTAACTGCGTATCTTTCTGAGCATTAGAAAACAATAGGTGTGGAAACCCTCCCTTGTGAAATCAGCTGGAACCTTTCTTCTGGCTGAAGACCAGAAATTAATCCCTATGTCATGGAAAAGGGCTCTGCAACAGGGAAAAGGAGTCATGAGGCTGCACTGAATAGATGGTCTCAACAATTTCTAGGATTCAGCAGTATGAAGTGATTTTTTTTACAGGCCTCCAGAGAATAACCGTCATCTTCGACTGAGGGAGAAGAGGTGTAAAGAACAATGAGACATGACTCTACAGAATATCAACAGCTAACGATCTTTTCCTGTGGAACCATTGTTTCTTTCTCTGAGGACCTGCCTGCTTTTGCAGAGCACAGGAGACACGTCAAAGAACCCGACTAGAATGTGTACATATTATACCGTATCTGTAAATTAATCTGACAGGGCAGCAGAAGTTTCTTTAACATAGATAAACCCTAAGTAACTACAGTGTATGGCAATTTAGAGGTCTTTACAAACCAAGCTAGCCAAGTACAAGACATAAAGCCATCGATCACAGCTCTGCCCCTCCACCCCAGGTGACAAAGGTAGGGATCCTTTTCAAAAGAAGCTCAGAGACAACTAGCTCTGCTCTGTCCCTTTTTTTCCCCCTTTCCTTAGAATTACAGGGAACTTGCAGTTGGTTTATCAGAGTGCAGGCAGAGGGTAGTGGGCATCTCTGGACCAAAAAAATGTTGAAATATATGTGTGCAACTGCAGGTAAAACTCACGTTAAAATTAATTTTGTTAATTAATTAAAAGTATTCAAGAATGATCTGTAGATTTCCAGGACTGGATGTTACCGATGCCCGTTGACTACAGACCCTGCTTTCACGTGATTCATATTTGTGATGCATAAGCTGCCGCTACCTATTTTATTTATATAGCAGAGTATCGGTGATCTAGAACAGGATTAGCTTTTAGGCATTTCAGCAAGTGAAGAATGACACCTTTTTTGGACTTATCTAATAATCACCTTGAGTTCTGCAGCTTCAGAAGCATTAAGCCTGTAATTCAATTCATTCAATAGGATATGTGTAAAGAAACAAACCAAAAAGGCCTCCAGTCCTCACTGACGAACACAACAACTGGGGTTTTCCTGCCACCTTTTCTGCTATCCTCCCTAATCACCTCTTCTAGAAAAAATACTTTTTGCATCACTAAGAAAGATGTAACCTCAAAATCCAGCCATAAGATGTCAAACTCCCAAAACAATCCCTTTTGTTGGATATGTTTAATTATAAGCAGTAGGGTGGATCAGTTCTTGAAGCTGTGAAAATACCATCAAGTCCAGGAACAGCCAACTTAGGGGATGCTGAAATGAGGTGTCAGGCACTATACATCCAGTACCATACCTGGTCTTCTTGCAGTTTTGGTGCATCTGAAGAAGAGTGTAGCACAGCTGCCTGGAGCCAACTTTGCAATTCTGCTGTTCTTTGGCGTGGTCTGGGCAGTCCCTTCCCAGCTACACCGGCTGCCAGTGGTCTTAAAGGCCTGTGACAGCAGCTGGGAATCACTAGCACTGAAAGGGTGTTTTGGATACGCTCCTTTCTATCCTGAGCTGCAATGACTCCAAAAAGCAGTAGTGTCAAAGAGATTACTGCAACCCATGGTGCCCTTAGGGACTCCTGATAAAAAGAACTATCTAGCATGCCGACGTTAAAGCATCTCTCAGACCCTACAGCTAGCCCACAGTATTTCAAAGTATTTTTTAAACTATTAATAACAGTCACTGGTTTATGGCATTCGAAACACTAAACTGTATCTGAATTTCTTGTATAATTACCACAGTCTCCATCAAGTGCTCTTTATAATAAGCCTGAAATTTTTAGCCACTTCACTATTGATAACCTGTTTTGTATCCAATACACATATTAAATAGCAGTCTGCAGCAGTTTTCTTCCATGGTGCTAGGGTCAATTTACAGCCTCAGCATCCCTCCGTTGTAGGTATTTGATGGGGAAGGAGAGGAAGGAGATCCCCAAAGCTGCCCAGATGAAGCAACATCAATCGGATCATGCAGGTTACACCAGAAATCCTGACTCTGAAGAGCAAAGCACAGTGCACCTCTTCAGTACAGTCTTGCCTGTCTGCTGATGAACCAGACTGCATTGTCACCAGGCTGCAGGTACGAACTCTTAGAAATACTTAACTCCAACCCTTACGGCTCTATTACAAAAATCACATGGGCCGAGCTTCATAATTCATCCATAGCCCAATTTGACGGGAAAAAAAATCTCCTTCTGCCCTCTACTAATTAGATACTTGTGTGTAAATACAGGTGTGAGTAAGATGCTGTATTGGGTTTATGTGACAAGGCTTTGGTAGCGGGGGGCTGCAAGGGTGGCTGCTGTGAGAAGCTGCTGGAAGCTTCCTCTGTGTCCAACAGAGCCAGTGCCAGCGGCTACAAGACGGACTCGCCGCTGGCCAAGGCCGAGCCCATCAGCCATGGTGGCAGCGCCTGTCGGGGAACGGAGGTAAGGAGGGGAAAAGTTGCTGCACAACAGCAGCTGCAGCCAGAGAAAGGAGTGAGAGTACGTGGGAGGAACAGACCTGCAGCCCCCAGGTCAGAGCAGCAGGAGGGGCTGCAGGCGCCGGAGCAGAGGGTCCCCAGCAGCCCCTGGGGAAGCCCATGGTGAGGCCGGCTGTGCCCCTGGGGCCATGGAGCTCCACGGGGGAGCAGATCTCCACCCGCACCCAGGGAGGACCCCACGCTGGAGCAGGGCAGAGGGTGAGAAGTCCTGCCTCTGAGGAGGAAGGAGCGGCAGAGACCAGGTGTGATGAACTGACCACAACCCCCATTCCCCGTCCCCCTGCGCCATTCGGGGGGAGGAGGGAGAGAAATCGGGAGTGAAGTTGAGCCCAGGAAGAAGGGAGGGGTGGGGGGAAGGTGTTTTAAGATTTGGGTCTAGCTCTCATGATCCTACTCTGATTTGATTGGCAATGAATTAACTTTTTTTTTTTCCCCAAGCTGAGTCTGTTGCCCGTGACAGTAATGGGTGAGTGATCTCTCCCTGTCCTTGTCTCGACCCACGAGCCTTTCCTTACATTCTCTCTCCCCTGCCCGGCTGAGCAGGGCAGTGACAGAGCGGCCTTGGTGGGCACCTGGTGTCCAGCCAGGGTCAGCCCACCACAGATGCACACCCAGCACAGCTTTAACAACGCGCCTATCATCTGAAAACACCCATTTCTGTAAATGACAAGGCAAGAGCTCCAATTTCTCTTTACTTCAACACTGTACAGTCATTTATACAATGAGAATGGAATATCTCTATAACCAATTAGCACTACAGTTTCCAAGTTCAAGTTAACATTCAGGAAAAGTGAGCAGAGAATCTGCTAACTCTTCATTACTAAGTTTTGCCATTTTCAGATGTGCTTCTTTATCCATTGAGGAATATTCACCCATGAATAAGAGCTAAAGGATATTCATTATCCCTATAATTGCACAGATACATTTCTGATGAATTGCGTTTTAGAAACCTTTCTGCTTTTCTGTGTTACAGAGAGGTATTTGATTCCATGTTAAAGCAGAAAACCACATTTCTCCAAGTAAATTGAAAATTAAGGAGAGGTCTTGGATTTAAATTGTGTTCTATGCTACTAATACACACCATAATATTTAGTGATATGACTAATGCTAAATTCAGGGAAAAGTGTTACTTTAGAACCACATTTTTTGTAATTAATGTTTCATTTGGTCTGAATAAACCTCAAAATGAGAGATACTTCCTGAGTTCTACGTTTGATCTTTTTGTATGCGACACTCTGTTATGATGGGCGAGTCGTACCAAAAAGTCTGTCTGATGCTAAACTAATGGCCACACAAAATGTTAATTGCAGTTGAGGAGTACATTTAAACAAAGGTGACACAAATATGTTTCTATAGAGAGTATTTGCTTATTTTTCAAGTTTTCAATATTTAAGATATTATCTTTCAACTTTTTATCCCAGCACATTATTATGCCTTGTACAATATATGTCCTGTATAAGTAGAAAAAATTGATATCCATAGCTTTGCAAATCATTCATCTGGTGGCCTGAAATCTTTCATGCAATTTTCTTCACAGATCTCCAACATAACCAAGAAGCCAAAAAAAAAAAAAAAAGAATTAGAAACAGAAAAACTTTTTATAATCTATGAGAATAAGACCAGGAATACAATTAAAGATACTCATCTTTGATTTGAAAATCAAACCCATCTTTAGTTTGAAACGGGAAGTTTGGGGAATAAAAATATGTGCACGAATGGTCCCCACTGAATCTTAGTATAGGGCTCAAGAAGGCAGAAATACAAAATTGGAATAATTTTTCAAAGCAGACACAAGTTTTGCACAGGACCAGTTACCAGACTGAGCTCAAACATCTTCATAGCTTAGTTTGCCTCCTGTTGATTGGGGATAAATACACTCATACTTCACACACTGGTTACAGTGATGTTTAAAAGATGTTGTACAGTGCTCAGAAACAATAGTGACAGAATAACGAAAATAAGTACAAAGGCATAAAATTGCTAACACACTTACTGCTAAGAAAATTTACGTTGATTTCAGATCCCTTCAGAAAATTCTTACCCAGCCACAAAATTTATATAAATTATACAATTTCTCATGAAGGTTTAATTACCTTTTAAAAATAGCTTCAAGATAAAGAAACAAATATTGTCACAGAAAAATACCTAAATTGAAGACTGTATATTGCTTAGACCTGGAACGTGAGAGATCTGGTTTCAAGTCCTGGCTCTGCTACAGACCTGCTATAAATAGACAGAGTAAGGCCTGTATACGAGCCAGTTTGATGACAGTGGAAAGTCCATGAAATAGAATGGTAATTTTCAGACTTGTGATTATGCCAAATTAACAGTAATTATGCCTGTTAAACCATCTCCTGAAAGTTTGTAATCAGCTGCTGTTAACAACGGTTTTAATATTTATGGTACCATCTACAGCTTAGACTTTTTACGCTGCATTAATGAAAACCAAGGTTTAACAATGGCTGGCACCTACACTATAACCTTATTTTAAAATGGTCTCTATGTGTTAAAGAAATATGACTAATCTGCCGAAGGGTCAAGGCTAGAGGGGAAAAATCTGCTAAGTGTGGTTTTGTTTGAACTAGTTCTATGGCAGCACTTTACAAGATTTGTTACCAAACACAGCAGCTGATCCAAGAAAGTCAGAAAGTGCACATGTTCATGTTGTCAATCACATGTGTAGGTACCCAGGACTGCTATCTGGGCATTGGAGTATCTATCATTGCAGTCAAACTGAATTTTGGCACTGGATATAATTAAGAAATTGTCTCATGATAGCCTCGCCCCTATGCTAGAAATGATTCTTCAACTAGAAACGTAACAGATCCAACTTATCACATTTGTTTTTATCAAGACTGAATACTCTGCATTTAAACATCTGCACTTAGTTGAGAAAATGAAGGTTACGTCATTAAAAATCAAATAAGATAAAAAGTTATCTTGGAACGTATCTCTGGCTACCTCGTGAATCTAGATCATTCCTACAGTTAGAGATGTATGAGTAACAGGGATCATAGATCTATAGGAGCAATAATGGACTTTTATCAGTTTATTTGATAATTAATGTTCATTTAGACACAAAGGAAGCCTGAACATTTCACTAAACTATGGAGTTGAAACTATATCTATCAAATGTAGATATCTTGTATAATCTTTTGGCAGGTCACCTAATCTCTCCTACTTTCCCCTCCCTTTGGAAGCAGTACTTGGTTTTTCCTCATCTTTGCCTGCTCTGACTGTCGAGATGGTAGTTCACTTGGAATCGGGACTGTCTTCTACATAGACAGTCAACTATTTACTTGTGACCTATGAAAGATACTGACGTAGAAATAATATATGTTGAAAATGCCACTCAGCAAATCAATGCAATGCAGAATGATTACTGGATTCTATTTAAGTTGCAGTTTTATGACAGGAATAGCCCATGGTGTGCAACCATTTAGTAACTTACATTTGAAAAGAGCTCTCTCCCTGCAAAGCTGGGTAACAGCATCAGGAATTGTAAAATACTACTTGGCTCATAAGATCTCACCAACTGCAAAGTATTGAGTGGTTTGTGGGTTTTGGCAAGTGTTCCAGGTCAGCAATTCTTAAATACTGGTGATTCATGAAGCCTTATCCCATAGATCTGCAGGATAAAATATTCTGAGAATGCAACTACTGGAGTGTGTTTTAAAGGAGTGAAAAGGGGAAAGGAAAAAAAAAAAAAAAGATAGCCCAAAACAGGGACATCCTTACAAAGCAGAAATCTTGTTCTGTTTCATTGGAAATTGTTATCACATCACCCAAGTGCACCATAAACCTTAATGAATCAATCCTCTATGCTCTTGTGAGGAAGGAAATGCTATCCTTTGTATTATACTTACAGGAAATCATAAAGACTATAAAGTCCAAGCATTCCAGTACATTTAGTGATTTTTAAGGGTCTAGGTTTCTGACAGCTCAATTCTAGGTTTAGTTTCCAGGAATACTGTACTTTTTTTTTGCAGTTCCTCTTTGTAAGGAGTTATCTTCTTAAATATACTAAATACCTCACTCTTTTTTATTGAACTAGGAATTCCGATAAAAAAACTTAAAAATATATAATTTTAACAATATATCACTAATATATAGTGCCTTCTACATCTATTTGACCACAGATCGAGAAAGAACCAACTAGTTAGTGTAATTTTACTTGATTTTTGTGGACTAACAATCCTATTGCTCACGCACATTGTTCCTTCAGACATGCATTCTTTCTCCAGATGGCTGAGTTTGAGCTGTATAAGAAACAGGACAAGTTTCTATTACCACACAGCATCCACAGTCAATTTGTAATATTTTACTCATATCTGTGCACACATTCCTCAGCTACCAGCATATCAAGGAAAAACGTTAAATCTCTTTGATCTCAGCAGTGTGCCATTAAAAAATGGAAGCATTCAGTGATTAAGTTCTACATGCCCCACACTGAGAAGAGAATTAGAAGTGGCCCAGGCAAGCAGAAAACTCATATTCCTTTATGGAAAAAATGCACTAGTTTGACTGTTACTCAACCACAAGAAAACTTAACAATAAGGAAATAAAAATCATAAAACAAACACACATATATACACACCTGTCTATCAATATATAACACTTTTATAACATTTGGCTTTTAAAAAAAATAGTCCCAGCATATATTTGTCCTTTAATAACATAGTTAAGCTGCCATGGGGAAAAATACCAAACAAACAGAACAAACCCTATCCGTTAAAGAAAACTCCTACCTACAATAAGTCCTTCTCCAAGTGCTGGTCTTCAACAGGAATCAGTTGTTTCTCTCTCATGCGCTCCTTTGCTTACTGAAAGGGAGAAGATGAGCTCTGCAATCATAAACCGTGAGTTAGCAGAAGGAATGACACAGTGCAGTCTTCTTATGGGTCTGAGGTATTTGGTTTTCTGCCCAGGTATTGCATGGGGGTATGGCCTGGGGGAGACATGAAGACTGTCTGTCTAAAGGGGTAAGTATCAGGAATTTTGAGGCCTGTAGTGTGTTTGACCTTGGCTAGATTCCAGGTGCCCACCAAAGCTGCTCTATCACTCTCTCTACTCAGCTGGACAGGGGAGAGAAAATATAGTGAGAAGCTCATGGGTTGAGATAAGGACAGGGAAAGATCATTCAGGAGTTATCGTCACAGGCAAAACAGACACAGCTTGGGGAAAATTAACTTAATTTATTGACAATCAAAATCAGAGTATGATAATAAGAGCTAAAACTAGATCTTAAAACACCTTCCCCCCACCCCTCCCTTCTTCCTGGGTTCAACTTCACTCCCGATTTCTCTCCCTCCTCCCCCCGAATGGCGCAGGGGGACGGGGAATGGGGGTTGTGGTCAGTTCATCACACCTTGTCTCTGCCGCTCCTGCCTCCTCAGGGGGAGGACTCCTCACCCTCTGCCCTGCTCCAGCCTGGGGTCCCTCCCACGGGAGACCGTCTTCCACCAACTTCTCCAATGTGAGTCCTTCCCACGGGCTGCAGTTCTTCACCAGCTGCTCCATCCTGGGTCCCCCCACGGGTGCCGTCCTTCAGGAACAGGCTGCTCCAGCCTGGGTCCCCTGCGGGGTCACAAGTGCTGTCAGCAAACCTGCTCCAGCCGGGGCTCCTCTCTCTCCCCACGGGGCCACAGGCCCTGCCAGGAGCCGGCTCCAGCACAGGCTGCCCACAGGGTCACGGCCTCCTTGGGGCATCCCCCTGCCCCGGCATGGGGCCTTCCCCGGGTGCGGGTGGAGATCTGCTCCCCCGTGGAGCTCCATGGCCCCAGGGGCACAGCCGGCCTCCCCGTGGGCTTCCCCAGGGGCTGCCGGGGAACCTCTGCTCCGGCGCCTGGAGCCCTCCTGCCCCTCCTGCTGCTCTGACCTGGGGGCTGCAGGGCTGTTCCTCTCACATCTTCTCACTCCTCTCTCCAGCTGCAGATGCTGCTTGCTGGGTTCTTTCCCCAATCTTAACTCCTTTACCCCAGAGCCGCTGCCACTGTCGCTGATGGGATCGGCCTTGGCCAGCGGCAGGTCCATCTTCTATCCAGCTGGCACTGGCTGTCGGACATGGGAAGCTTCTAGTAGCTTCTCGTAGAAGCTACCCCTGCAAGTCCCACTGCTACCAAAATCTGGCCATGTAAACCCAGTACAAGGCCCCTCTAGAACAAGGATATAATGGGGCTCCCAATGTTTGAGAGATTAGAACTAGACCTTTGTTTTTTTCCTTTTCTTGACAAGAACTGTAGTGAAAAATAGTCTCCCATTAAGGAACAAAATTACATTGAGCTCTTTTATAAAATAAAATTAGAAATAACAATTGTTTCACTCTTTTAGACTTTTAAGTAAGCATTTTTTTTTCATATAGCAATTGCGTGGTGATCATACTTCCTGCACTGTTTGAGGTATCTTCTGTCCTTCTGAAAGCTAAGTTTTATTCCTTTTCCTGATCAGGCTCTACCCTAGACATCTTCCTTTGCTCAGGGTTTCTTCTTCATAACAATTCTGTAAAACTGAAACAACTTACTCAGGGAAACACCACCTGTGCTCGCAGAAGCACTTGTTTGCCCAAGAATGAATGCCGAGACGCACTTCCCTTGGATGAACAGTAAAGCTTCATGTCTGATAAGACCTGACCTAATTTCAGGCACTACGTGTCCTTTATTGCCTCTACTAGCTAGGGATTTGGAACAATATGGCAACCTTGAAAACAGTTCCAAAGGGTACTTGAGTGTCATTAGAATAGGTCTTCTAAATTAATTAAAGAATTGTCTCTATGGGAATTTCTAGTAGATATCCTGAAGGCAGGAATATGACTTACCAGTAAGTATTAAAAACAGGACCCAGAAGGCCTTATCTGGATTCACTTCTGAGATGCAAAGATAGGGAGCAATGTATGGTACAGATAATTATTGCCAGCTGGTTGTGAGGTGATGTATTTTTGCCACATTTGAGGTAGATGACAAGCTGAGGACTGGAAGCAGTCCTGGAAGATGATTCTTCCTAGCGTTTTTTTTGAAGTCCTGAAAAGAAACCACGTTTTCCATTTGCCTAATTAACTGTAGTTAAAAACAAATTATGATCTGTACTAAATAACTAGAACTGTTTGACAAGATTTGTTTGTTCTTTGGTCAAACAAAGGAGCTCTTGAATCTCTTAGAATTCATTGCATTTTTATATAACTGAAGATACACTCCATTCCCCAACTTGGTAAACAGGCCAAGGAGTCAGAATAGTCCTACTGACCGAATGGTCTCCTGGCATTCATAACCCACATGAAACAGAAGGCTCATTCATGAAATATTCTTCTCCTAAAATCCTCCTATGCATGTTTAACACTTCCTTTTTAAGCCACAACTACTCAGCCTTACTCCACAGAAGCTGCTATATTAAGAGCTAGGATATTCTGTGGTAGGGTCTGCAATTTTGGACAGGTATCTGGATCCTCCCATCGCCGTGGTGACAGTGTTTCAGAAGGCAACAACATGCCTTACGTCAACACAAAGACCCGAAAGTGTCCCTACACTTAGAGCCCTTGGTAAGGGCAAGCACCGCTAAGCCGGCCTGCCAAACCCGCCGCCACGAGGCTGTTAAGACTAGCTCTAACCTTTCTCGGTTTGAAAGGGCAGCTCTGCCTGAGCGCCTGCCGCGCTCCCCGGCCGCCGCAGCGAAGGCCTGCCAGGGCGTCTGGGGGAGGCTGGACGGTGCCCCCAGCCACAAGGCGGTCACCGGGGAGACGATCGACGCGACCTCGGGGCCGTGCCGGGCGCCCTGGTGGGGGCCGGCCACTAGAAGAGCGGGAGGCACCACCAGGAATGCCCCAGCTAGAGGCAGCCGCGCCACCCGCCGCCTCCCAGCGGGGCTACGGCAAGTGCGAGGAGATAAAATGCCTCGGGTGGGCGGGAGGCGCCGGCCCGCCTCCGCGCGCTCATTCAGAGAGGGTGACGTCAGGCGCGTCACGTGCCGTCGCGCGTCACGCCGCGCGCGGGGCCCCCTCCGCCAATCCGTGGGCATTGGTGCCGGCCGAGCGCGCCGCTCCGCGTTGTGCCGCCGGCCAATCCCTTCCGCCGGCGGAGGAGGGACTTCCGCCGGGAGCCGGAAGCGGGTCTCTCATGCGAGCGGGTGGTTGAGTCTCGGCTCGGAGACGTTTAGGGCCCCGGAGCCGCCGCCGCCGCCTCCTCCTCCTTTTCCTCCGCGTCCCCCCCCCTCCCCGCTGTGCTGCCGCCGCCTTCTCCTCCTCCCGGCCCCCGCCCCGCTCTCCTCTCTCCTCCTCCTGGCATCCGGCGGCGGCCAGGCCCCGGCGGCGGCGGCGGCGCAGCGAGAGGCCCCGGCGCTAGCGGAAAGCCCGGCAGGAGCGGTAGGCCCTGACACCAGTGGAGACACCCCGCACCCCGTGCCCGCCCGTCTTCTTCCCGTCGAGGCCCGGCCCGAGAGCGGCAGCGGCTGCTGGTGACGGGTGAGTGCGAGAGGCCGCCTGCGGCCCGCGCCCTCCTGGCGGCGGCGCACGCTCGGGCCTCTCCCCCTCATCCCTCATTTCCCGGTGTGAGGAGGAATGGCGGAGCTGGAGAGAGAGCGAAACCCCCCTCGCGTCCCGTTCCGTTGCCCGCCACCCCCCTTGCACCGGGGAGGCGGCCGGAGCCGCCATCTTCCCACCCGAGGCGGTTCCCGGGGGAGAGGCAGGAGGGAGTAGGAGGGATCCCGGTTCGGGTCCTTGATGGTGGCGGGGGTCCGGGCGAGTCGCCGGGCCGGGTCGCCGGGGCCGCTCCCGCGTTGCGGTGATCGGGCAGCGGCCGAGTGAGCTTTGCCCCCCGCGCCGGTCGGGCCTTGGCCGAGGATCTCCCCGTGGGAGGCAGCAGGCGGGGGGGCGCGGAGCGGAGGCCCGCCTGAAGCACCGGCTCTGCCGCTCGTCCCGGCCGGCCCTCAGGGGGCGGGGGACCGCGACCCTTGCCAGAAGCGCGGCTGGAGCCCGCGGCAGGCGCGGGCGATACCGGCCCCTCGGCTGTGGCTCCAGGCAGGTGCGGGGCAGCGCCGGCTCTCCACGGGAACCGCGGCCGGGGCCGGGGGGCTGCCGGTGCGGGGGTGGCGGGCCAGCGCCGCTCGCAGAAGCGGCCACCGCACAACCGGCGTTATGCTGCCCTAGGAGTCTCTTGTCGTCAGGCCTTCGCTGGCCACTTCAGCCCAGTTGTTTTCACTCTCAGTTTCAGTTTGTGCAGATGCTCAAAATTACTACGTAGCGTTGTTCGCAGTTTAAGCAGATACGCACTTGCCAAGCAGTGTTGTACAAGATTCCTGTGTGGCAGATAAGTATAATTATTTTTATTCTGCAGGTAAGGGAATTGAGGCAAAGCGGTTAAGACTTGCCCGTGGCCACAGAGAGAGAGCTCGTTTCAAAACCACTGTTTAAACTTGAGTCACGGTTGGGGTAAAACCATGGGAATTCTGGCTTCCGATCCTGCGTCTTGTCTCTGGCCTAGTTTTGTTGGCCTCTGTCTGAATACTTAGTAAAATTGGAGTAGGAATCTTTCTTAAGTACTGCCTCAGGATGGCTATTGAAAGGCTTTAACCTTTCATGTGGTTTAACTTTCACGTCAGACTTACCTGGTTTTTAAGGATTGGATAAATTTTCAAAGGTCAAAGCATGTTGCATTCTTTTTTTAAACTTGCTGGGATTTCACAACTCTAGGGTTTTGATTCCGATCTGGTAACTTTATCAGCTGAACTTTCACTTGTTTCCTGCTGACTTGTAAGCATTTCTTCAAGTTAATTCTTGAGATATGGAGCTAATGAGCTTAATCACTCTAGCTGCTAGAAGAACATTGATATTTTTCTAATTTTGTAATTATTGTTATTTTTTGTGGGAAGTAAAAGGGAGGAGAAAACTAGGGTGAGGCCTGATAAAGCAGGTACAGAAAACAGTACATATGTTATATGTGATGCCTATAGAAAATTTTATTCTTCTAGGTGTGTTGCCATTTATATGTGCATAATATTTATATGGAAGCCAAAATTACTTCTATGTTTAATTGGTCTTACATGGGGAGAGGAGGGAAATCCTTATTAAAACGGAAATAAAAGGTTTGCATAAATGAATTAATAAAAAACATTTGACTTCTTGGATGTTCCTGAATAAGTGTTTGTATATTTTCATGGTATATAATTGGGTCCTTAAGTGCACACAGTGTTCTGGGATAGATTGTTTCCCTTGTAATTCTTTCTGTTTTTTCACATGTTTACACACAAATGCCTTAAGGGAATAAAGGTGTTGGTGCAAGTGTGTTCTGCCTTGGTTGCTTTTTATGGCTTGCTCGAAGGCAAATATACACATAGAAAGGTATGGATGACTGATATGTACATACATTGTTTAGATACGTGGCTGGGAACTTAAATCTGCTTCAGTACAGGGCGAGATCAAAGATCGGGAACTGGAGGCAGTTGTGGGGGCTTTGGAATTTGTTTGGGGTTTTTTATTTATTTTTTGAGACATTTGATAACCATGTAGGCAATTTCTGTCCCTGATGTTTTACTTGATTAGAATGAATTAACTACTTGGTCTATTTTACTGAAATGCAAAATACAGACAGGTTTGTTTAATCTACATGTTCTGTGGAGATCTGGTGCTACGTCTCTTATTAAGTCTTACATCTGGCAGTGGCTTTGGCTTTAAATCAGTTGTGAGCTTAATTGGCATGGTAATATAAACTCTTTGTTAAATATTTATTATATTACCTCACAGAATGCACATGCTAGACACGGAAAAGGCATGTTTCTGGCCATAGTGCGTGACAAATCTAAAGTGACAGCTGAAAGGTAGCAGGAAAGGAGTTAGAAAGAACAAAGTAATTAGGTGTAGATGTGTTTCATCAGTTTAATTTTTTTTACACTAGGTGACTTTTTGGCCCTTCGGCGCTATTAATGTTTAGTTCCATGGTGCCTGTATATATTCATCAGACATTCACATTCTCGTAAATTAACAGGTAAGGTACACAAATAAGCATGTAGAGCACTTGACTTATCTTTTCTTGTGCCTGTGTTGGAAGGAGTAAATTTTGTCAAGGGCAGCGGCCTTATTGATCTTCTTGGAAGAAGAGCATCTTGTCTTGGAGATGGCTGTCTGAAGGAAGGTGCAAAGCTGGCTGTAGAGGTAGCTAAGAAATGCAAGTCAAGAAGGCTATAGCTGGCACGGACAAAAAGGCAAAAGAGACCTGATGAAGAAAGCAAAGAAACACAAGTTTCAAGTCTGGAGAACATCAGGCTTTGGGATTGTGGTTTTTCTCTGTGTGTGAGAGTGTACACGTGTGAGGAACTGTTATATGACGTAAGACGTAAAAAATGTGGTTTACATAGCGTTCTGTTCCTTTAAGCATTTACTAGCAAAATGACATTTTTAGAAAACAAGTTTATGTAACTCCTAGAAATAACTGTTGAAAATAGTCTTTGTCTGCATTTCTTTCTGTATGTCATCAGTGATATTAAACTAACATGAGTATTGCCAGTCTCTTGTATTTGCATTCAGAATGGGCTCACAGGTATGAGTAGGAAAGGAAGGATGTTACAAAATAGGATGTTGTAAGGAAGAAAATTAAGCCCTCCCCCTGCAGTTTTGTAAGAGGCGATAGTATGTGGAGCGCTGTGTAGAAGATGGGCGTAAAAGCTACTATTGTAGTAAAGACTCCAAAAAGGTATTTGAACCACGTTGTTCCCAAAGCAAGGCATACGCATGCTGAGTCTAATGCTATCATTTTAGTCTACATAAACCAAGATCTGGACAGGTGGATTTTACCATGTAAGCCAGTCATTAAGTTAGGGAGGGGAAAGTGATGTAAAACTGAAACTTTGAAATAATGCTAGTTTTATGTGATACTGCAAGAAAGAGAAAACATCCCCCCTTAGCCCTGAACTGGCAACATGCTTTATCAAAGGTACCAGTTGACAATGTAAGTACAGTTGTAAGCTAGTGCTTTGGGGAAGTTCTGTTTTCTTTTCCTATGTATTAATGCCTTTGTGCAAAATTCAAGACAAGCTAGCGTATTGTAACAGTCAAACACAAAAATAGAATACCTCTGAGCACTTTCTCAGAGTATAAAACTTGGTCATATTTCACCTGGTCAATAAAAACAATTTGGTGCTGTAAATACTGGATAATTGAAGAAAACCCATTGCTATTTCAACAATGTGTTTCTTTCTCTTTAAGGACATACTGGCTTTGGCTCATGATAAAAATTTATCTAAAGCTGGTAAGCTCAAGGAGCTTGTTGGAAACAGACTAGGAGTTCACAGTTTGGATCACAGAATCAATCAAAAGTTGATTTCTGCACCACCCATTCATTTAAATTAATCTAGCCAAGTTCCATGAAGTAGTGCAAGAGAAACAAATTCTACTAACTGGTTCGTAGCTGCTGGTTTCTCAAGTTTGGGTGATGTGATGGAGTCAAGGTTTTATAATCTGGTTTTGTATTGGTCTTCAACGTTTCTCTGTTCTGTGCGTGTGTGTTGTTACCTACTCTTTCTAAAGGGGGGGGTGTGTCCCTCTATTAGGAAGCTGGCGCTACAGAGGAATACCTGCAGACAACAGAGGTACTTTGGAGTACTTAAATGAGGTGTGACTGTAATACAGCATAATTGTGTGATTAGGATAGCCATGACAGGGTTCACTCTGTGATGTTTGCTGCTGCAGGTATTTTGTGTCTGGCTATGTGTTTCAGGAACAGCAATTAACTCCAAAATTGGAAGTCTGACAGGGGTTAGTAATATGTGGCTAGTTACTTGGCCTAGAACATTGCAGGGAATTGGGGAAATGCTGTTTTGATGCCCTGATGATGAATCACCAATTTCTTTGAGCCTTAATCTTTTTTAACGCTCGTTTACCGTGGAGGGCTGGGCTATGCATATTCTGGATCCTGTCAGTCCAGCTCCTTAATGGGTAGTTGAATGATGTAATACAAAAGGAATCATTCGTTCATAAGCTGAATGGATTGCTGCCTCTGCCTTCCAGCAGCTCTGTTGTTATTCGTGTAAGGCTGTTGGCATGTAAGGAGCTGGCGTCCCTGAGAGTGTATCCTACAGTAGAGGTTTATTCTGGATTGCTGTTACAGCCGTCTAGAGTTCATAGATACCTCGAGTTCAGTGTACATGTATTTAAGGTAGTAGTAGCTATACACAGTTTTTAGTTCTGGACTGTTGCACATATAGGCATCTATGTTTCTACCTATCTATAGATATCTACAGACATGTATCTGGTGTGGTAGCTTATGATGAATTAGACCCAGAATTACTTTATCTGTTGGGGACTCCTTCCTAAAATGCCTATATCGCTTTCACTATTGAAAATAGCAAACACTCGTGATACAGACTTTGGAAATTACACCCTCAGATGCTATCAGTAGTTCGTATGGGACTTGTTCAGGAATATACTGAGTTGAGTGTAGTGGTAGAATGTAGTTATTTTATCTAAAGCCTGTGCTGGGCTTTTTGCAAGTCTAAATACCGTATCGCTTAATTTTGCTTTTAGATTTTTTGTGTTTTCTTGCACAAGTATCAGAACGGTATTTTCCCTTTGCTTAGATAAATTCTCCCTCAACTTCATAGCAGGCCTTCTCTGCTAGCTTATTCTGGAAGTAAGCAACAATGATGAATATTAATACTTTATTGATGGTATTCATAAGGCAGGCTTCCATCTGTCTTTGTAATGGAGTTACAAACTTAGGTCAAAAAATTGTAGATTTCTGTTATTCCATTAAAGTGTTTCTCTGTATTTCTTGGCAGACCTAACATTCTGCAATCTATTTTCAAGTATTGTATAATCATAGGATGCCAGCGATATGACAGGGAATCTTGAGAAACAAAATATTAGTTAAATAGTAATTATGTTGAGGAAAAAACATTTAACTGTTTCATAAATCTCACTTGTCAGAAACAATGAAATGCTTGAGAAGCTTTACAGTGAGGTCTCTTAGCAGCCTTATGGTTTTGTTTTCAGTCAGCATTGGTATCCATAAGCATATTTTTACAGGTTGTGATGTCGCGGGTTGCCCCACAACAGTGTCTGACTGTTGTTCAAACAAGGAACTGGTGAATCAACAGGCCAATGTCCAAAGTAGCTTGCTTTTTCATACCGTGGTGCTGAAGGTTTATGCTCAAACATTTTGATGTATCCTCCTGGCTTCTGATTATTTTTCTAGGGATTAGAAGGGAATAGGGAAGTAGGGAGTAGAGAAAAAGTGAAGAATGCATTTGGGGCATAGTTAGTTTAAGTGCTGAGGACCAAAGCGTATGAAGTAGCTACCTATATGTGCAGAATTTGCAGTCTTATGTCACTTTAATTCCCATTCAATGTTGTTGCTGCTTGATAGATAGGGACAGAAAATGGTCAACATGTTACTGTTTAAAGCAGCAAGGCAAACAATTTGGGCAAAATATCATTGCCTGCATTGGAATGTCTAATACTTTAGGTTTGTGTCCCTGTTCCTACTTAAAGCTTATTGTCCAGTTCTTTATAATAGAAGTCTAAAAGACTTGTATTATAAAGAAGGGAGGGGGATTCTTTTTTTAATGAACCTATTGCAGCTTAGCTTATCTGTTTTGTTATGATTATAATTCTGTTTCTTAATTAACTTTGTGTATTTTAACAGTATATATTCCAACTGAATTCAAGGAGTCAGTGGAATTTTTAGGAAGGTCTCTGCCCAGTGATTTTGACTTGCAAGGAAGAATTATTGTCCTTAAATCCAAGCTCAAATATTAGGACACTCCATCCTTTAACAGTAATCCAAAACCTGAATTACCAGTAATTTTGATGACAGTGATACGCTAAAAAGGTGGGATGCTCTGACTGTGAACAAATGTGCACCCAGTAGGTGATAGTATTTCATACAGTGTTTTAAAAGTAAGCAAGAGTTGCTTCTGATTTTAGTGAAGCTTGTAATGGAGGATGGTGGCTTTTTTCAAAGGAGGAAGTAATAGTAAAATGACTGGATTATTTGGGTTAAAGTCTATTCTTGGCAAAGAGGTTAATGAAATAATCATTGGCAAAAACATTAGCTTCCTTTTCTTATTACAAAACTTTAAAGTTTCTTCTCTAAGAAGTTTAATTTCACTTTAGATTTGGTCCTGAACATGTTTCAAAACTTAAACTAACATATTTTAGGTAAACGAATGCCTGTCAAGTTACAAAGAACCAAAACCCAACCCAAACCCTGAGGGGAGTTCATCCTGGGGTATATGTTTTGCAGAACAATTCTTTATTAAAATAATCTTCAATAATAGTCAAAAGAATATTGTATACATTGTTGTTGGAAGAAGACTTGTCATTGCACCTTTTAATTTATCACTGTAGTTATCAACATCTTATTTGGTTCTGTATATGCCTCCCACCTGGACTTTACGTAGGTGTAGACCCTTTTCTCTCTCATGTTTCTCAGACCTGTTCTGACCAAAGATATATTCTAGCAGCACTGTAACTGCTGTCTCATCAGTCTGTGTCAAATCTTTTCCAGAATTCTAGTTCTGTGTGCATGTGAATTTGAATTTGAGATCCTTGGTGTAGGATTTCTGCTTCCCTGAATTAGCCGTTTATTGTGTGGTCTGAGAATGTGATGATAAAGAACTTAGCAAATTGGCTTCACAGCTATGTGTGTGTCTTAAAGAATAATTCAAGGCACTAAATACATTAAATGTCATAGAAGTTCCTAATACAGGTTTTTGACCTCCTCTTGCATAAGCACAGCACTGAGTGCAGACTTGAAACATGGACTCCAAATTATAGCAATATGGTTAATCTAAGATAAGCCTATTAAGACCTGTTAAAGAACATCAGACTTCTAACCTCACCCTTGGATCTGCCCTAAATACTAGCCTTATAGCTTCAATTGATGTTTTTCATCTTGTCTTTCACATAAAATACTACATCTGCTTCTGCCAACTTTTGAGTTTTTCTGGAGAAGGTGCAGTCTGTAAAATCCTGCCCAGCAGAGCTGGTTAGTTATTTCCTTTACCTTTGTGAACTGTACTGTGTAGAGTCACTGGCAGCATTGTGAGTGTTCATTGGCCATTTTCTGGTTAGCAGAGAAGTGAAGCATGTGGGAAACTTAAAGATTGTATTGGTAAATCATGAGGAGGAACATTCAGTAGTTGAAACAAGGAAGTTCATTGCTGTTAGCATTGCCAAGCTGACGCTCTTCATCCACAACATTTTTGTTCCCTCTAAGCAAGTATTAAGCTGCTGGAACTTTGTCGTATTTTTCGAAGACTTGGTGTTTCTTTGAATAATTATGAAAGGCCAAATAGACCATCAATTGCTGCATCTTTGCTTTCAAAATTTGAAGCAGCTACTGAAATATTGTAGAACTTGCAGTTGTTTCGTGAAATAAATATAATTTATGACAGGTGCGTTTACTGTGGGACTGGCATGCTGAGATGCTTGCGAGTCCATTAGCCAGCACAGTTCAGTATCTTTCCTAGTTTTCCTCCAAGTCAGGAATCAGCTTCACTCTTAGAATGAAAACTGCCTCATGATGAAAGTGCAACAGTTTCTGTAAACTTCACTGCTCTGTGTGAGCTCTTAGTGTAATTAATTGTTGCTTCCTTCAGCAGTGGAGTAGGAAGATTAATCTCTCTGACTTCCCTTCAGTAGATACTTCCCTTCAGGAGATACTTCAAAGAAAAGCAAACCCCAAAAAACTGCTTGGTTAAGTGAGAGCAAGCCAGCTATGTGGGGAAGGAAGGGAAACAAGAAAAATACATTATTATGCAAGATACTCTACTTGCATAATAATTCCTCATGTATGCATGAGTTCAGAGAAGATAGGATATAATGAGACAGACTTAGTATCCAGAGTGCCAAAGTAAACTCACCTGCTTGAAATAAGATGTGTGTCAAAATGAAGAACTACAGTTTATAGGAAAAAATATCCAAGAAGTCTTTCATGTGGCTTTTTCTGATAGCCGTGTTAATCTCTTCAGGTGGTGTCTTGGTTGGCTAGGGCAAGGAGTAATATAGACTGAAGATACATGGAAGTTTTCAGAAAGTTTCCTGTATTTTAAATAAATCAGAGTTTAAAAGTTTAAGTTACCATCTAGTGTTCTGAAAAAGCCTGTTTAAAAATAGTACAGAAATGAACAGTATTTTGTGAAATCCATTGTCATTAGTACTAATAGGTATCAGCTCCGGCCTTGTCCACTCAAGGGCAAGCTTCAATTTTCTTTCCAATTCAATTTACTGCTTCTAGTCACTTGTGTCTTCTGCTTTCTGTGTGTACATAGGTGTTGTGAAATTGTTAACCCATGTGACTGCAGTGCAGACGAGCAACATGGATGATGGTAGCTGATGATGAATTAGATGAGGCTTTGCATTTGATGGTGCGAAACTTCAGAAATAAATTTTTGTGATGCTTTCCTAATGTTTGCATTAAGTGAAAAAATTACTGTTCACTGATGTGGAAATTATTTGACATTAAATATTGGTATTAGATTAAAAGCCTGGAATAGTCTCCCAGCTAATTTGTAGTCATAAAGATATCTGAAGTTATTGAGAAGCTTTGACTTTCGGAGAAGAATGCAATTAGCCTATCAAAGATCACACCAAAGCATCTGAAGTTAATATTTGTGTAGTAGGTAAACAATTTTAGCAGTTAGTGATGTATATTAGTAAAAATACCAACACTTTTTTTTTGCATTGCCTCAGCTTTGACTGGTGTTTGCAGATCAGAATCCCACTGCAGTGGATGCTGTGCGAGCACAGACTGTTGCCTTGTAGCTTAGTAAGCATAGCAGCTAAATGCAGGTGGATGGGAGTGTTACAAGAAATCGGTGTTAGCAGTGGGTTAGTATAATATATGATGCCTGTGCTCTGATGAAAACCTCATCAATTTTTAAAATACATTAATTTTAAAAAATCTTGCAGATGGAGGGAGCTTCCATCACATTCTCTGGTTTCTGTTAACCCACGTTAGGCAGAAACTTGGGTTTTGGGTTTTTTTTTTAAATGCTTGGCCATTATGTAGGCTGGCTCGTTTTGGAGGATTATATGAAAAGTGAGTCTCCCTCTAGATTAGGTTCATTTAACACATGTAGCCTCTATTACACAGCTTAGAAGCAGAGGCAGGTCTGAAATGCTGTGCAGAGTGTGGGGTCTGGAACTCCAAGCTTGTCCTTCTGGAGATACTTTGAAGCATTGTTGCCCTGTGTTCAGGTGTAATTTGTGTTCTGTTTGGTGTGTTTTTTCAATGCAAAGGAGCAGTGGTTTGCGTTGACCTGTTCTTTCACTCTTTGATTCAGTACAGGCATTATGCTGGGATTTCTCTTGTGAAAAGTCCTGCAGGTATGTTAGTTTCCTTTTATTTTCCTTTTGGGGGGGAAGAGGGGGGGGTGGGTTGTTTGTGAGGGGTGGTTTTTTTTTTTCCTTTCTCTTGCGGTAGGAACCACTTGGGATTCTTTGTAGGCAAGTGTCATAGCAGCAGCAGCAGAGTAATTTGGACTTGACTTGTTAAGTTTCACTCTTGAGCTGCAGTACTCTGCTGCTGCCGATTTCCTAGAGAACAGGAGGGAAGGATTAATGGCATCAGTTGTTCAACTTGGGTCCTCTCTCTTCTACTACTCTTCTGGTGGTCCCAGAAGTAAAATGTGTGTGCAAGCAACTACTGCGTAGCTCTCTGTCTAACTGTTTGTAGAAAAGGGAAATGGTCCAAGTTTATTGTGATTCTGTTCTTGCTGGTGATGTTTTCTGTCCTGGAAAAATAAAAAGAGGTACCACCTCTCAGAGATAGGAAGGAGGTCGAATGCTCATGAACCTACCTGAGGGCAAGCGATGGAGTATTGCAGTGGAAAATCATCATACTTTGAGGTACTTGCTTAATGTGCTTGAGTGGCAAATTCCTGATCTCTTTTCAGAGAAGGATGAGAGACCTTTTTCTTCCAGTCTGAGATGTTTTCTGCTTTTTGTAGGCCTTGGTGATGAAGTAGAATTTGTGATTCTACATGCAACGAGATAAAACAACTTTTCAACTGAGGATGGGGTTGTGGAGAATTACAATCATAGACATGTTATATTAAGGTAGCATCCCACCATTCATTTCAGAATTGTCGTGGTTTGGCTTAGCTGCTAACAACTTTAACTCTGCCATTTGAGGAGTTGCTCAGATAATGCACAAATGGAAGAGTGAAGGGTTTGAATTAACAGTTTGGTACTTTCTGAAATCATCATCTGATAAAAGAATATCTTATCTGACATGATAGTTACAATAGAAATTAAATGTGCATCTTTATGGATAACCTGCAGGGTGTGTGCTGTTAGTCCACTTTACAGCGAGGAAAACAAGCTTGTGGGTTTGTGATGGATGTGCTGCATGAAGCAATCCCTGTTAATTAATGAGTTGGGTTTCTTAAAGTTATGTGCTTCAGCCTGCAGTCAGGAGGGTGCTGCTTCAGATTTGAAAACTGAGAACAGGCCGTAAGCAAACTGGAAACTGCTCATGACACAATCCCACTTGTCTTCAAGGCACATGATACTCTTATCAGGCACAAAAATTTCTTCCCAGTGGGTTATTCCTGTCTTGCTAGGCACTCCTAGCATTCTTAAATGGCAAGATTTTTTTTTTAGATTATATGCTGTTAAACATCTGGTGCATCGCATTACTGAGGAGGATGTGATCCACAGCCTTATTAGTCTGTTTCTTCAGTGATGTTTGAGAGTGCATCAGATAGTATCTGTGTGTAAAACTTACCTTCTTGGTATGCAAGAGGACTGTGAAAGGTCTCACACAGAGTCTCCAATATAGTGAAAAGATTTCCTTTTAAGCATATATATTTAAAATACAATGCATAAAGGGCTAGACATAAAAAAAGATAATCAGTATTATTTGTTAGTTGGGGTCATCCTGTTATCTTCTGTGTACTATCAAGATCTTTCTTCCTGTTCAAGATCAGGTGAGTGAATACAGCTGTAACTTTATGCCCTGCCCGTTTTTCTTGCTCTTTACTGAAAGAATTCTTCTGTATAACTCTGTATAGAGTACTTATCATTTGCCATTATCAGGTTTCTTAGACATTTTATCACCTTTGTTTAGCAACTTATCGCTTGGTGTCTCTTGGACAACTAATCACTAACGATCAGAATTTCTAGGCTTGCGGAGTAATTGGTTCTGGTGTGCGGTTCCATGGTGCGGGTTTGTGTGTGAGTTAGATCAGTAAATGATGGAGTTGCAAATTGCTTGTGAAACCTAGTGCAGAAATGTTTCCTAGATCTTTAAGAGAAACGGCAAACCTTGCTATTTAAAGGGAACACTGCATTTTCTTAATCTCAGCCGTTCTTAGAGGAAAGACTATGTTTGCGGAGATAATTAATGGAATTGCAGAACAGTTTTGGAGGCTATCATCCTTATAAAAAACAGACTTTTTAAAAAAAAGCTTGGGAAGCAGACACAGCAGCATGCTAAACCATTTGAGCTGGTGTTTTCTGTTGCAGAATGTTAAAAACATACAGCATTAAGGTTTAGGTGGTCTTCTGACACAGTGCATTTCTTACTAACACCCAGTTGCCATGTGGGTTTTAAAATGCCTTGAACCTGCCAAGCATTGAGTTGCAGGTTCAATCCCTGTGCTTATGTCCATGTTCCTCTTCAAGAACCAAAAAAGTTGTGTTGTTCTGGGGGGTGCCCAGGCATGAGCAATTTCCTTCATAGGAAGGAAAACTGAAACAAATCAGACTACTTTTCTTGGGCCTTTTGAAATCTAACTTTCCAACCACCATGCTGGCATTTACACTGGATATATGTATATTTCTGAAACCTTCATCTGGCAGACTTCGATAAATGTCTGGATTGCACTAAGCTCCAGAGGTGAAACACTCCAACTTTTCTCCCAATTATTTAGCTAATTAGCAGTTAAACAAACCCTTGTGATGAGTTTTAAAACAGTAGCTTATTCAATATTTAAGTTCTCTAGACAAATGCTGTGACTAAAGATTTATGTCATGTCAACTTTTTAATTGCTGTTGCGTAATACAGAGTTTACAACTGACATAGGCGCAACGATTGCAGAGATCGCCACTGACAAATGTGCTTTTTTGAGATTGTTAGATTTTTCATGCGCAGCTATTTTGTCCTCTGTGGTAATGTAACCACAGTATATTTTCTTTTAAATAATGCCATCCTTTGAATGATAGATTGCTTGTCACATCTACTCTGTAAAGAGAATGATTTCCTGCTTTGAAAGGGAAGATGGAAACCTCTGAATTCTGTCACAGGCTTTCTGTATCAGAACGATACAGCTTTGTAGGGTTATTCATCTACAGAATGGTAACATGTGCCCTCTGCAGCAGGATGATGGTTCAACTCTTACATTAACAGCTGAAGTGTTTCTTTAGAAAGTCTTTGAAAACAGCCATCTGATTAAAATTGCAGGCTCCAGTTTGTATCGCTGCTCATAACCCTAAGATAGAAGGAATCGTGCAACCTTTCAGGATTAAGATTTGTCAGTTTGTCCTGATGATGATACTCTATAAGCTGAACTACCCTGTATCTGAGTTAGCAGCTTTACCTGGACTGAGACCATGATTACTTCTTGACATCTTACATATGCCTTGGGTATTCAAAACACTTGTGAAAGTAGTAAAAAAGAGAAAGGTAAACTTTGTTTAAACAGGAGTTAATGTATTAAATTAATAGTGTACTTTCGGAAAGGGCATCTGTTATTTCTCATATCAGCTATGTGATAGGTGCTAAGACTCTTCCCAGCTGAAGTCAGTGGTACCTCTGATGACTTCTGCTGTGGTGTTGTGATCATCATGGATACATAAAGGTGTGAAAGATGGCGAGAAAATAAGTTATCTCTGACAGTAGAAAGAGGATTTCTGGCCTGCAACTGCAAGTTTGTTATGAGGCTTAAGTTAAGCAGTGCACCTCTGTTTTGAAAACATTTTAGGCTTTCTCATGTTACTGGAAGCGTATTTCTGTATTAGCCTTGTGAAAAGCTTATCTTAATCTGTTTTTAAAGTTTCTAAAATGTTTGCTAGGAAAAGTTCCACACAAAGCCAAACTCAAATCTATTTTTGTTTGTGCTTGCTGGAAGAGCAATGAAAAGATCTTTTATTCTAGTGAGCTTTTTTGTTTTATGGTGTTGCTGTTTGCAGTGTAAAAGTTAGTTGTCAGCACTTGCATTTGTAAATCTCTTTTTAAGGGCTGATTACTCTGGGCTGAAAGTTGGCAGGCAAGATCTCAGCCCTAGAGCATTGTTTGGGGTTTTGCATGTTTTTAAATAACAGATCTATCTGACTGGTTTGATTGAGAGAACGCATGCTGCTGCTTATACTCTTGTAACTCTAGACAGCAAAACAGACTGCATAAAAGCACGCTTTGAATATGAAATAGAAAAATTAGAGACTACTTGTAATGAAAGCTGAGGTGGGAGGATCGGGGGCTACACTCATAGGAGGTTTTGGGGTGGTTGGTGGGGGAAAGTAGTGGTTTTGTTGGCTGTATAACAATCGAGTAGATGTCTCTTCCGAGCTGTTTGCAAGGTTGTGGTGTACGTGGATGCAGTGTGTATATAAATACCTTCAGACAATTCAACATTAGGTATCTTCTATTACTGGCGGAGTTAAACCTGAACTAAAATGCAGTGTAAAGGTTAGCCTGATGTTGGCACCACAATAACAGACACGTGTGGCTTTTGGATGATAGTGGTCCCAGCTCTGCTTGGCTTGGCACCCAGACAAGCACTATCATGTGATTGTGTGCATTTATCTGTATGGTCATCCCGTGCACCATTGCTGGTTTGTATCTGGTATCTTCTGAAATGATGGAATTCTTATAACAAGATGCATTTGAAAATATTTGCCAGTAAAGAACAATGTTGTCAACTTTAAAAGAAAAAAGAGGAAAACCAACCCACAACTTCCTATTTGTGAAGATGGTTGTGGATGTTGCAGAGGGAAGCCAGTCGGCTGAAATATGTGCTACCTGTGACGCTCGGCCAGGTGGTCTCAGTCCATGCTGAGAATATTCTTCTAACTTCTGACATGAACCACTGCTGACCAAAGGCCCACAGGGACAGATCCGTCCGAGTAAAGAGTTACTGCCCACACTGTCCTCATTCTAATGAGAAAACAAGTATATTAAGATATATATATATCTTCCCCTTCCTGTTGCAGTTACTAATTTAGCAGGCTGAGCAGTGTGTTACAGTTTTGGGGACAATAAGGACTTCATGGTTGAATGTTGTGCAGTTTCTAAAGAAACATGTTTTTACCTGTATTTTAAACTTCTGGGGAGATAAGTGTCTTACAAACCAAGTTCAAACTGCTTTTGTTAAGCTTCAGTAAAATCCATTCAGTTTCTCTGGATTAAGTAGTTCTGGAAGTAAGTATTTGCATGTCTCGAGAGTAACTTTGCTTTTGACATAATGTATCTGAAGTTGCTGAACTTGACTAATTACTCTGTGATGACTGAATGGCAAGCAAGAAGGAAAAATAAAGATTTACTATATGCACATACAAAATTGAAATTATGTATAATATTACAAATTTACATTGACGTGCTTCTAAATCAACTCATAAATCAACTCATAAAAACTCTGTAGGCTATGTGACTAGACATAATTTGTGGTCAACATGGATTTTTTTTGTGAATCTGCTTGCTATACACTAGAAACATTATTTAAAGCCTTATTTAAGAGATATGTGCCTCTGTATGTTTTCTTGTGTTGTGGTTTTTTTAATAATTTGAGTGAAAAAAATTGCTGTCTACTTCTGACAGCTCAATGTTCTGCCACAGGTATTGCTATCTCTGTCCCAAACAGGTCTGCCAACTTGCATTTTTGTCTTGAATGTCTCCTACTTATTGCAGCAGCATGTATTTGTACAAAGATAGGGCTTACCAATCAGCAATTGAGTGTGTCTTTTGAAGTGGTGAGCAAGTTAACTCTTCAATGGGATGATAACTTTTATTACTGCATTATAATGTCGCATTTAACTTCCTTGCTAATTTGACTATTAAACTAGCATCAAAAGAGGCTGAACTATCCATCCTTATCTGTACTTTCTAGCCTTACCAGATATTGATTGTGGTTCCTCTAAATAAGCTAGGGTATGAAGATATATATCAATACTAATGAAAAACATGCTAAAACATATCCTGTGAAGAGTCTTAAATGTTTTGTGGTCTTTATTGTTTCTCGTGCCAAAGTAACACTGCTCTTTCCACAAACACTGTATTATCTGATGATAGTCATGGAAGCCTGCTGTCATGCAGGTTACATGCTTTAAGAGACTGGTAAGTGGCAACTCTGGCAGTGGAAAAGTTGATGGCACTAACTTTCCAGAACAGCCTTGCACATGAAGTCATTTTGAAGTACATCGCAACAGACGGGGTTTTGCAGCAGATCGCTTGATGTCCTGGGGACTTGTAGCAGCGTGACATACTAAGCAAAGAAGATTGCGATTGAAACTCCTCCTGCATTTGGGGCCTTTCAGTATGGCTCAGCCATTAATAGCTGATCAGTGTTAGAAGTGTGGGACTTAGGCAGGTTGAATATCCTCCTTAAACAGATTATAGGAGTATCTCACTTATTCTGAGAACCATTTTGATCCTGAATGATCAAAATGCAGCTTAAATACATGGGTTTGGCATTGTAGTTATTAATTTGTTCACAAGGTGAGTGGATTTAGTGTGTGTATCACAACAAATCTATGTAACTCTTGAGAATATGATTATTAGTGTGAGTAATCCAAAATTACCTAGAGCTTCAATCTAGACCTAGCCTGTGATGAGCACCTTGTGTAATCTTATCTAAAGGAAAAGCAGTAGAATGGTGTGCTGCTGTGACTGCTGCTGCCCTGCCCAAGAAATTTGAAGTTGTAACGTGCATGTTGTAGTTGTGTTATCTGTCAAGTTGGCTAACAACTTGTCTACCTCCGGCTGAAATTAATGATTTAGCTGAATATTTTGTGCTTGATGGCCAGTCAGCAAATACTTTAAAGGACATATGTGTAGTGGAACTTTACTCTTGTTTGTTAGACTCACATGCTCTTAGCTGTTTTCTTTCCACAATCCATAGATTTAGAAAGTACTGGTGCTAACGCTACATACCAGAGAATGGAAGAGATTGCAGCATGACTGGGGACAGGCTGATCCTAGAAGGGAATGGAACTGTGTGAGATAAGCAGGCGACAGAGGGATGCAAAGAAGTATCTCAGCATTGATTTGGGGATCAAAATGCTGAGTAGATAACATCATTGCTGACTGAAACACATTTGTCTTTCTGTAAAGTAGACTTTAGCTTGTGAATCCGGACTAATGTGTGTGCTCAAGGTTAGTATGAACAGCGGTGGAGATTATTTACAGTGAACATAAAGTGCGTAGTCTTGTGGTCTTTTTTGAAAAATATTAATCCAAAATTTTAGAAGGCTAAAACCAATTTCTTTAAAGAATATTATCAGAAGCATTCTCAAAGAAGCTTAGACACCTTCTGCAGTGTTAATGTGCATGCAGCTTCCCATGCATGGGTTTGAGCAAAACAGAGTATAGCTATTTAATACTTGCTTTTGAAAAATTACTTTCATCCCGAGGATGACTTTTGGTTATTTTATAAAATACAAACATCCTGAATCGATTCCAGACTTTGTGCTATGTAGACTCTGTGTATGTTTGTGTGTGTAACACTGTAGGTGATGGGCAGTATAATTTTTTAATTTTATTTGTGTGTTTTTTTGGTCTGTGTCATTTCTCACGTAGTTAAATAGTCTCTATTCCAAGATGAGAGGGTGTTAGGAAAAAGACTTCTAGGAATATAACAGTGACACAGTACATGTGTTTCTTTCAAAAATATGTTTTTCATGCTGACTTTACATCAGAAGCACAAAGTGATAAGCAACTTGTTCATCTAAGCTGAATATTTTGTCCTGTCGCGGATGTCAGTATATTTGTTTCTTCAACCGTATGTGCAAAATGCCTTATCTTCTGCATAATCACAGAATACAGATGCTTGATTCAGTTCATAGGTGAAGGTCATAATTTTATTTGAAGTTTTGGAATGTATTCAATTGGTTGCATGAAAAGCTTTTGCTTTTGTCCATTTCAAAATATAGTGTAGAGGAGATTCTGTAGAAAGCCATAATGCCATAGTCTGAAAGAAATACTTTTTAAGTCCAGTCTTTTGCAGTCAAGATACCCTAAAAGGAGCTTATGCTGGTAAAGAATGGAATCATACTGGTACCTTTCACGTGCTGCAAATCCTTTTTTTAAAAGGAGATCATAATGACTCTCACCCTGAAGTTTGGTGTCACCAACTTCAAGGCAATAAATTTCTCTCGCATGTTGTTACAGATGGGCTACTGGAATTTCCGAGTGAATAAGTAGCTCAAAAAGCATATTGCAACTTGCTCATAGTCCTTTTAGAAAAGAGAAATTAAAAAATTATCCTGATTTTACAACCCAATATTTACTTTCTGAGACTTAATGCTTTAAATGAGTGGTTCTGTTTTCTTAAAGACCAGATGTTATTTAAATAACAATATTAAATAATAGCCTCAAATTAATTTCAAAGTGAAGTTGCTGTCAGACTTTCAACTCTGTTTAGTTTTCTACTTGTCTAATCAAATAAAATAGCATTTTAGGATGTTGGAGCAGAACAACTGGCTGAATGTTACTAATCTAGCAGAACTGTTGCAACATGCTGCTTAAGATTTGCAAAGATTAGGTGACTCTCAGAGTAGTTGAAGACAAGGGTTTGTTTGTGACTAAATTCTTCTTAATAAGTTAAGTAAATCTACCAGGTGGTATGAAGAAATCATGGTTTGAAAACCAATCTGAGTAATTAAGGTGAGAATCAGGTGAAACTTTCCCAGTGGAATTTACCTGCTTGGTGCTGTGGCAAGTGTTCATCTGCACTCCCAAAGGCAGCCAGCGACTGAGAGCTGAGCGTACCTGCAAGATAGCTTTCTCCTCACCTTCTGCCATAATGTTTTCCCTGAACGCATAATCCTGACTGTATTGCATGGAAGTTCTTTGGACCTTCGGTCTGTATCAGCATGGTACATCTGGAATGGCTATGAGATCTCGGGAATTTCAACGACTACTTACAGAATCTTTTGCCTTCCTGTTTCCACAGCTTACAAAGGTGACCAGTAAAGTTCTCTCTGAGCAGCCAAAAAGTAGACAGCTCATGACTTCTGATCAGGACACTAAAGTTGTGGCTGAACCGCAGGTGCAGCAGGTACAAGAAGTTAAAGACGGTTCTCATCTAGTAAGTATTATAATTACATATTCTCCTGGTGTAAGTGTTGAATGAAACAGGCTTTTTACTATGTGTTAATCAAAACTGTATCTTGAAACATTTTAGAAAGTAGTTGACTGATAACATTGCAACATGAAATGCCAGAACAGAGCTGTTGAAGGTGGCTAACTCTCCATACCGAGTAGGAGCCTCAACTTAACTTTTCTTCAGCCCTACAGGGGATTTAAATAAACTGCAAGTTATGACAGTTTGCACTTATTTAAGATACAGAGCTTTTTAGACTGTGCAGGAATTGTATTGTCAATCTTGAGTTAGGTTCTACCTTACAAATTAGCATGTGAGGAAAATGCAGGAAATGCACTTGGCATGTATCTGTAATTGAAAAAAAAGTACAAACCTGTAAAATAGGAAATTGCATTCTGTAATGCGAATTTTGCTCAGTCAGTTCTGCCAAATGGCATGTGCTGCTGCTTCTGTGCTACTGTGCAGAATCCACTAAGTTGCTTTATGGGATGCTTTTGGCAGATCATACAACAGATAGTACTGCGTGTATATATGTTGCAGTAACTGTTACATACGTATATGAAGACACATGTATATATGTCTTCAAGAAGATTGAATACTTGATTTGTCTGTAAGCTCTACTCGTTATATTTTCATCTTTGATGGTTAACTGTATATTGGGAGGAATGTTTCCTCTTGGGACATCTTGAAGGGTTTGGTTTGAGTGTATGTTCTGCTAGGCACTTAGCCTGTCCTGTTCTGAGCAGCAGATACTTGCTGCTTCAACTTAACCTTGCAGCGAGCTCTAAGGAGCATTTTGAAAAGCACTGTAAACTTGTGCTTTTCTTTGCTAAGAAAGCTGGTGGGTTTTTTGTTTGTTGTCTTCCCCCCCCCCTTTAAATTGGTATTCTGGATTCTCTTCTGTTCTTTTTACCTTTCTCAAATGTGAATTCTGTCTATTTGACAGTAGAGGAAAAAGTTGAACCAACTTTTGTGCCATACTTTTGAAAGTTGGGCTTTTGCGATTTCTTTTTTCAATATTTCCCCCCCCCCCCCGTACTCAAGGCATTCATTCCAAGAAACCAGTGTGTAAACTTGAGTAAGAGGCTCTTGCAGATTTGCTTCAAAAGCTTGGAACTGTCAGTGCACTTTCAGCAAGTGCATTAGTATTAAAGGTGGTTTGATTAGTCTTCGCATTGATGCTAGTTCTTTTAATTTGACATACTAGAGTTTTTATAAAGCTACATATAAACTGGGATCTAAATCTTCATTTCTGTTCTTTCATGCTTATTTGGAGAGAGAGAGTAACCATTTCTTTTAATTTCAGAAAATCTGTCTGCTCTTTTCCTTAATAGAGGAGACTAATGTCAATTTGGGTATCTTGGAATGTAGACATAGTGCTATAATGGTGCATTTCAAATAACTACATCTTTGAGATTAAAGCTTTTCCTTTGCTGAATATTTTATTCCACAAAGATGAGACCTGTAGCTTATTAAGCTTTTTTAATTTATACCAGTATCATGCTGTTGTACGCACAGCGTAAGTAATTTTGTTGTACGAGAATCACTGCCAATATATGCTGTTAAAAGTAGTGTTCTCAGGATGATCTCTTCCATAATGGCATGCTTGCATCAGTATATTGTGCCAGTGCTGGAGGACTTTGCTTGCAAGTTTTGGGAACAAGGCTATAGTTTGAGGAGAACGTCATGGAGTTTAGGAAGAAGTTAGCAAACTAAGATCATTGAAACATTTTCATGTTTCCAAAAATGAGATAGGGAAGGAGAAAAACTTCTGAAGTCCTGACTCAATTGCATTTTCAAGTACGTGCTTCAGGTTAACTGGAAGTCTCTTGCCGTTCCTTGTGTGTCTTAATTATTTTGAGATCAGAGGGCTAGACTGCATAATGGTTTAAGTTCACATCTGTGGCGATCCCTACTTCAGTGTGTATTTGGTACAGGGCCATACTGCCATGGTATCTAGTGAGATTTCTAGGAGTCGTGGGTGTTTTTTTAATAGACTTAAAAGAAACTTGCTGAATTACATTCCTTAGCTATTTTAGTTGTGCTGTTCTACTAGGATCTGGTGATAGCTAGTCTGAGTGCTTTTGTGGCAATTCAGGAGGAAAGCTGTAAAATTTCTGCTGGAAATTTTGATACACCTCTGTAGATCCTGGAAAAATAACTTCCTGTATGCTAGTCTTAATTCTGAAGTGATGATATAAATATAGTTTATATGTATAGCTTAGTGGAAATTCAATATAGCATAGAATCCTCGGATCATTTGACAATATACAGTATTAGATACAGTATGTGCCAATTAAGAGTTAAGTAGCAGTTCATATAACATGCAGGTGATATTTAATAATTCAAGAGATCATGAATAGCTTTAAATGAGAGGTGGGTGGATCAGACCTTAAACTGAACATGTTTCAGTATATTGGCATCGTGAAGGATCAATACTGCTTAGTGTGGGTTCTTTGTCACGTTATTGTAGATTTAGACCATAAGAAAAGTGCTGAATAGTTCTGTACCTGTAGATGACTTCTAATGATAATGTTTAATTGCTTTAATGTGTAAAATGTGTATTTAAACCCTTAACAGTCCATTTAACCTTGATATATTGGAGGGAAAGTTAAGCAATCTGACCAGCCATTTCCGAAAGTTTGCAGTAGTGATGTTGCAACATCTGTTGTGATGCTGCTCTTCTCTTTTCCCTTAACTGGTGGTGGGCATGATATCAGGTATGGTCTGGGAGTGCAGGTTAATCACTGTTTCTTCAGGACTAGTTATGACTGCATTACTTCATAATTAAAAAAAGGATAAACGAAGTTGGGTGTCAGAAGGTTGTAAGTACTGTTTTAACTTGTGCAATTGTAACTCTAAAGCTAGACTAGATTTTATAACTTGGGTCTGTAAGACTATATATGGGATAAACTCTTACTTGTTGATAAGGAATAGGTACATGTAGAAATGAAAGTAGATAGGTGGGTATATTCCTGTTAATAAGCATGTTGACTTCTTGCCTTCTGCATAGGTGTGTGCAGGATGTAGGACTAAAATACTTTTTAAAAAAGAAAATTGTTCAATTTATGAAGGTACTGCTTCAGAGCAGTTTTGTTTCATGAAGAGGGAAAACCTGTTTAGGCTTTCAGCAGATGAGAAATGTACCAGAGCCAGAATATATATGTATAAGGGGAAAAACAAGATAAACAAAACCTAACCCACCAGCTGACCTGGGCTCTGAAGTGGCAGAGCACAAATTCTGTTAGTTTTTAAAGTGCTTTTCAAGTCAAGTGGCACTGTTTAGCTTAGAAGGATTTTGAGATGTACTGAGTCATGGAAATGAAACAACCAACCTCAGGTGATGTAGAATATCAGTGTGGCATTTTCTGCCTAAATTTTATGTTACTGTTTTTTTAGTGCTGATCCCACAATAAACAGTATTGAGAAATGGGACTTAATGAAGTTCTGTAGGTGCTTAAAAATAGAAATTATCCTTGGAATTCTTCGATAAAACCTTTGCACATAAGGAGAAGGGTATGGGAAAACTGGAAGAAGTTTCTGCTTGCCTGAACTGCTTCACCCATTTTCTTGCCTTTAGCTGATAGCAGAATTGCTTGTTAAGGCACTGGAAAAGTGGACTTTGCCCTGGTCCATCTCTTAAAAGCTCTTAGTTCCTCTCTAGAAAGTGTGTCATTAGTAATGGTTAAATCACAGAGGGGAAAATCTTGCTACTTACCTGACAAAGGAGTTTTCTGAATAGTTGTAAACTTTGCAAGTATTATTGTGGCTTTATACTCACATTAAGAACAGTTGAATTGTTTGCTCATGGCATTTCTTCAGAAAAACTATTATAAGTAACTCCCTCCCCCTTTCCCTGTACTTGGTTCCAGGGAATGCTAAAGAGAGGAGTGACTTGGCATAGTTTTAGGTCTGGATTCAAACATGTTGAATAACTTTGTCCCACTGGAGAATTAAAAAAAATGCAGCAGATGGCAGCAATGATGCATCAGACTTCTGTCCTTAAGAACAATGTAGCTGCAGGCACTTTGAGGCTTCACCTATTGGATAAGCTGGGAGGGGGAGCAGGGTAGTCATCCTCTTTTCTTACTTTGCAATTTCAAGGCAGACTTGATGAGGAAGGGATGTATTCCCTAGCCAATTCAGCAATCTTTTTTTATGGTCAGAGGATTAGTGGTGAGTAGGAGGTTTCCCCTGAAAGTTAGCCAATATGTTTCTTTCACATATACAAATCTGAGTCTGCCTATGGCATTTAAATTTCTATGGCATTTAAATATATGGTAACCTGTGTTTAAGAATATAAAGCACATTATTTTTTTGTGATTAATTTGTCCTATGAGCAGAATACTTGTCTGGGAAGAAAAAGCTGCATTGGCAGCTGTAGTACAGCTTTGCACTTTTTTGTATTACACAGTATTTATAAAGAGAAGTAGGATAAGAAATGACTCAAAGTAAATATTTGAATACCTTGGAAAAACTTCAGAGAAGAGAATAGAAGCATTCCGTGCTGTATAAGGAAGAACCGTTCACCTCTAGTCTGGTTTATGCTGCTAAATGTGAACTCCACTACTGTTACTGCAGGAGTGCTTCATAGTGACTGCAGTGCAGACTTAAAGTGAAACATTTCAATTTCTAGAGTACTTCTGCACTTGCTCAGTACTACCTTGTACTTGCAAGTTATTATCATAAGATTGTGAACAGTTTGGGATAACAAGAAGGCTTTTTTATGTTCTCTTCTACCTGATTTTAATACAGCCTGGTTCTGCTTACTGGGGTTCAGAGCAGCATCATTTTTTCCTCAACCTTCAGGTGACAACAGGAAACAAAAAATGGTTGCTTCTCTTTCAGTTCATTACTCCAAATAGATGTGAACTTAATTTACCAACTGATACAAATGACTAAAAGAGAGTTTAGTTGGGGTTGTTCAGCCTGGAGAAGAGAAGGCTCTGGGGAGATCTTATTGCATCCGTTCAGTACTTAAAGGGGGCTTATAAGAAAAATGGGGACAGGCTTTTTAGCAGGGTCCTGTTGCAACAGGACAAGGTGTAATGGTTTTAAACTGAAAGAGGGTAGATTTAGACTAGATCTAAGGAAGAAGTTTTTGACAATGAGGGTGATGAAACCCTGGCACAGGTTGCCCAGCAAGGTGGTAGATGCCCCATCCCTGGAAACATTTCACGTGAGGCTGGATGGGGCTCTGAGCAACCTGATTTAGTTGAAGATGTCCCTGCTCATTGCAGGGGGGTTGGACTAGATGAGCTTTAAAGGTCCCTTCCAACGCAAATTATTCTATGATTCTATAATTTATTTCTATGTTGACAGTAGTAGATTTTCTTTTCAGAAGTCAAGTAAGCAAAGGAGATTGAAAGCGAAAAAGTGACTGGACTTCTCTGGTAAAGAGCTTTTTTCCCCTCAGAGTTTTGGAAACAAAGCAGAAATCTTCCAGTGTGGTGGTGACAGGGACCATATAGACAATATAGACAAGACTGAACCATGTCTTAAGCCTAATGTAGGCTTTGTGGCTTGCCATGAAAGCAGCTGTAAAATAAGTCACAATAACAATCATGGGAAAAAAAAAGTAATGGTAGTGGAATATTAGAGCATGGATCTCTCTGTGTTAAGCAGCCTTCAGTCTGATAGTATAGTTTACGGTAGAAATTAAAATAGGTCCTTTACTAGTTAGTTGAAAGGCAGCTGCTTTAATTAGCCTTACTACCACTATATACTGCTGTATGAATTCAATGAAGCAATGAAGGCAAGTTGCCAAGCTAACTTGAAACTCTAATCAAGATGTACTTGAACTAAACTTGCCATAAGGTGCACAACCACTTGCAAAATAGCACTCAGCTCAATATACAGCTGAAATAAAGTTCAAGGATCTGTCTTGTCTTAACTTTCATCTGTGTTTTCAGTATCTTTTAAGTAACAGAGTAGAATGGTGCTGTAGTGGTACAGTCAGCAAGCTCTCTGGAAGATGGGGTCCAAATCTGAAATAGTAGCAATGAATTTGAGAGCAGATCTGGGTGACGTAAGGTTATGTAAAGGCAAGTAAGAACAACTCTGTTTAGAGCAGAGAAGATTGCTGGGTACTTTCAGCTTTTTTTACAGGGTTTCTATTTTTGAAGAAGCAGAACCACTTTTTTAGCAAGTAAAGGGACTTACAGTAGTAGAAGACTTCCAATATATAAATGCATATGTAGAAAGATGTTCTTTGCTACCATAAAGTCAGAAAGAAGTCTGTTTACATACAACAAAGAAAACACTGGGGACAGACTTTTGGAAGAAGTAGCATTTAGTCGAACTACCTTTTAAATCTGTCAGAGGCTCTTTTTTTGTAAAAAGAATACACAAATTTTATGGAGGTTAAGTATAACCATGAGATGGCCAGATGATCATGAGGCCCCTTCAGTGCTGTAAGTCGCTGAGGGATTATGTATTCTTTTTTTTTCATGCAGATAACAAATGAAAAAAAGGCTTGGAACAGAATTAGCTTCTGATAACGTACAATGACTGTTCAATGGAATACATGAGGTCTTATCTATCTTTAGCCTGTTTTTCCTAAAGAAGTAATCTTGGTGTAGGTTCAACTCTGGGGGAAGGGAGGAGAAGGACAAATTAGTCCAAAATGTGTTTGATCTAATGCCTTCCACTAGTGTAGTCTTCAAATCAAACTTAAACATATGAAGCCAGACTGATTTATCCTTGTGTAGAAAGTGGGAGTTGTATTAAATATGAAGGCAAGCAATTTTTTGGCACTTGTGGGCACTGTGAAAGAAGTTACTTAAATATTTTAATGATTTGCATGAAGGAAACTCTTCAGGAAATTGAACAATGGAATTTCATAAGACTCAGTAATACTTGTAAACAGACTGTAATCTCATTAGGAGAATTATTTGGCTGGAATATTACAGTGCATATGATGAAATACTAAAACTGCTCAGCAACTGGGATTTGGACTTTGAGTGGCAATGACATATGAACCCCTGCATGGTTTTAAAGTGTGCTATTTTTGGCAGCTGGGTGTTGGCTTGTCTCCTCAGTAGCAGTAGAAAATTAGTTTAGTGTATAGTCGAAGGTGATTTGCAATGAGAAGACTCCTCTGACACTACTTATTCAACATGGGCTGCTGCTTCAGTAAAGAATTGAGTAATGGCACGAATGAGGAGAAAACCAGCTTGTTACAAAAATCTGTGGAAGAGGAAGCACCAGAGTCAAGGATAAGTAAAACTTTATCTTCAATTTTAGGAACTGTGGAAGGCCAGGATATGCATACAGTGGGAAGGACAGTTAATGGGGCAGCTGCGATAGTCAGCATTGAATGCGTTCGTAGCGATGATTGTGCAGCGTCAGATTCTAAATCTGGGTTCTGGGATAGAAAAGCAAAATATCAGTCATACAAAAGCACGGAGAATATGCCCTATGAGAGCTCTAGGAGAACATATGACAGACCTTTTAGCTTCTTTAATTCCTTTAGTCACCTCCTGAAGGTCTCTGGTACATATGGAAAACTGCAGAAAAGTGAAGAAAAGAAAGATAGGATTATTAAAAAAAGAGCACCTAAAAAATCTAATGGTAATGCTCAGCACATGAACAATACAGAAAATAGTAATATTAATAATGAAAATATAGCCGCAGAAGAGCGTTGCTTGTTTGATCGTATTTCTACTTCACGTGTACCAGACATCCTAGACAAAGGCTTACAGGGTGAAATTTCCTTAAACAGAAATTTTCTGGAGGATTATGCAGCTACATGTGACCATTCAAGGCAGAATGAAACAACAGTACATGTTGAAGACAGCAAGAGTGACAGCCTACAAAAAGTTTCAAGTTCGCATAGAGACATGTCTCCAATATTTTCCTATCTTGATGTAGACAACAACCAAAATACAAAAGGTAGGGAGTTTTACAGTATTTGTGTTGTAGATGCTGAAGATCTGAAAGGGAATGAAGAGGTGCCAGCTACCGTGCATGAAGAGACTGCAGCAGACATAGATAACTCAGCTGTTACTGATGAAGGAATGTGCAGCATGGCACGACCTCTAGACAGTGGGGAGGAATTTCCAATGCAGCAGTCGGCACTAGTGGAAGCTAACTTTAATTCACAGAAAGAACTGTTTGAGTCTAAAAAAGAGGCTAGGTCAAACATGCAGAAAAAGGAGACAAGGAAATATTGTAGCATAGACATCCAATCTTCTTATGGTAACTTACTGGCTAACAGGTGTCAGGTGCATAGGTTAAATACTGACAATACAGTAACAGATGGCTTAAAAGTAAAAGTATACAATGAAGTCATCCCTAAGAAGCTACAAGGTGAGTTATATAGCATAGGTAATGCTGTCAGTTGGAACGAATCACTTCATAGAGCTTGTGATTCTGTACAATTTGCAGATGCTGCTGAAGAGGACCAATACAGCCCTAATTCAGAAAACATGAAACACAGTAATTGTGTTTCCAGTGCATTGTTAAACACCGAAGCATATAATTCAAAGAAAATTGAGGGAAGTCATGATTCTGAGATTGTACCATTTGATTTAAGTAAGCATCCCTCAAGTGTTGTAAGGGAAGTAAATACTGAACAGGTGGCAGAGAATATGAGGAATAACTTTAAATTATCATTAGAGTTACATGAAATGGACAATGATTCTTTTTTGGTGAGTCAACATGTAGAAAAACTTGCTGAAGAAGGCTACTTCCTAAAGCCAACAAATGAAGTAAACGCAACTGTGGAAAAGACAACATTTCAAGGAATGTATGGTGATAGCCAAATGTTTGCACCTGACTCTAGTGAACAACATACCATTCTGGAAGAATTCTTGAAAGAGAAAGAGAAATGTACAGGTACAGTTTTGCATAGCTGTGAAGCTTTGAATATGACTGAAATGCATGAAAACTTGGAAGAAAGTTCTGATTTTCAAACTCAAATTAAGGGTTCGACTGAAAACAAGGCATCAACTGAAGTTGCAAACCATAGTGGAACGGAGGAAGATGTCCGTGTGAGTATCACTGAGCTAAAAGGTGACATTCTTGAGGAAGCAGATAGCTTGAGCAGAACTCGATCATGGGTAAGTGATGGCACTTTGACATCTCATGAACTACATAACACAAGCACAGGTGAAATCTTCCTAAAGGAAGACAGCCTAGAATCTCAAATTTCACAGGAGTCGCTAGGGAATAAAGGTAAAGTGTGCAAATATTCAAATTCAGATAACAAAACCAGTGTGTCTTTTGTGTCTGTGGAACACGAGGATATGAATAAAATGGACATGAACTGTAGACAAGATGAGCAACAGGATGTATGTTTCTTCCACACAGTGGAAGCTCAATGGAATATGGGGACTGACTCAGCCGAAATAGCTGGGGATGTAGCAGAATCTGTAAAACAGACAAAGCTTGAAGTTCACCTAAACAAGACAGTTGATAACAAGGTAGAAAATGTAAAACAGAATTTGGATGCTAGCATTGTTGATCATGATAAAACCATCTTAAATTGCAATAAAGGCTTGACTCACGATCAGAATGCTTACTGTAACTGCACTGTACCTGTAGCTTTGAACAATTTTATGTGCAAGAGTGTAAAATTGATAGATGACACTAAAAATCTGGAAGATGCCAGTAATTTCTTACATAAAGCCCATAATTGTTTACCATCACTCTGTCAAAATTCATATTCTCATGTGTGTGATAAATCAGTGGAAGAGCCTGAGTTATATCACTGTACCAGTCCAGAAGCAGAGGTCGGGAACACCCAAGTTTCTGTTGGGCCTTTTACCGAAGTAGGATCAGAAACTCATGAAAAAGGTGTGTGTGATGTAAATGAATGTAATCTTCAGGATGGTGAAGTAAAACAGTGTGTCAGTATCCACTCAAAGGAGGAGAACCTCGCTGGTTTTAGTATGTCAGCTGGGAAACTAGAAGCTTTTACCACGGGGAATTTAAAGCAGTTAGAAGCCAAGACTACTGAACTGAAAAACACCAGTTACATATTAAATACTCAAATGAATGACTTGACCACAAGTTGGGAACAGATGCAGTCAGATCACAAGATTTTCTCAAACAAAGGGCTTGGAGTTTTTGTTGACCCAAAGCAGGTAGACAAATACGCTGCTACTCCTTCCTATGAAATACACAGTGCCTCTCCTGGTGCTGCAGGATTTCAGCAAGACAGTGAGTGGTGTGTATTAGATCTGATGGAAGACATATCGAGTGACCAAGAGCATTCCTATGAACTGGACAGACAAAATCCCCAAGTTGAAATATGGTCACATTTCATCAGTCTTCAGACTGGCAATGCTGATTGGACAAATCAGCTATTTTCTGATGCCGTTACTGTGGGTAATGGCGAATATCTCATGGGCTTTTTATGGAATAATACAATTTTGAACAATACCATGAAGAATGACAGACTATGTATAGTTAGTGAAAACTTCCAGAATGAACCTGAAGATTCAACAGGTGCTTCATATGCAGTCGGAAGATACCCATATCAGCTGCTAGCACCAGAAAATGTTGGTACCTGGGGATGGCAAGATAAAGATGAATTTGTGAGTATTCTGCAGAAGTGATTTGTTGTTAAAGCTTAAAGCTGAAGCTAGGAATTTGAGTAAGCCAAAGCAAACTTTGGTTTCATTAGATAGTTAAATATATCAGCTGTTATTTTGTTCTTAAGCTGACGACTCACTCTTTCTCTGGCAAAACTGAATGCTGTACAGAATGTAGTAGTTAAAAATGTTGCTGAATATTGATTTTGTTTTTTCTTTTTGGTTCTGTTTACCTTGTGTGAAAGTTTTTAAACATTGGGAAAAGTATCTTGATTGCAGATTCCCAATTCTAGATGAACTTGAGATTAACACTTCCATATGCGGAAGGGAAACTTTCTACAGACTTAATTGTGCTCTTTACCTTCATATAGGAAGAAATGTTTGTGGATTTCCTGAAATCTTAAAGTTCTTCTTTGGTGGCAGTTAGGAAACCTTTTGCCCACTTCCGGAGACAGTCTTCTGAGGTGCTGTAGAAAGGAGTGGCTGCAGGAGAGGTGTGGGGAATGAGCGAGGCTGCACCTTGGCTAGCTGGGGTCAGAAAGGAGCAAAGCCAACCTGCGGCAGCTGCTGCTCCTCTTCCTTCCCCGCTGAGCAGAGCCAGTGCTTGGTATCGCTCTCCGCACCGACTGTGTTGCAGCAGCTGCTCTGACCTTGCCCAGCAGTCGCAGTGCCGGCAGTGGATTGTGCTAGGGGCGAAGTTTGCTGTCTCCTGGGGGAACTTTACATATTAAAAATGGGAACTGATGGAACTTGCTGTCATCTTTGAACCCTTACTATTCAAGTAGTTATGTCAAACACTTCCACTCTTCGTAAGTCTTCTCTGTTATTCAGTACATGTGTTTAAGCTGAGATCCCTTAGATCTTTTTACCTTCTGGATGTATTTTCTATGTACTATGTTTATGAGTATCTGAGTGCATGTGTTTCAGAAAAAGTAAAGATTCATGGAGTTTTAAAGTGCCTGTCTTAAACTCTGTAATGTTCTTAGCATCCTTAAATTCACAAAACAAAATTTAATAAGCTCTTTTAGTATGTGTTGTCATGAGCAATACTCTTTCCCAGTATAATCATCATATTAAAACATGCCGAAGATGTTCTGAGTGTGGAAGAACTTAATGCATTTTTCTCAGACATTAGCAAAACAAGAGAAAACTGTCTCATGTTACTATCAAAAAAGTATTGTAGATGTTGGCACTGTAGAGAGCAATCTCTCTGAAGCACAAATACAACCAGTTATATAGTGGTTGTATATAACCATATATGACCATTAAATGTGTCCATTTCTAATCCAGGTTAAAGGAGATGGGCCTGAGATGATTTAACTGGATCTGGTAATTTATTCTTTTTGTCCTGCCTAGGGGAAAACTAACCTAATTTTTTGTTAATGCTCTATTTTTTCTCTTGAAGTAATGGAAGGAGTTGTCTCTCATTGCTTTTATTTTCTGTAATGGTTCCTTAAAACTGTTATATGTTTGTGTAAGTCCCAAACCCCCTGCCCTGTGCTTTTGTATTTTCTTTTTTTTAATGTTATTTCACAGAAACAGATGTGATAACAATATAGTCAACATTGAGTTAACATGTATATTAGAGAACTGCCTGAAGTCTAGGGCAAGTACAGGTTGAGTTAGTCTGTCAAAGGTGAAGAATGAAATTTTTGTTGTAGTTTGCTCTGCTTGGCTAGCCCTTTCTGGTGATTCTTCATCAGGGAAATGAATTCTGTGCTGCAAGATTCAGTCGTTTTTGTACCTGAAACAATTATTGAGTGGCAATTCAGTTAATATAGTCAGATGTGGAAAGAAACACTTGACAATACAATCTTGAGTTGTACATCTTATACTGTTATTTGAAACTGTACATACATATGCACAGGTACATGCTGTGCATCCACAAAGTGCGTAATCAAATAAATTTCTTTTTGTAGGAGTCAGCCAAGGTTTCTGAGTTAAATCCTAATGCAAAGGTTTGGGGAAATCATATGTTACACTTGGAAGCAAGTGGTGCCACTGATGGTAGCGTGAGCAAAACGTGGGAAGAAATACCTGACCAACCTCCAGATTGTTGTAAAAAAGGTATGAGTTGTTGCTCAAGCAAAAGCTAAAATTCAGTGCAGAACTTTCTCAATTGTAATTGCCTGTTTAAAAAAATGAATGCAAGTATGTAAGCAACTGTATTTCAGATTTAGTTTTAACTGTGATGTTACTGTGATTAGAAGGAATGCTTTTTGAGTGTGTTTGTCATCTCTGCTGCAGGACTGGATGCCAACGGTGATGGTGACAAAAAGCATCAGAATGCAGTGCTGACAGAGCTGCAGGAGCCATCACCAGCTGTTTCAGTGTCAGACCAGACAGATATGAACCCTTTGGCTCTCGATCATTCTGAGTATGAGTCTATGCATGAAACCACCCAGACAGGTAAGAGAAAGCTGATATTTGCTTGGACTTGGTCTAAAATAAGAAAACATATTTTGAGTTGAACAGCGAGCATCTATTTAAAAACAAAATAAAACAAAAAAACCCCCAAACTGCACCACTTTTATTGTTCAGTATGTGTTCTGTAAACAGACCCCAGAAAGTCCTGTCTCTCTTGCTCTCCTGCTTTGACATAATTTGGAAACCAGTCTCCTCCTGTTTGAGTATAGGCCTTATGAGGTACTGTACAGAATTGATCATAAGTTCTGGATATAACTGAGTATTGTTTTCTGGAATGTTACTTGGAATGCAAGTCCCTGGTGTAGTTGTTTACATTTAGATATCTACCTGTGTAAGCTGCATGTTTCTAGTTGGGTTGGATACTGAGGTGAAATTCATGTATCATTTGTGTCTCAAGTAGTAATGTTAATGTGTTTAAAGTTCTGTCTTGTACTTAAAATGCGAAAAAACCAACTTAGTCCAACTTCTTTGCATTCTTTTTTACTGAACTTTCACGATTTTTTTCAGTGCAACTGTTAGTAGCTGTAGGCTATACCAGATGGCATGTTTTAAGAAACTTCTGGAAACTAGGATGGTCAGCCATGCTTATATTTCACTGAAAGGGACAGAAGGTCTGCAAGATGCATGTAGGATTACTACTTGAATTGAGAAGAGGAAAAAGAAAAAACTTCAAAATTATCAAAAAATTGAGATGGGAAAAGAGGAATTTGTGTTGGGTGGCTCTTGAGATTCATGAGAGGTTTGCTCCTTTTTCATGGTGCTTAGCCCTTTTTATAACGTGTATTTAAAATGACCAGTATAGCATCCACAGTAGTTGGAAATCAAGACAGCTGAAATAGGACACAGTTGTGGCATCATCCTCGCTTGTGTTGAAAACTGGAAGTTCTCTGACTCCTCTACTTAAGGGTACTATTGGGGAATAACAAATAATAACTAACTGGCAAATAGAAAATTACATTAATGGTGCCTAGCACTCTAACAGGGAACAGTGTTCCTCAGCTTAGTGTTAGAACTTGTTCAGCATGTCCTTTACGTGCCCAAAATAGTTAACTTTTAACAAGAGTCAAATAGTGTTGTAGATCAGCTGAACAACAGGTCAGACCTATTCCCCTTGATGAATAGTGACATAGGTGGTCCCAACTCTGAAATCTGATTTTTATTTTTTTAATTATTATTTTTTAAAATGCATGTAATTTTGGTCTTTGCTAGGTTTTAGGCAAGGAAGAAAGAGGAGATAGAGAAGGGAAATAGTGGATAGTACATGATATGTGTATTTCTCAGGTGTTGGCATTGCCTACATCAGAATAGAACACGTGAAGGACAAAACAGTGGGAGGAAATTAGACATTGCTTTAGGAAGAAGAAAGGTTAAGGAGAGCTGAAGAAAAGGATGAAAGTTACTGAAGAAGGGAAGGGTATAGAGGGTAATAGTTGGTGTGAAATAATTTTTTTAAAAAAATAATTTACATTTATGTAACATGTTACTAAATGTTTTGTAAATCTCTAAAAGCTGCACTAAACTTCTGATCAGTTTATCAGTTATCCCACTGACACAATTAGTTTACCCTCAACTGACTGCAGCATATTGGGTCTAAACTAAAATGAATGTGAAATTAATGTTTTCCAGGTGATAATTTTGAAACTTTCAGGTATAACAAAAAAGTTTATTTCTCCTTCTTAACCAAGAGATTGTTAATTGATCACACATCTCTTGTTAATTGATTGGATATCTGCTGATACTTCATAACTACATTTTTGAAACTCTCTTTTCTGAATTAGTGTGTTGGGACTTTAGAGTGAGGCCAGAAGTGCGAAGTGCCTCCATTACATTGCTTGCTTGCAGTTAGTCAGCTGCATTAGTCAGGGTTTAATCAGCTAGGAATTGGTTAGTATCCTAAGACTGGAAGACAGATATACCAGCTAAATCAGTTCAGTATTTACTCTGAGATGTATTTGTAGCTGCTTTTCTAAAACTGCTTCAAATTTTTATATATTTGTAGAACAGAGGTTAACAATTGAAGACAGATACGGTTTTTCTTTTTTGTCTTAAACAAAAAGTGGTCCTGTATGATTTTGGTGCATGGTGAACTAAAACACAATGAACATTTATTGAATTTGAAAATTTGTTACTAGTTATATAACCAGTAATAGACATGATGGCTTGATTAAAATATAAGCGTGATATAGCAGAACTAAATTTTAAATTTAGTATTTTAATTATTAGGTGGAAGCGAACAGTTGCAGCCAGAAGGTCAGGAAGATTTACGAGAATTACTGAAAAAAACACTGGAATTCTGCTTATCTAGGTATGTATGTACCTAAATGTAGCAAACTGGAGAATAACTAAGAAGATCCAGTACCTAACTTGGGATGTATGTTGATATATTTCACACCTGTCACTTTAAAACTGAGTGGAAAGGAGAATTTCGGGGGAGGTAACATAAATTCCAGACTATCATGTTGATGTTCCTCTTAAAGTTTACATGAAACTTCTGGACCTAAAACATAAACTAGCAAATATACTGTTTTGAAGTGAGAGTAGTTGCAAGCAATTACAGATCAAGTGAATTTTTATGACTGTTACTTTTTTTTTTGCAAATCAAAACTGAGTAGTGTAAACCATTTGGTAAGCTTTGTTTAAGCTAATAATTTTGAAGTTTGCATTGATACAAACTAGGATTTTTGTACGTGCATCTGTAGCTCCCTTTGTATTTTAAGTTAAGGCTCAATTTAAATAAGAAAAAAATATTCAGGGCTCCGAATCATATACATTCCAGTATAGACTGATGCAAGATCATCAAAGGAGTTCACTTGTACTTAATTAGTCTCAGTGCTTGTGTCTAGGTAAAAACATCCTAAATACATGTCTTGTCTTAGAACAATTCCTAATCTGTATACTCCTGCATAACCAGTTACAGTCAGTGGTCATTTGAAGTAATAAACTCTTAACAATATTACATGTTTGTGGGGGTAATGTGCTGCCTGAACAGGAAGTTGCCAATACTATTACATGAAGGGAAAAAAAGGCAATTTCATGTTTTCTAGGAAGTGAAATATAGTAAATAATTGAATGGACTGGGAGTTGGTAAAAATGCTGAAAACAAAATTTAGTGTAGGAATCTGCCTTCTACTATGTGATGAGTTTTTGTCTCAAGTTTATTGATGAAAGTTACATCTGTGACATTTTTTTCCTCTCCCAACAGAGAAAATCTTGCCAGTGACATGTACCTTATATCACAGATGGACAGTGATCAGTATGTGCCAATAATGACAGTAGCAAACCTTGATCATGTCAAGAAACTCAGTACTGATATGGATTTGATTGTTGAAGTGCTGAGATGTAAGTAAAAATCCCTCAATGCTAGAAAACATTTCAGTTATTGCCGTAGGACTATTAATATGGATTTTCAACCTCTCTCCCTTTTTTTTTTTGGTATGTATCACAATCAAATGCCATCCTTTTTCTGTAAAGCATTAAATAGAGCGAGCAGCTTCCAGTTTAGACCATCACAATTATAAGACTGCAGTTTTATCAAAGCTACTTCACATTTGAGGTATTGAGTAATGATCTGTGTAAATGAGAATAATATGAGTTTAAATTCTCATAAAAGGCTACTGGACATTGCCACTAAGGTAAGAATCAAAAAAGAACATGACTCCATGTGTGCCTTAGAAGAAAAAGCTAATGAATTGGGATTTTCTAGGCTGGAAGAGTAGGAAGAGTGTGGAGATTTTAAAGGAACATGTCTACTCAGTTGCATATGTCTGAAAGTATCCTCAGTCATCTTCTGCTTGTTTCTTAATACTCAAAAATATTTGAAGTTTAGCACAAAAAGCTTTGCATTGTAAAACTGTCCACAGCATCTTTTGGTGTGCAAAACTGTTTTGATTGCATACAGCTAAAATAGATTTTTGTCTTTTCTCTCTTAGCGTTGCCTTTAGTCCAAGTGGATGAGAAGGGAGAAAAAGTTAGGCCAAATCAGAATCGCTGTATTGTGATTTTACGTGAAGTACCTGAATCTACCCCCATTGAAGTAAGTGTTTAATTGTTCACTAAAGAATGCTTTTCTCTTAGGATTTGTGAGTTAGATTTCTTCCAGATTTCAATAGGCATATCACATTTCTTACTACATTGTTAGTTTCTAACAACATTTCTAAACCTCAGTTTATTGTGTGTATTTGGATAATAAATACATTTGATAGAAGCAGTTGCTCATAGGAAGACTGCGGTAAAACCTTTAGTGCTACAGAGGGCTGAAAAACTGACAGTGCTGTGTTTGGTAGAGATACCGTAATTTTCTTCGTCTCTGGCTTATCCACGTGCACTTAGCTCAGCTTGTTGGATAAATAGCAAATGAAGATGAAGGAAGGTAAGTCTCAGAATGGAAAATGCCACTGCTGCAGCTTGAAGCTTGTTAGGGTAAAGTACTTAAAGCTTTGCAAACATTTCCATAATGCTGAAGGTAGAGGTGTCAACAAGTCGCTAAGGATCTCTGCTGGCTTGTGGAATGAGTGTGAGGGGAAAACTTGATCTTTTTGAAAGTTTTTCAATGCAACTCTGATGTAGCTGGGACTATGACTAACAAAGTCTAGAAAGAAATGATGGGGCCATGGATTAAACCATCTTGAATTTTCAAAAAGGAAGAGAAGGCATAGATTCTTGATGATGGGGAGATATTTTAATTTCCCCTCCTATTTAATTACACAAGGAGGAATAAAGATTCTGAAAGAGTTGCTCTTCTTGATAGTCTTCATACAAAAATAAAAAGTACTGAAGATTAAGGCCATTTCTTTATGATAAGTTTTTTATAAACAGCATGAAACAAAATACTAAAAGGAACTGGAGGGAAGAAGTTAGATATGCTATATACATAGTATAAAAATATCAGCTGCTTTTAGCTTTCTAAATAAAATGTAACCTTTCAAAGGCTGCCTAGATTTATAATATTACAGATTTTTTTTTTTTGCTGTCATCAGTTTGTCAGGTTGGATATATTAGCGTTGGGTGGTCATTCTTAAATGCTTAACAAAAACAAAGTTCTGGGAAGTCTTTATTTTCAAAAGAGGAGATCTGAAGTGTTTTATACATTATGTGTTTAAATTTGCCAGACTAGAAAATCTAAACTTAATCTGACAGATCTAATAGGATACATTTTCTGGCGTAGCATGATCAGGCTTCATTTAAGCTGCTAAGTTCCAAAATACTATAAGGCCTCCCAAGTTGCATTGCTTTTTGATGCTGCTCGCTTCAACTCTCTGACAAAAATAAATAATATGCAAATGGATTAAAACAATATAAAGTCCAAAGTGTGTTTTTTCTGTAGAAACTAGCTGACTGTTTTTGAGGTACCATAAAACCTGTTTCAAATACGTTAATCTGTAGACACTTGAGCTCAAGTGTATCTCCAGGTTTATGCTGAAAGGACAGGGTTCTCCTATCCCATGCAGCATACACAGGTTCTTGTGTGGCTCCGTGGTTTTGGGGACAGGGGAGAAATAGACATTTTTCTGCACTTGATGCCAAATTTAAGTGTCTCCTTACAGCCTAAAGAGCTTATCTCCCCTGATTTAAAGGGAGCAGGCAACTTCTACTTGCAGTACGGCCTGTTTGTATTCCTTCTAGCTAGTGGGGAGATTGGAGACTTAATGCTACTTGTAGATGTTCTGAAATTCTCAGTTCTGTTTTGTAAGCTTGAAAGTGCTTTTTGTCTTTCTTACTTGGAGTTCCAGAGTTCTGCACTTTAAATTGATGTTTTCTTCCATCCTTTTTTTTTTTCATCCCACCCTTTTCCTTCTTACCAAAACCACTTTCCTTAGGAGGTTGAAGCACTTTTCAAAGGAGATAATTTGCCTAAGTTTATCAACTGTGAGTTTGCCTATAATGACAATTGGTTCATCACGTTTGAATCGGAAGCCGATGCACAGCAGGTAATGCTATTTTTTGGAAGCATTTTGGAATATAACAGTAACCGAGGGTGGGATGAGGGTGGATTGATGGGTTGTAAACTGTATTACAAATGTGTAACAATTTAAAAAGAAAAATAGCCAAAACTCTAAAACTAGTAATGCTTACCCTTAGCTAATATCCAGTTATCGATACTATTAAACATAACCCTGTAAGAGTTTTATCTTGTTCGTGTATCCTGGCTTCCTTGGTAAAGCTATAATTTTTTTGTGCGACGAACATTGATATTTTGGATGACGCATTGAAATGCTTCAATTATAAGAACTAAAATCTTGTTTTAATGCTACTGACACACTTCTGTGATGATAATTTAGATCTTGCTGAATGCAGATTACATACGAGGGTTTTTGTTAGTCTAACATTAGCAGACATTTCAAGAATTATTGTTAGGCTTAGCCTGTCAAAACTTAAATTTCCTTTGTTTAAATTAGATTTGACAAATGTTATAACTAATCTTTTAAAGGCTTACAGATACCTTAGAGAAGAAGTGAAAACTTTCCAAGGAAAACCAATTAAGGTAAATAAAGCTTTATGGGTTTTTTGGGGCATGTGTGTATGTGTTCTGGTTTTAGTGGGGTTTGCTGTGTTTTCTGATATGAACTTAAGTGGTCCAATCTCCGCAGCCATTTGACCTGGAGATGGGTTTTGAAATGTAGCATGTGCCATTTTACTTCTCCTTTTCCTCCTTTCTGGCAGTGGTATATCCATCCCAGCATCAGGCCAGCAGGGAAGCATTCAGCTGTTCCTGCCTTTCTTGAAGGACAAAGCAGTGACTGACAAGCATCCAGTAAAAGTTTGAGAGCTGCTAGTTTGAACCATCCTGATATACTTTGAAAGGCTGCTGTAATAAATAATCTAATCTCCTTTGCAGGCAAGGATAAAAGCAAAGGCAATAGCTATAAACACATTTTTGCCAAAGAATGGATATAGACCTCTGGATATGAACCTCTACACGCAGCAGCGTTACACAACATCCTTTTACTTACCTCCAGTATACAGTCCCCATCAGCAGTTTCCATTGTACAGCTTAATTGGCCCACAGACCTGGTCGGCCACGCACAGCTACCTTGACCCTTCATTGGTAAGTCTTGATTATGAAACAGTTACATTCTTTTCAAAGTTGGTATTTTCTTACAAAGTCTTGAGGTGTAGGAAGCATGTGTATCCTGAAGAGAGGAGTTTAAGATACTGATTCTTCTTGAAAAACAGTTCTTCAACATTCTTCCTTTGGTGTACAAGATTAATTATTTGAAAATTGTATCTGGTATCAGATTGCAGTGTGATTCTTGCCTTAACCTTTAAGTTTTTGGGGCAGTTCTTTACTAAATATTATTAATCAGCCATTGCCAAAAGAAATAATAGGATGGTTGGGCTGGAAGGGACCTTAAAGATCATCTAGTTCCAACCCCCTGCCATGGGCAGGGACGCCTTCCACTAGACGAGGTTGCTCAAAGCCCCATCCAACCAGGCCTTGAACACTTCCAGGGATGGCGCATCCACAACTGCTCTGAGCAACCTGTTCCTCACCACCTCATAGTGAAGAATTTCTTGCTTATATCTAGTCGGAATCTGTCCTCCTTCAGTTTAAAGCCGCTATGCCTTGTTCTATCACTACATGCCCTTGTAAAAAAAAAAAAAAAAAACAAAAAACACCTCTCCAGCTTTTTTATAGGCCCCCTTCAGGTACTGGAAGGCTGCTATAAGGTGTCCCCAGAGCCTTCTCTTCTCCAGGCTGAACAACCCCAACTGTCTCAGCCTGTCTTCATAGGAGAGGTGCTCCATCCCTCTGATCATCTTCATGGCCCTCCTGGACTCACTCCAACAGGTCAATGTCCTTCTTATGTTGGGGGCCCTAGATCTGGATGCAGGACTCCAGGTGGGGTCTCACCAGAGTGGAGTAGAGGGGGAGAATCACCTCCCTTGACCTGCTAGCCATGCTTTTTTTGATGTAGCCGAGGATATGATTGGCTTTCTGGGCTGCAGATGCACGTTGCTGTCTTATGTTGAGCTTCTCATCAACCAACACCCTGAAGTCCTCCTCAGGGCTGCTCTCGATCCATTCTCTCTGTAGCCTTTATTTGTGCTTGGGATTGCCCCAACTCCTGTGTAGGACCTTGTACTTGGCCTTGTTGAACTTCATAAGGTTCACACCTCTTGAGCCTGTCAAGGTCCCTCTGGATGATATCCCTTCCCTCTGGTGTGTTGACTGCACCACACAGCTTGGTGTTGTCAACAAAGTTGATGAGGTTGCATTCAATCCCACTGTCCATGTTGTTGGCAAAGATGTTAAACAACATCAGTCCCAATACGAATCCCTGAGGAATGCCACTTGTCAGTGGTCTCCACTTGGACATTGAGCTGCATACCGCAACTCTTCTGAGTGCGACCATCCAGCCAATTCCTTATCCACAGAGTGGTCCATCCATCAAATCCATGTCTCTCCAATCTAGAGACAAGGATGTCATGTGGGACAGTGTCAAATGGTTTGCACAAGTCCAGTTATTACTAAAGACTTCTTTTAGTAACGGTTAAAAGCCTCTTTAGAAATTAGATCTTCAGAATATGTGTATGAATACCAGAAGAAGCAATTCTGATATATACTGAATAAAGTTAATGGAATCAGATAAATAAGCATAACTTGGTATTTTGATCTTGCAGCAGGAAAATAAGTTCTAGGTTAACATGCTGAATTACCCTATCTGGCATGTTATTAAAGCAAAATATTTTCTGTGCAGCAGTAACATCTTTTTTGACAATAAAAAATAAAATTACTTTCGCTAATAAAAAGATACTTGACTTATAAATGGCTTAATTTTTTAAAGTTTTCTTAAAGGGGCTATCAGTAAGCCTTAGAGCTAGGGTGGTAGCAAGAAAACCTTCTGTACTCTAATGGGACATCTGTTGCACCCTCCAATGCTGCTTCCATCTTCTCTCCCATTGTGACAGTCCTGTGAGAATTACCTTGGCCCCTTTTAGTCTGCCTTTGTTATCCTACAAAACCTAATATGAATCTATTTTTCTATAATGACTGGGGGACTAAGGTTGTCCTGTGAGGAACCTCTTTCTCCCCTCTGTAAATGCCTCTTCACTTGTGGCTAAAAGAAACTAGGCTAGCAATGCTCAAAATTAGAAGCTTTTTAGAGTTTTTTTGGCAGACAATTAAAGTGTCCTTGAACAAACTTGAACAAACTTCCTGTGTACCGAACAGCAAGCTAATTAAAAAGTTGGTGTGCTAAACACTGCACACACAGGGAAGGTAGCCAGAGCCCTTGCAGGGGAAGGCTTTTTAAGGGGGATGAAGAATGCAGAGGAGACAAATAAATGATGTTATTCCAGGAGAAAGGTACTGTATTAAGCAGCAATGAATGTGATTTTTCCTCTAGATAAACTAAGACTGACTATTGCACAGTGTTGCTGTAGGATAGTGAAGTAATTGGGCAGCACTGGTGTGGAAGACGTAGATTAACTGGCCATAGGTTGAAGCACAGTGTGTCAGTAGCCTTATGTCATCCGGGAACTTACGTGTTCCAGAAAGCTTACTCGTCCTGGCCTTTGGGGAAGACATTTCAAGCTTGCCAGCATTAAAGATCTCATACCTTTCTTAGTAAAAACAGAAAACTAACTGGCAGATCTTTGCCTCCCACTGTTTTGCAGCCTATTGTCATTGGTTAGCTGCTTTTTTTGTACATTAGTGTGATACGATGTTTCTTGAACCTTTTATAGGAAGAGCTGTATTTTGCTTCAGGACACGGTTTAGGGGACATGGTGGTGCTGGATTAATGGTTGGACTTGATGATCTTAAAGGTCCTTTCCAACCTAGTGATTCTGTGATTCTGAATAGAAATTACTTATGGGGAGAACAAGGACCACAAGGAACAATGGCACAGGAATAATTTTATGAGACAGGGTTGCAGTTTGCATGTGGACTTGTGTGCAAATATAGCAGAAGTTTCTCTCCTCTTCTGCCTCAGCATAAAGACTCACAGTGCTTTGTCTTGTCTCTAATTTGGAATTAAAGACACCCAGTAGTGTGGGCATACAGTTTTAGTTCTGAAACTAGAATATGGCAACACATGTCAAAATTCTAAAACTACCTACTTCTTCATCAGGTACTTAATAGTATTTGAGGAAAGATCTAGTTTGGGAAAGAAAGATCTGCTTGTGGGGAAAAAAAAAGTTACTTTTGATGAGGCAGATGACTTCTATGGAGAAAGCAAATTGATGCTTTTGGTGTTATTGGAATGTGAAAATGACATTTTCCTCCAAAAAGATCACCCATCGATAAAGAAGGAAGGAACGAATATTGTTAGTGTCCTTTTCACAGAATCACAGAATCACTAAGGTTGGAAAGGACCTACAAGATCAAGTCCAACCATTAACCCAACGCCACCATGTCCCCTAAACCGTGTCCTGAAGCGCCACATCCACACGTTTTTTGAACACATCCAGAGATGGTGACTCCACCACCTCCCTGGGCAGCCTGTTCCAATGCCTGACCACCCTCTCAGTGAAGAAATTTTTCCTAATATCCAATCTAAACCTCCCCTGGCGCAACTTGAGGCCATTTCCTCTTGTCCTATTGCTAGTTACTTGGGAGAAGAGACCAACACCCTCGTTGCCACAACCCCCTTTCAGGTAGTTGTAGAGAGTGATAAGGTCTCCTCTCAGCCTCCTCTTCTCCAGACTGAACAACCCCAGTTCCCTCAGCCACTCCTCATAAGACTTGTGCTCCAGACCCCTCACCAGCTTCGTTGCCCTTCTCTGGACACACTTGAGCACCTCAACATCCTTCTTGTAGTGAGGGGCCCAAAACTGAACACAGGATGACTCACCAGTGCCGAGTACAGGGGCACAATCACTTCCCTACTCGTTCTGGCCATGCTATTTCTGATACAGGCCAGGATGCTGTTGGCCTTCTTGGCCACCTGGGCACACTGCCGGCTCATGTTCAGCCGGCTGTCAGTCAGCACCCCCAGGTCCCTTTCCGCCGGGCTGCTCTCCAGCCACTCCTCCCCAAGCCTGTAGCATTGCATGCGGTTGTTGTGACCGAAGTTTAACTCATTTTAAGCAATGAGTTAAACTTGTTTCCCTTTAGTATGTTCAGTGTCTTTTCATTATTCAGGTTCAGTAGCTGCTTACTAGCTTTGATTGAATTTTATAGCGTTCAAGTTGTAACTATTAAAGCAGAAGGCACTTCAAAGCAATATTTTGATGAAACGTCGTTCCTAAAATAGCTTTATTAAACTCCTAATGACCTGGTTTTGGAGTCTGAGGTAGCATTTGCTGTCGTGTGCTAGGGTAGGCTAACAGTAGTTTGGCATGACAGCTTTGGTGTTAAATTTTATTTTTGATTAATGATTTGCTTTGACTTTTGCAAGAAAGGTTATACAAGCTTAAACATATCTTTATAGAAAATAGTCTTAATCCCAGCTCTTTCTTATCATTTAATTAAGTGTAGAAAGAGTGCTACACAAGACTTACTCTTCTGCATTTTAGTTATTTTCAGGGGGAGGAGACAAACAAGTATTTGCTAGTAAGAACACTTCTTAAATGAAACTCATTCATACATTTAAAAAAAACTGTGCTAGTGAGGTTGGAGAAATTACTATGAACACACTTCAAATTCTGAGGTATCTTGTTAACACAAAACATTGGGAAAACTTTCACTAATGTTGCTTCTTCAGGCAACAAGACAGTAATTCACATGTAGAATAAGGTGGTAAGATGTGAGAAGAATCAGAGGTCCACTTAACATCACTTATTCTCTAGGCTTTATTTAGGTGTCACATGGAAGATGAGTAGAATGAGGAACTAAAAAGATTTTTTGTTTTGTTTTAGGGAGGGATTCACATGTAAGAAAAACAATTACAGGCTGTGTAGGTTAGAGAGTCTCTGGCAAAGAAGTATCTCTATACTCTGATCATGCATAGTATGATGTGAAATAGAAGGAGTGTTACTTAACTTACAGCCATGAATTTTGGCTCAATGTTTTTCAGTTGTCTTACATTATCAGAACTTGAATACGTGTATTGGCTGTCTTCTCAGAAAAACAGCATTTTGTAAGTTGGTTACAAGGCACTGGACAAATGTTCTATTGCTGTTTGAGCCAGTCTTTTAAGTACTGCCCTGCACAGAATGGTATAAAATATGGGATTAGGAAAAAATAGTACTCAGTGGAGTTTTAATTATGACCATACAATATATTCTTTAGGTAACACCATTTCCAAATACTGGATTTATCAATGGGTTCACATCTCCAACCTTCAAGCCTGCTGCTTCTCCATTGACTACACTCAGACAATATCCTCCCAGGAACAGGCAAGTTCAACCATCTTCTAACAATATACATTCCATTTTATTATCTGGCATGTGGGGTGTTAATCTGCTTGGTTTAGTTACACCAGCTAACTTGAAGATACTTGTGAAATTGAACCTGGTGCAAGGTTAAGTGAGGCCAAAGGGCAGATGGTGCTGCTGTTAGTGGATGTACTGTTTCTAAATGTAAATGGACTGTCTGAAAGCTGAGAACTTGTCTGTTCCATGCTTTAGGGTATTCAGATGAAATACTCTGAATGATGTCATGTGATCATTCATACAGTATTTTCAGTTACAAGTAGTTTTTAGTTATGCCATAGTTGAAAATAGCAAAAAGGTTAATTCTGATAATTCACGTGACCTGTTAAAATGAATATTTATCGATATTATAAGTGAAATATGCAATAAAGGACTAAAGAGCTTGCTGCTTCTGAATTCTGTGTATAGACTTAGGCCTCAGAAGATCTCTCATAGTACGTATGTTGAAATGACTTTTGAATTTGTAGGAATCCTAGCAAGTCTCATATACGACATACAATACCCAGTGCAGAAAGGGGACCTGGGCTTCTAGACAGTCCTACAATATTCAACTTTTCTGCTGATCGTTTAATCAATGGCGTCAGGAGTCCACAGACGCGGCAGCCGGGGCAAAACAGGACACGGATGCAGAATGCTACTACGAGTTACACCAAGAGGGAAGTAGGAACTGGACGGATGGAACAGACCAGCGTTGACTCGTCTCCTGGATTAGGTAGAGGAAGGTGAGTCAACTCTGTAGTTGTCCTCTGAGCAACCCAATATTGCTGCTTCAAAACTACTTCTTTTAGTAAAGAGGTATGGTACTAGTACTGTTCTCATTACTCTTGGACTGAGACTGTCTCTTCTCAAAGATAAAATCCTGGAAAGTATTTCAGAGAAAGTGATAAATATAGAACAAATGCAAAGTAGACTTGCATACTTTCCTGCCCAATTAAAATCATTAATAGCAACTGATGAACAATTTACAGCCATAAGATCTAATCCTCTATCCTTTCCTTATCTGTTGTTAGAAAGTTTTTGCACGTTGACTTCAGTGAAGCAGTTCTGCCCATTCCATTGTTCAGTGGTGTAGACTGTGCACCTAAACCTCTACTAGCAGTGCTCATTGTTAATTTTTTCAGTTGACAGATGAGAATTTTGCCCAAATTAGACACTTAAAACCACAAAGATGATGGACAGGTATGGAGGGAGGAAAAAGGATTACATGCAACTAAAAAACCTATTGTTATGTAGTTAAACAAACAAACAAAAAACCCTACCGCCTGGGGAGCTGAAAATTGGTGGCACCTGTATTAATGTGAGAATTTAGCAGGCTTATTTTGGAATTTTTAAAATACAGTACAGTTCTCGTAGTGCTTTATAAAAGTACTGTGCAGCTTTGTTTATTGTAGGCTGTGTTTGCATCTCCAAGTAAATCACATTTTGAGTAACTTAGTGAATTGGAAGATAACTTGAGTCTTTTGCAGATGATCCTATATTAGACTTGTATCATTGCAAAATTCAGTGGGAATTTTTTACAAGTATTGTAATACTTCTCTAAATCTAATTTGCTGAACTGTGTTACAACTAATGGATGAAAGCATGATTAAGGAAATAGAAAACAAACTGTAGAATACAAAAATGTACAGGAATTGTCAGTACTTAGATTTATATTCTAATGTTTCGGTATTGGATACATTTAGAATATTAAGTCAAACAGAAAACTTAGAAAATATATTGAAACTGAGTTAGAAGGCATTGCAAATGTTAAACTGCTGCTTGGAGGGGCTTTACCTAAAGCAGGGCTGGGGGAGAAGTGCTGAAAATGTTTTGGAGGGCTTTATCTGAATTGAAAATAGTTAGGCATTTTTTCAAAGGCATAAAAAAAACCCCAAACTAAAACTTTTACCTTGGATATTGAAAGGTTTTGCCTAAGCCTTATATGTAATCAGCACTGAGATGCTTTTAACACAGGAATTATTTGTAACCATTATATTCTTATGCTGACTTGTATAATATCTGTACCTTTATTTTAATGAGAGCTTGCTAGAAGATTTTCCCCAAAACATTTTTTTAACAACCTGTCTAGAATGAAAATGGATGAAATAGAAATTTGAATTAATTTTTCTGTTTCACCAACTGCCTTCTATTCTTGTATAGGGAAGGTTCTGATAACTGCTTTCTTTCCCTTAGGAAGAACTCATATGGCTACCGAAAGAAAAGGGAGGACAAGTTTACAGTGAGTGTTCATGATCATATTCGCCTATAATAAAAGCAGGGTAACAAGGCAATAGTATGGATATTATGTGGAGTAGCAGGTGAGATAAGTTATTGCACAAGCAATTGTATGTCTCAGTTGACTGAAAACAGCGGCTTGTTAGTCACATGACTTTACTGCATTTGGGTATCAGAGAAGGTTGTCCATTAATGCAGAAGTCAGGAAGAAGTTAAAATTACTCTTTTACAGTAGCAAAAAATATCCATCTTAGTGTTAGTTTGTCAGCATGCCAGTGTTCACATTCAGGGAGAGCTAAATAGCTGAGCTAAAATTCAAAACAATTGATACTTGATTATAGTTTATGTAGATGATGAACAACATTTTGTAGATCCGTGTGTCATAATGTATAGAATCATGGAATGTTAGTTACTTAAGTGGTCAGTTCTATTTTTTTAAATGCCTCTCCAAGTACCACTTGGTAAGCGTATTGAAATATACAATATATAACACTATTGAAATACTACAGTTTTGGTAAACTTAAATTCAAGGTGAATGCCTAAATAGCCTTGATACTTGAAAAGGCTGGACTAGATGTTGTGTAGAAGGGAAAATAGTAATTTTTTTGTAGGACTTCAGGTTTGATTTGATAAAATCAGACAATTCTCTGCAATTCATTTTTGTTACACACTGCATGTTCATGAAGTTGAACTGGATTATTTCCTTATTCATGGTACAATTGCAAAGTTATCCCACTGCATGAGCCATAACACTTTCTTAAAGGTCTATAATTGTTGCATTTGTGTATTTGAGGCTCCTGCTGTTGAGCAGCCTTATGGGACTTGGATAAGGAGCATCAAGGTTTGGAAAGTACAGAACAACAAATGGTTCCTTCCCTTTGGTTGCTTTTAGTTCTTGTCAAATGTCTCAAAGCTCAGCGACATCAGGTTACATGTAGGATCCATACTTTCTTTTGCCCTTTCAAAGCTGCTTGAAATTTTAGACTGATGTTTTCCTATGAACATTTTTTCTGTCTTTGAAAGAACAAGGAAGTGGTACAGGTTAGGCATGTGAGTGAGTGCCTGAAGTGAAAGGATTACTTTGGACACTTACGGAGAAGAGAGGCTCTTCTGACTCAGATGACTTCAAAGGTTATTTTAACTTCAAGTGTAAAACTGGTAGCCATGATTTCTTTGAAGACTCACCTTTCCCTTCTCTGATCAGCAGGCTTTAACTGCAGTCTGTGCAGCCAGGTTCCTTCTAGTGTCTTCTGGCCCGTGAATCTTTAGTTTGTACTGTACAGTGATGCAACTCAAACAGAGGTGATAACTGCTGCACACCCACAGCTGTACACTGGGAAGGAGCATACTCTGAAGTGAAAGATTGAAATTTGACCCCTTTAGACTGTGGAAATAATTGATTCCAGGATTCTATTTCTTGTGTGATGCTGTAGTGATTAGATGGTTATGTAGGACAACACTACAACCAGTTGTATTGGAATGATGACTTCTGTTGATTTTTATTTTTTTTTAAAGGAAAGATTATAGAGAATATACATGAGAGAGAATGAACCTTTCTGATTAGATTGTATCTGAGGCTATAGACATAAGCCGATTACTCAACTTGTCATAAGTTGACTTGAGAAATTTTATGTAGTTGGCAGCTTAAAATCCATTTAAGTCCCCCCTGGTCTCACTAATTTAAGATGTTAATGCTACTTGTCTCTTAATATGTTGGGGTTTTTTAGGACTCCTCTGTATAACTTCAAATCTTTGTATAACAAATACATTATCTACTTCAGGACTTCAGTCCCCTTTAAGAAAACTAAGTGCTGTGATTTGAAGAACTGGTCTTAAAAAAAAGTGTCCCTCTTGCGGTTTGAGCTGGATAAGTGTAGTCTTGCTCCATGACCCTTTGACAGGTCATCTGACATCTGTTTTTGGAGGTTTGCAGCTTCCATTGCTGTAACACTCTTAGCTGTGTTCTGGGGAGTAATGCTGGGTTAGTAGCAGTCCTAGGATTTGCAGTTGTTCTTGCTTCTGTATGTATGTATTCTTTCCCTTATTCCCTCCTGACACACACTTCTTTTGAAATAAACTGTAGTCTGTGAAAAGACCTTGGGGGTAATTTTGTATCTATTACTGTTTTTTCTTCTTCCTTCTCATGAAGAGCAAGTAATGCAACACCTTTATGTCCAGAAGCATTGCTCTCGCATTCAGACCATCTTGATGTGCCCATAAATATTTTCCTTTTCAAAACAGGAATTGTCTCAAAGATTGCTTTGCTTTTGGTATTCTGCAGCAGAGATCATCTTAGCACAGGCCTGAGCAGTCATGAAGCAGTTAACTTCTTTGTTTACATAATGTAGATGAGGTTAATGGGTAACTTCAGTTACAGCATATTACAAAAGGAATTTTATTTTTTCAGTGTAAATAGAATTTAGCTTTACAAATCCTTAAAAGCAGTCCTCCCAAGTGATCTTTAACTGTGGTACTCTTAACTCCTGAACCGCTGTCTGTAGTGCAAAATTAGTTGCATTTAGCCCATTGATGTTTTTTGCCTGGGACATTGTTTTTCTTTTTAGATTTAGTTAAAAAAAATCTCCATTTTTTGACATTTATCTTTGCATTTTTATGAAGTGACCATATAAGTTCATATTAAGTAGATGAAAATTGCTGTTGTCTACCCCATGTGAGGCATGCTGCCTTGCGATTTCTTAATATATCTTAAAATGATATAAGAATTTTGTTGACTCCTGTCTTTCATTTAGAATGTTACTATCTGCATATAAATGGATTGCATATTTTCACTATATCGTGATATCTAACCAGTCTGTTTTACTTTCTGTGTCAGTGTAAGAGTCTATTCTGAAGGAAGGATCAGTGAGAAGACTTTTCTTACTATACCAGTATCACTAGCACTTATGAATATGAAATTTGTAAGGATGCTTATGCCCTCCCATTTAAATAATAGTTAAATATTTTAAGGGTAACAGTAGAAAATGAAAGCATTTATTCCTTGGTACTGTGTGGCTTTCTTGGGAGGTGGGATGGGGGAGACCTCTCTAGGACTTCACAGATATAAATCAAATACGAAATACAGTTTAGGGTCCCACGTCTGTCTTTTGTGTCATCCAATGTGGTAACCTCAACATGTTATTTCTATTCCAGAGAGGCCAAACACAGTCTCCACCACCCCCAAAACCTCCATCTCCTAGCTTTGAATTGGGTTTATCTAGCTTTCCTCCATTACCTGGGGCTGCTGGCAATTTAAAGACCGAAGATCTTTTTGAAAACAGACTGTCCAGTGTGGTAATAGGAACGTCAAAAGAAAGAGTGAGTAGCCAGCATTCATTTTTGTTGGAAAAACAAAGAAATGCATACCTCCTTGTTTTCAGATTTGGTGACTTATACATGGAAAAAACTTATGGTTTTTGTGGGTCATAAATGCTTTAAAAAAACAGCTGTCAAGCAACGTGTTGCTGCCGCCTTCACTTATAATTTGTTGGTTTATTCTCTTTGAAATGCGTGGAATATAAGCGCCAGTATAAGTAGATGTTAATAGCAGAGATTAGAAAATATGCTCTTCGCTGTTCATAATTACCTCAGGCTTTTTGATATACTCAGGTGAAAAATATGTGGTAAATTTTTCTCCTGTTTGAAACTCAGACTTTTGAGTTGCATAGAAAACACTTTAAAGTGAAAAAGACAAACTTAAGCATCGAGATATAAAGAAGCTGCCTACTAATTTTAGTACACTAGGAATCATAGCTGGAAAAACTGTTACCAAAACCAGCTGGATCCCAGTGTTGTCTTGTCATATTTCTTGGAAAGATAAAAATATACCAGAATGATTTGGCAACCACTGCTTTCTAGATGTAGTAGAGGTGCAGTTGAAAATGAATGTTCAGTAGCTGTTCATAGATTTCATTCTTAGAACTGTCTCTACCTTGCCATCTGTGAGTGACAGTGTTTTTCTCTCCATCGGGACTCATATAACCCTGTGCGCTATGGAACAGTCTAGGCTGTGGAAGGCTATATTGGCTGTTTTGCTAGATCTAATTTAACTTGTGTTTTTCTAGCTGTATCGCAACTGAAGAACTTAACCCCTGAATACAGCAGTGCAAGGCAACCTGATGAAACACCAAAATCTCTCTCGTGGCTCATCTCTAAAACCAGTCTGTTGCAGAAGTGTTTTCTTTGGTGCCCATGTATCAGGGGTGGGTGGGGAGGGTGTCTTTTGGTAAAGGAAAGAGGAAGCAGCAGGGCAGCCTGCACCTGAAGCAGTGATTGTGCAGACAAGCCACACGTTCTGCCTCCTGCAAGTGGCAATAGGGACAACTACATTCCAGGGTTGCGTTTAGGAGCAATGTGCAGGACAGTGCCATGGTAAGAGCAGTGTTTAACTGACTGTCAGCCAGTACTCCAGACTGTAGTTTGTTCTTGGCCAAAATCTATTTTAAATGTATTTTACCTCTCTTATTTCTGAAGTGCTTTTTTGGCTATCATATTTCAGGTTTTAAACATAATTCCAGCACTTGCTATTGATGTTGCAGCTGAAAACCTATTGCTCCTCCCATTAATTGCTCCTCCCATTACAAATCTAGTACTTGCTTTGCACTGTACTTATTGTGAAGAACTTAGACTTCTCCCCTGTAGAGGCAGTCTTAATATCAGTCAGGCACTGAGGTTTTATGATAGTGCAATGCACTGTCACATGAACAAACTTCCTTTGGTTTCCCAGTTTCTTTTTCTGGCTTGCATGAGTGAGTCTGTACCATTGTGTGGAAGGGATTGAGCTGTCTTTCCTTATTGGTGTTAATAAGGAATAAGATAACAGCAACTGGCTCCAAAGTGGTTGTGGTGTTCTACAAAGGTGTTTGAGTTAACGTTAGAATCTTGCCAATGTCTACAGCCTGCTTTTCACTTTGATCTCAACATTTTTTCATGTCGCCTAACATAGAGTTATGAAGTGCTGAAGTAGAGTTACACTGTGCTACTCTTGTTTTATAGATGGGCAAGTCTGGTGTACAGAAGCTGAGTGAACTTAGGTTGTATAATTTCCAGGAGTTGTTATCCAAGCATCATATCTCTGTGCTCTTTGTTTTGCGGTGCTCTTCTGGATGTAGCTCTGGGGAATGGCAGGTGTTAATCATCCCACATTTTCTAACTAGGAACCTGCAGTGCTGTCAGATCAGGGGCTGAGTGTTTTGGCTTAAGGAACAGCACTTGCATATCTGCTTGACTTAAAGCTATTCACATTTAACTATGTACCTACAATTTTTGATGACCTAGGGCCAGAATACTCAGCAACTTGCAATTGCAAGCCTTGGCACACTCTGTTATAGTGAGTAAAGCTACAGAAACTGTTCTTTTATTTTTAAACATCCACCTTTTATGGTTTAACTTTTACTTTGAGTAAAAATAGGGTTGGATCTACTGCAGTAATCTGCTGCCTGATTTAAAACAATGTCATCAAGTACTATTTCCCTTTCTAACAGTGACGACAGGGGTCTCATGTTTTATAAACTTTGAATGGTGGCTGTGCCTGGGGGAAAGGGGTGGCTGTCTTCTTCCTTTTGTGCTTGTGTTCTCCCATTGCTTTCCTTTCTGCTTACCAAAATCTGTTCTGGTTCTATAGTCAGACAGGTCAGAAGCAATACAAAAAACATAGCACTTTTTAAAACAAACAAAATGGTTATAAATGTCAGAAATATGTTTTTCAGTGTACAAAGTTGCCTTTCTTTTTTCTTATTTTGTGACAATTTAAATTTACACGTGCATCTTGAACCTATTTGGCCTTTATCTGGAAGCATAGTGTCACCTGGCACTAGCAGAATCTTCTGAGATAGGAAAAGCTTCTTTTGGTAGCAAATCACACTATAGCATAAGAAAGGGACTTTTAAAGGATGGTCATATCCTAGTTTGTAAAAACTTCAGGATTTTTTTTTTTTACAGTTTGGGTGTTTTTTAGCACCAACTGTTAGGATGATGCAGAGTTAGAGCTTTGAAGAAGACAGTTCTTGGTGCATAACTCTAGGAGACTTTTGACTTAATAGGCTAACTATGATTATGTGAACAGGCACAAAGCCTACTTTGTCACCAGCAGGTGCAAAATTCCCAGGTTGAAAGAAGGGATTTTGTCATCCAGATGTGTCCCAAAGGGAACTAAGCTTCCAAATTTTTGAGAAAGAACCACAGTGTGTGATTTATTTGTCTGTGTTTCTAAATAATTGTAAAGGAAAAAACTTATCTGTTACAATATATATGTTGGATCCTTCTATATCTTCCTGTAGTTCATTTAGCCTTATAAATCAACTTGTAAACTGTTTCTTGACTGTGTTAATTTTCCGGAAAACCATATTAATTGGATATTATGATTGCCCTTCTGTGCCTTTTTTCCTCCTTCAGAACGTTAATGTGGATGCAAGTACAAACACTATTCCATCGGGAATTCCTCGAGAGCCGTTGTTGCCAGTTTCTTCTACATTGCCCAGGACGTTTGAAAGGTCTCCTTCGCCATCCCAGTCTTCTGAGTAAGCATTTAATTACGTGGCTGTAATTATTCTGCTCTGAATCACGGTTGCATTTTCTCTCATCAGAAGGCTAGGTAGAACACTGTGAATAGCTATTAATATCTTAATCAATGAAAGCAATACTATTTTGTTGTATATTGTACTTATAGTAAAGGCAATAAAGCTTAATTTCTGAACAATATCATAATAGTGATTTCATCATAATAGTCATTCAGCAGACAAATTTAATGTTGTGTTTTGGTCTCTGCAAGTATTTAGAAATTTAATGAATACCTTATTGTCTTGTATTTAAATAGCTTTGAAACATAGAGAGCAAACCCACGATCCTGTGGGTAGTGCTGTTGCCTATACAATAAAGAAAGTTTTCAGTAAAACTTTATTTGGAACCTGCAAATCAAACTGAGGTGTTTGAGTAACAGGAGTAAGATAACTGAATGACCAAATGCTATCAGAATGTCATAAATACAGGTAGTGTCAAATTCCACAGGAATATCTTCTCTTCATATTTGATAACACTTTTAAATGCAATGCTAGTCATGATGGCAAGGGAAATTGCCTTAGGCAAATTATAGCTATAGCTTCTTATAGTAATAGTCAAAGTTTCAGACCTGTTATTAGATCACTCATCTACCATGAAGTTTCACTTCTCATGAGCCTTGCTTTCTCCTGGGTGCTTACAGGGACTCCAAGGTTGTGGATAAACAGCAGAGAGAGACGCAGAGTACAGAAAGGCTTTCTTCTTCCACACTCAGTACTGCATGTAAATCGGTACAAGTCAATGGGGCTGCCATAGTAAGTGACCTTATTACTTCACTTTCTCTTAATGATCCAGTTTGATGCATTTAACAGAATATTACTTCCATTGCTAACCAGTGTTGCTTAATCATGTGAGCCCAGCATCCTTAAATTTGTGTGCTGGTGGCCTCATGATTACTTGCATGATACAATTATGCAATTAACAGGGCAAAATTGTTCAAGATAACATGATGAATGACAGCACTTTATCTGAATTCTCTTCTTGGTAGTATCCTTGAGGTAGAAGCATCAATACATATGTTGATATTTAAACCAAAGTATTCATCATCTTTCAGCTGTTTTGGAGTTTGCTTGAATAGGAAGTATTTTGCCCTATGACAGTACCTCACTTTGGTGTTGTCTGTACAGCTTCTGTAAACTTCATATTCAAGCCCTCATCTGCATATTTTAGTGCAGCGGTCTTTTGGGACAAAGACTTTACCTTTTTTGTTCATAAAAGTAAATTATTTTTCCTCAGGATGCTTTGTTTAACTCTGCTGTCTTGTTTGCTTTCTATTTCACAGGAACTGCGGAAACCTAGTTATGCAGAAATTTGCCAGAGAACAACTAAGGATCCTCCTACATTGCAACCCCAGAAAGAACAGAAGCCAAACACTGTAGCATGTGGGAAAGAGGAAAGAAAGCCCACAGAAACAATAGAGAAAAACAGAGAACCTCCTCCTGCAAAGTCACATCCTGGACAACCCAAAGACCAGAGGAGACAGTCAGTACGCAGATCGTCCCCTCCAGCCGTTGGCAAACGCTTAAATAAAGAACAGAATACCCCTCCAAAATCTCCTCAGTGAAACTAACACCTGGGAGGGATTTGAAAAGAGGTCTGCTTCCCACAAATTAAACCCATGTTCCCACTTAAGATACCTGAGAATGAGTTGCTGGTTAGGAGCTTGCAGTGATACTAGGCATATAACAATGCCTGCAAGTTATTTTTCTGTGAAATACTCTTTCCCCTCTTCAACAAACATTCTTTTTTTTCTGGATATTTCTGGATAGTTGTTCTAAACCTTACACTTAGGTTGGTGCTTAATTGGAGGTGAAGCTTAGTGTGATTATTTTTTTCAAGATGTAAAATATTTGTCTTTAAAAAAAAAATCAACTTTTTATTAAGCCTCTCTGTGGCTGTGTGAGTGCAAGCTCTGTATAGTGAGTTTTTTCTAAACTGTTAAGCAGAAATGTGCTGCTGCAATATTTTTAATAAACTGGTCTGCAAGTACATATCTGAAGTGTCCAAAAGACTGGTAACGGCAGCTAGTGTGTAGAGTGCAAGAAAGTAGATATATTTTACGAATTAGTATGTGACCTTGAAGATTTTTTTTTTATTGGGCTGCTGTACAGTGTCAGCAAATGAACTTGCACTTTTAGGTTCAACGAGTAGTTGTTTCTAGCATTTTTAAAAATTTAATCTTTTTTTGATGTTTTGCACACACAAAATGAATCCTACGGAGCACCATAGCAGTCTTTCTAAAATATTTCCTTTTTTGACTTACTGCAAGCAAGTAACCATCTTCTCACTCTAGAAAAAAACTGGTGTTATAATTTGCGAATACAAAGCACATTGTGAATAGAAAGAATTAAGTCTGTGAGCTTCTATGGTGGTGAAGCCTGTTAGTGGATGTTATCAAGAGAAAGCACTGTAGCCTTCTTGTGATAACCTGAGCTTCCCTGTGCTTGTAAGGGAGTTAACTGAGTCAGCGCTGTATGTTCTGGTTACCCCTGTGCTCTGTGTAGACTTTTTTTTTTTAAACTCTGCCCCAAGTGCTCTTTGAAAGAGTTCATATCTTAGTCAGCCTTGTGTTGACATCTTCCTGTAACTACAAGCATTGGCATACGGATTTAAATTTTTTTCAAGATGTGAGATAATGGTGTTTGTTTTGTGTGGTGGAGGAAGAGATCCCTGATATTTACCTCTGGGATGAGGTTTCTCACACTTATTTACTTTAGAAGTGATGCGCTTTCTGAAGGACAAGGATGCACTAAATTAGCAAGTTTCTAATAAAGTTGAATATAAATTATTTTTGTTTTAAAATGCCTGAAGTTTTTCCTTAAGTGTTTAAACTGCAGGAAGTTCAGACAAAACTCATTCCTGCTGACTATGACAGTGCAGTTTATTCCACAAAAATGTTTATTTAAACAACTGATTTTTTTAAAGAATTATTTCCATCCAATATTTAAAGACTTGAATTTTATTTAAACTTGAAAATGACTTTGCCTTAACTTTTGTACAAGACAGCTTAGAGTTAATGAGGTCTGACCCTGTGGAGGGTTAGCATGAGTGGAATACAGAATTACTCAGTTACAGTATGTATCTATTGTCACTGGTCTTACTGGGTAAACATACTGTAGTACAGGAACTAGCAGCAGTTTTTGTAATATACCTTAAAGATCTTAAACAGTTGATCTTTTTCAGATTGTTGAAAAACCTGTAAATGCAAATAGTCAATACTGTATTAAATATGTGCACTTGGAAGTGTGTGCTTTGCTTGTACAGTTGTAAATAATCAGAACATATAAAAAGGTACCCTAAAGAAAAAATCTGATAAAAATTATTGATATTATAAATGTTGCTGTTGAGCTGGATGTAGATAAACTAAATGTTGTGGTTTGGATATTACTTTAATTTGTTGTTTTTTTCTTTTTCTTATTTTATTCTGGTGTGCTGAACTGACTCTGCCTCTTCACTGCAAAAGGGAAATGGAACGAAAGTCTTATTTGAAAGCCCTCAAATGTTTTCCTACGTCCCTCTAAAAACAGGCAATTTAACTAATTCGAAAGTCTTCTGCAATGTAAATAGTGAATTGCAGCAAACTAATTTAAGTCATTAATAAAATCAAATTTAATTGGAAAAAAAATGTAGACTGCTACAAAAATATACACTGAAGCTTACTTGTCTGCTTTCAAGAATATCAGTGCTTTCCTTAGTGTATGATTCATAGAACTGTAAAGTAACTATAGAAGATGACTCCCGATAAATTTCCTATTACAAGCACCAACTGGTAACTAGTTGATCTTTTAAATCCAACCTGTTGTATGCTGCAGAATTGGTCAAAATAGGGTGTGCTGGAAGCTGTTGATTTTTTTCTTGTTTGAAAAGCACACTTTGTGAATGCTGTGGGAGGAGATAGGACTCTGACAACATCACCAAAACCGCTCAACTAGTTCTGTCATTGGATTTTTAATATGCTTCTCCTTTCCCCAGTGGCAGTGAAAACGGTAGCTAGATTTGTGTATGGTTTAGGCCAGCTGTATGATTCATTTTGTTTGTCTGCTGCGAGTGGAAGGCTTACCAGCTGCAAACAAGCACAAGTGGTTCCTTACAGCGACTGTGTACAGCTAGTTATAATACTCAACTGATACCTAAGGTGAAACATTGAGACCAGCGGGATGTGTTGTGCTGTTCTAATGTATTCTGCTGCCATTTGTGCGAGGTCAATACACTGTAATTACTGCTTACCCAGCAACAGTCTGTTGCATCGAAAGTTTAAACCTTCCTCTGATGTGGTTTTTATAGCTTTTTTTTTTTAAAAAGAAGAAAGTGACATGCCAAATAGCTGTGTAATATACAACTTATCCTTACTGCATTTTACTTTGAGGGTTTTGGGGTTTTTTTCCACTCAATGACAAAATGGAGTTTTCGGAGTAGAGTTCAGAAGTTGCATGCAGACTGTTGCTACAATACATAGACAGATTAAAAATGCGGCTTTTAAAATGAAACACCTCCCAAAAGCAGTAGCTGAGTAAAAAGTTCAGGGATACGGTAATTAAAATTGGCATTCTACCTTGTAGGATTGTGTGTAGGACGCTTTTCATTTTGGAAATAAGTCAAAATGGGATCTGAGACGCTTCTTCCAGAAATTTAAAAAAAAACAACCAAGAACAAAGGTTGCTTTTAAAACTTAATATTGTTTCAGATCAGTCCCCCACCATGACACTGTCATTTGCCATGTCGAAATCTGTGAACAGTGGCAGATTTTTTACGTTGCTGCGTTATCCTTCAAAAGACTTCAGCAGCTGGCATTGAGAGGCCCTTGTCCCAGCGTGGTGCAGCGTGGCACGAGCGACAGCTGGCTGTGATGGTGCATACCCATCTCTGTATCTCCTTCCGCTAGCGACAGTTAGGGGGTTTTATGTGCTTTGTAACCTATTACACTAATAGCAGCAGACAATCGAAGATTTCTAAGGAGACCTAACAGCTGCCAATTCATGAAATGGAAGTGTAATATGGGAGCCTTCTTGAGGGTTTTTGTTTTTGTTCTTCTTCCATTAAGACTGGAATCAAGCTTACATGTAAACTATCAGTAATTTAAGTTTCCTTTTGTGTCATAAAATGTAAAACTGTCTAATTTGAAAAAAATATGTAGGTTATGAAAAATAAAGATTTAGGCACTGTTGAATTCCTGATTTTTTTAATTAAACCTTTCTTCAGCTGTTTTTTTCATTACCTTTTGTCTTTTGCTCCCATTTTTGGAAATTGTCTATTTCTAATTTTGGGAAAAAAATATCTTTGCTTTACTGTTCAGCACAACTGTTGTAACTATTACGTAAGGCTGTATAGCAGCAGCAAGAACACCTTATAATGTAACTCTGAAGGCAGCAATATCTATCTTTAGTAGGTAACTGGTTAAAACACACACAAAAAGCTGATGTGATGTTTTGTTTACTAGAGGTTATCTTCAGTAGTGGTTTCCTCAAATTATTAGATAAGGTCTTGACTTGGTCTTACATATGGATTTTAAAGTTTGGCTTAGTGCTCTGGTTGCATGGCTCTTGAATCTGGAGATGTCCTGGCATTATTTTCAGCTTTGGCTGGTTTTAGAGGTTTTCTGGTTATGCCTCGAGGGAAGAAGAGCATCTGGGATATCCTCCCGCTAAGTAAAAGGTCTGTTTTGGAAATACTTGAAACCCTCCCCCCTTTTTTTTTTTTTAGGTTTGTGTCTCATTCAGCTATGTCTGACCAAGCTTAACAATGGATGGAAGCATGGAAGTATTAACAATTGCTGTGTTTTACAAGCGTATTGGGAAGTACTGCAGTAGTATTCTTCAGGCTGGATGTTCTGTAAGCTTCTGGACAGGGTAGACTGCATGCTGCTTCATTTCCCTGCTACTGTCCGCTCAGAGTAGAGTAACGCAGGAATACCAGTGTATACTGGGCACTGCAAGTTCCTCCATGTTAGAAAAGCTTGGTATGTCAGTTAAACATTAGGCTTTGGTGGTGACATGGACTACAAGTAGTTGAAGACAACCAATTTTCACCTGAGCATATGAAGTATCCTGTTCTGTCTCTGGAACTCTGTTTTCTGTTACTTACTGTGTAAAAATGCACAGAACTTTGTCAGCAATGTTGCCATAATCCTAATGTGCAGAGATTGTGGATTTATTTGTTCACACAACAAAATTGGTCAGCGTCCTCTTTGTGCTAGTTTTCCCCAATACGAAGTGATGTTCAATGACGGTTGCAGCACTGTTCATGTTGAACAAGTTATTTTGTTTCCTCTTGGGCATGAGGAGGAAGAGTGAATATGGAAGATCACATGCAATTGAGTATCCAGAGATAACTTCCTGTCACAGAAACTGTGACTCACTGCATTTTGATCCTAAGGCTGCTTTAGAAAAAAACATTACCGATTTTTAAGTTTTCTAGTACGCTTTTACTTCACAAACCTCTGGAAGTTAAAACATAGTCCACTGATTAACATGGCTGGGCTTTTATGAGTGCAACTGCTGAAGTGACCGAGTTTCAAATTTCGCTGGTTTGTAGGTGGAAGTAACGCTACCCACTTCATCTCTGCTTTTGAGAGAACAAACCATGTAGCAATATAGTGCCCTGGTGCCACCCGGCTGTAGTAGCTCAGTTACTGCGACACCCAACCCAAGCATGGATATACATCTTTCATATAATTCAATGTTCAACTTCAGTTGATCAAATAGAAATTTGCTCCTGTTGAAGTGGTGGATGGAATACCGTTACTGAAATGTTATGCCAAATAAGCAAAAAACGCTGTGAAGAGGCTGGCCTGCCTGAGCTGTGCCATGGCCTTCCTTTCTGTTCACTCCCTCACGTCATCGGCACACTGGCCTGTCCGGAAAGGGTCCGAGAAAGAGGGTTTTTTTAGAATAGGTCAGAAGCTGCTGTTGTACCATCAGGAGAATGGAGGAAAACGTGGGAATCCACAGTCGGTGCCCGGAGGTGGCTGGTGTGGGAACGGCTCTGGCAGGGACAGTGTTCTCCGCTAGCCGAAGCAAGCTCAGTGTTTGCACAGTCAGCTTGTGACGAATGGAAGGTGAAAGGTCTTGGCTTAGACGTGGCCTGGCTTCTGCTTGCGTGTGTGGTGTTATCCTAGCTCAGGTGAACGGGCTCAATTCATCAAGCTTGGTCATTTTTGAGCCTTATTTTCATAACAGGGAGAAGAAGGGAGGAGAAAGGATCTGGGTTTTGCTTTAATGTTTTTGGATATTCTTATGTACGAGCTGTAAATGTGCTAAATCTTAAATCTGGCTTATGGTGATAGACTCTCAGAAGTCCTTGTGCATCATCCTGTCACAACTGGTTTGGGAGCAGTTCACTGTTTTGCAAAATGGAGAGCAAAACGTGCTTGTGCTGGGAGAAGGGAGTCCTAATATAAAATTGTCCCCTAATCTCTCTTTAATTCCTGTTACTTCGAAGAGCAAACTGCCTTATGTGCTTGTGTTATGCCCGAAAGGTGTGGAAACCATCCTGCCGCCTGGTAGCTTTACATCCCATTTACTGTAGGCAGACTGTTGTCTGCAGGGTAGTTAATCTATCATGGCTAAGGATATTCTGAGGAGGGAGGGGTAAATGGATGAATTTTGAGTTGTAAAACATACTGAGGCTGGAAAGCGCTCTGAAATCCACATGGATGGAATTACTCGAACCTAATAAAATTTCTCCAATGTCTTGCAAACCTGGAGCCAAAGCTGTGTGTGCTCTCCATGCAGCATGAGATGTCGGCCCAGGCAGAACAAGTGGGTGAAGTTCAGCAGGTCCAGCCTATCTGGCTGCCTCATCTCCAAGGCTGAGAGCCTTCTCCAGGATCTACAGTTCATAGGCTGTGGCACACATGAGAAACCTTCGTCACTCTTGCTTTTTGTCTCTGACTTCAACTTAGCTTGGGCTTGGGATGCCGGCACGCAGCTTGTGCAGCAGATCCGGCTCCGTGCCCTGCAGCAGCTCACAGCTCCCACCAGCCAGCCCCGCGTGGTGCTGCCGGCGGGAGCAGAGGTTCGGAGATGGGCAGTTAAATAGGCTCTCTGGGAATGAGGTCCGTTTCCTAACTGACACTTCTTGGGGGTCCACGGTATCTGTGGCTACCCTTGCCTACACAATCTTGTACTCCTCTGCGAGGAGGAATGTGATTTCTATCTTGTTCCCCTTCAGAAATAAGGTGTGTAAGATATTTTTTAGTCATTTTTTCTCTCCTGGTATATTATTCTCCCTTCTAGTGATTCAGTGCTCTCAAGAATGAGAGCTGCATTGCTTGTGGAAGATGGCAGCTCTTGATCCCTGCTCTTAAGAATTACACCTATTTTCAAAAATACAGTAGGCTTGGCATTTTGAAACATTTCTGTTTGCTGAAGCTTGGGCGGTTTTTTTGTCCCACTTGTTAAAACAAACTTGGTACTCAAAAAAGGATTGTCTTGATATGTATCAATTCTTAGGATCTAGGTTCCCAGACTATAATGTATACAACAAATTAAAAAAGCATGCTCTATCTTTAAATATTTATAGCTGTTGCAGGGTTTATGGTGTTTGTCTGATACAAAGTTCTTAATTTCTATGTTTGCTGGAATCTGTGTCCTTCCTACATACTGGAAAAATACTCCATATTCTCTAGGATCACTCCTGGTGGTACTGAGCAAAGATGCCTGCTTTGAAGCTATGGATAAGTGCTGGAGAGACCTGTTGATTCAGACAGTAGACACTGAAGTGATCGATTTGCTCAAGTGATTTGCTTGCTTGGACGGGCAGTCCAATGCCTCCTTCATAGCAAATCCTGTTGGAAATACACCTTTGCATTTTATTTTTCATTCAGATCGGCTCTTCCCATGGAGACCTAAGCTCAGCTGTGCTGGGGACGCATTGCTGCCATTCTACGTTACTGAGGCATGCTTTCATCCTAGCTGAGAAAATCGGAAGGTAGCAGCAGTGGAAGTTAGGTGCCAGGTGTAATGTACACTGAGCTTGGAAAATCAAAAGAACAAGAGATCCTCTTTAGAACTGCTTTTTAGTTCTGACATGGGAAAGGGGATATAAGTACCAAAAGTGGTTCCAGAATGGGAAGTGGGGAGGAAGTACAGCAGAGCTGGAAGTAGCAAGTCGTACTGGCAGCGCAGCGCAGGCTCCACTGTTCAGCCACAGCAGGTGCTGCTGTTCCAGTGGTTCTGACACCCTGGGACGCAGCAGACATCAGTGTGGTGGGCTGACCCTGGCTGGGCGCCATGTGCCCACCAAAGCGGCTCTGTCACTGCCCTGCTCAGCTGGACGCGGGAGAGAGTATATAACGAAAGGCTCATGGGTCGAGACAAGGACAGGGAGAGATCACTCACCCATTACTGTCACGGGCAAAACAGACTCGACTGGGGGAAATTAATTTAATTTCTTACCAATCAAATCAGAGTACAGATGATGAGAACTAAAACCAAATTTTAAAACCCCTTCCCCCCACCCCTCCCTTCTTCCCAGGCTCAGCTTCACTCCCCATTTCTCTCCCTCCTCCCCCCGAGCGGCTCAGGGGGACGGGGAATGGGGGTTGTGGTCAGTTCATCACACCTGGTCTCTGCCGCTCCTTCCTCCTCAGGGGAAGGACTCCTCACCCTCTGCCCTGCTCCAGTGTGGGGTCCCTCCCATGGGAGACCGTCCTCCATGAACTTCTCCAACATGGGTCCTTCCCATGGGCTGCAGTTCTTCACCAGCTGCTCCAGCCCGGGTCCCCCCACGGGTGCCGTCCTTCAGGAACAGGCTGCTCCAGCCTGGCCCCCGCGGGGTCCCAGGTCCTGCCAGCAAACCTGCTCCAGCCGGGGCTCCTCTCTCTCCCCACGGGGCCACAGGCCCTGCCAGGAGCCGGCTCCAGCACGGGCTGCCCACGGGGTCACGGCCTCCTTCGGGCATCCCCCTGCCCCGGCGTGGGGCCTTCCCTGGGTGTGGGTGGAGATCTGCTCCCCCATGGAGCTCCATGGCCGCAGGGGCACAGCTGGCCTCCCCGGGGGCTTCCCCAGGGGCTGCCGGGGACCCTCTGCTCCGGCACCTGGAGCCCCTCCTGCCCCTCCTGCTGCTCTGACCTGGGGGCTGCAGGGCTGTTCCTCTCACATCTTCCCACTCCTCTCTCCAGCTGCAGTTGCTGTTGCCCTTCCCCCCCACCCCCCTTCTTACCTCCGCTCCCCCGCAGGTGCTGCCACCATGGCTGATGGGCTCGGCCTTGGCCAGCAGCGGGTCCGTCTTGTAGCCACTGGCACCGGCTCTGTCAGACACAGGGAAAGCTTCCAGCAGCTTCTCACAGAAGCCACCTCTGTAACTGCCCCCCTCCACCCCCCCCAGGCCAAACCTGGCCACGCAAACCCAATACAGTTAGCTTTGTTTTGGCATGAAAAGCTTCTATTTTGTTTCTGCATCAAATATCCAACCCTCTTGGAGAAGGTCTAGAAGAGGCCACAGAAATGCTCAGAGGGATGGAACACTTCTCCTATGAGAGCAGGCTGCGAGAGTTGGGGTTTTTCAGCCTGGAGCAGAGATGGGTCCGGGGAGACCTTCTTGCAGCCTTCCAGTACTTAAAGGGGTCTTATAAGAAAGATGGGGACAGGCTTTTTAGCAGGGTCTGTTGCAATAGGACAAGGGGTAATGGTTTTAAACTAAAAGAAGGTAGATCTAGACTAGATCTAAGGAAGAAATTTTTGACAATGAGGGTGGTGAAAGCCTGGCCCAAGTTGCCCAGAGAGCTGGTAGATGCCCCATCCCTGGAAACATTCCAGGTCAGGTTGGATGGGGCTCTGAGCAACCTGATCTAGTTGGAGATGTCCCTGCTCATTGCAGGGGGGTTGGACTATATGACCTTTAAAGGTCCCTTCCAGCCCAAAACTTTTATCATTCTTTGAGTACAGAAATGTCTGAAAGCAGCTGTACTAACTCTTCTTCCTGTAACTTTAAGCTGTAGTTTCTATTGAGGGCTGCTCTTTAACTGTAAGAGGGTGAATTGCTGATGTTTATCTGTTGTGCTGCTGGCTATGAAAAGACTTGTATTATTTACCTGAATGTCGTAGATTTGGTGATCTCAACAGGCTGGAGAAAGGGGCCAACAGAAGTCTCATCAAGTTCAACAAAGGAACATGTAAAAGCCTGCACCTGGTGAGGAATAACCCCATGCACCTGGGGGGTGACTAGCTGGAAAGCAGCTTTGCAGAAAAGGACCTGGGGGTCCAAGTGGACAACAAGTTGGACATGACCCAGTAATGTGCCCTTGCAGTGAAGAAGGTCAACAGCATCCTGGGCAGCACTAGGAAGAGCATTGTTAGCAGGTTGAGGGGGGTGATCCTTCCCCTCTGATCAGCACTAGTGAGGCCAGACCTGGGGTGCTGGGTCCAGTGTTGGGCTCCCCAGTCCCCAAAAAAACAGTCATAGATGTACTGGAATGAGTCCAGTGAAGGGCCGTGAAGATGATGAAGGAATTTGGAGGGGTTCAGACTGGATGATCTCCAGAGTTCCCTGCCAACCTCAAGCAGTCTGGGATTTTGTGACCCAGCTGCTAGCTGGGAAGGCAGGTAGTCCTGTTTTGGCTTAGTTACTGACAGAAAAATTCAGATCATACTGTTCACTGTACTCGGCACTGGCGAGGCCGCACCTCAAATCCTGTGTTCAGTTTTGGGCCCCTCACTACAAGAAGGATGTTGAGGTGCTGGAGCGTGTCCAGAGAAGGGCAACGAAGCTGGTGAGGGGTCTGGAGCACAAGTCTTCTGAGGAGCGGCTGAGGGAACTGGGGTTGTTCAGTCTGGAGAAGAGGAGGCTGAGGGGAGACCTTATCGCTCTCTACAACTACCTGAAAGGGGGTTGTGGTGAGGTGGGTGTTGGTCTCTTCTCCCAAGTAACCAGCGATAGGACGAGAGGAAATGGCCTCAAGTTGCACCAGGGGATGTTTAGATTAGATATTATATTATAGATTAGATATTCTGTACTGAGCGGTCAAACATTGGAACAGGCTGCCCAGTGAGGTGGTGGAGTCACCATCACTGGAAGGTTCAGAAAACGTGTGGATGTGGCACTTCCGGACATGATTTAGTGGGCATGGTGGTGTTGGGTTGATGGTTGGATTTGATGATCTTAAAGGTCTTTTCCAACCTTAATGATTCTGTGATTCTGTGATCTAAGCCCCAGTGACAGCCACTGTTAGTTCTTCAGGCAGAGGCCTTTGGAGATGTAGTTTGGCTCCTTTTACTTATCAGCAGATAGTTTTCAATGTAGGGTTTTTTTCCTACCATGTTGTGAAATAACAGTTCATATTTTATTAACTGTTTCAAAGCCATTAACAAGTGTATTATAAAGGTGAAATATTGTAAAGAACATATTATTAAATAGCTTCTTTTAAAGTATCTAAATTGTATAACCAAATCTGAATAAGAACTTAAATTTCTACTGAAAATGGTAACATTTCTCAATAGTATTTCCCCAAATGTCAAAATAGAAGCTGAGTTACTTGGGTAACTAGTCCAAATTCTGATTATTGACCATTTTACAGCATTTACTATCACTGTCCTTTTAGGAACACAGGTAACATACAACAAAGCCCTGAGTAGGTAGGGACAAGGACTGATAGAAGATGCTGGTGTTCTATGGCAGCACATGGGACATGCCAGTCAGTACCAAATAAATACCAAAGAGTTGGAGAGTCTTGCTAGTGTGATGTCATGTTTGCATGCATATGGGGATCTTCCTGTACCTTCCAAGTTCTCCGAACATGTCCTGAGACAGGACATGTTCATCTGTGGGTCCTCAGGCCATGGGCAATCTGGGTGATTCAACAGCATGAATGGTGTTCTACACAACCACCTTCTGGCATTTGGCAGTATTTCTGGGGATGCCTCAGTGTTCTCTGGCTTGATTCCATTTCTGTAAGAACTGGTGGTTTAAAAATTAATAAAAGGTACTGTCTGGTAAACAGTAACAAAGCAGAGTGCAGAGGAAATTACATGCTTTGCACTAGGAAGCTTACCCAGGTGACTGCAGGGGCTTCTCACACTCTGTGGAGACATGAGCACCATGACTGCAAGACGCTTCTCCATTGAGATGTATAAAAGGCTTTGCTGGTCTTCTCTGCTTCTTACAATGTCTTCGATCCCTTACCCACAGCTGCCAAGTCAGACGGAGCTCAGCATGGTAAAAACTGCCATCAAATGACACTAGAATTGCCTCATGAGCAGTTAAATGGGAGATTGTGTTAGGCTGTTGTCTGCTAATACAGCATAAAAGAGCAAGGAATGTATATATAATATACAGAAATTAAGTTATAAACTACTAGGCAGTGGTAGGGACTCAGCTTGCAGACGGACATAAATTTAATTGTCTACTTAGTCGGTGGAGATCAGATCAATAGGCAATGGAACCTGGAGAGCTGTTCACCTGCATCCTGATCAGCTGAATTTTGATCCTGCATCTTGAGTAGCTCTTCAGGCTCCACTGAAACTTGAGGACATGCAGATACCCAGCTTGTATAGACACCTGTATCTGGATGTCTTGATCTGTGAGGTCAATTCCATGACTTGAATATGGCCAAGTGATACAGTTCTTTATTAATATAAAAATATATAGCACATTTTTAGTGGCCTCAATGACAGTTAATTGATAGTCTTTGTTTGGAAGCAACTGCAACTCATGGTTTTGGATTTGCGTTTAAATCTTTTCCTAGCTGCAGATACAGTAAAAACTACAGAATCATATAGTCTGAAGGGATCTCATGAGGTCTTCGGTTCAACATTTTGTTCGAAGCAGGATCAGAGGAGATTTCTCAGGGCATTATCTGGTTGGGTCTTGAAAACCTCCAAGGATGGAGACTGCACAACCTCTCTGGGCAATCTGCTCCAATGTTTGACTGTCCTCATGGGGAATGTGCTCCTCCTCAAATCCTTGTGCCTGTTTCCCCCCATCCTCCCTCTGCTCTGTTGTACAGACCCCAGTCCTGTTTTCTTGATGGCTCCCTGTACGGAAGGCTGCAGGTAGGTTTCCCCAAAGCCATGCCATCTCCAGACTGACCAGGTCAAGCTCCCTCAGCTTCTCTGCCCAGGGCAAGTGCTCCAGCCTCACCACTACTTTGGTGATCTCCTCTGAACTGCCTCCAGTTTGCTGATGTTTTTGTTTTGTTTGGAGCCCAAAACTGGTCCCAAAACTCTAGCTGCAGTCTACCTTCTAGAACTTTTCCACACAAAGGAGAATAATTCTAGTTGTCTTTTGCCTTTGCCTAATTGGAGACTTAGAAAATTTCCTAAGCCCACTTCTTTTAAGAGGCTGTGTAACACTTGACAAAGTCTAGTGAGGTGCAGTAGCTGCTTACAATCCTGATCACTGCTTCTCAGACTTGATGAGTACTTTTTGTTTGGGTTTTTTCTTGTACCCCATGGCTGCTGTTATGAGGCAGTAAGTTTTAGCAAGTATGGATTGCTATCTCAGTGTAATAGGGGAAAAAATGTCTAGAAGGGCCTTCAGGAAATGATGACCCTATCGCCTTGCTCTTGTACCCTCCATGCCAGACAGATTATTTGTTAGGTTTATTTTGTTTCCATGATGGAAACTATCTTCCCAAGCAATCTAGACCAGTGTTGCGCTGTCCTTACCCGGCTCCCAACCTCCTCCCCTATCGCCCTTCAGCCAGTCACCCCAGCTCCTCTTCCTGCTCCTCTGGGACAGGAGGAAGGAGTCCAAACCAGGCATGAGCACGGGCAAAAGAAAGGACAGACAGGGAAAAGCTGAAGAAAATTACAGTCCTGAAGAACGAGGCTTTTTGCTCCTCTTGCTGGAAGGAAGTTTTCAGTACACCATACACCCCTGTGCGCCAGCAGCAGCAGAGAGCCATGGCCAGCGGTGGAGGGAGGTTGCACAGGCTGGCTGGTCGTGCTGACCTGCTGTCCCACCAGCCTGCCCCTGCTGGCCCCACCATCGGCAAAACAGGGGCGCTTTGTTGAATGTCTCTCCCAGCCAAAGCTGGCTTAGGCCAAATACCTCAATGTCAGTGAAGTAAAAGGGTCATTCCCTGTTGGAATTTTAAAAATCCAGTTTATAAAAAATAAGTAGTAGTGCTGATTTGCATTTCAGCTGCTATTTAATCTGGTAGAAGAGAAGAAGCTGAGAACTTGTACAACATGATTTATGATGTCTTCAGTGTTTTGGCATTTATTTCAGTTGTACATATTATAGAAACCAAAGACTGTATCTCTTCAGCCTTAGGAGTGACTTTTGCCAGAGACGCATGACAGTAAACTAATGCTCCGAATGCCTTTTTGACTGCATCTGAGAATACTTTGCTATATGGAGCAGTTGCTTTCTCAAAGTGTTCTTCTTCCAGGACTGGGAAAACAGCCCTGTCTTATAAATACACTTCTAGTGCATTAAACCATTGACAAATGCAGCGTAGCATTCTAAACTAATTTGTCTTAAGTGGGCATCTGATGACTCAATTTATCTGAACTTAGTCATTTGGATGTGGCTCAGCTGCTCTGTTCAAAGGAAATCATCTGGATGCATCTGCTGTTTCTTGCTCTCAGTGCTGGTCTAGGACTGTACGAAAGAGAGCTGTGCTAACTCAGATAAGCTCGCATTTGATAGAGACAAAGAGCACACATGGGGTCAATTACTGCACATTGCCTGTTCCCTGGTGGTAACTCTAAGTCTAAGCCCAGAGGTCTGGAGAGAAAGCAGTATTCTTTCAGGAGAGTGTCTTTTCAAAAGAAATAGCCACCGATGTTGCTAAATCTACTAAGTGTCTCTCAACCACTCTACTTCGACTTAAGCCCATCCTTAAAAAAGGGATTTGCCAGACCTAGCAAATTGCTATGCTATTTAGAGTATATTGATTCTTAAAGTTACTGAAATGTGGTATTAAATACTAAATTATCAGTGTCAATTCTCTGACTATGGGTAATGTGTTTTTTACTAAGAAATCAGCAGATAAAGATTCATAGGATCCCTTTTATATTTTACAATATTTAAGAGATTGTCCAATTACAACAATATTCTTGGACATAAATTGCATAGCAACCTGGCACACCAGCCTTCTCCCACCAGCTTCCAGTGGAGAGCTCTACGTGTTGCCTCTCAATGTTCTTCTCTGTGGGAGGCACAAGTGAACTATCCGCAAGGTGTCAACTTCTACCCAGAGAGATGCCGAAGCTGTTTGTCATTAGTGATACAAAAAGTCATTTCATGAAGCACTTCACAGAAATGCCTGCAGTATGTTCTCATGTGTAGATATCTAAATGAACACCCTGTATCACGCTGTCTTTTGTTAAAGAGACTTAGCCTGTACTGGGGAAGCTTTAATGATATTTTTAAGAAGAAAGCACTGATTCTTTGACTAAAAGGCTGTTTTTACAAATACAAAGAAAATGAATGCTTTCATGCATGTTTTTAATGAGTTTGCATCTATTAGCTTCTTTTGCCTTTTATTTAGGGAGATGACTGGCTGATGAAATCACTCCCCCAAACCCACCTCAGGCTCTGGAGTAGAGGAGGTTAGACCCATGCTGCTGGGCTTTGGATATTTTCTGACACCGAGGAGGGGATTTCCAGACTTCTCCAGGCTAATGTTCTTTTTGGTGATCTGGGCTATAATTAGGCTTTCGAGAAGAATTGCTGGGAGATCTGACTTGAGCTAGTAAGAGCTAGCTTATTGCCAGGGCCAAATAAGACTCTACTGCTTATGGCTGTGAGGTGAGGCTTTAGTCTTTCCTGTGTCTGGCCATGTTACTGGAAAGCGGGATTAAAATGGAGACATGTGGGACACCTAGAAGTGCTAGGATTGGGCAAATACCCCTGTGTTGTCGTGTACCCCTTGGCTGGGAATATAGCCTAGCAGACTTCCATCTAGGCTAAGGTTTTTTAGGTTCTTCAGCCTCTGAGGCTAAGGGATGGTGATCATGTTTCCAACTCAGGTGAGATAAAATGACAACTTTTTGGAGGCTGGGAGCAAAGCTAGGTCTGTGCTTGTGGGTGCACAGCTACCTGGGGTCAGTAGCTGCAGAGAGCTCTTTGGGGAAGCCTTAGTCACAGGGCCTGAAGGCTTTGAACCCAGGGCTGGACGGGAAGGTGGCATTCACTCCTGCTGCAACAGGGATCCTTAGGGCTTCTCCCAAAGGCCTTTGGGCTGGCATGAGTAGGAGGTTCCCGTTACACTGGTTTGGGTTTATGCAAGGAATTCAGCAAAGCACCAGCTCCTGGTGGTTGTAGCTCTCCCTGAGGACATGGGTATCATGATTCGCTGGAACAAAACATTTAGGAATTTCAACATGTTTTGTTGGATTGAATTATTTTCTAATTAAAGTGTTCAAGCTTAAAATGCTAGGTCTGTGCCTACATGTACCTGAATAACTGCTGCTATCCTGAGACTTTACAGTCTTCCCGAATCTAGTCATTAAGATTTCCAAACATTAGCTGTCATCTCCCTGTAAAATTACATATTTTCATAGTACAAAAAATATTTTAACTAATGCCATTAAAAAAAAAAGGGCAGGAAGGCTGGGTCTTCACTGGTTAGGGAGAATGCACTGAGTGATGAAGGACTTGCTGTAGGAACTGCTGCCTGGTCGTCCACAGCATTTGTAACGCAGCTGATCTAGATCATGCTGGTTCCTTCTGGATTTCCGTCTACAAATCTCTGCAGAAACACCCCCTGCCCCATGCTCTCTCAAGCAGATGGTTAGGCAGATGAAGAGCAGAGATGTGCTACTTCAGCAGGAGCCTTATTGGTGCCAGAAAATCAAAAAAAACGAGTTGGTGGAAGGAAAATGTGCAAGAGAAGTGCAATAGAACGGGCTGAAACTTCCCAGCGAGGCGCTCTGTGCTGGAAGGACACGCGGGATGGTGACCAGGGAGGAGCAGTGACGTCTGTGGAGCAGTAAATTGACTCTAACTGAAGGAAAAAGAGGAAGGGAGGGAAAAGTGTGACCCGAGGTGTGAAGGGCTGGGATGGTCTCTGCTGTGCTGAGCATGGTGCTTGTCTCTCGGTGGCATGGGGGATGGGGAATTTGCACTGCTTCTCTACGTTAGATGAGGATAACAACATCAGTTGAGAGTCCCTTTAAATAATGTGGCACAATGGGCACATAAATGTCTCAGACAAGTGTGAATTTTGATATGTCAGGTGGGAAAATTAAAATTACAGAGAAGGCAGCTGAGAAGAGGGATGGTAGCTGGGATCACAGTGATTTTAGCGATGTCTAGCAGAGAGGAAAGGATACCAACAGGTCAGGGAAAAAGCAAAGATACGGAAAGTGGTCTATCAGCCGAGGCAGAGGAAAGCCCTCTGTAAGTGCTATAGCTCTGGGATTTGTCATGGATTTGGGAGGACAGTGACTTACAGCTGGTCCCAGGGCTCTGAGCAGCAGGAGAGATGATGTCTTGCACAAGACACCTTCAGCACTTTAAACCAAAGTCCATTAATAAACACCGCAGCGCTGAATGCATTCTGCTGCTTATTGGCACGAAGAGAGAATTGACCTTTTTGCTTTCTTCCCCTCTCCCTGGGAGCCTGATGGGCTGCGATAACCCACTTAGCGGGCGCGTGGGCAGCGGGTGATGGCGTCAGAGTGACGAGAGGGAAGCAGCTATGCCATATCCTTAGCGCTACGGCACTCTAAAAATAAACGGCATCTCACGTCGGGAGCCTCTGGCTGTGCCTCGGCTCTCCTCGACTGTTCCTCTCCCCAGCGTGTCTGTCAGAGCTGCTCTGCGGCAGCTGATGCGCTGCGCTGCCTCCGAAGCATCTGAGTCACCGGGCATCAGGCTTCGGGGAATCGGATGTTTTGGCACGGCAGGGGACATCGAGGAGCCATGGAGCCATCATCGGGCCCCACTGCTGAAATTTCAGGGACGTGGGCACCTGCGGCAAGCAGCTCCTCTGGGTGCCAAGCTGGGAAGGGGAGATTTGGCCTCATCCCAAATCGGCACCAGCAGCAATGGGCCGTAGAGCAGGTTTAACTCAACGCATCCGGCACAGTGTGGCAAAACCGCGCTGGGTGAAGGGAGCATCTCTGCTGCAGAGCTGGGGCAGGCAGGCAGCTGAGCTTGCTCAGGTACCAGCAGGTCCCAGGCAGGGCCTGACCAAGCACCAGAGGTGGTGGAGATGGTGGAAGGTGGCTACCTCCACAGGCCATGTCTGGTCCCTGCTGTGCTCACCATTTAATGCTCCCAGCGTGTGCAAACACAGGCTGTGCAGCTCCAGCTGTCACAGTTAAATACCCCACCATGGGGTGCGGCAGCAGAGGGTATGACATGGGGCTCGGGGGCATCTGGCACGTTCAACTTCAAGACCAGAAGGCTTATCTGGAGAGGCAACACTTTGACAGGTGACTGACTGGCACATAGCAACTGTGAGGTGGTTTCTGCAAACACAAATATGAAAAGCAGGAAAGAACAAAACAGAAAATAAACCCCAGGAGGACAGTATTGCTGTAAGAAAAGGTACACATGCCATCATCTCGCTTTCCTTGCATTTCAACTATGGCCCAGCACACCCAGAGCGCTCCAGCCCCAGTGCCTGTGGCCAACCACTGGGGCAGATTGGGCTGGGCTGGGAAGAGGCTGTGTTGGGGCTGTGGAGTTCATGCCATCAGTGAGACCAGCAGCCCCTCAGCAAGACCTGCTGCTGCTGAGGTCCTCACGCTGGCTCTTTATCCATCAACTACATGGCTCCTGCTGCATCTTTTCTCCAGTCCTAAGCTGTGACTGTTCAGCTTGGAGAAGAGAAACTAAAGGAGGATCTTATCTGTGTGTATAAATGCCTACTGAGGGAGTAAAGAAGATGGAGCCAGGATCTCCTTGGGATATCTATCTGGAGAATGGGTAAGAGGCAACGGGCACAAGCTGAAGCAGAGGAAATTACATTGCAGTATAAGAAAAAGCTTTTTTATGGTAAGGATGGTCAAGCAGTGGAGCAGGTTGCCCAGAGAGGTTGTGGAGGCTCTGACCTTGGAGATACCCAAACCCAACCAGATGCAGCCCTGAGCAACCTGCTCTGGCTGACACTGCTTGAGCTGGGGGGTTGGACTAGATGATCTCAAGAGGTCTCTGTTGGACCCCAGCCAGTGTGTGGTTGTGTGGTCCTACTCCATCATCCCTCCCCCAGCTCCTGCTGGCCATCTGACCTGCTGGCACAGCCATGTATAGTTTTCAGCAAGCTGTTTCTGGTGTTTCCTTTTTCCCCTTGGAGCCCCTGGGTCCTCCCCTTTTTGAGCAGTGTCAGGTGAGGTGGATGCCTCACCTTCACTAAAGCACAATAGAGTGTCGTGTCATCTTTAGATTGAGGGAGACTGAGTGGTAGGTGACGGAGAAAGGAGCTTCTCTTCCCTTCTTTAATTGCCTGTGTGACATGAAGGCAAAGCTTGTGACTTCCAGCACTGCTTTCCCTGAGCGGTCCTATCTCAGAGTCTGTCCCTAAGAAGATAACCAGAAGCTTGGATTGTTTTTTAAACAAAAGAAAAAAAGCTTTAACTAGTAGCAGATCAGAGATTCTAACATAACTTCAGGCTGAGATGGCATTAGAATGTACCAACTTGCTGAGGAGAAAGATGTCAGTCTGGGGTAGGAAACTACCCCTGGCTGCAGCAGCACTCGTTTGGCCAGGCAGGTTAATGATGGATGGGAACAGGCACTGCCGGGCTGGGGTCAGTGTGGGCAGGCTGCTGTGCCTGTGGACCTGGCACAGCACTGGTGGAGTTGGGACTTCATCTCGCTGGGTGGGGAACAGGACACTGACAACTCTCAGCATCAGCCAGCGTGCTCTTGTGACCGCTGCTGCTCCTGGAGAAAGCAGCAGCACATCGCCTGAACTGCATCTGAAGTGTTCTTGTGTGGGTGCAAGGGTAAAGAGCACACACATGTGTGTATATGCATTACTCTTTATGTGACCTGAGAGTTGTCCAACAATCCCAAAGAGCATGTAACGCTTTCCTGCATCACAGGAGTAACTGAAGTGAACCTCTGATGGGCAAAGATGAACCTCGGAAGTACTCTTCCTCAGCTTTTCCATCCAAGTTTGCTTGTACAAGTTGCCTTTTCTGGTGTCCTCTTCCAGTTTTTGGCCCATGTTTCACAATCTTCAGAGAACCCCCCCCGTACCTTGCCTGTGCCGTGTTTTCAGGTGAGCTCAGGTCTTTCTTGGCGTTTTGCTGTGGAATTGTGACTATTTCCACAACCTGATACTGTACAAGAAGGCTGGGGCTTCCCACAACTAGCTGGAAAAAGGAGCAGTGAGCATGTACCATGCTTACAGCACAGCTTGTGGGGGCCGATATTTGAAGGCATCACTAACTTCCCTGAAATGTCCTCCTGCACCAGCCCGCAGAAGCAGCTGCCATCGGAAGCTCCCATATTGCATAGTTTCTTCCCACGGAGTGTATGTCAGATTGTAAGTCCCTGAGAACAGTAGGGAGCAGAAGAAAAAGGACAGAAAACAAGCGTCCTCCTGAAACCCCAATTCCGATGTTGGGAGGAAAGACCTCAGCAGATCCCTGACTAAACTGGGGGTTTGTCCTGTTATCTTTTCTCCAGTAGCAATATCATAGCCAACTCCTTGCATCGTAGCTGAAGCTGCGCTGTTGCGTCCTCTCCTGCATCCCCTCAGTTGCAGACCCCCATGGATCGGGGTTTTGGCAGGGCCGTAGACACCTCAGAACGGCAGTGGCTTCCCTGGAGAGCTTCCCTGACACCTTGCACTGGCCGTGCCTTGTGTGGGCAGGAGTCCTGTTTGTAGGACGATGTGAGGAACTAACCGAACAGATAAACAGACCGAGAGAAGTAGAAATTTAAAGCTGAACTTCTCACTGTGTGAGAAGCACCTTGCAAGGCTTGGAGTCGAGAGGGTAACGCACTGGAAAATTTATGACAAAGTTTCAAAACATCCTGATTAGGATGCACAAGAGAAACAGGTCAAAAACAAGAATAAGCATTTTGAAATTGAAATTGAGTAGTTAGGCAAAACGCATATAATCACAACATGGTTTTTTGAAGGGAGGATGTGGCTTAAAGCTCCTGTTTTGTCAAGCAACAGAGACAAGAGGGAACACTTGGTTCTGGTCACTCCTAATTGCTTCCTCTGTGACTGCAAGATGTGCACAGAGGAGGAAAAGGGAGAGAATGGGAAAAGACCGGGGGGACACAGCATTTTCGGGATATTGTTGGTGCCCATGGCAGCTCCAAGGGAGCCACCGGTGGCAGCCAGGCCCCTGGGTCAGTGTCTCTCCTCGCTGGCCCAGGGGAAAGGCAAAGCAGCAGGAGAGGAAGGCAGGACAAAAATGGTGGGGTATGGAAGTAACGCAAGGAGGAAATGTTCATGAGTCCCAGGGCAGTGCTGGGAAAAAAACCCCCATCTAGCGTGTTGCCTTGAGCATCAGAAGGACCTTAGAGCTTCAAAACTGCAGCCTGATGGGAGTCGAGGCCAGTGCGACCCTGCTCCGTGGCTCGGGGAGTGCTGCCTGTCCTCTTGCGGGCCCCTTGTCCATTTGGTGGCCAAGCCTGCTCAGCCACATTGGTCCTCATTAGGCCGGGCATCGGTCACCTTGGGGCAATTAATTTCCAGCCCCATGCACGAGCTTAGCAGGTCCTCAGCATCATCCTTGGGCTGCATCTGTTGTTCAGACCGAGCCAGTCCTTTATCTCCCTTTGGCTTCTTCTCCTGTTGGTGTTTTTACCTGGGAGGTCCTGGAGCTCTCATCTACTTTTGGCAGTTGAATTTGCAGGTGACAGCTCCCCTGTTTTACAGAAGCTGCTGGAAGTATAGCAGCATGGCTTTTCCCTTACACCTTTGGTGAGCAAAAAGATGTCAAGTACTGAAGCACACAAAAGCAAATGCCGTCACTGAGAGCGCTCCCGCGGCGCAGCCGCCTTTCCCACCACAATTTTGGAAGAGAGCAGGCGGGGTAACAGATCTGACTCAGCCCCATGAGGTGGTGTTCAGAGACAGAGATTAAGAACAAGTGTGAATTAAATGAGGTTCAAAGTGTTAAACAGCAGACACTTCCCTAGTGTAAATATTTTGGCACAAAGCTTTGACAGGGTTTTAATCTAAAGGAAGCAGCGAGGCTGGAACAGACACATCTTCTGGCGGTTACAGGGGTACCCCTGTCCCGACCTGCGGCGCGAAGCGGTGAGCACCTGCCACGCTTGGGAGCCTGCATCACCTTCGGCAGACGTGGGTCCCATTCGATGGCAGAAGCTCTACCACCGCGTCCGGTCCCCAGCACGCCCTTTGCAGCGGCCTGGGTGGCTCCTAATGGCACCATAAACCCTGCCGGACAGTGGCCCCCTGACGTTACTACTTCTGGCAGGTTTTACCTTAACCGGTATCAAAGCATGCAGCTGCAAATAATGTTTTCTCCCTCCTCTGCTATTTGTCTAGTGCACCGTGAGAAGAAAATTGCAGTCTCCTTTCTCTACATTTAATTTTTCTATCTGGCACTAGAGGGCAGAAAGAAGGTCGGTGGAGCCTTGCAACACAGACCTGTCTCAGCAGCGGTACGAGGGTGCAGAAATAAATCTGTCTTGAAAGGCTTCTCCCTTTACGCATTACAAATGCCCATGGAGGGTTTCATGCCCCAGCCTCTTTAGTGCTATTAAAGTTTGATAGTTCAACATTGCATTTCAGAGGTAATACCATGCGAAGCAATTCTCCACGCTCCTCGGCAGGCACCGCGCCAAAGCAGCACCTCGGTTTGCTCTGGACGTAAAGCCGGCATCTGTGGTTTCTGCAGTCGGGGAAGGGACTTTGTGTGATGGAGAACATGTTTTCTCCCTTGCGGTGAGGCTGCCTGCCTGCCCTTAGCATCCCGTGTCCCCCCAGCCCAGCGCCTGCGAGAGGGTGCTTCATAGCCCCACGCAGGGCAGGGGGGAGGCACAGGGTGATGCAGCCAGATTCCGAGCCGGGAAGTACAAGCTCTTCACACGTTTGAGGGATTTCTCATTAAAATCAGTGAAGATGGGGCATTTTCATGGTGCACGCAGCTGGACGCCTCATCACATGTTTCTTCTCTCTGCCAGAGGAAACACTGTCTGGGAGCCACCGTGGCTGTGGCATGGAGGATTAAACCCCGCCGCGACGCCCGGTTCCCAGACTGCCTTTGTTGGGAGGAGAAAGAAGAGAGCACGTGAGCCCGGGAGGCTGAGCGCCGCGTGCCCTGGTCAGGAGGCCCCGCGGCCACGGGACGTTTGCTGTGGTCTGTAGATAAGGATGGGTCGCCGTGGGAAAGCCACGTGGGTCTAACGCCAACGGAAGAAGCTGGAAAACTGACTGAAGCAGCTCCTTCTGCCCGCCCAGCTGCCGCTGTTTGGTGGCTGAAGCGCGAGGGGCAGACGGCAGCGAAGAGCAGCTCGCTGGTTTATACACCCCCATTGAGCTAATTCATTTTATTTTTCTTCTGATTTTTGCAACGTCTGTAATTAACACGCATGACATAAGTAGTTATTTAATTGACAGATAAGACTAAAAATAGTCTTCCTTTTTATTTCTCATTTGATTCATCTCTTCAGTGTATCACTTACCAGGATGGAATGATCTGACAGTTATGGGTAGTGGAGAGAAACTAAATTTCTTAAATTCAAATGAAACTGTGCTGAAAAGGGTTTTCACAGTCTGCCACACTTTTTGACGTTATGAATTTTATTCTGTTTTCTACAGAGAAAAAGGAATCTTTCATATGCTGACAGTAAAAAGGACTCTAAAAGAGCTAGTAAATAGTCCACTGGTCAGGACACTTAATTTGTGGAAGAGCTGACACTGGGTTTATTGTCTGCTCATGTTGACCTCTTATGCACAGTTTTTCAAGAAAAGCACTATTTTTTCAAGCAAAACTTTGGTTTCAACTGATCAGCATTTCCTGAGGGGAGCGAACGACTGTCAAAACTCCTGACCACATCCTACCGCAGGAGCACCGAGTGCTGAGAGAAGCTGGGACTGAATCCAGCACTGCCTTGTCTCACCACGCACTGCAGCAGCACCTGGGAAAGAGTGATGTCCTAGGTCCCAGCTGTGCAAAAGCTCTGTACAGACCCACCCCAACACTGGTCTTTTCCTGAATTATTTTGCAAAGTCAGTCTGCTGATATTTGCATCCTGAAGCTAATTTAGCAGATCAGTTTTGTTCATGGTCTAACGTGTAGTTGTTCATTCCTGGACTGGAAGGGCTCGTGCTGCTGGCCCTCAGGAGCCACTGCAAGGTCCAGCTCCTTCTGCTGGCCCTAGGGAAGGGGAACAGTATCAAGGGAGAGGGGTGTGTGTGGTACCTGAACTCTTTATGTTTGGACAGCCAACACTTCTGCAGTGAGGTCTGATTGCTGAATTAGCCTTTGTTTAACTCGAAGACTATAGTCTTTACGAAAGAAAACCTCAGAAACTGGTTAACAAATGATACACACTCATACGCAGATTTTCAGGTGAACAAGTAATCCATTGGCTGAAATGGATTTGTAAGGCTTCTGCAAATAACACATATCTTTATGGGAATTAGGATTATTTCTCAAATAACATTTAAAAAAAAAAGTTTGTCATAAACTGCGGATAAAAAGCATAAGGTGTGCAAGTGGCACCTAGGCTGGGGTTTCTGTGTAATCTCAGCAAACACGCAGGAGGCTGAATAAGTCATTGAGTGTTTTACCCAGGATAATATTTGAAAGATGTCAGGAATATGTGAACGTAAACAAAGAGATGTGGGACAGTCATAGGAAATGATCCTCACATAGAGAGAATGAAGCTTATTCCTTCTCCAGTGGAAATAACCAATTTCAGGCAGAAGATGTTTGCATTCAGTCCTGTTGGCCTTAAACAGCCACCAAACAGTCAATGTTTGCTCTGTTCCTTAGCAAATGTGTTAGACCTATGTGTCCCATGGAAAAGAAACTTCAGCTTTACCTCTGATAGTGTTTATACATAGCATAAAATGTACCAGCTAACTCAAAATCACTGCAGGGAAATAGCTAACAGCATCACTCTCTCCTGAGATCACTCTATGGGGCAGATGCACACCCTTCCTAAAATTTCTGGAGTCCAAGATATACCAGACCCTCTTACTGTTTGGCAGAATAAGCCAATGCTTGGCTGGTCATCAACTGCTCCATGAAATATTTTGGTTAATAAAATATCTGCACATTTCTGTCCTATCTTTTATCCTTCAGCTGGAAGCTCTTTAGGACAGAGACTTTATTCTCTTTACTCCTTCATCCTCAGCTCAAGGGACACGTGGAAACGTGAAGGAGGATGGCACAGGCTGGTTTGATTTGTATTGCCTATGGGACCGGGAGCTCCCCAAACCGTTTTGTGGCGCAGTACAAGTGTTTCACAGGAGCCATGCCAAAGGATGAGCGTAGGGCTCGGTAACCAGGGCTTCCTCCAGCTCCACGCATTAGCCTAGGGCTCCGTCTAACCCAGCTGTGGCATCTCTAGCACATAAAAGCCGTCATCATAGTTTGTAGTACAACAGTGTACTCAAGAGAGCTACAGAAATGCAAGCTGGATAAATAGTGTATGTTTTCCAGGGAAAGAGGAAAAAGGGAATTTCTGTGGGTGCAGGGTGTGATACTACAGTTCTGTTGTTCTGACCAATTTTTAGGAAGCGAGAGAAACATTTTTTTTATATCATTAGCAGTGGAAACCCGGGCACAAAGTGACTGCTGGCCTGGCTGCAGCTACCCCAGGACACAGGAGACTCCCCCAGCCTGTCCCACCACCTCCCTCACACCATTGCAGCAGATTGTCACCTCCACAGACCTGTACGTGCCACTGCTCCACCCACCTGTTCTGCCCCCAAAGCCCACCTGTTAAAGCCTCCGCTGAAAATATTCAAGTCAAAAAAGTGTTTAACTTAAATGGCCTGATGAGAGCTAGGGATCAGCTGCAATCCCCGCCGTGCCAGCGGTCCCGGTGGTGGTGCTCCCCAGGGAGGAGACACGGCTCTCAGCAGCCCAAACCAGCCTGGCCTCGACGCGGCTGACAGCTTCATCATGTAGGCCTAAGAAACCCTTCCAGGTGTTCATCACCTTCCTGCGTTTCAGAGACCAGCACAGCTGCTGGTGGACCAGCTGGGTGCTGCTGGGCCAAATGGGCTCTTCTACAGGATGTGGCTCAGCGCCGCTATGTTGGGGGCTCCTTCGGTACAAGACGAAAGGGGAGGAAAATCTGTATCTCTGAGCAACTGTCACTGCTTCGTTTTTTTTCTGAAGGCTAAAGATAGACTCCATATGGGCTGTGCGCAGCGCGGTCTGACCATACATACCGTGGATCTTTTCTCTCAGCCTTTTTTTCAGGCGGCAGCAGACCTATGGTGAGAGGTACCCCAGTGGTGGACCTACTCCGCCAACAGCCTTGACAATGAGTGCATCGGATGGCTTTTCAGTCAGGTCAAGACAATAAATACCCTTTTATTTTACCAACTATACCTTACAAATATGACCTGTTACTGCAAGTTGCTCTTGCCAATCCACAGAGGAGAGATGCGCACAGGAAGGGAAAGCGGGGCGGGTTTGTTTCCCGCTGCCCCTGGGACGGATGCAGGGGAGGATGCTGAGGCCAGTCCCACCGCCTGGCTCGCTCAGACAGCCCCAGCCTCCCGCACAATGCAGCAGCACAGCCAGCTGCTTCTTTCTTTCTTCTCCTCCTCCTCCTCCTCTTCCTCCAGGAGAGACAGCCAAAGCCAAAGGAGGTATGGGGCTTACGGTTGGGGAAGGGGACCCCACAGCTACCCCTGCGCGGCGGAGACGCGAGAAGGCGGTGCTGGCGCTCAGCACCGCTGCCCCAACTCTCCTGCAACACTGCGCCGCGGCTGCCCGCGCAAGCAGGGTCCCCCAGATTTGTGCCCTGGAAAGCTCCAGCCCGGTGCGGGAGAGGGACCACGCTGCTGCTGCCGAGGGCTGCGACATCCAGCGGGGAGGCTTGCGGCTGCTGCCTTCATCACCCGCAGCCCCTGCCATTTTGGGGGCTGCTCGCCCAAGACCACACCATCACCATGTGATGGATGTGCAGAGCTTCCTCTGTGGGGAGATGAAAGTGCGGAGGGCTGAGTAACTCTCATCTCAGTTTGAAAAGCCAAATGAGAAAAAAAAAAAATCACTTTCATGTGTTTTTGCTGACATGGTTCTGTTAGCGGGGCTTATATCATTGCTACTGTCTGGTTACAGAAAAAAAATGCCCACCTGACTATTACCGCTTCCGCTACAATTTTTTCAACAGTATTTGGCATCTTCAGTCTCCTGCTGAAATGATCTCTGCAGTGATGGAAAGGAAAACTGTTCCAGGGAATGACAGACACCAGGCCAGAAGTGAGGCAGCTTTGCTTCTGCTTTGACTTGTTTTACCTTGACATTTCTGGACCTCACATATGCAGCCAGCAAGTAGACCTATGGAAAGGTGCTCTCCAGCTTCCGAGTCTCATGAAGGTTTTTGCATGTTCCAGGCATGGAAATAGGAGTAAACACCGGGGCTGAACCAGGCAGCTTTGCCTGCAAACGGTTTTTGCAGGCCTGGTTCTCCCACCGCTGCTGTTCGGTCTCCGTTCGTTGTGCTCACTGCTCAGCACGGAGCTGCTCTTCTGCCGGTGTGGGCGCCGGGCGGGAGGAGGAAGCCTGGTCCCAGGGAAAAACACAGGACAAACGTGCAAGGCAGCAGGGAAATCGCAAAATTCAAAACCCAAGCATGGAGGCTTCCTCCTCTGAGCGTGCATAGCATGACATGATATTTTTTAGGGAAATACCTGGTCATGGCTTACATGCACCTGGAGACATAACAGTTCCAGGACATAACTTTGCTTTTCCCTGTGTATCTGTAGTAGCTACCTGTGGTTTTGGGTCTCAAAGAGCCTCTTCCAGTGGGAACCACTGCTCAGTACAGGAGAGTTTCTCAGTGGCTGCAGTGTACAAGCAGGTTGTTTCCTCCCATCGCACATAAAGGTACATGTTCTGGAGACAGCCACCTTCACGCAGCCATTTTCCACTGCTCATTTTCTTCTCCCCTACCTACTGAGCTGTGAATTCCCTTATGCGCCAGTGGAGCTACTGCTCATTAAAACTAATCAGCTGAGCAGATGCTGAAGGAAATAATGGGCTGGGGAATAAAGAGGATGTTGGTCATACATTGCCAAAAATCTCTGCAACAGGTTTTTGTAGTTCACTGAGTTTTCATTCTACTCCAAATCAACATGCAAACCAGCTCCACTGGGAGGAAAGCAGTTCAATGAGGAAAGGAAACTTCAAATTATGAAGGATTGATTGCCAAATGATACAGAAGGAACCCATCATATAAAATATTCTGCACTGAACAAAGCTTGCAACACAGTAATGGATATAAGTGCAAGTCAATCTCATCCTACGGCCACCACAGCCATAATTGGCAAAATGAAAACTCTCTCCCTGCCCATGCCCTGAATGTGTACCTGTGATACGGGAAGCTAAGAAGGATGCTCTTGCTTTCAGTAAATTGATATACATTGCAGCGAGGAACCAAGCTCAGAAAATGGCCTACATTAAGTTTATATCCAAGTATACAAATAACTTAGGGCCAAAATTAGCCTTCAGTTGCATTAGTGTAAATGCAGCATAGCACCACGGGGTAGATGGCACTTTCTGGACTGTAAGAGGAGGGAGGATTTGGCCCTTAGAAGAATGTAACGGGAAGAAGGGAGAATGAATCCCATTATCTGGCTTTGCAGGGGAATTGACAGCGGTTTCCGTACGAGCGTGCTGCTCCAGATGGCACGCTGGCGAGAGCCCTGACACGCAACAAAGGCAAGGCTCAGGTATCAGCCTGCAGTGCAGGGGCACGCCAATGAGACTGGAAAACATACAGCAACAAAAGGTGGGGAGGTAAAGCCGTGTTTGCTAAGGTCATTTTTTCTAATGATGCCAGTTAAAACTCAACATAACAGCAGGCACGTTTTTAGCATGTCTAACGTACCCACTGTTTTTCTGGCAAGGATGTAGAATGGGGCTTCATATTTCATCTGTTTACCTTAGTGATGCTGCCTGATGCTCTTTTGCATCAGATGCCCAGAAAAACATATTTTCCCTCCTAACATAATTTTGTCCTTTTGCTTTATAACTTTATAATATAAAGAATTTTTTGGTGAGGCTTTATTTGAATGCAGCAAAAATCTCTGGTGACATTTTTATCAAAAATACTAGCTCAAACTGCTCCAGGAATGAATTGCCTCTCTCTCTCTTTTCTTGGTTCTTTGCTTGTTGCGTGTTGCTGACTTTTTTCCTCCTCTTTGTTCTTTTTTACGTATTTTTAATTCATTTTTATAGCCAAGAGCACAACTGATTCTCAATCAGAGCTGTACAAATAGCAAGCTTTCCAGTTTAGTTGGCCAAACCGGAAAACGAAGGGACAGTAAACTATGTGCATTTGGAGCTGATTTGAAACAATATTTCATTGGGAGTTAATTTCTACCCCCTTTAAGAAATCAGCTCAGCATCAAACAAGAGCAAACGTTTCATTTTGCAAGGTCATAAATCCATCTTTACTGACTTTTTTTGTTGTCTGAAACACTTTGTTGGGCTTCATTCCCCAAAACTGCTCTCAGTGGAGGTGAATGCAAGACTGCTGGGAGGAGAGATGATAATAGCACGGGGTAAGGGAGAAGACGCTTTCTTGGAAACAGATTTCCTGGGGCTGTAAATTAGGAGTCAGGCCAGACTGGAGGATTAAGGTCTGAGTGTCCTCATGCGTTTTGCGAGTTCATCCAGATTTTCACTTTGGGGATCTGCCCTGTAATTAATGGGCCTGAAGTTCAAGTCTGAATGGGAAGCTTGTGAACAACCCTTCCTGGAGCCAAACTTTTATAACCCCAGGGCTCAGATTCAGTGTCACTAAAAGCAAGTTGTTTTATTTCGTGGAGCTGCCAAGAGGAAGCACTCAGGACTGCTGGGAGATTCGAGTCCCCAGTGCAATCTTAGAACAAAGACTTTGAAACCCCAAATCCCCACATTCCCTGAATTCCACATGTCCTCTCCTTTCTGCTTCCCATCTCCCTCTACACATTCTTCTCTCCATCTCTGTAACACTGTCAGAGCTCCCTTTAATCAGGTTTCCTTCAGTGGGTTTCCTTCTTTTGCCCATGAGAAGCTTGGTTTGCTCCCTCAGGCTCGGCATGGATGGAGCTGCTCTTTCCCTCCTCTGCAGCCAGCAACGGAGGGTAGCATGGCCCCCTTTGCTTTTTATATGAGTAGTACGACGGTGACATAGGAACATCTGTTTCCCAGATAATTATTATTCCCAGTGAGGCTCAAATGTACAAGGCCTTTTTGCATATGTGCTGCAGGTCTTAGTGGCTTCCTGGTGGCTTCTGAAGCAGACCACAGCGAGGTTAGATGGCTGGCACACAGATGGCTTAAGAAGACAGAACCTGATTCTCATACCCTACAGAAGTCACGGACCGATCCCTTTTCCTCATTCATAATACCACGCCTGGGCTTTTCTTCACTACCCCATTCACTGGCATATCCCATGACTACAGCATCTCTCTTTCTCCCATCAGCAACTCTTTTCTTTTCTAAGCCTCTTTCTTTCTGCTTACTTTGCTCCATCATCTCTGATTCTCTTTACAATTTTTTTTTTAATGTTTTGCCACCTTTTTTCTGTTTGTATTTTCAGTAACCTCAATCTTGGGGTGGGGGAGAAGGAATAAAAATAACAACAAAATCCCTTATTCTTTTAATTTTTTAGATCAAAGATGACTGAGCAACAGAGGGGGAGAATTCAAGGCAGCCTTTGATGCACAGTATTGATGTTGGCTTAGCATGAAAATCTCCTTGTGCTATATTTGGGCCAATTACCAGAGGTCCACACAATTAACCTGAGACACACTAGTCCCATGTGAAGCAATGAAATTTAAGGCCTAGGGAGGTTATTTCGAATCTTAGATGTTGCTATGATAGGAGATTACTTACCCTGTTCCTTTGTATTTGATAGGAATTTTTGTGCTGAAGATTTTGATACTCCACAAGTTGTGCTCTGGCGGCATGCCCCTTGCTGTGGTACGTGGTTGCCTGCCTGCGCTGTTGGACTCTGAGCACCGTAACTGGGTTGTTTCTACGCTAGAGGTGCTTTTGCTCTCACACCTTCCAGATCCCCATGAGAAACGCCTCCCAGACTACTCAAATGGCGTTTGCGCTTCTGCAGCACTCTTCACAGCAATAAAGCAACACCAACCCTCTTCGTCATCCTGGTTCTGTTGGATTTTTGCTTTTCCTTCTTTGTACAGGATTTCTGCTGACCAAGTTTTGGTCAAGGCAAGATGTCACACAGCAGAGACGGGAATCTCTGAGACCCACATGCAGACTGATACAGCTTTGTCTCTGATGGGTGCCAGGGTTTTCTGAATCCAGCCACACCTCAGAAAACTCACTATTCACTGCAACTGTGAATATAATTCTTTTGTAAATGAAAATGCCCTTTATTTCTCACCTGCCCTACAATTAAGTAGTGCCAGTCCTCCACCCCTGCGCTACATGGTCCATTAGAAAGGAAGAGCTTCTGGTTCAGACAGGAACTCCTGGCTGAGCTCCAAAGCAGCAAGGGACTGCAAAGAAGGTAGAAAGAGGGACAAGATGAACATATCGGGTTGCACTACTGAGAGTGCAGCCAGCTGGTCAACGGAGGCAGTTCTCACAAGTCCTCCATGCAGGGCCTGTAAGGCTGCATCACTGTCCACTTTGGGGCTCCCCAGGACAAGATACCAGCAGACTGGAGTGGAAAGCTACCAAGACAGTCAGGGAGACTTTTTTTTAATTCTCGGGCCTCAGTGATTCTGTAGGACATCATGGCTCTGATCCACAAAATAATGTATCCAGCTGCCTGGGTCTCTTTGGGACCATTGATTCAGAGCTGCTGTGAGAAAAGACCCCTCTGCGGCTTGACTCCTTGGAGCTGGCTGGTGTTTATGCAAGATCAGGTATGTGAACATGAAAGATGGATCCCCCTCCCTCATAACATCCTCTCTTGGTGCTTACTTCATTACAGCTGGCTCTTCCCAGGCTCGGAGCCATGACAACTGACCTCTTGCCTCTCCCCCACCTTGTCTTTGAGAACAGAGTTGGTCACATCTGTCCGTGCTCTGGCACTGGTTCAGTGCTAAAAGCCAGCCCAAAGTACACTCGTCAGTCTCCAGAGGAGAAGCAAGAATACTTGCCTTTGCAGGTGTCCTGAGACTCCTCCTGGAAGAGCATAGACAAGGTCTGGACTGCATCAGAGCCAGATCCTATACACATTCCCCCTCCAGGGGCTGAAGAAACTCCTTTTATTGCTTGTAGTCTGGCATGAAGCCTGCTGGCACACACAACCTTCCTCCTCTTCTGTGGGCTCTGAGGCAACTGGCAATGCTTTTATCTCCATCTGACAGGTCAGACCACACTGGACAGCTGACGTGGTTTCCTACGAGGACCTTCTCAGGACCTGAACCTTGTTTCTGCAATCAGGTTTCTTCTGCCAGAGAAGGAAACATTCCTCTCAAGCCCTTGGGGTATAATCCTATATATCAGTTATGGACACACCTTTTGTGGGCTGGAGGCTCCTTATCTCTTATTCCTAGTAGCCTATGGTGAAAGCTTAGTCAGCACTTCTACCCTTTGTCCTTGTTTCTCCTATTTGTACCGTCAGTTGTTTAGTGGGCGGTGTGATCCCACTCTGGCTTGAAGAGAGCAAACTCTTCTTTTAGGTGGACTCAGGTCACTTTTGAGGTTTCAGGTTGCCGTTTGCGTCACTGAATAAAGCAGCGGTGCTGTGTTACCCTTAGTCCAGCAGTTCATATTTTTGCTGCACTTATGCTAAGGCACTTACCTCAAATTGAACAGGTTTGCCTTCTGTCTTGGTCTTGTATTAAAAAAATGTGTGAAGAAAACATATCTTTTTACCTATTTGTGCCTTGGCATATGGCAGCCATGGCTTTCCTTAGCGTTCCTCTTGTTCATTGTATCATATTTTGTTACATGTTTGGCTTCCACCATAGGGACAGAGATTCATCAGCTGATGTGGCCACCAAGCACTATACATACACACTGACTGGGCTTTACAAATCCAAAGTGCTTCAGAAGACTGGACAGCTCATTACTTTACAGGATCATTAAAGCTAGGAAGCAGATAATAAATAGCCCATTAAATCATCCATCCCCACCCCTGGCAATGGGCAATCTCTTTTTGTACTCATCACCAGCCATTTCACCTTGTTGAATCAGCTCAAACCCAAGGCTGATCCATTGTCAGGTTTACCAGCAACCTGCCAGCAGAACACACGAAGGACGGGCGGGCGTCAGACCTTCTGCGAGAGGAGAGCCGGGTCTCTGCCTTGTCCCCCACACCACATATCGTCCTCATCGCCCGTTGCAGCAGGAGCACCCGGGCTGCACGGGCAGGGTGGCAAAGCAAACTTGTTCCCCTCAGGGGCAAGAGCTCCAGGTCAAGGCTCAGGCAGCCACAGGAGCTGCCTGTAAAAGGAGCTTGGTAATTTTGTCACTTTTTATTCTACAGCAGTTTTGCAGATAAAGAGAAGACTTGAGTCCCCAAGGCTGTCCATCTGGCACCTTTCATGAGCACTAAATAATTCAGTAAAGAAAGTCTTTACATGTTCAGTGCTCCCTTCCTATATCTGACATGGTTCACCCAAAGCCCTCTTGAAAATAAAAATGCCTGAAAATAATGTTTTCTCAAAATAGTCTGAACTCCAAATATTTGAAAGTTTTCATCTTCTGACCTTTGGTGACCATTCTTTAATAATGTCAGATCTATGTAGGATTAAAACTAGAATTACACCAGTTGTAATAACCTTGTCTTTGTTAATTGCCTATGCAGCAATTTGGATGTCTTAGCAGGTACAGTGGAAGTGCTTTTCTTTGTGAAGAAGTTCTTCATTTCTTTTCATATTCTGCAACTTTCTTGAGCATAGTTGCTAACTGCCATTTTCCTATGCAAAATAGTTTCTTTTTTCCCCCTATTCCTCATGTTCTTTCAGTTTTATATAGAGAAGGAACAGGCTGCCCGAGTCTCACATCCTAAATGCTCAAAAAATGATTGGTATGTCTGGACAGCCAATTTGAGAAGTCTTCAAAGAAACCTGATTTGAAAACTGAGGTGCTCAGTACTTTCTGAAAAAAACTCTGAAAACCCAAAACCAAAAGACATGCCACTGTCAAGGTATTTCAGTCAGGGAATCTATTGCCAGTGGTATTTCTGAAAGCTTTTATCCACTTTCCTTATGTCTTCTCCAGACACAACGCATCCAAAAAAAAAAAGCCCTGCTGAGAGGGGACCTCCGTGGTGAAGTGGACTTTCTACCAGATAAAAACACATTTATATTCAAGGAAAGTGGCAAATATTTGGGCAGACTGCATTGAGTTTGTGTGGGAGAAGGGGACTGAACTGACTGCAGATGTTCAGAGGAGCCTCATGGAAAACCATTTTTAATGAGCCACAAGATATATTTTTTGAACCTGAAAGAGCTTGTTATTTCTCTGTCCAAGTTTAATCCAAGTGTATTTACTCCAGTCAGAAGCCCTATCCAGCAGGTCCTTACAGCCCACTGAAGCCCATAGGAGTTGAACACATGCTTCAATGTTCTCAAAGCCATAGTCTTGCATTATTTTTTTTTCCAGTTTCTGTGTTCCTCACACACTGGTCGGTGCATGTACCAAAGCAACACAAACAAGTCAGTAGGGCTGCCTGCAGATCACAGCGCTTCATCCCCTGTTTGCTTGAAACGCGCGGCCAGTGCCAACTCAAATTTCACCAAAAGTGGCGAGGAAATATGCGACGCACTTTGGCTGTGAAAGACACAGAAAATGGGTCTTCAAAGGTTTGATGGCGCATTAAGTCAGCAGACACTCAAAATGTGTCTGGGGAAGGTCACAGCCTGGCAGAAAGAGAGCCACGGGAGCAGAGGCGTGTGCCGAGGTGCACGGGAAAGTCTTCAAGGGACCACGCGCCCCGTTGGTGTGATCCTACACAAGGCTGGTGAGAGCAGTCGCCTCACGTGTGAGCTGGTCTCTCATCCAAATTCTGACCTCCTCCGCTGCCCTTCCCGTCTCACAAGTAGTAACTGCTCTCCAGGAATCATCCCAATCCCCAAGGCAAAAATTTTAGGTAGGCATCGTTTTATCCCTCCATCCATCTATGCATTTCATGGTAGCACTGGCTTATCTACAGCCTGAAGATTCAGGTCTCTTGGAAATCATCTGCCTAGTCTCTTTGGCAAGGGTGTGCTGGATAAGTCCCGCCATGTCCTAGTCCAGGTTAGGAAATTGTACCTTTATCTGGAGCAGGATCTGCCTCAATGGAACTTGCTGCCCCACCATGAGCAGTTGCATTTAGAAACGAAGAAGCGTGTATGGTGCTACAGGCATCAGAGCCCAGTGTGGGTGAACTGGGCCGCACGGTGAACACGAGATGTATTTATACCGCTCACCGCCCCACAGTTCAAATTCCCTTTTGGGAGCAGAAGCTCCAGCTTTCTGGCATGCAGACCATTTCAGAGACGTGGCTAGGAATACTGTAGGCTTGCTGGGAGGCACTGTGCTCCAAGCCCTTCCCAAGCTCATCGGAGAGCAAAGGAAAAATGGCAACTTCTGGAAATGCACCTTTCAGGAGCCAGGAGCAGGTAAAATGCAGGAGCTTTGCAGGGTCTTGCTGGAGCCGAGGGGAAAGCTGCGGTATGACGAGATGGCCTGAAACAGGAGGCTCGTGTAAATTAATGTAATTTAATGTAATTACATCTTTGATCTTCTCCATATTTACAAAATAGTGAATGTGGAACCCTGAAAGAATGCAAGGAAGAACTGACTTTATATGAAACCTCCCCGTAAACCAAGATCATTGTAAATCACCTTTCTCAGCTGCCGGTACCTCATCGGAAGGGCTGAACCTGCTCTCAGTGCTCCCAGCCCCATTACTGTCAGCACTGCAAGCTCTGCCAGGCTAATGCTGGCCAGGCTACATTTTGAAAAATCACAGGAAAAGCAGCATAAAATGATTACTTAGACTGCACGGTTCTGGGGACGGGGGCTAACTTTTTCTTGTGTCTCAGCACCCCACAGTGCCGTGGTATTAATCCCTGACTAGTGTCTACCCAGGATCCCAGGCACTGCTCTACTAGCTATTCTTGCAATTATAAGTATAAAATTTGAGAGAAACCCACATCATTCAGGTATTTAAAATAAGGCCTTTTAATTTCAACCTTAATTTCCTTGAGAGCTGGAAGGTTACATGTATATGCTTGTATAACCCTCTTATTGCAGTGCAAAATGTTTGTTGTCCTGCTAGATGTTTTGAGAACACCAGGGGTAGTTTTGCTACACAAATAAACAAGCAGAGGAATGAATGGAAATACTGTTCAATCGGGAGTCCCTCATTGATAAAATACCTGTCACATACCTCTGCCTAAAGCACACAGAGACACTTGTATAGCAATGTGGCAAGTGGCCCACTAATCATATTCCAAGTAAGTCCTAAAAAGGAAAATTTCTACAGTCTTCAAATCTATAGAGGAGCAGATGGATGATGGTAAACTCTAAGTGCTTTACTGGCTGCCTGCCTGCCATCCTCTGAACAAGGGCTAATAATAATATCACTTAGAAGAGCCGCTGAAAGGTTAGATTAGTTTCACTGCTGCAATTTGCAGTATCTGAGTTTACTCCATCCTTTGCTGTGACCACAGTCAACAAATTCCTGGGTGCAGTATGTTTACCCACTGATATGGGCTTGTGCTTACTTTTCAGGAGAAAGAAATCAATAGAGTCAATCTGTGTCCTAGTGAAGTCACTGGTAAAATACAGACAAAGCTTCACCAACCGTTTTTTTTTTTTACAACTCCCAGTCTCTTCAGTCAGGGGGCAGGGAGGAAAGCTTGCTCCCACTCACCTTCTGGCTGTTTCTCCAGCTTTTTAAGCCTTTCTTGATGGGACTTTGGAGTCTTTGGTGTTACATGTGCATCAAGGGAATCACAGTCTTACCTTGCACTCCTGGTCAGGCACGTGGCTAATGCTGGAGTGGTTTGCACAGCTCTGCTGTGATGCACAGCTCTGCGATGGCCAGGGGCACAACTTTGCCCTCCCTCTGACACGCTGCAACATGCTCCAGGATGCTTGGGACTGCACTTCACCCCAGGTAATCGTGAGGCAACCAATAAATAAAAATGGCTGGTTTTGGTGCAAAATTTCCTGTGCTTACAGTTCCAGCATCCTTCTGTCTGACTCACCGCCTTTTTGGAAGAGGCTTCAAGCACGACAGGCTTCACGCGCTGGCTGCTCCCCCACTGCACAGCCCTATGGCCAACGTCCCCATCGCTTGATGTGTGGACTTGGGGGCTGCATCACCTCCAAACGGAGGAAGCCTACCTAGACAGACAGGAAGGATGTGATGCTGAAGGGCATCCCAGTCTTCACTGGAAGAACCGGGAAGAAATGAGATTCCCTGAACACCTCATCCACTGCTCCAGAGAAAGAGGCAAGCAGGCAACGAGACAGATGGATGATCTGGGCTCCCACAGCTCTCCATTTCTTCATTTGCATGGCATCTGTAGCTTTGATCGCAAGACACCTGCTCAGAGGACTGTGTTTCTAACTTGCCAGTCAAATCAGTGCTTACCACAGCTGGAATCCAATAAAACTGGTATGATTTCTTTGTCAGACACATATTGGTGTAAAAATGTTCCTTTTGGGATTAATACATTTACTAACTGGGTGAAACACAGAAGGCCATATTTTCACATAGAATCATAGGATCATTTAAGTTAAAAAGACCTCTAAGATCATCAAGTCTAACTGTGAACCTAACATCGACAAGTCCACCACTAAACCGTGTCCCTAAGTGCCATGCCTACACGTCTTTTAAATACCTCCATGGGTGGTGACTCAACCACTATCCTGGGCAAGCCTGTTCCAATGCTTGCTAACTCTTTCAGTGAAGAAATTTTTCCTACTATCCTGTCTAAACCTCCCCTGCTGCAACGTGAGGCCTTTTCCTCTCATCCTAAAAATGCTCGTCATAGACTTCCCTACATAAAATGGTCATTCTCTACATGAAAGGTCCCATGAAACAGTCATCACAGGATTCCCTACATCAGGGAATCAAATGATCTTGCAATGCCTTAATTTCAAATATCTTCAGAAAACATCTGAACAAAACAACAAGGAAGCCTGGCACGTAGAAAAACGACTGTGGCACTTGGATCTATCTGTTTGAATTGACTAGTGCAACATGGAAAACGCTTGTTCTGCGTTTCCTGAACCTGAGATCTGAATGAGTCTCAATGGCCCATCCTGCTGATTGTTTAGTTATTTCCTTGTTTTCAGCTCTCTAGAAATGGCTATTGCTTCCATTTTAATTGTGAATAAATAGGAGCCATCCCAACTGCACCCACCTTTATCAGTTCTTGCTCAGACCATTGGCTTTCTTGGTGAGAGGACGAGGTTTGGTCCGTTTGCCAGGAGTTTGGTCACCGTATGAATCCTGCAATCTCCTGGGCAGGACAGGCAGGCTGTGATGCTCTTGTCACGGGATGATGTTACCAGCAGGTTTGCAATCCTCTACACCATCTTACTTTTTGATACCGATGATGACATCTCTGCCCGTTGCCAAGCAATCCAAACAACACAGGCAGGGTAGGCATTTGCTGTACAAGGGCTTTCTTATACTGTTGTTTAATACCAAATGGAAACAAAATAAATCACAAAAACCCCACGCATAACGCTACACTGACCTGCATTTTGCAGAGTCAATGAATGTTTTCTTTCCCCCTGCAGCAGGAGCTGCCAGCACTCCCTAGGGAAGAGCATCCGACTGACACACCTCATCGCATTCAGGTTTCCACAGCAGACATGTCTGATGCAGAGGACACACACAACAGCACGCAGGCACCCAGTGACACCCACGCACACAAGGAACCCCAGCAGCCTCATGCTAACCTAGGGCCTGATTATAGCAGCATCCAAATGGGCTGTTGCAGGACTGTGTTGTTACCACTGCAGTCAATACTAGCCCATCTATTTCATCGTTTAATACTTTCTGGTACTGAGAGATTCTGCATTGCTGGTGTTTGCAGCCAGCCTTTGAAATGTTGCAGAGGGAGTCCCTGGAGCTATGGAAATGCATTTTCTTTTTCCGTAAAAATTCACCTAAATTTTGCGGAGTTATGAACTTTGAAAACGGCAATTGCTCTTCTGTCCTTTCCCATTTCCCCCAGAAAAAGTTAGTAGTGGAGTTTCAAACTAATTGATCATGATTGTTCTGGTGCCCCAAAGCACGTCTACGTCCGCACAGCAGGGCTGGGCGCACTGAGGAGGGCCGGCTCCAGACCCACTGACAGGACGTGTTCCTCCAGCAAGGGCATTGCTGGGGCCTCCAAGTTAGCAGAGGCAAGGCGGGTTGGAGTAGCCTTAGCTGCCGTGTGAGGCCCTTCCAGGTCTGACGACCAGCACCGGCTGGATCAGATGTTGTGGAAATGGAAAGAAAGAGATCCGAAGCTTCATCAGTCCTCCCCTCTCCTGCTGTCACCTGGTGGGCCACCCCTCATCCCCTCAGCAGTGCCTTACGTGGCAGCTTTGTACGCACACCACCTGGTGTGGCCAGACACCGGCAGAGGTGGTAGCAACGCTGAGTAGTCAGCATGCTCTTTCTGGTGATAGAATCATCGTAGAATCAATACTGTATAACGAATGTATACAAAAAAGGACATAATAGTTAGACATACAATAACGGCATTTTTACCTCTTTATTTAAAATTATATAGAAAGTGACGGTTAGCAATGCATCAAAAGAATTCTATTTAGGCTTCAAAGTCAAGCATTGGAGATGAAGGAAAGGGGTTGATTAGTGTGCAACCTTAATTCTGTCCCCTATCTGCATTATGCTACAGAACTTAATTGTCGAATCACTTGTGCCTCAGGGATAGTCCAAAATGGAAGTTCAAGAGGCAGAATCAAGGCAATTTTAATGCAGCATTAATTTCCCAACTTTGCAGTACAAGTTTTTGCATCCTGAGTAGCTTTTCTTGAATATAATTTGTAAGACAAAGCAAAAAAAAAAATCTGCAGGAAGGGAAGTACAATTATTTATGAATGGGAAACTGAGACGTGGAGCAATGAAGGAGTGTGTTCAACATCACACAAAACAAATGGCAGCGGAGAGGGAATTGAACCTAGTTTCACAGTAGAGTTTTTGATCACAGGAAGCTGACCCATGGTGGAATACATCTGTGCAACTGTTTTTTAAATTAAGATGATTTCTATAAACAACTTTTGTCTACAATGCCTGTATTTTTATAGTGTTGGACTGTCACTTTCTCCTGAAATAAAAGCAGCCCATGTCCTAATTCACACGTAACGATGACTAGAGTAATATAGGAACCTCCTCTCTGTATTTTCTATTCTCCAATTTATTGCCCATCCAGGATTTTGCTTGCATCCATTTCCTTTACTGAAAGATGAGTTAAGAAAATGATGGCACTGGGACAAGCCTTTCCTGCAGTCCACCCTCTCCTCCACATTCTGCTCATGATTGTGGGGGCCCTGCCTGATGTGGAAGGCTTCTGCACTTCTGGCAAGTGATGCTCAGCACTGTTTTCCAGGAAAAGTAATTGCTTGTTAGTTTTCCATCCTTGCACGTGTGCAGACCTGGCAGGTGTAAGCTGGCCTTGGCGAAGAACAAGGTGCTGCTACTTGCAGCCGGTACCAGGACCCCGCTGTCCCCCCTGGCTGGCATGGATCAATATGACCAATGAAACAAGTGTGTCTGGAAAGCTATTGTGAGGTCTGGTTGTCTCAAAAATCCTGCTCAGTAGATAAAGGCTTTTGTGGTGTGCTGGGTGTTCTCACTGAGACCTTTCTGGAGCCAGGAGCTGCTGTGAAGCTGCTCTGACCACTGAGCATGAAGCCTTGGCCTCTCCTGGGAGGAGACTCAATGGTGGCATCTCAGCAGCTTCAGCAGAAATGTCATTGTGGCTACATCCCTCTTTGGTCCTTCTCCTGCTCGTTTCCGAAACACCCTGTCCAGGTGCCCTGTGGCCAACACAGCGCCTGCAGCCTCCAGGGAAGGACAGGGTAGGAGTTCCAGCGAAACATGGCTTTTCCCTCTGCTGATATTGGAGGCGTATTTCCCCCATCACCCTTACCCCGCACTATGTTCCCAGCCCGTGGAGGGAGCGTAACTGCTTTTCTCTGCAGCCTTCAGGAGCTCCTTCTCTTCTCTCCCTCTGCCAAGCACCCAGCCCTGACCTCTTCACGTACAGCAGCACATACAGCCCTGCCCCTACAGACACCGCGCACATGTGTACAGGCACCCTCCGGCGATGAGGCCCCTGTGCAGGCACCCTCCGGCGATGAGGGCCCCGTGCAGGCACCCTCCGGTGATGAGGCCCCTGTGCAGGTACCCTCCGGCGATGAGGGCCCCGTGCAGGCACCCTCCGGCGATGAGGCCCCTGTGCAGGTACCCTCCAGCGATGAGGGCCCCGTGCAGGCACCCTCCGGCGACGAGGGCCCCGTGCAGGCAGCTGGCAGCCAGGGCATGGCAGCACTCGGGGGACCCCCTCGAGCAACCGAAACCTCCCTGACATTAAATCCAGGCTCCTCCAGGACCGCAGCCCGTAATTCCTGCCAGCGTTCTCTGGGAAGTGGCTGTCAGCTTTGGGGATTTGTCCCATGCCGGGACACAGCTACGAAGCCTCCGTTTGATTGCACAGACCTGCTCTGCCGCTGGCGCCGCGCTTCGCACCAAGAGCAGGGGAGCAGGGCTGACGGCAGACGCGGAGGTTCCTGCTGCTTGGGGCAGAGAGACTGCGCTGCGCTCACGAGGGCTGACGCTACAAGGGTTAAAAAACATGCCTGAGCCAGCAGGCATAAATCAAAAAAATCTTCTCTCTTCAGTCTCTCTTTATCTACATATATGGCCTTCAGCTCTGCCTCCCACCAGATGACAGACGTGTACCCGCAGCTCCCTGCGAAGGAGCCAGGGTTTGACTGAATATCTCAGAATACTTTAGGTACAAGATCATCCTTCCCTTAGCCTGAACTCTGAATTAAACTGTCCCGATCTCGGAAAGTGTTGCTTAACCAGTGCTTTTATTTTCTGCATGCCTTGGTTCTGCCATTGGGACGCCTAGTACACACAAAAGCCTTTACTTGCTACAAGGGATTTACGACGCAGCCAGAAATGGAAGGGAAATGCTACTTGATGCCTTGAGATAACTTTGCAGCTCTCATCCCACACAACCACCTTGGAAACTGTGAGCTGCTTTGTGGCCCCTGTGGCAGAAAAAATCCATCTTTCCTGGTCTTTCCAGGTCACCCCTCTCTTCCTCAACCTCCTCGAGGAAATATATTTCCTTTACATACACAGATGAGTAACTCTGCAGAAAGCTGGAGAACTTCTCAGGACTGTTGGGTAAATGAGAAGTGAGAGAAGCTGGGCAATCCTTTTGTGAAGATCTCTGCTGTGGCATGGGTGTTTTCCTGGAGCTCAGTACAAGCTCACTGAAGTGACTGGGATGCTTAGCAGCGAAAGAAGATCAGCCCTTCTATTTACTTGGAGAGTTGCTGTGTCTCCCCTTTGATGAGGTGCTGACTGCGGCTTTTTCTCCATGACAGGCAATGGGTTAGAGGGCCAATGCAACCTGTGGTGGGACCAGACACAGAGCTTTGAAGTTACCAATACTGATAACAACTTAATTCAAGCTTTTATTTTGCAGCTCATGCCAAGGGGATCCAAGGGCTCATGCGTATGGTGAGGATTGGCTGTGTGCTCACACCCAGAATAAGAAGCTGGACTCACTCAACCCAACGTGGCTCCCATTTATGGACCCGAGTGACGCATCAGCCGAGTCAGACGCAAGGAAGATGTAGGCTTCAGCTATCTCCATTTGACACTGAGGATGTCTCCATGCTAAAAAGCAGTAGCAGAGGCAGTGCTGAACTTCCTTCTGACTTTTATGTTGCTACCTTTTAATGACCAAATGAAAGTTGGACAGATTGGTCATAAACTCCAGGGAATGTGTGGAAATCGATGACAAATTCCAGCAAGTTCATAACATAATTAATAAGCAGTTAATTATCTTCGATGGGAAAGCCTCGCTACAGGACGGCAGCACAGAGAGACACTGTGCGCTGTAAAAATAGAAAAAAGATAAAACTGTGATATTAAAAAAAGCTAGTTTTCAATTAAACAGATGCTAAAATATTACAAATACCCTGACAGACTAAACAAAGCTACAAGCTGAAATGGAATTCTATTTGTTAAAGAGAGGCCTTGACACAACTTTCTGGACTGTTTCTTCACCAACTTTCTTTCACCAAGGGCAGGGTGTCTCTCCAAGGATGTAGTACAGTCTGTGACACAGGAAAAATTAATTCCTACCCAACACTGAGCCAAGACATTGTTTTTTTTCTTTTGTGACAGTGTCCCACACCAACCGTGGCAGGACAACAGTGCAGCCCCGGGCTGGAAACCCATCACCCACACTCACGCTTGCCCAGGTGGCTGGTGATGCTCCATCTCTGATACCAACCCAGGGCCACCTCTGCCCTCATCCTGGGGCCGAATCCAACCCTTGGGCTAAGTCATCTTGGGATTTATAACACAGTACGTGGGTTGGAGGTTGAAGGTTGGAGGGGGTACCCCAAGGCATGGGGGTACCTCTTTCTGCTCATGCTGCCCTGTGGGCACAATGTGTGATTTTCATTTGCATAACCCCCATTGCAGGGCCCTCTGTGCTTTGCATGTGTGAAACAGCTGCTGAAGCACAGTTTGGTCCCGTTGTCTGTCTCCTGGGCCTGCCTCAAAGGCTCGATGTGGTGACATTTCCATCTTATCTAAATTAGACCCAACGTCATCAGACCCCGACTGCTTCCAAGAAGTGCGGCGTCACGGACGGTCCCCGTGATCTCCTGGGCACACACCACTGGAGGGGTTTCTTCTTACCACAGCTTACAAGATCTGCTTCTCACTGCACTTTATCCTGTGCATGTTTACTCTTTTATTTTCTCCCTGGATTTAAATGTTTCATCACCTCACAGTTTGTATTTATGACTGGCTCATAGGGGTGATTGCTGGGCATGCCATTGTACATCCACCTCAATGGTGAGATGCAGGCAGCTTCACTCTTCCCATTGTTTCATTGCTAAATCACTAATTCATCATACGTTAAAATGTCACACAAGATTTTGAAAGCCTTACTCACAAAGACGAGCATTTACTCATATGAATAAGCTTCCTTAAGTTATGGGTGTGATTCTATGCCCATTGAATTAAAGGGTATGACCTCTCAATCATGCTGTTAGGAGGCAAATCTAGCTCTAATTTTGGTTTTACCCATTCCTTATTCTCCCAAGACTTCCAGAAAGTCACATCTACCGGTGATTCTTCCTGAGACAGGCTGGAGGCATGCAGAAACACAGGCAAGGAGCTCAGCACCAAGGTATGAACCTCTTGTGCAATCTTGCCAAGGAAAAAGGGAACATGGCAGGTTGTTGGGCCAAATTTGTCCTTCACAACAGCTATGGGATAGATTTAACCATAACCAATTACCACTTCTGAATGCCATGCAGAGCACAATTTATTCTGCTTGACTCTAATTTGAAGAGAGGACATAATCTTTTCTTAGGACTTTCTCAAATTCTGAAGAAGCTTAGAATAACTGTAAGGTTAAAAACAGGGGGCAAAGCAATTACGGCTAACTTGCAGTCTCATAATTCCATGGAAGATCAAAGTAACCTATGTATCCCAGGAAAGACTTATTCCCAGTGTAATGTTTCTTACCATTTCTGCAAATGTTACTCTGTCCTTGCTTTAAATTAGATTTTTCTGTGGGAATTATTCTTCCAGCATCTTGTATTCACATGCATTTCCATCTCCCAAATATATACAGACATATATATATATAAAAATTTCAGTTGGATCGGTCCCATTTCCTCTTCATTTTTTGGAAGTTGCTCTTGTTACACAGAAGTAACTGCATCTTTGGGAAACAGTCCTAACTTGGCAGGTATTTTATTAGGAACATGGTGGGTTTTGACCATCTGAAGAGACATTACTTATAATGAACTCTCTTGCTCTAACTCATTCAAGATGATTCTGGAGATTTAAGCTAAGAAACATCATCTTAAAGTAAAAAAAACCTCGAGATTTAAAATGGTGCTTTATTAGTTTCAAAGCTGTGATATGTTACCTGTAAGAGCAGGAAACTCAGCTGAATTCAGTAACAGTAAGTAGACCTGCCTATCCACCTCAGGTGGTCTATCAAACATCCCTCCCTCATAGCCAGGCAACCAATAGCTATGACTAAGGTTGAGATTACACACAGCAAAGCAATGACTAAAGCAATCTATTATTTGGAGTACAGATGATGGCTATGGATCCATAGTGTTGAGGAACAAGTCAGTAACACTCTGTATTTAATACTGATCTTAGTTTATCACCTTGGGTAATTTTTAAGAGGAGTACAGCTTGTAGCTCTGAGCTTCTTGTTTTGATTTTAAGGTCACAAAAAACTAAACAAAAGCTTCTTTAAAGGACAGTTTCAGTTATTAAAAAGATGGTACTTCTTTCCATGGCACATTTTCCTAGCCATGAGATTTACATATTGTACCAGCCTATCCCATTCAGATTTATTACTGAGGTTTGCTAAATAAAGTTGCTGGAGGAACTAAGCTGGAAAGTGGTCAGACTTCAGCCTTAGTGCATTTAAGCTCCTAAGTCTGACACTCCCTCTCTTTTCCATGTTTGAGCAACTTGAATAACATTATTTTAATACCTTTTGCATACACAGTGTATATTTGCATGTCACCATTTTAAGTACAGTTACATTTTGGCAGCAGGGTGATACAGAGAATGAGTCGCGATAAAGAGTCCTTGGTTAGGCTCTAAATAACTGACTAACGCTCAGATTTTATGTCCCCGTTTAACTTTCACTGGCTCGAAGTAACTCAGTGGGTCAATTAATCCTCATAAAAGGAAGTAATTGCATTGCTGTTCTGACCTGGTCTGCAGAGAAAAAACAACATGCTATTTTCAAAGCAAGCAACTGCTGTACCAAGCCAGGGTCCTGGGCAATTTATTTAGTGTCAATTTGTGACAGCCTCCAAGATCTGTGCTGCTACGTCTGTGCATTTAATGTCATGGACCTGAACATAATTGCTTGTCTTGAATGCTGCAAAGTCCATTAAAGACCGTATTCCCTCCAGGAGGGAACCAAACCTGCATCTGTGATCTGTGTGGCAATGGCTTTGTCTGCATAGACCTGATGCAGCACGTGTTCTATGGCCCATCAGATATCATAAGCTATTCCTATCAGCTCAAGCAGCTGATAGATTTGTCCTGATGGCTTGTTGAGGAGCATGCTCACTCAGTGTGCAGGTATTTTGTGATTCATTATCTGTATTGCAAGAATGGTCCTATGCATTACGTACTGCAAACTGCTTATACTCTGCTCTAGAGAGAAAGATTTTTTAGACAGAAAATTTCCTTATTAGTCTTCCTGTTATGTTCACCACAATAGTACCTGAGGTCTATATCTAAAAAAGGAGGCGTGAACACACTGAGTGTGGTGGGGCTTCTAAACAACTAACAGGTTGAAGATGTTTCCTACCCACAGATAGGAGCTGGGTAACACCTGGGTACCTAGAACAGGAGGTACCAACACTAAGGTGAGATAAAGGTGTAATTTAATTTTTTTGCACCTTCCTCAGATTCTTGTGGCTTCTAGTCCTGAGTCCCCTCCAAGGAAAAGTGAGAACTAAGCACTGCAAAAAGAAGATTATTACATATGCTTTTCTTTTTCTGAAGAGGAGGCAGTTCTCGTTATAGCCAGTAATGCAATATATGGAGCATTCACCCAAGATGCAGGTGACAGATTAGATTCCTTTCTCTTACTGTGGAAATGTCCCACTAATTTCACATATATCCTCAGTTCATCTTTGATCCAGTGAATGTGCAGTGAATTGAATTCTGTGTGCTCCTTGCAAACTGTCCATGTTTGCTGGCTTTACCTCCTTCCCATGTAGACTTTGCATCATGCCTTGTCTTCTCTGAAAGTGTTAATAGTGTCTTTGCAATTACCTTGGTGCTGGGAACCAGCAGTAGACCCAAACATCAATCTTGCCAGAATTCATTTAGACAATGGCTTGTTTCATTTTCTCTTTTATAATTTAAATAAGCCATCTTTCACATACCTCTGTTGCTCTGCATGAAACTTTACATATGCGGGCCTGTGAGTAATGCCCCAGCACAGTATAAGTCCCTGAGGTTTGTTTCCCAGCGTCTTTCCCTGTTACAGGCAAGAGTAGATGGTCACTGAGCAGCATTAGAGAAAGGAGAGAGACATTCCCATGACTGCTGAGGAAAGACAGGGCCTGTGGCTGCCGTTTTATCGATTGCAATGCAGACATACACTTTCCTATGAACTGATGCAGTATCACTGTAGAGCAACATGGGAGAGTTTTTCTGCTGGAAACTCTGATGCAGGCTCAGAAGGTACGATGGCCATCTGCCCGCTGAACATCGAGTACCTTGCTTTAGTGAGTATGGTGCACTTTAGCTGTAGGTGCAAAGTTTAGGGGATTACTTTTGAGGTATGGACGTAGGAAGGCTTTTTACAATAAAAACAACAACACGCAGTTGAAGGTGTATTTATTATGCATTCATGTCCAAGGTTTCAGTGGGCCAGATTCACCTCCCTCACGTGTGTCTGCGGAGTAGCTCCAGCGAAGGGCACAGGATTACCGCAGGTTAGGCACAGGACTCCTTCCACAGATTCACCACTTTCATAAACATTTCACCTATGTAAAGAGTCTTATGTCCCTTGGCAGGGACAAGAGTTTTTGCTTGATATGTGAAGCAGCAGCAAACAAGGCTGCTCAGGATTTGTCTTGATAAGAAATCTTGGTTTTGTTGTAACTTCAACTGATTGCCAGTTACATCTAATTAGCCAGCACAGTCACCAGTGCTTGTCCAGATGAGACTGAACTGGAGGAAAGCTGATGTTTCTAATTCATCATTTGCAACTGTGTGAGGGAAGATTCAGATGTCCTTTTATGAATATGACTGACAAAGTTTAATAATTAATGTCTCCAAAAAAATGAGCTGACAAGATGAACAATACTTGTTTCCTTCAATGAAAAATCAGCCTTTCTGGTATAAGCTAATTCATAATCATCCGCCTTGAATTACAACACAACAAAAATTATTTCTTCCAGTCTTCTGTGTAGAAATAGGAAAAGAAATAATTAGCATGGGATGACACAACTGCAAAGGGTGTCTTTAGTTCAGCCATGTAGTCTGCTACACTAGCCACATGTGGAATTCAATATTTCGATGACAAATGAGAGCACTTACTACATTCCTCATTGTATAAATGACTCTGCAGCCATTGGTAAATAGAATTACGTAAAGGCCTGACTCATAAGATGCTATATTAAAAAGAACACATTGATGGGGAAGATCCCATGAAAGGCTTCAACATTTATACAGATTGAATAAAATTATCAAGGAATTACAATCATAAATTTTGCTAGAATGTTTTCCTTTTAATACTGAATGACAGACTCCCTTAAAGTAGCATGAAAGAAGAAACTAAAAAGGAAAAGAGTCTATTATCCTAAATTGATTCTTAAAGCATGAAACAATTTAGGAAAAAAATAGGAGGAGGAAAGGAAAAATTGGACTGCCAGGAAAACAATCTTCTCAATTTCCTAAATAGAAATTGTATGAAGAGTGATACACAATAATCTCTTAGACTGGTTCTCTAAAATTATATATCCAATTCTCATCAAGAGTAGTTCAGAAGAAAAGACTTTATGTAAAGCTGATACTGCTACTTGACAAATCCAAGATCTGAATGGGACACATCATTGCTTTCTCAGTGCTATGAAATGAAGGAGAAAAGCTACGGTTGGTGTTCCTGCTCCTTCTATTATCTTTTATAATGAAAGAATGATATCCTACTTGAATACACTTCAGTTCAATCACTGATGAATCAGGAGTCCCTCCCATACTCCCATCAAAGATTCTTGAACATCTGCAGAATCTGAGCTTTGATTTTTAAACAAAATCATTTCTAGGCTCTGTGTTTGAAGAGAAAGAAAACTTTCAAGTGTGAACTGAGTGCAAACTGGTGCTATTCTCTGCTACGAGCTGAGATAGTAAATCAATAGTGTTATGAAAAATTAACTCCCTCCCCATCTTCCACCTTTCATCTCAGTAGGCTGAAGACTCTGAAGATTGTCTCTGAAGAGTGATTTTAGTGTCAATGTTGTTATCAATTCATTTTTCTGACAAAGACTGTGAGGAACATGGGAATAGGACTGAGCGATCCTTCTGGGTCACTGAATTGACTCCCCTGCCATGGCAGTACTGCTGTATACGACTCTCCCCATAAATACATAGTACTCATTTTTTAAAAATCTAACTCTATTTTTTGGCCCCCACTATTCAGATTAAAGGCTTCACCGCTCCAGGATAGCAGGTACTTTCTTCTAAAACCAAGGCCAAATGTATTCACGAGCAGTTTATATTTGGTAGTGTGCCAGTATCACTCTTCAGTGTAAATAGCTCTTCTCCTTTCTTGATGTTAACCCACAACGTATTTAACAGTAATCATACCCCTTTCAGCCTTCATTTGCCAGACTAAACAAGCAAAGCTCTGCGAGTGTCCTCGAAGCTGGCCCCAATTCCCTGATCCTGCTAGAATTGTACAGGCTGTTTCCAATGAAGACTCACCAGTATATTGCAGAAGTGGCAATAATATTTTCCTAGCTTTCTTGCGAAAAGCCTCCTGAGAGTTTTTCTTTCCTTAATTATGGCAGGTCTGAGACTAAGAAGCTGATGAGAATTAGCCAGACTGATGAGGCTATTTAGAATATGCCTATGGACACTGGGCTGACGGAGTAGCAACACTTTTGACTGCCGAGAGAGAACTGGTGAGGCTCGAGGTCCCCAGGCATCTCAGCCCACACACAGTCTGGAAAGGAAAAGGGAAACAAAAAGCATTAGTTATTATTTCTTAAGTAATTGTTTTTGTAATCTATATTTTTTTAAAGCCTAAATGCACCTCTCATATTCCTTCTCCCCGCCCTGATGCTTCACAACAGAAACCAGTAAGGAAAACCAGGAACCGGGCAGGGCAAGGAGGAGGCTGGGCAAGCCTGGCAGGAGGGAGGGGGAGCTGGCAGAGAGAGATCCATCCCGAGGACACTCCTCGTCCCAGCGCTGCAACCACAGGGTGCTCCTGTCAGCCCAGCGCTGTACATTGTACACCTAGCCAAATGGTGGCCTTATGCCATCAATATTAGTTTCCCCGATGTCCCCACCATGATGAGAATTTTCAGAAAAGACACATTATAATAAAATGCAAACGGCATCTTTTCTCTGAAAATGCCCATAGCTGAGCGGGCAGCATAATGGTATTAATTCAAGCTTCTAAACAACATCACTGCTATTGGTATTGATCTGACACCCATAATTGATATTAATGGGTTGTATATTCAGTTTAGTTACTCCCTTCTAAAATATCACCTTGAAATTTTCCACTGCTGATAGTATGCAGCAGTGAGTCCCTTTCCAGAAGAGGCAACTGAAATGTGGTCGGAGACAGAGAAGCAAAAAGCAGCAGAGATGGAGACAGAAAGGCTATGGAAGAGTGTCCATAATGAGAGGAGAGGAAAGGCAGAGGAGAAAAAGGAACTAAAATGTGTCATACTATAGACTGGCTATATTTATATATAATGGTCGTATCTCTTGCAGGGGATGTCTCAGGCAGATAGAGGATAATAGTCTGCTTTTGCTAACAGCTTGGCCCAGAAGAAAAGCATTGGGCCTCTCACTAAGGAGAAGTTCCAGTAGAAGGAAAAAGGGCCAAGCATGCTTGGTGCCTCATTTCACGCAGACCTGGCCGTTACCAAACAGCTTTTGTCAAACTGCAGTAACAAGCACCACTGTTGGGAGCTCTCACATGCACTGCACCGCTTGGAGCACCAAGTCACCACCAGAGAGAGCACTCCCAGATCTTCTGGTCAGACAACAGAAAGCTTGGATTCAAGTACTGAGGTGAATACTTACACTCGTGATCCATGCAGACCTGCTTCACAAACAAACAGTTTAAATATAACTGACGTGTAAAGCATGCTACCCGCTGGAGTGTGCTGATGGAGATGCAACTCAAACACCATTATGGCCAAGTCCATAAAGACACCTTCGGCTGAATTTAAAAGCACTTTAATAAATCTTCCACCTTTATGTATGAATTCTAGATTAGGCTTAAAACACAAGGTGTGTCGTTTGATCTCTGAGACTGAGCACTCAGGACCGCTTTCCCAATGTTTCGTACTGGGTTGAGGGGAAGATGGAAGTACCAAGACTCGATCTTGGGAAAGTGCGTGCTGGAAGCCAAGCTCAAGTGAAGAAACGGTTTCATTACAATATCTCCCCCAACCTTATAATGAAGCATATTCAGAAGCTTGCTTCCACAGGTTTTCCACAGTTGACTTTTTTCCCCTCTTTTTCTGGCTGGATATATATTTTCTCTACCTGTGCTAGCTTGAAACTACAATTGCAAAGCTCATTGCCTTCCAGTGCCTGATTTCCATAATTACTGACCCTATTGAGGATGACAAGGGAAACCAAGGGTTTATTGTCCCCATGTACCTCCCAGAATGTCTGGTAGAGACATAGCATTCTGGAAAATTTGCTGATCACCTGTAATATTCAAGAATCCCATACAAAAAAACCCCATGTAACTAGAAATTTGAAGAAAAGGGTGTTATCTGAACGTAGTTCCAGTGTCCTCAGAACTAATTGCTTGAAGTGCTTGAAAGAAATCTGATGGAGTATAATAATTGTTGAGATGTTTTCTCACTGCCCCGGAAACACAGTGCTGATTTTACTGGACTTTGCATGTCAATTATGTGCAGTATTTCTGATAATACTCAGAAACCTCCTGCTGTGTGGGTAGGATTAATGCAAGATGGTACTGATGCAAATATAGCTTACTTGCTGAAAGTGAGCTGAAAAATCGTTTGGCATGTTCGCTAAGCTATACCCTTTTAGGCACATATCAAACTGTGTTCAGAAGTTGATGTTATTTCTGTGCATCAAGAACATAAATTAGAATCCAGACTTCATAAAGACAGCAAAAGACATTTCTACCAGAATGGGAGAAAGTATAGGTTAAGACACACAATTGAGTTTCCCCTGTTTAACAAGCCACCACAGACCACCTGAGCTACTGCAGCCAACCATACACATGCCCTTGACCTGTGGCAAACGTGGAGTAAAAGACCATGCAGAACTGATTTGCAAGCTGGCAGAAGCGAGCATGTGCTCCATGGCAGTGTCCCAGCTGATGTTCGGTAGCATGTCCAGTCAGGAGTCACAGTCCGTGGAAGACAGGCAAAGGCAAGAAGAGACCCACCTTGCTTCTCTGCAGGGTGGACACTTACCATTTTTCTGTTTTGGACTCAATGAAAATAGGCTGCTACCAGCACTCTCAGCCTCCAGTTCTGGGGAAGAAAGGAGAGCCGGGCACTCTTCACTGCAGCGCTGGTAGCTCAGTTGCGTGTTTGAGGCATGGATCTCCAAAGGTCTTTAAAGGTTGCTTTGATCTCTAGTGGTGCTGAATACAGCATCTTGCTGTGAATTTAATGGGATCCAGGAGAGCTCAGCACTCCTGAAAAACAGTTGGCTTGAATCTATTGACATGAAATACATTCAAGTTTTTTTCCTTGTACTAATTATTTAAGATGTTGAGTCAGCATCTTAGTATCAGGGATAGTAGACAACCTGCTAGCATTTCTACCTCTGTCTGCCCTGAACCAGTCACACTTTACATGAAGTGATTAGGGCATATAAGCAGGAGAGACAAGAGCTAAACTGATGCCATATAAACCTTATCTCATAGGATAATCACAGCCAGTGCACACTGATACCACTGTTGCTAGCTTACAAATGCAGCAGTGGATATCTCACAAGCTGTCATTACCTTTTCACTGGATGATACAATGATTTCTGTTCTCCAAAGAGAGATGTGAAACTTGCTAGCTGGATGCTCCTGTGGATTTGGAAATACCCTGCCGTACCAGCAATCCCGGCTGCTGAAGAGCACTCGGGTTTCAGGGCTTCCTCCCTGACGTTTTGCGCATTACCCAGCATAGCTTGATTTTATATGAAAAAAGTCATATTAAATAATAGTCTACATCCACTTTTTGCAAGAGACATGGCCAAGTATCAAGGTAATCTACATATTAAACTGTGTATTAAGGTTTGTGATGAGCTCCATTCCATGTTCTCATTTTAACCATTATCTCATCTCCATTTCCTGACCCTGCACCTCTTATGCTCTCTCCCAACATGAACTGCACTGGGTCTGACTTCATTTACCCTCATTAAAGACAGAAACCATCTTGTTACATATCTTAAAGACAGTTCTGAATTAAGAACTACATTCGATCTTTTTATCTGAAGGAATTTCTACTCGGTGTATGTATGTCTTGATTAATGTATAACTTATAATGATATCTTATGCAAGAGCAGTATCAAATATTCTTCACTGTGGCCTTTTACAGCATGATTTGACTACAATATGTCTGAATATTCAGTGTATTTAGAAAGCCTTTTAAACTGATATGGTGATTTTTCCACAAACCAATAGCTTTTACTCACGTGTCAATCTTTTTGGCATCGAATATCGTCTTTAAGCTTTTTGACTGTAAGTGACCCACAAAGACGAAAAAAAAACGTTAAGCTCCTTTTTGTTTCTGTTCTTTTTTTTTAATAAACCTGCCTTCTTGCCTTTATCCCTTTCTGCTGAATTTGACAGAGGAGGGAGAGACACTGGAGTCCTGCAGACTTCATGGAAATGGGTAGTGGGCAGAGGAAGGAGACCCAAATTACTGCCTGTCCCAGAGAGAAAGGCAGTGGGTCAAGCCCAGGCGTGCTAAGACATAGCACCCTGCTATGGGGACTGGGCACTGAGGACGAACGGGGTTGAAACTCCCACTCCTTTACTAAGATAGGAAGACAGTGAAAAAGTGTCTTTCTCTCAAGCTCTCCAAGCAGGGAAAGCCAAACACAACAATTCTGAGATATATATTTACCATATAAAAACAAACAGAGGAAAAACAGTGCACATTTTTAGTTTATATTGAAACAGAAAGGATATAAATCCAAGCCAAGCAAAAATCTCAGTAGTCACTAGTTCATCATCCCACAATACATATAACACCTGTTGAAAACAGTAGGTATTTACTCTGTCTCCCTAAGAAAAACTCAGCTCCTTAATATACTACCAATTACAGTTAGAATTATGTATGGATTATTTTACTGGTTTACTGACATGCTAGCAAACTAAGTACCTTGTTTTATTAGTAACATTTAAGTCTGTATTAGAAAAAGCATTTAGAATTCCATTCCTAATAAGAATAATAACATAGATTTTTGAAGGAAAGGCAAAACTGTCTCTATGTCATTTCCATGATACAGCCACATAACAAGGCATGATCCTAAAAGTGTATGAAATTCTGAGTTGATCATAGAACTGACAGCAGAGTAATTAAAGAGTTTCTAAATGCCATTTTGTTCACAGTGGTATTTTACTCTTCATGTGATATCTCTATAATAATCAATCATACCTGCATTGCACAGGTCATTTTTTCTGATGTATGCCTTTCCACAAATTTATCCACCATAATTGTGCCTCAGATACTACCTCTTTCCCTAACTTGCACCATTTTTGAAGCAGTTTCCAATTAAAAAAAAAAAAATGTCCACGAATGGATAAACTGTAATGTACAAAAAAGGCTATTTCAATTAAGAGTATGCATTATATACAATAACAGTGATTTGTTTTGCAACATCTATTTTATGCTGTCAAGCTACATAAAAAGCACTCTTGTCCTGCGGTAATTAAAAACAAGATAACACAGACAAGTGTTTTTACTCCCCTTTCTGTAACAGAAACGAGCCTGAAAGGACAAAAGTTTGGCTCGCCCTTTTACGTGCCTGGAAAAACAACAGCTCAAATAATGGGGCAGGTCGTGAGCCATTCAGGTGTCACCAGCAAAGGGTGAACAGATGCCACCAGACCTTGCCACTAATACTGTCTGGGAAGGTGAATAAATGGCAGTTCCTAGGAGCAAGAGCATTTGACAGCCCTTGCTTGGTCTGAGCCTGAGAGCCAGCAGCTCTGCGGGTGCGGACCTCCTCACCCACCAGCAGCAGCTCCTTCAACACCTGTCCTGAGGGACCGGCCCCCTCAGGGCTCTCTCCTGCTTGCCACTTGAAGGTCCTAGGCTGTTCGGTCATCACAGCCCAGGCTGATCCCTCATTCAAGCTGAGCAGAAGGTGCAAAAAAGCCCCTGGGGCTGGAGTTGCGTGCTGCCCAAGGCTTTGTGTCAAAGAGCTGTGGCTCTTCAGAAGCAAAGTCACAAGGACCACAAGGTCCCCAAAACGGTGGCAGGGCCCGGGGCACAAGGGGGCTATGGGAAGCACGGATGACGAGCAGCAGTGAAGATGAAGACATTTGGCTAAAGAACTGGCTGAAAAATCAAGTTGGGGATCTGCGAGAAACAAAACTGCCCGTGAGTCATCTCTGGTACATTGTGAAAACATGGCCTTTGCTAAATTAAAACATTACATGTGACAATATATCAAATTCATATAATCTTGTATTTTCATCCTGCAAACACACTCAAGCAAGATATCAACTGATTACTCCAGCTAAAGAGGTGATAATATCTTCTTCCCTTATACATGTGAAATTGTCACATCTGGATTTTTTTTCAGATGAGCTCCCAGAAAGCATTATAAAAAATCTGGAGTTACCTCACTTCTGCTGAATCAACGTCACAGCTCAGAGAGAGGTGAAACCCTGGAAAAACCGTGAATCGAATACTTTCCTGCAGTACGAATGGTGGTGTTTTTTTTCAGGGGAATTACCTAGAAGAAACCCGAGGACACAATTTAACTCCAATGGGAAGAAATTTTTCTTACTAATAACAAAAAAAGTGACAAAGTGTTGGGACATTTAACAAACTGTCTGTGCAAAGAAGGTTGGAGAAAATGAAGAAATTACTTGAATCCCTCCCCTGGGCAGAATTTCGTCTGAATAAATTATTTCAAGAGTGCATGACACTAAGTCTTCTCTATTATAGACAGTCACACCAATTAAACTGGTGTAATCTTTCTCATTTTGGATTAAGGGTACTTTTACTTCATCTTAGTTTTGATTTGTTCCCAAGTGATGCAACCTAACTGATATAACTCCAGTTTAATTTGAAATAAAAGTGTTTTAGATAGGTCTTAACTAAAACTGCTTAGAAGCAGTCTGTAAGTTACTCTCGTGTGACCTGGAGGCCTCACATCAAAATAAAAGTGTTCATATACCGACTTGCACCAAAAATATCCAAAGGTTTGAATTTCAGCCCATCTAGTTATTTCCCTTCTTCTTATCACTCAGACAAACCTGTGGTCGTGTACTCAGTTACTCTCAGTGGTTCGGCACTACGTACATCTGATAACGTTGGAAGTCAAAGCAAGAGTCCTCCTGAAGTGATGCAGGAGAATTTTTTAAAGGTCAGTAGATAGATCAGTTAAAAATCAGACAAAGAAACAGTAAAAACAGAGCAAGACAAGAGAAAGAAGCAAGATCAAAGTGTGTCACTGGAAGATTACTGGTTCTTGGGATGCACTGATGCCCTGCTTGGAGAACACTGAGCTCTCCTGCTTTCCCTGAAAGCCAAGGTTTAAATCCCCGAAAATGAAATGCTTTCCCTTTTAATGATGCTGAAGGGGCATTTTTGTAAAATCTCAAGGATATTCTTCTTGAAAATAGAAGGAAATACTGCAGGCATTTTAATGCATAGAATTGTCATAGTTTTTAAAAAAATTAGAATTGAATGGAATAGAACAGAATAGACTATTTCAGTTGGAAGGGACCTACAACGATCACCTAGTCCAACGGCCTGACCAGTTCAGGGCTGACCACAAGTTAAAGAGTGTTGTTAAGGGCATTGGCCAAATGCCTCTTAAACACTGACAGGCTCGGGGCATTGACCACCGCCTGTTCCAGTGTTTGACCACCCTCTCTGTAAAGAAGTGCTTCTTAAAGAAGAATTGCTTTCTTATATTGCTAAAGAAATGTTTAGCATTAGATAAACATGGCATCTGTGGCATTCATGGTATTTCCTACAGAAATGCACAAGTACTGTTAAATAACTGGTCCTCACAACACCTGATGAGGTAAGTAAATATTGTCCTGTTTCTTTGTGGCTGGATATTACCCCATTCTCTGGGTGATGACGACCCAGAGAAATTAAGTGATTTCACTGTCAGCCCCAATGCCCCTGGAAGCCGACAGAACTTAGACAGGTGCCTGTACTTGAATGCATTAAGATGATGAAGAAAAAAAGTAATTTTAGACTTGGGAACTGAAGTTCCCAGCTGTCAATCCTGCCGTGAATTTCCTGGACTATTTAAAACACAAATGTAAGTGCTTGTCACTGGAAGTTAAAGAGGAGAGGGATGATTAATCTGAGCCGCTGACATGGGGTTGTAGGCCAGTGCTGTTGTGTTGTGGAGTTTCAGTCTTTTCTGGTAAGAATAGCTCCCAGGGCCAGAGAGAAGAGGGGGCAGGAAGCACTGTCTACTGTTATTAAAATGGTCCACTGATCTCATGCCTTTAAGGAGGCTCAGATGAATAAATAGTCAAACATTAACCTTATTAGCTTAGAAAGGAAAGAAAAACATCGGTGCACAACGAAAAGCAGCAACGCGTGAGCCATCCTCTGCGGCTGCAGCTCGCGCTGCCCAGCTGTTTGGTACCCCTCCGCTGCCAGATGTGACGGCTCACCGTGGTGCTCACCGTTGGGTGCGTTAGTCCGCATCAGGGACACCGAGCACCGGTTTCTCATTTGAAAGGTATACTTTAATTCATTAATTTGCTGTGTAAGCGAGGTGAAGGCTAAATCAGTGACCCAAGCATTTGCAGCAAGCACACAGAAATCGGAACAACTGCTGGTTAATCCTGTTCCCAGCACTGAATTCAACCTCCATCTAATCATTTAACAAAACAAAAAAAAAGACATGAAATCACAAATAAGACGTTCCTCTTCTGTGCTGCCCTGAGGTAGTGTTAAATCATGCACCTGAAATAAAAACTGGGGATGGGGCTTCATGTTGGAGTCTTTGCCAGCAAAAACACGGTCGCATACTGTCCCTGGCTTTGAGCTCATAACTCAAGTAAGGAAACCGCATGCGAAGAAGAAAACTTCTGGGCCTTTCCATCAATAGCTATGTACACAGCAAGCGCCTGCCACTTAAGCCCTGGGGGGATTTTTTTGCAAAGGGTCAGTAAGAATAGTTTTTGTAGGGTACAGTTTTAAAAGACAGTAGCAAGGCTGCTCTTCCAGGAAAAGCATTTCTACAGAGAAGCTTTAGTACAGTTCTCTGCAACTCTTCTCCTGCGCTCAGCAAGCCCTAAAGGACTTCAGCCCGTAGAGAAGCTGGTACTGCAAACTTGAATCTTGAGAGAAATGCTAGGAGACCTCCTTCAGAGCCTCACGGTAACAGTGGAAGTCTCCTTCTGAGACAAAAATAAGGATGGAAGTTTCAGGACAGGATGAAATCAGATTTTCTGAAAAAACCTATCAGCCTCCCTGTGGAGATGGCTCAGAGGTGAAGAGCCAGGTCAGAATGAGGCAAGGATCTCGGGACAGCTAGGAGGAATATCGTTGAGTGTTGACTTCCCAGAGAGCATCCTTGTGTCCGCACTACGTTTGCTGAACACTGACTGAAATGTGTACTTGGTTTTTTGGAACAAGTATCTAGATCCTGTTGAGCCGGCACCAAGGTGCACAGACTAAAAAGTGATAAAGACCTAAGACTGAGTCTAAACGTTATTTATTTCTATTTAATGGAGTTACATTCTTACATGGATTGTGACGGTGAAAGTGATGGTGATGGCGATATTTTCTCAAAAGTCAAGTTCCTGCCTTAGAAAAGAAAGGGCTTTCAAGCTTCCAGAACGATAGAAGAATTGACCCTATGCAGTTAAATCGTGAGATCAGTAATTGTCATTCGTTTACTGCCTTTGTGCAAAATTGCTAATGGCAGATGTCAGATGTAAAAGAGTATGCAATTGGAGCAGACTGTAAAGATAATTATAACACAGTTTCTGAGAACAAAATTCAAGGTTTTTTGGTTGCTAAGTAGGAAAAAAAAGAAAATTTAAAGGTGGTCCCACTGATTATGCAAATATTCCAGAATATTTCCACTATTTTTCAGACCGGTCAGTTGGATGTGGCAGCAAAGAACTGTTGCTTCCAAGAGTCACTGATAATTAAACATCTATGCATTGGTGGCATAAATGCTCCAAGTCTTACCAGCAGTAAACCATCTCTCATTTCAGCTGGGAAAACAATTAAAAGATTGAGAAAAGCATATTTTTTCTGTGATCACTGATACTTGAAACAACATAATTATTCAAATGTTTTGGATGTGTATCTGTTAATCTGCATCAGCAAAGAGTAATCTATTGTCTTCTTGATTACCTTCAAGAAAGCATGAAACTGCTAGGACTATCTCAAACCATCAAAAACATTCAAAAGTAGAATGTTTTGAATTTTTACAGAGCATCATCATTGCAGATGGTATCCTTAATCCTAACTTGGGGTGATAACAATCAGGCTGACATGGATTTAACCTATCTTGGATAGTGCAAATTGGGAAAAATGTTCAATGGTTAAAATATCCATTTGTTTGCATGAAAAAATGTTAGTAATTTTTTCTCATTTCGCAAAGAATTTCACATTTGTAAAGGACATTTCATGTTTTCTGCTGTGAATCCATGAAAATATTAAGGCATATCCAGCGAGGAGTTTATCCGTGCTGTAGTAGAAAGAATCTTAAGGTATTTTCCAGGTATTAGAAGTTATTTTTGTACTTCAATTGAGCATCGACCTGTTGCAGTTTTAATGTTCTTTAGGAAAGGTGAAGATGGGGATCACAGAGAGGCATATTAAGTGACAGAATATTACTTATATTGCTTTTACGGTGTGCCAACAGTTTCGTATGACATCACCTTAAAGCAATAATCTGATCTTTGCTAAAAATTATGATATAATGCATTAGCTGGTGGGCAAGCTATTAAAAATTATTAGTTCTTTTTCCATGCAAGTTTTGTTTAAAAGAATGATATATGAAAACAGAAAAAATGGAAAAGAATTTACTCCAGGTTAAATTTGTTCTCAAATACTCAATTTCACATTTTCATTTCAGTAGACTGAAAAATTTTCTAAATCTAGTTTAAGAAATTTCGTTGAAGAAAAACTGATGACTTTTCAGGAAGCTGTAAGCATCACTGAAGTTTCAAACCTCAACCAAAGAGTGGACAGCTATTACTCCTGTGAGATGCGTGGCGCAGTGAGAGACCAGCTGTGCGTGTGCATGTGTTGGGAACCTTGTAGTCGAATATTGGGACATTTCCTTCCTTCAGATGACAGTTCCCTCAGTTTCTCTGAACTTGTGAAGTGTGTTATCAATTCCTAACTCAAATGCAGCAGTGGAAAGGATTGGGTTGGGGATTTTTTTTTGGTGTAAACAGGCTTGGTCTGACTGCAGGACCCTAATAAACACTTCTTACGTGTGGCTAACTTTCAAACCAAAGTTAATTTAAACTGTGCCAGTAAAGGCTTTTTATTAGATCTTTTGCTTTTAATAGAAAGAAAGATGTATGAAAAATATTAAAATGCATAAAATACCATTGTAAGAAAATACTTTTAAATTGATAGTAATCAAATTGTTCCTCTAAGAACAGCGGAAATGCAAACTGGAAAGAGAAATATCTAATATATTAAGAGAAATTATATTTCACAAGGTTTCTTTTTCTTTCCTTTTCCTGTGTGGTACCTCACAAGAAAGTTCCCTTTTATGCATCTTAGCTCAAATCCAGTTTCATCACCATGTGAACTAATAAGCCAGACTATGGGCAGAAGGAGCTCAGGCATGAATTTATGTTCCCTGCTGCCAGCTGTGCTACGAGGCCAGTAAGTTCTGGCACAGGGACAGGCGGGGAAAGGAAATTCTCAGTTCCCCCATCACTAGAGCTCACGTTAAGCAACGGTGTTAAGGAAGAAAATGACTGAAGGTCATAGTTCCTCTCAGCTGTCCAGGATTTGCCTGCACTTTTCTTTCTTTTTTATGATACCAAGCTGGGTGGGAGTGTTGATCTGCTGGAGGGTAGGAGGGCTCTGCAGAGGGATCTGGACAGGCTGGATCGATGGGCAGAGGTCAACTATATGAAGTTTAACAAGGCCAAGTGCCAGGTCCTGCACTTGGGCCACAACAACCCCATGCAACACTACAGGCTTGGGGAGGAGTGGCTGGAGAGCAGCCCGGCGGAAAGGGACCTGGGTGTGCTGGCTGACAGCCGGCTGAACATGAGCCGGCAGTGTGCCCAGGTGGCCAAGAAGGCCAACAGCGTCCTGGCCTGTATCAGGAATAGTGTGGCCAGCAGGAGCAGGGAAGTGATTGTGCCCCTGTACTCGGCACTGGTGAGGCCGCACCTTGAATCCTGTGTTCAGTTTTGGGCCCCTCACTACAAGAAGGATGTTGAGGTGCTGGAGCGTGTCTAGAGAAGGGCAACGAAGCTGGTGAGGGGTCTGGAGCACAAATCTTCTGAGGAGCGGCTGAGGGAACTGGGGTTGTTTAGTCTGGAGAAGAGGAGGCTGAGGGGAGACCTTATCGCTCTCTACAGCTACCTGAAAGGGGGTTGTGGTGAGGTGGGTGTTGGTCTCTTCTCCCACGTAATTAGCAATAGGACGAGAGGAAATGGCCTCAAGTTGTGCCAGGGGAGGTTTAGACTAGATATTAGGAAAATTTCTGTACTGAGAGAATGCTCAAACATTGGAACGTGCTGCCCAGGGAGGTGGTGGAATCACCATCACTGGAAGTGTTCAAAAAACATGTAGATGTGGCATTTCAGGATATGGTTTAGTGGATATGGTGGTGTTGGGTTGATGGTTGGACTTGATGGTCTTAAAGGTCTTTTCCAACCTTAATGATTCTGTGATTCTGTGATTCTGTACACTGAGTTGAGTCAGTCTATCTACACAATTCATTCATCTCAGATTCACTTTCATAAACTGTAGTGCATTAAGAGAGAGATGTCTACATGACTTTAAGGTATTAAAGCAGAGAAAGAGACACCACGATATACAGCGATTTACATCTGTCACATACCCATGGTAATTAACGGCACCTAAGGTGTCTAAACACCTGGGAGAAATGAGCCTCAGTTCTTGCCTGGGTAGCACAACAGAGAATGAAAATCATATGTGAGAAGAGTGGCCCATCCCTCCTCTTCTCCTTCTCCTTCTCCTTCTCCTTCTCCTTCTCCTTCTCCTTCTCCTTCTCCTTCCCCTTCTCCTTCTCCTTCCCCTTCCCCTTCCGTTCCCTTTCCTTCCCTTCCCTTCCCTTCCTTTCCTTTCCCCAGGAGAGGAATTAGAAGATGAGATTGGGTTTAATTTTTAAATGTTAAAAGAAATTAGAACCCAACTTGGAAATAATTATAGAACTATTTGCATGCCATTCAGACTTGATTAATGCATCTAACCAACTACTTTTCGCTATTTGCAGTATGGTAGCAGGTAGCCATCCCGCCACATTTGTGGTAGATACTGTAAAAGAAATAATACATTTCATGACCTGCGTGTGAGACACAAGCAGACGCATACAGGAGTGGGAGTGGAGAGGGGAAGGGGAGAAAATAAATTGAATTCAACTGGAAAAAAAAAGCAAGCAGTACATCTTTGCATGAGCAATGCCAGACAAGCACGTTCATGCTGTCCCATAGTAGGATTATTTCCTACAGCATATTCATGATTGTTTTGTCTATTCTGGTTTTATTGTTTCAAATTATGGGGATTCCACCATGTCCTTTGAGAGGCTCTTCCGCAGACTAATGCAGCTCATCCGTTGGAAGATTTCCCCGGTACGTGTTTCGGCTCCCTTTCTTATTTCCATCTGATTATTCAAAGTTGTATCCTCTTCTCCCCACCTTTTTGCCCCTTCAACTTCCTTGGTGCTTCCACCTTTAAGATAACCGTGGGCAGCTATCTGGGCCATCCCTTACTGTTGCTTAGCAAGCCGAGTAAGCACTCTTGTAATCTCTCCATAGAACTCAGTCCCTCCAGGCAGCTGATTATATTTGTTGTTTTGCTGTGAACGCCTCCTGCTTTTGACTTTTTTTCGCTACATTGGTCAAATCCTGACTCCCCACTCCCGCAGAGAGAAGAGAAGCTAACCCCTTCATTCACAGACACGATCATTTTACAACAGTGTCCAGAAGACACACACATCATCTTAGGTGCTTTATGTCAAGGTAGTAGTGCCTACACAAGAGCTTTTTCTTTTTCCTAAATGTCTTAGTGCCTTGCTCCCTTCCTAAAGTTATGATGCTGGGAACCTTTGTAGGACAAACCTGGCTTTGGGCTACATCTCTGCAACATTGGATACATCTTCTGCTGTGAGAGAGCTAGGAAAGAGAATTTCTATCTAGTCAAGGTCAATTCTACGTGGTCCTTCAAGGGTTTCACTCAGCTACCGACACCATAAGGTGATCTGTACAGAGCAGTCTTCAGTAGGATTTGACCTATTTGACTCAAATACTTGAATAAGTATTTTTAAGTAAAAATACATTTTTTTTCTTTCTTCTGTGAAGATACACATGTTCAAATGGGTCATTGCATGTAAATAACCCCAATCATTTTAACAAAAGCATTTGTGTACGAAGTCACTCACAAGCTGCCTTGACCAGGGCCTCTGCTGGAAAGGCATTACTGACTCCTTGTTTTTCTTGAAAGCAGACGAAACTGTACGCCATACGAATATCGCTGTGCCTTTAAAGAAAGGCATGTCTTGACAGAAAAGCATTTTACAAATCCTGACCATGCTAATTATTCACTGCATCCAAAATACAAATACTATCCTGCTTTTCTTGAAGTTGGGAGCGTTTCTACCACTTATTCTGGGGGGTGATCAGGACGCAGCCTCTTACCTGTAAATCGAAAGGATTCATGAATTAGGACCCGCTAGGGCAAATCTCATGACTTGCTTCTTTTTCACGGGAATTTCAGCATTTCATCAAATTCATTGTGCAAATTTACCTGCTTGAAATTTCAGTCCGCAAGCCTGGGCTCTGATCCTTTGCAGAATTAAGAAATCTCCCCTTATGAGATCAGCTGTAGGGGAGCAAGTGGGCTTTTCGAGGGAGGCTGCCATGGCCCCACATGTGTCCCTGTGCTGGGGTTTGGCTGCCAGAGCCCCCGGTCAAGCTTCCCGCAGCGCTTGCCCCTGCCTGCACCCAGCTCCGGGGGATGGGATGGCCCTGCCTGCCCAGGGGGTCCCCACAGCCCCCCAAATTCCCTCCACAGGAAAGAGCCACCACCCAGGACATCGCCTTAGCGGAACGTTTGCTGAATTCAGGCATTTCCATTTCTGCCGGATGAGTTCCAACCTCAGGTGATCGCTCTTCTGTTAAAAGCACCCGACGCCTGAAACGCAGTCTTGTGGTGGAAGCGCTGAGAAGATTTCAGGTGCAATGATGTGAACATTCAAATACTTCTCTTTAGGTCTTTTTATGTAACTTCACAAAAGGAAAAATTTGGAAAGCAGGGTGAACATCGCCAGTGTTGATTCTGCAGTGATCAGATAACGAGTAAAAGAATCGGTTCCTATCAGGATCGGGGAAGTAAAGGTGCAACTCGGAGATACGCAGTAGCGAAGGAAGCTGGATCACTGCAAAGCCTTGCCTTGCCTCCCTCTCGGCTGGCTCCACTGTACTTGAAAAGGCCGCTCCTGCAGAAGGCTGATACTTCCAGCCTATTTCATCCCACATAAAACAACAAACAAACAAAACTCGGATTCTCAGGTAGGAACCCTGGAGCACATTTGGATTTAATTGCTTTTCATTGTTTAGGTCTTAATGCAACGAACACGAAAGACCTGGATAATTTTTTGGATGTCTGTATTTGAAACACGCAGCGCACACCAAAAGGTAAAAATCTTACCCTTGTGTAGCACAGTGCCAGGGGAGAGGTATTTGTGTAGCCCTTAATGGCGTGTGTGTCGCCTTGCTTCTAAAAGTAATGGCCCTGCTGAAGAGACCCTAACCAGATGGCTCCCATCCTGCAGTGCATTGAAGAGTAGCTCAGGAGTGGTTAATACAAACCAACATATATGACAATAAAACAAATAGCAGCACCACAAAATGAAGGAACTTCGGGTGTTCAAGCCTTGTTTACAGCAGGCAACTTCAGCAAAGTATCCCAACCAGTTCTGCCACTGGTCTGGCTGAAGTGATGCTGGCATCGGCCGCGATCTGAGTGTAAACAGCTCTCCTGCGTCTGGGGCTGCCAACCAGCGAAAACAGGAGAAACCACCAGCCCTACGCATGCTGCAGGACTCGCTCCAGTGTTGATGCCAGCTCAGCACAGCTGGTAAAATGATGTAATTTGTTATTGTTCCACAACGTATTAAAAAATTACATTGTTTAGTATCGTCGCAGCCTAAGCTTTATCTTTTGAAGAAACTCCTACATCCTTGTTTTACTTCCACTGACTGAAGGTATAAGCCAAGACTGGCCTGCAGATGATTGCGCCTTTTTCTTTCTGCTAAAGTTCTGTCCTTCTAAGACCTGTTCTACCATTGAGACTCCCAAGGATTTTTGAAACGACAGGTGCCGTGGTATCTTGCTCCTTCCTTCTTGTGAGAGATTTAAAAAAGCAACCAACCAAAAAAAACCCCAAACAAAAAAGGGGGGAAATACATAGAGAGAAAAAGAGAAAAGAAAGATGCTCCTTGTGAAATGTAGTTGTTGAACCGAAGGGGAGTTTAATTAAACGTATTCAAAACTGTTCCCTCTTATGTTGGAGCGGTGTAATTCAGAGTACTGGTGCGTCAGTCCTTTTTACCATGTTCTCCAGATACAGGCTTGGTGACAGCCGGTACATGCTGGTGCCCAGCATGGGCACACCGCAGTGTCCACTCCGTTCTTCTTTATTGGACTAAGATTACGCTCCTCTTTCACGGAAACCTGCACCCAGGGTTTGGTGATAGGCGTTCCAGAATTGCCATGGCTTGTTTGGAATAGAACAGAATCGGACCATTTAGGTTGGAAAAGACCCTCAAGGTCATTGAGTACAGCCGTCAACCGAACACTGCCAAGTCCACCACTGGCTGAATGCAGGGAGCGTAGGTGAAAATGGGGGTACGCTGGAAGGTGTTCAGCAGGTGGGGAAGAAAAACAGGGCGCAGGGTGCCGCCGTGCTGTTCGCCTTTCTGGCGCCGACCTACTGCCTGGCCTTGCGCACACCCCTCCTTCCCCCCTTCCCCGCTACGGCACGGACCAGGAGCCCTGCTTCCAGCAGCGCTGCGAGGACGGAGGGGTAAAGCGCGTTTCCAGCCGCGCCCTGAAGCACGGTGCTGTGCAAAGCGCTGGAACACGGTGGCCCCGGACCCCGTCGGGGAGGGCAGCGGAACCCGCTGCGCCCCTGCGGGTGGGCGCGGCCCGGGGACCCTGCCGGGCGCCATCCCCGGCACCATGCCGGAGCCAGCCCGGAGGCACCCCGGCGCGCGGACCGGCGGCAGGCCGGGGTGGGGCGGGGCGGCCCCGCTGCGCGGCCGCGGAGCGCCGCCGGGGCTGGGGCGCCCCCTGGGGGCCGGCGGTAGGGGCGCGGGGCGGCGCGGTCACGTGGCTGTGACAGCGGCGCGGTGCCGGCCAGCAGCAGTCGCGGCAGCGGCACCGCAGCGCCAGGCGCCGCCGCCAGCCCCAGCCGGGCGGGGAGGAGCGGGCCGGGGCCGGGCCGGGGCGAGGCGAGAGCCGCCGCCGCCGCGGTGCCGGGCGGCGGGCAGGGGGGGTGGGTGGGCCGGGCCGGGCGCGGCGGGGAGCCGATGCGGAGCGATCGCGGGCGGGCGGCGGGAGCTGCCATGGCGGGGCCCCGCTGAAGGAGGCGGCGAAGGAGGAGGAGGAGGAGAGGGGAGGAGAGGAGAAACCTCCGCATTCCCTCCCTCTGCGCCCCGTCCCCTCGCGCGGACCGCCCGCCCGCCCGCTTCCCCCCCCCCCGCATGCCCGCCTGAGACCGCGGGGAGGACTCAGCCACCCGCCGCGGCCCCGCCGCCTGCCCGCTCCCCGTTCCGCCGCGGACAAAGGGGGAGAGCGGGGCAGCCTGAGGAGGGGAGAGCCCGTCCCCGCCGCGCGAGCATGGCGGACCGCAGCCTGGAGAGCGTGTCCCTGCCCCTGGAGGTGAGGGCCCGGCTGGCCGAGCTGGAGCTGGAGCTCTCCGAAGGTAAAGGGGCGGCGCGGCGGGCCCGGCGCTCGCGCGGGCGGCGGTTGGGGTGGGCGCGCGGCAGCGGAGCGGCGGCCCCCGGCCCGCTCCTCCCTCACGCAGCCCGCGCCCTGCGGCCCTGCTGCCCGCGGGGCTGCTGCCGGCCCGGCCCGGCCCCGGCGGCGCCCGCGGGCTCCCCTGACGCCCCCTCTCCCCCCACGGGCCCCGCCGGCGGAGGGTGCCGGCACGGGTGTTCTGTTCTGCCTGTGAATGCCCCCGGTCGCAGCGCTGGCGGGGGCGGGCGAGGGGTCTGGCAGCGGGGCTGGCCGCCCCAGCCTCGCACGCTGCGGTGTGGGAGGGGGAAAAATCCGTAGGGCTGGTTCGGAGGGGTTCCTGCCCTGCCACGAACCAGGCGGCTTCGCGGAAATCCGCCGCGTACCTGCGTGCAAAAACCCCCTCTTTGACCGTATGGAGGGACCGGCCACGGAGTCCACGCAACGTGTGTGTCGGTTGCAACAAAATAGCCCATGATAAGGTCGTTTTGGACAATGCGAGCTAGGTCGCTTAGAGGAAACGAATTTTTTTTTTTAATTGCGAGATTTATTTTTTTTTTTAAATATGTATAAAGCTTGTGGTGATTTTCTTGGCGTGGTTGATTTTGATGCTCCGCCGGTTCCTGGGCTGAGAAGGCTCCCCCGCAGCCCGCGTATTGCTGTTGCCGTGGCTGGGCGGGGGAGCCGCAGCCCCAGCCCGCCCTCGGCTCCTCGCCGGGCCCAGCTGCCCGCTCCCGTGCCGGTCAGCCCCGGCTGGGGAGCGAGGGGCAGGCAGCGATGCGTGCCCGTCGGGATCCCTCGCTGTGGGCACGGAGCGCCCGGAGTGCCGTCGGTCTTGGAGGCGGTTTTGGTCTATCGGATGGAATCTGTTCTTCCCAGAGGAAGAGAGTAGGGGGTATTTCTGTGTACTGATGCTAGGGCTGGCTCTTGACCGAAATGCAAATATGCAATTAGCTCCCCCACCTTTTTTTAACAAAAAAGGCAAATATCGGGGTTCGTTCACCACCAAGAGGCTACATCACTTCACAAGAAGGGGCAAATGACCCAGCGTGTCCCAAATTAGTTATTGGAAGTGGTCGATATATTGAGCTGTCTGTCTTTCTGTCTTTTTGTAACGGTTTGTAAGGGCTGCAAGCCAGAAAGTAAAATGCGCTCGAGCCAGTTCATCGGCAGGGAGGAGCTGATGTTGACATTGTATTTTCCTTTTAACGCTTTGAGGGTGAAGAGGAGAATGAGCTGCTGGGATTGCTTGTGGCTCTCATTTCTGTGCCTCCCCCTACCCGAGGGTGCCCTGAAAACCTGAAAGAAGAGGAGTTAAATACGATATTGCCTTTCTGTGATGCACTGCCTGTCGATTGGCCCTTATCTGTGGTAGTGAGAGTGGGAGGAAGGACTGTTTATATCACGGTATATGTAACGTTCTTGCTTTATGCAGAAAATGCTTCTTGGTGTGTATCACATCATTGTCTACACACTAACGTTAATTAAAACAGCTGTTAGTAAATGCTTGCCGAAGACCAAAATCAAACTGGCATAGACCTTCAATAAGAAATATGCTAATTCAGTATACTAAAGTTGTAATTCAGTTTTATGGTGCCATTTCTGTTGCTCTAAGCATAATCCAAGAAGGCTCTGAGGAAGTGGGACGTGGTTTGCAATTGGACATCTGTATCTGCACTGCTGTAACTTCCCTGCAGCTAGAGCTGGAATGAATTTAGTCCACTGACAGTATCTTTCCTTCTGTGCCACTGATGTTACACCCAGCAGATGGGATGGCTCGTGTTTTCTGGCTGTGGCAGCCTAAATGAAGATAGGTTGGAATTGGGAAGTGGGTGGAAAAAGGGTCAGCATCCCTATTTCACTGTCTTCCTCCAAGTTGCTCTGGATGTGCTCTTAGTCAAGTACATTACAGCGCTCAGTGCCTGAGAAAATGAAATCATTCATTACTTAAAGCTCCTACCTTTAGGCACCCGTGTTGCAACTCCTGGCCTGTTCCCAAAACTAATCCCTACAGATAATGGGATCAGTAATTTGTACAGTTTTGTTGTGCTGTAGAAGACTGGTCATACTCTGGCCATGCTAACTCTGAGTTAAATGGTTTTCAAGTCAGCTTTGTGCATCTTTATGCCCTTGAACATGCAGCACCTTACATATGTGCTTAACTTGACCATTATGAGCCAGTCCACTGGCTTCAGCAGAGTACATTAGCTGTGATATGCTTATGCATGTGCATAAATATTCACAAGACTGAGGTTTTAACACGTGTTAAGCTCATGATGTGTTAGGGTGTCTCTGCTGCCTTCGTGAAGCAGGAAACTCTTGAAGGCAATAGACGGGCAACTGCACACTTAAACGTGTGTTCGGGTCTCTGGTAACATTGGGACCTGAGGGTCTGCTGAGAATTGTGCCCCTTTTTAAAGTGTTTTCCTGAGTCAGACTTGCTAGGAGAATGTTTTTCAAATCCTAGAGGCCTGAATTGATCTGTTGTATTGTCTGTGAGCGTGAGTTTTTCAGTTCTGGAGGTACTGAATGCCATGGGTCTTACAGCTGCCGCTGTACCCAAGCAACCCAGTTCTCCAATGCCAAAACCTGTTAGGGACAGCGCAGCCTTAGGAACAGTTTCTGAAAGCAAGCTGCTGCTTTGTGGAAAAGAGAGAAGGATTTTTGCAAGATCCTGCAAAATCTTGTGGTAATCCTGCACCAGCAGGATTATTGCAAGATCGTTTCTTGGCTGTGAGCTAAAGCTGTCTCCTTCCTAGCTCTTGTAAGTGTCTTGTGTGATATGTGGGTCCTACCCATGCAATGCATCTGGAAACCTAACACAAAATAACTGGTGTCCGTGTGACCAGACTGCTAGTACTGTGACAGTAGCGCAGCGGGCACTGTGCAGGCATTGTAACTACAGTCTTCACTCATAGTCATCATACGTTTAAATTTGGCTGTGGTATTTCCCCCCTTACCTTTTAATCAAATTCCGAGTTCGTTGTTCAGCTCTGCACCAGGCATAGCCTCACTCGTGGCAGGGTTGCTGGCAGGAGAACCTCAGGAAGAGGCTGCCATACAGGTAGCACATGCTTTTCAGAGGATAGGGTAAAGTGTCTTTATTTGTGCGAGTGTTTCGGCAGTTGTGCACTGCTCCTTGGTTGAGAAGGAGGAACAGTTTGTCAGGAAGGTGTTTACTTGGTGTTCTGCTAAGATTCTCTCTGTGGCAGTCCTAACCCATTGGTTATTATGTGCAAGCCACATGCCTTCTACCTCCCCTTTGTTGTGGTCTGAATGGGCTTTTCTGTTTTAAACATAGCTATTTAAGAGGTACTATGGATGCAAATTAGGATAACCATTTTATATTTTGTTCGTTTAATTTCGTTCAGTCTGGAGAAGAGGAGACTGAGGGGAGACCTTATTGCTCTCTAACAGCTACCTGAAAGGGGGTTGTGGCGAGGTAGGTGTTGGTCTCTTTTCCCAAGTAACCAGCGATAGGATGAGAGGAAATGGCCTCAAGTTGCGCCAGGGGAGGTTTAGATTGCATATTAGGAAAAATTTCTTCACCGAGAGAGTGATCAAGCATTGGAACGTGCTGCCCAGGGAGGTGGTGGAGTCACCATCACTGGAAATATTCAAAAAACGTGTGGATGTGGTGCTTTGGGACATAGTTTAGGGGGCATGGTGGTGTTGGGTTAACGGTTGGACTTGATGATCTTGAAGGTCCTTTCCAATCTTAACGATTCCGTGATTCTGTGATTATTATGATTTAGAAGATGAAGATCGGTCAGAGTCAGAAATGCTTACCGGCGTACGCTGCACCTGTGTGCTGGTAGCCTGCCCCACACAGGGAGTGGGTGACGGAGATAGTCTAGCACTGATGAGTGCTGAGAATGACTTTCACGTTGATATGTTGGCATGTAATGTATTGTTCAGCATAAGGCATCAATAACACACTTCTTGACAGTGTTTTCGCTTCATTGGGGATGGAGAATTCTGTGCTTCTCAGAGCATAGGGGTGTGGCAGCAGTTTAAATTTGATGAATATTAGAAGTTGTGGACTCATCCTTACCCCATTAGATATTCTGAAGACATTTGTTTTGCTGTGTTTGAGTGAATATGCTTGATGCTGGCATGTTAACATACGTGTTCTTTGACAGTCAGTGGTAGTTTCCACTGAGCCTACTAAAGCTTGCATTGCTCAAAACTGTAGCCCTTCTAGGCTGATGCAATCAACATGTCACTCTGCAGTAGTTGTTCTTTAGGGCTGCTTAGAATTTTACGAGGCTTTAGTTTTCTAACGATGTATAAAATTGTACTGGGTGGTGAATCATCTTGTTTTTTAGAATAGCTTGGGGGCTGTTAACTGAAGAACTGATTTAATAAAACCAGGAGTCCTGAAATGTGCTCTTACTAAAAAAAAAAAAAAATAGTTCTACAACCCCTCCATTCTTAAAAACACTTAAGAATTTATTAAAAAAAAAAGCCCCCCCCCAATACTTTTATAATTTTCCCCTCAGTTTAAGGGTATACAAGGTTATATTTCCCTTCCAATTACTTCCTGAACCAAAATTAATTGCGAAAAGATGCTTTATAGTTCTTGCAGTATTTTATTCAAGTGTCAGATAACATAGCAGGAACACTTAAAGAACCACAGACGCCACATGGAAAATGTGAAAACCATCCTGTTCAGAAACTATTCTCCCTATATTCCATACTGTACTTCCAGGCATCTTCCATTTTAAACATGAGGTGTAGCAGGTTTGGCTTTTTTTGAAAGTCTGAACTTTTCTCCAAAGAGACTTTCAAAAAAAGTGTCATCAGATCTTTAATGAGTGGTTACTTACTCCCAAAGGCACTGGACACGCATTCAGCTAATTATTTTGGTCCTCAGCTTTCATTGTATTGACTGGCTCAATTGTATTCGGTAATATTGTTGGGTTGATTGGGTCAATGTCTGTCCAGGTTTATTATTTTATTTGGTATAAGTTCTGTCTTTTGTTGTCTGCATGTAGCCACTGGATTGGGGCCAGAGAACTGTAGTTAGCTCCTCTAGTTATTATTTCTCCGTAACATTTGCCAGCTGACTCTTCACCCTTGGAGAAGTTTCAAAGTGTGAAAATTTCAGTAACTACCACACCTCTGTGATTTGAGACACAAATCATCCTTTTAATTCACTCCTTGAGAGATAGTGCTCTGCTTAGCAAGTGAGTATCACCTGTCCAATGACAAAGTGTTAATACTTTCTGAGTTTAGGTGAGAAATGAAATAAGAAATTCAATACTCACGTTTGCTTCTTTTTGTTTTTTGAGCTATTAGGGTGCAGTTGGCTCATGTTTTCAGTTCTTTTTCTGGCAAAGAGAGGACTAATTTACTCAAAATACATAAAGCTGAAGTTTTCACATAAGTTACCTGCAAGATCTAAGGCTTTAAGAAAATATACCAAATACCATGGGGATTATGATAAAATCAAGAGACCTGGCAAGAGAAACTTTTCTTTCATTGTAAGATGACTCTCCTCTCATCAGCTGTTTCTTGGATGGTGCTCAAGTTTGGAGAGGGATAGTAACTAGCTTTTTTTAAAAACAGCTTGAATTCACTCACAAGTTAATAACTATTTGCATTTTAAGGCACTGGAATTTGAAGTTTGTTTTGTTTTGTTTTGTTTTTTTAAATATCTACCTACTTCACTTTACTGTGATATTTGGACTTAAGGGCTTTTAATGGGTGGTGTTTTGTCAAAAGGATTCTCTGCCACTCATTCAGTTGAGTACATTGTAATGCCTTGTAAAATAGACTATGCAAATCTCCAGGATGTTCCCAGAACAGCTGTCCCGAAGGCATGCTGTAAATATACCTTTATTGCCAGCTGATGCTGAGCAGCATTGATGCCCAAGGGTTACACTTAATAGATCACGCAGATGATCTTTCCTGTATTACACAACAGACATACTCAGAAAACTTTTCCCAAGGACGTGTGAAAATTGCCAACGGGGTGTCAGTTTTCTAGGCAAAACAGGCAGTAAGCGATGTATTTATAAGGAGAAGATGCATTGTAAGGAGCTGCCCTTTGCAGCTTCAGGGTACGTCTGTGTGATTCTGCTGCGCAGTGCAGGGAGAAGAAGCCAGCGCTGCTTCCCCTTGCCAAACCAACAGCACGACATACACCTAATGGTTGTGAGTCAATGTGCTGCTTTTCTCTAGAAGGGTAGTGACCTGCTTTCATTACTCCATTATAAGGGGAATGGTGCAATTTTGATTCAAATAGTCTTTTTTCTAGCAACCCAAATATCCATTGGTATTGAAGGAATTCAGATTTAGCACGCCTCTTTCCTTTGTGTTTAATGGTTGGACTTGGTGTCTTGAAGGTCCTTTCCAACCTTTGTGATTCTATGAATTTTTTGCAGGGAAAAATATTTTCAGGCTGTATAAAAGGCAGATAAAATAAACTAATTTTTGATGCAGGATTTGGATTGGGAGCAGCAGAAAGATCAATGTTTCTCTGAAGGGACATCAATAGTCTCCTTTAGGTTTTCATAGATTAGAATGGATGTTTGTGGTGTGGTACAGAGAATCCTAAACGTACCATAGCTCTTCTATACTTAAAAATGCATTGACTGCATTTTAATTTTTTAAGAGGCTATTTGTATAATGCGTCAAGCAGGACATATAATTTTTTAAAAATAACTGCTTTAATTCCCCGGCAACTGTCAGACAAGATGACTCACTGCGGTATAAGAATTCACCACAGCACATCACAGATTTGACACAAACTCTTAATCCATGTAAAATTATGCATGTATATTCCTCTACCTTCCTGGTGGGTGAGCTTCATTTTTGCCAAACTCCTGATGATCCCATTCTGACTTCTCTCCTCCCCTGCCTCCTTTTTTTCCCCTTTCTTCTTGAGAACCTCCTTGCAGTCTGTAGCCCCAGCTGTGGGCCTGGATGCCACAGTTTTCCTGGCTTGGCTTGTTAAGACACTTTTCGGATCATTAACAACAGCCCCCAATTCTCTCCTTGACTGTGGTGGTATGGGGGGCATTGTCAAAACATGGTTGCTCACCTCAGGGTTATTTCTGGTCTTTCTAGGTAGTTAGGATATTACTAGGGTAAACACAGACTAAAAAACTGGAATTAGTTTCATTTAACTCCACTTGGTGGAATGAATCGAGGAATTGCTCATTTTAGGCATGTGTAAATACATTTTTTTTTCCCGGTAATCTTATTTAGGGCTTCTAATTGCTACCCAGTATTATTTATCGCTAGGATTAAGTATAATTTTAAAACATGTATAAAGCATACTGAGGACATCATGATCTTCTGCAACAAAAAAGCAAATATAGGAATACTCAAAGCAATTCAGCTTGAGACAGATGCTGGGAAGACTGTGGCCATGGCTTTGGCTGGAGCCTCTTGCCACAGAAGAGGAGGCTTCTGCCCTAAAGCCACAGAGAGTCCTACCAGAGCAACTGTGCACGGATGGCTCTTGGGGGATGAACGAAGACGTGTCATGGTGCTTTCTTGTAGTTCCTTTTCTGAGGACTGTTGGTTGCTGGTTCATGGCAGTTTGATAGGCATAGTCTATTTGACACATAACCTGCAGTGCTTAGAGCAGCATTAAGTGCTGGGGTGTGGATAATTGTCACATTATTTTACAGCAGATGTTAACATCGAAAAGTATATGATGTCTGGTCTCAATGACCTCTTTTTAAGAGTATCGTGTTAAATGGTTGGATGACTAGAGAAAGAAGGAATTCTTACAAAGTATCTTGATAGCTTGGAGGGGAAGGAGGTGTTTCCTAAGAGTTGAAGGGTCAACTCATAGGAAAAAAAAAAAAAATTTGTTTGATTTCCAAAGACTGAACTGGACCACTAATAGTCCATCTTTTGGGATTCTTGAGGTGGTGTTAGCTTTTATGTGTATGGCTGGGTCTGCAGAATGGTGGCAGTTGAAGGGAAGAAGGGATTCTTCAAATGTTGTCTGCTTATATGGAAGTAAAAATGGGTATTAGAACCTGTGTTTGATTCTGTTGCTCTCTGGATCCGGAAATCATACCTCCACACTAACCATGACATCTGCAGTTTCTTCATTCAAATCTTGGCTTGATTTGTATAAAAGATTGAAATATCAAATAAAGATCTTGTAAGTCTGGTCTGGTAGGAGCTGTTTAGAAGCCAGGAAAATGTTTCTTAATGAACTCTGTGACAAATACTGAAGCGTAAGTAATGGAGCCTGCTACTTCACTGGTAGGCTGGTGGTTGAAAGCCTGCCTAGACTAGCAAAAGTTTAGAGACTTTTGGTTGGCTTAGAGACCCAAACGAAGTGTGCTGACACTTTTTTTCCTAGCGTGTGGATGCCCATGTGTCCATGAACAACCTGGCAAAAAGAGACCCTAGCAACAATCTCTTCACAAAAAGCAGGCCTGGACTATCCCTTCTGTGTGACCCCTCCAGATAGAGTTACATGGTATTAGGAGGATGATTCCAGGGCTATTGCATTTATCGCTGTTTAATGAGAAAATAGACCAAATTGGCCTTCAAGATTCTAATACCTCATTATGCAACAGTTTTGAAGTTGTACAGAAAGTTTCCTTACAAAATTCCTTTGCTCTATAACTACAGTCTTATACAGCTACATACCTTCAAGTTCATAGCAAATAATGAAACTTCACCTTTTTTTTAGGGGATACCCTTAGCCATATTAAGTCATACTTTTCATTGCTGTAATTACAAGGGGAATGAGCAAAATCTAGAATCTTGCATGCCATGCCTCTCCTATCCTTGTTGAAAGAAATGTTATTCAAATAGTGGGATAATATTTTTGATGAATGCTTGAACAAATAAAATTATGGCATTGTGGTGACATGTGAACAGTTCAGCTTTGGTAAAGAATCTTAAAATGGAAATTGTGTTGCAAATGCTAGACTTGTTTGATAGATGCCTGAGGATGAACGAACAACAGTTTCCTAGTGAAACAGCAAAATGCACAAACGTCCCTATTCTGAATGATGACAACAGCAAACCCCTCTGCTGAATTACTGACTTTTCTGGAAGAGCCCAGTTTCATTTGCCGTATTTTTTAGTCTAAAAAAAATGAATATGTTGTTTAGAAGATGGTGTAAGTTTTTCTAAGTGTTGTGAAGTAAGGAGTTAACTCTTTTTAGGAAAAAATTAAAAAATACTGTTGGACTGTGGAGTGATTTTTACTTCTAAGACGGAAAATAACAGGTTGGCAATACATTTAATTGGCTCTGCTTTTAATCAGCTCCATGTTGTAATGGAGAAAGTTGGTTTGTTGTGTTGAGCAACAACAGTGGACTAACAGGAATTAAATGTCTTTTTTTTTATGATGATGGAAAAAGTCTTGCATTTCATGTTTATGAATTTTATGCTGCTAAAGCATTTGACACATTCCAGTCACAAGGTTTTATCAATCTCTTTTACAACTCTGACTTTAGTCATACGAGTATCCATACCACAGACTCAGGAGAATTTGACAAAACAGTTCAGAAGAGATCTTTAAGAGTGACTGAGAGTAGACACAGAGATGTCAGGGATTAAAGCAGTCCTAATAAACATTGTTAAACCAGGAGAAAGTTGGAGAGTTTATTTTGATTATTTGATGAACCTTGTCTTGGGGAAGGAAAATATTTTCTCATAATGCAAAGTTACTTAATGTTAACAGTCAAAAATATGAGAAGATCCAGCTCCTAAAATTCAGACTGGAGATAAGACAGAAGGTATTAATATGAGTAGATAAACACTGAAACACTTGCGTACCAAAGAAGACTCAACAGCTTTACAAAAAAAAAAAATCTACCCACTAGTAGACTGGATAGAAGGCTCCTTTCTAAGAAAAACTGAATGATAAGAAGTTTGTCTATGTAGATAGAGACGTAAACCACTGAATCCACCCTTGACCAGAAATATACCAGTTTAAGTGTGGTAAGTACTTTTGTAGTGGTGTTTTATAAACATATTAGTCCAGTATTATGATACATATTTTCCTGGTAACTTAAAAAAATGCTGCAACAGTTGAGAATTTCGGGTTTAGTATGTTTTCAGTAGTTTACTAGTGATGACTTGACATTTACTTGCAGTAGTAATTTGTTTTAAATCAATATTGAACACTGTAAGGATGTGCATACACTACAGTTTGAGAGGATATCAAATGCTGCTCTGGTAATACTTGCTTAAATACTGACTACTCAGGTATTACCTGTACCTCAGGGGACTTCCGTGTAAGCATGAAGTGTCAGAACAATAAAATTTTTTAAAGCTGCCTTAAAATTTATCATATATGGCTGCATCATTGGCTTTTACATAAATGTATTGTCCTTTTTAGTAATTTGGAGAAAGAATAAGAAAGCACTCACTTCCTCTGAAGATTAATCCTTCCTGTATCCTATTCCCTGATACTTTAGGGACGTGAGGTCTGTACTCAACAACAAAATGAGTTACAGTAAGACAGCTAGTGTATTATTTTCCTTCTTTAGTTGTGTATTTCCTTTTAACTTTCATACAGTCGATATATACCATGGTGTATGTTTTTATTTAACAGATCTGTGAATATTGTTTCTTTCCTTCTCCTTTAGTGTTTCTTCAATTTCTTATTACTATTTGTAATTCCGTATGTGATTTTAATGCACCTTGAATCCGTGCTTTTTCAGCATACTAAGTTGCAGCTAATGAGAAGCCCCTTCCGACGTTGAAGGCACACCCAGTGCTCCTTGGAAGGTTTTGTCAGGATGGCTGCTCTTTGCTCTGATGTCTTTGCTTTGCCTCACTGGCCAGTCATGGTAACTCGGATTTGCTCTCTGCGTCATGATGACAAATGACGGCTGTAGCAGCAGTAAAAATGTCTCTGTACCTTTGTGCTGTCATCAGAAGGTCTGTGAAAACTGTTTTGTTTATTGGGAGTTTCACAAAGCTGGTATCTTTGACCTCCAGAGGCAGCCACTTCTGGAGCACAGTGAAACGTAGAGAGAATATATTCTTCCCTGCAGTGGGAGAAATAAGGTACTTCCTTTTGCTTAGCCCAGACACTCTTTTTCTTCTTGAGCACAATGATGCCTTGGCCGGTATTGCCTGCTGATGGTACTTCTGAGGAAGACTAGGATTGCTGTCAAGTCTGATATTTCCTCTTCAGCTTTACAGGTCAGCCTCCTTTCTGTTTTTTGTTCTGCAATGGCTGCTGTGTGGCCAAGCGAGCTGACTGGGGTCACCTTGTGGAAGAGTGAAGAAGCTGTATGGGGGATGCCTTGAGCCTGAAATAGGCACAGTGATGTTAAATTTCATCTTTGACTGCTGGACCTTTTACGGACGTTTGTAACTTCTGGTAACCTAGTCCGTAACAGTTTTCCCTCCTTAGTATACTTTTAGAACAACAAGCGTAGGAAGCCTGGGTTCTTTGTCATTAGTGCCAGTTTCTCTGTCCTTTTGGGAGGAATCTAGGCTGGTTCATGCACCAGCTCTTTGTACTGTTTAAGAAATATGCTGGGCTCTTTGCTGTCCTGAAGATCATGAGAAGACCACAGCATCTCTGAAACTTAAGGAATTTCAGTCTGAAGTCCTCTTACTGTATAATGCTGTTTGTCATTGCTAGGAGGTGGTCTGGCTTTGGCTGACCTGCAGAATGCTGTTCTGTGTATTTTAATAGGAAAATACCACCTGCGCTGTTAGGTCTATTACACATTATTCAAAATGTCAAATTGCATATGTATGCTGCTTCAGATGCACTTTGGCTGTTCATGACTGTAATTGGTTACTTCGGGTAAATAATAAATGTAGTTTCAGATTTAACTTGCTTTATGAACCATTCTGCTTTGGGACATACTAGAAATAACTCCAGGCCTCATCTGCCAACTTGTTCCTCTGTACTTTTTAGGACTGAAGCAAATTGAGTATCTAGGATTACATTAGACTTAAATTGTGAAGAAAGAAGACGGCTCTTCTTGAGAGTCAGCTTTTTTAACAGGATCAGCTTTGTGATCTGAATTTTACAGTCTTTTTACTTCTATCATAAATCTGCTGAGAGGCCCAAAGAAGTCTCCCCTGACTTCTCTGTACATACATAGTTGTTTTGCTAGTGGGAGGCCTTAGGAAAAGTAATAGTTTAAAAATGGTAGCTGATAGATGCTACCTAAATGTCTTATTTATGTAATAATAAAATGTGTTATGTATGCTTCTTCATCAAAAATTGTTCACATGGGTATGTTAGGGTTGAGAGAGAGAGAATAAAGCAACTAAGTAACATCATTCTGAAATACTGTGGTGTCTGTTTTACTCCAGGCTCCTTTTTGAAAATGCTATATGACTGTTGTCATGGACTGGGTCACCCCCCTTATCGGTTTCTGCATTCCACCTCTGAGCCCAGCAAGGGCGATAAAGCAGCCACACCTCCCAGAGCTGGACTCCTATGAGTGTACAGCAGGAATTATGATAAAATTACAATAGGAATTACAGTCAAGGGGGTGACTGAAGTCTCCCCAAAATAGAAATATGAGAGTACTCTCAGTGTAAAAGCTGAAGCTTCATTTCCAGGGGCTTAATTAAGGAGGGAGTGTAAGTTTTGACAGCATATATTCTTATATTTATTTTTTCACTCAGAATGAAGTCCAGTTCACCTAAAAATAAATGGCAAAAACTACGTTGGCATCAGGACTGAACTACTGGGTGTACTTCACTTAAAGCTATGTCTGTGAATAGTCAGAAACAATCTGTGATATTTAACTATCTATGCCAGGGTGTATGGCAGAAGGAAACAGATACTTCTTCTCCTTCTCTCTTTGTCTAGTCATTGCTGGTACTAAGAAAGCATTTTGTGTTTCAGACACAGCTTTTACATATATGGAACAGCAGGCCAAGATGTACTCCCAGTAGAAGGAGGTGGACCCTGGGAAACCAGTCCATATTTAGAGTTGTTATTACCAATTTTCTGGAAGCAGCTAGTGGTCACAAAAGCTCTGCAGCATTTCTGGTACTTTGTGAAAGGTAACATGGTCAGTATGTGGTCTCTTCCTATGTGACAGAGAAAGAGAAAAGCAGTGTATGTTCCTTTTGCTTTCATTTTTTCCTTGTTCTCACCTCTCTCTCTGTTTTTTACCTCTTGCTTCATTGTAAACTCTGGCTTTTTGGGCTTCTCTCCAAAGGCATCTGGCCTTGGTGTGGCAGGTCAGGGTCAGTCCTGCCCCATGGATTTCTGTTCTTGGGTCATCTGTCTTTCCACCAGTCCTCTTAAATGGCAGACTTGGTGGAGGATCACAGTGTAGCTAATTCATGGGATGCCTCCTTTTGCGATAGCTTCTTTTTTTTTTCACATGTGAAAGAGTGCTCATGAGGCATGTCAGGACCAATGTGCTGAAAATTGAAATCTTTTATTCTTAAGTTGATTTAAAACAAATTCTCATCTTGGAATAACAAACTTGTTAACTACTGAAATGTAAAGACTGTAGAGACACTAGATGAGGTGTATGTGTTCTGCTATTCATGCTTGATGTTTGCTTTTTTGGTTATTGCTTTTTACTTCTACTTTATCATGCTTGCTTAAAGCTAGATTAGGATATTCTCCATGCAGTGTGGAGCATTTATGGAGAAACATGAATCTTAAATTTCTTGAAATCTGATCTGGAGATAAGTCATGACATTTATTTTCCATCTAAAAATGCATTTCTCATAATAATACCCCCATTCAGCGTGGCGTTTTTTTTGTTGTGTTTTTTTTTTAATTCATGTGAAACCCACACTAAACAAAAATATAGCTTATAGGGCCTAAAATTGTAAAGAAACTACTTGCTGGCAATGGTGTCTGGGCGATGAAAGCCATTTAAATTGTTTGGGCATAAAGCACGGATTAGAACCTCTACCTTTGAATCATCTGTGCATATTTATGAGTACACCTGTTATATAAGCAGTGGCAGCATTGAGATTCCTCCTGCCCTGTGCCACGGTTTACAGGGTGAAGGAAAACAAGATCGTTTGTCAGCTTAAGTCTTTTAAATCCAAAGTGGAGCCTTATCTGCCTAATAGCCTAATACCAGAGAAAGATACTGTTTGTGTTCAGCAAGGCTGTATTCATGTGACTGTCAGTGGCTGAATTACTGCTCTCAGTTCTATATAAAGATTCCTGCTCCCACTCTGCCCCTCCCCGGTACTGTCATTCAGCACAATGTGCAGCATGCAGTATGGCTGTAAAAAGTCCCTGAAATACTGAAGTGTGTCTCCTTTCACACTTGTATATGGAAAAGAAGAAACGAATAAAGGGCCTTCTTGGTTTATATTAACTTCTTAGCTCTGTTGGGTTCAGCGCCAGCTGAGGCTGAGTCATGTAACTTGCACGCATTTTCAGGCATGGCCTATATTCAGGGGAAGAGCTGGGGGGTTGTATGGTTGCTATATCCTGCACTTCTCTGCTCAGTGCAAGTGTTCTGCTCAGTTTAGACTTTGGTGTTAATTTGAGAACCTACAAAATACCACTCCCTGGGGAGCCCAACTTGCAGCAACAGTGCTGAGGGTGCTACAGGATGTGGGATGAAGCTGGCTTTTCAAAGTCCTATCCAGTGTCCTAGCTGCCGTGCTACTGTTCGCAGGTTGATCATGATTCCAGTGATGCTTGGGGTTTAAAAACAAAAAAATAAAACCAAAAGAAAAAAGAAAACAAGAAGAGCAAGAAAATCTTGTGTTTTTCTTTTTTTTTTCCTCTGAGGATATTTCTTTTTGTAGCTTTATAAAGTTAGATCAATTCAGCAGTCTGCTACATAGAGCAGCTTTGTAAATAACTGCACCCTACTTTAAAACAGGGATGTGAACAATGTGGATGGTGGAAAAGATGGATGCATAGGGAAGGGATGTGTGTATGGAAACATCTTAATGCAATTTTGCTGCTGAATAAAGTATTTCATATAACTACACTATCTGAATATAAGGAAAAACTTTTCTTACTGTGGTGCACTGGCATAGGTTGCCCAGGGAGGTTGTGGACTCCCTATCCCTGGAGATATTCAAAAGCTGTTTGGACATAGTTCTGGGCAACCTGTTCTAGGTGGCCCTACTTGAGAAGGGGGGGTTGGACAAGATGTCCTCTAGAGGTTTCTTCCAGCCTCAGCCATTCTGTGATACACCTTTAAATTTCCACCGTTTCACTAATACGTAATTTTGTACTTCCCAGTACATTTCTCCTGGATTTTGCACTCTATGTGGTTCTTGGAATGATGTCCTCAGCGTCTCTTGCAGTATGTTCATACCTGCTATCAGTGGCTCCCCAGATGAGATCTTCTGTAGCACCAAGTTTTTAAGTTTCAGTTGTAATTATACCATGGGCACATTAATAATAGTCAACAAAAAAATGCAACATTGGAGGTGAAGCACACTGCATTAAACAGATACTTGATTTTAAAACTGTTTCACTTAAAATAATGTTACTGTTTTTTGTATGCAAAACCTGATAATGGCAGTAAATGTACACCTTATGTAAATGATCTAGAATTCAAGTGTGGGTAAGGTTGCTTGTGATGATTTTAATACTGTCATTATGATCATCACTCGGGTATATGACTGTCAATTAAACAATTTGTTTTTTTCTGTATGATAGAAGTATATGCCTGTTGATATCTGTGAAAAAGTAATTCCTTTGATTCTGTCAGGAGTGGGGAAATGAACAGAACTGAATGGCTTTGAAAATCAGTTTGTTTGATTACTTACTAACACCAATTTTAGAGATGAAAATATCTTGCAAGTTGATGAGATCTTTTATTATTTTTATTGAAACCTGTTTTGGGAGTTGCATGCAGCTGTAATCATGCACTTAAATATGGTATATTCTTTCAAAGTTTCATGTCAGTAATGCAATAATGAATCCTGGCTAGAAAGCAGTCACCGGACGCCTTGGCGTTGTAGAACCACCCGCAGTAAGATCTTACAAAAACACTTTGGTGGCTGTGGTCCTCAGTTAAATGTGTGGCCTCACTATTAATTCTTTCCTAGCTACCAGGCTTCCTCTTCCTCTCTATAAAAAGTGCAGTCCGAAGAGCTGGACTGTATTTTTTGGGGTATGAACACAGCTTTCAAATATCCACATCATCTCCTGACTATTCACTGAGCAGCTGGACATAGCTTTTGCAAGAGAAAGTTATGTAGACTATGGGCCCAATTCAGCAAAGCATTTTAAGTGTGTGCTTCAGTCTCATTGATACTACCAGTTTAACTTAAACTAAATTGTCACACATGGAGCGAGTGTATCTTTCTCCAGCATGGAAAACCCAAATCTTTGCAATCGTCATTGGTTGCTTAAAAATGAGGGTCAGCATTAATCAAAGGATCAACAGCCTTTCTTTTGGATTACAGTGTGAAAGGTTAGGGATCTTAAAAGCATTATTTTTTTTTTTTAGATGATGTTCCACTATATATTTAACATTGTCAGGTCATTAGATGAAGAACAACAGAACTGCCCATATCTAGTTCTCATTTTGTGTGCTTTCTCTGTGCTTTATTGAATTTATAAATTTAAAAATTTTGGGTGATGACGTTCTTAATTTCTATGGTATGAGGTTGGATGTCCTCAGACTTAGCTTGCGTCTGTACCACAGTCTCAGAAACAGAATTCCATCAATCATCACGCGTGTTCTGTCTGAAGAAGTGTCTTTGGTTGCCTTGAGGGGAAGGACAGTGATTGCAGGTGTCAGGATGGCAATATTGGATTCCAAGACCTGAAATCAGGCTGATGCAAGTAAGTCAAAAGCATGCTCTGCAGGGCACAGTGGTAACCCCAGTTCTCAGATGAGCAGGAGAGGAAACTGTGAAGTCTTGTGATATTTGAGAATCTGCTTTAAAATTCAGACTAACCAGATAACAAGGAGCCATGAGATAGTGCATGTCAGCCGAAGTATATAATACAATAAATGTCTTGGTGAAGGATATGTTCAGTATGCTTGCGGTGAGTTGTCAGAAGCAACGTGTCATGGAGAGGGGCCTCCTGTCTGCAGCCATACAGATACAATCACCTTTAAAGCCCAAGGCAGGTCCTTGTGTTCAATATATGGGGTGCCTTGGAGTGGCAGTGAGGAAATGAGGGATTACAGCAATTACCTTTACTCTTAAATACAAGGAGATCTAGGCACCTATTTTCTGGAAAACGTTTTGAGTCTGTTTCTCTTCACCTTTTGCTGTGAGGCAGGGAGGGGGAAGAAGCAAGAAAGAGCGAGCAAGGCTGGTGCCATTTTTTTTTTTTTCTTGTATTGCCTTAACGAAAATGGTTCATAGGCCAATTACTGTCATCACAAGCCAAAGACAAAAATGCCTATCTCCTGTTTTCCAGGGCTGAGTTTGCAACTCAGGCATATGGAAAATCTAGATCCCACTGGGTAGTTTTCCAAAGACTGTATTCAAGCCATTATTTTATGGGTAAAAGAAGCAGTTGAGGGATGGGTGAGAAGATTTTTTTTTTTTTTTCCCCTTTTCTTTTCTGGATTTTCACAATGTCAAAAGAAGAATGGAAGAGGCCAAGTGATAGGTATCTCTTTCTTTGTACTTTGACATTGTATAGCAAAAGCATAAATTGTATCAGTTTTAGGAAGTTGATAGTGTATTACTGTGATGAGAACATGAACTAAAAGATTCTGTTCAGGGTCACGGAATACCATTATGACTTGTTTTGCATTTTTATTTTCATCATGGCATCTTCCTCAGTGTACTTGTGGTCTTCTGAACTTGATCTAAAGGATCACTGTTTTCCCACCGAGTTTGTTTTGCTTCATTAAGCTGTATGAAAACGTAGTGGCTGCAAGGAGCTTGGTCCTCTTGTAATATCTCACATCTATGATTTAGTGGTTTAGGCCTCCATTACTGTGTTTCATGTGATCTGAGTAACGAAAGAAACTTTTTGATTGTTTGTGCAGTAAAAGGAATGGTCTGCAAAGCCTAGTACAATATTCTTGTTGGTAGCCACTGCTATGGGGTGAGGAGAGTAAGTTGTTACTCCATTACTGTGATGGAATAACTAAAATTTAGGCCAAAAAAATGTATTTGGACAAGGACTATGTATTCCATTAAAGGCTTTTCATGTTTTAACCTGGCAGGCAGCTAATGTGATACATTAGAGAACCTAAGAATTTAGCTGTGGAAACATCTCTTGACACAATGATTTATTTTCAGTGATATTTAAGGAAGTAGCTTTTTAAGTTGTAGAAATCAGTACACAGATGTCATTATTTTTACATGCAGTGTGTGTGTGTAGGCATATTGAAGATGTAGAGGAATATATGTGCAGAGAAAGATGGGGAAGGAAAAACCTCACACACTGACTCCTCAAATGAACAAATCTTCCCACTTAAGGAAATGTTATGGGAAGCAGCAGCTCCCTTAGGGATAGGCATGCGCAAGTTACCCCCGTTCTGAGTCATGGATTCTTCCTCAGCTTTGTGGCTCAGATGTGCAAGCCCCTTCCCCACCACGCTCCCAATTCCTTAAATAACAGCTGAGGTCAAGAAGGACAAGGGAAATATCACTGTCACTAAGAGGCCTTCTAAATCATACCAGGGTATGTGGGGTTTCTTGATGCTTGGTCTCAACTGTCTGGTACAAGAAGATAATTTTAATCCTATGTTATTTATCGCCTCTCAGTAGTGTTGTGGCTTTTATACTGACTTTCACCCTCTCTAATGAGTCGCCAATGCTTTTGTTGTTAAGCGGACTTAACAAGTATCTTTATTCCAGTTAGTTTTGTGATATGTATGTTTCTACTCAGTCACACGAAATGAATTACACGCTGTTGCTGAATTCACAACGATGTCTTTTGGCTCGGAACAATTAACCATAATGACCCTTGGTACGTCAAAATACACAGTGAATAAAGTAAAACTCTATTGTACATATCTTGAGGCTTATTTTAACACATTGCACCTTTCCAGTTGCAGTATCTGGTGATCTCTGTAGGGGCATTTTGTTACAAAATGCTTTGGCTTCCACTGAACTAAATTTAAAACTGGAGCAAATTCAGACCCGTATAATTGGTTGGGAAAATAATGAGAGAGGGAAGATGAATTTGGCAGACAGGGACACAGACATACAGAAAGTCTTTGGATGGAAGCAAAAGAACTTTGACATCCAAAGCTGGCTCAAAGACTTTGCAGCAGCATTCGGCAGAATTGAACCCTAGGAGAGGTGAATGCTGCTTCTGAACAAGAGCCCTTCGTCTGTCCTTGGGGTGGTGGCTGAACGTACATGTTCAGACCTCCCTGCCAGTGGCAGAAGCAGTGTTTGCTTCTCAGAGCCTTCGCATAGGCAGCAAAGCTGCAGTGGTTTCACCATCTGAAGCAGCGGCTGTACCAACAGCAGCTTGATTTGCCGGTGTCCAGGACCAGTTCTCCTGAAATGCCTCTAGACGAGCACATGCCCTTAAAATTATGTCTCCAACCAACATGTCAGTAAGTGCTACAGCATATAAATAATGACATATCAGTAGCTCAAGACGTGATCAGTGATTTTTTTTTTTTCTTTTAATTTTCTTTTTTTTCTTTGTGATATTTCAGGGATTCATAAGTTGATAGCTGTTTTGTTTGAGTTTTTTTCAGGTCAGAAGAAATTTGTATGTCTGCTGATCACACACACAGAAAAAGGTTCTCCCAGTAATTCCTACCTCTGGTCTAATATGCTGCATGCACTACAGTTCTTGTTAGATGACCATCCTTTCATGTGCTCGGGAAAAACTGTACTTTTGTTTCCAGCTTGAAGTTTTCCAGTGGTGATTCATCCTCAGGTCTTAGAAAAGGCTCTTATGTTTAGGAAACTAATACTGTATACGGCTTCTTAAAAAAGTATTAGCTTTGGACATGAAGTTTTGTCTTATTGACAAGCCTGAGGTGGAGATAACTTAGTCTATTGAGGTTGGACACCATTATACTTTAAGAAATGAAATTGCTACTATGGGAGCACTGTGCTACTACTTAAAGCCAAGAGCAAATACTTACATCTTTCTTTACAGTCTATTATAAAAGGCTGTGGAGCATTTTATTGTAGACTGTCCTGTGAAAACCTGACCAGACTGGAAATTGCAGTATGACATCCACATGGAAGAAATTCATATCGAATAGTGTTGTGAAGTTGTGCAACTTTGGATTATATTATTTGCTTATGGAAGTGTGTAGGTACAAAGGTAGTTACATGGGACATACTGTTTTTATTATGAGCTTAAATCATATTGACACCAATTAGAACTGAAACACACGGTTAAAAGCGGGTATATACTTAGGGCTTGCATGGTTAAGGACTCTGCTGTCTAGGGATGGATTACAGAACTGGAGCTAGAAGAAGAAAGCATCCACAAGAGCATGTAAAAAGAAAGGATACCTGGAAAATCCTAAAAGAGTTCAACTGATGATATAAGGGATTCAGTATGGGGAAGTCCAAGACTATATGAGGCATCTCAGCCATTTTGGGAGACTACACTGTATCCAGCTTTTTTAGTGTGAATAAGTGAACGCAAAATCTGCTTCTGCAACTATTTTTAAGCCCCCTGATCTTTCCAGTATTGATGTGGCATTGAATTCTTCATCCTCAAAGACTTTCACATTTGGAATAATTTTATTCATATTTTTTAATAATCTAAACAATATTTGATTGTAATACTGTACACTGCAAGAGAAGTCCTAAAGAAGGAATAAGCCTGAAGGTCCTTTAAATCTTTTTTTTTACTGGACTAAATGCTCCTACTTTTAAAGCTGGATAAGTAGTATTCTGGATGTAGCTGTAACTTTTTAAAAATGTTCTTTTAATAGGCAGGAACTGCAGTTCTGGAAACACATGGTTCTTCTTATTTCCTCTTGCCCTTTTTTATATCTGGCACAGACAATGAAGGAAAAACAGTAATAGTGTCCAGTGGACAACAAGAAAAATATGATGCTGGAACATTTTAGCAGTGAAGCAACAAGCATCTGTTCTTCAGCACCAAAGCTTAGTTTAACCTTCAGCCATGTTCTGTTGTTCAGGTGGGAATCCATCAGGGTGACATTGTCCTCGGCTGTCTGCACTGTCCCTTTGCTTATGAGTGAAGCTGAGGCAGCTGAGGATGTGTTCTTGTACCCAACTGTGCCACTGCTTAGTTCTGTACATTCACTAATATCATGATTAATATACTGTGAATTGAAGGACTTGGTGGCACACATTCACTTCTGCCACGTTTGCTGTGGCTTTCGTGGCTGCATTCAGAGGGAAGTGGTGGCAGCTGAATGCCAGCAAGAATGAGAGCATGTCTCTGCAATTAACTTTACCAAAAAGGATGCATCAGGGTTGAAAATATTTAGGTTGGTGTTCCAAGTGACTTATTTGACTCTCCCACTGTTCTTCAAGGATTTTAAAGCCTGTCTCTACTTCAAATATAATTTGGGGGGTTATTTTTCATGCCGGGTATAATACTGAAAAAAAAATGGTTCATTTGTCAGAGTTAATCATGGTATAGTTTATCACAAGCTTTTTTCATGGCTCAAAAACATTTAGTGTTCTTGCAGCTTTTAGATTTTCTTCTGTTAACAGAAAAAGCTCATCTAAGTTTGGAGCATACTGAAGAGGATGATCCATAGGATAGTCCAGACTTCTGCAGGCAGCCAATTTAGGTAGAATCTCAGAGCACCCTGTTGCCTATTTTTAAATGAGATGTCCACATCACTCCTGTGAAAGATAGTATCCAAAAATAAGGCAACAATTTACCCAAACAGCATTTGGTTTCTATTCCCGGAGCTCAGGTTTGCATGATCTTCATAAGTGCAGTATATACCTAAGTAGTTCCTTAGACCACTTTCTGCACAATTTCTCATAGTTCAGATTTGATATGTAAAATAAGAGTTTAATCAATATGTTGTCTTTCCTACATAGAAATATTTTTCTTTTGGTGTATGCTGTAAAAGTAGCACGTGAAACCCTGGGCCCTAATCTGTCAATACTAGCACTGAAAATCATCCAGGGCCAGGGCCAGTTCTCTGGTCCTGTGGTTGAGTGGCCCAGCCTGGCTCATGTGTAGGTATCTAAACCTTTTTGCAGCATATGGTCATATCCAAACCGCCTACTGTGAACAGTCTGTGATACATGCTATTCCCTGAACTGTGTCTGGGCATTATCTGGGACAGTGCTGGCTGTTGAGGGACAAAACTGTGTCAGTGAGAGCACTACCAAACAGAAGTGTGGGTCTGTGCTTCACCCCATGCCCTGGCCCAGCTGTATATCTTGGGTATCTCAGCCACAAATGAAAGCCTTTGTTTTTAAGAAGATAACATGACAACAGCCTCAAAATGAAGCTCTTCCCAAAGAAAAGAAAGTCAACGGAAGAATGCAAGCCAACTTGAATACTGTCCCACAGCAGTCCCATGTGGGGCTTTTGCCATCGCATTTGCCTTGCTTCTTTCCCAAGAGAGGTAAGTAGAGCACTCATGTTTCCTAGAGATTATGTATTTAACAGAATGATACGACAATGATAAAATAAGCTTGCCTTGAGATGTGGAGGTTTCAGATGTTAGTATTCACACCTTTTGTTGAAAGAAAAAGAGGGAGTATCATGCAAAGGATTACTGCAGTCTCTGCTGAGAACTGTGTGGTGCCAGTTCAGAGTTCATGAGCCCGTAGTTGGTGACTTGGCATGAAGGTGGCTGCTTGGCTTCCTTTTGAGGAGAGGTCATTATTGAGAAGCAGGAAGAAGAAAACAGAACTGACAGAAAAATAGTTTCCAAACTGAAAGCATTTGCTTTTAATCAGAGATGTTAATAAATACTTTTTTCTAAGTTTTGACATCCTGTATTTTGGTCAAATCTTTTTTTTCCCCGCATTTTTTTCCATGAGCTGATGTCATCACTGGATCCACCATGCAGTTTCAGAGCTATTGCTTTAGATTGCATCATAGTGTTAGAACTTCTCAGTTTTAACACAGAATGTCTTTCTTAGAACAGTAAGCAGATGGCCCATTTTAATCAAATCATGTCAATTTTAAGCAATATAAACTGTAGAACCAAAAGCAAGCTGGTTGAAACTGTGACTTCAGTTAGTACTTATTTTGGAAACTGCAATTTTATGCTTTTATTTAGTGTATTTCCAGAGGCTTGGGAATATGGGGGGGGGGGAAGAATGGGATATGGAAGAGTATTAATTTAAAAATGCTGTCTCCTCTTCTTGATTTCTATTTTGCATTTTCCTCCCATGTCACATCTCTGAAAATATTATAAGTCCTTTCGATCCATATTCATCCAATGATGTGTTTTTCAATTTGATTAGGATTTGGAATATGTTATTAAAACACAAGGATAGCTTATAGTAAAAATTAAGAGCCAGACAAACGCTTGTGTGTAGTTTGAAATTGTCATATTAAAAAAAAGTTCACACGAAGCTTAAGACAATTCAAGTGTTGCGATATGGTTTGCAAAATAAAAAGCAATCTGGGGTTTATTATAGTGTGAAATAATGAGACAATACACAACTGAATACATGCTTGGAGTTGGAAAAAAAAAAGTAGCGATTGTAACTACAGATCCTTGGGCTTAATTTCAAAAACAAATAAATGCAGTGTATCTGAAGAGAAGACTGTTCTTCTGCATTTGTTGTTGGTTTTTACACCCATCTAATTGTTGCACTCATTTCAGAGAGCAGCAACAGAAGTTCTGTCATAGTGTCTCAGTGTTTTGAAGTGTAAACCCTTTTTGTTTCAGACTTTTCTCGAGTAGGGAAGCGAGTGGTGCACAAAAATGTAATTTAGGAAGTTATTAAAGTGCTGTTCTAGATAGGGATGGTCTTGATACTGAGGCATAATACTTCTACCCTAGGCTACTGAAGTACCTCATTGATAGAAAAGCACAAACATTCTTTCAAATATATGGGTGTTTCTATTATGTGATGTGGTTTGTGTTTTTTTAAAATTTACTTTATGAGACTTCTGTTCAGGTACCTCACCTGGATATCGGACTGCTTGTATACTTACCTCTAAGAGGGTGCAGTTATGCTCGGAGGGAAGGGATTGACTCAGGTACATGACTGACAGTGTAGATTTGCCATCAAGAAGGTGTAAAGTCTTACTTACAACTGCTTTAAATTAAATAATCATAACCAGAGTTATTAGTAAATGACAGTAACGACTGTCATAGAAAGGAGCAGTAATTTCAGATTTGAGAAGTTATTTATTATACTCTCTTAATCTAAGAAGCAATAATGTTAACATTTGTGGATATTTAAAATATTTCTCTTGCCTCATAACACTGATACATTCTTCTGTCTTAGTTTGTGTCCTGTCTTAAGTTAAAAGAAGTGAGGTTGAATGCCACTTTGTTTCAGAATAACCGGACCCCAGCTATTGATGGCAAAGAGAATTTGTGATATCTGAAACTACACTGGGTCTAGCATTTTGATTTTTGCTGTATTTTCAGTAAGACCAAAAAAGGAAGCAGCAAAGACAGCCTTAGAAATCAAGGTATGTTGGGAGATCTCCTGTGAAAGAGTGTATTAGTATTACCACGCACCATTTCTTCAGTCCCTTAACTGCGACATGATTCAAGAAAATGCTCTGTTTTGAGCTTACATTAACCCATAAGAAGGGTAGTATTTAAGCATGTTGAAAAGTTGTCCTGTATATTGATGCTTTTTCGTAATCAAAACATTTCTGTCACATCAAACACAGGTTGGACCCCTTTCACGGTAGGGCAGTGTGTGTTAGGGGCCAGGGTGTTCTGAGGAGCATGGACAACAGCACAGAATTGTTCAGTATTGTTATTTACTTGTTTGTGTTTAGATTCATAAATCTTTTCTGTTTTAGCAAACAGTATTTTCTGTCTTAGCAAAAGGAAAAAAACCAATGGAACCATGCCTGGTTTCCATTCTTATTCCAGATTTATATGAATTTGCTGTATTAATCTAGTTCCATTTGCTCATGTTGGATCTCCTCATAGAAGACTCTGGTTTTGGCTCTCTTGTGTCTTCTAAATGGGTGCCACTTACTGCAACAATGCGCCTAATGGAGCCTAACTCTGTGATCTGCAGTTTTGGGGTTTTATTGTTATTAATGTGTGGTTTCAGATATTCTGGATATTTGTTTTTATGAATCGTTACAGTTTGCTTTATAAAATGATAAATAAAGTTAATAATTAACCACGTTCTGCCAAGAATTAATGTGTTTTTTGGTTTTGGTTGAGTGACAAACTAATAGGCCATAAGTATATCCCTGAATTTTCTTTTAATGCTCCCAGCCCTAGATGGGTGGGTTGCCTCTCGTGCATTTTGGTGGTATCATGCCACATCTGTGAACATCTGTGTGCCACACCTATTTGCATAAACTGGCAAAAATTTATTCCAGGTGTACAAAAATGATGCAACATTACAAAATATCTTTGAAGCAGTGGCACCTTTAACAACAGTGTATACCCTGATATTTGTTTAGTATTTCTCATTAATTCTTAGTGCATCCATGTATACATATCAACCCAGAATAAAAACTGTAGGCCTGGCTGTGATGCTGGAGATGCAAGTTAGTTCATTTGCCTTAAAGTCCCTAGAAACAATATGGTCAGATGATGTAATCCCAAATCTCATTGTTAAATTACTTATGTCTTGCAGAGGAATGTTCCGACCACATGTTAATTTTCAGTGGACAGTGTTTCTTTCTGTGTATGAAATAGTGCATTGTGTTGCAGAAAACAGTGCCATACAGTATCAGACCAGAAATACAGATGGAAAAAAATTCTTATCAACATTCATGTTTTCCGCACTTGCTCTGGGCAACATTATCTTCTACTGGGTTAGCTATATAAAGATCTGATGTGACAAAGTTTCCTATCATCTCCTTCCTATTTCAGTACATCTTCAAAATCTTAACGGTGTTAGATATACCTTGTACCTCTATGGTACTGTTTTCCCTTCCTATATAGATTACCGCTTAGGGCATATCCACACAGTAAATTTAGCTGTGTCCTAGCTCCACTGACAGCCACAAGATTAAATGTCTGTGTTCTAACTGGTGGTGTTTTGATGCGGAAAGTATCAAAGATATTCTTGAATTCTCTGGAAAAGCATTCTGCCTGCACCCCGAGCACTGATGTGAAAATTTCCACACCTGCTGCATCTGCTTGCTCATGTTTTAACTGCAAGTTTTAAAGGAAAAATGCTTAAAGATCTGGGATTAGCTGGCATTCATTGGAGATTCCTTTAAATCTTTATTAGTCAAAGGTGATTGACTAGTAGAAAGCATGAATCTGCCTGTTTATCAAAAAAAGTCATGTTGTTAAAATTTTTCGTAGCACACATGTCTGTTTTAGTGGTTTCATCTCAAAAAAGCAAGCTAGATACTTAATGTGATTTGAACATTTTGGACATGGTGCAAACTCTGCAAACAGTGTATGCAAGAGGTCCCTAATGGTTTTGGAGTCACCTGGCTGAGACCAGTCGGAAGAGTGGTACCCTGGATGCCGGACTGCACCTCTGAGCATGAACAGAGGTTGCTGAAGGCATGAGAATGTCCTGATACTAACTTAGACCATTTGTCATGGATGTCACTTGACTCTCCGTGTGAAAGCCTGCTGCTGTAGAAGCACAACTTGGCTGTCCACGGAGGGCGGTTAGGTAAAGAGAAGTTGGAACATCTGTCCTCGTTTGCCATCTTACATGGAATATTGGAAGGGTCTTCAGAAATTGTTGACTGGGAGAACGAAGGTTTGAGATTTAATATTGACGTGAGATACTACAAAAAACCCCAACTTAAGTTATTGTTCCCTGTATCCTTTTTCCTAAAAGGCACATCTTTCATTTTCATTTTATTGTTAGGTAAAACTGCTTTTACCTAGGAGAGAAATACCAGGAGGAGTATATCCTCAGAAATACTGAGGAGCTGTTACTGGAAAACTCTTGACTCCTACTATGTTTCTCAGAGAATATTTCAAGTACACTCATTTTTTCTAGGCATATATTCTGTTGCGGACTGATTTTCATTTATTTATTTATTTATTTATTAGTATTTGTTTTAACTGGTTTCAAACATGCTTTATGTGACAGTGCTACAACTAATTTCATCTCATCCTCAGAACAAAGCCAGGCAGTTTCCTGCATGAGGAGTGGGGGGACACATGTTTGACATTGGTCATTAGCAGCAATGAGCTGTTATTCTTGATCTTGCATGGGGCCTTATGGAGTTGTCTGCATCCTGAATAACTACTGCATTTACTTGTAGTTTAGAGATGCAAAAATCCCTTGATAGTGCAAAGGTAAACTGGCCTAGATTGCTGGGAAATTGCTTACAGTGCAAAATGCTCTATTTGTGTCACCCAGGCTAAAGATACGAAGCTTTTCAATAAGGTTGCAATCAGTTGTATATGTCTTAATGATTTTTTTATGCCTTCTATGACTCTGTTGACTTAAAATGTTTTGTAAAAAATCTGTTCGACCTTCAGATATTATATCCAGCTGACATTTGTGGATTTTGCTAGAAGAACAGAGAAGTATGGGGAAATTTTAATTGTATTTTTAAATTATATTGTATTTATCTTTTTAATCCAGGTGTGCTGGACACTAACAAAGTAATATTGTAGAAAAATGGTAACTTATTGCATACATTATAGCAGTGATGTGCTTCTTATGCAAACTATTTCTAAGAAGATTGAGTATCAGTGTCTGTTTTCAGTCTTACTGCAAAAATGTTATGGTCTGATGACTTGAGAAATGGAGACTTAAAGGTGATTGTGTCCAATATAGTTTGTGTCAACAAGAAGCTTAAGAAGATGCTGTTTTTGTCCAGTGTGAAAGTTAGAGGTACATGTATATATTCCTAGGTATTACCTCTGGATATGTGTGGAGATGGTATGGATGCTGTTTTCTCAGTCTTTGGGTGGTAGCTCAACGTGAAGTTTTCGGTACTTGTGAAATGGAGACAGAACTATTTTTCTTTCATTATTGTTGGGAGCATCCTTGCTTTTGGTGAATGCAAGGCTCAGTCACTAATAAGGATGGAATTATGTAAATACCCTGTCTCCCTTCCAGACAAGATATATAGACCATGTTTTTCCCCAGATGAAATTTCTGAGTGAATCTTAGCCCAGACAAAGTCAAGGCAACGCTTCCATCCATTTGTTTGAAGCCACGGTTTAATCCCAGTAGTTTGTTGAGTAACAACAGAGAGGAATTAGACTAGACTAGACTAGGCTATTTCAGTTGGAAGGGACCTGACCAAATCAGGGCTGACCAAGTTAAAGCACGTTGTTAAGGGCATTTTCCAAATGCTTCTTAAACACTGAAGCTTGGGGCTTTGACCACCTCTCTAGGAAGCCTGTTCCAGTGTTTGACCACCCTCTTGGTAAAGAAATGCTTCCTCATGTCCAGTCTAAACCTCCCCTGGTGCAGCTTTGAACTATTCCCATGCGTCCCATCACTGGATACCAGGGAGAAGAGCTCAACACCTCAGCTGATGGGAGCCTTGTCAAGTTTACTGCTGCTTGCACAGGGATTTCTTGCTAGCAGCCTGGGAGCCTTGCAGGGTACTGTGTGCACCATAATGTATACAGCAGAGGTGTGGCTCGAATGCAAAGGCATTTTCTTGAGCTAGAATACTAGTATTACTAAATCTCAACTGAATAGTCTAGAAAAGTGAATGTTCTTTTAACAAAACGTCAACATTTTTTGACACTCAGACACTCAGAGCAAATCATTACTTGTTCTACTATCAATTTTTTAATAATCTAAAAAAAATTATCAAAATCACAGAAGCACATCAATGTGAGAATATCACTGAATGAATTATTATTCTAGAGATATATTTTTGCTGTCTTATCACACAAACAGAATTATAATGCATGTTTCTGAAGATGGATACATTAACACCATTGGTATGTCTCTCTCTGTTTTGAGAGTTCTATATTTGTACTCCAGGGACTGCAGGGGAGACTTAAGGAAGTATCATTACAAGCATCTTGTAGATCTCAATCTCTAAACGTTGGTTACAGTAAACGTCTGCTACTGTGGTTGAAGACCAAGGCTTGCAAATCTGTTTTTCTGTTTTTTCTTTACTTAAAATTACTAGATCCATAAAAATCTTCCGGTCCTTGGATTAGCTGCCTGGTTGCTAGGGTGGCCTTCTCCGTAAGAGAGGTCTGGAACTGTATCAGTGGGTAACTTGTGCCTTGGTGGATACGTAGCTCACCAACTCGTAACAACTGGCTGTTAGTCGGCAGATTGACTGATGTGAATAAAATGATACTGAAGGGTACAATAAAACCACGGGAAATATACAATAAAAGTAGTTAAGCAATGTGTGTTTGATGCAACTGATGATATTATTCATGATAAAAATTCTTGCTAAGATGATTTTTGAAAGTGCTAAATACATATATATGGAAAAACAAAAAAGGGCAGAGCAGAACTCCACAGTAGAAGTTCCAGCTGTTACTTTTTGTTATGACATGCTTTCTGGCCAGATGGAGGTTTGTGATCTTCCTGTTTGTTAAGTAATACGTAGCTCTTCTTTTTTTATCTAAGTGTTGCTACTTTTTTTAATACCAGGAGTTTTTAGCAGTGATCTTTGAAGTGGTGGGTATAACGTGTTATACTTACTGCTGCTTAAATACATATGGTCAATTAATTATAAGTGCAGAATCTTTTGTAGAGGGAAACGTTAAGTAAAACAAAAGGTAAAATTGTAATTAACATGCCATCAACTTGTATCTCTTGCACCGTCTATGCAAAGAAGTACACTGCTTCAGTGTAGTGTTGTAGGCTGATAGTATTTTCTATCTGTAATTGCAAAAACAAATGGAAATGCTGTGTTGCATAGAGCAATAATTCACATACTGTGTACCGTAAAAGTATGTGAACAATACAACACAATACTGTACAATGTAAACAATATAAACTGAGTCATATTAAGATAATAGGAACAGAGCTCTAATAAAAGAGCGAACTTGTAAAATAGGCTGTACTTGAGATCAAAATTGTACCCATAGTCAAAATGGGAGTGGGAAACTAATACTATTTCATTGTGCATGGCTTTACTTGACACTGAAGTCGTCACAGGAAGCTCAAGATATGTTTATAGGGTAGTTTACAGCTTGCACTGCTTTTAAAAACATCAGGGGAGAAAAGAGTTAATGTCTTGAATAGTTATTTGTGGCCTTTTTTTTACTTGTGAGTTTCTCACATCCAGGAAACAAAGCTTTAGACAAAGAAAAGCTGTTTAAGAAACACTCTAGATCCTTGCTAGTAACAAGGACCTTGCTATTATAAATTAAGTACATCAGGACATTCTCGCTCTCTTCTGTGCTTCATTATCATAATTCAGCTTGGTGAAGACTGATTCATCATTGCTACAGTAAGGTGTGGAGAGCAGCTACCTGCAGGGTGCTGTTGTGCAAGGATTGCACAAGTACATAACCCCTGCTCTGAAGGGCTCCAGAGCAAACGAGCAGACAGCAGAGGGGTGCTGCGGTGGGCAGCAGAAACCAAAATCGCAGACTGATTTCGTTATTGACCCGGGTGCCCTTGGAGCGCTTGTTGGTTGCTGGTTTCTCTGCTGATCCATTGTCGCAGCTCAGAGGCTCTCTTCCAGCAATCATGCATTTGCAATGCACAGCCCACCCGGCTCCTTCCATCGTAGCCCTTTTCACAGGATGCAGCTAGCGCTGGTAGCGAGCTAACATCCCACCTCTTCCCACACTCCTTTTATTTTCATCTCCAGCCTGCACAGAAGCACCATGGGTTAGGTGTTGGGAAGGCTCTTACCAGCAACAGTCCCAGGCCGCAGCTGCAGAAATGAAAGAACTGCTTAGAAATCTCCCTGGGCATCATTTGGTAAGAAAGCAAATGCTGCTTCACACTTACTGCAGGGCTTTATCCTGAAGGGTTCTTCTTCCCAGCTGGTGCCAGTAAGGGTACTTTGTACCTTTTTTCCCCCCACTGACCTTCCACACTGAAGCTAGATGCCTGCATATCTTTCACATAAGCTATTCTGCTTTTATTTGATGTTAGTCAGAGACTGACTAACTAACTAAACTAATATCTCCCCCAGGAGATCTGGCAGTACTCGGTGCAAGGGTAGTAGATTGAAAGTGTGGGCCAGCTACTTCCATGTCTGTAAGTGATTGCTCATCAGAGGGAAGATTCGGCAGTACCTGTTAAACTAGAGGGTTTTCTCTCTTTTCAGCTTAAAGAGCTTAAATATAATTTTGTTCAGGAAAATTGTTCAACTCTTTCACAAATAGTTTTTATTGATACAGCTGTTTTCGTTAGAGAAAGTACTCTCTCTGCCCTTACTTCCATATTAACCAGATCAAAGAATGCCCCTTTTAGTTCTTGGATGCTGCAGAAATGCTGAAATTCTGATAGCAAATAGTCAGACTTGGACTCATCTTTCCATTTAAAAAGGTCTGAAATATCTGAAAATTACTCCAAAGGAAAATCTCTCAAACATCAGCAGAGTTTTTGCATTCTGGGGTAGACTGTAGTTGTCTTACGGTGTGCTCTAACATTTATTTCCATTCCTATTTTGAATGTTTCCCAAAATGAGCTTGATTAGAAAAGATCACAAAAATGCTACTCTTGGATATATTTAAGCCATATAAATACATACTAATACACTGATGAAACTTGCTGACTGTTCAGACCAATTCTAAGATACTGCCAGGACTAATGAAGGACTTACCATGAAATCCTTTTCAGTCCTACTTCCTGCTCCCTGAATACATTTAGTTCTGCAAGCCTGTGATGGTGAGACCCTATCCCATTTCCAAAGTCATGCGCAAATCTGTTGATTCTGATGGTATACTTCTTTGACATAATATCTTGTCCTGTCTAGAAGATCTGTTTGTTTTTCAAAAGATACGCATTCTGCGCAAGGACAGCTTCACCCAGTGTTCTGGTAAAGAGCCTGTTTTGAAATGCATGGAAATAGTGCACATTAATATGAAGGAACCATCTAGATACACAGTTTTTAACACAGTCCAACTTGTTTTTCCTAATCAAAGCCTGAATTCTTAGAGGAAGACTTTATGTTACGTTATAATGATATAGCAGGAGGTGAAGGAATAGGGATCTTTTTGACATTATGAAGTGTCTGCCATCCAAATTCTAACAAGCACAATCACTTGTACTTATTATTATTATTATTATTATTATTATTATTATTATTATTATTATTATTATTAAAAGAGGAAAATACAGTCATCACACTACAGGAACATGCTATGACAGTGTCTTCTTTGCACTTCTGCAGTGATGAAATGTATTTAGCTCATGTTAAAAATATAGTACCCTAGCTAGGAAGTGATAGCATGACATTCTGGAGACTGTGCTCAGGTATTCTGAGGTCATATAACTTCATTGTGTGGGTTGCATTCAGAATGGGCAAGTGTCCTGCACTGCATGTGTGGCTTTTTAGTGGTATATACTCTTACAAAGTGGCAGTGGGCCTTTTTTGTATTCTGTTGATGTAGCTAGCAAACAGTGGCTTACTGTTAGGAACCCATGATACTGTAATTTCAAGTGTGCAGAGAGAATTTAGTCTTTGAAAGACTGGAAGCTTTTTTGAACCTTTAATGGATTTTTTTAAAAGAAGCAAGAAAACCATAAGCTGTGCCTGAAATACATTGCTGAAAAATGAGATCTCTTGAAAACTTTTTCTTTGAATTAGGTATTTGGGATACCACCTTAGCTCAGTGCTCTCCAGAGATATCAATAGAAAAGCCCCCTGAGGCTCTGCACAGCAACTAAATTTTCATTTCCATTTTTCTCCTTCAGGGTGTCCTTGGGGCCTTGGAAACGTAGAGGATGAGCAGAGACATGCATCTGATACAAAGCGATAATTCGCGTGACATTTAGGCATATAGTTCTGCAAGACTCTAGCAGGGAAAATCTGCCCAAATTGGATCCATACTATCCTATCATCCTTATTGAGTGGTATAGATTAAAATCTAAGATGATATTTGGTTAACACATTTCAAATTTAAACTCAGGTAAGATATAAAAAAAAGAAAAAAAAAATTAATCTAAATCTACCAAAGGGAAAAGATTAAACTTTGGAGAAAATGAAGTATTTCTGTGTGTTAGAGCACATACAGAATGTCACACCATTTAAGTGCAGTGCATTTGGTTTCCATGATGTCTTATCCTAGCAACACATTTTCATGTTTTGTTATTTTCTGTTCTCCCTTACTTTTGCTGCAGAAGATACAGAATGCAGTGTGTCAGTTGAGGTCTCTGGGTGATACTGATGTAGGAGGATTAGATGAATTTCATGACAAAATATGTAGCTAGGATGATACCTTCCACTTTGATGTTTAGACTTCTTTAAAGTGAGAGTGCAATAGCGTTACATATATTAAATATTAAGATATAGTAATTTATCCCGTATAATAAATTTACTTCTAATTTATGTAGAGTATTGGCAGAACTTTCATGTGTTATTTAGTGATTTGGGGACAAGGTTTTCTGTGTTCCGATGTTGCCAGGCATTGCTTACTTTGGGGAGACATAAGATTTGCACAGCTTCGGTGTAGGTGAACTCTGAAAGTGTAATTAGAGTTGTGTGGTGGGAGGTATGAATTTGTCTAAGTGTTTGGTATTGTGTGCCGAAATGCATGAAATTAGATAGCAGGACCCTTTCTGTTCTTGGTAATTCCAAGTAAGGATTGCAGAAATACATACTTCTTCAACAGACTAAAGAGAGGTCAAATACTCAGTGTTATATAGCCTGGATGACTAGCTGCAGGGCCTAAAGCCATGCTATGTATTTGGAGCCCTTTGTAGTCCCTTCTTTCTGCTTTTCTTCCCCCCAGACTGCTGGTGGATGATGAGTAGGCTCAAATGGGACCCTGCATTCATGAGCTCAATCGAAAGCCTTTGGAAGCGATTCTGAATCTTTCCACCAATTTCAGTGGCACTTGAACCAGGGCCTGTGTTATTAACTGAAATTTGAATGCAAGCCAACTGCCTTGAGAGTAAAGTTTAATTTAAACTAATAATTTAAGCTACCTTATAGGACAGGGATCTACTCTGTTCAGCATGTTGAATCAGTATGTCATGCATTTTCTGTTTGAATAACTCCTACCACACTATGATTCATGGCCCATGCAATGCTTAGCATTGCGGTTTTGTCATTAAGCAGTGTGAACGAGACTGGAGAGGTCATAAAAGCAGCCTCCAAAGACTGCAGCAAGATACTTGAAACCACCTATTTAGAGACTTACCAGCTTCCCTCCTCTGGAAGAGACCTTGCTGGGGTCAGACCCCACTTCAGTTGAAGTTATGTGTGTAAATAAATAGGAGTTGTAATAGTTGCAAAGATTTGTACATTTCTGAAATGCCTCAGAGCATGCAGAGGCTTTTTTGACACCTTTTGGCACCAGGATCTCTCAATTTCTTGCTTTCTAACTCTTCAGCTGTAAATTCTGGTGTAAGGCGTGTTGGGCCAGTGTAAGTGTTAGGGCAGCAGTGTGACTGGGGTTGGGTTTAATCTGGTGGTGGTCCCGCTCCCTCTGTTTTGAGTGGAACATGAGTTTTTCCATATAACTTTTTCAGAAAAAGCAAATAAAATGAGCTTTTGAAATTTCCACGGGTCTGATTGGTCCCATTGCCTGTGCGTTGTGGCACAGCAATGATCTGTAAGAGCTTTGGATTTAGGATGTGGATGTAACCAGTGAAGTTTCAGCTGAGGTCCTGCTCATCTCATCTCAAAAAAGGGGCTCTGGGCTTTGCTGTTAACACCTGGGATCTCCTCCAAACTCTGACCGAATTTGAACACGTGCAGCAATATCCCAAGTCAAAATTCCAACTCTGATCATAGTATTGAGGCTTTCTTCTCTCTTGCCCTCAAAAGTAATATTGTAGTGCCTTAGAGGTGACAATGTTTTATTTATAAAATAAAACCTGTTAAGTTTATTTGGTTTATAAAGTGCTCTATAATGTATTCTGAGATTTGCTGCATGGATTATGCTATGCAGCAAAGAAGGTTTGCTGACAGTTTGATTAACCTGTACTACTAGATTTCTAGTTGCTTTATTTTCTGTAAATACATAATAACATACCAGTTAGTCTTAGCTCCAAGTAATATCATTAAATCAACGTAGCTCAGAACTATTGACTCAGACTGTATAATGGCTTAGTAAGCTTGGAATTTTTCACTAGTGCGTTTTTTAAAAGGACTTTTAAGAAAAATGCCCACATTCTTCTCATCCTTCATCAGTTTGTATATGCACAGAAATAAATAATGATTTGGATATATGCTAGTATGAATAACATGAGAGTATGCATATCCAGATTTAATCTAAGTATATTTTCACTTCCATGTCTTTAACGAACAAAACGCATGAGTTAAAAAGCTTTAAAATACAGCATTTGAGGCACAGCATTCTGATAGAAGTTCCTGGAGCAGAGATTTCAGCTGGGGTGCCCTGCACATGTCACTGCTAGAAAAGTGCTGGGCGAACCGTGTTTAGGCCATGGAGGATGAGGAACTCCTGTAAAAGCTGCCAGCGCTGCCCGATGAGTGGTGATGGTCATGGCAAGAAGACCGGCAGCGTGGGAGTAGGGGGAGACCAGCTTAAGGCTGCAGTTGGGTGGTAGGCTTGCTTTCTGCCGTGAGCCCTGCTGTTCCCTTTCCCCGAGCACTCACTGCTGTGCTGTCCCTACCTCCCTATGCCAGGGAAGATCTGGCTTGAAAGCTTTGCAGAAGTGTTTTGTAGCTGGATCAGTTCTTGATCCACTTATCAGCATTACTGTGTGACGGGATGGGAGTGTCAACACAGTGAAGGGGAGAAGGTGAGCCATAGGAGTGGCTGAGGTGGGAAGTCCTTGCTGAACCATGGCTACTCATGGGTGCAAAACCACAAGCTACTAGTGAAATAGGGGACACATTAATAGCAAGAGGAGGAAGAAGGGGAGAGAAATGGAAGCCTACAATGAATGCAAGACAGAAGTGAAACGAGAGGTTAGCATCTGGGGTGGTGAATAGGATCATAGGCTCAGACTGGGAGGTTAATACACATGGTCAGTTGATAAGTGACTAGTAAAATACTTTGCTCCATCTTCCCTCATGTTAAGCCTACGTACTTAGAATCCTAGAATAGTTTGGGTTGGAAGGGACTGCTAGAGGATATCTAGTCCAACCCCCCCGCAATGGGCAGGGACATCTTCAGCTAGATCAGGTTGCTCAGAGCCTCGTCCAACCTGACCTGTAATGTTTCCAAGGATGAGGCATCTACCACCTCTCTGGGCAACCTGTGCCAGGGTTTCACCACCCTCATTGTGAATTTCTTCCTTAGATCTAGTCTAAATCTAACCTCTTTTAGCTTTACACTGTTACCCTTGTCCTATTGCAGCAGGCCCTGCTAAAAAGCCTGTCCCCATCTTTCTTATAAGCCCCCTTTAAGTACTGGAAGGATGCTGTAAGGTCTCCCAGACCCTTCTCTTCTCCAGGCTGAACAACCCTAACTCTTTCAGCCTGTCCTCATAGGAGAGGTGTTCCATCCCTCTGATCATTTCTGTAGCCTCTTCTGGACCTACTCCCAATAGGTCCATGTCCTTCCTGTGCTGAGGGCTCCAGAGCTGGATGCAGGCCTCCAGGTGGGGTCTCACCAGAGTGGAGAGGTACTTGTCTGTGTTCCATGTCTGGCTGGAATGGAAGTGTGAGAAACAGAGACACGTCTGTTGTATATGTGAAAGTATGCACAGGAAGTGCAAAGCCATTTCATTTCACATTGAGGAAGCTTCGTTTTACTCTTGGAATTGAGAAATAAAAACCAGAGCATGCAAGTAGTGGAGAAACTAGATCTTGGTTGCTGGGTTTGGCCTTCAGTGGAATACACCTGCATCGATCTGATCTTTAACTTCCAACATACAAAGATATTCTAAGGTATATATTATCTATTTCTGAACATTGTTTTGCTTTTCTCTTTGAGGCCACAGTCTTTTAAAAGACTTATTTTATCTTAGCTTATTTTTATTTATCTGTATTTTATTTCATGTTATTTACAAATGTTGATCAACGTCATTTGCAACCTCCAGTTCTGTATTCTCTTGAATTTTTATTGCTCTATGAAAGAACACAAGCTCTAATTTAGAGTATGTATTTAATATTCCAGGTTTCTTACCAATCAAAGATGATTAAGAGTTGTGGAGGTAGACTAGTTAACTTCTGAAACACATTTAGCAGTTGCTTTGTAAGATTAATATTACATAGCGCAAGTGCTGATTTCTCCATCCCTTGCTGTACTGTCCTTTTGTTTCTCTGGAGATGCATTTCAGTGGGTGTGGAGAGATCTGAATTCATGCACTCACACTTTGTATTGCATTCCTGCCTTAATTTAGAACCTCTTGGAGACCAGCTGCAGCCTTATTTAAAAAGAGGAGAGGGTGGGTGCTTAGCTATGGAAGTGTCCTGCAGAATAGGAACAGTCCAGAATGAAGGTGTTTGTTATCTTGTCTTGAAACTGTGGGGTGTATGTCTTATTTTTTTAAAGTTCAAACACTCTTTTGTTTTTTCAAAAACTAAAGCCACCATTTCCACAAAATTATAGTAAGCAAGAAACCTAAAGTGAGATAAAATAGAGAGATACGGATGCCAGTCACAAGATTTATTAGAATTTTACAACTGTTTATTAAATTGAGTAGCCCTTCAGTAGAAGTAGAGATAGTTACTAAAATAGCAGATGTTAAGTACAATGTTTGGCTACTCATTCTGTTAGAACTGCCCTGCTGATATTTAATATGAAGAAACTATTTCTGTAATGTACTTACTATAAAGAAGCGGAATTTGTAGGATGTTCGGTTGCGTGCTTTTTTCCTGAAAATGGTGACAGGGGGTTTAATGAGGTTGCGCTGGGAACTTGTGTGTCCTTTGAAAACAACCTTTTAGTCAAAACACGATATGCATGGAAGGGCAGAACAGAGAGGTCACTGTGTTTGCCAGTGTGTGCCTAAACAAAACTTTTGGTTACAGTAAAGCTGAGCGTGGAGCCTGGAGACCATGACTTCACCTGCAGCTTTTACCCTCTGAATTCTCTCACGGGCTGCTAGCCCTATGAAACCACCCTGATTTATTTAGAACTGTTCATTGTTGTTTGTATCCGTTTGTTTATTTCTTTACCTTCTCCCATGTTATTTCCTGGTGTGTGACAAACCAGCTCAAATGAAATAGTACAGAAGTCTTTCTCCCAGCAAGAAGGAAACAGAGTTGGCTTTTAGTAGTGAATTTAAGATTAATTTCCACTGAGTTGGAGCTGATTTTATTGGGCAGATCTTCAGGGAGTTTAAACTTTTTCATGGGTCCAGTCTCCTGTAAGGACGGGGCACCTGCCCTCCCTGGCTTGGCTCTCTCTGCAGGGGCTGCAGGCTGACCCAGCCAGGGCTGGAGCCCGTCCTGCCTCCCCACTTGTGAAGCTGCGGTTGTCAACCTCCTGCCACCCTGCAGTCTGAAACAGTCTGGTGTTGCTAAAGACTGTGCTAGTGCCAAGTGTATCTTCAGGCAAAGATCAAAATTGCAGGCCTATGTATTTCTGCAGCTAAGGCTGCAAGCTGGTAATTAAAAGCGATTTTCCTTTCTTAAGTGGTGGTCTGACTTTGCACCTGCCCTCATCCTCAGGCTTGTGGCTTGGGAGAGGGTTCCTGTAAGAATAAATGAAAGCGAAGGATTCAGACTTCTGCAAATGCGATAGATGGGGATACATTTGAGGGAGCTGATTAGCTGTAGTATGAAATGAAAACTTGGTTAAAATGAGAGGATTTCAGATACACTGTCAGGTTCCATACCATGCCTTGGCTGTAACCTGCAGCAGTGCCCTACCAGTAACTTAAAACACTTAATTCACGCGCTTAAAAACAACAGTGTAATATGTGTGATGCTTAGTATTTAAACCTAGTGCTTCGGAATTGTTTTTTTATAAGCATGGCATAACTAAAGGACTGTTTGTTGTATTTGAAGTAAGAAGATGACATGAAATGTAATTTTGAAGCTGCTACTTCCCATAAAAATGGACTGGCATTTTGCTGTAGTCGTGACTTGAAGGGCCAGATTGTGGCTACTGTGTAAATGGAGGTGAGGGCAGAAGATGAATCCTCTCTGGATGCCCTACAAAGAGCCAGACCCATTCAGACTATAATTATGCATTTTTTGTTAAACTGGGATTTCAGTCAATAATAAACTCTAATCATCTCCTCTGGATGGGTTCTTACACCTTGTCTTCCGTTTTCTCCACTTTTCTCTTGACTCCCCCTGAACCCATTTTAAATTCTACTATTTTATCTTTATTCCTTTGGTTCCTTTTTTGATAACTTATTTTAAAAGATAACTTAGTCATTTGATCGCTCTCATCTTAAATTAGGTCTTTGGGGCTACTATTGTCAGGTTTTCTTTTTTCTTGGTGACTTACTGGTGCTTAATTAGAACCTTGTTTCATTTTTAAGGGCTAGTGAATATGTGTTTTGGTAGGATTCTATGATTTTTTTTTTTTCTAATACTTAAAGAAAAGATCTAGAACAATATTTGCATTCATATAGCAATTTCCGTCCTAATTCCCAGGCTGAAACCTATTGCTTTGCTGAATTGCAGCCACCTCAGAGGCTGTAGTAGCCACTGAGAATGAGGCAGGAATCTGGTTTTTTTCCAAAAAGCCCCGAGCTATCTTCTTTGTCCAAGGCAGGCACACAGGGTATGGGTATTTTAAGGTCTCATCTGAAAGATGCAAATGAACAGACTGCCATGAGTTAGAGGTAATTAAAACCACATATTGAGATAACTGGCCAATTCAGTTCTTGCTTTACTGCAGTCTATTTTCTAATCTGAGGGATATGTTATTACGGTGTTAAATTTTCTGTATGTTCACCAACGCACAGAAAAGGTAGGTGCATATAGGCTGCTTGTGCCAGCAGAAAAGAAATCTGTTTGCAAGCATGAATGATTTGCATGCCATCATTTGTGGGGTGTATGTGTGAAGCTGTGTATGGACAAATGGGGAACAGGTGAAAATCTGGTCTGAGATACTTCGTTCCTCATGAAATACAGAGCAGACCTGAGCCTATAGAGACTTTGGTCGCTTGGAAATGTCCAGGCAGAGGATTCTTTATACTGAAATTGTAATACTAAGTTGTCTCTTTTATGCTCAAGCAAATGAGTCATTTTCAGTGGCTGGTAGTAACGGGTGTAATTATCTCCTTGAGAAGTGGGATGGTAACAACCACATTTTCCAACAGCGAGGCTGTATAAAGCAGTTGTTATAATGTGCATGTTTCTGTGTCTGTTGTAGTTTTAAACTAGTGTTACTCATGATACTTGAGAACATTTTCACAGGTGGTGTAGGATGGACTAGTTTTGATTTTCATCTCTGAAAAATTTGGCTATTATTTTCTAGACATCTCTTTGAATCTGTGCTGGTGACTTTTCCGTCCTACTCCACCATACAGATGTCACAGGCTGTGAACACCTCTTGCTGGGGAAGGGCTTTTGGAGCACCAGCTCCAGCCCAAGACTCCCCCTCCAGCCGAAGTGTGGGACCGGTGCTCGGCCACACACTGTTGCCTCTGCAACGGGAGCTGCCCCAGCTGCATCCGAGGTGGAGGTAGCAAGCTGTGCTTGGCATTTTCCAACACAGTCAACAATTGCTGGTGGGATGAGTCCTTAGCAGTTGGCTATTGCACTCCTATTTTTGAAGCTCCTTCTGGTACCTCATTCGCTACAGATGATGTGGTCCAAATGGTGCTCTGTGCTTCATTTGTATTTACCTTGTGAATGAAGTCCCTTTTGCTTTCTCTGAATTTCTTTAATGAATAGCTGCTTTTAAGCAAGCTGGACCTTAGGTCTGAGAGGAATTAAGCCAGAAGCAAGAATAGCAGCAGTAATCGATGCCACTGTTAGTGGCTTAGCCTGATGCAGGTAGCACTTCAGTACTTCCTTGTCCAGGGCTGAGGAAATGAAGGTGAAGTTAGTTAGAACAGTATGATTTCAGTCTTGCGAATAATGAAAGATAATGTGATAGCCACACACAAAGGATTAATTTTTGCTTGGTAAGTTTAATTAATAACTTGCAGGAAGTCAATTCGTACCTTCAGTCAAATGGATGAAGGGCAGAAGATCAATTTTCCATTCGCATCTAGTTTCTGGCAGGTTTAGGACTCCAGGGGTCCTTTTTGCCCTCGCTACATTGAGAGGCAGCTTCTTCTAAAATGTGTGTTTGAGCCACGGCGGGGCAACAGGTGGAACTGATATTGTCAAATCTTACCTCTATTCATTAATCTCAAATAGTATTATGCCAAAGTGTCTGTATAAAAGCAATTATCATAACCTGTCTTTCTAAATCAGTATGCCACGGCTAATGTTTTGGCCTCCTTCCCTCTGATGCTGTCACGCTCTGGTGCATCCTATGTTTTTGCCTTGTAAGACTTCATCGCAGAACAAAATGCTTGAGGGTATTTTGTTTTCTTTTTATTCCCCTCCAAATAATGGATTAATTCTGTTTAACTGGGTTAATTGTTGTTAGCTAGGAAATAAATCTGTCCTGGCAGGGGGGTTGAATTGCAAACTGAAGTGACTTGTATTACCTAGGAATCTTAACACTCGGATATGATGGTGCAAGAAACTCCTGTGTGTTGTTGTGAACAGGTCTCCTTAACAAGGAGGGATTTCCCTGCGCTGCCTAGGTTGTAGGAAGCCTCAGGTCGAGTTGCTGTTGTGGACTGCTCTGACACTGGGTTTCTTGGGTACGGAGTGGGAATGAGGGTGCTGCTCTGGCCGTCAGGAGTGTTGCCAGGTGTTTTCAGTAATGGTGTGACTTGTCCCTTGATAAGAGAGGAAGATCTCGGTATATGAGGATCTTGGATAGGAAATGGGTCAGTTGCTCATGATGTATGGGAATGTCGTATCTTTATCGTGGAGCTTAATTTTCCTCCTAGCTCTTCACAAATCTCAGCTTTGATGTCTCTTTATACTATAAGGAGAAATCAGGCATTTGAGTTATAATGCTCTCTCTATGATTCCTTTTCTTATTTTCGGACTGAACTTGAGTTACTATTTACCCTTTAGCATTTCCTACAGAAATAACTGATAATATTTAATATTGACTTATTATCTGACGGAATGAAAGCTCTGGGAATTGCATTTTAGTGCTTCACAGTAATATTACTGGTGAAGCCGTCTTCAGGTTTGTGCTCCATTTTCCCACCTTAGTGCTTTCACAAAAGAGCGAGCGACTTAACATGATTTCTTCTCCTAAGAGACTGTTCTCTACAAATAAGATTAGTGAGATTGGCACTATTTTAGTTAATTTTCAGCTTGTCATAAGAATCTTCTGCCTTGTGTTTAGGAAATACATTGCAATTCCCGATTGCCTCATCTTTGTGGCCTTGGGTTTGTGTGGTATTACTGTGGATTATTAATGAAACTTAACTCCTTCAGCAAACTTTATATGTAAGTTTAAGTTACAGAGACTAGTGCCTTGAAGCTACCACCCTATAGCTAGTTTGGCTACTCTGACGACTGCAGAAGCATACTCAGTTTGTTTAAGCACAGTACCTTTTATGAATAAATCAAGAAATCAACTAATAAGTAAAGGGTAGATTCTAGCCTGAATTTAATTTTTGTTCATGGTAAAAAAACACAGGATGCATTTGTAACTCAGAGATAGTAAAACTACTGTCTTCTCATACTTTTCCCATTGCTTTTTATACTGTTTTACAACTTCTTAATTTAGTTAACAGCTTTGCTGTTTGGGCAGTCAAGCAAACAAATGACTCTAGTGTGTGATTACAAAGAGTATAGCAGATACTTGAATTTGAACATAACAAAAACCTGGTAACCTGTAGAGTATCTCGTGCAAAGTATCATTTTGTCCAGATAAGAATTAAGCACTTTACCTGGCCCAGTTCCCATGACATTGTTACCTGTGTGTGCTCTCTGTTGTAGGGAAGTGCTGATGTCTTTGCTTCACTGGTGGACATAGCCTTATGAACAAATCAAGAGAGAAACCTCTGGAGGTCTGTGGGCATGACAGCACATCATTTGTGGGTGCTTGACCCCAGCAGCTCAGTGCAGAACCAGAATGATCGACCTTCACATGCAACTGGGTTGTGCATGAGACAAAGTTGCCTTTACATGTGACCTGAAAAGAAATGCAGAAACAGTATATAGTGATTACTTGGGTTTTATCTTACCCCACAGACAGTCTTCTTTATTGATTAAATAATAAATAGTGTTTGTTATTGATTAAACAAAACAGTATATCTGAAATTCCAGCTCCTCCGTAGAGCTAGTTTCTGCAATCATGGGGATGCAAAGATGCCTCGCTCCTACTGGAGTCACATCTTACTTCCCTTCGTGAGTTGTCTGCAGCTCTTACTTCCAAGAGGTGTTTGGTCTTGCTCTCTGAAGGCATACAGTTAAAATATCAGGTGGTGATTCTCCATAGCTTTTGCATTCAGTTCCCTCCACTCTCCACAGTTGGCACTGCAGGTTTGCACTGCCTTGATAGTTTTGGAGTTCTGGTCAGTGGCTAGATGAATTCCCAATCCACCCCAGTGTATACGGGAGTAAAACACTGTGTAATGGGCTATACAGACAGGGCAGGCATGCTAGAACAAAGCGGGCAGAGAATAGGCTTGCAGAGCAATTTGTCTCCTTTTAGTATCTTCTTCTGCACATTTCATAGTGATGAATTAGCTTTCTATGCAATTCTAGTTTTCTGCCTCCAAAATATCTTACTTGAAACAGAAGGTTAGACCTTGAATTCACTTGTCTTAAAATAAGTTAACATCAAAGTTTTAGAATTCCATAGATACTTTACTTTTTATGTAGAACAGGAGGAGAAGGCTTGAGAACATACAGTCTTTTTCCAAGTTCATACAGTCTTTTTCCAGGTTCATACAGTGCTGTTAGTATGTATATAGAATTTCACTGCCTGCGGCTCAATGGTGCTGTCCTTCCTAATGCTTCATTTGAAAATTCAATCTGTTCTCTTCTCACCTGAGAATAATTATTAAGAGAGGAGAAATATGTGAAGTCTTAATGCCATTTGGATAGTACTTCTCAGAACTGCCATGGTCCTGGTAATTCCTAGCAGCACGAACTGTGCTAAAGTGGGTTCAGTCTCTAGCAGTCTGAATGTCACTCGAGAAAGTGGAAATACTCCAAGTCAAATCTGTGTGTGTAGCTAATAGTAAGGGTGATATGGCTATTTCACCAGGCTGCAACTTTGAAATAGTTCCCTTTCCTTTCCTGTGAATAGGAAACTGTAATAATAAATTGGGTCTGTAACCTTTTTATTTTTTTTCTCTAACATCAGCAAGAAACTGTTGCATACACTGTTACATACCATTTTTGTGGGTACAAATGCTACCAAAGGTTGGATGTTCAATGACTCTACCCAAATCATTCAGAAATGAACAGGGCATTTCCTTATAGCACGAGGTGTAGTAGTTAGAAAAGCTGTAAGCCCGTTATTTACTAGTAGGCAATGAAGCCATTAGCAGTTACATGCACACTCCCCGTTACAGACTTTCTAAAAGAATAATACAATTCTGTAATGGTTCCAAATAAAACTTGCAGGGATTATTCTGTAGAAGGTCTTTAGCCCAATGAGGTGTGAAAATTCCTTCAGTTTGCTACCTTAATTAGTCATTAAGTACATGAAACATTTCTTTTCGCCTTTTTTTTTTCCCTGTGGAAAATGTACACACCTCCTACTTAAAAATAACTTCAGAATGACAAAATGCCCTCTGTCTTAGAAACTCTAAGCATATCACAACAGGCAGAAAAAGGTCTTGGATTTCTTTTACTGTACCTTACTGAAGCAACCATTTATTTCTGAAGATGGCATCCTCATTGAATGTAGAACATAAATGGGAATCACATATTCCATAAAAAGATATTGTTCCTGAAAAGGTACAAGTCTTCATAACCATATTATCAATGCTTACCTGAGCCATAGACTTCCTTCAGGAGCAGGGCTCGTTTTGTTTGTGGTATTTTTTTCCATTTGCTAGCTCAGTATAATATTGCAAGTAGAAATTCCACTAATGACTACTCAGAAACTGTGGTGGTGAAGATTTGGTAGCGAGTTCATTGGTAAAGTATTTATGATTCTTTCTGAAATGAGTAAGGAATGTTCTAAGAGATGTTTATTCAGGATCATGGTGCAGGAAGAAACTCCTTATAGAAATTTTAAAAGGAAGATTTGCCTGTCAGAGTGGGAAGATTCTTGTCCATACTTCATAGGTGCTCATATATTCACATCTGGATGTTGTGAAGCGAAGGCAAAGTGACTGAAGTAAGGTGTGGGCAATGTCAACTGCATATTTCTTTCTCAAGTTGTTAGGATCTCTGTTGCGATGTGTGTTACTGTCATAAGCCTTTCCAGTTAGCAGAAATCAAAAGCACAGTTTCTGAATCATATAATCAAGTGGTTGGGATTGGGTGGAACCAAGGTGATTCAGTTGTTGCTTTGCCTCTTCTGTGGATGCAGTAAGATAGTTTCAGCTGCTCTAAATCAGACACCAGTCACAAACATCTAAGTATTCCTACTTACTGCCCTTAGAAAGCTGTCTGTACTAGTCCAGATCACCACTCTGTAGCAAAAACACTCTGGCAGAAACATGGTCATCTCCACTGTTGAAAGGGCTGTTGTGGTTCAGGTGGTTCAGTTCATGCTCCATGTGCACTCGGAAGAGACACTTCTAGCAGTGTCAGTGGGACACTCAAACCAAACTGATAAGGGATCGGAAGCTTCTTGGGGCTTCTTTGAGAGGACATTGATTGATGTTGTGTGTTATGTCTTCCATAAAAAGTAGTAAGGTGACAGCCTTTCCTCCTCCTCCTCATTTCATTAGTTTTAGGAACCATAGTTGGTAGCAAATCTGAAGACAAATGGGAAGAGTAAGTCTGGCAGTGATTTTTTTATAAAGTAGAATTGATTTCTGTGGAGAATTGGTTATATTTTTTTTTTCACCTTTTCTATGAACCTGGCTAATTATGTTCCACAGTTTAAGTCGTATTTTCCTTGTTTCATCTTTTCTTTCTTTTAAAAAATAAAAAAAGGCTGTATTTTTGTCTCCTTACAGTAACACTTCAAATACATTTTGGCAGGATGTATGAATTTGGAATGTGAAGCTAAGTTTTATGAACTATGTGGCTAACTAATAGCAATGCAAATTGGTTACCCAACAAGAAAAAGACATCAGAAGATACTTGTTGAAGGGTCTATTGAAAGAATAGCATCATCCTAAATCTCAGCAATGTCTGCCTAAATTCAGCTTACAGCAAGCCTGTTCTGTGGGGTATCTTGGATTACTTTAGCTCAAGAGATTGGGGGAAAATGTTTGAGTTCTGTTTTCCCTCTCCTGTTTGTTTTCTTTATGTACTTGTCACCACATTAGGTTTAATTTTATGAATGGCTTGGAAAGGCAGGCCTCATTGATTTGCTGCGGTGATTGAGCTTGTAAAACATTAGACCCTTCTGGAAATCTTCCCTGATGGTGGGGTATCTGTAGCGCTTCCCCAGCAGGGTTAGCCGGTGCTCTGCCTCTGTGGGGAGCCTTACTGTGGCTGGGGGCTGCCTTTGCCTTTCGCCAGCGAGATGCTGCTTTGATTCATGCCCTCCAAGGCGTGGCAGGGGACCAGGCTGCAGCGTTGGCAGCTTGCTCTGCTGGATTCTGCCCTCCAAACGGTGCTGTGCTGCTTGCTCTGCTTTCTACTGGAATGCCCAAAACACCGTTGAAGGAATTAGTACGATGATAATTATGTAGGCTCATGTCTTGGTATTTCCTGCAGCTAAGAAGCCTCATCGGCTGCTCTTTCAGGACGAGTTTTAAGGTGATTTTTAATATAACATGGGATTTTTTCCTGTATTAAGAGGCCATGCTATTTTCGGGTGAGGCAGTTTCACTCGAACTATAAGTTTCTTAAGGGAAGAGCACTTGTCTCAGGGGATGACAAACCATAGTTCCACCAAGATACTGCCGCCTCATCTCCATGTCTTCAGCTCAAGTTCTTGGGAAGCCCAGCAGAGGGTTGGAGTCGCAGGCTGTCCTTCTCCCCACATCACCTGACATGTGGCAAGGAGAAAAAATGTGGCAGGGCTCCTCCCTCCTGCCATGGAAAACAAACATCTTCCCAAGTTTGTGGAAATCCAGTACCTTTCCATCTTAGACACATGCTAGGAGAAAAAGACGTTCTGTAGGCTTAATTACATTTATTTTTCAGCCTCGTCCTTGCCAGTGTAAACTTCGTGCTTTCCTTCTAAAAGTGATACTGATTGGTCTGTCCCTTAGTGAGTCATTTTGCGTTCTCCACTCCAGAGGGAGGAGAGACAACTTCTAATGTTATGTTTTTAATCTACCAAGCTAGGAATATATGTCCATTTGTTCCTCAAAAACAAACAGTTATTTATGCATTTCTCTAAAGCTTGTAGTTTCAAGATAATTCCATCCAGTGGCTAAGGTAAAACTTGTAGTGCACTTGTGATAAGTTGTGATGAACACTCTAAGATGTAAGTCCCTCCAAAATATAAACTTCAAGTATTAAATATTTCATCTAGTGTCTACCATAAAAACTTACTTGCAAAAGCTCAGGTCGAAATGCTTTTAGGCATTTCTGCTAGAATCATAGAATAGTTGGGGTTGGAAGGACCTTTAAAGGTCATCTAGCCCAAGCCCCCTACGATGAGCAGGGACATCTTCAACTAGATCAGGTTGCTCAGAGCCCCATCCAGCCTGACCTGGAATGTTTCCAGGGATGAGGCATCTACCACCTCTCTGGGCAACCTGTGCCAGGGTTTCACCTCCCTCATTGTGAAAGATTTCTTTCTTAGATCCAGTCTAAATCTGCCCTCTTTTAGTTTAATACTGTTACCCCTTGTCCTGTCGCAACAGGCCTTGCTAAAAAGCCTGTCCCCATCTTTCTTATCAACCCCCTGTAAGTACTGAAAGGCTGCAAGTCTCTCCTCAGAGACTCCTCCAGGCTGAACAACCCCAACTCTCTCAGCCTGTCCTCATAGGAGAGGTGTTCCATCCCTCTGATCATTTTTGTGGCCTCCTCTGGATCCACTCCAACAGGTCCATGTCTTTCCTGTACTGAGGGCTCCAGAGCTGGATGCAGGACCTCATATGGGGTCTTACCAGAGTGCAGCGGAGCGGCAGAATCCCCTTCCTTGACCTGCTGGCCATGCTGCTTTGGATACAGCCCAGGATACGATTGACCTTCTGGGCTGCAAGCGCCCATTGCCGGCTCATCTCCAGCTTTTCATCCACCGGTACCCCAAGTCCTTCTCTATACGGCTGCTTTCCATCCCTTCATCCCCCAGCCTGTACTGATACCGGTGGTTGCCCTGACCCAGGTGCAGGACCCTGCACTTGGTCTTGTTGAACCTCATGAGGTTCATGTGGGCCCATTCCACGAGCTTGTCCACGTCCTTCTGGATGGCATCCCATCCCTCAGGCGTTTCACCCACACCACTCAGCTTGGTGTCATCTGCACACTTGCTGAGGGTGCACTTGATCCCTCTGTCTATGTTGCTGATGAAGATGTGATGCCCATCTACAAAGAAGGGCCAGAAGGAGGATCCCAGGAATCACAGGCCTGTCAGTCTGACCTCGGTACCGGAGAAGATTATGGATAGGTTCATCTTGAAGGGTGCTCACAGGGCATGTGCAGGACAACCACGGGATCAGGCCCAGCCAGCACGGGTTCATGAAAGGCAGGTCCTGCTTGACCAACCTGATTTCCTTCTATGCCCAGGTGACCCGCCTAGTGGATGAGGGAGAAGCTGTGGATATTGTCTACCTGGACTTTAGTAAAGCCTTTGACAGTGTCTCCCACAGCATTCTCCTGGAGAAACTGGTGACTCATGTCTTAGACAGGTGTACTCTTCACTGGATGAGGAACTGGCTGGATGGCCGAGCCCAGAGAGTTGTGGTGAACGGAGTCACAAGCGGTGTTCCCCAGGGCTCAGTTTTGGGACCGGTCTTGTTTAATATCTTTGTCAATGATCTGGATGAGGGGATAGAGTGCTCCCTCAGTAAATGTGCAGACAACACCAAGTTGGGTGGGAGTGCTGATCTGATGGAGGGTAGGAAGGCTCTGCAGAGGGATCTGGACAGGCTGGATCGATGGGCTGAGGTCAGCTGTATGAAGTTTAATAAGGCCAAGTGCTGAGTCCTGCACTTGGGTCACAACAACCCCATGCAACGCTACAGGCTTGGGGAGGAGTGGCTGGAGAGCTGTCCAGTGGAAAAGGACCTGGTGGTGCTGGTTGACAGCCAGCTGAATATGAGTGTGCCCAGGTGGCCAAGGCGGCCAACAGCATCCTGGCCTGTATCAGGAATAGTGTGGCCAGCAGGAGTAGGGAAGTGATTGTGCCCCTGTACTTGGCACTGGTGAGGCCCCACCTTGAATCCTGTGTTCAGTTTTGGGCCCCTCACTACAAGAAGGATGCTGAGGTGCTGGAGCGTGTCCAGAGAAGGGCAACGAAGCTGGTGAGGGGTCTGGAGCACAAGTCTTCTGAGGAGCAGCTGAGGGAACTGGGGTTGTTTAGTCTGGAGAAGAGGAGGCTGCGGGGAGACCTTATCACTCTCTACAACTACCTGAAAGGCGGATGGGGCGAGGTGGGTGTTAGTCTCTTCTCCCCTATAACTAGTGATAGAAGAAGAGGAAATGGCCTCAAGTTGTGCCAGGGGAGGTTTAGACTAGGTATTATGAAAAACTTCTCTACTGAGAGAGTGGTCAAACATTGGAACGTGCTGCCCAGGGAGGTGGTGGAGTCACCATCACTGGAAGTGTTCAAAAAACGTGTGTATTGGCACTTCAGGGTATGGTTTAGTGGGCATGGTGGTGTTGGGTTGATGGTTGGACTCGATGATCTTAAAGGTCTTTTCCAACCTTAATGATTCTATGATTTTATTCTATGATTCTAAGATGTTGAAGAGTACTGATCCCAATACAAACCCCTGAGGGACACCACTCGTCACCGATCTCCATCTGGACATTGAGCCATTGACCACTACCCTCAGGATACGACCATCCAACTGCTTCCTCATCCACTGAACAGTCCACTCATTAAATCCATAACTCTCCAATTTAGAGACAAGGGATGTTGTGGGGGACTGTGTCGAAGGCCTTACAGAAGTCCAGGTAGACGAGATCCGTAGGCCTTCCTTTGTCCACTGCTGTACTCACTCCATCATAGAAGGACACTAGGCTGGTCAGGTAGGGCTTGCCCTTGGTGAAGCCATGCTGGCTGTCTCAAATCACCTCCCTGTCCTTCATGTGCCTTCTAGGAGGATCTGTTCCATGATCTTCCCAGGCACAGAGGTGAGGATGACAGGTCAGTAGTTCCAGGGTCCTCCTTGCTCCGTTTTTCAAAAATGGCTGCAATGTTTCCCTTTTTCCAGTGCCAGGGACTTCAGCTGACTGCCATGACTTTTCAAATATCACAGAGAGTGGGTTGGCAACTACATCAGCCAATTTCCTCAGGATTCTGTGTTGTATCTTGTCAAGTCCCATAGACTTGTGTATGCTCAGGTTCCTCAGGTGGTCTTGAACCTGATCTTCTCTTACAGTGGGAGGGACTTTGCTCCTCCAGTGCCTGTCTTACAGTCCCTCTACTCGAGGGCTCTGGAAAGAGACACTGCCAGTGAAGACTGAGGCAAAGAAGTCGTTGAGTACCTCAGCCTTCTCCTCATCCGTTGTTACCAGTCTGTCAGTAGCTGTTCGTGTCAGTGCTAACATGCTAAATATAGAATGCAAATTACCTGTTCTGTGCTGCAGTCATTTTTCTAGGTATTGTATTCATAGAGCTTCATTTATCGTAGCTTCTAGGCAATCAAGTGCAGCAAAATAAGAGCTAGGACTTGGAAGAAAACTAGCTTTCAGTGACACTTTTTGATGCATTTTTATTCTCTTGTTATTTTATGTCTGCATCAAGTTAGATGCAAACCTACCTGTTTTATTTTGATCCATTTGCATTTCTGGTTCTTGTTCGATCATATTAAAAGAGGACGGCTGCTTAACAACTGAGCAGGTTTTAATGTATGACTCAAATGAAGTGTGTGAGCCCAGAGAAGCCAGTTGCTTCTAAGAAATGCAAATCCCATGTAAAATGCGAAGGAATAGAAATGCACCATTGGAAATGTGTTATTTTAGAATTAAAATGTGATTAGAGACAGTGTGAAATTGTGTTAGCGATGACAGCTGTAGGTATGTTCTAACGAACACAGTCACTGCGGCTTGGAGGGCTGCGTGTTCTAAACTGCCATGATCCTTGCTGAGGGCTCATCGCTGCACAGACTCTGGGTGGCAAGAGCTTTCGTAGCCAAGTAACAAAGGTGTGGGACTTCCAGTACTTAGGCATTCTGCTTTGTTTCCTGCATACTCCAGTCTTCCTTCATCGGCCAGTTGTACCACTGGCTCGCTGTGGTTCCAGACTTGGAGACCGGAATTTCATATGGATGTCCTTAGACTGAGCATCCGCTGTAGCATGTGGACAGGCAGTGTTCCTGAGGTGTAAGGCTTAAGGAAGGTTGCCTTTTTCTGAGTCCTGATCTGCTTTTCTCTGACCTCGCAGTGTCTGAGCCCTGTGCTTTTAGTAAACTGGGAGAAATCCCACTGGAATCAGTGTGGCTGGACTAGCCACATTTAGGACATTTGTGACTGTCCCCATTCGGGGCAAAAGATATGCATGGCAAGGTAAACAGAAGTGAGCTCATGAATAAATAAAGACAAATACCCATTTATATCAAGGGTTTGAGTTCCCTACCTGGTTTCCTTGCTTTTGTTTTTCAGATAGAGATGAAAAATGTTGTAGTTGGGAATAAGCGAGCTACTTGATTCATATAGTGTCAGGCAGTCATAAGTTTGATTCCGCATATGATAGACTGAATGCATTTTACTGAGCAAGTTTCTGGTGAAAACGTGGACTTCTCTCATGTTTCATGTCTTTGAAGTAACCTCTGTGCTTGAAGGATGAAGTTAGTTTATACTAATTTTTTCTTTCTGGTGTGAATAAAGTAGAATATAACTAATGTTAGTGGTTCCTTACAGCTATAATCATGAACAACTTCTTGGCACAATCGCAGTAAATAAGCACATACCTCTTTGTAAGTTACAAACAACAAGGTATATTTCTTAGTCTGCAAAAAAGAAGTCATCTTAAAGATTCATGATGGGATTTTTTATATTTTTTCATCTTGCATAATTATCCAAGCCTTATAATTAACCTTTTCATTTAGTTAAAATACATCACTTAAGTATGGATATTGTTGCAATGGTCTAAAATGTGTTTATTATATAAAAGAATTAAATATCAAAGTTATGAAATGTCTTTAAAGAACAGAGGCCTAATTTGTTTTTCTTTTTACTATTTTCTTTTCTTCTGACAACTTATTCTTTTGGTTGCAGGCTGAAAATGTTTTTACTTAACAGCAAGAAAATGAAAAACTGCAAAAATTGCATGCCTTTATTTCTGACTCCTTTTTCCACTTTAGCAATTTATAATGGCAGTGGGTATTCTACTGAATAGAAAAAGTGTTTCGAAAGAGATAATGCCTTAGTTCCACACTAAGATTCACGCTTTGTTTCTAATGCTAAGTATTATGGTTTTGATTTTTTATGATGAATAGATTTGCTTATGCAAACTCGCCAGAGCTTAATCTGATGATAGCATTTGTCCAAAGTCTGGTTGTTGCCTCTGGAAGAGGATTCTTTTTAGATAAAACTTTGTCATCCACTGTGGTTGTTAAGTTTCCTTGACTTGTGTGCTTCGAATACTGTGTTTATGGGAATGCCATTGAAAAAAATCAGCTGGTCCCTGTTGACTGCCCACTGTACTAGAAGTGGGTGAAAGACAGATGGAGGTGTCAGCTCTAAAAGAATATGAGCCTTGCTTATAAATGATGTTAAACCCCAGTATCCTTAAAACAGACAAAACAGTTCTTGCATGTCCACTGAATTGCTGGCAGAGTACAGTGTAAGGTAATCTGCTGTAAAGATTTGTTGAAATAATTTCGGTGTATTCACTGTTGGTCGATTTTTCTAAACCAATCCTATTACCATGATGCAAATTTGTTATGTGGACAAGGCTCAAATTAGGTTCAGGACTGAATTTTTGCCCCCTTTCACCACATGGTTTAGATGTTCAGACTGTGCTTTATCAATCGAGGTTTTATGAAAGTGAAAATTACTTATTCATTGTTTCCTTGAAGGGTTTTAATTTTTACTACCTGACCAGTCCTCAGCTTGCCACATCACCCCTTAATATTAATTTCCTTTTTACATGGATCTTGGGAAGTCACCATTATAGACTCACAAATAGCTCTGTATTGACTTCTTTAATAAATCTACTGCATTGTCTTCTGTCTAATATAGTGGTATTGATCACTAAAAAGATTAAGTAGATCTTTATGTTTTCAGACATTTTCAAAAATTATTTGTACAAGTTAAGGGGATTTAAACTGTAGTACAGTTTATCATCTAAAATGGCGAAAAATCATTCAGAGTTAAGGATGTAACATCACTGGATGTGTTTTATGAGATTCTTTTAATCAGTGGCTGTGCCAGTGACTTCCGGTGGGTCAACAGTGATTTTATATTATGACAGGTTTTAGCTCTTCAAAAAAAGTAAAAAATTCTTGCCAATCTGCATTATCCTTCTTGCTTTAGAAAAAGTGGTGATTCATATTACACACTCCTAAGATACCTCTTAGGATTTCCTGTGACTGTAGCTGAAGTTCAGCTGGGAGAGTCCTACAGAGAAAAACTGCTGAAGCTTGCTACTTTAATCATTATTCCAAGCGCAAGTTACAGGCTTAAGCCTATTAGCTTGTATTAAAAAAAAAAAAATAAAAAAAAGACAACTAACTCCTACAAATTACCCATTATCCTTTTCTTTAAAAACTGTGAGCACTTCTGTATTCGGGCCAGTTTCCATGCTTGCTCTTAGTCACTGTCATGGGACTCGGCGTTAATTTGACTGGAGCTGGCAGATGCAGGGTGTGCTGCTTAACGTGCTAGCCAGAACCCAATCGGAGGTTAGTTTGCAAAGAAAGAATACAGGATTTGTTTTCGGAGAAGCAGACTTTGGGTTTGAGTGTTTTCCTTTCTTCACATTCATCCAGTGGCCAGCTGCACAAGTGTCTCTCCAATTTTAGGGCTGTACTTCTGTTTGGATATCCAGGTTTAAACCTGACTGTGCAAGCTGAAATGCCTGACTGATTTCAGAATCCACTAAAAAACAGGAATAAGTTTTTTCTTTGTTTTTCCTTTCTTAAATACAACCTATTCTGTCAGTAGTTCGTGTGTGGTATGGGGTGGCTGTATTTTCAGAAAGTGCCTATCTGAGAGAATTGAATGGAGCCTAGGGACAAAGTGAGTTACTTTTCTCTGTCCAAGGAAAGTAAAGGAATACTTTCAAGTGTTTTTTTTCTTTTGTTTTCCTACATAATGGTATAAAGACTTTCTTTTACAACCCATGGATTGAATTCAGGTCTTCTCAAGAACATGTCTGGCTCTGGCCTTTCACGTTTTTGAACACAGATCCAAAAAGGGAAAGAGAAGGGATGCTGCCTCCCTCAAGTCACTCCAAACCCGAGAGCTGTATGCTCAGAATTCAGCAGGCTGTTGTGAGAGACATGACACCAGGTCATGAGGCTATGCTGTTTCATGCTGGGACAGGCCACGGTGAAAAGGACTGTGACTTGGTGATGGTGCTAAAGGGTTAGGTCTCTTTCCATGTAAAGCTCTCCTAGGAGAGGCACTTTTGTGGACGTGGCTATTCTCTTTCAGCACAGGCTGGCTGGCTGTGTCTGACATGCTGGATGACAGAGTGAGGTTGAGATGCTGGAGCTACATCACCCGTCTGCATGGGGAGCACGAGGTAGGGACCACTGGATGAGGTTCGTGGTCACAGGGCAGAGACTAGATGAAAAACAAGAGTTAGAAATGCAGTCAATAGCGGAGTGTATCAGGGAAGCATGAAGAGATTCAGTTGTGGGGCACAAAATTAGATGCCGTATTTTGGAGAAGGGAAAGATAAAAACCAAGCTCACTGTACTGGAAGTAGCTGTCTGTTATGTGATTGAACTGGCCAGAGGTAAGAAAAGAGTGGGCAGAGGTCAAGGGGGTGGCAAGCCTTTAGCAAAGGTTGAAAAATATAAAATGTCATGGTAGCACTTTCTTGCTTGAAAGGGGAAGGTTAAGTCTGGAGATTCACACTGGCTCTTTCTGGATCACCAAAAACATTGAACGGGATTTGAGTGTATATTGTGTGCCAATGCCACCTTCTTTAAGAGGGAATTTCTCTGTTCCTTACTTAGGCAACGTTGCCATTTATTTCAAGTAAAGTGCTGACTGTAATGGCTGAGAAAGCCATCAAAAATTTGGGCCTAACAGAGCAAATAATTACATAAGGAACAAGCCTGTAATCATTCCAAATAAGAACTGGGACATTTGAACTTGAAAACAAGATTGCTGTGTGCAAAATTTCTCCTTGCTTGATGATCGTTAACATTACCATTGGATTATAAAGACTGCAACGTTTGTCTCTGATAATTTTTTGTGCCCTTTTGTGCTGCAGAAGTAATGGATGGAATCAAGTAATGCAAAGAGGAAGAATTGACCAGCAAAAGCCCCTTTTCAACATGTATTCCTAATGGAAAATAATGGCTTCCAGAACCAGTCTTGGATGATTTCTAGAGATCTGCTTCAGGTTTTCTGTGGATTTGAGCCAAATTGAAAAAAAAATTCATTCCAGGTGTCACTGTCAAGATTGTAAAGGAAGAATCATACTGACTTTAATCAAGTGAACAAACTAGGCCTTTATTTCTTCCCTGATTAAAAGCCTCTGAGCTTGTGATTTTGGTTTTGGCCTTTTTTTTTTAGCAGGAAAGGTAGAGTGGAAGGAAAATTGAAATATGAAAGCATGGCTGATGCAGATATTCTAGTGTCCATCCAAGGCTTTGCCAAGCAACAGCTGTATGCTTGCTTTCTGTAGCAGGTGTCATAGCGAGACATTGCTTTTGGAAATAACAAAATAAGTTAGATGGAGACTTGCAAAACTTTGAGAGTATTTAGTAGGAAAGCAGTGATGAGGCGAGAGAGGATAAACAGTAGTGCAGAGACTGCAGTTATTGTCTCCTTGTATTGAATAGTTCAGAATGCCATAGTGAGAAAAAGCTGGCTGGTCTGTTGTGCAGTACTTAACAACTAGTGTATCATGCTGATTGCCTTCCCCTGCAATGCCCAATGTGGTGTTCATAGTCCTAGCCTTGTGTGGGGAAGTAGTGTCTGTTGAAGCAATGTTCTCAGAAGGATCTGTTAAAGTGGTTCAGAATTACAGTGAAATTTTTATAATCCATTTACACTTGATTTATAACTTCATTAAGCAAAAAGTAACCCAACGCATCATGACCTCAAGAGCTTTGTCATCAAAGCCCAAATAAAATTGTTAAATTTCAAAGCACTTGAGAGTTTTTTTCCCAGTTGCATTAGTTACTGGCCCTAATAGGAAAAGCAAAAGCTGAAATCAAAACATTCAGGCATTTTATTGAGGAGGAATCGTACTCTGTGTTGCAAAACAAACTGGTGATGGATTATGCTGTGTTTGGGGAGGAACCAGGGTTAGAATATGGCCTTAGACTGAGTCAGCAGAGTCTTGGGCCATCTTGTAATGGTTGTCATCAACTATGGCACTTCTGTCCCATTTTAATTTTACTGAAAAACACATTGTGGATAAAAGGCTGGAATCTTTCAGTCTGACCTCCTTTTTTATTCTTTGTCTTCAGTAGATTCATAGAAAAACTGAAAGCAAGACTATAAATTAGAGCAAACATTGATACTGAAATTTGGTTAATTACTTTTGTTTGCGTGCCTTCAATTGTGAGTTTAAATTTACTTAAACACTGAATTCTTCCCTTACGTGGAGGTCTTTCATTATATCTTTCATATCCAATGCCCCTGCATGGATCACAGGCCGACATTTTTAATAATTCATAAAAGATATTATTACAATTTTTGCTATTATCTTATGTTGTTTTCAGTTGCTTTTGAAGATTCACAAGTAAGCAGAGTCACACTCTTTACATATTTTTGTTATTGCCCTGTTTTGTTTGATGCAAAAAAGCTCCAGCATATCTGTCTTTCACAGTTTGTGTGTGAAAATCTTTTTCTAGTGTGCTGTTCACACCGACAAGTTAGAAAATGTGTTTTGGACATTCCAAACTAAAGGTATTTTTTCCACCCGAATAGAAGAGTGGTGTATCTTATTCACAAAACCCCGTGCTGTTAAAGGATCGTGTTCAATATTATTCACTCATATGACTTACATGTCATCAATTGTTTCACAGCCTCAAGGCCATTTTATACATGGTTGAACAGTTGAGTGTTTAAAATGAATTTGGGAAGGGCCAAGAGCTAGGAGTCATTGAATTTCTTACTATTGTGTTTGAAATGTTATAAGCAGCAGTTGTGTTCTGTGCATCTAAGAATGTGGGTAGGTCAGCTAATCCAGCCATGGGCTGATGGGCGGTTTTGCAGTTCATCTGTGACAAGACCTCATTAGCAGTACGTAGTTCAGCCGTTGTGGTGTTGTGCCATCTGCTTGCATACAGTCTTGGATCATACCAGACCTTAGTTTGAAGGCATCCCTTAGATCTGTCTGAGCATCCAAGTCCTGAGAACACGCTCATAGAGGTGACAGTTGTGATCAGCAGGAGCATCACACAGGGATAACCTCAACAAAAAGCAGCAAAAACTGCACTGAAATTGCATTGTGATTTTTGTGAAGTTATTCTGAGAAAACATACACTGGACGTAGTGGAAATAACACTCAGGTGAAGTCAGCAAAAAGAGGCTTCAATTATAGCAAGTAAAGTAAGTGGTGGAGATTATGGATATAAACTGTCATGCCCAGGGGCTAAGACTAGTTGTAAATGAATGAGTAGTATGGAGAAATTTCCACAAGAGCAGATTATTGTATAGTGGTTTCCTGAACCTTCACTACAGCATTTTTAAGTCCCTGTTGTCAGGGATAGGATATTGAACTGAATAGCTGACTGGTTTGATCTGATATTCTAGATCTATTAAAAAAAAAGGGTGAGCAGAAAGATACTGCAGTGTGAATTCTGATAGCAGAAAATTGCTTTTAATGAAAAGTTATTTAGGGCTCATACAGGAAGAACATGAAACGGGGCATTTTTATTGCAGATAAGAAAATGCATACAGCAAAAAAAGCATTGTTTAACTGTGTGGAAGATTGAAGTTGAGCAATTTGAGATTTTAATGAGTCAGGAATATGGAGTACAAATACACTGATATTTCGGCTTAGAAATGTTTTGCTGCTTTCCTTTTTTGGCTGAGATGCTGTAGTGTATGTAAATTCTAAAAATACCACTCTTGAGTCCCCTTGTCAAAATAGATTTCTTTCCCTTTAAAACTGCACATAACAAAACAGTATTTTCAGCATCCAGAAATACGTTCGTGTATAGCTGTGCACATTAAGCTATGCACTTGAATTTATGTAAAAAAACATCAAAAAGAGGTTTGCACAGTGAAATCTGTACGGAAGGCATTGCTTAGCTCTGTCACCTGCTTTGCCAGTTAGCAAGGGCAGCCACCCCACGAGGTGAAGTTGAGCGGTGGTTATCTGTGTAATGCTAGGCTCAGAAGTAGGAATGAAGCTGACAAATTTAGAACTAGTGATATTTTAGGCTGATTTTTTTGTTTGTTTTGTTCTACTTAGAGTTATTTCATGTGTGAAAACTTTGAAAACTTCCGTGGTGTTGCTAATGGTGGTGGTTTGGGGTGTGTATATGGAGGGCTGGTTGTTCCCCACCTTCCTAGCTGGTGCAGAACTGTCACCCTGTGTGTAAACCCTCGATTTTCCTAACCAGTGGGTGAAGCTGTGTGCTGCATGACGGAGAGATCATTGACATGCTGTGGATTGACAGGAGTGAGTTTTTATGCCAGTGAGTTCTGACCAGAGAGAGAATATTTCCACCCAATTATTCTCAAACAATGAATTTCTTACAAAAATATCACACATAATTTTGTCCTTACCTGTATCTGTGTAAAGAAAATCTACCTGTATATATGAAAAGGTGTATTTATAAGGAAGAAATCCCTCTCTGCTCATGGAAGGTTTTTGGGTGAGAGACTGTAACCCCTCTTTTTTGTTTCAGGTTCAGTTATTTCTCTCTCTTCCTTTTTAAATTGAGTAATGTGTATTGTCGCTCCTAATTCTGAACAGCAGTACAGGTCCTGTTTCAATCCTGTTCAGAACAATAAGATATCCAATTTGCTGCTAAACGGCTTGACAGACTGTTTAGTTCTCCACGAGCTCCGAGTGAGCGTGAGATCTTCCAATGTGGTGTTTGTATGTCAGCTGCAATTTTATAGAAAGTCTTAACCACTGTAAGTATATAAGGACATTAGATGGCAAAGAGAAAGTGTTTGTTGGTATTGTCTTCTGGAAAGAAAAGCAATTCAATGTTTACAAAACTCACATGTCAGTGAGACAGAGTTATTAATGTTTTATTTTTGCTAAGAGAGACTTGAAATTGTTTCAGTTCCAGAATAGAAGAATTACATAATAAAATCCTGACACTAAATTAGGAAAGGATTATGCTGAAGAGAAAGCCCCATTCATTACTCAGAAATCCTATCATAGACAGAGGGAGCGGATCTTTACCGTTGGCTGAACGGACTGGAGGTTTTGCACATGATGTATTGCACCGTTGTATGACAGATGCTCATTGTTTAATGACTTTTATACTTCGGCAAAATTCATACAGCTTACTTTGCTAACAAAGACTAATTATTAGAGTTAATATGCCGTCAGCAATGCATATTATAGGCTTACTGGATTTGAGAGCTTCTTTAACATTCTTAACAAAACTAAGGCCTTTCATTGAAATAGGTGTATTTCCCTTTTTTCATCTTCAAAATAATATGCAAAAAAAAAAATCTCTAAATACCTCAGAAAGAGGGAAATTGGCAAACTTATGCTTTGAAAGAAATCGGATTGTTTACCACTCATATAGATACAGTCTAGCACTGTGCCTGATGAGCATAATTGGTCTTTCAAACAATGTATACAAATTAATTGACATTTCTGTCTGGCATTCATCTAAGATGTAAATATGGGCTGTGATTGTAATTCAAATTAGTCTGAAATTTAATATCTGGTTAGAATTGCTGAAGATGTCTGGCTAATTTAATTGACATAATTGTTATAAGATCTCTAATTTTATGTTGAAGTCTGAGGTAATGACTGCTGAGTCACCTCTGCTTTGGGAGGCTTTTAAAATAAATATGAGTGATACATAGGACTGGGTTGAAAACCTGTAGAAGAAAAGAGTTTATATCAGTTTTTCTCTCTCTTTTGGTAGGTTGCTGGAGAGGAATGAATGAAATCTGGAGGTGTACAGCAGTATACCAGCCCTATCATTCTCTAGTAAAGATCAGCATGAAAAAGCAAATGGCTCATTTATTGGACTGAATCACTGTTACTTATTTACAGGACCAAAATAGTTTCCTTCATATAAAAAGCCTTCAGCAAGTTCTCCTCGGATAGGAGGATTTATTTACGAAGTCTCTCTGGGATGATGTAGGATGATTCACTGTTTCTGCTGCTTGCCAAAAAAGACTCCAGCAGATTAGTAGAATTTAAGCTATTGAAGTATTGGGTAACTTGTAAAAGTAAGCCAGGGACCTAACTCTGCCTAAAGTGTTAAAGGACAGTTAAAAATCTATGTGATGTAGAGGGCATGCTGGTGGGGGGGCATGCTGGTGGGGAGGCATGCTGGTCGGCTGCTGACATCCCTTGTGTTGCCACGGCCAGTCCCAGCTACTTGTTCCAGGAGTGACTTTCCAGTGCAGAAAGGAGGACATGGACATTCCCTGGCCTTCCGACTGTTGCAAAAGCTTAAAAATTTTCTTAATTCAGCTGCAATAAAGCCGAACATTGGTTTATGAGCTAAAATTATCTTAATTACTTGACCGTGGAGATCATTCTCCTGACTTTGACTTCACCCCATGTCTCCAGCTGAAGACAAATGTGTGATTGTGTGTGGAAGACGAGATACCAAACTGACTGCTTAATTCAGTACATGCTGACAGATGGGCCCGGTTCAGAATTTGGGGGAAGAGGGAAGTAGGGGGAAGCTGTAGAAACAGTAGAAGAGGGAAGCTGTCGGCAGTCGTGCAGCCAAGCTTGGCTCTGGGGGCTGTGGGCATCGCAGGCTGTGCCTGCTGGTGGCTGAGGTTCACAGACCAGGATGGTGCTTGGGAGGCAGGCATCTCTCTGGCTGAAGCCTGGGATAATACTGCCTTCAGTTCTCTGCATGTATCATATTTTTCCCCTTGGAAAGTAAAGATTCAGTACAGAGATAATGATTGCCAAGATTTACTTTATCAGTGCTCTGTGCAGAAGAAAAATACGTGTGTCGTGATCTGTCTGGGTTTCATTTTTGGAAGGTTTCTCATTTCTAATAGACTACCTGAGTTTAGTCTTTATGTGCTGTTCTCAAAATTCAGATGGTCTCTATAAACGAAATGATTGTCTAACAAACTATCCATCCTGCTGCTCTTGGATTGTCAGTAAGTTTTTCAAGTGTCTGAGAAGATCAAGCTCTTCCTAGCACAGAAATTATCTTTCCTCTATCAGTCAGGCTTTTTTTTTTTTTTCCCTAATTTGGCAAATGTCAGCAGACGATGTCAAATGTGAGAAGATGCATCTACTCCCTTGTCAAAGATGAAGGTTTTTTGCAAACAGGAGGTTATATCCAGGCTATCCTGCAACAGTGGTTTGGATCACCCTGCGGCCATGTCGGAGGGGACCATCACAGTGTTTGTGGGCAGCCCATCCTACCTCCATGGTTTTGTATGTACCACAGAGGGACACGATGCCATGTATTATTTTAATATTGTTTTAAAATGGGAAGAGTGGATTAATATTCCCCAGGGCACAGCAGGGTGGTCTGCTGATGTCTCCATCCACTCTTGTCCCTCCCTGGAGTGACTGAGAGATGAACTTTCTGAAGAACCTTTTAGCGTTTGGGTGCAGTGTTTGCACAGAGATATCCGTCATTGCTCTGACATCAGACATCTAATAATAGCTTCCTAGCAAGTCGTCCGCTCTCTTCTGCTTCACCCACTCTTAGTCACTATACCAATTTCTGTAGGCTACAAGTAGTAGGCTATTTATTAAAAGCAGTAGCTAGTGAAAAATGGTTTTCTTAATCAAGTTTCTCCTGCTAAGAATGTAAAATCAGTGAGACCATTTTTAGGTGCCTTGAATCCTGTCCAAGTCAGATTACTCGACAAATCATGTTACCTCAGCTGCTTCCATACCTTCCATTCACATTCTAGTTGCTCTCGGCCAGAGCACTAATTGAAAATTTGTGATTATTAAAAATATTGCCTTAAAATTCTTTGTAAAGGAATAAAAGTATTTGTCTAGTGTCCTTCCTGTGTCCCATCCAAATCTAGCACTGCATTGCATGATACATAGTCTTCATTTAGTCTGAAGAAGAGAGTCAAGGTTATCTGGGAATAAATCGCCTGCTTCTGTATCCCTCTCACCAAAGCGCTACCCATGGGGTCATGCCTGGAAATGCCAAGGCAAAGCATGAGACTGTTGAAAGTCTGCCTGTAGGCAAAGGGGTTTGTATTTTTTCTGACCATGTTGGCTTAACACGCCAGTAGCTGTGCTTATGCCAGTTTTCTAGGTACACTCTCTTGTCCCCATGTTCTTGCAGGAGTGTGGCATTTCACTTTTTTCTAATCGGTCACTGGTTGACAAGCTCTTTGCACGTGGGAGCTATTCTGGGGGCAGGGGAACAGCACAGCCGAGCACTCACTCCTTCGCGCACCGGCAGAGGCTCATCCTGCCTGCCAGGGAGGATGGAGAACTGGGAATGCTCTGGAGAGTTGCCTTGAGTGGGATGCAGAAAGTTTGGGGTTGTAGCAAAATATACCTTTCTGATTTAGCTTGTTCAATTTATAGGTCAATATCCCAGTGGAAGATTATTTCTGAATAAAAAAGCTTATGCTAGCGTAACTCATTGCTCATAAGGTATGACAATTTTTGACACCACATGATAATTTACAGTGGAAGCTGTCTAATGGTACAGGGGAGTGCCCTGGAGCCTCCACCACATTGCTATTTTACTTCACCTTAGCTATATAGGTTTGTCAGTATGCTAATTAATGGAAATGTTCCTCCTTAATTTTTGCGCCATCTTTTTTCTGTATTCAATTTTCTATTTTCAGTATGAATTTGTGTTTTTGTAGTGCATAATTTGTGACAGGGAGCACAAATGAAAATTTTAAATTTTAGAGTGTTTCCTTCAATTTGGTTTATGCTCTGTGTTTCTGGGCCAGCTTCCTAGTTCCCTGTGTTTTAAACCTGAAGAGTAAACTTGCTCCTCTCATGGAGGTCATTGTTTTATTTGTCTTCTGGAGGTAAATGGCATTTTAACAATAATTGTGTGGTCAAACTTTTCTTATTTCTGGAATATTCCTCATTTTGTCAGGTCATTTGGTACCTCAGTGCCCAGTTTTATTTTTGCTTTTTTCCTTCAACTTCCCATTTTTTGTTTATTCCTACTATTTATTGCTGAAGTATTTCTGCCCATAAATTAAAAGTAAGAGGTATTATTAAATAGTATTAGGAAGATCCTGGCTTTGAGTTTTCAAAGAGTCATATACTACTGGAAAAATACAGATACTCGGATGAAGTTGGTGAAGAGGATGGTTGGAGTTAAGGGTTTGGAATAGCTTTTTTGCCCCCTGCCTTCTTCCAGCCAAGTTTTGGACTTCAGAGATTCAGGGCAGCTCTTTGGTACAGAATGGGTGTGTTTGCTGAGCTGGCTGATGAAGGGAACTCAGTTTTTAAAAACTGGCTGCACTGAAACAGCTGGAAAACATCTTTCCCAGTCCAGCTTTGAGAAAGAGTAATAGATCTGTTTGACAGCATTGATGTTTCACTACCAGTTGCCATTCATCATTAGAATGAAAGCAAAACCTGTGCAGGGAAACACCGGGACACAAACGGGAGTTGGTTGAGTGTTTGTGCGAGAGGATGCTGCTCCAAAAGAAGGTCTCCATAGCTCAAAAGGGGTCTGTGCTTCGATAAAGGACCAAGTAAAGCCTTTGACAGCATCTCCCACAGCATTCTCCTGGAGAAACTGGAGGCTTGTGGCTTGGACAGGTTTACTCTTCGCTGGGTGAGGAACTGGCTGGATGGCCGAGCCCAGAGAGTTGTGGTGAACGGCCTTAAATCCGGCTGGCGGCCGGTCACAAGCTTTGTTCCCCAGGGCTCGGTTCTGGGGCCGGTCTTGTTCAATATCTTTATAGATGACCTGGATGAGGGGATCGAGTGCTCCCTCAGTAAGTTTGCAGATGACACCAAGTTGGGTGGGAGTGTTGATCTGCTGGAGGGTAGGAGGGCTCTGCAAAGGGATCTGGACAGGCTGGATCGATGGGCAGAGGTCAACTGTGTGAGGTTTAATAAGGCCAAGTGCAGAGTCCTGCACTTTGGCCACAACAACCCCATGCAATGCTACAGGCTTGGGGAGGAGTGGCTGGAGAGCAGCCCGGCGGAAAGGGACCTGGGGGTGCTGGCTGACAGCCGGCTGAACATGAGCCGGCAGTGTGCCCAGGTGGCCAAGGCGGCCAACAGCATCCTGGCCTGTATCAGGAATAGTGTGGCCAGCAGGAGCAGGGAAGTGATTGTGCCCCTGTACTCGGCACTGGTGAGGCCGCACCTTGAATCCTGTGTTCAGTTTTGGGCCCCTCACTACAAGAAGGATGCTGAGGTGCTGGAGCGTGTCCAGAGAAGGGTAACGAAGCTGGTGAGGGGTCTGGAGCATAAGTCTTCTGAGGAGCGGCTGAGGGAACTGGGGTTGTTCAGTCTGGAGAAGAGGAGGCTGAGAGGAGACCTTATCACTCTCTACAACTACCTGAAAGGGGGTTGTGGTGAGGTGGGTGTTGGTCTCTTCTCCCAAGTAACCAGCGATAGGACGAGAGGAAATGGCCTCAAGTTGCACCAGGGGAGGTTTAGATTGGATATTAGGAAAAATTTCTTCACTGAGAGAGTGGTCAGGCATTGGAACAGGCTGCCCAGGGAGGTGGTGGAGTCACCATCTCTGGAAGTGTTCAAAAAACGTGTGGATGTGGTGCTTCAGGACATGGTTTAGGGGACATGGTGGTTCTGGATTAATGGTTGGACTTGATGATCTTGAAGGTCCTTTCCAAACTTAGTGATTCTGTGATTCTGTGATGGAGAATCTGGATTTTCTGTTGTGAGTGCCTGGAGGGTACCTTAATAGATCACCTGGAGTTTTAAATACCTTACGAGATCTGCTGTACGCTTTCTGGCTGAGGAGTTTGCTGCTCCTTTCCTCCTTTGCAACCGCACTGCTTTGCAGCTGGTCAGCCTCAGTAGCGCGTGCTGGTGAATGAGGTGGCCATGCAAACTGATAAGACATCTGAAGCAGGCACCTAAGACCACTGTCTTTTTGGTCCAGGATCAGGCAGTGAAGCTGTATTTTTATATTCGTTTAGGTTTTCTGAATTTTGGCTTCTGTCCATGAAGTGAGGAAGGTGGGGCTGCATTAGGAAGAGCGTGGCCACAGCATGCTGGACTGCGTTAGGAAGAACATCGCAAGCGGGTTGAGGGAGGCGATCCTGCCCTCTGCTCAGGAGTGGGGAGTGCTGGCTCCAGCACTGCGCTCCCCAGTGCAAAAAGGACACGGGCATGCATGAAGGACCATGATGATGATTAAGTAATTTGGAGCATCTGTCACATCAGGAGGGGCTGAGGTAACTGGGGCTAAGGGGGATCTTATCAGTGTACATATTAATACCTGGTGGGGGGAGTAAAGAAGCTGGAGCCAGGCTCTTCTCAGGGTATCCAGTGACAGGACAAAAGGGAATAGCGACAAAGTGAAACACAGGAAATTCTCCTACAACACAATGAACAAAGCTGAGGAGTCTCTGTTCGTGGAGTTATTAAAAACCCAATTGTTGATGGCCCTGAGCAACCTGCTCTATGTGACCCTGCTTTGGGGGGGGGGGTTTGGCCTAGATGATCTTCAGAGGTCCCTGCTGATGTCAGCTACTCTGTGGTTCTGTGAATTGATAAGAGCTGATCTGGAGGGTCCTAGACACTGGTACATGTGAATGGAGCATTCACTTAGATGTTGTCTAAGCAAAACGGTTGCAAGGGTTGCAAGCTTAGGTTGATACAGCCTCATTTGTATGGACGCCCCTAAAATACTTGAGGGATGTCCATACAAGTTTGATAAAGTCAAGGTAAGTAGGTGTAGGGAAAACTTTCCTGTGTTTCAGGATGTGAATTCTCTTTTGCTGTCCAAAATTCACACTTGACCCATAGAAATATTTTTTAATATATGTCCATTATTGGGGTTTTGTACTTTTGTACAGATGGGTTGAATGAAGAGCCTTGTGGAAAAACAAATAGGCTTTTCTAATTCCTTTGGCTGCCCAGACATTACTACACAGGATAATACTACCTATTAAGAACTTGGGAGAAAAATTCATTGCTCAGGACTGTATACAATGAAGATGGTTTTCAGTCCTTTGAGATGCAGGCTTCTTGTTGCTGTTTTCAGTCATAGGAACAGACAAGCCCACCGTGTTCCTGGCCAGTAGCAGATAGTTCAAGGAAGGGGTGAGCACAGGGCAGCTGGTGAATCCCCTGAACCTCCCGCAGCTGGCCAGCCAGAGACTTTCCGAGCTTGGTTATCTTGTTCAATAGTCAGCGATGAACTTATTTCCCCTGAATTTTTTCCATAAAACTGTTTATACTTTTGGCCTCTGCAGCATAGAGTTTCACAATTTAATGATTTTGTTTGTGTGGAAAAGTCCTTCCTTTTGTTTTAGTTCGATTTTTTTTTTTTTTTTAAACCTGCTGAGTGATAATTTCTGTGCGTCCTCATGAGTTTTCTGTGTTTACAAGAGAGGGAATAATAATTCCAAAAGTTAGATAGATTAAGAAACTGCAAGAGAAAATATTCTCAGTCAGATGGACTTTTGGCTTCATCCAGTATGACAATTCATTCGTTGCTGCGAACTATTAGGTAAAATTCCTGTGAAGTCCTATAAGTGGTTCTTAAGGAAAGTGATGCTTCAGACAACTGAGCAGCTCCAATCTTTGTGTTGGCTTCCTATCCCTCTGAGGGTATGTTCATGTTCCTTTGGTTTTTGCCTCTAACTAATCATCTGCATTCAAGTGAAGTAGCTCAGTCAGCAAAAATATCCAGGAAAATGGAGAAATCAGCACATCGCCAGGAGAGCTGTATGTTTCCAGGAACTTGGTACATGTATCTGAGGTACCCAAGCTTCATTTGAACAATAGAAAATGTAAATGTTCCTGGTTTTCTGTATATTGTTTCTCTCTTTAGCTTTATACAGTGACTTTGAGATGGGAGGAGGTGAAGTGAGGAATTAATGCAGTTACAAAATATCTCAAAGGTTAAAAAAATCTTAGCTATTTCTGTTCTGACTCCAGAATGACTGAATAAAATGAGAATAGGAAACTAGGGAACGGCATTTAAAAGCAGATTTGTCCCAAAAGGCGAGTTGAAAATTTTTCAGTTTGCTTTTCTCTTCTCTGAGTTGTGTTTTAGCAGAGAATATGCATTCCCCCTCCTCATGCTTTCATCAGCTATTTCTTTTTACAGTGGTCTTACAGATTTAAGAAGAAAATTGCTGTATGAAAACTGATGAGATCTTTTAGAGTGTCACACTCAGAACATGCTTTAATAACCAGATACCAGGTGATGTTCAGCAGCAAGGACAAGCAGGAAGGGAATTCGTCTGGGTCCTACTGCAATGTGTTTTCAAAGCAGATGATTTTGTTTCATATTAAAAAATACCCAGGCTTATTTGGAGAAGGATATTTTGGTGGTAAGGGTTTGAAAAAGTTGAAAATCTATTCACGATCTTGACAAAACAAAGAAACTTCACATTTGATGGAATATCTCTCTTATACCAAAAGAGTCTTAGTTTATGGTTATCTGATCATAAACAAATATAACTGTCCTAGTTTTTCTTTTTGACTTGGGGATGGAAAAACTGATGAAAGTCTGGGAGAGGAAACATAACTCTCCTTTTCCTGCCTTTTATCATCCTTCCACCCTCAGCTCCCCGAATATGATTTTGTCAGGATTAACTGAGTCTGTTGGTTTGTGTAGTACTTGTGTTTGCCTTACTGTAGAATGGTAGGAGAAGGAAATACACAGTATTTGAACTGTATCCAATGCCTTTTCAAATTTGATTATACTTTGTAGTTTAATTCAGCTAGTCAGTTTTTTAATGAAGACTACATGTGAAGTTATTTACAGCTGTGATACAGATGGATGTTTAAAATAGCTTTCTGCTGTTTGGTGCTGGATTTCATATAGCTCAGCTGTTGCAACGTACATGTTTTTAGTGATGTGTACCTTGTAATAGGTACGTTATCCCTGTGGTCACTGGATCTTACTATTTTTATTTAACACTGCTGGTTCTTTCTCGTAAAGAATAACCAATGTTTATGATGCAACTTTTTCCTGTATCATTAATTGTAGGGTTTTTGCATTGACTCCAGAGAGTCTAAATGGCACAGCAGAAAACTAAAAGGAAAAGCATGCTTCAAAGGTGGAATTACAGTATTAATATTAGGGTAAAAATACCGTAAGAAAAGTTTGATCATGTCAATGTATGAACAAGCAGGAGGACCTTTTTTGTGAGATAGCTTTGGTTACCGCTTCCATGGTGGAAGTATGATATCTAGAAAATGAACTGTTGTGTTTTCAAGACTGTTTTGAAGCATGGGATTAAGCAGCAAGATTAATTCTGTATGGGATCAGTTCACAAGGTTAACATGAGCTAACTGGGTTTTCTAAAATGGATTTATTTATCCATAACATGTAATTTCAGGCTTGTGTATTTTCACAGACCCTTTACATCTGGGGTTTTAACTTCTAATTGCACTGCTTTTCCATACAGCTTGCCACCAAGACTTTAAAATGTGTCACAAAAAAGATTTGAGCTAAATGTAACATGTCCTCTTCATTTGAAAATGAAGGCAGAAGAACATAAATGTGTAAGTGATTTCTGTGATGTGGAGCTGGAGGATTACTGAATGGCTGCTCTCTCCCACTGCTCTCTCCTTTCTGAGCTGCTTGCTGCATCTTCAGCTTGTGCGCTGTGAGTCATGCTGATGTCATTCCCTGCGTTGGCAAAGCAAAACTCAGCAGATCTGTGACTCTTTCTATTTTGGGCTTTACAGATTTGGGGTTTGGTAGCATTGTAAACATCTGAATATAGGAGTAACAGTTTTACTGTTGTCGCCCCTTGCCCATGACTTCATATGTCATACACGTGATTGCTTTCCCACTCAATAACACCTGAATACCATTTTCTCGGAGTTTTATCTCTTTCTGTTCCTACCCCTTATTAACACTTTTCATTAGAAGTGTTAAAGCTTTATCGATTAAATCTTGTCAATACAACAGAGCAGTCTGAAGCCCGGAGGTTGCATGAAGCCCTCCACAGCTGTTCAAGACTCCTCTGCGGTGTGAGAACACCCACCCCCGCAAGGATCGTTCCTTTATTGAAGTGGTGATGGTCCGAATGCAACTAAAAATTTCTGTTTCAAGTAACTTTTCTGTGGAGATTCATCATATTGTGCTGCTTTTTGATAGTAAAATTGGACAAATTACTAGATGTATTGAAAATGAGAATGCAGGTTGCTAAAGCCTAAAATCACTCATCATGATGAAAATGAATTTTTTTTAAAGGAAAACCATGGTGTCTCTCCTGTGGTGTGCACAGTTTAATGACTGAATCATCATCTAGCAAACACCTTCAGTTTCCAGGTCTACTGGAAAAACTGGGATATTGCAGTTGGGCTGGATGATCGTTGTAAGTCCCTTCCAGCTGACCTCTCCTCTCCCCTCTCCCCTCCCCTTCCCTCCCTTCCCCTCCCCTCCCCTCTCCTCTCCTTTTTGCTCTTCTGTAGCTATAATCAAAGATACTGCTGACTAGTTTTTACATTGAACTAACTTCTGATTTAAACTAGCACTAGGTTACCATAGTTTAATTATTTATTTTTTCCCAGGTGTTAGGAATGTAGTCCATACATGCAGGCAAATCCTGCATAGCATTCCTGAAGGAGGAATGTCTCTTCATGTTCCATCTTGGATTTTGTTGAAGTGCTGGGTGTCTGTCAAGCTCACTTTTGCTTAATCTCTAAAATTCTTTGAGCCCTCTGCTTTGCTCTGTGCAAGCCTGACGGTAACAGGACCCCTCAGGGGTTAGTTTACTCACAACACACAATGAAGTAGGTTGTAACTACACCTGAATGTTAATAGCAGCCGTAATAAAATAAATGTTCTTTCTGCTTTGCGTTACTCTTGTACATATTGCGTTCCCACTAGAAAATTATGTTCTAATTCTTTTTGAATGGCATTTCACACAATAAAGACCTTTTCAATAGATTATGGATGTAAATGTGTTCTACTAGTGGCATGTATGCTGTATTAAAAATACTGCTGCCTTCTTACTGTATTAAAAATCTTGCTGCCTTCTTACTTTTTGATCTTATAATAGATGTCATGAGACAGAAATCAGAAGGTACCACCGAAGGTAATACAACTAAATAGTTCTTTGATTTTAAGGTCATAATTTATGGAGGCATAAACATTTTAGTCTTTTGAATATTACTCGTTACCACTCATTGGTAATCAAAAAATGTACAGAAGATAACATGGCTAAAATTGTCCAAAGCATGTGGCATGCACTGCGAAAGGAGTTACTTGAAGAAGACTTCAACAGGGTCTAAACAGTGGCAGAGTTATTTATAAAGCATTAAATCTTCATAACCTCTGAATTTTGGTTGCTGTGTAGTATGTGACTAACTGATTTTCATTCAATGAAGGTAAAATTCAATATGGAAGAGCTTATTGCAGTAATCTCTTAATAAGAACATAACTACAGACAGAACCCATCAGTATTCAAGGAACATTAGCGTCTTTTAAGGCGCTGTGTAGGTTGAAAGAATGAGACTGGCTTGGAAAGAAAGAGTCAGTAACTGAGATGGCAAAATGTTCCCTGATTGACACCGCCATTTTGGTACTAGTTACACTTTTGAAATTATGTTGTCTATTTTAATTTAGATTAATGACAGGAAGACAAGGAAAGATAAATGGTGATGATTTTAAATAGACCTTGCATATTGCTCTTCAGGCACAGTAATGCTGTGGCAGACTGATGGGCGAACTTGGTCTTGTGTTTTTGACACTCGCTGCGTATGATGCATCGCCGTGGCCAAAGCAGAGCCACGCAATCTTTTCAATGGAGAAATGCAAAAGTGTGGCCATTGTTTCCTTATTTACGTATATACAGGATCACACATTTACTTGGGATTATGCAAGTGTAGCTGGCTGTAATGGAAACTGGATTCTTTGTGTTTTGCAAAGCAGAATAATCAGTGCGGTGAGATGTAATGGTGTCAAAAGTCTTCTTGTTATCCTAAGTAAATGAAATGGATTTTCTTGTTAAGAACTTAAACGTCAGCATTAGAGCTAAAATATTTACTGTGCGATTTAAGAAGTTTCTCAACAAAACTTTTGTTCTTGCTCAATAAAAAGAACTTCACAGTGGATTAATGGCATTGAAACTAAGGCTGTGGAAAATAGTTTTAATACCAAAATAATTGTTCAAATAGAGTCTTAATTACAGTGATTAGTGTAGTTCTTATTGAGTGATCATATATTCCAACTCAAAATCTTATCTGGGTATTAAGTATTACTGTGTAACTATGCACTGAGGAGTTATTTTATTTAAAACCAAAACAAGAACAGTTTGTGGTAAGAAAGTAAAAGACAAGTTTGAGTCAAATACGTCTAGCATTTTTGTTTCATACAGGTTACCCTGAGAATGGGATGCCCAGATGTGTTCACAGGGGCAGCTCCCCAGCAATCCAGAATTGAAAGAAAAATGTGTTCCCCCTTATTTCAGTTTATAGCTCCTGCTCACGTGGGGTTTTCTGGAGAGTGTTACAGTTCTGCTTTCCTCAGGACAGGAGGTTCTCCAGAATAGGGGCCTTTTAGGTGCTTCTTAACGGGTCACGCTTTTTTTTTTTTGCATATTGCATGGCAGTGGACCAGGGTTTGAGCATGTCTTTCCTCACATGCATTGCGTATCTGCTGCTAATAAATGCTGTGGCAGCAGTGCTAGAGACCGAGAGGTCCCTTCAGTCAGAAGTGCCAGGGTGCTCCCAAATGGGATGGTTTGTTACGCTTCATCTTTTCTATGCCAATTTTTAAACACTACTTAAATTCCTTGGCTAGTCACTCCTGACTTCTATTTTCTTTTTCTAATTACATTTATTAACAGAGTGGTTCCATGTAATAAGCTTGAAGAATATGTTCACCATAGGGTTTAAATAACAATGGTTGGAAGGCAAACGTTGCCTTTTTTTTCTCTGACACACTGGAATCATTTTGTGCATCTGAAACAAGTCTTGGGCCTAAAAGCAATTGTATCTGGCGTGGGTTAGCTTCAAGGCTGTGGCCGGCAAGCTGCAATGATAGCCAGTTTTGGCAGAAGTAAAAAATTTAACAGGAATTTTTTAGTGTGATCTGATTTATGTTCTGACTATTACATGTGAACAGCTAAGCAGTGAGCCTGCTTAAATTTAAATATGTGAGTATTCCCACTGGCTTAAATGAGACTGCCCATGCTTAAGTGTAGGCATCGGAGTTGGCAGAGCTGGGAGACAACGGAAAATGCCCTCCTGCATTTACTGTTTTATGCTTAAAAGGGGGTGTGATCTCTCAAAAATGTAACCAGTGTACTAACAGCCGCAGTATATTTAATTTTAGAGAGAATGTAAACCATCTTGAATTAAGTTGATTGCAACAACTTATGACACAAACTATAACCATGGCACACATCAGATTAAATGCTGCATTTTTAGAACAGGGCATTTGATCATTATTTGGAGTCCTTTATTGTAAATATTAGTGAAGTTTCTAGTTATATATACTTAAGGTAGAAGTGTGTATATGTTAATCTCATGTCTTTTACTTTATGCTAGGCATAAATTAAATGTTTTGGACTCTATTCATCAAGAAGTATGCTTGTCCTCCTCTGGTTTCACACTATTTAAAGAAAGAGAATTGGCTTATTGTATTATGTTAAACTCTAGAAAGAATTCAAAATTTAGTAATAACATTTTGGATGCATTCTCAGGGAAATGGTTTCAAAAGAAAGCTTGGAAAATCTTGATTCAGTAAAGCTCAAATATAAAAGAAGCAGGATATCTGGGAAGTGATTGATCTTGGCAATGCTTTTTCTAAGAATTTTTGTAAAACCTAATTAATGACCTGGAAAATAGGTGGTAATTAAGAAAGGTCACAGTTCCTCAAGCATAGGCATGAAAATTTGTATTACAGCAGTTGACTCAAACTGAATTGGAAGCATGGCTAGGGTGGCTGCTCCTTTTCCTGACTGAAGTCTGAAGGAAGCAGATGAGGCAGCACGACTCACAACTTCACGTGCGGTTTTAGGTCAAATTTCCATAGCTTGGGAAAGAATGTTTTAGCTGAAGGCAATCAGAAAGCATGCAAATGAAGAACAAGTCAGAAAATATACCCTGAGATCAGAGCTGCTTTATCCTTAGATAATTTTGCTAGTAGGACCCAGATATGTCTTTCTCCTTTCTCATGGATGTTGTAGTTGTGAGATGAAGAAACCCTTAATACCATAAACAATGGTAAAAGCTCTTCAGATAATCGTTTACCTTCTCCAATATACAGTTTGCTTGTAGTTATGTTTTCTTTAAGTACACCCAGGAATTGTCATTATGTATGTTTTTATTAAAACCTATTTGTATAAGAACTGTATTTGAGGAGTCCAAATAACCTCATTTTCATGTTAGACAGGTGAGAGCTTATGTCCCAATGTATTTTTTCAGGCTTACCAACAACAGAAGAAGTATGTCAAAAAACTAATATGCAGTTACCGGTGTGTGTGTGTGGGTAACAATGCATACTGTGCCAGTGCATTAACATACATAGTTCAAGTTTTCTTTATTGTTAACTTGCTAGTTAACATTTATATAGCATTAGTGATGGGACAGTCGATTTGCATATCGACAGCAAGGGTACGGTCTTGGGCCGGACATTACAGCTGAGAAGCTAGTCTGGTCTCTGTGGCATTAGTAATTGAGACATTACAGATTTTCCTCAGATAAGAGCTGTCTGGATCCATGTAACAGAACATGAAATATGTTTTGTAAAGAGTAGTTTTTACCTCTTTGATCACTGGGGCAATTAAATCCCTGATTTAACATTCGTATATAGTTAACTGTGCCATTTTTACCGTCTGTATTATGTCCATAGTTGCAAGGGGCCCTTATCTTTTAGCTAGCTTGTTTGACTGTGTCCTTGTCGTGAAAAATGATGTCTTTTAAATTTAAAGGTGGCTGAGCAGTAGGCCTTGATGCAAGTGACCCAGCCTCTTCTCCCTTCCCCTTGACCAGCCAACAAGCTTGCCTTGCCTTGCCTACTGTACCCTACCCTACGCTACCCTACCCTACCCATGGCAGGTGGTTTCAGGACTTTATATCCACTCAGAAGAGGGTGGCCTCAGCTCTATCTGCTTCTCTTTATCAGACTAGGGGCCTGCCAGAACAGAGGAGATCTGGTTGCTCATGCACTGTTTGCATCTCAGTCATCAGTCCTGGCTCCCCTGAGGGTGAGGGTGAAATTTCTTGCAGCTGATGTCCTTGCACAGGGTGAGTCCTCGGGCTCCAAGGTGGGATGCGCTTCCTCAACCTGCCATTCCTCAGTTCTGATTCATTGTTACGGGTTTGTCCTGGCATTCAAATTCTGTTGTTTATAAAGGTTTACTAAACACTTAAAATTTATTTACTATGTGGTAAGACACATTTTTCTTCTTGCCTGGCTTTCACTGCATAGATTAGTGTTTCGCCAGGGGTATTACAACACTTCATTATTTAAGTGGAGCTGTTACTTTTATAATGTATTCAAGGCAGTGCAAGACCTATTGTTGTAATGCTCTCAAATCCTGGCGCTTGGTGATGAATGCGTTCCTAGCCGACAGAAGAAATCTTCCAATTTCCTGAAGTTTTATGTGCAATCTGAGAATTTAACATAAAAAACGTGTTGGCTTCCTTTGACCTCTGTCAGGACTTTTGGAGCAGAGTGGTATTTGTTATCACTAGTGTCAACAGTTCCCTTCAGGGGACTTTCAGGTTGACTGGCTACTGCATTGGTGTCCTCTTTCCTTCCACCACAGTCTTTTTGGTACATCTTTTATGGTTTTATCTAGGCTGTTTACTTGGTTGGGATATACTGCGATAGACATCTAGTCTTGCAGAGCCATCTTGGACATTTTTCTGGTCTGTAGGTAATAAATGGTGTAGATTCTTTCTTAATTAACTCCGGCAGCATGTAGTTCAAGCCACTGCTTTTGTGTATTGTGGAAAGTAAGAGTAAGAAGCAGTAGCTGTCATATGAGTTTACAATATAAATAGATGTGAGAAATGAAAGCTGGTACATGAGATGCATTATTATCTCCCCCAGGTATGATCAGGTAGGGTAAAAAAGAAAATTATATATCTAGCTTGAGCCACCTCGGTGACATTTGAGGTGAGACAAAAGGAGACATTTAGAGCCCTGCCATAATATAAATTGTTCTAATTAATCTCTCCTGAAGGAACCATATAAATCTGCAATGCTGATATTTATTTGTGTTTAATACAGTCAGCATCAGGCCCAGTTACTGCAGTTTATTATACAAATACATAAAAAGAAACAATTTTTACCCAAAAGACTTTACAGCTTTAGCGAAAGTCCCAGTGAGCAGACACTGCAAGAGGGGGAAGCAGGGGAAGGAAGACGTGTGTATCGCAGTGTTGACAGATCTCACGGCTACACAAGAGTCACTTTTAAACCACAGGCAGCACTTGGCATCTTGCTGGATAAGGTCTCTTCAGTATACTCCTTATTCCACCAGGTGATAAATGTCTTTTGAGCACTCTAGCTCCACTGTTGTTGATAAGAAATGCAGATGCTCAGCATCTTTCAAGTATTAATTTAGAAAGAATGAAATGGAGCATTATGCCTATGGTGTTTGTTGAACTGTTTAGTTTACCTAACTTGTGTGCATCCTTTCACCTGTTTCTTAAAAGTACGTGTGAATATGCTGTATACTGACTATCCTGTTGGCTGTTGTGACATTACAGAAGCATAATTGTGTAAACTGCTGGAGGGAATATTTTCTATATAGGTGTGTCCAGAAGCACTGACTGATAAGAATAGCTAGCGTTTCTATATGAAGCTACTTGCATCAATTATGTAATCATTTTGCTTTTAGGCTTGAAACTCAGTAGAAGCTCATGGCAACACTGTATGAGGAATTGATAAGAAAAGTGAAATACGTTTGTTAATACTGCTGATGAAATGAACCCAGTGCTTAGGATTCTGCTATGCCCAGGTTGGTCCCATTCATCAGTGTAATGCGGAACTTCATCCCAGTTTATCACTGTATCCTGTATTTATTTCACTGGCTCGTGTCTCCTGTCTCTTGGTCATGTGTATTCCTGCCTGCTGTACTAGTGCTGTGTGTCAGGTTTAATCCTACATGTTTTCCTCAGGACCAGTGGTGTACCTTTATTTCAGAATGGGATGAGAATACTTAGCTATAGGACTCTTACCAGCCAAACAAAAGAAGCGTGACTTTTGGGGGAATGTAGAAGAAAACCAGATCTAAGCAGGAGACCTTGCTGCATAGGTTTTCATTGAGTCTCTGAGCAAAATGTAGGCAGGCTGCTTTAACTTTGGAGGTAACCTGCTTGCCTGTCTTGTTTCAGGCAGCTGCCTGTGTGCTGCTATGCTGTAGGATCACCCAGATCATACGAGCGAAGGGACCACAGTGTGGTTTGTCACGAGCTGGGATTTTCATGCATTCCTGCTACTTGGCCAGAACTTTGAAATCCAAGACATTAGAGCTTGGATTCCATATAGAATTTAATTTAAAAAAAAACCATATTTGAAACAAGATGTTTCTGTTTTTACATTTCTCTTCTATATAACATTTTAAAACACTTTTTAAATATAGAAAGACTTCCCATAGGACAAAGGGCTGTGGTTTCTAGCTGGTTGTGATAGCTCAGTCCCGACTTAGCAGTAGGGCTGAACGAGTACATTTAGTTCTTATTCTGCCAACCAGCAGGATGGTCAGCTGTGATTGCAGAGGGATCTGGACAGGGTGGATCGATGGGCAGAGGCCAACTGTATGAGGTTTAATAAGGCCAAGTGCAGGGTCCTGCACTTGGGCCACAACAACCCCATGCAACGCTACAGGCTTGGGGAGGAGTGGCTGGAGAGCAGCCCGGCGGAAAGGGACCTGGGGGTGCTGGTTGACAGCCGGCTGAATATGAGCCAGCAGTGTGCCCAGGTGGCCAAGAAGGCCAATAGCGTCCTGGCCTGTATCAGGAATAGTGTGGCCAGCAGGAGTAGGGAAGTGATTGTGCCCCTGTACTCGGCATTGGTGAGGCCGCACCTTGAATCCTGTGTTCAGTTTTGGGCCCCTCACTACCAGAAGGATGTTGAGGTGCTGGAGCGTGTCCAGAGAAGGGTAACGAAGCTGGTGAGGGGTCTGGAGCACAAGTCTTCTGAGGAGCGGCTGAGGGAACTGGGGTTGTTTAGTCTGGAGAAGAGGAGGCTGCGGGGAGACCTTATCACTCTCTACAACTACCTGAAAGGGGGTTGTGGCAACGAGGGTGTTGGTCTCTTCTCCCAAGTAACTAGCAATAGGACAAGAGGAAATGGCCTCAAGTTGCGCCAGGGGAGGTTTAGATTGGATATTAGGAAAAATTTCTTCACTGAGAGATTGGTCAGGCATTGGACCAGGCTGCCCAGGGAGGTGGTGGAGTTGCCATCTCTGGAAGTGTTCAAAAAACGTGTGGATATGGCACTTCAGGACATGGTTTAGGGGACATGGTGGCGCTGGATTAATGGTTGGACTTGATGATCTTGAAGGTCCTTTCCAACCTAGTGATTCTGTGATTCTGTGATGGGTCCTGGCAATTGAATGGAGAATATTGGTATATTTTGGCTAATGGCTGCACAGAGGTCTTGGGGTAGAGTCTGTTAAAGCTACTGAAGCTGTGAATCATCTTGCATAATGTTAGATAGCAGTTTAGGTGTCTACCTCTGATCAAATCGTACTAGGATCCATATATAATCAAGGGAGAAGTACAGTTTTTTCTCGGACACAATTCATCTGATCCCTTTTTTAGACACCTGGGGGTCAAGTGAATTGTAGCCCAGGAGTGCCTGTCCCTATCCATTGTCTAGGAGTGGAAACCAGCTTAATGAGATGGATTCATTTGACAAAACTGAGACATCCTAACCAGAGAATCTCACTGTTGATTTTAATAATGTTTCTGATCAAGCCTCAGATGGATTGACTCAGTGACTCTATTGCCAAACAATGGAAAAATGGAACATGAATTCTGACTAGAACTTTTATGTGTTGTAGAAATCCAAGTAATTTGATAAGTGGATTTTAGTTAAAGTTATTTTAAGTACTGTATATATAACCAGCAAAGAAGAGAAGAAGGATTTTTTTTAAATACATGGCTTTTCATGCAAGAAAGAATGGTTTCCTTTGTTACAGTTGGAATAAGATTTGTTTGTTATGATCAGAATAAGTCCTTTTGCTTCAGGTTTCAGGGCCTCCAAGAGCTGCTTTACAGCTTTTACAGCTATCCAACCTCAGACTGATAGTCCGTGGATAGATGCATCACAGGAACAGTTACAATGCAGGGATGCATCATAACTGATTCCCTTAAAAGACTTGCTTACTAGAAGGGAAAATTAAAAAAAACAGAGTATTTGTTCATGGCTGGCCTGCATCTGGAATCATTTCCAGGTGTGTTCTTCTATTCCTGGGTTCCTAACATGTCCAGAAAAGGAAAGGAAAGAACCAGCATATTCCCAGTTCCAAACTTGCTGGGAGCTATTTTGGTCAACAGACAGCTAGAAGGGCCCGTTCATCTGGGATGCCACAGACAGGGACTGCTGCGCCAGCCACTGCCTCCTCTCCCACAGCAGGGATATCTGCGGAACCCTTCCTCTCAACCTAGGGGGCCTTCAGTCTAATGTCCATTCCCATCCCACATCCAAAGGTCTCTGCTCATTGGTGCCAAGAGAGCAGTCTTGGCTTTAGTGCCATCAAAGTTCATTTCACAGCCCTTTCGGCTTGTCGGTTGTATTTTTTTGTTGTAGGAACAGAAGTTTCTTACAAGGTAATTACATATTTATATGCTGGTCAGAGAGGCCATCCTTGCCTGAACGTCAGTGTAATTGTCCTGAAACTCGTAAGGCCTGCTTTGGAACTATGTTGCATGTTGCCTAGAAACCTATGAAACTTCAGGCACTGAGTTAAACATCCCTATTCAGGGAGAAGGTCTGAGATATGGCTAGAGTTCATTGCTGAGTGCAAGTTAATTAACCTGCCCCTCCACTTTCTGAGGGCACAAGTTGTCCCTCAGAAAAAACAGAATTGCTGGATATATCCAAGATTTTACTTTATTTTACCAGGTGGACTATACTGTCTGTACCATCACCGCTTTCAGACATACTGTAGGTCGAGATCTCAACACAGAGGATACTGAAAGGAATAACAAGAGTGCCACTCACCAAATTACCAGCTCTCCCTCTGGACACTGAGGTTGTTTTCACCATGGTGCAAACAATATTCTCTATCTGCTTCAGGATTGGCACAGGACCACAAATTGGTAAAGCAGCACTATCATGAGAGCCCACTGACCTTTGGTCGAGCATGCCGCCCTGCTCTTAGCCGCTGATTTCAATGACTAATTTGGGAGAGCAACCCTGTAATCAATATTCTATAAATACAGCAGAAACTCTTTATGCCTGTCATCGTAAAGGGTACCATTGGCCTGTCACTGCAGGGGGCATACCTGCTGACGGGGGCTGGAAGTGAAAAAGATGGCTACTTGCGCTATGGTAGCTGTACTTCCCACAGATCCTGTTTGTTTATTCTGAGAGCTGGCATCTGTCGCTGCTTTCCAGAGACCCCCCAGTGTCATAGCAGTGTGTTGTGTGGAGCTGAGGGAGGGTCATAGGCATTTCACCTTCCAAGCCATCTTAGCAGAATAGGAGGAGACCCAGAGAACATGTAAGACCTTGGTGCTGCTGCTGCCATTGAAAGAAAAGGTGCTGTTTTGGGTAGGTGCTTGTAAGGATGTTCCTGAACGCTGCTGTAGCATCTGCACTGCCTGTAGTATCTTGAAGTACCAGTTACTCACTGGGTAAGTCATACTGGTACTTTGGTATTGGTATTTTCTCAAATCTACAGAAGGCATCCTGGCTTCTCGGCATTCAAAATGAAATCTGCTTTGGTTCTCTTCATTTAAACTACATTGCAGGTACCAGCCCATCGCCTAATTTACATTTTGATGTGGTACTTAAGGAAAAAATATTTCTCCCGGAATGGAGAGAAGTTATCTGTTAACATAGAGCTAAATTATTTTTATTTTGTTACCGATACAATTTTATCGACTTCATTGGGACAATTTTATATCAATGAGGCACGCAGTGTTTGGTTTGTAAGCAGCTGAATTTAACATGCTATGCTTTTTAAACAAAAATGCAGATTCTTACATCCATTTGTCCTTTTGAGATCTAGAGTATGCTAATTTAACTAGTGTTGCGTCTTGTATTGATTATAGTGCCTTTAGATTTTAATGAACGTTTACATCTTTGGCGTTTCAGCTTTGGAAAGCTAAATGCATTTACTTACTGGCAAAAAAAAATCATTTAAGGATTTTTGGTTTATTTGTTTATCAAGAAGTTTTTAAGTCAATCTTCCAACCATTCACAATTGTTCTCTGAGCTGGCATCCCCTGAACACAAGAAATCACTGAAGGCCATCTGTATCTCTTCCTGACTTGAACGGGACTGTTGTAAAATAACTAGATGCTTTTTAAGAGCTTCTGGCCCATTTTTTAAAAAATGAGATGGGAAGGACTGGCACAGGGGAGATAAAAAAGACCAGATTATAATTGGTACTTTATGAGCACTTGTGAGGTTTGTGTAAACTCGGTAGCTTGCAGTGGTCTGGGCATGGTTAGGTGGAAAAGGAGTAGAAGAATGAATACATTTTGGATTGAAGAAGCTACACAATTCCCTGCAAAGAAAGGGCTGGAATTGGAGATGCTGCAGCACAGTGGATTGCTTATGCCTGAATTGTAGTGGTTGTATACAGTTTAGACTTTTTGGACTTCAGCTTGTGTTTGTCTTGTTTGTTTGCACTTTCCAACCATGCTGTTGAAATAGTAGTAAAAATGCTGGGTTCAGAATGCCTTTTAGGCACCAAAATTTGCCCTAGATTTGCCCTAGATGAATCGAACTAAGCTACTGAAACCAGAGGGGCTTAGGGGGTTGCCTTAATTGAGAGTACATGAAATCATCATGGGAGCAGATTTCTCAAGTTAATCCTAATTCTGTCCAGTTGAAAAAAACGTACTGAATTTAACTTGATTATGTAAATTATTTGTATGATTGAAAACATGTTAGGGACTGCTTGAGGGAAGGGTGTATAGGGCATTATAAGGTGCCAATCTGTGACTTTCAGTGGTGAAAATCATTCATTCTAGGTTTTGTGCCAGTAATTGTTTTGTTTTGAGGATACTTCCAAGGTCTCACCTGTGGGTCAGGAGGCAGAGAAAAGGGATTCAATGACTGAAATACGTCCTCCCACTGGTAACTGTTTTGTCCCTTCAGATACTCATGGAAATTCATTCAAGTGTCTAATAATTGGTTAATAGCACCCATAAAGTTTTGGTGAGGAAGACTGAGATCCCATTCAGTTATAAGATAGGATTTTAGGGTGTACCTGTCTAGGGTTCATGAGCATGTTATGATGGAGGAAGAGGGAGTTTTATTATGGAGATATATTGGTGAGTTTTGCATTTGTTGCTTTGGCATAGTGTAAACATAGGCATTATTCAGCAAGTTGAGGGAGGGGATTCTGCCCCTCTACTCCACTCTGGTGAGACCCTACCTGCAGTACTGTGTCCAGCTCTGGAGCCCTCAGCACAGGAAGGACATGGACCTGTTGGAGCGGCTCCAGAGGAGGCCACCAAAATGATCAGAGGGCTGGAACACCTCTTCTCTGAGGACAGGCTGAGAGTTGGGGTTGTTCAGCCTGCAGAAGAGAAGGCTCCAGGGAGACCTTCTTGCAGCCTTCCAGTACTTACAGAGGGCTTATAAGAAAGACGGGGACAGGGCCTGTAGCGATAGGACAAGGCACAACGGTTTTAAACTAAAAGAGGGTAGATTTAGACTAGATGTAAGGAAGAAATTTTCACAGTGGGGGTAGTAAAACCCTGGCACAGGCTCCCCAGAAAGGTGGTAGACGCCCCATCCCTGGAAGCATTCCAGGTCAGGTTGGACAGGGCTCTGAGCATTGCAGGGGGGTTGGACTAGATATCCTCTAGAGGTCCCTTCCAACCCAAACTATTCTATGATTCTGTGATTCAACCTTAGCTACATACCTTTCCTTGGAGATACCTGTTGTACTCCATCTTGGATGTGTTTCACCATCAGGAATGGATGAAGGCAGTGCGTGGGAGCTTCATGCATGCCTTATCTTCAAAATTGTGACTGTGTTGTGTGTCTGGCTTGGCAGTGAGAGACCTGAGGCTAGTGGTATTTTCTTGTCTGGCAAAGCCTGGGAACATGGCACTGAGCTCAGCTGCTGGAGGAGAGAAACATCTTACTTTCTTCAGTAGCAATTCCTCTGCCTAATGATCCAAATTAGATTTTTTGGCCTCAGAGGGAGTTGTGTTTACTCAAGCAGAACAAGGGTCAAACAACTGAGTCTCTTGATCTCTGTAAAAGCAAGAAAGCCTGCAGAGAGTCTTCTCAGATTTTCCCCATTCCCCCCAGTGCAGGGGCTTGTGATGGGAATGAGGAACCCCGTAGGCTTTTCAGAGAAGTTCTTCAAGCTTTATCTGGTAGAGTGCCATGGTAAGCAGCTTCTCATGAAGAAAATTTTTGCTGTTGATGTTGGAAGGTACTTTTATTGCAGCACACCAGTGCAACTCAATAGCAGGAATGCTGTTTTAGCCCATCTGACACTTTAAAAGGAGATTAATAGAAACTTTCCCTAAAAAAACCTTGTGTGTTTAGACACGTCATTTCAATGGTAAAGCCCACCTCTTCTTTCTGTGATAAAATGAATATATGAAGTAAATGCAAACTACAAAGAAGGCCAGAAGAGGAGTTTGTAACAGGGCCAGCAGCATTTCTTTCAGAGTAGTGTTCTGAGCAGCACTCATATGTGAATGTTTGCTGTTTTGTGCTGCTTCGCTCTTTTTTTTTTTGACACAGAGGGGCTTGTATCCCTGGGACAGGAGTACGTACTGATTCTGGCTAGCTGTCGTAGAACTCTTGAAGCAGCAGTAAACTTGTGGTTTCTGCACCTGTCTTCATGGATTAATGCCCAGAACCTGTAATTAATGTGAGTCCTTGTGTGTCTAATCTGCCTTGAAAAATTAGACTTTCACCCCAGAATGCACTTGGTGCAGCATTCGAAACAGCCCGTGCAGGCTACGGCACTTGACAGGGTGAGATGAATACACGGTGAGATGGTGGCACCGACTCCGCACCGTTGTGTAGAGCAGGCCTGGCTCCCTGGGTGGCTTCTTGGCCTGCTTTTGCCAGCTCTTACTGTCCTGTCACACAGCGCTGGTTGTATGTCCACTGGGACATCCCAGATACATGTATTTGCTCTGTGGCAGGTCCCCACCTCCAGTCATCCCACACGTCCTTGTGGTGACATTGCGAGGCAGAAACGACGAAGGAAGTGTGTTTTGGCAGTTGTCCTAAAATCCTTCCTAGAAAGAATATGAAATCGCTTGTCAGAGAGACAGATGGGACTTGCCTGCTGCTGGGCACAGGTAGTGCGTGGGCTCTCCCTGAGTGTGGACACCAAGCCTCAGCGATGGCCTGGAGCTGGGGGAGCTCCCAGAAGGTGCAGATACGCTGTGGGTGTCGCCGTGTGCTGGTTCCTGGGAGGTGCCTCGAGGTGCCCATCAGCTTTTAAGCTAGTGTGTCCTGTCAGGACTCTGAAGAGCACGTGTATAGCAATGTCGCTCTAAATTGCAGTAACCGGCTTTGGCAGCCGGTTCTTGCAAGTGGCTTCGGCCCACTGAGCGTCCTTCTTCCTTGCTCGGCTCCCGTGACAGGTAATGAGTATGGATGTGGACAAGGAAGGGGTAAGGGCTATGGGACATGCTGAAGAGTTAGAGACTGATTTCCCAGTGAGAACTATTGTTGCCATTGATTACACTGTATAATTGATATGAATTTATGAATACTGTGAACTTATTCAGCAACAGATTACCAAATTAAGAAATAATAGGAAGTATCATGCACGCAAACCAGAAGAAAATGCCAAGAAAGATGATTAAAAAAATACGAGGTCTGGATTTTGTATTTTAAACACAAGAAATTTTTTAAGAGCTACACAGCGATAGCTGTGCAATACTTGAACAACAACTTTGTCTCTGTGTAGCTGACACTAAATGCCAACTGAACACTGTTGGTTGTGATTTTATGCTCTCTGGGAAGAGCTGAATTGTGAGCCTGCCAGCCCCCGAAGACTATGTTGGTAGGATTGTTTTCCAGAACCAATTTCTAGAAACGATAGTCAGGAAAAAACAGTGGCAAGTCGCATGTGCTCATCATAACTTTGTAATAAAGGGACTCTATTTTAACAGGATTTGTGGAGTCTTTTTAGGAGAATTAAAGGTCACTGTGGCCTGAAGGTAATGAGGTATTGCTCTTGGTTTCATTTCAGCTGGGATTTCACCATCTGAGTTAATTGTTGTATTTGGTGAGGACAAAATAGTGCACACAAGTACCAACTATGTGGAGCTTGTTACAGTCATATTTTATTTTAACTAGGGATCATTTCAATGCTTGGGTAACTCTGATTGCCAAACCCATTTATTCCTTGCCCAAAGTGGCTGATGAGACTATGTTTATGAAATGACTGAAGGGAAACTACTGTGAAATAATATAGCATGGGATTCTCCTGATTCGTCCCAACCTTTTTTTCTCTGTCTCTGTGCTATAGTGTAGACTTCAGAAGTGGCATGAATTTGGGTTTTCCCTGTATCACCTAGAGCTGCAAAGTGGAGCTTGTGTAATAGAGAGAGGCAGAGTAATTGAACCAGCGGTACAACTGCTGAGATACACAGTGCTTGATGTTGTTTGTGATAGATGTAGATAATTATTTTGCTTTTAGCACTGAAATTAATATAATCTGTCTGCAGTGTTGATCTAGACAGATGCAGTTGTAGAAGTAATGTTTTCTTCAACTCAGACCTTAGCATTAGCAGACTTCTTTTGCATGCTGTCGAGGAGGAAAACCAGATTCCCTGGTCTAAGAAATAATGGATTCATACTGCAAGTTTGTGTTGGTCATTGATTCTGCTCAAGCAGGAGCTAGACACCTGCGCTGCTAAATAACCTTTTTTCCCCAGCCTGCACACACATAAGCAATATATTACATTGCAGAAATGGTATTGTCACTGTTGAACTTAAAGTTAGCTGGGTGTTAAGGTTGTTGGCATGCATGCAATGCCATTCTAGTTTTAATTTTCTAATTTGGGGTGACACACACATGATGGGCCCCATTGCAGTGAGAGAAAACGTGCTCTTGTGTGTTGGCACATTTCTACTTTGGAGGAGGGCTTCAGCATCGCTTCGCAGCAGGTTGGGTGTTGTGCTCTCCTCCGCGGCTCCCGGGTTGTCATGGGGATGTGTTTTCAGCTGGTGAGCTGAAGCAGAAGGGGGTTGCACTTGGAATCAGTGAATCAGATCTTGCAAATACTGCAACAATATCGAATAAGGGTCTGGAGGCTTTGTAATTTCAGGCAATTTAAGCATCGTTTTGTTATCCGGCACGTTGTCTGTTAATGAGGCCTCAGGATGGCATCTCCCTTCCGGAGGTTGGCTACCTGTAAAAATATTGCCGCCTCTAGCTCACATTTTTCCATTTTTACAGTACTCATCGTATCTTACTTAAACATGCTTTTGTTTGCATGGTCAAGATAATCTTCTGCCTTTCCCTACTACTCATTCAAACTCAGAAGCTGACAGCTACTATAGCTGAAGCTACTCAGCTGTGTAGGGACAAAAGACGACTTAATTGTAAATGGGTTCGAAGTGTATCAGCATCAATCCATCAGAAAGGAAAGCTGAAATCCACGAAACCATTGTAGAAGCTGGCCTCCAGTTCTTGGCTAATTTCCTTCCTTCAGTCCCACTGAAATAATTTCTTCAGTGTTTCTTGCATATTCAGTCAAACTGAAAATAAATCTCAGTGCTAAGAGAAAAAGAAAAAAAAGTCCTACCCTTTTTATAGATCAGTAATGTTTTATTGGAACAGCAGTCTTACTTTCATTTGTTTTATTAGAAAGAGGAAGAGGTTTTAAATTTTCCACAAATAAGGCCATAAGAGATTTTCTTATATGTTATGTGTCTATTATAATATCCACTTTATTACAAATTAAATTTGTAATTAAATACAATATAATTTTTACAATATAATATTTATTATATAAGAATTTATAAATAAAACAGTATAATTTTTATTTACTAGAATCTTTTGTCTTGAATAACTTAAGCCTTTTTGATGCCTTTGGAAGCATCAGCCAATCCATTTACAAAATAACTCTAGATTATTTTCTTTTGTCAAGTCATCTTTTCCTTTCAGAGAAAGAATCTTACTTGATTTCACTTCTGTCCCTGTGACCACTAAGCTGATTTAATCTTGCTAACAATATGCTGTGTTATTAGTCTACCATAAAACAAATTCCTTAAGTCTTGATATAGTAATCACAGAATCACAGAATCACTAGGTTGGAAAGGACCTTTAAGATCATCAAGTCCAACCATTAATCCAGCGCCACCATGTCCCCTAAACCATGTCCTGAAGCGCCACATCCACACGTTTTTTGAACACTTCCAGAGATGGCGACTCCACCACCTCCCTGGGCAGCCCGTTCCAATGCTTGACCACCCTCTCAGTGAAGAAATTTTTCCTAATATCCAATCTAAACCTCCCCTGGCGCAACTTGAGGCCATGATGATACTCAGCTTCCCAGGATTGTCAGAATTTATTTTCTTATTTTGAAGATAGGCATTTGGTAATACAGCAAGCTCATTGTTGGTGCCATCTAAGAAAAATACCTGAAAAATGCAGATAGTTAATTCAGCTGTCTATGCCAATGAAGCATTAGAACAACACCACCACACATAAATAATTGGTATACCCAAATCTCTGTTGGTATCTAAGGCAGAAAAAGTACTTCATGATAATCTCTGGACCAATTCCTTGAACATAGTAAGAGGAATCATAATAAAATATTAAAATCTTAAACTCAGGTTTGACTTCTCTAGAGCAGCCTTGAACTAAAAATGTTGTCTATCACATCTCAGCTTTGTAGCTGCATTTCAAATCCCCATAGGCAAATGCAAAGCGAGGGGTGTTGAGCGTGCTGTCCAAGTTAATAGTTTGCCCCGAAGTGCATGAGAGGTGAGGAGCAGAACCCTGGAGTCGCCTGCGCTAGACCTTCCCCTGTCTTTCTGGTACTGAGGGCCTGATTAAGTTTTATTTTAAAACAAGTTTCTTTTCAAAACAAACTCAGCTGGAATGATTCTTTATGGCCCTTTGCTGTGTTTGTAAAATTTGTATTTCTGGCTGTTTGAATGTTATGGGAAAATGGCCAAAATTCCTTTACTTATTTTCTGGCAGTGTCTTTACACAGCTTAGGAACTCTTCTGTTTTCCTGTCAGTGCAGAAACCATTAAATACTGGGTTTGAAATAATTCAGCTTACCTTCTTTGTGAAGTAGATACAGGTTTCATAGAGTAGTATTAGGAATCTGGAGGGTAGACATAATAACCGAAGGTCATGTTTGATCCGTCACTGTTTTCTGAAAACAGATCTGTTCTGGGCCAAACCATCCGATCGCATGGATGCATTGGTTGCTCTTGGTGCTTTCTTTTGCAGAGGTTTTTATTTCCTTGACAAAGTGAGTTTTGCTTGTGTGATGCATATAGACTGCTCTGGGACTTAGAGATGAAGAGATTTGAAATGCACATTGAAAATGTAATTTCATTAGATAAATTACTGTAATGTATATGTATTATGGAAAAAGATGAAGTCAGTACTGTATCAACAGAAGGGCCAGAATGCAGTAGATAGATACTAAAGCATGTGTTTGACTGTGAGAGTAGGGATACCATCATTAATTTACAGTTTTGCTGGACTGTTGACCAGAGTCTTGTATACTGGTGAGAGTATCTTCATCTGAGGTTGGGCACAGAATGTAAGCAGCTTGGAGAAATGTATCACACATTTTTTTCACATTCCACACAACAATAATTTCATTGATTTCTGTAATTATAACTTTGCATAAGGCTGACATGGAATCATGATTTCCTCTTTTGCTGTGTTTCCTCTAATTGCTCATATTTAACCAAAGATTGGATGCTTAAAAAATGGTAATTCAGTGCAGGGAGGAAGTGCAGTAGAGAGAGTGCTGAGATTTGTAGAAAAATGCTTTGAAATCTGTAAATTTTCTAAAGTATTTGATTCAGCCCTAGCCTTTTCTATGTTGATGGAAAGAGACTTTTTCACGCCTTTCTAAGCAGTGATTGGAAGGAAGTGAGAAAACTGTTCTTTACTACGAATTTTCCTCCTTTTCTCTCGTCTTGTTTTCTAGCCAATTGAAACAAGGTTTTATCAGTGCATCGTACCAAGTGGAAACTTCTGAAGCTTTTTATGTCTTGCAAATGTCCTCCCACATCTTTTTCTTCCCCTGCAAGCATCCAGGAGAAAGGGAAAAAAGTGAGCAGCATGTTTAGGTAGAGGATGATTAAACAACCGTGTTTCTGAATAAAAGCAACATTTCTTTCACAGCAAATGACTTTAGTATCATTCTCTGTAATATTATTAAAAGTATAAAATAATGTGCTCCTCATTTAAGCTGGAAGAACCCCACCACCAGACTGGTTAACAGATCAAGGCAGTCAGCTGACAAGCCACATATGGTAGAAGCTGCTGCATATGAATTGTTAATGATCTTCACTGAGGAAAAAAACCTCCTTCCTGTTGGTATGGAGCCCAACTGGAGTGTGGAAAAATCCATTAGATGTATGAAGCTTACAGTGAGTCAGACTTTATATATCCTCTTTCAATAGACTGTTGTGTGAAACGGGGATTTAGAAATACTTTCTGGTTTTTATTATATTCTCTGGCATCATCTGAACTTGATATACCACTAGTTGACATGCCATACCAAAGGCTAGTTGTTCACCTTTTTGAGGCAAACCCCCAAAACCGGATTGTCTCAAGACAGGCGTTTGCACTTCAGCATTTCACTTACTGTTGCCAGTGCTGAGTGAAGGATGGGTGTTCGGTCTCGCTCAGTCAAGCGCTGTTCCACCTGGAGGGTGTAAACCAGAAGGGTTTGGGCATACACGTCACCATTTAGGGAAGGTCATGGAGAGCAGCCTGGAAGTTCTGTCTTGCAGGCAAGCAAATCATGGTAGTTTAACAACACCGTTGAAGTTTAAATGAGATTTTTGGGGAGAGAATTAGAACTACTCTTAGAGTTGAGGCTTGGAGCATCCCCCTCTTCTGTTGGTAACATCTGTGGCTTTGCAGGGGGAGGTGGATGTGGCCAACAAACCCTGTGGGTCCCTACAGAGCTCCCAGGATCAAGGCCTTGGATCCTGTGCCTTGGGGAAGTTGCTGTTGTGAGCCCTTGCCTGGCTGCTTGCCCTGGTCCCTTACTGTATGGAGGTAGAAGAAGTAAAGGGGAAGGTTAATGGTGGGGGGTCTTGTTTCTGTTTTACTCTGGCTTTGGAAGCTGTTTCCACCTGTGCCATTGAACATGTCTTCGGTACTGGTGGGAAACTGTGTGGGTGAGGAAAAATTCCCTGTCCTCTGAAAAAATGAATTGTACCATGGAGTTACTATGGCCAACTTTCTGCTGGCTTTGGATATGTTCTGCTGTTATTATTATTACAGTAAAGACATTGCAGTATGCTTGGTTGTAGGCCTAAAAGCAAGGGCTGTCTTTATTTAAGAATAAGATGTGGTTATATAAGAGCAACCTACTGTTTCGTTGTTGATGCCACTGACTTTACTGCACCTCAATACGCAGGGTAAATTCAAGAGTTTCTTTTAGCAGCCTGGGGACCCAGGCAGGCAGGAGGACGGGCAGCTGGCAGAAACACCTGACCCAGATCATCTCTGTTTCGTGTTGGCACATCACTAATCCATTATACTTCCCAAAATATTTCAAGCACTGTAAATCTTTTCAGTGAAATTAAATGACAATGATACCAGTATTTCAGAGAGATTTTAATTCATCATCTTAGAAGAATATTTCAGTTAAGTCTGCCCTTCTGTAATTTTTGGTTGAGTTTATAGCAAAACTTTTTTCGGGAAAGGGAGGGAAGACTGGCGTAAGGGGGCCGTAAGTGCCAGTCTTCTTTCCAACTCATCATCATCAGATACTAGGGATTTGTAGATACCGAGAAAAATAACAGTGCAAATTTGTCACTTTAAAATTCCATCAAAAGTGAAATGCATGAAAACAGAATATATTATTTCTAGAGCTGTATTATCAGCCCCATTTAGTGCTCCGTTCTGCAGTCCTTTCTTACTTAATGCCACTGGGTAAATTCAGCTCTGCAGAATCTGGCCTTCAGTAAATATTTTAAAATCTATTTATAATCTGTTAAAGTGACAGCATAAAATTGTTACAACAGAAATGCTTTCTCTCTGCAGCTTCAAGTATCATCTCCTTGTTTTTGTCACCAAAGCAATTTTTATGATGACTTTTACTTCTCTCAGGATTGCAAAGCTAATGTGGCATTAGCAATGGGGCTGACGGTGCTGTGTAAACCAGGGAGACTGCAGCTTTGGTGCTTTGATGGAGGTTTCAGCCCTGGCAGTCAAATTAGATGATAGTTTTATCACTGAGGAGCAATAAACATATCCCTACAATATTGTGTTAAAGTTAATTTTCAGAGGAGATCTGCACTCCCATTACAACATACGGTTATCTGGCAGTAATTGTTTTCCCTGCATGGCTTCTTTTTAGAAGGCCTAAGGGCTATTTATGATAAAACTGTCAAATTTTGTATCCTCCCTTTTACAGACCGCTCGTGGCCAGGATGTAATTTTAAGTCTTGCCTGTGGGTGTTACACAGTCGTGCAGCCTCAGGTGAAAAACCGGGGAGGAACCGTGACTCAGAGGTGACGAGTAGGATTCATTTACCTTCACTCAGATGTCCAACTTCGAGATGCCTAGGTCTGAACTGGTCGTTCTGGCTCTCCTTGTAGTCACTGGACAGAAGTGGGTGCCTGCTGAGGATGATGCACCTCTCGGCCTGCACCGTGTGGCAGGGGTGGCACCGGGAGGGGACCCGGCTCCTCCATGGCTGGCCCTGTTGCGGTGGGGTGCACAGCTCCGGTGCAGACGGCCAGCAGTAGCCAAGGCGGGTGTGCTTCCGACCTCGCAGACATATTAAGACTCGCATTTCCCCCCACTTGTTGCATCTGCGTAGAGTTTTGCAGAAGAAGCTGGCAGCTGCCCGTTGTCAGAGGCCATCGTCGGGGCTGGGGTCCGGTGTCACTCATTGCTCCTGCCCACTGGTTTGCAACAGAAGCTGCAGCCTGCCTTGATCTTTAATCCCAATTTTCTATGGCTGTGGCTTGGATTTGAGGTTAGAGAGGGAAACGCGCATCCATGTAGCTGGTTGGATTATATACCCTTTTAAGACTGTATTAGAGCTATGAAAATCTAACTTTTGAAAGGTACTGCCTTTAGAAGAGGGACCGTATATTTTATCCTTGATTCTTTCACATATTAGACAGCATGTAAGATAAAAGTAGCTAGTGAAGACATTGGATATTAGGAATTTTTATCTCTGTTTTTATTTTTGTTATCTGGCAATACAGGTATGTGCAGATACGCTTCCAAGTGTTTAATCTCCATAACAGATAGAGCTGAGTTGTTCTGCCAGTTTGGAAATTGATGTTATCTTTACATCCATCATTAAAACTTTAGTGGTTCTTCATGATACTTTAAAATGTTTTTGTTTCTAATTCTGTGTTCTGATAGGATTGCAGTTTGTCATGCACCTTCATTGTCTAACATAACTCTAAAAACAAGGGGTTTTTGAATAGTCAGATGTAAAATTATGGCTAGTTCAGATGAAATTAAAATCTGTTACAACTAGTTTTATATTTGTTCTTTTTAGTTACAGTATTGAAATTTTTGTAACAACATGTATTTCAGAGAGTTTCTGCTGTCTCCAGGACTTTAATAGAACATCACGACTTGTAACACTAAATCCTTGATTCTGTACAAATGATTACTGCAGAGGAATTACTCCAATGGGGCTGTGCAAGTGGTTTGCTTTGCTTTGTTTTTTCCCTGCTTGGGGATTAATCTTTGCAGTGTATTAGAAGTATCCCAGTGAAGTTGTTCATAATGTTTATTATGTCATTTCTACAAATTAGTTATTTTTTGTAATTATTGTTTGAACCATTAACAGTAAACTTGAGATGAGAAACTGTGTAGAAGTGCTGCAGCTGATAGAATTGCACAATAACTTGCACATTAAGTATTTTCGTTAAATGTTTGACTACTGTTGTGCTCCAGTGTGGTCCCATTAAGGACAGTTTTGATGCTGACGCCACCCGAAGTGTGAGCAGGGCTTCTGGTCGCTTCAGCCCTGAAATGCGGAGATCTTGACCAGTGTGGAGTTCTGCATTGCCCTATGGCAGGCCTGTTCATTTAAGGCTGGTTGTAGGAAGCTGAATTGCTACCAAATAGCATTTTATGTAAATAATGCTAATTAACAAAGACATGTGGTTCTGTCATGGGTATAATGGGTGTGAATGCAATTTATGGGTGAGCGCATCCCGTTGTTACTCTGAGGAAAGCTTTTGTGCTGTGGCACTTTGGTGTAGAGAGGAGGGAGGAAAATTCTGCCTTCTGGTCCGAATAAAACTCAGAGCAGCCCTGGCGTCGAGGCTTGGAGCAGAACAATAAAAGTTTTACAGGAATATTTTTCACTAGGCACTTCTCCGTGCAAAGGGAAACACTGTGTTGCAGCACTGACACAGTTCCCTGCTGTTACGTGTCTGGGGCTGAAGAGGAGAGAGGATTTTTATTTGGGATTTGCTCTTGAGGCTAATTCCTCGCCTTTTTCTGGGTGTTTGTGCTTCAGTGAAGAGGAGAGAGGATTTTGATTTGGGATTTGCTCTTGAAGCTAATTCCTCGCCTTTTTCTGGGTGTTTGTGCTTCAGCCTCCCACCGTTTCCATCCAGGCTCTTCACTGCTGCCTAGTTTTGGGGGATACCAAACCACTTAACGTCTTTCTAGGGATACGTGTGCCAGGGTAATTCGGGATTAAGGACACCTCATTTCTGCTGGGCTCTGTTGAACTCACGTGCTCCAGAGGCTCCTGCTGGTGAAAGCCAGTCCCAGTGGAGCTGGTGCGGGAGCGGAGAACCACCCGGTGACATTGTGCTCTGGACATGCCCAGTGCCTGGGTTTGCCCTGGGCAGCCCCAGGCTCAGCCGGGCTGTGGGGCTCTCGGTGTAGTCCTGACCGGTTGCCCTCTGTGCAGCGTGCCGCTACGGGTATACTGACGCGTTCAGTGAACAGCTGTGCTTCATTATAAAGTTGACTGATTCCTTAACTCACTAAATGACATATGAGGTACCATATTGTTAATTGTTATAGCGACAACTTAAAATATTAACAAAGACAGCAGTGTGTATAATACTGCTCATGCGTGCTCTTTGCATCCTATTTTAATAGTTATTGCTGTTGGAAATACACATCTATGTGAGTGATTCATAGTTTCAGGCTACAAAAAGTGACGTATTGAATGACTTTTTGTTAAAATGTAATTACTGGTGTTTGAGAAGAAGCCTGAAAAGAGTCAGCCATGTCAGAGCCATGGCTAAATAATACCTTAAAATGTATTTCATGTGTAATGTTCTGGTACTAGCAATGTCATCTCAAGTCAAAGCTGCACTAGTTAACCACTGCAGTATCTTAGTGAGCTAAGTTTGTACTTAATGTCTTTCTGTAAAATGGAATTGTTCTCGTTCCAGGCTTTACCAGTAATCATGTCTGGGATCATTAAATGGGAGCTACGGGTGAATTTCGGTGAAGTCCACGGAGTGGCTGTGGGATGTTTTTGTTTTTTGTGTCTTTTTCTCTCTAATTACTCTTTGCAAGTGAAATTAAAAGAGATCTGTAATGAAAATGTTCTGGTTTTGAGCTTTTGTCATCTTGAGTTGGTGGGCAATACTGATGTATTTCCTTTGGTGACGGAAGCATGGTGTACAAAACCAGGGTAATGAAGGAGGCTGTGAGGGAGAGGGCTGGGTGAAGTAATTTTCTGCGGTGGAAAAAGAGTGATTTTTATGTTGTGTGTAGAAGCAATGTGATGGATCTAAGTTAGCGTTTGGGTTTTGTTTTTCAATTTTGGAGACTAAAATCCTTTGCCCCCGAGTCCTACTGCTCATCTGGACTTTCAGGGCAGGTTCTACAACTGAACAAGCTGGCCGTCTCATTTCTTTATTTATTCACTGGAGAAATTAAGTGGAGCAAGCTCCCGTTGTTTTCCTCCTTGACAATTCAGCCTAGTGAGATTAAGCCAGGGAGGATTGGCTGGGCAGAGCTTTCCGTCGGCGCGGCTCTGGGTTGCCGGTTATTAGATGACCCATATACATCAGGCCCCTGTTGTGACATGTGATTTTTCAGCTCTTTGGTGGAAACGGATGGTACACAAAGCCCCCTTTGAGATGTGGCTAGATGAAAGGAGATGAAACAGCTGGTTTGGTTTTATCCCATTCAGGTCAGATTTTTTGTAGTCAGTGTGCAGCATTAATAATAATAAAACCAGCTGTTGTATACCAGAAAACTTGCCATAAAAGGGACATAATTACTGAAGGGGCCGGTACTGTCATTTAACCTATCCTCACTTCAAAGCAGAGATCTTAGTTTTAAGATCAGGAATGATGAATAGCTATGGCATTATTATTAAAGTATTTGCATTGATTATTTTTGTGTTTGAACAGGGGAGGCAGAGATCATCCTTGATCCTGGAGTGTCACACAGACATACTTGAATGCGTACATAAAAACCACCTCATGTCACAGAGATGAATGGTTGATAATTAACTTTTAGCTCTTGAGGTTTTAGTAGGAAAAGGAGAAGCCTTGAGCAATCAAGAATCAGCAAAACCAGGAAGGTGTGAACTCCATAGTGGAGGGAGAAAGACAGGCTTGGTGGGTAGAAGGAGGAGGATTGTCTATGGAATAAAATCACAACCCCAAGCCAGTGCAGTGGTCAGACACTGCTTTCCTTCCAGCTCTCCAGCTAGTACCCTTCTGCAGCTAGTAACAAAAATACAAAGGGTCACTGCCACCACTTGTGCCAGGGGTCATTTTTTTGAATGGAAAGCGTAATAAATTTGACAGTTGAGGACAGTTACTTATAATGCACAGAGGAATCTGGATTCATGTGAACCAATTAGTGAAGACAGATGCAAATCAGGATTTGATAGCAGATATTTTTTAAACCAATATTAGATATATTTAGCCTAATCCTGGCCTGAGTTATATCTGTGCAAGCTTACTGAACTTATTCTTTTCTTTCTGGGTTACGAACAGATGTCCGTCTGCAGTAGGCTATTTAGGATAAGTCCTTCAATGGAAGCCGGGGAATTTTATGTTGAGAGTCACAAAAATCTTCATATCACTGACTCTGTGTATAAGCTTCATAACCATCTGATTCCTTCAAATATGTCTAACTTTCAGTTCTTTGACTTAAGTAAATTGCTGTTATAGCCTGTGCATTCTTATTTGGGTATTCAGCAAGTATCTAAGAATTCAGGAAGAGATGACAATCATACCTGACCTTCCTCACAGATGAATATTGAGATCACCTATACATTTTTCTGAACTAGTTGCTTACATGCATACAGTGAGGCAGCCTACAGATAATCTTCAGTTTCCTCAAATGCTGTTCTGCCACGGAAAAGAAAGGAAAAAGAAACAACTTCAGGGAAGCTCACCAAAACTCCCAGTTAAGGAATTATTAACTTCACTAGATTTTGACTCTCAACTCTTTGTTTGTTTGTTTGTTTGTTTGTTTTGCCTGTGAAGAACTTAATGCAAACTGTAACATCTTAGTATTTTCTAAAATTTTGGAGTATTTTGTGTAGTCAAGCATGGAGACAAAGGTCTAACTTTTACTTGAGACGGGAAGTTGTAAGGGCAGTCAGAAATCCAGAATGCTTTTGAGATCCAACTCTGCTTTCATGTTATTTTAGGGGCATCTTCAACTCCGGTTCAGATTGTCTGTAAACCCCACCTGCCTTGTGCCAGGTGATGGCACAGCTCCTCTAAGAAAGGCATTCGACTGCTTTTCCTGTCTGATGTTATTCAAGTGGAATTGAAAATCATATGATGTTCAAAAAAAGTTTATAATCTCTTATCACCTAAACAAGACCAGAGAGGTATCTGATGTAGATTTTAGACTTAATTTCAAATGATGCTTGGCCTTGCCTGAGTTTGGTTCATATTTTTGATCACAGGGTGAACAGTAATTGCTAGAGATTTTAAAAGCTTTTTAACATGAACCATGCAAAAGGTATATTGAAATTACTTGTTGTACTATTTGCCTTTAATGCATGTGATGATTGATATAAAACACAAACTTAATGCTATTATTTGTAACTTACATTTGTTACCTGACTCATATGTTAACTCCGTTGATTTTTTGTGGCTATTGGGTCTTCTGTGCTTAATTTTATGGCCATGCTAATGAAGCCCAGGAGGTTTCTTCCACAGCAGCTCAGGGTGTGCGGCTCGGAGGGAGAGATACTGCTGAGTTGACACAGGGAGGGATGTGCATGGTAGCGGGAGAGCAAGAGACATTTTCTGCCTAAATGTGGGAAATGTGCCTAAATAGGCCATTCCCATATTGATGGAGCAGACCCGAGATTGTTAATAATTGTAAGTCATGCAAAGGATGATATTAGCTGAGCGTATGGCTGTATCATGTTTCACATCATTGGTTTTCTACATCTGCTAATAGACTTTTCAAGTTATAGCTTGAAAAATCTCTTTATTTGTAGATGGGTAATATGAGCTGTGTAGCTACATAATGGTGTGGGTAAGGTATATGTGTGTTTATGGATATAAAGTAAATATTTATGCTAGCAACACCAACTCAGTTTCAAATAAAACAGAGAAAATTCACTGATGTCTTAGTAATGACTGTGAAATTATTGTGGAAAGACTTTTCATTTGTCATGTATGACCTAAATGCAAACTGGCCAGTTTATGGCATATCAAGGGAGGAAAGAGGGAAAGACAAGCACAGTTAAGTTTCTTGGGCTTCAGGAGTGAAGCAGCAGGATTTTTAACCAGCTGGGAAAAGGCTATATTGCAAAATTGGCTGAGAAGAGGTCCCAGACATGGTTGGGAGTAAAAGAATAGATTTTAACCTACATTGTACAGTTTGCTACTCTGAAAATTAAGAGTGATGTTTTCCACCTTTTTTCCTTAGGCTTTTTTCCATTTATTTTTTATGAATTTCCCTCTCCCATTAATCTTTGCTGAGGACAAACTGTCCTCTAATATCAGAACAATGAAAAAATAAACTTAGTTTTACCAGATTTTTTTTAAAATCATATTATTTCTTTCTCCTGCACAACCATGAATGTGTATCCCATTTGGTGATGGAATGTTTTTAATCACTGGATAGTGTTAAAAAGATGGTCTAACCTCTAGAGAGATTTAAATAAAGTGGTTTAAATACTTTTTTTTTAGGAAGGTATTCTTTAAAGAAAACAACAGCAGTGACATAGCGTTAAGTTTAAAAAACCATAAGACTGTTCTCGTCAACTTTAATATTCAAAATTCAGAGCATTTAATGTTTTCTACTCCATGGGAATTCTTTTCAGCTGGATAGCTTTCTGAAAATATTTTCAGAGAAATAGCTATCCAAACCACCAAGTGAGTAGACTGCAATAGAAGAGTGATCTATAAACACACATTGGTAATGCTGTGGGATCAGTGACTGTTAGAAAGTGTAACTACTTTCATTAGTAAAAATTCCTCAAAAATTGCATGCTTGCTGTAGTCAGCCATATGACTTCACTTTATTTGTTTCATGGGGTCATTAGCAAGGCATACAAGCAAAACTTGTTCATCTGATCATTTATTCTATTGCATATCTGAATCTTTCTATATTTGCAGCTGAGTAGTGATTTGAAGTCAGTTGATTTGATGGAGAAGGCAATGTACTTATTCAGAGGTCAGGCTGCAGACTTTGAATGTCTTGGAAAACTGGAAAACCGCATTAACTTCTTAGGAGAATGTACACAACAGGCATGTGATTGGATCAAAGCAAAGCTACATAAGCGTTACCCTAAAGAAAAAGAAAATAATAGCAATATTTTGTGTATCATTGGATCTGACGACGTTTGCTGGACACTGCTACGTTTAACAAAAGGATCGTTCCTTATAGTTCTACTTTGTTTTTCTGCTATCTGTTGATTCTTTTTATTTATGGCGGAAAGTTGCACGGGTAACACCAGTAAGACTGTTTTCTAAGCATCAGCCAGATTCTTGGTTTTCTTGGACTTGTAACATACAGTAGAGCACTGAGCTGCACCTTAGCAACAGGTACCTACATCCCTCTGTGGCTTTATTCCAAGAGGGAAGCAGGAAGACTGGGATGCTTGGGTACCCTATGTGTGCTGCACATTCCTGCTGTCGTCTGTGTTGTCTGGGGTGATCACGTTACCCTGACAACTAAGAACATCCCTGTTTTCAGGGCTGGTCCCCGCATCTCTCTGGATTCTACAAACATAACTATTTTTGTTAGATGTTCATCAATTTTGTATTGCATGCTCTGCAAGCTGGACATCTACAAACCACCCCAGCAGAACAACAAAGAGATTTCCATCTAGGAAGATGGATGACAGGCTGCCTTGCCACATGTGTATCACATTTGCCTGCCAGATCCTAACTCCTTTGTACTTTCCTCTCAAGCCGTTTCTTATATTATAGCCTTCCTTCAGTTCTTCAGAACGTAATGATCCCAATTAAAGCCAGTTCCTGTGTTCTTTCTTCCTCGTTAAATCTTTCGTTATTTATTAATCTTGGTCAGTCTAATGGTGTCACACGGCTGGAGCAATGAGCAGTCACCTGTTTATTCTCTTGGAGCAGTCAAAAATAACAGAAACTAGAACCAATGGGGGAAATAATGGAACATTTCAAGTCCTTTAGGAAATCACAAGCCTTTGTAAGTGTAATAAGCACGTAAATTTTCTACAGAAACTAGGTATTTGAAAACATCCCTGCAGACATTAGTCCGTATTTGATTTCTTACTGGGTCTCTTTTTACTAGTGCAGAGTAAGAAGTTTATTTATCTGATAAAGTATTTCTTTCGTATGACAGATTACTTTAGATTCACAGAACTGTACTGCAGACCAGTGTCTAGAGAGCTTGTGCATTCGGTTTCTTATTTTAAGAGTTATTGGTTTACTGTCAAAATAGAGTATTTTGGCAAATGTGCCTTGTTGGTTCCTCTTTTCTAGAAATTGAACACAAGATTGTAAAAAAAAAGAAACCCCACAAAACACTTCTGGGGAAATTTTGTAGGTTAAAGGAATGCTTAATATGTGACAAAAATCTGAATACTGGTTCTCTGAAAATGGCATTCCTTATTCAAGGCCATTTAATGACTTCTAGCTGAAATATGCATCATCTATGAACAATTTTCCCTGTCTCCATATGGCAAAGTGCCAACCCTCCAAACTGAATGTCAGGCCATGTTTTTCATGGCTCACACATTCCAACCAGGAATAGCACCTCTGCAACTGGAGTTTAACTAACAGATCTAACGATGTATGAGCCAGAAACAGTCCAGTTCCTGCTTTCAGTTTGTGTTGGGTTTTGCGTTGCAAAGAGCTGCAAACGAGTAGAAAAGTAATTTTAATCCCTAAAGGAACCAGAGCTAATATGGATGTCACATGCAGAGCATGTCTATTAGGAAAGGGTGATTTTCTCATAGCTGTTTTTCTGAACATCAAAACACTGTTATGACCATGAGACTGGTTTTCCTGTGGCTAGGAGCAAACAGTCACAAATAAAGTGGGACTTTGCTAACTATGAATTTAAGAAATAGTTCTTTTTTTCCCCCAGAATATATTAAAATAATTCCTCCTCCTGTTTTCTTTTATGGAACTCCTTGTCAAAAGATGTTCACATGTCAGCAATCATCTCACTCTTTACATGGATTTAAAGTGTTACTGGAGCCATCACTATTTATCTTTGCAGTTCTGTATTTTATCTCATACAGCTGTGTTGCTGAGATCCTTAGGCAGGTATAGTGCAATGGACATTGAATTTATAGTAGTAATAGCAAAAGTGTTTTGTGTTGAGGTTTAAGGCCCTTAGGTCAAAACCAATTCACTTGGGATTGCAGAAGGGGACTTTACTGTTAATGTTCTTAAGAAATAGGGTTTGGATTGACCTAGAGAGATTGTCCAGTCTATTCCTTTCTCTTGGCTGGAATCAGCTGCGTATATATCTTTGGAGTGACTTGTAATAGCTTTACCTGGACACTAAACAGGGCACAGATGAAAATTTCTAGACCTCTGCCATTCGTTGTTGAGTAACTCCAGACTGTGTTAACAGGTGCTCAGATAACATATAGTGCTCAGAGAGGATCACAAGGTTTGATGTGAGCTCTAGCAAAGCTGAACAATGTGGAAGGATTATTCGTGTGCTTTGCAGGCTAAACACCTATTTGTATTTCCAAAATGGGGCGATTAGCGCTTGTGCAATCGCATGGAATGAGTAATATGTGTCCTGCAGAAAACTAGTTGTTGCCCATTCTGTAGTTTTGTGTGTGATTGTTCCTTTTCATACTGAACTATTGAGAAAACAAGTAACAGGCTAAGAATGGATAAAATACCACAAAATTTAGGATACAAACAACCCCTTCTGTCCATTACATTTCCTGTTTGCTGAAGGCAGATTAATAGAGATCTCTTTCAGTATCATTTTTTTTCAGCAGAAACACCCTGCTCTATGCAGTTTTCCTGTGGGGCCAGGAATATTAATTTTTTCATTTATCCATGAAAACTTACAAAAAATGGAGTATAATTATGAATTTGAATTGTTTTTTAAATATTCCTCATGTTTTCTGCCATTACTCATTCTTCTTCCCCTTTCCTCTCCTTCATTTTGTATGTGAAACATGTAATCATAAGTAATTTTTTTCTTACATGACAGAGGCATTTAAGCCCCAGTAAATTCACTGGGTTTTGCACAGGGTTATTCTCACTGACATGAACAGGAAATGCATTTGTGTGTCTTAGGAGATTAGATCTCTGTCTTTTTTTATGACAGCTTTCCATCATGTTTTATTCATCATAAATAAATGAATCATTTAAAGACTATTACTGTTAGTTATAATTATTTTATTCTTTACTTGTGCATTTCCATAGATGGGGTGCTCAAGAACATGGGAAAGATTTCTTTCTTTTTCAATACAAAGAAAGTAGAAATCTGCTGCCTTTTTTTTTCTTCAGTATGACATATCACACCAGAGCTAGTGACATGTGGGCAGAAATTAAATACAGCTCACCCTCAGAACCCCATCTACATTCTTGAATTTGTGAATGTATAATTGTAAGTTAGTTTCCCAGATCTACAGGTTTTGTGGCTTAATGGTTTTAAATCTAGAACCAAAGTGGAAAAAACCCTTCATATTTTCTCATTTTATTTCAGAGTTGTCTGAAATCTGATGTGAGCTGGGTCTTACTGTCATTTTTACAGACTTACAATGCTGTACCAGCTGACTGTACTGAGTGTCTTGCCGCTTTGGCCATCACACTCCTAATGTGAAACTGAAGTTATGTTTGCCACATCTTTGTTCCACCATCTGAAGTACTTAAATAAATAACCTGAATGCAAGATGGCTTACGAGTTCTGTTAGTGAGTGCTGGAGTTAGCAGACCCCTGCCTTGTAGCACAAGATGCAAGACCAGTGGTCCATGAATGGCACTTTCATTTCCATACAGGCACTGGAGAGTCAAGGCTTCTTTCTTGATTTTCATGACCCCCTCTTACTGTAAGAGAAGTTACATCAGCAATTCAGAAATTACTGCTTTCTTTTCTTGGGAGATGGTGTGTTGTGATGATGGTGGGTGACCTGGGAAGAAGAAAAAAGGAGAGTGATAGCTTTAAAATCTCTGGTGACACCAAAGGTTTAATTTGAGATCTCTGTTTCTAAGTACAGTCCGTGTCCTAAAGGCTAGGAAATAAAAGAAAGTGGTGTTTCTTTCCCCAGCCTTAAAAGCATTAAGTTTTACTTTGATAATTAACTCTCCCTGCAGTTCTCTATAAGGAAACAATTGAGCTATTATTGGCTAGATAATCTGAAAAATGCAAATATGTGGGAGTTTGGTTCCTGGTTCTGTTCTGTTTTCTTTTTTGCTATGGCTGTACCATCATGAGTCGTAGGCTTTTGCATATATTGGTCTATGTAGGTACAGCATAGGTAATGGCTTCTGTGGTACTCGCTTTTAATTACTCTACAGTGAACCGCACAGTAATAGTCTTAAAGATTTGATTTAATAAAATGCTGTGATGATTTTATTGTGTGTCTTGGGCGATTTCTGAAGTATTACATTTGCTACTTTATTTAGGACAGGCTATGGCAAACCTTGCAGCTGGAGACTCGTACTGTGGTAGGTGGTGTAGGAAATCAGCAGGAGCCTCATGGAGGAAGACTTGGTGCGAATGATTTCTTAGTGAGGTAGGTTACCCAGAGGGACTATCAGAGCCCTTTGGTGAAAACAGTTAGGTTTTCACATCACTGTAGTTGTACTGTGGCGATTTACTTGGGCACAGCCCTTGGTGCACAGTTCTGCATGATGTTGGGTCTTCTTCAATCTTAGCCCTACAGGAGCATCTCTTAACGGGGGTTGGAGCACACTCTCCAAAAAGCCTGATTCTTTGTTATACAAATATGTCTGCTGTGGTTGTCACTAAAGCCAGCAGCAAAACAGCTTTGTAAGCGTTGCATGCAGTATTTCTTTTTAACTTCAGACATAAATTTGCTTGTAAAGTGTGATAAAATACCGAGTTGAAGGTACCCAGCAGTGAAAGTTCATACTTGTGTAGCAGTTTTCATGTCCAAACTCTCCAGAAGAACATCTGATGCTCCTCTCTGGTTGATGTAACACAGCAAAGCTGGTTGCTGCTGTTACGGTGAAGCTGGCAATGATTTTATTAGAAATCTTGATCTTTATCCTCCCCCTTACATTTTTCTTTGTTTATGGAGAAACCCTGGCTGCCCAACCTGTACCAGCTGTCCCTGGGTCCCAAGGGAGTGTCCAGCAGCTGTGAGTAGCTGGAACAACTTGGTCCTGGGCCAGCCCTTTCCTTGGTGCCCGGCTCCTGCACGCCCTGTGCATGGCGGAGCGAGGCCGAGGCTGCTGAGTAAGATACTGCCGTAAGTCCAAGGAACTGGTGGGCTGTGCCCTTGCCCTTTCCTATCCGGGCAGGGCTGAAGACCCACCGTGGCTGAGGTTTTTCCTATTACGCGTGGTGTAAGTTTGTTAGCACCTGCGAAGCTGCTGCCTTGGGACCCAGTGTATCCTTTTGTGCTGTTTTTTTTCCTGACAAATTATACGTTAAATACATAAGTACTGGTGTAGGTAGTGGAGAACAGAGCGTGTATATGCATATGTCAGACATGCTTTCTTACTATTTTTGGCAGCATGTTTTCTCTGCCTGAAATAACAAATTTTACATAGCTCTGTCTCCTTTGCTACCACTCCAGCTTTTTTTTCTGTTCATAGGTTTTTAGATTTTAAAGCTGGAAAGCAACCTTAGATCCTCTAGTCTCCTCTCTTGTATCACACAGGTCATAGAATTTCATCCAGTTATTTCTAACTTTGTTAAAATGTAACTATTCAAAATGCCTCTGGTCCTGTTTAAAGGATTGTAGATAATCTTTCTGCTTCCCTCCTTCTTTCTTTCTTTTCTCTCATGGTCAGTAAGTTTATCTTCTGTTAAAATTTTTCCTTCTTTATGTCACATCTCCTTTTTTGTCTTATTGTGATTTCTCATTTAATATTAATTTCTCTCTGGTTTTGTGTGCGCTCTCCGATGGGATTGTTTATGGATCAGGAGAAAAGTTTTAGCATTGTTCCCTAAAATAAACTCCCAACTGCTAATGCTGCTGCTCCCAGTAGTTAATGGCTGCTTGGCTGAAATACATTCCTATAGCTGTGCTTGATTACCTAATTGTGCTTAAAGTATACTAAGGAATTCATATTTAGAGCATGTAAATGTTACCTTGAAATCCCAGGTAGAAAAAAATGACCTAAATGGGCAGTTCATGTTTCCAAACCCTGTTATAAGACTGAATGCAAACAGGGACTGCTGAGTTAGTCATTCCGAGCTCCCAGAAAAACAAACAAACAAACAAACAAAAAACCAGCTTCCAAGTGGTGCAGGCATAGTGCATGTGAATGCTGCCTCCAGTTGCGTCCCCAAACACAGTGCACGGTGGTTCTGTGGGATACCAGTGCTCAGGCATGATTTCTGAAGTCGCTTGACTTGCATCTGCCATGCAGCCACTGCAGCAATTCAATGTCAAGTATCAGGTGTTTTCTGTACGTGGTACCTCCGTCTGCTTCTGGGGGTAATGGGAACCCTGCCCTGGCATGAGACTTCTCCTGCCTTTTCTTATAAGCACAGCACTGACAGAAATTTATGGGCTCTACTCCTGCTTACCTGGGTGTGCTCAGGTGCTCTTCACCACTCTCTGGAATACCAAATGATGACTAACGTGTATTTCCAATTCCGTGCTTTGTATAAGGTGACCTAGCACTTTGGAATGTTCATTCATTGGGCTCTGTATGGAAGAACTGGGAACCATTATCGCTAGTGTACTGGTGAAGGCAGGCACAGGGAGTGGAGCCAGGAAGCTGAGCGGAGCCTCCGGAGAGCCTTACATTTGGCATTGAGTTTCATGAGGGCTTCCCACTGAACGGAGTCCGTAGGACTCAACATGTAAGTCGGATGGTAGATGAATGCGGTCTGCTGTTGGTTGTGTGCATTAGACCCTCATGATGTATATCACATGGAAGTATAGATTATAACTGGTAGAAGGATGCAGCCCAGAGCCACAGGCTGGATGTTGCTGAAGTTCAGCAGCTTCTGGGTTAAAGGCATGGCCATTTGGGAAGGAACACATGTCTTGGTCTTCATTTGCCAAGAAAGGAGACCGTAGGCATGTGAATAATCTTGTCTGGACTGAAATGTTAGTAATTATGGCTGAGGTTTTATTTTAATGCTGCATTTTGTACAGGGAGATTGTACAAATAGTTGGTTGTTACCGGGGAATATAATAAATACTACTGAACAGCTGCTGGAAACTTTGGGCTTTTTTGGTGGGGTTTTTTTTCTTTTTTTTTTTTCTTAAACATGCACTATCAATTTGGGTCTGGATTGGAACCAGTGACCAAGTGGTGAAATGCTCTGTATCTGATTAACTGCTCCCCTGCATCATTCAGTCACCTGTGAAAACGTCTTTCAGTGTGGCAGATGTTTACAGGTTAAAAAATAGAAAACATTTGACTTCAGTTATTTTCATAGCTGCTGAGTTCTGCTGGGAGTGGGAGTGGAAGGGATACCCATGAAATGAATCCAAATGGATATTAGGGGCACTGACTTTTTACTCTAATACTACTCTAGTGGGAACAAAAAGAAGTGTTAGTACTTGTTACTCTGTGTGTAATGATGTAATGCTCTGTTTAGTTGATGTGTTCTTTTTTTAAAGAGTAATTTTCTTTTGCCAATTGTTTGATTCTCCATTTGCAGCTCAGGATATTGGTGACTACAGTAGTCAAAGTTGGAAGATTTTGCCTCTAGTAAACTTGTTGTGTAGGCTTAAAAATTACTATATATGAAGTCAAACCTTTGCTAAAATGTTTTTAGAAGTACATTTTTCAGTGTTATCAACCATTGTGTATCCTGTTACTTCCCTTAGAGGGTATCGAAAAGATTAATTCCCATATTGCTCTGTAGTTCTGATCCTCAACTTCAGACCTGGAGGCAAGTCTCAAATTTGCTCACACTGAGTGCTGTCGTAAGCTGCTGTCATCCTTTGGAATGGCTGACCGGCATCTTCAGTTTGCAGCCAGGGCTTCACTCTCTAAGAATATGTGAGACTCCAGATCCAGAGCTACGTTTAATCTGAGTGACCGAAATGCGGCTCAGAGCACATATAGGTCAGGCTTTTTTCACGGGAACTTGGGAGACATAAGTAGTGCCATTTCAATAAGGTTGTCATGGGTCAATGCAGTTTTTGAATATAGATGAATTCCACACCAAGCTGTCAAGAAGAGTTAACTCTGAAGTTTTGGAACATTTTTCTCAACACCTAGCCAGCCTGGTAAATTATGAGATTGCATCTGTTTCCATTAAAACTAAAACAAAATGTTTTTTACATCACAACTTTTGAAAACATGACCCAAGTGTATAGCTAGCAGTTCAAAACAACAAGAGAAATGAACCTGCCTAATTTGGTGACCTAAACTTAAGATTTTGGGGGTTAACTTCATTAACCATTTCTAGTTTCTCAAAATGACAAGCCCCTCAGACTGATACTTCTACTGTTACTTTTTCTATATGTAAACTCAAGTGAGCTCATTCAAGAACAAGCATGTTTCTAGAGTGCACTGAAATATATTTGAACTTGGTTCTTTCAATATCTGGCTACAACTCAATATCAATGAAATATCTTAATATTTTAATAAGAGTATCTTTGTTTAGTTTATGGTGCATCTTCAGAGGGTGGTTTATTGTGTAAAAGGCACTAAGAGGATGTCTCTGATCCCTCAGTTCTTTCAATACATAGAGTCATTTGGGAGTTTGCATTAAAATAGTTTATTCTCTGTGCATCAGTCATGGCTGTCTTTCAAATGCTCAAACATATACATCTCAGGATTTTAAAATTTTGGACTTTTTAATCCAAGCCTTGCTTCCTAAAGCCTGCTCTGCAGAGGCTTTAAGTCTAGTAGAAAATTTCATTTTAACTATCATTTATCACTCCAAAGCCGTTGGGGAAAAAATGTCACACTGCTTCCTTGCCAAGTACAGTAGCTTCAGTGAAGAGGAAACAATCCCTTGGGATGGTTATGAAATATATTACTCTTGAAAATGAACTTTTAAATATTTCAAAGAGTTGCTGAGAGGAACAAGCGTGTTTCTTAGATACCTTGCTATCACCTGCAAAATACAGCAGTCTTCCAGGCCTTCCCAACTTATAGTGTCTTGTGGGATCCAGCACAGCAGAAGACTGGATTTTTTTGGATCCTCAGTTTTTGATCATACACAATGGAAGAGTTGGTTGCTGCCTGGCTTCTTCTTGTGGGTTGCTTCTAGCCTTATGTGGTAATTATCGATGATCGCCGAAATCTTCAATACCAGCTCTCCAATGATACACCAGCAAGAGAAAGTAGGAAAGTGTACCTTGCCACGCATAGCTAGTACACATCTCAGTACTGGGGTTATAAATAAAATAATAGGACTTGATGTATAGCATCAGGCTTGTCTTTGCTTTAAGTGATGGGCATTCGACATCCCGTCCTACCTGATCAGGCAGGCAGTGCTTGTCATGGCAGCACTGCTGGGAGTGTTTCCATGATGGAGCATCTTTCAGCTCCCTGTTTTCAGGGTGGGTGTAAATTAATTGTGTGTGCCTGCACGTTCCATAATGTATCTGTTTCCTTGTAAAACTGAACTCTAGCTTTAATCTCAGGCAGGGAACTCTATTGCAGTTGCCATTTGTTGTAACTAAGCTTCTCCTGGGGTGCAGCCCAAGCAGGGAGACAGAGCAGTTTCTGCTGTAACAGAAAGAAATCATAATTTCTTCTGGTCTCATGCTAAAGAGTTTCTGTTCTGGCAACGGCTCAGGCCCCTGTGTCGAGTAGTGTTGTGGTTTAGCCCCAGCCGGCAACTAAGCCCCACACAGCCACTCACTCACTCCCCTGTGGTGGGATGGGGGAGATAATCGGAAGAGTAAAAGTGAGGAAATTCCTGGGTTGAGATAAAGACAGTTCAATAGGTGAAGCAAAAGCCACGCATACAAGCAAAGCAAAACAAGGAATCCATTCCCCACTCCCCACAGGCAGGCAGGGGTTCAGCCATCTCCAGGGAAGCAGGGCTCCATCACGCGTAATGGTTTCTTGGGAAGACAGATGCCATCGCTCCCAATGTCCCTCCACCCCCTTATTCTTCTTCATACCAGCTTTATATACTGAGCATGACGTTATGTAGTATGGAATATATCTTTGGCCAGCCTGGGTCAGCTGTCCCGGCTGTGTCTCCTCCCAGCTTCCCGAGCACCCTCAGCCTTCTTGCTGGCAGGCCAGCAGGAGAAGCTGGTCTGTCCTTGACTACTTAGCAACAGCTCAAAACATCAGCACCGTATCAACATTTTCTCATCCCAAAATACAGCCTCACACTAGCTTCTGTGAAGAAAATTAACTCTACCCTGGCTGAAACCAGGGCAGGTAGATATTGTGCTCTCTGTTGGACCTCTGTGGTCTGAACCATATCTCGATGGAGGGCAAGAAAAATGAGGCTCAAGCAGATACAGTTGTTTAACCCAAGGCATCACAGGCAATATGGCACAAACTTAGGGGACACACTATCTTGAGTTTCTCTTTTCGCTAGGTATTTGTTTTCTGTTTCTAATAGGCATAGCATGCAGTGCATAGAGACTTTCATTGAGCCCTTTTGCAGCTGAGTTTGTCTTCTGAGGATCTGCATGTTAGTAGTGTGCAGGAAAATTTCAGGTACCTCAGCCAGCGTTTATTGCTCTTCACTTCCCCATACTAAGTTTCATCCACTGTCATCCCTGAAACTCACATCTCCCCAAGCACTGGGACTGGTAGGAAGTACCGCACAATCATTTGCAACTCCCTTTGTGCATTTCCTTTTCTTGAAAGAGCTCTGTGGAACTGAGCTGAAAAGCTTCTATCGGAGAAAATAAATACTTCCAAGTGACTTCTGAGCTTATAATCAACCTATGTAATATTATGACTGTATTAATGATGCCTTCTTCTTTCAATTATTTGTGATAATCATTAGTTTCTTTGATTTTTTTGTGTTTCCTAGAATAACTCTTAACCTGATTGAGATCTCTGATGGTTATTGCATTGCACGTAACCTTAAAATACTGGGTAGACCTGATCTAATAGAGGGCATCAGAGAGTAGGCACAAGGCTGCGTCTCTGCTGTGGGAGTTTTCAAAGGATCTGCGCTTCCTCCAGACCTTTAAAGTGATTATACTGTGTCACACTTATGAATGGGGTGCAAAGGCTTCTGTGGGGGGAGAAGGGGTTTGCTTCCTTAATGAGTATGTTTTCAAAGAAAAATTACATTTCCTTGTCACATGAAAGAAAGTAATGTGTACACAAATGCTAGCCATTATTTGGGAAATGGCTCGAGCTCAAAAATTCTGGCTGGAAACCATTAGGAAGAAAAACATTCTCCACCATCAATTAATGCATTGTTTTTCTTTTCCTTTCATGTTGCTAAGCAGGCCAAGAGATAAGGGGCCAGCTGTAATCCGTCTTGTCAGATGAGTTAAGTCACTCCGTGTTATACCAGTCATCTGGAAGATGAAAACTCCATTTCACTCTGAGTTGGATTTTTGGATCATATTTTTCAAATTACCTTTGCTTTTACCTAATGTTCTTGTCTTCTACTTCTATTGACTGAGCATTCTGATCCAAAAATATATACTATAGAGCTAACTTTTACACCACGTGGTGTTGATGAAAAGGTGTTACTACATGTTTGATGTGATACTGAAAACCAGCAAAGTAGATTCTGGTGATTAATTGCCCTCTCTGTCTTGAGAGCACCATTTTTGTCTCTGACTCTGATCACAGAGGGTGGGTTTCCGTAGGAGATACCCAGCTCTCCTTGGAAGCAGCTAAATCAGGCACGGCCAGCGCTGCAGCCCAGGAGGAGGGAGGCTGGTGTCAGACGCTCTGCAGAGCTCGGAACCTCTGGTTCACTGGGACAGTTTGAGACACTGGTGCCCTTGGCTGGGGTGCGCACCCCATTGTTTTTGCCACCTCCAGCAGAAGAACTGAATGAAGGCTTTGGGAAACGATGGTGAGATGTCAGCTAGTCCAGTCCAAAGGGAGGGAAACACAGGCTGAATGTGGATTTGACACCTTCATCTACTGTATCTGAGGTCCCAGTGTATGTGGCTTCCTGCTCTGTCCTTCACTCCAGCTGTTAAGGAAAATGATGACAGAAGTTAGTGTTAAAAAACAGACTTACTGGAAACTTCTCTGGAGTTACCTTTTGTAGACACCTCTGACCACAGGAGATGGATGAGAGACCTAGGAGCAATACAGGTTTGAGTCCTGCGAGCTCCATGATGTGGAACATTGGCTGGTGAGGAGACTAACACCCCCAGATCGCTTGTCTTGCTCTCTTAATGTTTGTATTTTACTGAAACAATAAAATCAAATCGAGTAGCATATTCAAAGGCATGTCTGACCTTTCCTGTGTACAGCAAAGTGTTTTGGGTGCAGAAAGGCACAGAAATGAGCTTCATTTTTCATATTAAAGAGCTACAGTCGAGGCATTTTTGAATGCCTTTGCTGAAAACCAGGGTCCCCCTGCTCGGTGCAGCTGTAGAAGGCAGCTGTACTTACAGCATGTGTTTTGTGTTCATAAAGTCACTTTTAAATAACGGTTGTACATTAGGCAGGAGACCGTTAAAGACACATACATGTAAAACATCACACCCTGCGTGATGCTGGTGGTCTGCTGTTGTGGTTTGTCGGTGCATCTAAACACTGGGGCTGCTCTGGCAGCAGGGCCGGCTGGCACGGGGAAGCTCTGGCCAGCACCATCGAATCTGTTACACTCCAAAATGGGTTGGTCACATCCCAACTGATGGATGGGCAGAGCTCCCTCGGGAGCTGGGCCAGAGACTGGCTTGGGAGAGCACTGCTCAGTTTGGGGCCAGGCGCTGCCAGGGACCATCTCCCACCATGAGAGTGTAGACGATCAGGTTCCTTCTCCCGGGAGCTTTCCTTGGTACTGCTTAATGTGCCGGGATAGAAGGAGCCTGCGATCCTCAAAGAGTGATTCCATTAATACAAGTCTTACGTAGGAGGACAGCTCTCATTTATGAAATAGGTTCAATCTTGTGTGGGAAGCTGAGGAGAGGAGGAAGATGAGAAGAGGGATTTAACCCCTTGATTTCAGACGAACTTTCTTTATTCAGAGGAGGTTGAATAAGCTATTGCTAAGTAACATCAGGGAAAAGTTTGCATAGGTCATTCATCGGCTGGGACACACAGTTACTGTTCTGCTGCCTCTGAAGCAGTTCAGTAGTTTGTTTGGTTCTCTGTAGACTGGGAAGAAATGCACTTTGTCCTTCTCTCTGACCATATTTTTTCAACCGAAATTTGAAATGTTAATTTAAAAATAATTCTTCCTTTTCTGTCAAAGATGCTCTTATTTTTATTTGTTTTTTACTTCATTTTCCCACAGCCACAGAGTAGGTACAGGACACAGCCTGCTGCAGTTTTTTTGTTGTTTAGACAAAGAGCCTCCGTGTTTCTCCAACACTGAGGTTGTCGTATACAACTCTGAAAACAAAAAAACATTAAGAGCTGTTTATGTGATTCCTGAGTAATTGAAAAAGGTGGAGGCAAGCTCTACCCTCCCTCTCTGCCTAGCAATTTGGGAGTAGATTTGTAGTCCTTTTGCTTTACTTGGGCTTTATAGTATCAGTTTTTAAGAATAAGTTAAATAAAAAGCCTGTTCTGTTTGCTTTTACACACATGGTCAGAGTTTCTAAGAGCAAACTTACAATCAAGAGCAGACGTAATAGTCTTGGGTGCCATCTGCAAAGCATTTTAGCTATTGCTGTGTTTCATTCCAGTCTCAACAATTACATAATTTTGTTAATATCTATAGACTTGCTTGGCAGTCCCAGCAATATAATATAATGGGAGTAAAGTGTTTATTACTGGGTTTTGATGTGGTGAGCTTTTTCTCATATACATATGAGTCATTTGTTGAACACCTTCATTCCCCTTTTTATCCCTCTTTATTGCGTGTTTAAATTTTATCTGAGGTTATATAATCCTTCTGTTGTGGTGAACCCATTTTAGTAGGTTTTTCTCTTTGACCTCTGTCTTCTTCAGTTGTCTGAAACAAGAGAGCACAGTCGGTGTGTGTTTCTGTCACACAAACTCTATGGGTGAGGTGTGGGGAAGAAGTCATCTTCCTTAGCAGAAACTCATTCTATATAGAAGCTGGTTGACTTCTTAGCAGATGCAGTTAATGAATTAATTTTAATTCTGTTTCAGAAGAAATACAGTGTGGTTTCATTTGTGGCTGGCAGGTTTCTCCTTTTTTAAAATCACATCTTCTGAGGCTATTTACATGAGATTTTATTTTTTCTTTTTTTCCCCTGTTGTCATCTTTTTTTGGCTACAATCTGGAGAAAAAAATCTCCATCAAATAGATAATACCTCCCACACCAGCTTCTAAAGGCTAAATCAAAGAAGAGAAAAATGTAAAGCTCTGCAGAGCTGAAAACCATCAGAACCAGACAAGACCTGGAAATTCAGTTTCCTGCTTTGGAGGATAATTTCTTTGCATTCCGCAGTCGTGGATTTCTTGTACTACTTCTTTGCTGCCTTTCCTAAAGATTTATCATATGTGACTGTGGGTCTAGGTAGAGAAATTGGTAATGCATTCAAACAACATTATAAAGCTGGCGATGTAAATTAGATTTCTTGTTTTAGTTTCTTTTTTTTAACTAGAAAAGGAAAAAGATTTCAAACATGTATTTATAATTTGGAAAGCATTATATATCCAGCAGAGATATTGTATTTGAATTTCTTGTCATATGATGGAGAAAAGAATATGCCAGATTATTTTATGTTTCACAGAAAATGTCGTTGCATCAATGTTATGCATTTCATCTCAAATTTCTGCCATATATGTGCCAAGATATTTTAACAAAGAAACTTAATAAACATACCCTTCCAGTATTAAAAAGTGAAATCAACCTTTGATGGATTTGTGTGAATGTAGCAAACCAGCATATTTCGTGCTATTAACCAATTTATGCTCCGATAAAAGTGCACTCGTTCAGTCTATAAGTGTAAAGGTTCATAGACCTAAAAATAAATCTAACCAATTAATTAAATTTGCCATTTCGGGGGCAAGTTACAGAGCCTGAGCAATATGTGATGTACTCAGTATAAAGAGAACTTCTATTCTGGTTCAATACGTGTCAGTCAGAATATTTCCAGATTTTGTAGACCTTACAAATTAATGTGCAAATATTTTAATCAGGAGCATGCAAACCTGCCTGTCTGTTGGGCATCGCAAGATCACAGATTCTGAACATGGTGATTTTTGTGGTTGATTAGCCATTTTTGAAGCGAGTTAAAAAACAAGTGTGCAAGTAAGAAATGTCAGCAAAGCATTCCCCTGAAACTTGGAACAATAAAAGGAATTGCATTTGCAGAATTAGCTCTTTTCTAATGCATCTTGAAGGCATTGCATTGGCCTTGAAATGTTTTTTTTCTGAGAAGATAAACCCTTTTTGTTTATGTCTCGTCTGAACCATTAAAATCAGGTTTAGGCGTTAGTGTAGAGCAAATTTCTGTGGAGAGATTTCTGCCAAGAAAAGGAAATCATTGTGGTTAATCTGTGGTACGTGCTGGCACAGACTGGCTTGTTATTAGCAGCCAATGTATTTGAAAGGTTTTCCGTTAGTGTGTGATGCTGCTTTAATGCAGTCGTTAGGCCTCACCATAATGACTTTCACAGGTAATAGCAATAACATTTTTTTGTGATCCAGTTTCCTTCATGAATGCATTATGAAATAGTTTCAAAGTTCCTGTGATGCTGCATTTTTGGCATACCGGCATCATTTTGAAGTGGGATGCTAGGTACATTATTCATAACCCAAATGCCTGTAAAATCTGTGCATGTATCTGTTGAGTAGAGTGGGATTCTCTTGAAAACCCTAACTACAAACCTGAAATAAAGTAAAAAACTTCAATAGAGAGAAATGGCAATATAATTATTTTCTGCTGTTCACAGAGGTGTTAAATGGCAACTGTTAGATTCAGAGTTACTTCAAGGTGTAATTTCAAAAAAAGAGTTGTTTAAAAAAGAAAAAAGGTGAAGTTGGGTGAGGTCAGAAAATAAACAAGTTCTTGTTAATGATTTTCACTGCAGGGAGCCAGAAGGTGGAAAAGTAATTTTAAAAATCAGTTTTCAATGGAGAGATCAGGGCAAACAATAAGCATGTGATATAACAAGTGTTGTCAAGGTGATGGGCGAGTCTGGCTGCATGGGAACGGGATGCCGCTGCCTTCGTGTTTGGGACCGTGGTTTGCCGGGGGATGCTGCGGCAGGGCAGGGAGGCACCGCTGGCTGCAAAGTGCAAAAACCTCAGAAGAGGGAGAGTTACGGGAATAAAAATGTTCTAGCTGGGTCTTGTTCGTTTAAAGGTAACTCCTCCAGGACAGCTGGAGTTCGAACATGGCCTTTCACGCCGACCTACCGCTCTGCTGCCCTATGCCTGCAGCAAAAAGTCCTGCATGTTGATTCTGAGGCAGCAGAGTGTAATGGGTGATGAGGTTTTGGGTTATTAATTTGTACTGCTGGTGCCTAGATGCTGTGAAGTAGGACAGCTTTATGCTGTTAGTAGTGCAATACTTTTTTTTCTGAATTCGGGTATTTTCAGAGAGGCAATTACCTTTTCTTTGGATTCAGGTGTGCTGCTTGGGGCCAGGTGGGTTGAAGGAGAGGCTGATTTTTTTTGGTTTTTATTTGTCTCTCCTGAAATGACAGAAGAAATACAGAATGATTTTACTTTTACAGAAAATGTTATTCAGTTGTCCTCCTAAAGGGTAAGGGAAAAGGAAGTCATAGAATCACAGAATCATAGAATAGTTTGGGTTGGAGGGACCTTAAAGATCATCTGGGTCCAACCCCCTGCCATTGGCAGGGACACCTTCCACTAGACCAGGATGCTCAAAGCCCCGTCCAACCTGGCCTTGAACACTTTCAGGGATGGGGCATCCACAACTTCTCTGGGCAACCAGGTGTTTTGGGAACTGGCAATTCTCATTTCAACAACAGCTTCCTTTGTCTTGTTTTCATATCTCTTGTTTGGGGTTGTTTTTCACAGAGCATTGTTCCTTTTGCTCCTTTGTGTACAGGTTTCTCTGGTAATTACGAGAGCCTGTCTTTGAATGTATCAGCTTTTTGGCAACCAATGTTGATCTGCAGACACTGTTTCTGTAAAAAAATGGCGTATGTGAAGCATGAGGAGGGAACTCGGGCTCTTTTGCTTTGGAGCAAGCTTCTGAGCCCAGACCCAGACGCTGCATGGAGCAGGATAGGTGCCTCCATCTGCCTGGGGACACTGCGTCTCGTAGCCACTCATTGCTGTGTGACTGGCTTGGTTGTATTTCCTCTTTAATATCAATGAGAGCATATACTAATAGCAGACACTTGGTGGTCCAGCTATGAAACCCCATTACCCCAAAAAATCATCTTCCCCCAAACCTTTCCCATCTTTTCACCCCAGGCTTTATTCACGAGGGTAAAAACAGTGTTTATAAGAAGAAAAAAAAAAATCTATTATAAGGGAAAAATAACAATTGCTCAGACTATGAAGAGAAACCTGTGCGCTGTGCCACGATGGGTACCTCTGTCTCCTCTTTGACTTCCAAGCATCACCAGGGAGAGGCAGAGGCACAGGGAGAGGCTCCTCGCCCTCCCCTGGGTACCTAATTAGAGCTTAAGTCTCCAGCCCCGTGCCGTGCTTGCGTACTGCTCTGCAAAGTCTGGCCAGACTCCTGCTTGCACAGCATCCCAGGACGCAGTATGTGTAAATGGCACAGATACCTCTGCCACAGCTCATTTCATCTTTCTCCTCCTTTAATTTCAATTCAGTTTCAATTTTGGAATTAATTGGGGGGGCGGGGGGGAAGAACTCGCCATAGGTTTTCCAGTACCTTTCCATCACAGCAAGAGAAATGACCAAAATCACAAGTGTAACCACTCTGACTGCCTAACCCTTTGCTTTGCTCTGGTTATGAAATAAATAGCCCAGCAGGTACAGGAGAGATTTGGGATAGTTTGATTTCTTTTTCTTTTTGAAAGCTGTTTTCTTCTGTGTCTTATTATCATCTGCTGTGTCAAATTATACTTTATTTGCTTAGAAAAAGAGTTGTAGCTATAATTAGGGAAAAAAAAGATCAAGTTATTTTTCAACATTTTAATTTTATTTAGTATTTCATGCAAAATTCTGCTGTCTCAGGATGTTGATTGTATTGTTCTTACCAATTTGGATACGTGGCTAGATGGCAAGAATTACTAAAAAAGTAGAAGACCAAAGACATATCCTGAAGTTCTGTGAGCAGATTACATAGCCTTTTTGAAACGCATCTTACTGCAGCCATTGTGTTAGTTTTCTTCACGTGAAGATTTGCAAACTCTGTTTTTTTCCAGGGAGAAACAGAATCACACAGAATCACAGAATCACAGAATCATTAAGGTTGGAAAAGACTTTAAAGAGCATCGAGTCCAACCGTTAACCCAACACCACCATGCCCTCTAAACCATGTCCCGAAGCGCCATGTCCACACGTTTTTTGAACACATACTGTTTGGTGAAGCTGGGTGAGGCTGCCCGTTAAGTAAAACCAATCTGTTGACAACTGCTAATGGGTGGAAACAACTCTGGCAAGTAGTTACTAAGGTTGGAGTCATCTGAGGCTTGTCTTCCTCGGATAACCATTTAGAAACAAATAATAACCTTTTTTTTTTTTTTTAGGTTCTTAGCACCTCTCATTTCTAACCATTCAGAAAGCAGAGTGAATTAGGCTTAGAAAATGTAAACATGGGTCATCCTTGCCCTGTATTACAAGTAGTTAGAAACTTAGGGAGTGTTGATTTGAAGGCAGACTAAGTGGTTGTCAAATTATGATGAGATATCCAAAGTGTCATTTTGGTTAAAGAAATTGGTTTTGGTTAATGTTGTGCGCTTCCTTAGACACAGAAGGAAAATTAGAGGCATTTAAGTGTTTCTCATAATTTTTAAGAGTGTTGTGTTAGGTGGAGATAGGGGTAATAAAACTAATGGAAATACCATTGGAAGCTGCAGCAGAGCTTCCTTTAATTTTGGCTACCCCAAAATTTCCATTGGTAACAGCTTCCAATCTGAAAACTGCTTCCAAAACCGTTCAAGCTAGTTCTGAAATAAAGAGCAAGGAAGAATTTCTTTTTGCCTGTTAAAACCGTGCTTTTTTGACATATCAGTACCCCATAACAAGGTTTAACTTTTTTTTTTTTGTTCTTTTCCTGTGAAAGCATGCCCCAATTTTTGCCAAGTTTATAAAGCTGTAAAAAGATACCTTCTGAGAGTGAGTATCCAGGCTGCTAAAGCAAATACTGGGACTGTCTGGATAAGGTAGGAGACAGGAGTGGGAAGGACAGGCGGAACCTGCCTGGAGAGGAAGACTTGGACAGGACGCCAGCAGAAGGGAGGTGAGCCTGCTACCAGATTTGCAGCCAGGCAGTCTCAGCTTTACCGTGACTCATGGAAGCTGCAGATGAACATACAGTGTTAAACCTGGGAAAAATCCCGGTATGAAGTGTCCTGGCCTCTTTCCTTCAGCTCTCTGTAGGACATGGCCTTGCTGAGTTGCTTTTCTGGCCCCAGAATCGAGCCAAGGGGAACTGGCACCCCGGCAGACTCCAGTCTCCCTTCCTCCCCTCGGCAGAAGTCACCTTCATGCCTGGATTGTGAAAATGCATTTGCAGTGTAACTGTTAGAGGGAGGAAATGCCAGGCGAAGTTTGGGACAGTACCGTTAGCTGGAATATTAATCAGCTCACATTGGGAAACCATTCGTGAGAACGGTTCTATTTTTTATGGAAATACTGCAAAGCAGCTATACACCTTCTAATGAAACTACTCATATCGAGTCTTTTTAAAAGCTGCCTGCATTAGGGTTTCAGTGCAGGAAAGATTTCCGTAGCAGATGAGCATGAGCAAGGAATTTGGGGGTGAAGTATCCATTCTCTCACATTTAATGTGGGGGCTTTTAGAAACAGCACACCTTTTGATGTGGACTGTTGACTTTTCTAGTTGGCATCTTACATGTGAAATGCTTTGTATCTAATTAAAAAAAAAATCTCCTTTGAAAAACATCGGTATCATCTGATTACTTACATAGTACATTTTCCCCAATTAGAGCCTGTCAGAGCTGCAAGGTCACACGGCCATCTTCTCGCTTAGAAATCCCCCCTAACTATTTAACCTTGATCTTCACTTTGCAGTGCTCCTGCGAGCGTGTGACTTGTGATGGAATAACTTAGCATGCTGTATCCGTAGTCATCGCTGCAACTGGCAAAGAGGGGACTTGGTTATTTATAAAGCCTTAGGCCATCACACAGTTTTAATAGACATTCATTTCCATTCAGATACTAAAAATACTAATCTCAGCTGCAATATAATCTGAGTTTTTGATAGTGATAAGAAAAGCTGCCTTTTAGAAATACCTTTAGTTATTTAAGAGATCTAATTCTGCTTCCTACATAGGTACAAGCTCCAGTTAGTTTCCCCTTGCTATGCATTTTTTGGCACTTGCTTTTTTCTGAAATGATAAAAGATCATCAATACAATTTTGCCATTGTGGGGAGGAAGAAGTGCAAATTTTGAGCATATCTAAGTCACTTTCTGTGCACAGGATAGTGAAATAGACACATGAAGCATCCGCTTTGTCATTGATCTTTTAGTGTCTGCAACTTTAGGCTTGAATTATACTGCATTGTATCACTTGGAAAATTTTATTTGTTTGTATGCTTTATGAAAGGGTTCAAATTGTACTTAAATGAGAGTATATTTTGTAAACTTCTCCCTTCCTAGAGTGTCAGCTCCTTTGGCTTTATTCTCTCCATTTTTTTGGATGTGTCCATGTTTAGTTATTCCACGTAATATAAATCTGTTGCATAAAATTTGTGTGCTACAGTGCACTGTAGCCAAGCTGCTTCTCCTCTGAACACAGGAGGCAAGCGCTGAAGGAAGCAGGAGCGGTTGCAGTGAACTTCAGGCAGGTGCTGCATAGAGAACCTGAACCACTGAAATGGTGTTGGAAGGCAGGAGACACATGCCTGTGTGCCTCTGCAGTCATCGAGGGAAAGACATACAGATGGTTGTTAAGGGGGGAAAAAGTGGGGAAAGGGATTGACAGTGACAGCAGTACGCCAGTAGTGTAGAGCAGCATGATGTGCTGCCTTTTGGATATTTTTTTCCCTTACTGTTTTATATGCTGTTCCTTTGACAAGTAAGGAGTTTGTTTTTCAGATGTCAGTGAGCATCTGCAGCCCTTCTTTCTTGTGGAGGGTTGTGTCTGTGTGTGGACACAATAATTGTAAAAAACAGACCTTTGGTATTTAGATGGGAAGGGGCAAATACAGCAACTGGGTGTTCTTTAACCTCATAGTCTGTATATTAGGTGAATTGCCATTTTGTAATTGAAGATTTTAACCTAGTTTCAGCCACTCTTTTGAAGAGGCCAAGATTCCAGCATGTCTTTGGACTAGCAGGTGAAGCCCTACTTTTTCTGCCTTTTTCCTATATAACTGAGGATGCCATAATTTCTGGAAACAGCAGTTGACTGAATATCCAGATGACTTTTTCTGTGATTTTGTGACTACTTCTACCATATGGTGGAAACATTTCTTGAAAGAAGGACAATGTTGGTGGAGTAAAAAGAAATCCTCCAACATCCCCATCCAAAATAGTACCTTGGCAGAGCGTGACAGAAATAGGATGTTGTTCAAATTCTTCTGTCTTTCCAAGACGCTGTTAATGTTGAGCGTCGTGGAGGGAGAACCTCACCTGATGTTTTACATCCTGCTGGGCTTCCTTCTCTGCTGCCTGTTCCTACTCTCAAACTCTTCCAAAGGAAGACTCTGGAAGAGGCTGAAGCTGAACAAGTGTATCTCACGGTGTCACTCCTGAATCATCCTCACTTTATCCCCAGCAAATCTGACGTAGAGTAAACCTGTACCGAATTAATCTATCCAGAGGACTTCCAACATAGTAAGAATAAAACATACATCCAGTGAAGAGCTCTCTAGAGTCTATTACTAGTCAAAAACATTTTTTCTTGCATTATAGTATTTTCCAGTCAATTCACGCATTATGCAGCTTTTTATGTGTGCATAATGAGAAACAATTAACTGCTAGTGAAAATCCCAATAGCCCTTTGGTAACTGAAGTTTCAGGTACGTCTCGTGACAAACCTGGGTCTGTTGAGAAAGGTTGAACTTTGCCGTCCTCTTCGTAATGGGCTGTGGTGCAACGGAAATAGTTACTGCAGCTTTCCAGTCCCGGAGCATATCCTGCTGGCAGACTGTTCCTGTGCTTAGGATGGAATTAGCCTTATTAATACAATTATTTCATGAAACAAGGGTTCCTTGTTGTAGCCCTTGTGGCCTACTGACACGTTTAGAACTTAAATTGCTGCTCTGATTTATCAAAGGCTAATAGAATCTGTGCATCTCTCCATATGTATATGCACGATAAGGTCCCTTGGAATAGTTGCAGGCCACTACCCCAGCTTCATCTTCCTGTCTCTAAACAAGCCCAGCTCCTTCCATTTGCTGGTCATGTGCCCCAGGCCCCAGTTACTTTGTGGAACCTCTTCCCTTCTGCCTCATGCCTCTTGAACTGGGAGAGGCTTGAAAATGGTCACAGTATTTCATGTGGCCCAGGTGGGGTGAGTCAGTGGGGTTTGTCCCCTGATCTGCTGGCCGTGCTCCTCCTGACGCAGCCCAAGGCTTGCTTTATTCACGCCGAGGGCGTGCTGGTGGCCTTGCTTTTGCCAGCGTCTGGTCTGTTCCAAACTTGCCATGCCATTGGGTTGCTTCTGTGTCTTCTCCAGCTGAAAAATTTTTGCACAACTGCAGTACTACTTGGGGTGCTAAAAGCTGTAGATCTACTTCAATCTAAACTCATGATTATAAAAATGCTGTGTACTTGTAAAAGAACAAACTTTTCTTGTGAAATATTTCTGTATGAATATAAGCACTGGTTAGCAAATCCATCTGTTTGAAAACACAGTATCTTGAATCGTATATAAAAATCACCAAAATGGTCACATACTCCTAATGTTAAAACTTAATTATTTTAATTAATCTGATCTGGCTCAAAGTTTTCTTTTTTTTCCATCTCTACTATATATCATTCATCATTGCAAGTGAGTCTGTACTTCAGAAAAGTACATAACTGTGGCTTACATAGAAGTGCTTTTGCTAATACGCATTTTTTTGGCAGAGTCATTAGTGTCCTTTCAGGATGAAACGGCTTTCTTTTGAGGTTTTCAATTCTGGTGATTGGGAAGATTGAAAACCTTTGGGAATTAAGCATATCTTTGTTTTATAGCTGGCAGGGCATTAAAATTGCAAGCTGAGGGAAGGAGCAGGAGCAGTTTCTAAAAAGGACCATTGGCAAAACCTGATGAAAGAAGATTTTATTAGAGTTGTAATTTCTCCGTCATTATCAGGTGTTACTTTGAACACTTGTGATATCAAGTAGCAGTAAAGATGTAAAAAGCTACAGAAAATGTAAAGATTTTGAAACCACTTACAGTACGGTGAGGTATTTGGCCTAATTTGCATACTGCTAATAGCCACTATTAGGGAACATAGAGCTTTGTAGTAGTTTTGGAGGGGAGCTGCAAAACGTTAAACTTAAAAAAAAAAATTCCCTTTGATCCCTTCTACATATTTTTATGAACTAGATAGTACCAACCTCCAGAATTTCCAACCTGGGCTTCTGCTGCCACAAAGCAAAGAGAACCCCTACAGCTTGCTTACAATAATTTTTAATATGTTTAAAAGTGAGCATGCAGTAATTAAGTCTCATTTTATTTCTTTGAAGCCAACTAGGGTCTGTCTAGGTGTTCATAACTGATCTTAAAGATTGTATGTCTGGGACAGAAAGGGAGTATTTTCATTGCACAATTTCAGATCATCAGGAGATGGGAGGGAAGAGCTGATGTAGTATCTTCTGAGTGACAGAAAATTTCTTCAGGGCTGCAAAGTAACACGGTTTAAGCTGCTAGCATTTTCCTTTACTGAAGAGTGGTTACTAGCCCAGGAACTAAGTCTTCCCCAGCCTTTGGTGGCTCTCGCTTCAGGAATCTGTGTTTGGAAGAAGAGGTTTTCTACAGCAGTTGGCATTTGAGTCAGTTTGGGAGGCTGGGATGACGGGTGAAGTTAGGTATCTAGTGTCTAGATGAACCTTGAAAGGCTTCCTGGCACTATGACCCATGTCAATGTGGTATTTGTATGTCGGCAGCCTGTATCTTAGTGTTCTCTGGTCTTTGGTGATGTGTCACAAGGATCAGCTGGATGTGTTCCAGAAATACGTCTGTCCAGGTTTTGTTAATATGAGCAATTGCTGAGCTGTTTTCATACCATGTACCCTGTAGGACTTTATTTACTGAGTAGTTCGTCTTCCCATGACTTATTCTAGAGTTTTAAACCCTTGGTCAGGTCCTGACAGCTTCTATTCAGACAAAAGGAGGAACTTCGCAGTGCATGGGTTATTGTCACTGTCAACCCTAAGCCCAAACAGGCACCCACTGACGGCGTCCTCCTCAAAACTCTGCTAGTTCACCTGTGTGCTGCAATTGTCTAGGTGTCACACTACGAACACACGAGTTAATAAGTAAGCAGAATTTTAAGCAGATTATACAGACAGTTGAAAAACACAAAAAAGCCCAAAGCCTCAAAATAGCTGTTTTCAATTTTCACTGCTTGAATAGAGTTTCAGAAAGATTTAACCTTTGTTCTTTGATCATGGCACAAAAGAATATATACATGCAAACGAGCGGGCTGAGGTAATGATTATATGCAAAGATGCTGCTAAGTATATAATTAAAAACTGCCCCGTGAGACACCCCCAAATTTTATATCCTAATTTTATTTTACACTGCCATTTAGAGGAGGGATGAATTCACCTCTCCCACGCACTCTTTGCACCTGTTTCATATAATGGGCAGACTCTAAATCCATCTTTGTAGGAATTCTGCTCCATATTATTCAGATAATATGCAGTATTTGTTAACCTGAGTTTTGCCCCCCTCGGATACTTCAGTCTAGACTAATTGGCTGCAGTACTTAGCATTTAAATTATCAAGTGATGGGGTCTGTGAAAATTGATCTCCCAACGTTTGATTCTTTGTATTCTACTTCTTCGCTGAGAAAATTGCAGCAATTGTTCCACAAAGCTTGAAGTGAAGGAAATAAACATACACTTATGGTCGCATGTACGAGCGTCAGGAATAGATTTTTATTTTAGGGCATCATTATTTTATGTGATGGGATGCTGAAACCAGGAATTCTCTAACCTTAGAATTACAAACTACCGCATTGTGACACACATCAGATAAGTTATATGCTGATGAAGTATGTAAAGATGCAAATATTGATGAACCAAGACAATTCTACAGTAGTCCTTGTAGTTACTGTCCTGTCACCAATATTTTTGTTTTCCTGCTCATAACTTCTACATTTTTGTCACCCCTAACCCAACTTGATGTCTCTTTACATTTTTACATCCTGCAGAGTAGGGCCTTGATACCAGCTGAGATATCTGTAGCAATACAAAGACTAATAGTAGAATTCGGAATATAATACCAGAAACGCTGCTGACGGTATTGCAGTGAAATTCAACAGCCAGGATTTTCTACTGACAAAGGGGGAAATTTACTTTTGCTGGGATTTTTTTTTTCCTAATCCTGAAGTTGCTGCATTCTTTTGAAATAACTTTCCCTGTAAAAGACATTTTTCATATAGAATCTGACCAACGGAAAGCACTTACTCCTGTGATAATATGTGCTTGAGATATTACAGACATCCATTGCTGTTCTTCCCACACAGGAGCATTTCTCAGAGGTATTAGCAATAGCACTTCTGGTGCATGTGTTCCTGGCTTCTCCATCACAGATACCTGTTTTCAAGAAAGGGAGAAAGGCTTGAGGAATACCAGATACACTTATTGATCCGCAATGTCTAAGATTATGTCTAGATATCGGAGTGCTCCTGTGACCCTTGCTGTAGTTACATAGCTTCCAGCTATGAATGTGTGTTAGCAAAATGGCTATTTGCACTGATAAACCCAGACATGGAAATAAAAACTTTGCCTCCTGTAATTTTTGGCATTTAGTAGATACTCTACTGACTGTAGTCGGAGCAGATTTCCAGGTGGGATGAGGTCTGAGCCATGAGCTTTGTATTTGGGAAGAGGATTTCTCTGAACAGTTGGCAGCTTTACCAGAACAGCCAAGGGGCCAGCCAGCCAGCCGGGGGCTGCCGGAGAGAGGACGGGCTGTTGCACTGGCTGCAGTTACCTGCTAGGTAACCCAAATTATTATTCCATCAGTTGAAGTATACCAAGGAGCTGTGCTTCTGCACTAGGTACTGTATTTTACAAAACCCAGTTCTATTTCTATCCCTTTATGACTGTGTAAATGTCTCCCTTTGTCAGTTCGATACTTCTAGTGTTTTGTGCCCTAAGTTATATACTTGCATTTCATTGATACTGCTGGCAATTAATCTAAGTGGAAGAGCTGCGGTCCATCATTGCTGCATCTCAGATGTCTGATGAAAATGCTTTCATGCCCCTTGTTTGCTATATTCTCATCCGGCACGAGATCACTGTGCCTGCAGTATAGTTGACATTGTGCTGCCCCGTAATAACAAATGATTTGTCCTTTTATAATCTCTCTTGATCACTTGAAATCACACACCACCTTCTCGCATGGCGCTGGATTTTCAGGAGCACAGCCTCTGTGAAGAGCCAGCCCTGTGCTGTCCCTGTAGCTTTCGCAGAGCCTGGGGAAGGACGTGGGAGGGATGTGAGGAGCAGCCGGGCACGGCCAAGGAGGCAGGAGCCAGAGCGGGGCATCTCGGCGCTGCTCCCCGGAGCCTCTGGCTGCCCCGTCGTGCAAACAGCAACATGGCTGGGGCTTTGTGGGCTCTGGAGGAAGCAGCCAGCTGCAGGGCAAGCTTTGGTTTGTGAATACAGAAAATAGAAGGCAAAGGAGCGTGGGTGTTTCATGCACCGGGTAGCTGTAATTACGGATTTGGATTCCTGGCAGCATTGAATGCACTGGAGGAGCCAGGGCCAGATGGGCAGAGTCTCCTGATGTCTACCAAGAATTGTTTCAATGCATTTTCCCAATATCAATCACCAATTTGTGCAACTCTTTTTTTTTTCTTTTTTTTTCTAAATAGGAGCAAATAAATATCAAACTCATTTGCCTTACAAAGCATGTCTTCATTACTGTTAAAACAGTGTCACATGAACAGAAATTGGAATGACTCCTTAATTTGTGATGACCGCTGTTTATTTCTTGGGGGAAGAGGGGACATCTTCCTTTGTAAACATTTCAGCTATCTCCCTAGAGGTACTGCTTTTCTGGCCCACATCTCTGTAGCATGTGAGTGTCTTGCAAATGATAAGGTAATTACTGTTGTAATGGTGCTCAGGTAATAGGTAATGTAAAAATGCCATTATTCACAGCCAGAGAGCAAAATGCAAAGGAGAGGTGAGGTCATTTCTTAAGGTTGTACAGGGTGTTCGTGGAAAAAAAGTGTTTTGGACTAGTTTTGATAATTTTGTACCAGCCTTTTCTGGATCATTTGTGAGAAGGCAGCTTAATCCTGTCCATTCTCAAGGAAAGCTTTGCCAACCATTTCAGGATGCATTAGGAATGGCCTTCATTTAATTCAGTTTTATTTATTACATCTAAGGTTTGGGCACATGCTGTGGAAGATGAGGTAGGGTTTAGACCACCAATATGTGAATCAACTGCCGGAGAACATGCTGTGCCCTATAAGAAATGCCAGTTTTCTTGTTCCGCCCGCGTTTTGGTTTCTGCCACACCATGCAATGTACTCAAGTGTTGCTGAACTCATTAATTCAATGCAAGAAATCCTGTACTGATGTATGTGCGTTCACTCTTACACAGAAATACACTTTTAATCGCATTTTTAAACTGAAACAGAAGTCGTAATTTTTAGAGTATGTTTTTTGTGGTTTTTATGGAAGGCAGTTTTGCTTTTTTGTCATTACTGAAGATTGTTTTTTTTACACAGCAGTGACTGTAACAAAGTATTGAGTGATGTTTTGGCAAAACTCTCAGTGAGCCACAGCAAATTAATTATTTCCTCTTCTTGAATATTATGTACTGATGCTCATTGCCATTGAACAGTTACTCTAAATCAGTGGGTAACAGAAGGATTGACTATATATGTGAGCACAAGATAGATAATGGAGGATCTTCCTTAATGAAGGCTGCTTCTGTATTTAACTGTCACATTGCCAACCTTCCTGATCTTGCTTGGAGTGCAATCCTTGCAGCAAACGACCAGAGACTTCAGTAGGTGGGAGTTTGACCCTGTGCCCCTTCCTTTTTGGTTTACTTCCCTGTGCTCCAGTGGTTATGTCAGAATCTCACCTCTCTCTCTCTCTTTCCTTTTAAGTAAATCAATAATCCTCAAGGTGTGGAGAAAATTTTGAAAACGGGACTTTGACATGCACTAGAAGTGAAGAAGCAAGGGGGGAGGAACTTGAGCATGTCATATATCAATCTCATAATTTGGAGGTTGAAGTCAAGATTATTTTTTAATGCTAACTGTAGAAGTATTGCAGCACATAAAGTAATTGCTTTCTTATTACTGATGTTAGGGAAATGTTAAAAATGAAGTTTCTCAATAAAAAATGTGTAAATCCTCATTCAGCTTTGGCTATACTGCCTGTGCTTCTGATCCTGGCTGGGTGGCCAAGATAAATAGAGTTGTGCTGTTATGTGAATGACTCGTTTGTGGCTGAAAGAATTGGCAACAGTGTTATGAATCAATTTGCATGAAGGAATTACTGTGAACATCTAATTAATAGAATTCAGGCCATTTTACTGTTCAGAAACTGTACGTGAACAAAATAATTCCATTGTTTTCCCTTCCTGTCTGCTTCTTGTAATTGTTTTTCACATGTTTTTGTACACGGTTTAAATCCTGGGAATAACTCACGAATAATTCATTGCACCTGTTCCATAGGGTGGTTAATCGTTGAGATTCAGAGAGACTGCCTATATGGTCGATCACATAAATAACATACTGTTTCTGTTTTCCTGATCAGATGATTGTTCTGCAACACCTTGTGGTCCATGATTAGAGAAACCATAATCATCAGCTCAAGTTTTGCTTTGTGCAAGCATTTGAATAGAATACTTTTTGATACAAACAAACCGAAGAAGTAAATAAAAGTGTTGCAGAAGTCAAAACAAAAATTCCTAAATTCTGTAAAAGTTTTTCCTTAATACTATCTCGAGTAATCAGTACCAAACCCACTATTTTCTGAATGTTCCACAGAGCTGCCATCTTTCTTGATGTGGGTCTGTAGGCTGGAATATCATTCATTGATACAGTGAAGCTGATCAGATTAAAACATCAGATTCAGGCTAGGTTTCCGTGACATTCCTCTTACAGTCTGGTTCAGGACTGGGCTCAGTACTCTAGAAGTGTTGTCAGAAATGCCAGATAGAGGGAAATAATGATTTCCGTAAGCCTGCTGGTTCCACCTGCTCATACACCCGAGTGCAGTCATGTGTTTTTGCCACCAGGGCATACAGCTGACTCGTGTTTCCCACTGTGGTTCACCAGAATTCTCGGGTCTTTTTCAGCAGAGCTGCTTCCTTGCCAGTCAGGCCCACTCCATATATTTGCACAGGGTTATTCCACACAGGATGCCGGATTCACACTTGTCATTACTGAACTTCAGGAGACTCCTGTCAGACCATTCCTCCAGCCTCTTGAGGTGCCTCTGAGTAACAGCCCTGCCCTCCAGCATATTGACTGCCGTCTTGGTACCATCCACTCACTTGCTGAGGGCATCCTCTGTCCCAGTGTTCAGGTTATTCATGAAGACACTCAACAGTATTGATCTCAATGTCAGTCCCTCAGAGACACCACTAGAAACTGGCCGCTTGTTGGACTTTGTACCACTGGTCACCATCCTTTCAGTCGAGTATACTGTCAGTTTTCCACCCGCCATGCCCACTTTTGTAGTCCCTGTCTCACCAGTTTGGCCATGTGACTTAAAGAAGAGAGATCTGTGTCTCAAGTAAGGGACTCTGAATCCTTCCCTGCCCTTCTCCTCCCACCCCTGGAACCTCCTCCAAACAGTCAGAAAAAGTCCTAGTTCAAGTTCATGTGAAAGATAACTCTAGAGAAATGATTCCTTTTGTACTGACGTTACATGCTTGGTGTTGGATGCGCCAAATAAGGCATGTACACCATGGTCACCATACTGCCTGCTTGACAGTCAGGTCCAGGACCTTTATCAGAGGCCCCAGCTCTGCAGCTCAGCTATGCGGACGCACTCACCCCAGTTTGATCTCTCTCTTCTTGGGTGAATACAAATTTATGTGTCGTCTAGCAAATGGAGATTATTTTGGCAGTCATTAGTCAGTAGATCTGATTCATCGCTAACATGACCTCTTTGAGTTTATGTGTCTATCGTGTTGATTATAGGGACAGGGCTCCTCTTGCCTTTGCTCCTTCCCCTTAGCTCCCTGGGCTGAGGCTCATCACTGATCTCCGTTGCTGAAATGCATGGGCAGGACTGTGACTAAAAGTAGGTGTGATTGCTCAACACCAGCGGGTGGAAGCTTTGAGACCAACACCCACATGGACACGTTTAACGCTATATGCTAGAATGATGATCATATGAATATTTTACACAGCGTATGTGAATTACAAGTACTGAGCAAGAAATTTTGGCTAAAGAGAGTTTAGGAAAAAACAAGTAATGTGAGTGTTTTCTTTCAGTCTGTTTAAAATGTATTGCCCAGGATTACCTGTACCTGCTTATGTTTTATTTCTTCTGGTCACTTTGACTCGCCTTCTCCACTTTCTTTCCATTATTCTTTACATTACTTCTGCCATCAGGTTGTACTCCTCCTGTTAGGAACAGGATGTGTGTTTTAAAATACAGATTATTCTGTTAATGTATGGGTGAAAGGGCTGCAGCTGTTTGCCGTTCAGGTATGCAAACGATGGAGATAGTCCAAGGGCAGGTATCTACATTTCTTTTTAATCATCTACTCAAAACCTAATTTAAGATAACATGAAAACTTTGGTTCAATCATAATGGACGGCACATCAGAGCTTGCTGGAGCCATTTCAGTCAGTTCTAGCAAAACGAAAAAGCTGTTGCAGTTTATGGTATCAAATAGCTCTTGCTTACTATGGTAACTTGGTAACTATGTGGAAGAGCTCAAGTTTATAATAGAGCAAAAGCTCTCTGGAATGTTAACAGTCAGAAATAGATATCTCTGGACACTTGGACATGCCTGTAATTACCCAAATTGTGTTTCATGCTTCAAGAAAGTCACTCCCTGGGTGTGTCGCATCCAGATTTAACTGAAAAGTTCAAGGAGAGATATCTGATATTTTTTCTTTCTTTTTTATATAAAGAGCAGAGTGTAAAATTTAAGCATCAAACATTGAAATTGTGAAATTTCTTTTAAAAATACATTTAGATTGTCAACATAACAGCAAAGGATTTACAGGAAAACTAAAGTTGTGTAGGCATGAAGAGCTTTTAGATTAACAATCCATTTGGAAAGTGTTTTATTCCTGTTTTCATTAGGAAAAATGAGTAAAAAAAAGTACGTTTATGAAGAAAACATATTTGAATGCAGTGAAATACATATATATATGTATATATACATATATATATATATATGTATGTGTATACACACACACACACCAGGCTGTAAATTAGACCAATGTGGCTGCTTTTGTTTCAGATGGAGCTGGAGCTCTGGTCCAGGCTACTGAGATGGAGTTTCCCGGTAGAATTACACAAGTGGTGCCCCAAACACATGATTTAGGGAGAAAGAAGCTGTGTTTGGGAAGACTGTCTTAAATAGTCTTCATTAGTACCTACACATTTTTGTCATCTTTATAAGTGTTGAAGAGCACAAATACATTAAGTATTTAATAAATACATTTTAGGAGTTGGAGAAATGGGTTTGGACATGCTGCATTTCAAGGCAAACAAGACAAAGCTCCCGCAGGATCCCAGGCACGCTTCGTCCTTAAATCTAAGCACTGTTCTCTTTGAGTCAAGTGATTAGTTTCCTTGGTGATCCTCACATGTCAAGCACTGAAGATTTAACTTTTTTTTAATCCTTTTCTATTTTAAAGAAAGTATTCTTAACAAGAATCAACAGTGCATGCCAAAGGCACGTTATTAAATAATGGGTGCTCCAAATGTAGGCTTCTGAGTTAGGGTATCCAGAGTTTTTTGCTTAAACAGGCACTTACTGTATTTATTTCCAGATAATAGAAGTTACTAGAAATTCTGTGTTCCCAATTTATTATTAAAATAAGGAAAATTTCCATGTGCTGGTCTGTGAGCTGGTGACTGATTTTCAAAGTTAAGAATCTGCAGATCCTTGCATATACCTAAAAAGTGAAAACAAGGGAGCTAAAGATTCAGATGTGTATGTAATTTCTAAAACCCATGTCTTTCGTTTATTAAGAAGTTATACTCTTGATAGAATTGCTATTTATGAATTCTGATTTTTTTCTACTTATCTGCAAGTAGCCTTGGGTCCCCTCAGCTGTTCATGTGTGACTCTATTCTCTTTAAACCCCAGGAACACCACAGGAATCCTCTTAAAAACTCTTAGTGCTGTGTATGTGTCCCAGTGCAACTGGAGGGATATTCCGTGCAGGTAGTACTGTTCTTGACAGAAGGTGGAGAGTAACAAGTAGAGTTTGAGTCCAGGTGGAGGCCTAGGTTCTGGCTGTTGGGTGAAAATACATTTTATTTTGCAAAGGAAGCAAATGCAATGTGGTAGTGTCTGAAATCCTTCAAGTACAAATCCAATAATGTTAATCTCATAAAGTACTTTTTTAGTGTAGATTTTCCTTTACTTTCACTGTGGTGTTTGTCCTTATCCCTTGCAAAAAGAACATGGCCAGGAACAGAGTTAATCAAGCTGTTGGCAGTTGACTTGTACATGAAGAGTACGCAAAGAGGCAGAAAGGTACATGAAAATGGAAAGTGGGACAGAAATAAGTTTGTCTCCCAGACATGACAAGACATGCTATCTGGACTGAAGGAGCTTGAAATCTAAATTTAGGTTAGAATGAGAAGCAGCAGTTGAGAGAAGAGGAAAAGAGAGGGCAACAATATGAAAGTCATGCAGTGTGTGCATCCACATAAGCGTATGCTCACACCTCCATGAGGTATGAAGGTGTGGACTTTGAAGGTAAGTTGTAATCATGATGCTTTTTTGAAATATTTTCCCCTAAATACAAGGAATTTGGAGTGAGATTTAGAGCCAGAGCAAAGGAAAGGGAGATGGAAGGTCTAAGGGTTCGAGGTGGTTGAGCAGATGGTTGAAGACTGGCAAAGGTTGTCTTCATTGTCTCCAGTGTAGCTGAAGCTCCCTGCTGGAGAGGGCAGCTACAGACATGGCTGGAGGGCCAGGCAGAGCTGGGGAGTCCGGCTTGCCATGCAGCCACGCATCATGGGAGAGACTGGATAGCTGGTCTGGCCAGGCATGGAAAACAAATCCTCTGCCCATAGGATTTCTTGTTTTCATCATCTTCATGGCTGTGGAAGCCACCTGAAACATTTGATAGAACGAAATATGGGACCTACTTGTGTGGATGCTCATCGCATCAGAGTGTCAGAAGGAAAAATTGGAGCTGATCTGATTTTCTCATCATACGCAGTGCTTTACCTGGGGTGCACACCAAAATGCACTGTATATACAGTTACGTTCATGTTCTATATGCTAAAAGCAGATATACTTTTAATGGACTTGAGGAATCTGTAGGGTATTCTGAGAAATTTGATCTCATAAATTTAGTTTGAAGGCAACTCCGTCGTGCTGTGGCCCTACCCTGGGTGGGGAGGGGAAAGATGCAGAGACCTGCTGCGTTTGTTTTTTTTCCTCTGCCATTCTCCCTCTGCCATGTTGGACATCTAGATGATGTATCCCAAAGTAACCACCCACCATGACCCTCTCCTGAATGATTTTTCAACCACTTCAGAGCCTCGACACCAGCCATTCCCCACGTCCTTCCTTTAGAGAGAGCTTGTGAGGAGGTTTCGGCTAGGAGCTGGGATTGGGCAAGTAGTGGAAAAGATGCTGATTGTAGCTTAATTTCGTGAAGCCCATACCAAGAGGCGACATGTAATTAAGCCACCATTGTCTTGCATAAACTATGTCCATCGTTAATGGAAACATGGTTAAGTGTAACAGGATTTCTTCTGTTAAGTGTCCTGGGTATTTATGTGGCTTTGCAAAGACGATAAAAACTGTTGGACGCTTTCCCCATCCTGTGAAGTAAGGCTTTCTTAGTTATCTACCCTGAGATCATCCGTTTCACAGAACTTATTTTACTTTTTTTGTTCTCTCAGCCAAACAAAATTCAGCTTTTAACACTGTCCTGCAGTCGGAGTAGCTCCTCTCTCCTGTTTCCTGCCTCTTTACTAAGCCGTCAGATGGCAGCAACTCCACCATTAACTATCGGAGATGGAGGCGCAAGTTTACGTTAGTATCTTCTTTGAAGCTCACCCAAGAGGAGTGGAGCAAAGGCTGGGGCAGCTCCATGGGTGGCACTTGCTGCCCCGAGGTCCAGAGCCAGCAACGCCGGTCGCGTGCTCATGCAGCTCTTGGCTGCAGAAGGGCGCCTGGCGGCTCCTGCCGCGCTAGCAGATCCCTTTGGAAACATCCCCGTGAGAACACCCTCCTAGCAGCCCCGCGAGGAGCTCCTGGCAGAAGGATGATCTGCGCATGGCACGGGGAGCAGTGGCGCTTTGCATGCCGTGCTGGAGGTACAGGTCTTCTGTAATCAGCTCTTAATTACATTGCATTTAGCTCCTGACAGGGTTTCTTGGAGCCTCTAGCCAGAGTTTGACGTTCACTTTCCTATATCCATCTGATAAATGGCGACATAGATTCTTTTGTTAGAGGCATTGGCTGAATTCCTTCAGTTATCTCCTACTTCAATTACCGATTTCTTAATGATGAGAAATGCCTGACTGATATGAGGTTGGCAATCTGATACTTGGTTGTAATTATGAACTAGCAAGACTGTGCTTCCTTAACATTCATGATCTTTAAGAGAATAATCTTCTTTCAGTCGTCTTCTCAATTAGGGAAAAAAGTGAAATAGTGGCGGGATTGAGGAAAGGTTGTTCCAAAAAGCATTGCCCTGGGGGATATGGAGGAGCTCTGTACTGAGAGCTGCTTTTCTTCTTTCATCTCCAGTGGTGGCATTCAGAAGCACATAATTTAGGACATTAATATTTTCCTTAGATATATATTTCATAAAACGGTGGAGGCCCTAACTAAATTCTTGACTTTCTGCTGTAGTTTTCAAGATCAGTATACACCACCTCATATAATTTGAGACCTTACAAGTTCCCACATACCATGATAGTACGTCTAGATGAAGTGTGTAGATAGACATCCAAGCAAACATAGCCGTAGATTAATTGCTCTGGATTTTCTTTAAAATATCACCCACAATTCCTTAAAGCTGCCATGCGTTTACCACAGCTCTTGCCAAAAGTGCTCTCCAGCTGCCTGGATGGAGCACCGGTCCCTGCTGATGGCAGGGGAGCAGTGGCTTGCTGCCTTCCCTCAGCAAAGCTCCCTCCCCACCCTGACTGCTGATCTCACAGGCTTTATGCAACGAAGCTGCCCAAAGGAGATTGCAGGTCACTTGGCCAGTGTTAACTCGTGCACTTCTCACACCTCGGCAGCGTGGATAATCCACAGTGCAATAGATTTGCTTCTCTACCTCATATTTTTAAGGAATGCTCAAGCTGAGCTCAAAAGAATGAATGTACCTCTACGGCCAGGGACTGTGGCAGGCAGAAGATCATTCTGCTGTTGGTATTTAGTTGTCATAATGGACAACGTTGAGCTTCTTTCATCATTGGAAAACCAACTACGTTCAATTTTTCCCAAGTTATCTGTCCTCAAACTGATAGTGCAGTTCAAGAGTGCAGCCTGGAAGCCTGTCTTTGCCAAACGTGGTTACACTGGGGAGCTTGCAAAAAATAGACAAACTTTCATTGTGGGTTTTTTTCAGTTTTTTGTGGGCACCTAGTTATTTTAATAGATCTGAATTAGAAAAGGCAATATATATTAAAAATATATATTATAAATAATACATATCTATTCCTTGTCCCTGTTAAGTAGGAATTGAATATTGCAGTTCTGCAGAAGCACTAAAATAAGAAAGGGGAAACTAAAAACTAAAAAACTAAATGGGAAATGGATCTACTTGTTTCCTAGTTCAGCTATTTATTAATTTACTGTTTTTCCTGGGATAAAATAGATTTCCAGTTTTAGAAACAGATAGGAAAGGTGGTCCTCACCTTTCTGCGTTGGTATTGCTGACGATCTGATCAATCTGCATTTAGCTGTAAAAGCATTTTATTTCTTACCAGAATAGTGTCTGTGGTGACACATTTCAGTTCAGAATATTAAACTTCTCCAGGCTAGAGGCGGGGAATGGGTTGAGTTATTACTCTGAAAAATGCTTCAAAGCAGCAAACCAGTTTGGAAGCACTCTGCCTCGTGCTACCAAGTAGCTGCTGGAGGAGCTGCCAGTTGACTTGAACCGTGGAAAATTTTCACCTCCAGCGTGAGCTGGGCTTCGCTTTTCGACATGGTTGTGTTCCCGGTGGAGAATAAATGGTGTAAAGTGTTTCTTCAGTGGTACTGTGATGCAGGAATAGGAAAAGATACCTCATCTAAAACATGTTGCAAGAGAACGGGGAACTTGAGACCATTTACCTTCATCCATCCTTGATAACTTAGAGAGCGATGGATTTATTCATAAGCATGTTAAATATAACTAAAATCACATACAGCGTGGCAAAAACTTGAGCAGAGTAAAATAATACCAAAAAAACCTTGTATAAAATGTAATGTATTTGTGTATGTTAAAAAAAAAAAAAGATCAGGACACAATTAAGAACATACACTGTACTACAGAGATATTTGTTTTAACCAGATGGTCTTAAGTAATGCAGTCAGAGCTGTGGTCACAGCACATTAGTTTTGTTTCCATAGTAACACTAGTTTGGCAGAGGGAGTTATTTAGATCTGCACTGCAGTGTTCCTAACAGTCTAATCCGTATATACGTGCTTTTATTGAAATTGAAAATGATACTTAAGTGATCGTGCACGCCTAAAAGTATGCAGACATCACGAGAAGTCAAATTTCCCCAAAGCAGAAATTGGGCAGAGAAGGCTATATTTGCTTGACCAAGCGATGACTCCAAAACCAATTGTAAAACTATTCATCAAGTTTTGATTTATGTCAGTAAATAATACTCTTTTAACCTGCCACTTTGGAAGTCGCCATTGTTCTAGAATCTGAGAACAGCAGACGTAGTTGTATGTGTGCAGTCCACATGTACTAATGGTGTTTATTGTTTAATGTTGTATTGAATTTTTATTAAATGTAGTGTAACTATAAATATATAAATTTAAATATAGATGTGGAATATGTGGAAGCAGCACTGGGCTGCGCTGTGTGCTAGTGAGTGTGCTGGAGGTGCCTCTTGAGTGGTGAGAGACGAAGCTTAGCTCCAACTTTTCTGTTCCTGTGAAACTTTAAAAGAAGCTAGAGGGAAAATAACCATAAGCAGCGAGTACAGAAAACATGTTTATCAGCTGATCTTAAGTTATGACATGCGTACTGAGTTGTGTTAAAGAGCTGAATTGTGCAGTAACTTCCAAGATTTCTCAGTAAAATGAATTTAATTTAGATAGAGTAAATCATATTATTAGCTGTGATAAGCTGCATGCTTACAGAATATGCCCCAAATAATTAAGAGTGATGGTGATTTATGAAATTTAAACTCAAGCAGTTTTGCCAGATGGCAACAGCCAGAAAAGTAATATATTGTTTATTGGAGAAACGCAGGCAGATAGCGCAGCACTTCGGGACACAGATTAGATGTCCAGGTCCACCTGCAGCTGGAAATCCCGGTTTATACCACAGCAGAACTAACTTCATATCTTTTCCAAGCTAATCAAAGTTTGAACTCTTTCAGCCATTTGTGAAAGTACTGTTCCCTTGAAATGTGGAAAGCAAGAAAGGTGATGGATTTTCGGTACACTGCCACCAAAAGGGACTTTGGCTATGGGTACTCTAAACCAGCAGTTTTCCTTTTGCCCCTCGGCACGCCAGCACTACCCCAATTATAGCGGGCCTTGAGGCATTCAGAAGCGGGAAAAGATTCAGAATTGGTTTAGCAAGTTTTGACAAAGGCCAATAATCTAATTAAAAACAAATGTGCTTTCCTTTTTGGCTACAAGTGAACAAATCAAGTATAAATAAATCTTACTTCTAATTGATCATTAGGAAAAAAGAAAAAGATTCTCTTAAGATAATCTTAATGTGTCTGAAGTAGATAAACAGCAAAATTCATATTTTTAACAATAGTGTGTTGAGCACTTGTACAGAAAGAGAGAACATATTTTACCATATCAAATTATGGGCCTGCGTACTTTTTCCAGGGTCATTGTCTTGCTTTTCATTCAAATTACAAGTATCCACTTAGTTCTAAAGTTGTTTTAGCAAAAAAAGGCTTAGCAGAGGACGAGTTTAATACTCGATGCGTCATTTCCCTCTGCCACAGCAGAGTCGCTGGTCACAGTCCTTATTTAACATCTGAGAGCCCTGGGCTACGCATTGTGTGCCCTGCGGAGGGAGAGTCGGACGGTCTGTATGAGCCCAGTTTTCCGTTAACCTTTGGAAATGCCTCTAATGCTGAGATTCTGGGCAGGCAAAGGACTTGCCTGAGGAAGGGTAAGCAATGCTTACTTCTGCCGTGTCAAATCTGTTGTACGCAGAACAGTGGTTTCCCCCTGTGCTTTGATTGTTTTTCATAAAATTAGTATTGTTTTACAAACGTTAGCCTAGTTGCTGACTCTGCTTTCATTTTGAAAGCTTCTCCCTGGACTTTGTGTTGCAAAATTTTGTACCTGTGGATATATCCGTAAGCAGCATCCTATAATGCAAAAATATATAAAGTTACTTTAAACCAAAATGAAGTAAAGATGTGGTAGGGAAAAGCATACATACCATTTTTAATACACCGCACTTTGCCTGAGTGTTGCAACATACACAGAAAATATCATGACACTTTGGAGTTATCTTGGACACATAAGGAGTGATTTGTTTAAAACATCAATATCAGTTTTGAAATGACGCACATAGAAATATTTTTATTTCCTTTAGAAGAAACACTGAAGAAGTCAGTGACTGAAGTAGGTTAGGGGAAATTGTTTTGTACTGTTTTTCATGGGCTTTTTGCTTTGCCTTTGATGTAACATTCAGCAGTGTTTGCAGAAATAGCTAGGCTCACAAATAATTTATGTCCCATTGATCTTTAAGGTGATCCTGAATTAAGAAAAAATGTTTGTGGTCAGTTTTCTGCTCCCCATATGGTTTTGTTGTTGATTTTTTTTTTTTTTTTGCTAAAACTTTGCTTAGCAGAGGAAGAAACTTGGTTTGCCTTTTTGAGTAGGAAGTGTAAGCTAAGGAATGCATTTCCAGTGCAGTAACTAATAGTAACAGATTTTAGGTGAGGACTGCTGCAGGGGGCTGTTGGGGAGCGGGGTCTCTGCTGGCTGTGCGCCCCGCCTGCCCGGCAGCTGGGGGTGCGGTGGGACCTGCAGCCTTAACCTGGCTGCCCCATCTTCGGCTAGCGTGGCCAGCTCAGGGCAGCAGGCTCCGCCAGCCCGCCGTCACCTGCAAAAGATCTCAGTGGAAGTGCACAAGTGTTTGCAAATCTGAGCTCTTAAGCAGTTTTAATATCTATTCAGGCAAAAAGCAATCACGAGTTGTAAGAGAAATGTCCGCACAAGGATTGCTTTTAGAAACGTAAGTTAAAGTAGTGCTGGGACAAGGTGTGATTACATTTTATTGGTGTAGTGTGTGATAGTATTACAGCAAAATACAATTTTAATAAACAATTCCAAATAAAATTTTTCATTAAAGAAGTCTCTTCATTGAAAAAAAGTTTTTTCTAGTAAAATATATGAAATTAAAATACATAGTAACAAAACCAAACCCAGTTTCCTAGAAAGTGAGCACGCACTTGCCTATTGCACTTTCTCCTGAACTGCAAAATCTTATTATAAACTTTTATTAATATGCTCTGAGTTAGAAAAACAGAAAAAAAATCTTTTATGGGCTTTAGAAAGCACATGAAATGACCTGAATATAGGTACGCACAACCATGTTGTGTGCAGCTGTAACACAGCCAGCTCACCAGCATGCTCTGATCGATTTTCACCCCTATTCCAAGAGCAATGAATTGTTGCTCGCACCTGTAAATCCTGTTCTTGAGATTCAGTGTGTTTTGATGAAATACATTTTATTCAGGGCAATGAAGACACTGCGATTTTTGATATATTGTCCCTTCAGGAAGGCGACGACTGGGTCCTAGAGGAGGCTGAAGTCAAAGCATGCAGGTTTTGTGATTGACAGTGTTTCATTCCTGATCCCGTGCTAGCAGCAATCATGAGCTCTAATTTAGACTATACTTATGTATGCCTATTTAGGCTATACTTATATATAAGTATACTTACATATAAGATGCCTCCAACAGGCATCTGTCTCTTCTGAACTTGCTGGAATACATTCACACAGGCACAAACACTAACTTGTAGGAGTTCAGGCTGTGCCAAGGTAAAAAGCAGAACTTTAAACCAAGCTGCTTTTTAGGCAAGATGGCTTTACAAGAGCTAAGCCAGCCAAAGAGCCCTCCATGTGATATTTGACAAATGTATTAACTTAACACCTTTAAATATACCGACTTGTCCTATCTAACCATGTGAGGTGTAATAGTGCCGCGCAATACATACCATCCATAGCAGCGTGCAAGAAAATTTTCCATGGTGCCTTGATATTTGCTATCAGTTTGGCTGGCAGATACACTCAGACTCAGTTGACAGCAACTAGCTGAAAGAAATAGTGAGAACTGGTAAATGCATCAAAATTGTTCATAACATTTTGTCATTTTAAAGCATCTTCCTGCTATAGCTATATTTTTAGGAACAGAGGAATGAGTTGTGACAGTCATTTAGACCTTCCTCAGTGCTCAGAAATACCTATGACCTGAGCAATGTGGTGGTTTAATTAAATGATGAGATGGGATATGGAACCAATACCTCGAAGCACTTGAGCACGACTAATTTTAAGCATGTGAATATTGTGCTCGTACTTGGCTGTCGTCAGCTGAGTTGGAACGGCAGACTGTCAAACTGATAAACCCTAGCTACTGGGGTCAGCTGAGGGCTTGAAGTTAAGCGTGAGCTTAAGCATCTTTCTCTGCTGGTGCCAGTGGTGGAGCAGGAATGCTGTCCTGGAGCATTATGGCCTCTGTCAGGATGGCTGTCTTGCAGTTCATATGTGCTTTTTTAAAGCACTGCAGATTTAACTCTTTTTTTCACTTCGCCTTCTGCTCTTATCTTGTATTATTTTTCCAGTATTGTTATTTTAAAATAAACTGCAGCTAGCTTCCTGTTAGGTGAACGTAGGCACACGCCATTTTTCTGCAGATACATTAAAATACTGTAAGATCTCATTTTTATTTCCAAATGTCTTTTCACCTGCAGTCTGTATAGAGCATTCTTTGTCCGCCTTGAGCTTTTTATCGGTAGATAGTGTTAAGTTGCTTCCAGAAGGAGAAGATGCACTATTGAGTAAGTAGGTCATGGGAACAGCCAAATGATGGCGTTTCTGCAAAGAAATGAAGAGGAGAGTTAAGAGTAGAAGTGGAAGGCTGCTCTGGAGAAAGACGGGTATCTCCTGGGATGGAGAGCTGCGGGCTGCCCGCGGCATTTGGCTCCGCAGAGTGCTGCGTTGCCGGTCATGCTCGCTGAGATGATCTGCTCGGTTAGTTTGCTACAGATGTCCAGTTTAGAGGTTTACTCCCATAGATTGCCTTTCCTAAAGATAACACTTTTTTCTACATTTAAATGTACAAAACCTGTTAATGCACAGTAGTGGAGGAAAAATTGTCTGTGAGAATGAGTCTCTCCCCACCCAGGAGAGCCTTGGTTGCTTTTGCAAATCAGTCGTGAGAGTGGAGATAAGTCACTTGAATGCACAAGGTGTGGCTGCTGGAGCCTTCTGGGAGATGGTCATGCATTAATTGCTGTAATACTACTTCAGCTGATTTTCTTTTCTTTCAGAACTCAGGTTACAGCTTAGAGCTTTGTTCTCAAAGTCACTGGACAAGTGTGGTATTCTTGATATGTGTTACATTTGGTGTAACGTAATTTTTGTTTGAATTATTTAAAATCTTTCTGATAAATGTGTACACGGTGATTGTCAAAAACTGTGTAAACTCAAGTTATTATGATGCTAGCAAATTTTTCCCTTAATTTTTCTTAGAATTTTCTTTCTTGCTACCCTACTTAGAAAAGGTTCACTTTGCTCCTAAAAAAATAAATAAAAAAATAAAGACTAATGATATTACCTTGATGATTCAAAAATGGAAGAACGGAATGGTACTTTGACGAAGTCGGTGTACTTTAAAAAGCATGGAACAGCGCTGCAAAATTTTTAAGCAAGTTGTTTTTTGAGAAGCTTTTGTACTTCATTTCCAGGCTCTATACCAGTTACAACCATCATCCGTGTCTGTGGGATGGGGGAAAGTCTGAACTGCTGACAATATCTGCAGAAAAGAGCTTTGCAGTTGGCTTAGTTCAGACATTTTTTAAAAAGAGGCTACAGACGGAAGAATACAATATTGTAGGCCAGATGTGGCTGAATATGAATGTATGACTAAATATACTTAAATGGTCAACAGATAATTTATATGGTGACAGACTTCAGTATATTGTATAATTAGGCAATAGTGTTTCGAGTGTTCACACTACTGGAAAGTTTTCTTTAACTTAGCCAATGAGTTGAATTGCTCCGCAACAGAAGTTCCCATTTTTTCCTCTTGTTTCACATTTACATTTTAAATACATTTAACATTTCAACATTTCTTGTCAGAGATTTTAAATAATTACTACATTGAGCTAAAAATGAATTTTTAACCTCTTTTCTTCGGAAGCAAAGAACATGTAAATTTACAGTTATTTTCCTGGCCCAGTGCCGAAACACTTCTTTTGTTATAATGAAGGAAAATAGAGAGGTTTGATTAAAACCTTGCTCAGTAATTAAATGTCTGTAGTTTTTCTCTTGTAGATATTGTTCCATTTTGGTGGTACTTGTTGTAAGGCTCCGTGGAATTTTAATAAATCCCTCAAATGAACCCCCAGACAGTTTTCAGGATTTTTATACTACATTACCAATTACAGAAATACACTGCAAAAATAATAAACGCCTGTTAATTGCAAGCATTTAATTGTGAAGATTATTAATTTAGCATGAAGAACAAATTATGAGCTGTATTCTGCTGTCTGTTGCAGAAGTCTTGTACATATTTTTAAGTTCTCTAAGTAATTTCATTTGGAATAATGAATGATGCATCTGGTACTTGGATCTTAAACTGAACACTTGCTGAACAAATTTATTAATACGCAGCCCTGCTCAGCGCTACCTACTCAACATTGCTACTGAAAACCGTAAGTCTGGGAAACCTACAGTAGAGAAAGCTCACTCCTGAGCTTGATGACATTTTAAGCTACGTGATGTGTAAAGGTTGTAGAATAACCTGTATTTAATGGGGCATTCAGGAAGCGTGGGGGATTAAGGCTACTTTCGTGCAGAGGGAGCTGGAAAAGAATGCGAATACCAGGAGGGGAAAGGCCGTAGAGGAGCGCGTGATTGCTTTAGGGTTGAAGTTGACTCTTCTGAGCTAAAATTAACTAGACCTTTTTCAAGTTTTGCTTACACATGGTTACCCCATTAAATATCTGTAGGATGTTTTTTGACGGTCAAAAAGCCATGGCCAGTATCAGTCATGTTTCCTATATTCTGAGCTTGCAGGCAGCAGTGCTTCAGGCTCAGCTTTTAATTTGCTCCAAAGAAAAAACATTACTGCTGGATAGAGAGTTGCCTGGGAAGGGTTTTAGAGATGATGGTCCATGGGTCCTGCACCAGGGGTGAGAGCTGATGCTTTCTTTCATGGGACCTTCCATGCTTTCCAACGTTAACTTATGAGAGAGAGTTATTTTTTAAATTATTCTTCTAGTTCACCCCAGGCTGCATCCCAGTGGCTGCCACCTTCTCCCTCAGCTTCCCTTCTGTCGTTGCATGGTGCTGCTGGGTGTCATTTCTGGAGCTCCTCTCTCCTGCTTCTGGCCTTCCTGGCACAAATCACTCTTTTCTGCATTTCGTCCTCTCTCTCCCCTCTGTCCCCTCTCTCCCCTGTCCTGTCCTGTCCTGTCCTGTCCTGTCCTGTCCTGTCCTGTCCTGTCCTCTCCTCTCCTCTCCTCTCCTCTCTTCTCCTCTCCTCTCCTCTCCTCTCCTCTCCTCTCCTCTCCTCTCCTCTCCTCTCCTCTCCTCTCCTCTCCTCTTCCCCTGCTCATGTTAAGCTGTTAAAGGACTGCATAATTTTTATACGTTTTTATACGTTTATCCTCCACCCATTTTACTGCAGACGTGACCCTCGTGATGAGCCTCTGAATTTATGTACATAGATTTCCTTGACCTTCAAGTGGAGAAGAAACCCTTTAACTTCCCAATTCTCTTTTAAGGAAACAACTGAAAACTGAGCTATTTAGAGAGAAAAACCAAGTCCTGGCATGCAACCTCGTGAAGGAAACTGGAAAACTGTTTGTACAGGCGGTGGCAGCAAGTGGAGTTGCTGGGCAGAGTGAGCTCTTGCGAGGGCGACAGCAAAGCGCTGCACGGCACGCGAAAATGGATTAATCTGTGACAGCGCACAAATCTCTCTACGTTGACTGCTATGGTGTTTTGCCAAAATACATGACTGTGATTATAATATATTTGAAGAAAGAGGATGTAATTGCAAAGGACATCGAGGTTTGGTCAGCTGGTGTAGTTAGATATAACAAGCTGTTCTCTGGGATATGGAAGTGTTTTGCGTAGACATCCCTGTAATTTGATAAAGCAGAGACAAGTGCTTGCTAAATCAAGGTGGTAGCTTCTTTTATTTTAGGCAGAACTGCTTGCATGCTGCCGTTAAAGCATGAGCAGTTTCAGTTCTATTTGCAACACTTCTGTCTCAGTGTGCATTAATATGCTAAAATCCTTCAGTTTGAGGTTTAGTATTTAAGAAAAAAGAAAGAATATTTGTTGGATTTTCTATCAGCTGTTTTTAACTTACATAGAAAAAATGAAGGTTGGGAGATGTTTTGTGGGGTGACATAACAGCTTGTACTAAAGCAAAATACTTGCAAGGAGCTAAGAAGTTCCTTGGACCCACAAGTCTTTTGTGAAACAAGTACACTTTTGGTGATCTCTGCCTCTAAATGCCACTGCTCTTTGACATTCTTTCTTGCTTTCTTTTTTATGGTGCCGGTAAGAAAGCCGGGCTGTGCTGCGTTTTGAATTTCCCTTTCATCTAAGTGTGCTGTCTTCTACCTCTTATGGGAGTTCTTTGTGTGGCTGGGGCGTACGTGACGGGAGGACTTGCTTCTCGTTTAATTAGGGACAGGGGGTGGGCGTGAAGGTTCTTTTCGTAGCTTTGAGATTGTTGTACACTCCTCCAAACAAGTCAGCTAGTCACCTGCTACATCTTCTCTATTTTTATATAAAACTGTATATTTAAGGCTCGGGGTGGGGGGGAGGTTATGGTGTTTATTGTCCCACTGGGAAGGTTTGTTACTGACAGTTGGTTGGAGAGTCCTTGGTGGTGGTCAGCAAAGCCGCGGGAGGGGAGAAGGAGCTCTGGCGAGTTGGAAATGGCAGAAGGGTTTTAACTGATGCAGCCTGGAGCGGGTACGGTTGCTGTCTGCGAAAGCCTGCGGTGGCTGCCCGGCGCGGCTGCCCGGCGCGGCTGCTCTGCTGTTGACGGGCAGCCGAGCTGCAAGCGCGCGCTGCGGCTCGAATTCAGCGGAATGCTGCCGGTCCTTCCCAGCGTTACGGGTCTTTCCCCCCAAGGCTCAGCCCTTAGCTGTGCACTTCACGCTTTTCTCTGGTATGATTCACGCTGTTGGCTGCAGTGGTGTCAGTGTAGCCCCCGTGAAGCCAGAGCAGGACCAGCCTGTTGAAGCAGAGGAGGAATGTGAAACTCCTGGTAATAAAAATAGCCTGTTTGCTATTTCACATGTAAACTAAACTTTGCCGTTGGTATGGAACTTTGCCAGGTATGCATACCGTCTGCTTCGTGACCTCTGTAGGACTAATGCAAATAGCAGTTGACTTCCAATAATTTGATGTTATTTAGCTCGTTAATTTATGTCAGTCAAAACGACAGGAGGACTTTTCTGCTGGCGATAAATTAGTTTCTGGTATTGATTTACTGGTAGTGACATGGAAGAATGAGGAATGACATTTAGTATGGCTACGTCAAAAACTATTATCTTAATATCACAGTGGTCAAATTTTAATAACAACTGCCATGTTACTTCCCTGAATAGGGAGTACTTTCCAAGGTGTGGAAAAAATACATGGTATTACAGGGTAATAATGGGTGAGAAATACTTTTTTTATACTCCAGCAGGGCTGCTTCTCTGTGGAGCAGTTGAGATCACTATGTACTGCTCAGGAGAGGTTATTTTCTGGTTCCAGCAGAATTGTTGGGTCCTAGAGATGCCTTCAAGCCATCTGGCCACATCTCACTGCATTCGAAGAATGCTGCTGGGCACGTTTAACTAGGTCCCCATGCCAGGCTGCTCTGGCTGGGGGTGCTCCTGGGGGCTCAGGAGGATGGATGCTTCCCTACTGCAGGGTGCAGCTTTTCCTCAAAGTGTCTAACTGGCTTCAGTTTATAGACATATTTTACTTTTTAATTACCATTAATCTTTTTCTCGGAGGTTGTCTTTCTTTAGTTACGTATAGCTGGCTTTCTTTTTGGAGATGGTGAATTTTCAGCACATTTTCAAACGGTTTCTTTCATGGCGTTTTGAAGAAATATGCCTACAGTGTATTCTGTAAAACATTTTATGCATATTAAAAAAAAATACCCGTGAAGGTCTTGTCTGCCAGAGATTATACAATGAGACCTTTGAGTTTGCATGATGTGTCTTGTTTATGGAATGAAGATCCTTTGCTGTGTTGCTCAGCCTTTGCAGCCAGGTCTGTGCAAGGCCCATTAATTTTCCATCAATGCAATGTTAGTAGGTCCCAGGAGTTCTTTTACTGATGGTGGATGTTTTGTAAGTATTGGGTGGAGCAATCTCTCCACAATATTGTTGTTGACTGTTTCTTCTCTTTTGGTGATACTTGATGCTTCCTTTTATTTTGCTTAATCTGTTAATCCTTCAGCCTTCTTACAGTTCAGAAAATACACTGAGTTTGTTATATGCAAAGCTGTTTTTTTATAAAAAAGAAGAATGCATAAACCAAAAAAATCTGACAAAGTTATGTAAAAAAAGAAAAAAGAAGAGTTTTGTGTTGCTTTGCCTGTATGCCTGACTTTTGCATGGGTATCTGTAGAGAAGTCCCCTGAAATTAAAGTCTGTTACATTCTTCAGTGTATTCATTTTAGTTCCATAGAAGTAAGTTATGCATTCGTACAAGCTTTATGACTTTGTCTATAATTCTATACCCCTAGAAATTTAAAATGGATGCTGTGTTATGAGCAATTTGATTGTGTTACTTATTTTCTTATTTTTCCTATGGCCTTTTACATAAATTGTGTGATTAAAGTGTTAGCTTTTCAAGAGGGAATGAATGTTAATTGTATGTAATAAACCTTCCTAATGAAACATTCTACCCTGGTACATGAAACAGAGTCATTTCATTGTTGAGTTGGATATCTAGTTGTATATAGTCTACTTTTAGTAATACATTTTAATTTTTTGTAATTTCTTTAGAGATCTAGTTATTCTGCCACAATCAGAAGTTGGACTTGTGGACTTAAATGGACATCTTTACATTTGTGGTTTGGGAGACATTAGGCTGAGTGAGCGCACGTGGGTGTTTTTTTTAAGGTTTCCCAAGGGCGGGCGTATCTGCTGCCGGTATAGTTTCTGCCAAGGTCAGGAGGGCAACATGCACTTGCCAGATCAAATTAGATTTGAGAAGAAAAGGTAATACCTAATATGGCACCTTCTTTAGGAACTGGATGCTGTTTGAGAAAGAAAACTAGATATATAGACAGTTTATCAGAATGAAAAGAAATCACATGGGAGCTCTACATGGAGTGTAGCTGCATGAATCAAAAAATCCTAAATATTAACAGATGAAGCATGCCAAAAAATGAGGCTTTTTCACTATACCTCCCTTCAACTTTATCTCTTACTCCCTGGCTGGCAAATACTCTTGTGCTGCGATTGGTAAGTTCAGATGGGATTTATTTCATTTACCTTTAGCTGCTAATTTCAGTCTTAGTCAGTGCATGTGGATTGAATCTTCCCTGGAGATTCCTGTTTTATAAACCTATTTTAGGATCCAGTGAATCACCAGCTGAAAGTGCCTGTCTCTTATTGCTGATTCTAGAGGAAGCATCAATCATTACTGCAGCACAAATGTCAAGCATATATATGGCTAAAATTAAGTATCATGAATCCAATCTCGGGACTAAATTAAAAAAAAAAAAACAACCCACACCTTCATTTCTGAAGTGTAACAGAGGGGAAGTTTAGAGTTACTCCAAAAGTGAAATCTGTAAAATCCCATCTACCCACGTAGGTGTCGGAGAGGCCCTGGGCGTGAAGCCGCCACAAGCTCAGGGGTCTGCGGTCCCACTGCCAGCCCCTCCTTCCAGCAGCGGTGCTCTGCCTTTCTCCCTTCCAGTACACATCTGTGCTGGTTTTGGCTGGGGTAGAGTTAATTTTCTTCGTAGTAGCTAGTATGGGGCTGCGTTTTGGATTTGTGCTGGAAACAGTGTTGATAACAGGGATGTTTTTCCTATTGCTGAGCAGTGCTTACTCTGAGCCAAGGCCTTTGCTGCTTCTCACCCCACCCCACCAGTGCGTAAGCTGGGGGAGCACAAGGGGCTGGGAGGGGACACAGCTGGGACGGCTGACCCCGGCTGTCCAAAGGGATACCCCAGACCATATGACGTTATGCTCTGCAATAAGATCTGCGGGAAGGAGGAAGGGGGCACATTTTGGAGTGATGATGTCTGTCTTCCCAAGCCACCATTACACGTGATGCAGCCCTGCTTCCCTGGCGATGGCTGAACACCTGCCTGCCCATGGGGAGTGGGGAATGAATTCCTTGTTTTGCTTTCTTTGTGTGTGCGGCTCTTGCTTTATCTATTAAACTGTCTTTATCTCAACCCATGAGGTTTTTTTTCTGATTCTCTCCCCCATCCCACCTAGGCAGGGGGAGTGAGCGAGCAGCTGCGTGGTGCTTTGTTGGGGTTAAACCACGACAAGATCTCACCAGGCTTTTATACTTGTTCTTGAATGTGGTTTTGGTCCACATGACCATAAACTGGCAAATAACGTGGCATTGTGGCTTACTGGTGATCTGGGTTGCTTTCATGTCTACAGGCAACCTTTGCCTTCTGGAGTTTCAGAAAAGAACTTGCTTAGTTCACTACCATTTAATAGAGCTATTTGCTTGTTTCTCAAGGGATTTATTTTGGTGAGATTTTAATTTTTATAGGACTGTGTCACCTAATTTTTGATACCATATAGAACTGACAAGGCCACTTGAAACAAGTAGCTATGACCGTTAGCTATCACGGATTGTTCCAGTTTTTGTTCGATGGCTGTTTAAATGCCTTTAATAGTTTTGTAAGTGCTAAGTCTTTTTCTTCTTCCCCATTGGCTGCTTTTCATTTCCAACACAGGTATTTCTTTTTCTGTAAGACACCAGAGGCATAAATGCCCACAGGGAATTGCCACCGGGAGGTTGCGCAGAGAGGATTATCCCAGCAAACTTCAAAGTTCAATCTTTTCCGTTTAGTACCGGTGGGCAAATGCCTTCTCTTTGGTCCCTGCTGCCATATTGCATTAAATAAACAGTGATAGGTGACAGCATCTCCTTGAAGGCTTTCTGCTGTCCAGACAAAGCAGATAACAGATGTATAAAGAGTTGGAGCCACTTTTTAAATTTTGTTATTCTGGAATAAACCCAGGGTAAGTCAAAATGCGTCGTTTTTTGTCGCTGTGCTGCAGTCGGCGGCATTGTGAGCGAGATGCAGTACAGTGGCGGCCGGCGGCAGTTCCTTGACGTACCAGTTCTGTCTGGAAATACTCTGACCCTGTACCTGGCAGCAGAGAGGTTAAACCCCTTCAGCTGGCTACCAGTGATCTGCTGGCAAGGAAATGAGTTTTCCAAAGTTTTGCGTTAAGGGGACCGTTGAACAAATATGTTTTGAAGCTGGAGGTGCAGAAAAGCTTTTTGCTTTAGCATTTCTGTCCTTTCAAAGACAAAATGAAAGCAGGGTGAAGCCTGGAAGGTTAAACACCTGCATGGTGAAGTGAAACATTGGCATTTCAATTGAAAGCCGAATGTTTCTGCTCTTAATTCCAGTGATTGTGGTGTTTATGGTACCAACACCTGGCTTTTGTCTGTGTGTCCACAGTACTGAAGTAAGTTTATCATTTGTTTTCACTGCTTAATGCTTTCACCCTCCAACTGGTAACTTCTTTTTCCTCATCCTCTTGGGGTCATTAGATATTGCTGGGTTACTCTTTTTGCTGGATTTATTTTGTGCACATCAGAGAAGCTTACATTTTACTGTTTTTTTATCAGACTTCATAAATAATTGAACTGTAGTTACAGATCAGCAGATGGCTGTCTTTAAATGTGCAGACCTGAAAGAACATGGTTGTGTTGAACTAAAGAAATCCAGCAGATAACAGCGCTGGCCAGAGCCTGGCTGCTTCTGGGGCACGGTTTCTATTCCCTCTGCAAGCATTTGCATCCTCCCTTCAGAGAATACAGAATCGATACCTTGAGGAGGCTGGACAGCCAGCCTGCCTTGCCCAACACCGGCTTTGTGAGCAGCCTCTCTCCCCCGCCGGGTTTGCAGGGCCACTGGCCAAAGGGGGAGGATTTCTCCTGGGTTTCATCCATCGCCTTCCAGGCTATCCCATCTGCGGTGGGGCTGGAGCCCAGGCCATCTCCTCCTCAGGCTTTTTTCTGGTCCTCTCAATTAGTTTAGCACTTTGAGAAAGGACCTCACTGGAAAGAAGGGTCTTACCTTAATGTCCAACTTAAAAAAGATCCTGGGATGCGTGGGATGCTTGTCCCATGCCTCTGTGACTGCCTCGTAGCCAGCTGGCCAGCCAGCACTCGTGTCATCAGGTCATCCCAGCTGCTGGAGTGTGGATGCAAACCCAGTTGCTCCTAATTCTTCTTGCTTTCTAATTACATATGGACAGAGAAAAAATGAACATGAATATATCTTTGAACAGGTTTTCCTTGGAATTATATGTCATTTTGCACCAGATGTGTTACAAGGAATATGCAGAGATACTGATGCCAGAACTTACGGAAAAATAGGAAAGGGTTAAATGAATGTGGAAAACCTAAATGAGGAAGGTTTACAAAAAAGACCAAAAAATAATACTATTATTGACCATATGATGGCTATAATAGAGAATAACATAAATAGAAAATGCATAATGGAAATAAAATGTTTTCAAAAGGATAAAGGTAAATGACAGAGTAAACAACATTAGCTTCTTTGGGAAAAAATACCAAGCTGTCCCAGCAGATAAAGCCACCCTATGGGAAACAGCGATGGAAAGAATAAGAGGGATGGGTGTTGGCATTTCAGAGTCCACTATCTAAAGGCTACAGTGTGACAGGGAGACATGTCTGATGGCTACTGGGCTTATACCGCTGGAAAGGGTATTTAGTGTTTCAGACATGCATTTCTGATAATCGAGAAATGTGAAAATACAGAAATGCGTCCGATGTTCTATGATCAGAAGAGCCCAGGCACCATTCTGCATCAGGAACGGTGGAATGGTGCTTAGCTGAAATATTTGGTTTGCCTGTATTTCTTTTGCCGAGCTATGAAAGCTATTTTCTGTAGCTTTAGTTATCGATGTCACCTTCCACTGTTGGCATACAGTAACGGCTTTCATGGGGGTGATAACTGTACAAAGGACCACGCTTTTTGCTTAAGTACATAGACTCTGGAGGGAAATGCGGGGATACGGGGGAGCGGAGAGCTGAGGGAGAGCTTTTATTGATTTCCTCTCTCAAACTGCTGCACACTGTGTGCAGGACCGAGCCCCTGGAGAAACCTGTCCTGGTACATATATATCACTGGCTTTGACATCCTAGCGTGGGGTAGACAAAATCAGGGAGCGCATGGAAAGGGCAAAGCGTTCGCTCCTCCTCCGCTCCCACACGCAGGCGCTCCCGCTCCCCTCTGTCCTGTTAAATCGCGACAATGAAAAGAGAAATGCAAAAAAAACTTGCAAATGGGTTTGTGCTTTTCAAAGTGATGTATGCTGGGGGAGAAAAATGTGTTCTAAGTTGAGTGTTAAGCTTTAAGTCAAAGCTGGCGGTGGAAAGGTTGGGGTGGTGTGCCTGAGCAGCAGCAGGGCTGATGCCTCCCATCGGCTCTACCTTCTCCTCCCACAGCCGCAGGGTCCGGCCCCGCTCCCAGAGCCTTCCCTCCATTGCCTGGGAGAAGTCGTCCAGTGGTCAAGTGGACATTCCTGGGTGGAGGACCTGGCCCCCAGCTGGAGTATATTCACACCAGCCAAAGGGCGAGGGAGGAAAAGCAAATCAGCTGAACTCCATTGCGCGCTTCCCATCCCATCACGTCTTAGGGGGGAAGGCTGCCTGATGGCTTGCTTCTGGTTTTAAAGGTGGAGATCTCTGCTTGCGAGCTGTCTGCTGCGGCACTCCAAGGCTGCCATGGCATACTGTGTACTACCGGAGAGCACGCCTCGGATCTGCACCGGGCTTGCTTCCATGGAGCAGTGTCGTAACGACCGGGGCCCGGAAACGTGGCAGCCGCACGCCCCTGCGTGGGGCAGAACGCTGCCCTGCCGAAATGTCAAGCTGAAGAAAATCCCCCCCCAAATTTTTTTTCTTCCCCAGAGAAACATTTGTTAGGAATTCTGCTTTCAACTAAAAATGAAGGGGTTTGGATTTGTTTTTCCCGGCTGGCAGAATGCTCTCTGACCAGCTGGACGTTTGACACTAGACGGGGTGACAGCAGAGTCTTGCCGAATTGGACCGAAACAAAAGTGGCTGGCTCTGAAGCACTGCTCGCTGGGCCTTGGGAGCGCAAGGGTAAACTACAGGTTTCTTCACTGACACATATACTGTGTTTAAAGACTTGCCTGAGGAAGTTTGCTGCTTTTAAAGCTATTAAAAACAGGAGAGGCTACAATTTTAAGTATCAATGCACCAGTCAAATGTGGAGCTATGTGAACATTTGTTTTTATTTTCAAATTTGTTTGGAAATTGGATGATGGAAGCAATCTTTGATGCGTAATAGCCTGTATTTTTGAAAATACGCAAAGAATTTTGAACCAAGCCTTGTACGGCTGTTGAAGCGGGGATGACTCTGGGGGCGAATAGGCCAGAGACTCTGCACGTACAGACGGTGTGTGGGCTGTATCGGAAACCCTGCGCCTGCGAGAGTTGCTTTGGCTGTGGAGAGCTGTCGGAGCTGATCTACGCTCAGTTATCACTACCAGCTTTCAACAAGGAACACGTGGTACTTCTCTACAGAATTAGTGCGTCTGTTCCATAAAACATGCTCCCTAGCCTAGAGGAAGGTGCTTTTTCTTCATTTCAAACCTCATGAATGAGAGGCAGCCATTTAATTACGCATACTCTCCTTTTTTTTTCTCTATATATATTCACTCTAATGCCTTTAGTAATAACATCTACTTTTTAATAGCTTAAAGACTGTTTCCACAGATTTTCTACTGTTGTGTAAGCCCTGTCTCTTCCGTGAAGGAAAATAGCTACCGTCCTCTGCCAGCGCTGCTGCAAGAAAGGACAGGGCAAAAACGGGCGCGGGTGCTAGAACAGGACAGGGAAATGGCTCTGAAGAGCCCCTTGACGCACGTGGTCACCTGTCCTTCCAAAGGGGACATTTCCTCTAAAAAAAATGTATTAAGAATGGTTTCTTTATGTTAGGGCTATGTGAGGTGTAAGAGAAGACATGGTAGTGTTATAGAGGTATTAAGGGGAAAGATCTGCTTAGACTTCTGTTTCTCATTGCTGAAGCTCCTGTAGGTTTGTTTGCAATTACATCTGAAGGAGATGTTTCTGAGCAGGCCAAAAAGGTTAAAAAGTGTAGAGGAGAGTGATGGACGGAGGAGCAGTGGAGTAAATATTTTGTAGACTCTCCTGACTAAACACCTGTTGTATAGATACTTCAGGCTGTGGGATGTGGTACATGATTGCCCATGTTGTTCTTTCAGCCCTGGTATGCCTGTTTTTTCCTTTCTAGTAAAACAGAAGACTTAATATAACAACTACATTGCAGTTTCTTATCATTCATTTATTTTTAAATGGACAGAAGATTTGGAGCACAAATGTCTTGGTGGTCAGTGGGAAGAGAAACATTAAATTTCACGAGCTGTGCTCGGTAGTGGGAAGAATAACTTCAATATTCATGTTACTGTAAATATAGCTTTTAATAATACACTTGCTTGCCTTACGTACAGACCTAGGCAGATATAAATTGAGCAATGCTATGCAACACCCAACATATATATAATAAACATGAACACAAAAAAGTGGTCTGAAAAGAGGGGTAGAAATTTGAAAGAAGTGATATATTTGCAAATACAACAGCATTGTCCTGCTGTAATGAAGTATTGTCTTATAGAGTGAAGAAATACATTGCTACCACTTTCCCAAGGATCTTCTTTCCTAAACAGTCTGAAGACATACATGCAGCTGCCAACTTGATGAAATAAAGATTTGTATTGCTTTTATATTGTTACCCTAAGAAAAAGCTTTTTAATGCCAATATGGGGAAGAGAAGGAAATAAGTTCTGAACCACCATTTTAATAATTTTATTTTTCAGTATGGAAAGCTGTGGATAAATTTTACAGTGTTGCTACCTAAAAAATGCAGACTTTTGCTTTTGAGTGTCACCGGTAAAGCAATAGGGTGAAGGGAACAAAGAAGATCAAAGAGAAGTAAGAGAGTTTATTTTTCAAAGACATCCATAAAAATAGTGGGCTTTTAAAATTTTATTAACAATGACCTGAATTGAGCATAACTAATTTGGGTCCTGATCTTGAAAATAATTTCATGCATGCTTAACCTCAATCATGTTTGTTGTCAACTAATTACGTCTGTTTACAAACTATTAAGCAAGCGTAGAATGTTTGCAAAATAAGCACAGTAGAAAAATTGATAAAAGCCACAGATATGTTAATGTGAAAAATCAGGCAGATACACAAAGTATAAATGTTATTTCACCTTTTAGCACTTGGAAATTCAAGAGACGTAATTCCATGTCTTTTCAGCCACTGTTGAATTGGAGAAGACCTCATCTGGACCTGAAGGAATGAATTTAAAAAAAACCCTAAACAGCCCAATTGTAAGCTGATGGAAGAATACCAAACTTAAATGAATGTTGCAGTAAATTATGGAGCCCAAGTAGCTTTTTGGCTCAAGGCCAAAAGCTGTTGTTTTGGCACGAGTCTTGCAGGTGCTCGGCTTAGCACTGGCTATTTGAAGACGTATTACATTGAAGTCATTAAAAGAGTTCAAGTACCACACACGAAAAGAATAAGTAGCAACATGGCAATTAACTGTTATAAAGAATTCGTTGCAATGCCCAGTAAATAAATCAAAGCGCTGGGATGTAAAATCAAAAGCAGAAATCTTAAGCTGTGGCTTCTAAAATAACGTTTAGTTCAATCAGACTTACCCAAATGAAGTTTTAAAATTGCAAAGACGGGTAACTCAGGTTGAAGGCAGGACCAAAGACTGCACTTCTTTTCCGTGCATCTTCTACTTGCCAATGGAGAACAGGGTCTTTTGGGGATGGGATTGACGGTGGACTATATGTAAATGCTATAAAGCAAAACAATAGCTGAAGAACAGGCACTGTGCATTTTGCCTTTGAATAATTGACCTCTGTGGAAGTCATGCGTGTTAAACTGCAGATGCGGGTGCGTAATGGATGTCGGGGTCACCGTTCGGTGGCACTGCTGGCACTGCCACACGGCTTTGACAAACGCCCAGGTTTGTATTGTCTCTAAATTAGTTTCCTGCAAGTTAATTTGTTTTCTCTCGGTTTATTTGGTGGGCAGAAGCTGTACTGAAAGGCCCTTTCATCTGGAAGCGAGTTGGAAATACTGTTTTAGGGAGACTGTGACTGATGCAGGCTGGGTCATCTATCGAGACTTCTGTCGTGGTAATTCCTGAGCGGAGCCCGCTGGAGGGGTGAGCGGCCTTCGCAGGGATGTTTGGAAATAAATCATTTCCACTGCATAATATGCTCATCTACTCTGTTTTGCTCTGGAATTGAATGAAGACAAATTTAAATTCTCCCAAATTTGCAGCTTTTGTATGATTTCGGTACAGAAACCAGATATAGCACAGATTGACGAAATCAGGTTCAGGTTTCAGAAAAGGACTGCAAACCTTTGGTTAGCCTCGCCTCAATATTGAGTTCATCAGTATCAGTCCAAATGATGTCAGATTTTGGATGTTGTTGATAGGAATTCCCATGAATTTAATTCTGCTGAATTAATGTCTGCTATATGTGGGAGCTGAATTAGAGCCATCGCCTGTCATTGCCGCAATGCCCCTTCTTTGATGCGCTTGCCCCTTAGGTCACTGAGCTTTCCCTGCCTCTGGTGTACCTGTCAAATGGGAAAAACAAAGGCACACCACCCAGAAGAAATAAAAGCAAATATAAGATATGCAAATTACATTTGGCATACAAATGCCAGTCTCTCTCCAAAAAAATTTGAAAAAAAAATCAGACACTTTTGCTAGTGAAAAGCACAGGGAAAGGCCAGCAGCAGAAGAGGGATTAGAGAAATCCCGTGGTGATTCCTCAGTTCCTACCTCAGTTCCCAGAGAAGGTGGGACTCTTCTAACACAAACGGGTGGTTGCTGGGCTTTGCGTTATGGGGTTTAAATGCCCACATAATTCCCCTTAATATCATTTTCCATTGGACATTTCTGACAGTTTGGAATTTTATCTGAGGAGGTTTTTGGAAGGGAAGATGTTGAGGGTTCTTCCTAACTCTCCTCGCCTAGTCTCTGAAGGAAGCCGCAGGGAGCAGCTCCAGTCCTCGTTCGCTGCAGTACACGTCTCTTCCATGCCTGTGTCTGCTTTTATTCCGCGGTGCAACTCCCCAAAGCTGCAGCCAGGAGGGACTGGCGCTGCCCAAATCCCACCAGTGACATCGGGCGCTCACAGTGGAACAGCTGGTGTTTCGCTTGTTTTCCCCATGCCCTCAGCAAAGGCAGCTGACCCAGAGACTCCGCAAGTTGACTGGGCTTCTGTTTGGGAAAGGTCGCACTAACAACGGGCACACTGGGGCTCTGTCTCATGTGACGGGGAGGGAGAAACCTGCGCTGGGTCACAGGGAGCCATCCGTTTCGGGGTGATGAAGGCAGCATTGTTTCCTACCAGAAGCTGTCATTTCTCCAGCCCGTGGTTCACGGTTGCCCCCGGTGTGTGATGGAGGGAGCTTTGCCTTCCTGCTGGGGCTGCTGCATCCCCCAGTTACCATGCCCTCAGTTAACTGGGGGGTGTGGAGAAAGGACCATCCTTCCTGGCTGCAGAAAGCTGCAAATTACACCTCGCCTTTGCTAAAGAGGTCCATTGTTTTCTGAGCTGGCAAATCACCCAGCTCAAATAAGCTTTAATTTCTCATAGGACACTATTGTTACCCTGTGGTAGAAGCTACTGTGGGAAATTTCCATGATAACAACTGTAAATTCTTGCCTGCTCTTTCCTGCCTGCGTGGCACAGGGCGGCAGGGGCAGGGTCTGTCCTGCAGCAGCCGGCTGGCCACCTCCTGCCGCGGAGCACTCGGTGCTGGGGCTCCGCTGGTCCTCTCTGGCCCCGTGGCAGGACTGTTTGTGTTCGTCTGTGTGTTGCTGGTCTTCTTCCCCCAGTTCAGAGGCCTGGAAGATGAAGCTTGCGAAGGGGGGATTTTTGCCTATGTGCTCGGTGCCCTGGCACAAGGCACGAGGCAGGTGAGGGTGCTGGATGGTGCTGAAGGAGCAAAACCTGGTCCCTTGTCCCCAGTGCCCGTCCACCGTGATTGCCGTCATCCCACCCGTCGCCACCACCATGCCGGAGCCTGCCAGCTGGCACCATCAGCTGCTCCGTGCCGGAGCTCGTGCCCCAGCCCTGTACACATAGCGCTGCAAACGCCGCCGGAGGCTGCTGGTCTGCAGACACTGCTGAATTTGATGGAGGCTTCGCAGGCAGAATGCACTAAACTTCGTATTTAATTTAAATTCCCAGCAGAACAGCCATGTGTGCATGCACCAGCATACAGCCAAGGCACGCGCCAGTGTTTGCCTGGCTTGCTTGAAAGCCTTTGTGTCAGACTCTGGCATGGGCCTCGGCGAGACCCCGGTTGTCAGTGGGCAAGGGTACCCAGACCTGCTCCCAGCTCAGTGCTTGAAGCGGGAAAGTGAAACTGCAGTTTTGAACACTCATTGAAGCAATTTTAGAGATTTAGATGTTGTGGAAACACATGCACACCACACAAACTTATTTTTTAATTTCAGTGTGTACTAGTTGATTTTTTCCCCCTGCAAAATTCCTGGGCTCCGTTTTGACTCCGTGGTCCTCTCTGTCTGCAGAAGGTGCTGGCAGGTGCGCAGTTCTTCATCATGTAAAATTGCATCCTGTATTCCCATTTTAACATTTTATTACAGTGAGCCACTTGTAAGAAGGGTTGGTGACTATCTGAAATACTTCCGCACCCTTTTTCTCAATTAGATAAGGCGTTATTTTTATTGCATTGCAATAAAAAGGCAAAAATTGTGTAGGCAAAATAATGTTTCCGAGACAGCTCTGAAACCATAAGCTTCTATTTTAGTCTTGCACAGAAATAGGGGAGGTCAAACAATTTCTGAAGTGTCATGTAACTTCACATTTCTGAAGACATTGACTGAAAAAAAGTTTATCTAAATATTTGTTCTAATTACTTACTTATCCAAATGTCTTTTTATAATAACTCCCCGTTCTTTTTGATTCAGAGATGGAGGGAGATCAGGTATCCCTTTGAGTGGTTTCACCCTTTCTTTCGTGGTAGATGTTAGCTGTGAGACATTTTGGAAATGCTTTACTGTTTTGTTTCTGAAGTGTAAGCTGGAAATCATGCTTCAGTATCTGATAAATGCACGCTCTCCATTTTAAATCTTCCAGACAAATATTTTGGTAATGGTTTATAGCTTTCTTTTGCCTGCTTCAAAGCTTTAATGTTCCTGACTGTAACCTTGTTACTACTCTCTGGCATATTTTTGTTAGAATCTTAAACAGCCTGGAAAATCACTCACTTTCTTAACAAGAAAACCAAGGACTGGGCTTTTAGATTTCTGTCTTTATTCTTCAAAGTCAAACTCTCTTGAACTTGGCAGCAGTTGTAGTTTTTGTTTTACTTTAGTTGCCCACTCCTCTGTGGATTGTATTTTATGTTTTCAAGTAAAATCTAAAAAGGGTTGGCAAACAACATCAAACAAATCTATATATTCTAGAAATATTCCAAATCCCATGGATTTTAACTTTGTCAGGTGCACCGTTTTTAAGTTCTGTAATGCAGAAGAATTTCATCCTGATCCAACACCATCTATCCTACATTCAGGAAGGAGATGTAAATTTTAAAAAAGTGCTATAATACCAGTGAAACCAGCTCCACTTCATTTCTAATTCTTTTTAGTTCTAATATTTCCAGTCTCTCATAACTCTGAGCACACATCTATGCTTTCTAAACATGCTCACTCCAAGATATACTATGTAATGCCATCAGGTTATAGTCAACTATTTCCCTGTTGTGAATAGTTCTGTCCTCAGCTACTCACACGATACTGATGTGGGCACCGGCACAGGCAGCCAGACGCAAAGATACTTAAGCTTGTGCTTAGGATGCAGGAATAGAGTACGTTTGCATGTGGGTGTGAAGGCTTGTGGATCTCCAGAAAATTAAAAAGCCCTGTCAGTGGATTGTATAAAGCAACAAGGGAAGGATTTCCTTTCCTTGTCAGAGCTTTATTCTAAATCAGTCTTGCTCAAGTAGCCCCTTCTGCACACATTGCAGAGCTCCCTATGCCTGCTTGAGATAATGATACCTTCCTCAACGTTGCCTGCTCAAAAAAACTCATAAATTTTTACAGGTTTGCTAGATTTTTAGTTTAAGCAGAAACTGTACAGCAGAAAAAGGCTTCCCCAGCTCTCTCTTGTTTTTGGAAACAGCAAGGAGGTTTGCTTATGGGATGCCTTCATCAGACGTGGGACTACCGTTAGCAGCAATCCTGTGCGTGAGCAGTTCAGAGGTAGCGTGGCTAGGATTTATGATGAGCCGTCTTCTAGCTCAGCAGTGAGGGAGAGGGGGACTTCCAGACCAGCTACCCGCTTCATTTAACCACTTCTTTTTTTTTTTTCCCCCCTTCTTTTTCTCTCAATCTTCTGACAAGTTCCTTGGGTGGTTTTCCCCGCAGAGTGGTCACGCTCCCTGTCCCGCAGGCATGCTTTCAGAGCCGCTGCCATGGAGGCTCCGGAGACTTCCTCCGCAGACATCAAAGGGCCTTTTAAAAACCTCTTGAAATTTAAGCTCTTGGACTGTTTTCCAACAGCCTTGAAATCCTTTATAATTGACTCATGTTATTTTTTTTTTCAGGGTTTTTTTTTTTGTGAGAGCGAAGATGGGCATAGATAGAGTAAATATGTAGCAGTAATAGAAGCTGCTTCCATTCCAGATAGAATCCAGCTTCCATTATTCCATTATTGTCCCATCAGTCTGTGCACTCAGCAGAGACCATGAAAGTGTTAAAAACACTCTTTACATTGAAGTTGTTGAGTGTCCTCACAGCTTTGGTCATGTGCTGAGCACACAACCACCTCCATTTCATGCTGATGAAGTCTTCGTATCAGCCTGTGTTTGATATATATGCAAATACCTACAATCAACCCAATTAAATACGAGTTGCACATTCAACATCCTTTGCAGGGTGACCTGTCAGACCCGCCACACTGATATCGGCCGACGCTGTCATTTGCTTTTTAGCAACTACTAGAGTCACATGGGAAATAGTGCTTTTTAATTGAGAACTCATTTCTCAGAATTAGTACTGTAGTTCAAAAGATTTCTCATGATTACTGGTGCGTGTGTCTCACCTTCACAAGTCTTTGTTTCATGGATTAAATCAACTTCCTTCTGTTGACAATTGCGTAGGAAATATTTTTTCCTGGAATATCTATTTTTAAATTGGAAACTCAAAATAAATGGGTCATACACAGCTTACTGTTTAGATTGCTTATATATATATTTAAAAATACACTAAATTATTTAGTTATGACATAAGATGAAATGCAAGATGTCAAGGGAAAAAAATCTCATTACCTGCAGTGACAACCAAGGAAGCTTTGAATTGCTTGTCTTTTAAATTAGTATCTTGCAGCTTCAAGCTTACGTTCATATATAAAATGAACATACCTGCTAGTTTAGATTGCAGATATAATGTGTGACTAATATATGCTTTAATTTATATTCTCCTTCATTTTCCAAAAATACCCATGCTTATGCTTTACATGCATAAACACAAATCATACAAATGTAGTAGGAATTCCTATGCCTAATTCATATGATTTGTCCTCTTGCTTATTGAAACGACTGTGCCCGAAATGACATGAATAGCCATGTGTCCCTCCAACTCTCCACTTCTTGGACAACTGAAAGTTTGAATTATATCATCTCCGAGGGAATGGGAGAAATTTTTCCCTCGTGGAGACGCCCCGGAGAAAACAGACTGCTGTTTGGTCCTGCTCCTTCTTAAACTGAGTCCGGGCTGTTTGGTGTCAGTGTCCACGTAGCCACGTGACTCATTTCTTTTCACCATTGGCCTCACACACACTGATAAGGAGAGATGATGGAGGAGGTCCCAGGTGACAGCCTTTTCAGGCACTCCAAACAGTACCCGGGATCCACTTTGCAGTGATCCAGCTGGTATCTGCTGGGGCTACAGGCTTCTTGATGAGACTCCCTGGTTGATGGCAGTTGATCTTTATCCATTTTAAGGAGAAGATGAGCCAGTGCAAACAGCAGCTTCTTCACTGAGCCATGGCTGAAAGCAGATTCAGTAGAGGAAAGGAGCCAGGAGAGCTGAGAACTCCTCCACAACTCTGCTGCAATCGTTCATCTCAGCAGCAGCCTGTCTCTGCACCATCACCCACTGGCTATGGGTGATTAGGGGAAAAATAAAGCACAAGTCAGGTGTAATGTGACTCTGCCCCTCACAGAGCCTCTTAGTTTCTGAAAGTGAGAGGCTTAAGTCATTTTATGTCTGGTCCAACATATGTCTGGACCTCCTTTTTCTATAGGTACCTTTTTGCAGCTAATCTTACTGATGTCCTTTACAACATGCTGGAGCAATCAGCTCCATGGAGGAGTTATGTGCTATGTAGAAAAGTAGGTGCTTCTTCTATTTCTTCTAAATCTGCTGCTTGATAGTTTCCCTGGGGTACGCATTTCTCCTATTTTGTTAAATGGGAAACTGTTGTATCGCCATGTATCTGCTATTCACGATCGTAGAGAAATCTGTCATATCTCCTGGAGGGAACGTGTCTTTAGGGACTTTCAGTATACAGAAATGTTTCTACAGGTCTGTTCACCCTCACTGTTGTTGTCTCCCTGATACATCCTCTCTACATTGAGGTGACTACTAAGTACGCTGCAGGATGGGGCTCATCACAAATGTAATGATTCCTACTATCTGTTTGCTTTTGGCTTCTGGTTATTTCTAATTATATTTCATAGGCATATTCCCAATAATTTACACATTTTTCTCTTCTTGAATTGCTGTAGGTACATTATTATCTAAAACAGATGAGCAGAGATGATTTTTCATGGGTTTTTTTTATGTTCTTTTGCCAGACTGTTGATGTTTACCACAGCTCAGTATTTATCGTTATTCTCTATGGTGGAGACGTTTGAATGCAACCTCTTGGGACAGGTCCTTTCTTCCTTTCTTCACAGAAGATGTGAATCTCTGTCATTAATAGATTTGCTCTTCATTCTAGAGCTTGTCCCCAACAAAAACATGAGTGAGCTAGTAATGGTATGCAACCAACCTTGCCAGGACTACAGAAGATCATTGTCAGACATTAATCAGAAAGACCATTTAGGTCATGAAGAAAATTAGTGGGTCCCAAGCAATTGTCAGCCTCTCTACTTAAAAAAAAAAGTAAAATCTCAGTCCAGCCAAATTCAACCTGCGTTTTCTAAAGTGTCTTTTTTTCTCATATGGAACAAGCTGTTTGCATAGCTTGGTGACCTATGAAGGCAAGAAAGAGGGAACGCAGGATCTGCTTAATCATCAGAAAGGAAAGAAAACGACATGTTCTTAGGAATCTTCTACTTTTTTTTTAAAGGATAGTTTAATAGCATGGGTAACGTACTAGCTGGAGATCTACATTCAGTTTTCTTCACTGCTGTGGACTGCCTACATGACTTCTGGCAAGTCACACTTACTGTATTTCCACATATACTAAAATAAGTATAACAAGAAGATACGATAATCGCTCACTACTTTACATGGAAACATTTGAAATGGGGTATTGGCACTGTCGTGTAGAAAGACAATGAAAATGATGCTGCATTCTGGGCTCAAACTGAAGGAGACAAGGGCTACTGCATATCAAACACCTCATCTAAATTATAGATGGGTAGATGGATGTGTTGAGGCTATAATATCCATGGTTTTTGCAATATGCGGGTGGTATGTTCTTTGAGAAACAATTTCATCAAAACTCCATCACCGTGCCACTTAGCAGGACCCACATATGCATGCAAATACAAAAAGTGAAATACTTTCTGTATTAGGTGCTTTAGGAAGGCAAAATTGGTTCTATATAGTTGTCCTTCTGTAGTATTGCTTTCTGACATTAATATGTATCTATAATTATTTGTAGTGTAGTTCCTTCCTTTAAAGAATGATTTTTATATTTTTTTCTGAATTTCCTTGTTATTTCTCTGGAGCAACTGAAGGGAGATTTATGTAAAACAGTGATTTGCCATCAGTTTGGCTGTGGTTGGGTGCCAGAGAGGTAGGAGTTTGCAGATAAATCATCTTCCTTGTTTTTCTTCTTACGAGATAAAATTGTGCTGAGTAACATGGCAAAGCCTTCTGCACCTATGATCAAGAGTTACTTATGTGGGTTTGTGAAGTATGTGGAAATGTCTTTTCATTAACTAGAGTTTCATTTACTTATTTCATGTTTAGTAAGCGCATCCATCTTTTTGCACCCACCTTAAATGCTGAATGGACAAAAGACTTGGTAAAGTCAGGAGGGGAAGTTACAGCAGTTCCCTTGCATCATGCCATGGTAAAATTTGGAGTATAAATCTCAGTATTCACTCTGGAAATGGAACTAGAATGTAGTAGTATTTTCTAGTTTTTGGAAAGAATAACATAAAAATTGTATAGAGATGTACATAGGAGAACTCATTCACATCACAGAATTCAGTCACATTTTCTAGCACATTAGCATTTATTTCTGTGAGAGCAAATTACAGATGCAAGTAACTTGACAACAGTACACAGAAAGCTGAGCTTTCAGAGGCTTTTTTCTTTGTGAGTCAGTACTGGGATTGCTGCTTGCAAGAAACAGAGGCAGTAGCTGAAAGGAGAGGCAATGTAATACCAAATTAGGTTCGTATAAATGAGAGCACAGCCAGCCTCCATGTTGTCCAATGTAGCATTGTTATCGAAGCTTTGCAACCTTTTGAATTTTCATGAACAAAAGAGGAAAAGTGTTCTTTGCTGAGGTTCACAGATCTGCAATCCATCTCCATCACTCTCCTGAACTCTCTACCTGTGTAGCTCATTTTTCTCAGCCAGAACCAAAGACTTCATCCTGAGCCTTGCCTTTAAGTTTAAGAAGGGAGCAGCAGCAGAGTTCTGCTCTTAATGTCTTTCAGAGTGGCCTGAAGTGCAGCGGGAGCACACTGAAGGTTGTCTCCGCGGTAGCTGAAAGAGAACAGGGTGAGGTTAAAAGGAGGAACTGTAGGTGGTTTAAATGCCATTTGGGCCTCAAGGTTACATCAAGGTTCTCCTTTTCCTCCCTATCCTAGAACGCAGGGTAGTTTTATTCGGTTTTTAAGTTTACTATAGCTCTGTATTTTAGACTTTCTCGATGTCTAACAACTGTAACAGACTTTGTTAATATTTTACTTATTTCCATTTATTAGAACTTTTGTATTAATTTATTATTATTTATTTATTTTATCTTTCTTAGAAAATAAATATATAGTGGAATAAATACTTATTATATTATTATAAAATATATTTATTATATTTTATTATATTGCTTTCCACTATTCTCAGATAGCCAGTGCAGCCCATAGCTTTGCAGGAGGCTGCAGCCCAAGTTTTACCAGATTCTGTTAGTCCCGCGTGGGTGGGGTAGCCAGGTGAGTAGGTAGCCTGTTTACCTGAGGATCTTCCTAGGATTTACTATTTAGCAGATTTGTTGGAAACGGTGCAAACGCACTGCGTGGAAGGAAGCAATACCTGGTGAATCCGTCTCTGAAGGTCCACCAGTGGATTAGCCATGCCCTGCAGTTGCTGCGTGGGCAGAGCGAGCTGCCCAGGTTCCTGCTTGAGGAGGACAGGTGGAGGGGAGAAGTGGTCTCCAGGCAGGGTCGGGTCACTGAGGCTCAGTGCTGTGCGGGAACCCGGCGGCTGAAGGCACTGCCTGCCTGCAGGCTTGGGTGTGGAAGTTCGGCTCCGGTGCGATCCCTAGTAACATCACTGCCACCCAGGGCAGGCTCCAGCAGGGACCTGGCGAATTCTGAGGTAAAAGGAAGCAGTGCCATTTTCTGTGTGACAAAGAGAGGACTCTGTAAGGTTGCGGGTACACTCTGGTATAGTCCTGAAGAAAGTACACTGAATTGACTCTTACGGGGAAGAATAATTCATAAAATGATTAGGAAGGTATCAAACACAAAGTTTTGGAGGAGAGAGGGTGGTAGTGAGGCTTGAGCAGACCTCTAGTAGTCTTTTAGTGAAAAAAAAATTACTGAGTTGAATTTCAGGGATGCATGTTGGGTCTTTATGTATTTTAACTGAGGTGTGTGTCCCACCCTGTAATCTTTCCATGTAACGTTAAATACTTTGGCCGTATCAAGGGTAGTGATTTCCCTTGGGAAGTGAAGGATCACAGAATCATAGCATCACAGAATCATTAAGGTTGGAAAAGGCCTTTAAGATCATCAAGTCCAGCCATCAACCCAACACCACCATGCCCACTAAACCATGTCCTGAAGTGCCACGTCTACACGTTTTTTGAACACTTCTGGTGGTGGTGACTCCACCACCTCCCTGGGCAGCCTGTTCCAGTGCTTGACCAAATAGGATACCTTGCTATGTCTCCTTCTAATCATGCATAGCAGGCATCCTTCTCATCTCACCTCTTTATATACTCTTTGTTGAAAGAGAGTGAGCACTGCTGCAATGCATCTAGTATTCCGTACATACACAAGCAGAAGAGAAGCATGGCCTTGGTGTGCCTGGAAGGAGCAGGGACTTGTCTTTCATTACGTTGAGTCCATGGCAAAGGTCATTCATCTGTCACATGGGAAAAAAAAAAGTGATTGCTCTCCAGTGACTTCACTGGTATGGTAAAAATGAATCCAATCACCTTTTTGATTAGGTGACCAAAAGACAAATAAGCTGAGCTGCTTTTTTCTGTAATTTCTTCATACATATGTATGCGGAATGTAACTTCTGAAACGAGCCATTATGCAGTGCCTGACTTTGCAAAAACTTGTGATTTTTAAAGGAGCTGTTTGACATACAGGTTGCAGAGGTTAAAGAGTAAAAATGTATACACAGCCTGATTTATAAAACTTAGGGCAAGTGTTTTTTCATAGTGGAGGTGCAAATGTGCTGTTTGTTATTATGCTTTCTTCATATTACAGTGGTACTTAGAAGCTGCAGAGGAAAGTGCTCTCCCAGGCTCTGTGTGACCTGATACGGCTCTGACAGTGCACCTGGAACTGCAGAATAAGGCAGCACTGAAATGTGGTGGTTTCTCGGTATGAAGCAGTCAGACTCTCAGTTTTGTAAATTAATATAATGTAACACAAAGACATTTCAGTTTGTTCCAAGGAGCTGCTAGCTTTACAGAAGCTCACTTGGCAGGCAGGAACTTACCTAATAAAAACATCATAGCCGATATATATTTTTTTAAAATTTAGACTTGTATCCTTGTTGTTCATGCTCCTTCCCTTCATCAGCTATTACCAACAGTAGTCCACTGGTAGGTAAAGATACCCATTCACCCAAATTTTTCAGGGCATCAGTCAGCCTTGCCTGGATGTGCCTGCAGTATACATGTAATCACAACCCTAGCTGCCGCTTTAGTAGCCTCCAGAATTTCAAGCCCTTGCAGCATTTATGAGTCCAAAGAGTGATTTTATGTTGTATCATAATTTTGTGCAAAGGGAGTTTCAGAAACCTTTACATAAGACAAATACTTAAATACCAGTGCAAATGCAAGTTGAAAAATGAAGGACTTCAGAGATTCAGGAATTTATTCCTCCATTTTACTGAGATGGCTACTAATTTCACATTGGTGTTCATTGATGTAACATTTGCATTTGAGTTTTTTACAGTAATCCTGTATTTGTGCAGAGCTCTTGTATAGGAGTAGCCCTGTCTAAAGAAACCAGCAAACATTTTGTGTATAGATTCTTGGCTGCATTTCTTTCTAGATTTAAGTGGAAAACTGGTCTGGGATTGTTTCCTCCAACTTCTTAAATAAGAAATAAATTGATATCCTCTGGGGAGAAGACATGCTGTTGGTCTGTTTTGGACTGCTGCATTGCTGTCTCTAGTTTCAGCTCTTGAGTCTCTCTGGTTTCAGTTCCCTGTATTATATACATTATATATAGATGTGTATTGCATTTCAGAGAAATAAAAAAGAGAAAACTATATGTGCTTATCAGATTTAAAATCACAGAATATGAAGAGATTTAGAAATATTTATACATTAGCCACTACATTAACCACATTTTGGAGAGAAATTGTAGGGAAGGCGGTAGTAAGAATGTGGTGCATTCAATGTTATTTTTGTTGTTGAAAGATTTGGAACAGAATCCTAACAAGAAGCAAGGGGAAAAGAGGTTCTTTCTTTTATTAGCTAAAGTTTTCTTTCTAACTTGGAGGAAACGAAAATACGTCTTTTGTCTTCACAATCTCTTCAACCTTCTTATTCTTCTGTTGTTAATATTTTCAAACAAGATAGGCTTAGATAGAAGTGGATGTTCAGACCACTCTGTTTCAATCCAGACAGTATTTTGAGGTAGCATAATGTTTGACTGAAAAGAACCAAAGAAGTTTTGCCATCCTAAAGAAAAAGTGTTTTTTGCATCAGAGCCCTTGAAAGTCAGAACTAGGCAGCCAAGGAAAACAGGGGGAAGTACAAAGCAGAAAAAAAGAACCAACCAACAGAAAAACTCAATCCTAATGAAAACATAATGATTGATGGTATTAAATTTGCAAGCATCATATGGAAAGAGTTTATTAATATAGAAGTATATATAATATAAAATTAAATCATACATATAATATTAGAAAATTTAAAGGAGAAAATTTGTTTTTATTCAGATAAATGGAGTGCTCCAAACATGTTCTGTGTGGGATCTGCGTGTCAGGATGAATAATTTTTATTTTTCTTTTAAACCTCTGGCCTTGGGCCACCTGAGTCTTAACCTTAGTATAAAATGAGATCTGTCAAGTTTTATCAGTTAAATGTAGCTGATCTCTGCTTTTGGGAGCTGATAATATGTTGTAAAAAGTCACTCTGGGATAAAGGTTTGTATTTAGAGTTTTTTAGATGGAAACAGGTCAGAAGAGAGACATGAACATGGATGTCGGTAGTTGGGGTAAGTGGGCAGTGCTGTGCAGGGCTGGCAGCTGGGAGCCATGGACTGGGAGCACTGGGAAACCCTGGGCTGGAGCATCGTGCTGAGTGGTTCTCCCTGCACCACCCACTGCCTCGCCTTACCCGCGGGGAAACCGGCCCGTCGCTGTGGCAGCGGGATGAGAATGATGAATGGCATGGAAAAAATCTCTATCTAAAGCATGTTGAAAATCTGGAGTTAATTACCTTGCAAGGAGCCAAACGAGGAGGAACTGACAAAAGTGTGTCAAATAATGAACGCTGCAGAGAAGGTATGTCATGAACTTTTCATGGCAGAGGGTAGAGGGATATTTAATTAACTTAAAAGTTGGCAAATTCACACCAAGTGTAATTACATTGTGGAATTAATTCTTCATTGTAAGTTATTGAGGCAAGACTTCAGCAAGATTTAAAATAGGATTCCAGTTTTATTTGGGCAACAAAAGGTACTCTGAGCTGTAGCAGTGAATCCCAGAAGGTTTCTGCAATGTTGTGCTCTGAGTTTTAGGTGAACCTCTAATAGCTTTTGATCCAATGATGCTGCAAGGAGAAGGAGGATAGATTATTTACATTTTTTGTTTCAAACTTTTTACTGTACTCTGTCCTCTAAGTATCTGTAAGTGCTGAAATACATGAAAGAGCATTGGAAGGGATCCGCTGTGACCATGCCTCTGTTTCTGATGCTGGACGGGATCCAGTGTGATCATTCCCGTGTTTCTTACGCTCTTCCAGCCATAAAAATTAGTAACTACCTCTTCAGACGTCCAAAACATGATGTTATTAGAGAAACAGCAAAAGCCGTTATTTGTCTTCTGGAAGACACAAAGATGCTGTATCTTCCCATCTTACATGTACAGGTTTTCAGATGCCTCTCACTATGTAGGTCATATAAATGGGGTGGGAATCACCTTTTAGTTAATGAAAGCATCTGATTCTAGCTGTGCTGTCCATGCTTGAATTATAAAAATGAAGACTGTAGTGAAAACTGAGATGGGGAGATTTGCAGTGCTACCATGGTAAGAAATGGTAAAAAAACGTGTGGACGTGGCACTTCAGGATATGGTTTAGTGGCCATGGTGGTGTTGGGTTGATGGTTGGACTTGCTGATCTTAAAGGTCTTTTCCACCCTTAATGATTCTGTGATTCTGTGAAACCCTACAGCAGTGGTGGCATCAAGTGCCACCGGTGAGGCGTTGCTGGGGGCAGGCCGTGGCACGGCCAGAGTGTGTGCAGAAGGGAGCAGTTGCGAGGGCTGATCTCAGCCTCGGCCATGGAAAGCCTTAGCTGGGCAGCAGCTGATCCGTGAAGATGTTAGGATGAGCAGTATCTTAGATTGCAGATGATTAATAAAGGTAAATTAAAAAAATATTATAAGCCTTGTGAGCATTAAGCAGCCAAGGGGTGGTGAACGGCCTTTGCAATGCAGCTGTAGGGTCATCGGTTCTGAGTGTGGTCGGCCAGTGCTCAAGTAGTGTGTGGACACCCGGGCCTGGACATCCGTGTCCTCAGGCAGAGCTGAGCAGCTGATTATTTGCGAGGCAGAAAAGAATGGAGATCACAGAACACGTGATTCTGACACAGCCTTACAGCATCAGAGTCCGCTGGAAAGAAGAAGAGAGGAATGAGTAAAATATCAAGTCTGGATAAGAAATAAGCAGAAGAAAATAAAAGCATGGTTTGTGCCTAGTATTTGAGGATTATCGAGTTTTTTCTTAAGCATTACCTGGGCCACCAGCTGATCTGAGTGGGAGTGTTCCTCTGCTGATGAGGCCTTGGAGTCAGAGGAGGTCTGTTTGGACGTACGGATCTGCTTGTGTAGGACAGCAAGCAAAGGTACAACTTCAGCTGGTACTTTGTACGTGACTTTGTCAGGTTTACGTGGACAGTTGTCCACCCATGCTGGGCGCTCAGATCAGCAGCATGTGGGGGCCAAACAGGTGCTTGAAGACACAACTGCAGGACTGAGTGTCTTGGATTTCAGGTGACAAGTTTGAAGGCTGATAGATGTGTGCGTGTTGGTCACATGCATTCCTGTCCAAAACAATCTAGCTGTATGTGCTGGCTGAATTACGCTGGAAGGTCAGTGTTTTGTGTATATTTTACAAGAGGTTGTAAATCCTACCTTAATTCTTGCATTCTTAATGTCTTAAAAAATGACTGCCTTCCCAGGATCTGCTAGTCCTCTTTCCCAGGTAGGACTTAATAACAGAGTATTAAATGAAGTCTCCTGTTGCTTTTCTGCACGTTAAGTAATCTTTATTGGCACTTCTAAAGTATAGCTGTATTGTAACTGTGAAAACAAATGCGCTGATGGGTTTTGTAAGGTATGTTATTGGTGTTCCTTCGGTCCTCAGGCTGGCATGTTTGCTGATTTACCTACTGATTCCCAAAATGAAGTAAGCCACAATGGGAATTCCTGCAAACCAGTGAATTAAGAAACATTTGTGGTAATAATTAGCTACCTGTCAGCTCATGGCAACTGAAGAACAAGAGCAGGATAGTATCTGTTTCGATGTATTGATACAAACATACATTCATGGGCTTTCTCAAAAACTTCTACTTCCAAACCACCAGCACTTTCTGTGAAAGACAAACTCAAGTGCTGAACTTTATCATCATGGGAAATAACCTTTGCTAACACCTGCTTCTAGTACAGATGAAAACAAAGACTACTCAGTAAAAGTTTGCTTGATTTTATTAAGTATAGCTATGTTTTAATGCCAGCTTCTTTTTGAAAAGAACATACTGCATGAAAGAATGTAACAAAGATGTGAAAGCAGTGGCTTCTTTTGCGTTTGAAATATTTTACTATTTTTGAAATCTGAGGGAAAAGGCTACAGAAATCACAGAATAACCTCGTTAACATATGAAATAAATCATGAACTCGGAACCAAGGAAGAAAATAAAATGTTCGCACATCTGGCTTACTGCAGCAAATTTCTATATCTTGATCAAGAGTAGTTGTAAGCTCGAAATGGAGAAAAATAAGAAGAATGGGAGTATGGAGATCTGGTTTTCCAGCTGCATAAGTGTGTGCCTCGGACCTGGCAGAAACTTGCAGATTTCCAAGAGCCAAATTTCACAGGCACTGGAGGGTAATGCCTCCTATGAGAACAGCTGCCGTGTGCTAACATCCGTATGAGCTGTCGCATTAGGTCTGTAATAATGTCACGGACATTTAGGAGCCTTTGGAGGTGCTACAGCAAGGGAGAAATGGAATTGTCTGGTATTGTGAAAGCTGTGGAGAACAGGGACATGGATTGTGTCTTTAGGTAATTGAAGGTATGCAACTATTTTTCCGTTTTGAGTTGTTTTGCAGGCTTAAGAGAGTAGGATCTGAGCCAGTCTTTGGGTAATAGAAGTCCTTGAGTCAAAGGATGCATATTTTCAGTGCTTCATAAACACTTTGCCCACATAACAGGAGAATAGCGAGCTGCTTTTGGGCTTTTCTGTTCTTTTAGTACATGCTTGGAATCAAGTTGAGTAACCAGATGATGTTAATTCATCTTGCTGTTTGAGGTCCTTCTGGAACAAAGTGGGAAAATGACATGAATACATTTTAGGTTATTTCTTTTAAGAGTGGAATTTCAGTACTTCGGTTCATGCAGAAATTATGCTACAGACATAGTTTTTTACAGAGAAAAGATTAAGTGATCTGGGTACCTTATTAAGAGGTATTGCAGTTCACGTATTGCGGATGCCTTTAAATAGCTGTTCGTTTATCGTATCTGGCTGTTGGATCAAATAAGCTAAAATAAATAAAATGTATTTTAAAATATCAGCCTAAATTGCATTTGCAGGCTGTAAAATAAGGATTTTTTTTTTTGATTTCTTGAGACCAGACACAGATTTCATTTACTCTGCATTACCAGGACAGGGATATTCTAATATTTATAATTGGACATACATAAATTTGTTCTGCATACATCTTCCTTAGTCTTGAGGCCCAGATTTGGTTAAAAATCTGAACTGAGTTTTCTTTGGATTGCAAATTAACTGCAGTGAATATTTAGTTTATCTCAGATTAGTAGGGAAATAAATACTTCCAGGAACTGTACAGTTTGGGAAACCTTTATCTTTTTAGAAACAGTTTGGATAGTGGTTATTATATTCTAATAACAGAAGAAAAACTCAGTTTAATTTGATGAAGCAGGCAACTAGATAATATCAATGCTGGAATACTAAACACAAAAATTCTGGTGGAGGAAAGTCCAGTGGGAACATTTGTAATTCTCAAACAATAAGTGGCATTATGAGACTTATGAATAATGACTAGTAATGATGTTTAGGAATGGGAAGAAAAGGTGTTCTGAGCCACTTGTCTAATTTTGATGGAATGGGATACTTTAAGTACATTTGGAAGGAAATTTAGTGTAAGACAGGGAGGTAAATGAAAAACTTGATAAAATACAGCCTGAGTTGCATGAGTTATCCAAGACTGGCCTGATCTCTTGCTTTGTTAATGGAGCTCATCTTTTTAGACAAATGAAGTTTGTCTACCTGGAGGCCAGGAAAGCCTGTGATACAGGGTTAAAAGAAAAAGAATTATTTCAAGTTGAAAAGATGAAGATCAGTGGAAAAATTGAAAAAAAAAGGCAAAGAAGATGCTATAACAGCTTGGAATAAAAAAAGGAGTCCAGATGGAACTAAATTACTTTCTGAAAGGGTTTGACATGCTGTCCTGCAGTACAGGGGACTGGACTCAGTGACCCAGAAGTTGCCACATACCTGTCTGACACCTTTTAAGACCTCCTAAAGGATAAGGTTAGTAAAATGGGAGGTCAGTTTTTCCTCAAGTGGAAGTGAGCAATGAGGTTTATAAATAAAAGTATAATCCTCCCCCCTACAATGCTTCTTCAGTGAAGGCATCACTCTCCGGTCACTCTGTTTATTCCACGTGCCGTCTCCATGTTCTGTCTCAGCGGGCAATTGGCCACCGACCTGCAGTGGGAGAGATGCAGTACTTCAGGTGATCTGCTTCAGAGCTGGTATCTAAAGTTGTGCTAAAGTGAAGTTCTGAGGCACAAAATTACGAACTAATTTCCTTCAAAATACAGCATCAATATGTATGTACTACGGTATTACAGTTCAGAAATTTCTGAGTGTTGTGTTTTCTGTGTCTAGCAGTAATACCAGAATTACTTTTCAACTGCATGAAAGGAAGAAACACAATTTTGTAATTGTTTTGGATTGTTCGAACTGTTGGATGTGGGTCAAAGAATGTTGGTTAGATCCATAAAATGCACCTGAATGCTAACTCTTGCTGTGTCTAAGATGTAAGTGCTCTTCTGCTTAGTGAAACCTGTGTTCCCAGGTAAAATAACATTAGGGTCTATGACAGCCATTTAGCAAGAACATAATTGAAAGCCAAGAAGAAATAGAAAGAGGGGTGTATTTTTGAAATTTGAGTGACTTATTCTGTACTTTGGACCATCTCCAGCCTGTCTCACAAAATACAACTGGAGAAAGTGCTTTCATTTAATGCACATGTTAGAGCACGTAAAACTAAACTCCCTTTTCTCCTCCAGAGATTTGAAGCAACATCTCACCTCTTAAGTAAATCCATAGGTAACCATCTTTCAGAGGGCATTCTAAGAAGGGAACTTGAGAATATAAAGAGAACTTTATTTAGAAATAAAGTAGTTTTATTTTGCACAGAATAGTTAAAAATCTGCCAAGACAGAGACATAAGCAGCTGTTTAGTGTTGTTACGAGAGCATTCGTCACTCAGAGGAAAGGTGCTCACTTTGGTCGGCTCTTCTTGCATAGCGGGACGTTGGACTGGGTGTCTGAGGAGGTCATTCCCTTTTGTATGCTTTTGAAGTGAATATGTTTGTATACTTTAGATTTTTACCTGAGTTACTGGTGACTGGAATGGAGGTGACAGGGATGTGGGGTAGGTTATCGGAAGAATTGCTTATCAGAACTTGTAGGTGCCTGGAGGCTTCCTCAAGCATGACATAACGTGGTTCACATTAGTTGTGTTTGGGCACTATGAGCTGATGATAGGATTGCATCTCAACTGTTGGAAATACGAAAGCAGATGATGGGTATATCAGGCGTTTAGGGGCAATAGGCATTTATGATTCTTGAACGCTGGTGACGGAGTTTGTGATTGATGGGGATTGAATTGAGGGTTGTAGAAAGTAACTTAATAACTGGACTTAGTAAATTAAGCACTATCATTTCAACAGAAAAATGCGAATATTGTCATGGAAGACATGAGAATGTCTTGTCATGTTCCCTTCATAAATGATTCCTTTTTTTTTTAATTCTTCAAAATCATATGTGTCATATAACAAAACATGGTGTACTAAAATCGTAGACCAGATTATTGAGCTCGATGATCCCCCAAGTGATGCATTTTTAAAGACATTATGGTCACTCAGCACAGTCATTATGGTAATTCAAGTCCCTCTTCACAACTACTTACAACTGCTCAATATTCTTCCACAACGATTAGCGGTCTTCTGATTGTTTGAAAAGGGGTATTCCTGCTTCCATTTCCCCCGTGATAGTTAAGAAATCTGGGCTTTTCTGCGTTTTCATCCAGCTGTCAAAGTATGTGGAAATTTGCATTTGCATGCAGGGGTTGTTTTTTGCCCAGAAGAGGTTCTATTTTTACAAAAACTGTGGGAAGAGATTTGGACATTTTGGCATTCTAATACTATAGTACAACTGCTCTAAATTCCTATTTTTTAAATCAACGTGATGTCTTTAACCCACATCAGGGTAAAATAAAATTATTTTAGTAGTGCTGAAACACTTCTATTATTGACTAGCATAACTAATCTCAATCACAGAAGCTTTATGGTGAACCCAAGTCAAAAGGAAGAAAGTTGCAATGTGTCAGGTAAAAGCCATTCTTTTGCTTTTTTCCCACCATATGAAAACAGAAGTTCCAAATTTCTGTTCTGAACTGAAATTTGGGAAGGGCTCGTAATCAGACTCTTTGGTGCATAAAACCACTGGAAGCAAAATTATGGATGACGGATTTCAAAATCTGTTGCTTTTTAGAAGATTTGTATTCTCTTCCAAGAAGATTAACCCATTTGGACTTTTTTGGTTAAAATTAGTAATATCCAATGTAGTGAAAAAAAGAAATAGTTAAAAATATAAGATGACAAGGAGGAGAGTTATTTTCATAGGCTGCTTCCTAGAGAAGTGGCAAAATAAAAAATTTCCTTATTAATCATTTTCATCATTTTATTTAGATATTGCAGATTTTTCTTTTGGAAAGCCTGGGTATATTTTTCTGCCCAGAGGAGCAAATATGCTTACAGACTGGTTTGGGTAATGTATTCTTGATTTTGTTTCATACATCTATTATATGTTCCTCCTTTAGCATTCCTCCTCCTCTGTTTTGGTGTCCCCCCCCAAGACATTTTCAGGGCTGGGAAAAAATCGGGACACAAATTTGCAGTACCCAGCGCAGTGCAGCATTTATGGAAATGTCTGATTTGCTCTGAACTGTAAATTCTAAATAATGATAAGTGGAATTACTGCTGTAATTATCTTTCTTTAGGGAACATTTCTAACTTGAAATATAAAGCCTGTCTATTAAATAACATTTATCAGGAATGTTTCCTTAGGCATACTTTTCAGAATTTAATTTTATTTTTATCTTGAGCAAGATCGGACTCTGCACAGTTTGTGTTAGAGACAGGGAGAATAACTAGAACAGGCAAATACCTCATAGGCAACAGGAAGGCGAGTGGAGAGATGAAAGATGAGCTTCCAGCAGCTGCAAAAAGGATATATACTTCAAGGGTGCCCTATAAGCCTTATGAAGCAATAAAGGAAGGAAAACAACATTATGAAGGGTCCCAACAGCCATAAAATTAAAAAAATGGCAAGGACTACTTTCATTATAAAGTGTTCGTTAAAGCTTTAAATAACAAAATAAACTCTTGACACTGAGAACGGAAACCTTCACTGTTCAACCAGCCTCCATTTACTTTACCGTAATCCAGGCCATAAAAGTAGAGTCGCACAAACACTCCGTTCTGGGGAGCTCCGGGGTGCCCGAGGACCACACAGTTCTCCGCCTTGGGAGGAGCGGGGTCTCCAGCAGCACGCCCGGCTGCTGGCCTGCCGCCGCGCTACTGGCAGCCGCCCCTGGTCCTCGGCGCGGCCGCACGGTAGAAAGTCTGAGTCAGAAAATCCCCAGGATTGTTTTCATTGGCTTCAGTTAGGTGTTGGGGGGGCTGGGGGGTTGGTTTCTTCTTTCTTTTGAAGGAGTATTTTGGGTATTGAAAAAATGTGCTGAAGACTTTGGGACCAGAAAGTAAGTGGAGAAATTCATTAAGGGGTCTTCTGGGATTCAAGGTAGAGATACTCAAAAACGTCTTCGATGTAAAATGATTTACTACTCACTTTTCTAATAATGTAGAATTTGAGTTAAAACTAAGACCTTAGCAGACTATAAAACAGGTATTTAATTTGTCTGTCAAAATAGTGGGAAGAAAATATTTATTTTGAGCAGGAATACTTTTAAAATTCAAAAGACCTTGTATCTGTTGTTTTAGCAGTGCTAATATAGTTTGTCTCATCTGTTAATAGCATAATCTGTTTAAATATTTTTTCCTGAATTAGAAGCCACTTTAGAAACCATAAGCTGTAAAGTACACATGGAGCACTCTTCCTTATCTGTCATTGAAATTCAGCCATTTTCTGCTTTGCTTGCAACATACAGGAACAAAATGTATCCTTGGGAAAAAAAAGAATTCAGCTATAAGTGGGTAAATCTTTGAAACCTGTAAGCTACACCATACTCCCTTAAAGGCACGTGAGCAGTACTGTAATTTATGATACTGTTTACAGTGAAAGTATGGGATCCCATCAGTTTTTCTGCCCAGTGCCATAGTTCACCATTTATTTCTTCATCATAGTTCTGAGTAGTTTTCCAAGCTGCTGATGAGGTTAAACATCTTTTTTGAAAGACATTGGAAAAGAAGACGGCTCCCGATATGTAATTTTGTGTTCATGTACGTGGTACATGAGATATATTTGTGTAGTTTTGATATCTCGCTACTTGCACCATCCAAAATTAAATCCTTTGTCTCTTGGTATATTTTTGGGAGAGCAGACAGGGAGACTGTCTGCATCATGAGTGGGAGAAGTAAATGAGTCACAGTTCTCTTTATGGGGAGCTTTGTTTCATTCAAATCCCTCTTGCCAAGATGCTGACAGTGAATTTGAGTCATCAGCAATAAACAAGTCGTACAGAAAATTGAATCTTTAGAGGGCAGAAAATCATGGGCAAAGGAAAGGCACTCACCGGCAAGCTCTCTGTTAGTCTGTGTTTGAGAGGAGTTATTGATCGCATTATTTCCCGTGGCGGATTTTTCCGTAAGTGCCTTAAACTAATTCAAAGTCCCAGTCTGAAATTTCATTTTGGAACATGCATGTGTAGTGAAAACCAACAGCATCAGTCAGGCTTGGAGATCACTGAAAATGAAATTGAGTTTTCACCGCACTAAAGAAGGTGATTGTAGTCATTAGCTTCTCACCTGTGCTGTGCCCTAAAGAACTGAGATCAGTAAGGAGTACTGGCATCTTCCAGGAAAAGGAGAAGATTGGGTGAAATTTGTCTTGTGTTGGGTTTGGTGCAGTTTTTTTCCCCTGTATAATGCAATTATCTTTTGCTTGAATAAATTTAGTTCATATGTCATGGTAGCAGTCCATCAGGACTGGACATGTTTGTGTTCAGGAAGTGATAGTAGATAAGGTAATATATATTTCAATCGAAAAGGAATTATTCTATATCATCTTTAAGCAGTTTACTTTCACGAAAGTAGCACAGCACCTTACTTGTCTATGGTACCACCATTTCTAACCACTCTCACCTTTTAAAGTTTAAATGCTTTAAAGAAGAATGGTAATGTACAGATATTTTTCATCCAGAAGTATTTTCACATTTAATAACCCTCCCACCAACAAAATGCTAAAATGTCAATATTTTGCTGATTACCTAAAACGTGCCTTTTTATCATTTTTATTTTAAGGTGTAACTTCATGATCAGTCTAGGGCGTGACAGGTACATGGATGGAGCTGACTCATGAAGGGGCCAGGAAAGGGAACAGAATAATGGGAACAACTTCAACATTTATGGGCATTTCTTGCTCTTCAGAATGTCTTGTACAACGTGGAGTACCCAAGAGGCTCTCTATTACCTAGAGTTCCTTCCTCGCTTGTGATGAGCGTGTGTACTGTGCTTACATCAGTCTGACCCTCCTCCCCCAGCTTTGCCCCGTCATCTTTGTAAAGAGACAGAAATCCAACACTGTTGAAGGAAAGAGAAAAATACAGTAAATTTTCAAAGAAAATGGAGGGTATAATGCAAACAGCCGTTGTGGTGAGCATAGACAAATGAACTTGCACTACAGTGCGACTTTGCTAAATACAGCTACAAAGCACTTGTTGTCTGTGAGCGCCGATGTAGGAGAGCATTGCCGTCTGCAACTTGGGAAGTTGCAGAAACAGGCACAAATCCAAGTAAAGAGATGGCAATAGGATTACGGAGTGCCAGAGCCCTGGTCCTCACTCAACCGGGCAACCTTCTTCCTTGGAGGGTTGGATGGTCTTTCACTTGTGCTGTCCCTTTCATTACAAAAGTGGCATTTTTCCTCTTGGGCCCGGAGAGACTCTCTGGAAGAGTAATAATAAGAAAGGAACTTGTTTGGTGGCAAGAGGATCAGTGTACTGCATGCCTGTTGTTCAGCAGTCCTTAAATATGGATGAGGAAAAAATCAGGGTAAAGTTCCTCACTCTTGGTGTGTTCAGATCTCTCAAGCTTGTGCTTTGCTCTCCTCCAATGACCCTAGGACACACCACCCTCCAGGGTATACATCTGTGGTCCTCCGATGGTGGAAACCTGTCAAATCACCAGTGGAGGTGAGGAGGAAAAGAGCAGCAGGTCCAAGACGAAAAAGACATGGAGAATGCTGATGCAAATAGGAGGCTGGAAACCTTGAGTGCAGTGAAGTGAATGCAGCCTGGGAGGAAGGGAGCGAGGAGGAGGAGGGCCTGGGGACTAGCTGTGGGATGAAGCTGAGAAGTAGTGGAGCAGGGCAGAGTGTTCGGAAGCAAAGCCAGGGCCAGGGAATGGGGCAAGAGCCGAGGACGGAGACAGGCAGACAGAGCAGAGGGCTAAACGCAGGTGCCACCTTTCAGCTGCCAGACATTATGTGGTGGTGTCTTGTCCCAGGGAGACCCATCCCAGGGACACAAAGCTCCCTACAGCCATGTGCTCCTTCTGCTCCTGCATGTCCGTAGTGCTGGAGTCTTTTCATCATCCCTTCATCCATGGCCTGGCCTTTTTCCTGTAATCTGCCGCCAGCCTTGTCCCCTGCTCCTACTGGCTTGCCTCCCAGAGCTGTTCTGTGCAGCTTTGCAATGTGGCTTGGAAGCGCCACACAGTAGGCAAAGGTGTCATGAGAAGAAAGCTAGAGCGTGATGCAACGAGGAGGTCTAAATTTGCAGGGACTTTGAAGAGTTTGTTCATGTAGTAAATAGAAAAACCAACACCTACTGTCTGCTCAAAAGACATTGTGGCTGACGCCCTTTTCCCTGCTGTCTTTTGAGTTGGACTTTGCATGCAGCAAAGTCCTGAGAGTGTGGCTTTGCCAGAGTAGAAGGGTTAATTAAAAAGGGAAAGGTGGTATAAATCCTGTATTCTCATGGCAAGGGACTATGGTTCATGTAATCCTGTTGATACTCTCCAAAAGCCAAGCCTAAATTCAATATTGTACTGTAGAAGAGCATGAGTTAGGTAGACCTAACTGAAAAGGGGTTTTTTCCTCATATGATACTTGTAAAATTATTGCATTAATTTGCAAAGGAACGGTAATTGATGATAAGAGCAGAGTTTAAGCTCACGTAACTTTTGCTGAGCTGTGTTTAGTATATATTAGGAGCTTATACAATGAGTTCAAGATAGCTTTGAAATGCAACAGTTTTGCATATATTATAATAATATTTTAATGGTAATCGTTCATATTCTGAAGTCAATCTATCTGAAAAAATACAAATTAATACAAATACCATTAATCCTGATAAATAAAATGTTTTTGTATACTTCCCCAGACTATATGATACAGTTGACTTCACCTTAGAATAAAAATAGTGACAGTACAATGAAAATTCTGGTGATTTGATGTTTTACTTTTACATGTTTTTTAGATTTGGTTACCAGGGTAATGATGAACATGATTATAGAAAGATTAGTGATGATTCTGAATGATCTTGGTGTTTGCTCCCAGAAGTTGAAATATCTCTGTTCTCCTTTAAGAGCAACAGTAAACTAATTAAATCAAATTTTTACTCAAATTAAGATGTGTCTGGAATGCATAAGAATTTGGCATTGAGGAGCACAGTAAATTAATCGCAATTTGTTTAGCAAAACTTTAAAAGAAAAATTTGTTCATATTTTATAATTTTCAAATAGAAATAACCACATTTTTTCATTAAAACTTTTTAATGAAGTGGTATCTGTAGTTACCGTCTGTTTTGTGAGAAGCTGATGATTACGATGGAGAGGCAGCTTGTTTCAGAACACATGCCAGAAGTATTCAAAACAGGAAGAAATGTGCTTGAAGAGTCAGTGGGTTTGAACTTTAAAGGCTTAGGTCCTCTTGCCAAGTCTGCCACCTCTTCCCTGGGTAAATATGGGGCGGTTATCATTTGAAGTGCTTCATCTCACTTTCCTCATTTGAAAACACAGATATTTTAGCTGACTTCTTATGTAGAGCAGTTTGAGATATGGTAATGAGGAGGACAGATCTTATTTTAAGCACTGTTTTTTAACCAGGGATGAGAGGTTGGCTCAGGACACTGGCAGAGAGGCTTGGAGAATTTTGCCTCCTTATTGCTTTTTGGACCCATCCCCAAGAAACGGTCTTTCATCAAGGAATAACATTTGAAGGTGTTTTCATGTATTTATTGATCTCAGACCAACCCACAGGACACTCTGTCTATAAATTGGCGCTAATTTAGCTGCCATTTACCAGAGTGGCTGGGATTGAAATGAGTTTGCGAGTCCTCTTGGCAAATGGTCTCCTTACGTGAAGGTTGAACATAGGGATCGAAGAACATGAACAGACACACGTTGCTGTATCTAGCTGAACGTTATTGCCAAAGCTCCACTGCTTTTTGTGGTTTCTGCCCTCCTAAGCCCTCAAACTTTTACAAACGTACAAGTCCAGTGTTGCAAGTGAACTTTAACTGCATGATGAGTCTCACAGTAGCAGATACGCGTTATTGAAAGGGCAGGGAATATGGTGTTGTTTCAAAAATCTTATCGTTGTAAAACCTATCGCTCTTTTTAGCATCTGAAGTAGCTTGTATTGAGTTTAATACATATGTATACGTATGTGTATTTGTGCTCCCACACTTGGAAAGAAGAATCTGGATGTTTGAATTACATTTGAACAAGCACTTTAATCATTAAAGGTAGATCTAGAGCTCCAGAGCCAGGCCTGTATCACAGCTTCAGTGCCAAACCTCTCCTGAACTCTAGTAAAACTAAAAGTACATGTTTTGTTCTACATATGTAATTATCCATCACTTTCTTTTAGGAAACTTTTACAGAATTTTTTTTTTTATCCTTCCTTTAAAAAAATATTTCCTGAGGAAACTGCAGACACATTGAAGGGTCATATTAATTGAATTTAAGAAATTCAAACATTTGTCTCCAAAATTTTGAGATTTAATTGGAAAGTCAGACAGAGAGTCTTTATGCTACTATTTTCTAGTGGATCTGTGGTAATTTGTTTTGGTTTGGTTTTGTTCCTCTCAGTACTGCTTAGAAATCAGCTAAATTATATTGCAGAAATGATACAGCAGCAGTTTCAAGTCTTTTGTGCCTTACATGCTTGATGAGAAAAATCCCATTAATGATAGAAAATGCTAATCAGCGATGTGTTTTGCCAGCCACCACAGGCCCACGCACTCTATGCAATCCGTTGTTTATTAACCCAATGAAGGTCATTGTAGCTTTTGAAAGCTTGTGTGACAGCATCTCAAAGTGGTTTTAAAACTCAGTGCCACTGGACTCCAGTGCTGGAATGAATCAAGGCTGGGTATTTACTTGGCAGGATGGCTCTGGCGTAAATGAGTTTTTTCTGGATGGAATGATCATACTGTGCTTTTCATTTGTTCATTATAATTGTCAAGACAGACAAACAGTGCAGTGGTGGCTAAGCTGATGGTGCTGCCATTAAGCAGCTAGACACTGTCTTTATCCACGTCTTACTGATTTTCCTTTTCTTTTCTTGGCAGGTGACATCACACAGAAGGGATATGAAAAGAAGAGATCAAAATTAATTGGGGCCTACCTGCCACAGCCTCCCGGTACGTGTATCTGTGCTTGTGATATATGAAGATGTCAAGTGTACTGATAGTTGCCACAGTAAAATCTGCATCTCTTAAGAAATTTATGTGGCAGAAACAAAGCTATTGTTATGCAGAAAAGCTTATTCCATCCATTTTATGTATATTTTTTTATATATGTCTGCTTTGATGTGTGTGTACATTTTTTACATATGTTGCTGTGGGTTTGGCAGTGGTTTCTGGAAAATAAAAATCAGCCTAGACTCATTAGAGAGGCATTGTTTGCTGTAAGTAATGCAGAAATAAAGAGGAAAACATGGTGTCCTAACTCATTAAGACCTCAGCCAAGTAAAGCTTCCTGAACATAGGTGAACATTCTCTTCCACAACAGTGGAAGAGAACCTTGGGGCTTTTGTGCCTCCTCCATTTCTGGGTTTCCTGCCCAAATCTCCCTTTCAAAGACACTGGAGAGACCAGCAACATCCCTAGAGTTCAGCTTGTCCTATAACACATGGGCAACCAATCTTTCATAGATCCTTGGTGTCAGTGTTGAGGGATGGGTGGCATGTACTTGCCCAAAAGGTGTAAAAAAATCTTCAAACAATTTAATAATGTATTGCTGCTTTGAAATTATTTACTGTATATATTTAAGAACTCTTCAGAGTTCTTTGACTCTTCTGAGGCACTGAATCATGAAGTTGAATATGCAGTTGTAGGCATTGGTATGGCTTCCATTTTGTGTTGACTTCACAGGAGTGTACCCCACATGCTCGTGGCATCTCACTCTCCTTATGGAGGCTCTGCTTGGGTTTGGCTGTCCTCTGAGCCCTGTTTTTATTGCAGGCCTGGGAACTAGTTTCCTCCTTTTACAAAATCCTGCCTTTATGGTTGAGATGATGGTTTTCTATTCAAACTACTCATGTGTGGAGGCACTGCCTTGTTCACTCATCCTCAGGTGTATATATATTAGCATATATATATATATTCTCCATAGCAGAATTGTATTTTGTGCCCTTGGATTTCACTTGGTCTGCTCCACCAGCAGGAACTCCACAAAAGACATCAATGTTACACACACCTCTGTTTTCTGACGTGATACAGCCTGATTTGAGGGTGTCTCTGACATTTCCTAACCATTGGGAGCCATTAGAGAATGAAACAAATCAAATCAACAGAATTACAATACCAGAGGTGCAGTTATTTAATTTCTGGGTATTTATTGGTCTGACCAGACTGTCAGACATACAGTAGTCTTCACAGTATGTTCTCATGAGACCTACTTCGGTTTACTGAGTTACGGAGAGACTGTTGCCTCACATTAATCCTCCACACAGTGGTGCAGTTGGTACCGGCATTTGTTTATACATTTAGTTGTAACTTTTTTTTTCTTCACAGAAGAAAATAACAGCTTTTTCTCCAGAAAGCTCATAGTCTTCTGGTCAAACTATATCACTGAGTGAAATTGTTGGGGATTCATCATGCATGTAATGATGAAAGAGAGGAGGTGGAGAACCCTCTGAGCTTTATTTTTCAAGGTCTCTCTTGTGGTATTAAAGTTTTTCAGTGTAAGGAGAAGCAGAGAGATCTCTGTAAGCCAGTCTCATAGTGGGATCCATTCAATAATTTGAAGTGGTCATGACTGAGGATGTAGCTGATTTAATGCTGTTTTAAAGATGCTGAGAAACGGAGCAAATGTTTCCTGCTCTACGACTTCCCGGAAAATCCTGCACTGGGTGTGTGGGGTATGGATGAGTGGAGGAAGATGATAATGAGATGAAGAGAAAAAGTACTGAAATATTGTCTGTTACTTTCTTTTCCATATATCAAGCTCAGTCATTTAGCTGATGGCTAAATGAATTATTTTATTATAGTGGAAGGCACTGCTTCTACTGTATTAAAGTGTTTTCCTCCAGAAACTGGTATTATTTGTGCTTGGGTCTTTGCTGTCTTTGTACTTTTTGTTTGTTTTGTTGTGTTACCTTTTGGACAAAACTTGAAACAATGCAATTTGATACTGTCCTTCTAAGACTTCACTCATCTGAACGGTTTGAGGTCCCTGCTCACCAGGAAGGGGGAGATTAATCCTTTCCAAGAAGAAATAGGATAACAAAACAGATGCTGCCTTTTGAAAGCTTCTGTTAATATCTGAATAATCACATACATGACCAATTAGTCATTTGTTTCTTTGTTGTAATCTGTTTTGATGGGGAGCTGCAAGAATTATAAGCTTTGGTGATCTTGGATCTTGCTATTAAAAGGGAATAGACTTTTTCAAGATATTTTAAAAGAGTATGGAAATGGACACGGCTCTTTTGCTGGGGTTGGAGGCATTGGGAAGTGGTAGGGATTTGCATTCTGTGACTGTGTTAAACAAACTAAAGGAAATCCAAAGGCAGTTCCCCTCTGTTGGGACATCGAGTCCCCTTGCTGCACCTTTGCTAACATTACTAACGCCCATGTTGGCAGCGTGGAACATTGACCCACGTTGGTTCCGTGAGTGTCCTGTAGTGTCTGTGTGTGCGTGTGCGTGTGTGCTCTACTGCATGGGGGCAGCAGCTCCATTCATTGCTGTAACAAATGTAAAAAAACTAAACATGAATTAATTAGTTTTTTTGAACTTGTTACAGCAGCGAATGGAGCTGCCGCGGTACGGTGTAGACTGCAACACAGTGAAGGAGCTGCCAGAAGAATGCTCCGCACTGCCAACATTGGTGTCTGTGACATCCGGGAAGCGGCCGCTAGAGAGAGAGCAGCCAGCACGACAGGAAACCGGCCTCTCTTTTATTTTCGTTTTGGTGAGCACAATGAATGTATCTTTTCCAGTCCATATCTGTCTGTAACTGTGCCTCATCCGGAAGCCTCTGGTAGACACCTACATTGCTCTGATAGCCTAGGAACTGCCAGTGAAAAGGCAGGAAAAACGAAGGACAACATCTGGAGGGCCGTTACCAACTTTTGTCTGCCTAAGAGTGCAGTGATGGGAAGGGAGAAGGAATAGTCCTTCTTGGTAACATTGGAACATGTTAACGTCTCTCTAGCTTCTATACTGTGGATACTTTCACCCGTACAATAAGCGGGTGAAACACAGGAGAGCACGTGTTTCTAATTCCCTTTTCGGCACTGCCTTTCTACAGAGCTCTGGACAGGTCCAAGCCCACCAGAATCCGGAGGAAGCTGTAAAAATCCACGCACCCCTAACTCTGTGCTATTTTCAACTAGAGATCTCCGCCTGAGCTCCTCTCATATCAAAACCATTCAGAAGCAGACTGACTTTTAGGAATGGGTATCAGGCTGGTAGAGCAGAATGGAGGAAGAACATTCTGCAGGGCTGCGTGTCCGCAGTGTGGACGGGCAAGGCGTGAGCCCAGTCATGCCTGCGTAGCTGTGCCCTTCAGCAGGTGCCTGTCCTGCCTTCTGGGGGTGACCTGGGGCTGGGGGCAGACAGTCTGCTCCTACTCCCTGGGTTTGTAGCAAAGATGCAGAGGATTCACAGCCCCTCAAGACACCAGATTTTCTCTTGCTAACCATGCGGGCACACGGAGGACATCACACTCTTGCCTGTGTGCTTGTCCACGCTCCCACAAGGCAGTCCAGACATGGTGTAAGAGATGGCTAGAGGGAAGACAGGATTTGCAGTTCCATCAGGACAAGACATGCCAGTAAAAAGAGGAGACACCCTTCCCTGCTCATTTTCAAACCAATTTGCTGTAATACTATAGAGGTGATCTGTATTGGATTCTGACTGTGGTGTTTGTATTTCTCCTCTTAGGTGGGGCTGCTGTAAGTCAAGTTCCCTCAGTCTGACAGGATTAACTTCCTCTGCCTAAGATTTTTGCAAAATAGGAATCATTAAATTTAAATTGCAATTTCAGGTTTAACAGAATTAATGATATAAAATCACGTAAGTGCTAAATGTTGGCAGTTAGAAGGGTTGGCTATATAACATATATAAACATATATGGTCTTTTTGTTGTGCTCATTGCGATGCTGTGATTTTAGAAAGGGAGACCTGTTACTTTTCAGGAATGGGACTAATGAAACGTGAAACTGGGCAACCATGTGGTTGATGCTCTAGCAGGTGATTTGGGAGTTCACTCTTAGGCTCCCCATTTTTGACAGGACAATCCCAGAGAGTATATTGTCACATATGCTGTACAACAGACGTGCAGTGAGTCTGACACATGGGGGACGTGCTGGGACTGCTGCACATCTGCAGGTTGACTCCGCAGTGCATGCACAGAAGGTCTGACACATCCAGATGCTGCACAGACTGCAGATACGCAAAGGACATTTGTACTGTTCCAGACGGACTGTCAAACGTCCAGAAATCCGGAACGGATATGCTGTGTTTGGCGATGTTAATGGGAGAAGGGATAGGGGGAGCCCCCTTTTTCTTTCCCATTAAATCCCCACCTGCTTTAACTTAGGGAGGCAAAAGTACAGCTTTGTTTCCGCAAAATGCTTTCTCAGGATGTCAGTTTGTAGCTGGAGATGTTCTGTGTGCTGAGTAGTTTTGCTTTTCTTAGCACACCTGTATGTCTGACGTCTAAAAATAATAGTGAATCCAGACCTTTATATCTGCGCGTATAGCCTCGTCTCTCTTGTTCTGTGACCTTTCTCTTACTGCCTTTATAGAGGAAACATAACAGCCAAGAGCTGAAAGAATAACCACTTAAACCGGCATTTATTTCAGAATATCTTTCTGAAGATTTTCTTGATTAGATCAGTCAGTTGTGAGTAAGATAACATGTGGACAGCTGCGTGCACGCTATTAAGAGAAACCCTCCCTAGAAGAAAAATAACTAAATTACCTGCATCCCCCATAAGCTGTGTTTTGCCCAATTTGCTTCCAGTCTTTTGCTAGGAAATTTGGTTATTCATTCACAGAACAGAGACGATGTTGTTATCAATTAAGCTCTGCTTCTAACAGCTTAGACATGGGTGGTTCATTCTCTCTTAATCAAGTGCTGTGTCTACACTAGATTACTTTCTGAAATTTCCCATCATTGGTACCACCAGTGTAGCTCTATTTGTAGCGTAACCATGTAGACCAGTCACCAGTGCTTTATTTATTATGGCTAGTAAACTGGGGAGATGCGGTGTTTAAAAGGCACCTGCTGCTCCTTTCACAGGCCTAGAGACAGATCACTGCATCTCCTGCTGCTGGAGCCCCAGCAGCACCAGCATGGGGAGATTTCAAGCTACGCAGTGCGGAGAAGGTAACGCATTCACGCAGAAGATCCCTTTACCTTCTAAAGAAGCAATTTTCTGTAGGATTACAGGAGTCAATTTTCATAGCCTCTGTTACTAAGATGACACATATATTTATATAGATCTGTAATGTGTGCACACATTGGCATGCTTTTCTCTGTGTCTGTGTGCATACATTAGCCTTCAGCATTCCTTCTGCTAGCCCTTCGGGCACTCAGACTAAACTTGGAGATTGCAATTGCATTTTCTCTTCACAGACATTATTTGGATTGCAACTTTATTTGGATTGCAGAGATTGCAAGGAAATATTTAAACAAAGCTTGATTCTGGAATTGAAAAAAGCACTCATGTATTCACTTTATTAATCATAATGAATGTTCCCATCACATCTGCCTTCCTAATTCTTAAAGATCTTATCAAGGGATAACCATGATGGGACATTTCAAAGCATATATCTGTGTTGAGAACATGGATCTCATTGAAAAGCATATGCATGGCACAGCTCCTGGACACATTTCTGAAAACAGTGTGGCAGATGTTTCACAGATGAGAAACTATGGCACATAGATGAATACTTAGTAAGTCTTGTTTTTAAAAAAGAATCTGTGTTTGAACTGGTGGATGCCTTGCAGAGCCTAGTTTGGTTAAAAATGAAGATTCTGAAAGCATCTGAGAACTACCCCTTGATGTCATCACTTAAAGCGTGATGGTTACTGCTTCGCTTTTGCCATGCTGGCTGAGAGCCCAGTTATCATTTTATGCATTCTCTGTTTTATGATGGCACTTCTGTTTCCTATACTGCAGAATAACCTCATAATATTAAACCTTGTTCAAACGCAGAGCAAAAAATACCTTCCTTCAAAGACTTTACACCCTAATAGTAAGGCCAAAAAATGTGTCTAAGGGAAGACATGAGTACATGATGAAATCAGTTAGTAATGCGGGTAGTGGTTTCAGCACTCAGCATGATGGATTTTTTGGGGAGGATATTTTTAGTACATATCAGAGTCAGGGTGTTTTTCAAAGAATTTGAAGAATTTCAATGAAATATCTCTTGATGTTCATGGAGACCATCTGTGAAACATAAGAGCATAGGAGGAAACATGAAGATGTTGGTCTAAAAATCTGACAAATGGGTGAGAAAAGAGGGCTGAGTCAGAAGTGAGCAATGGAGGAAGGGAAGTAGACAATTGAGGGCCTTGAAACAAAGCTTGGCTGTGCTGGAGCAGAGGAGGTGGAGCCAGTGGAGACCTGTGAAGAGTTGGGTGCCGCTGTCAAAACAAGAAACTGCTGGAACTCACAGTATTGCCCAAAATTTGGCTGCAGTGTAAGCTGACCAGCACATTAGTGAATGTGTTTGCTATGTGAATGGATAGCTAGCATTTTTCTACATACTCTCCTGAAAGAATCTTCAAATGGTACACTGAAGCTGTGGGACTATCTAGAGAAAAATGGAAATCAAACATCACATGTGAATTGGAGCTGTAATGTCATGTCCACCATCACTGAGATAATGGAGAGAAAAAAGAAGCCCACAATAGCCATGCTAAGCTTGAACTGAAAGCTAAAGCTTGCAAGGAAATGCTGGAAGGCAAGATCGAGATAAGGAAAGAAGATCAATTTGAAGTATGTACATTGTTTGAAATCAGAACCAAGTGCAGGAGTAAGTGTGAGAGCTCACCTGTGAAGGAAAGATTGTTAATTAAACATATCTAATAAGAAATCCCATTTTCTCCAGATTTATTTAGCAGAAAGTGGCTCCACTTTCCTGGGTGTCTTTGATTAGGAGTATCACATTTTAAGTCTCCTTTGGCTTATCCAGTGAATTCATTACTTAGATGTACATTTGACGGGAAGAATGAAATGCGACGCTAAGTAACAAGTTCCATGGGGGTGGTGTGGCATTTAACCTGTTTACAAAATACACGGTGTGTTCATCACTGGGCTTCGCTTTCAAAGCTGAGCCACCAGCCATTGCGTAGAAGCTCAGGAAATACTTTGAACAGAAGGTAAATAGTGTTTCTTAAAACTGCACTACGAACACCGTTTAGCTGCCTTCCCACTAGCCGTGGAGCTGCTGAGTTTATCCTACAGCTCTCTGTCCTGGGGGCACATGCTGTAAGTTAGTTTTAGAACAATAAATGTAGCCTGTGTGTAAGAATGCCTTCTGTTTCTTGTCAATTAGACATTTCAGCTTTTAAAAATTTTTAGATTCAAAAATTTGACATAGGAATGAGATACATCACAGCAACTTGTCAGCTGTCATTAAGGAAACAATTGTCCTCTGTTGGAGAGGGCAATGCAGCTATTGCCACATGCACTGCAATTTAGCTACAAAAAGAAGTAATAAAGAAGGGAGGAACAAAGAGGTGAAGGCAAAAAAAAAAGGAGATGAAGCGTGCTTCCAGGTGAGAGTTTTGTGCCTTCCATGCACTTAAAAATAAAACTATCCACTAGCTTGCAGTGATGTTGCTCAAATAGCTTTACTGAGGCTCTTGCATTTTTAGCTAAATACAGTCAAGGCAGGATCCAGCTTGCAGGTTAGAATTTGTAGATTGATACATTTGCATTAAGTTGTCTGCCTGTGAACCCAGTATTTAAGCTCCTATTCTTATGTGAAGAGACACAGTTAATTCAGTTGATGAAACCCAGAGTGCTTTTCAGCCTATTCCAAAGGAGATACCTCCACTGACCACCTGCAGAGCTCTCCAGGCTCCCCTGGGCTCGTGGAGTTGCCTGAAGATACATGTCTAATACTGTTCAGGATTTCCTGCGGTATCGGAGACATCTGCACAGAGCGAGCACATATAAACCAGGGCTTAGAGGGGACACATGCCATTCTGGTCAAGCCAGGTATCATAGTCCAGAACATCTGAAAAGACATTGGACACCTCTGTTTAGACTCCAGAGTCCTGGCCTAGGTCTCTGTTTTTCATAATGGGAGCATAGCTTAAGCACCTTCTTGTAGACACCTAAATATAGGTGTCTTAATCTGCAAGCCGAGTCCCACATTAGCAGCATTAGATAAAAGAACTAATGCTTGTATTAAGACCGTGTCTCTTTGCTCCAGTGTACTTGATAATGCTTACGTGCAGTGTGATGAGCATAAAACACTGATTTCTCAGCCTTCTATATAAAATAACTGTGTTCAGGCATATATATTTTGCTAAAATTCTTCATGACTTGTAACAAGTCAATCATTAGTGCTAATTACACTTATCTGTTAGAGTCCTGCTTTAGCTGCAAGACTGGCACAGACTATGATTTTATTAAGAATGATGCCAGCTTTCAGTGACAGTGATTGTGTCTGCGCATAAGGCACCGGAGTGACACTGTCCTTTCTTTTATGAAAGCCATTTTTGCTCTGCCACCCCCTTAAATGTAGGAATCGATCTGAGTATGAATTCTCAAAGCCCATTATGCCACCACTTCCACTGATTCACAAATGCATTTGGGTGAAGCTGCACTTGAACAAGCATTAGCACTTAACGTACAGAGCCTGTGTCCTGGCTGTGAAATTTTTTGGGTTTAGTTACGTTCAGAAGTAGAAGTGAAAAAAAAAAAAGATGCTGGTTACTGCACTGTATTGCTAGAGCCTTCATGGAGGTGAACAACTCTGCTGTTAACACCGCTTCGCTATTTATTGCAACACTTCACTGATTTCATGGTGTTCGTTATTCTGTATGGCTTTTACTCCTACCCATCGCTCAGGAGTGGCAGCATGTAGGTTCTTGCTGTTGTGTACTGTGTCTCACCCCATTGCTGGTGCTGTGCGAGGGAGTGGGTGCTCGGGAAGCGAAGGTGTGAGTCCAAGCCATGCTGGCTAATTCCTGCTCCAGCCCCTTCAGTAGGGAACTGTCACCAGGTTTCTTACTGTCTCTCCAAAGTGGGGCGATGCTTTGTGTTTTCTCACGTTAACAGAACTTAGTACAAAGAGAGGTCTCCCTGCAGATGGCTGACGGAGAGCTTCTCCTCTGTATTTAGTGCAGAATTCACTTTCTCATGTAAATCAGTGCTATCGATGAGCCAGGTTCACACGTCCTGCTCCGTACTCGGGTAGAGTTTTATTCACTATTTATATATTCATGAGAAAGTGGGAAGTAAAGCCGTCAAATGATCCCCAAACCTCATAAAAGCAGAAGATATTTTGATATTCTCATTTAGTTTGCTATGGTCTTAAATGACTGCTACTGTAGGACGTTGGGGCTGACTCTTTCTTAACTGCATGAAGAGACTCCGTATTACCCATTGTGTCGGAACAGACTTACTTGAAGACCACACACATAGAAAGTTGGAGGGAGGTAAACTATTTAAAGTGTCTTAATTTTAAGAATAAATGAGAGATTTCTGTATCTGTAGTAAGAACAAGTAGCAGCATAATATCTGCAGTGAACTGGAGGTGGGAAGAAGCTTCTGCAGTGTCAGGATGCCTTGGGCAGCAGTGCTGCCCAGCCTGTTGGGCATCCTGCTGTCTTCTGCAACGGTAGGGTCAGCGTCTGAGGTTACCTTACATGCACTGTCTGTTTTACACCTTGAAAAAGGGCTTTATGCACTGCCCACAGCTGCAGAAGAAGAGACTGAGACACCTGAGGTGTCTTATAGCCACATGGCCAAGAGAAGGAAACCACAGGCTCGAACGCATTTTGTCCAGTGGCTTTCAGGTCTACCTGAAAGGTCTCCTACAGCAGCTGCACACCTCTGAACTGATGCTTTTCCTCACAATTTATTTTCCTCTCAGTGTTTCTAAAGCCTATTGCATGTGATTTTGTTGTTGGAAGGATGCATTTAGTCCATAACCATGATGCTGTACTTCAATAGCAACATCTCAATTATTTTTGTTTGTTCTTCTCCACACGCTGTTGCCCTGCACAAGTCATTGGCCATGGAGACATTGTGGCACTTCTTGCCTCACAAAACCTCTGTCACACAGCAGTAATTTTAGGTGCACAATTATTGAATGTGGGCTTTTTAGGATTTTTGTAAATATGTGTGATTTTCAGGGAGTATCTCATTCCTGACAGTATGGGTAAGGACTGAGATGAGTAATGGTGGTTTACATCTTGTACAGACTGAAACATAATTTTGTAAAAAGTTTTCAGTCAAAACCAATGTTATTGTTAACTTTATATTGCTGGTTCTCCAGGTGACCTAATAAAGAAGGAAAAACTCTAAATATACAAATGAGGAGAAAATATTTCTTCTGATTATTTCAATAACTCAAAAATTAGGTTCACCTGCCTTAAACAATATGAAGGCTTGAAGGCAAGTGAAATTATACAGTACTATAGTGTGGAGACACAGCAGTTAAATGAAGACATTTTATTTGATTTAAGAATATGAATTATTAATCACAATCTGAGTAGAAGAAAATTTATGGATTCGCTCTGTCTTTTATGCACCTATGAGATTTTACTCCAAGCATGACTTTTAACCAACCATCCACTTGTCCACAAAATCAAAGCAGACTTGACATTGCTGATATTCCGAAGATTTAAGAGAGAACCTCTATTCTGAGTTCAATTTATTTTCACAAAAAAATAAGTGTACAATGCCAACTTTTTAAAAAGTTGCTTTTTAAAGAGTCCCTTGAAACATAATAGACACTCACTGAAGTCAACATAGCATTTTCTGTTGGTCTGCATTCTACATAAAAATTCTTGTTTTCACAAAAGTAAACTCTTACCCCTCTCCAATAAGCAGGCATTGAGTAGTTCAGAAATAGTAGTGGAGAGTTTTTACATTGTGTTTTAACTGAAAAATACAAAAGTATTTCCAAGCATCCAATTTCAATTTATTAGCCACCCATTTCAATACTTAATTATTAATAATTTCATTAAATAATTTATCAGCTCTTTCCTACCGTCAACCCTAAGCACAAGAGGCCAGTTTTACATCTGTCCCTACAGTTACACAGGGTGTATAACTACTTTTTAAAGGAAAAAAATAAAAGGAAAGAATTAATTTCATTTCTGTAGGTACTCCTGGTTTTTTGCCCCTGTGCATCACAGCACCTAAGGCTTTGTGCTTTACTACCTCTAAGCTGAATGCATCACCTACTGGGCCTGTCTGCTCAGGTTCTTCTCTGGAAGAGAGCAGGGTGGTATATTATGCCACTGTTGCAGATGCATTCAGTGGCATATTCTTCTCCTATTTGTTTGAATTTTCTTGCTTAAGTAATTCACTTCATTCTTCTCTGGAAGTTACCAAGGGACATTAGTTTCTAGAAGTGTTTATACACAATACTGCTGTTGTATCACTACTATCGTTGAAGGAACCTTCAAGAAAATACTTATTTTTTAAAAAAAGCAAAATTGCTATAGGTTAGGCATGAATACAAAGTTTGAATCTTAAATACTGGATGTTTAGGCCCAGCATATCGAGATGCTGCAGGTATATATTATAAGGCTGAGTTATTTTTATTGTCTTGCTGGAACAGATTACTATTTTTATCCTGGTTTGGTGCAGTTATTGTTTACTTTCTGGCCTTTGGTAGCTGAAAATGCCTATAGATATTAATATAGTTCTCTTCCCACAGGGTATCTAGTTTCCATAGATTAGTATTGTGTTGTCACCAGCTGATACCATCCAACTGCGTGAGGTTTTAGACAATATGCACTGGCTAAGTCTTCTTAGGAACTGTTTTTAACCAATTTGCAGAAAAGCTTCGAGATCCATTGCAGTGATATCCACCTTTATTAGCACGTTAAAATATTTCCTGGTTACTACTTTAAGAAAGGTCACCTGTTTTGGAAAAAAAGCCACCACCAAACTTACTGTCTGTGTGCTCTTCATATGTAGTCTGTGAGCCTGGAAAAAGTTTGTCTTAAAGCGAACCAGGAAAATAACCACACCAGAAAAGCTGACCAGAGGCAAGTACTGTGTATCCAATTGACATGACATGGTTTAGCCACTGAGTGTTCACTTTCTACTTCTAGTGTAGGCTGAACTCCTCCTCACTATTAAGCTTCTGAAATTCAATCACAATGAGCTTGTTGGTTTTTTTTATTAATGCAGGGGTGGACCAGGCATTACCACAAGAACGTCGAACTCCTGTTACTCCGTCCTCTTCCTCTCGCTATCACCGTCGCAGGTCCTCAGGGTCACGTGATGAGCGCTATAGGTCAGGTAAGTACAACTGAAGGCCACAGAGTGGGAGTGAAAATTTCAAATGGCTGGTTCTGTTCTTTGCTTTTTTAAAAATAATCTTGTTATAAACTCTTGGAGCAGGGGACCGGGTGACAAAGGACATGGAAAAGGCCAAGATACTTAATGTCTTCTTTGCCCTGGTCTTTACTGGTGAGACTTGTCTTCAGGAATCCAAGGCCCCTGAGACCAGTGGGAAAGTCTTGAACAATTAAAACCTACCCTCCATGAAGGAGGATCAGGACATTTGAACAAACTGAACATGTACAAGTCCATGGGATGCATCATTGGCTGATGTCATTGTGAGGCCACTCTCAATTCTTTGAAAGGTTGTGGCAATCAGGGGGTGTTCCTGAGGACTGGAAGAAAGCAAGATTCATTCCTGTCTTCAGGGAATCTATAGGCCAAACAGCCTCACCTCAGTCTCTGAGAAGGTGGTGGAGCAAGTAATCCTGGAAACTGTTTTTAAATATATGAATGACAAGGAGGTGATTGGGAGTGGTCAGTATGGATTTATGAAGTCCCCTTATTAGGTTGGTCAAGCATGGATTGACCGACCTAACAGCCTTCTAAAACCAGATGACTGCCTTGGACCTTGACGGAAAAGCAGTGGATGTTGTATGCCTTGACTTTAGTAAGGCTTTTGGCAGTGCCTCTCATAACATCCTCATTGACAACCTGGTGAAATATGGATTAGATAAGTGGACAGTGAGATGGACTGAAAATTGGCTGAGGTGTTGAGCTCAGAGGATTGTGATGAGCAGCACAAAGTCCAGCTGGACACCAGGAATGAAGCCTCTGGTATGTGAGGAGAGGCTACGAGAGCTGAGGTTGTGCAGCCTGGAGAAGAGAAGGCACAGGGGGATCTTATCCATGTGTATAAGTACCTGATGGGGGAAGTAAAGATGGATACAGTCTTCTCAGTGGTGCTCAGTAACAGGACAAGAGACAGTAGGCACAAACTGAAATATGAAAAATTCCATTTAAACATAAGAAAAAACTTTTTTATTCTAAGAGTGGTTGAGCACTGGTACAGGTTGCACAAAGAGGTTATGGTGTCTCCATCCTTGGAACTATTCAAAACCCCGCTGGATGTAGCTCCAAGCAGTCTGCTGTAGTTGACCCTGCTTTGAGCAGGGAGCTGGACTGGATGATCTCCAGAGGTTCCTGCTGACCTCCACCAGCCTGTGGTTATGTGGCACAGCTGCATTTTATTGCAATGATTCTAATTTGGTGAATACCATAAGAAAAATACTTGATTTGAAGTATAGCAAGTTGGAAACATCATTATGCCCTAAGTAGAAGCACTGATAACAGGAAGATAAAACTAATTTCAGAGCTGAACAAAAGGGTAAAATCTCATTTCCAAATGAATGAGATCCAAATTTCTTCACGATTCCGCTCCAGATATAACATGAAGTGAAAGAAGTGATTGGTTTATAACTGAAAGAAATGTGAGTTCTGAAACTGGCTTACTCTTGCCTTTGAAGGTGTAAACTGCATGTACTACACCTTAACTGGATGAAGGGTAGGGGTGTTCAGCTGTTGTTTCAACTGCTGCAGGCACTGCTGCAGTATAAGCACTCTTCTCAGATGACAGCCAGAGGCTACAGGCTGGTCTTTCTTCTGCTGCCTCTCATGCAGCTGCAGAATAAGGGAGCTATAGACAGCAGCACCCATCAAGCATTGTGGCAGAGAGACCCTTGTGAGCCAGGAGTCAGGAGCAATGGGCTGAAGATTGTGGGGGGCACGGAGGGGCCAGCTGTGGAAGTTCTGGATTGTGTCTGAGAGATGCATCTTTCTGGACACAGTCAGATGCATTATGCTGACACAACTGGAGAATTATAGGGAACTCCTTATTAAACCTTTGGTAACATACCTCTGGTTCATTCCATTAGTCCCAGAGCTTGCCAGTCCCATTTAAAGGAAAATGTTGGCAGAGAAAGTGCATGTGTGTGCAGGCCATTCTGATAAATTTGAAAAACTCCCCTCTCCCGTCAGGAACCTTGGATTCATACTGTAGATGCTGCCAGTTTTTCACTGAGTAATGGTTGTTGGATCTGCATAATAATTCCTTGACATATAAGATCCTAGAAGCTTCTCCACATTACACTAAAAATTGTTTTATTTCTACCCAGTGTTTTTAAACAGGTAAAAATACTATCCCTGAAATTGTCTAGTTTGTGGGTGTGCAACCCATGGTCCTCAAACCTCCAAGCTGTGACTCTCCAGAGCAGTTCTGTTAAAAACGTATATTTGACTGTGTGTTGAAAGTCATCTGCTTGAGCTATGCTTGCCATTTGTAAACTGAGGTGTTGGGTCAGTTTGGGGATGGGTGAAAGGAGACATCATGCACATCTTCCCTGTGTGCCTCTCCTGATGCCCCAGGAGTGCTCTGAGTTGGTGTTGCTGCCTCTTGCTTTCAGTCGCTGCTGCTGACTTAAAAGGCAGGCATTTGTTCAGTGAAATGGTACGTAAGGCCCTGCCTTAGGGGTAGGGTGAAGTGTTGTAGTGATATATGTAAATAATGAAGACACGCACTGTGTTGGTGGGAAGAAAAGTATGGTATTGAGTGCAAAGGGTTGCTTGTTATTAGTGCAGGAGTCTCATCTTAGGAGAGTCAGGACTATACTATAAATTCGCATCTCTTGCTGCTCTGAAAATGTCCTTGGTGTTAAAAAGGGAAAGCTTGGCAGTATTTGGGGGGCTTATGGCAGGGCTTTGAATTCCTACCTTGATTGCTGTATGGCACGACTCCTCAGCAAGTCACCAAGCTCTCCAGCAAATCATTTTGAACAGCTACCACATCTTCACTCAGTCAAAAGAAAACTGTATGTAGCAAATGTCAGTAAAGGTAAATGTAAACATCCATTTCAATTTTGAAAAGTTATCAGGTCATCTTTTTCAAATTTAGTTTCAGAGGAGCTTTGCTAAGATACAGGGCAATGTTTCTATCCTGAATGATGTTGTCCCCTTCTATACATTGCCCCTGTGAGATCAAAAGTGTGTTTCTTTCTTGGTCTCATGACTCATACTCTCTATAACTGCAGGTAGCAAACTTGCAAGTCAGATTTCTTTCTGGTTATCTTGTCTTCAGATTTAGATTTGCCTCAGGCAGAAGCCTTTGTTTCACTTGTTTTGCTGTGCTCAATACTTCAGCATCTCTGCTGTGATCATATTGTGATTATTAGAGCCTAGCTGTTACCCGGTTTCAGTGCTTGTTGTCATATTTGGCACATCTTCTTGGAGAGAGCCCAAAACAAAATGAATGCACAGTCTTTAACCAATAAGTAATTTACTTCTAGGAAAACATTTCCCTTCCTTATTTTTTTTGCACAATTTATTTCAATTAACATCTGCAAACAAATCCTCTACTCCAACCCTGATCAAAGTCCTTTTCTGTCTCTTCTTGGTAAGGTTTTCCTAATGGGAAACCTAACATCCTGAAAGTCATCCAACTCTCCTTCCATGCCTTTGCTTTTTACATAAATTTAGATGTCAGCAGAGATTGTTTAATGAACTCTCTTTGGAGACTCAAAATCATTGCTGCCACTAATACCACCTTCAACGTAGGCTCTTTTATTATGGGAAATGTCAGACTGTGACATTTTAAATCCCTACCTATTTTCTCACTTCAGTCTTTTTTATTATTATTATGTCATTAATGTTGCAACAGAATTTTTCAGCACTATAATTTGAAAATCTGGTTTCTAAGATTTTTATATTCTAAATAGAATTGACTCTAAGTTTATGGAAGCTATTTTTTTCCTGAATGTTCCTGGTATACTTTGTGTTTTAAGATAATTTGATTTCAGAATTCAGCCTATATTGGGAATTTAGTCTAATTCTTTAAAACCAAAAAGGTTTAAAATTTCCTGGGTGCTTCTTTTATACAGGAAGGGATCCTGAAATCATTATGTTACAAAATGTCAACTTCTTTGATCATTTTTCGGATGTCTGGAGAAATATATAATGCTACAAGTGTATCAGTGCAGGATTAAGCTCTATTATTTACTTTATACAAATGTGGCAGCTAGTTTAGCTGATACTATTTCAGAAGCATTTTTTATTTGTTTACTACTGAATATAAAAATTCTCTTACTATTTACTCACTTAGAAACAGTATTTGGAAAGGTTTGCGAAATGTAGATCACGGCAATGTTTTTCTCTTAGCAGCTGCCATCCCTTAGCCGGTGCCTGTACTATAACATTATCTGGGGGCTCAAGATGGCACTGAAGCCAAATGTTGCTGTAGGCTGCATCAGTAACTTTTGCCAAGAGGCTTTTCTGGCCAGTGGCTTTTCAGGCAAGAAAACCCAGTCAAAGGAGAACTGGCTTGCACTTCATTTCTGCCTCTGCACGCAGAATAGATGTCAGCGTCTGGCTTGATCGGGCTCAAGTGATGTGACTGCAAAATCAGACGCAAAATTGAGTATGAAGTTGATAATGGTTGTGGAGATGTAGCTGCAGTTGGACGTACAGCTTTGTTTCCTTAGTGCAGTTTAGGTTTCTCAGGTACTTTTGGAAGCTGCAAATCCATGGATTTGGTGTGGTGTGTTGAGATAAGGAGATAGGAATTATGTGGAGGAGTAAACAAGTAGGTAACCTGAATGGTGTTAGCTTTCGCATTCTTACGCTGCCTAAAGGAACTCGGCCGAATACTGAGGGTTTTGGAGGATGTTGGCCCTACATGTCTTCCATATAGTCACTAGGGGCCTGTTTGCTCCCTGGTTAGCATTGGCTATGTTCTGCTTTGTCTAACGTTGAACGACCTGAAGCTTCTGCCACTGTTATTTAAAATACCATCATATAGGCTGTCTTGCTTTTGGAAGAACGGTCTTACTGCTTTGGTGCTTAAAATCGTGAGCTGTAACCTCTCCACAGTGTAGCCCTGAAGCAGTGCTGCTGCTAGAGGTTGGCCCCTTGCCTGTGGCTGGCTGTTCTGGTGGCCTGAAGCAGAGCTGGGCTCTACTGCCACGTAAAGGCTGCAGCGCAGTACGGCAGCATCTGCTGCTGTGGCACTTCCTAACGGAACACGCCATGGGTACACTGGGCAGGTCCTCGTGGTCAGAAAGTGTTTTCTTGATGACAATAAATATCCCACAGATCTGCATTTCTCAGCCAGTCACGGCCTGCGGGGTTCAGAGAGCAGCTCTCCTTCAGAGACCTTCAGCAACCTGTTTTAACTCCTCTCCAGAGAACAAGTATGCTATCCTCCCTCAGCTGGGTGTCCAACACATCGAGAAATGAAACATCAGGTCCTTACCAACTTTATTTTTCCGAAGAGACACCCCTGTGGTCTTTAGATTATGCCAAAACAAAAAGCTTCAGTTCTCCATCCCAATGCTAAAAACCAGATCACCTTCCCATGTTCCAGGACCTGGCTTTTACTTTTACTTTTCCATGCCTGTCAGTACAAAAAAAAAAAAAAAAAAACCCCAAAAAACCCCAACAAACTCAAAAAACCACACAAAAAGTATGCACCAGTAAAAATTAAAAACTAAGAAATCAACAGTAAATAATAGGCAATGTGGTGTAATATGTTCAAATGCACATGCATGTGTTAGGAATGAGGTAGCGGCTCTTGGCTCTATGATTTCTGCTGTAGCATTCTCCTCTGATGAGATGAGGATATGACAGATGAGTTGGGCCAAGTTTATTAAGTCCCTTGTTTCTCATGAGGTCTCTAAAGGCCTTGAAGATGACCAGTGTTGTGCACTGCCTGGAGCAAGTATAATGCTTAAGAAAAATGAGACAAGTGAGCTCTAAAAAACTGAGTTTTCCAGATGTCAGACATGATGTGGGAAGTAGCAGCGTTTAAGTGAAATTGCACTGCCTCTATGTCTGAGGATTCACGGCGTCCTAGGGCAAAGACCAGCAAATGAGAGCACATGTGCAACATGAACTATGTGGACAGATTTTAAAAGGCACAGCAGTGGATGAGCATAGACCTGGGAACTGAGAAATGGAGTGTTTTGAGAAATAGCATATGTGGAATCAGCATCTTTCATCTGAGAGCATGGAGAAAGGGTACTGCTGGTAAGGTGGCTGTGGTACCTGGACTCCTGGCAGGGAAAACCTCCCTTCTCCCACTCATTCTTGCTGAATTTTTTTCCCATACATTTAACTTCTGAAGATGAGAAAGAAAAAATCAGTCTGGTACACCATTCTTGGAAGACTGCCAACCCCTGCCCCAGAGATACCACCACTGCAGAGAACAGCTTGTTTTCCAAGCGCACTCAGCACTTCTTTTAAAAGACATCTTAATATAGGAGATTTTTGGAGATACTGCCAACACAAACGCATTCTAACTACAACTCTCCTGGCTCAAATTCCTGAGCCACCTTTCCCACACTGTGGTTCAATAGGGAAAAGGCTGAACGGCTTATACTGAGCATGAAATCATTAAACTTCAAAACAAATCATCCCAGGCTAGGTTTAAGGGACATTTACAATAAGGGAGCTAGCAATGGAAGAACATTCCCTGTAGACCCAAATCCTAGAGGAGAAGTTGGCACCAGACCCTGAGTGGCTCTGCTCTAGGAGCTTCAGTCCACGCCTTACCATGTATTTGTTCTCATTTACCATGAGGTAAGTGTGTGTATGAACCATAACAAAGGTTGCTGACATTTTGCATGTTTGCATCTTATCTCATGGTGATTTTAAAATATATGGGAAGCTTATATTTTGCTTTTTTGAAAGGACATTCAAGATCTCATTCTGCAATCTGCCAGAACTGACAAAAAATAATTACACTGTGAGAATATAAGAGTTGTAGTGTGTGGCAGAGGAAAGGATGGAGTGGGAAGATTTGAGGAATCGTCTTTATTGAACCCTTCATCATTTAATATTTCTCCAAAGAATAAGGAGAAAGAAAAATATGATGAATGTACTGTGTATCAAGACGGGACTGCATCTAAATATTAAGGTAGCTTGTCATAAAATAAAGAATTTGTTAACCCTTCAGGTGAGTGAGGGTTACTTGGAAGAGTTTTGTATCAGTTAATTAACCTGTCTGTAGACACACTTATTCAGAAATTAATTTCCTATTTGATTTAGCTTACTGACAAACTTAATTTCAAGCTACATTAGGGCAAAAAAGAGGTTGAAGAAAAACGTTTGTAAAGATGTAATTTATACGACCACATCCTTGCTTTTGACCCAGCAGAAAAATTTGTAAGGGTAAGTGCAGAACGCTTGAGGAAAATTACTCAAGGCTCTCAAGAGAGAAACAAATACAAAACTGATTTACTTCAGATCACATAATAAGGGGGCCTGAGATGAAGTCACTATGTGAAGCTGACTTCCAGATTGCATTACAAATGTGATAATAAATAAATGGAGGGATGGAAATCATTAGCGGGAGGCCTACATGTTGGTTTTTTATTTCACTTATGAGTATAGTTAATACAGTTTTAAATCTCAGAATTTAGAGAAAAAGATTTTAAAATCAGCTTTATTATAATAAATGAAGAATCCAAAGTAAAGCAAAAACTATGCCTTTCAGCAAAACTAGCAGTGGAATCATAAGGAGTTCAGTCTTCTGTTTTGGTGTCCTCTCTTTCCATCACATAACCTCTGTGTTTCACAACCTGCCCATACAGCTTTCCCAACTGCGTGTTCAGCTTTTACCTTTCTTCCACCCAGAACTACGGATTATCGCCGCTGCCATCCAAAGTGGGAGGTGACAGCGATGCTTTTCTTCTTTAGAGTTAAGCTTTCTGGCCACATGGGAACATATGAAGCTTCTAGCTTCTTCATGTGTGCACCAGGAGGTGGATAGAAGATGCCTGGCAGGTCCCCAGCAGCACAGCACAGCCCTTTGCGGAGTGCACAGACCACAGTTCCCTGCACCAGTGGAGTTTGTTGGCTGCAGCATCCTAGAAGACCCAGGACTTTTTTGGTGGCACATCCATGGGAGTGCAGATATTTTCTAAAACGCTGACATTTCATTATCAAAAATTGTGCAGGTCAACAAAATCTGTCTCCAGATTCATGAAAACTCAGTAGAACTTCCATCCCCAGTTCCCAGTATAACCAGAGGCCCTGTATATATAGTTTAAACGTCCCAAAGAATGAAACTTACACACTTAAATTGTCTTTTGAAATGTAAAGAAGAGTTTATTTCTGCTAATGACCTCCACAGCCCTCGTATAAATGAGTGTCGTCTTAGAGCAGATGTTCTTGTGTTCAGTCGAGTGTTCACTGTGTTTGTTGTGAATGCCATATTTCAGAATTAATAGCATACCTGCTTGCAGCTGGAGAGAAATTAGGTGTCACACTGTTTGGGCTATGTGCTTGCCTATCTTAATACACGGAGAGATTGTGAAAGTATGCTGAGACTGCCTCATTATAGCATCACCCACAGGAAAGATCCGTTATTATATGGACTCACTTACTTTCACATTCCCAGGGGTGAGGTGATTTTCTAAGGACTGATCTGTGTTGGATGAACACAGCAATTTTTATGAAATTACTTGCCCTATATCTGCCTGAAAATAAGTCAGTGCTGTCAGCCCAGGACAATCAAAAGACAAAGCCTGACTGTAATCTGTTCTGATGATACCACATTTACCATGTCTCACCCTATTTAGTACCTCCTGATTGCATTTCCAATAGATGTAGCTACCAAATTATCTCTACTCAGAGTATTTACAGGCCACATATTAGGAAATGAATTCTCAGTATATCCTTCGTTTCCATGGTAGCTACAACAAAGGTCTGATTAAACTCGTAAGAGACTTTCATGCTTTCAACTACTAGTTTCCTGTAAGGCAGCGATTGCCAACCTTTCCTCTGTATAATTACTTAGCATACTATTGCTATACTTAGCATTGCCTTATCTAGGATTTTCAGCCAAAATTCACCTTTGATAGTGCTGGTTTGATTGTGCTCTTTTCCCATAGTATCAGTTGCCTCCCTGTAATAACTCAAAGGCTGTTAGGATTCTTCTGTTGCACTATGTGTTGACACAGCAATAACTGCCCTTGCTCCTATTGCCTCCTGTAGGCTGCCTCTCTGCCTGTTGTTCCAGCTGTTTTCCTTGATCCCACCCCAGATGCTGGCTTTCCTGAGACAAAATCTTATTTGTAGTTTTACTTATTTGTTAAATGTCTGACTTCAGGGCTGATCCTCTACTGCAATATAAGTAGATATACAGTGGTATCTATACTAGTATACTGTATAGAGTAGTAGATATACATAAATATGTATTATAAGAACATAAATAACCTCTTACTAAACCTTGTTTGGCCTTCTCAACTCATTAGTGCACAGCATCAACCTCCTTGATCTTCATAAGCTGCCATTCTGCCAGCAAGTCAGTTGTGTTTGTGGACTATCCCATAAAAAGCAAGGATGCTAAAGCTTCTCAGCGTCATCGGGCCTGTCCTGCTCCCAGTCATATCATCGTGTCACCAGGAATTGGCTACTAAAGCAAAGGAAGAAAGATTGTTTCCAAAGGCTAAATCAAAAAAAGATAAAATTGCTCAGAGGAGAGGAATTGCATGAGGCAAAAGGAACAACAGATGAAATGGATGAATTCAGATCACATCTAGGTATATCTCCCAGCAGTTTTATTCTTCCAGGCGTAAGGCCTCTGACAGGAGCGATGGAAGTACTGTTACTTCAGATCTGGAAAACCAGACTGCAGAAGATGGTAGTGACTCTGTTAGATAATTCTGCATCTGTACAGCAAAAATTAGGCAACAGCTTGTTTTTCCATATTTGTGTTTCTTAAACAGCTGATGATTGGGTGTCAAGGTTTTATGATTACTGAGAAACTGAAAATTTGAGCAAAGAAAATGGAAGTAATGCATTTTAACTGAAGCATAGGTAGAAGCAGACTTATGCTATCTTTATTCTAGCAATGTACAACTCTTGTCTACAGCAAGTCTAATTCCTTGCCTTAAGAAGAAACAGGGCTGCGTGATAAATTAGGTGCAAGAGAACTACTTGACACACAACTGCAAGACCTGATTTCAGTGCAAAAGAAGATGCTGTTTTTCTGTTGTATGCTGAGGCATTTTATGCAAGGGGTGTGAGGAACAGTTTCATAATGTGGAAATTTTTAATGTAGCTGATGCTTCCCATAGGAGGAGGACCCTGTTTCGTGATCCATGCAGAACACCCAGATCCCTGATCCGTGAGGAGGTATCACTTTGCTTACAGTTTGTTGAGTGTTTGACATGCCTATGGAGCAAATGCAGCTAGTACTGAATAAAGGAAGCCGCTGAGGCGTGTTAAACTCATATAGGAAAAGAATTTTAACAACCCCTCCACACCAAGGAAAAATGCAACTCTCATTTGTGGAATAGATTTTTTGTTTTTTAAAAAAGAGCTGAACAAAAAGGAGCAAAGTCATTCTCTTGCTAAAAGCTGCAAAATGTCTGTGGGAGGACTAGGAATATGCAGCATATTTCAAGTGTCTCAGTTACAGTTCATAGCTTTCAAGGGCACTCTATCTGGCCCAAGTAAGGAACGGGGCATCCCTGTTCATGGGGCGTAAGGGGAATGGTTATGCTCCATGCCAAACGAAGATGCACACTTCAGAAGAATGCTCTTCCAGCAGCTGTAGAGAAATGTGAGATACTGCAGCATGACTCCGTATGTGGACCAGGAAATGGCTGACCTTGTTCATTGCCCAGCGATTGCTTTCTTGCTTCAGGAAAGGAAGGCTGATTTGCTTGTGGAGCTCATCTGAGCCTAGAAGAATCATATGTACTGCCTTCCCCAAAGCAAATAGCTAGGAGAAGACAGCTTGTCACAGAGGAAACTCGCTACTTATAAATACATGTCTATTTGTGCAAGGAGAAGAGAAAGTACATTCTACAAAAAAGACTTGAGTAAAAGTTTAGAAGAGACTTTTCCTATCCCAGAACCAACACAAACCAGGCTAAAACTCCTAGCCAAACTCTTTCTCTGTGTGCCAACCCAACTACTGACTAAAAAAAAATTGTCATGCCCCCCAAATTAGTTTCAGGTCATCAAAAATGGAGGGAATAAATAGTTAAAGAACATTGTGAAAAAGGGGTAAATAGTATGAGCAATCTGTAATTAACAGTGTTCACTTCCATATTTCTGGGCATTAGAATTTAACCTTTGAACACTGCCCAGCTATCAGCGGTTAATACAGTCGCCTCCCTCATACCTTCTTTCACCCAGTTCTCCCTGCTGAGAATAGGCTGCTCCCTCCCACATCGCCATGCGCTTAACGCGAACAGTCTCTGAGCACAGGCTCAGCCCTCCAGCATGGCTGAGTGCCGACCACCGACTCGCCAGTCTCCCGCTGGTTTGTTATGCCGGTGGGATCCCATCGGAGCAGCGTGCCAGCGCACGTAGGATGTCACTTTGTTCCACAGAAGCAGAGATGGGCTGGCTCCCTTTGCCGTGGACAGTCAGATGCACTGATGTGTTGAACACGCAGCCAGTGGATCACACCGAGGGATAAAGCTGGGAAAGACCATGGAGCGCACGGTGTCCATATCAAGGTGGTGCTGTGTATTAATGTAGGTTAGTGGGTTGTTCTATTTTTTCCTAAGCCTTTTCATTTAAACAAGGAGAGCAACATTGTGTCAAGTTATGAGAGAAACCAGATGAAAAGAGTGCCTGCGCCCGGGCAATGCCTCCTTTTGTGGACATTTACCTCTGCTCGCGACGGATGAGAGGTTCTGATTATGGAGCTCAGTGGCCAAAGCCATAGGCCATCGCTCTGGGAGTCTGAGCTTACGGACCCTCGTTCTCTATGCCAGTTTTAATTTCTCTGCCCTCTGTTTTGAGGCCTCATCTCTTGTTTAATAGATCGTTAGCTCTTTGAAGGGAAACTTTCTATCACGTGCATGTTTTTACAGTTCCACTTCCTTTGTATTTCACTTACTGAATTTGCTCCCACAAGTATGCTTGCCCTCTTTATCCTGTCATGGAAAATAAAGGGAGCAAATAAACAAATAAAAATGCTTGAACGCAATGGAGAAAAGACTGGGGACAGAGCTGTTTTGTCTGAAGTTTGCTAAGTATTAACAGGCAGCCTATACGAAATGTGTGTCAGGTTGAATACTGAACACCAGGTTGGTTGCAGCAGCACGAGTTAAGCAATTAGCCTTCCGAAGCATGTTCCTTTACTCTTTCCCATTTATTGGTTCCTTGAGTACAAACTTACAAATTTGATTCAACGTGTGGTTGGCCGACCTAAAACAGTGGAGGACAACAGCAGATAAGGAACTATGCACTGGTTCCTACGATTGCAGATAGAGGTGGTGATACTTTGCTCTAGATTTTCCGTTGAGACTTTCTTGTGGAAAAGCCAGGTGGGAAGAGTATAAAGATTTTCTTACCTATAAGAGTGCTTTGAAGTGTCGGGACCTGGAGTCATTTTATCAGCTGTAACAGTGTAGTTAGAATGTCACAGACTTCTACATGAAAGAACATTTTGCCTAAAAGCATTTTCTTTCCACTTAGACCTCAGACTTTTCCAGAAGGCTTCAGTGCAACTACATCAAGGTATATCTGTGTTTGAAACTCTATCAGGAGTTTATAATAGGTGAGAAATTGTAGCACGCCATACTATGAGGAAAGAGAGGAGAGGGGCGTTTTTGTTGAAAATTTTTTTTTTTTTTAAATGCAGTCTCCTAACTGTGTGGTGTTTCTGGACAAAATCTTGATACGTGGACAAATTTTTTCAGGAAAATTTAACAAGAAATCTGTGTTTTAAAGCAATGCTCTATCTCAATATGATTCAGTTAGCCTGAGTGTGCCAGGGTAGATTGAGAAGACAGTTCGGACACTTTTGTCAGCTCATATTTGGTGGGAACAAACCTACTTACTGTTTCTGTCTTACTGTGGTTACAAGATAGATGTTGTAACCCGTGAGTTGTTCTCAGGTGTAATTCTTATCTGGCTTTCCTTCACCACTGATTTCTCAATACTTTGGGACTTCATCTCTAGGTATGAATGGCTTGAAGGCGGTTCATTAGCTTAACAAGTCCAACTCATTACAAGATTGTCACATAGGTTGAAGAGTATCTTCAGAACCCATCAATAGGCTTTCATTCAAAAAGAAGACCAAACAAACAAATAGGCTGTTATTCATTCTTTACCTAATCCTTAGCCTTTCTTTATATGCTTAGAGACACTTCATTTAACAAAGAGTTTTATTCCTGGGTGAGAACGTTGTGAAAAGATTTTTCATCGAATCTTGACTGTTTCTGCTGCCTTTTTGTCTCTCCTCCTAAAAGCCTGTAAGCTCTTGCTGACAGTCCCTGGACAATCTCTGGACTGTCTGTCCTCAGCCTTTTCTAGACATGTGTCCTGTTTTTTTTTGGTAGCCTCCATACTCCAAATAATGCCTTCAGAATAGTTGACCTTGCAGGCTGGGCTGGGAGCAGGTGTGCGTGTTCCTTCTCCCCAGCCAGCTTCCCTGTTGTTTATTCAGTTTCTTATCTTTTCCATTGTTTTTGCTTTCCGGTGGGTTGTTTTTTTTGTTTTGGCTGGGGTTTTTTTAGTGATCTATAGTGGTTTATTCCACAGCAACCCATTACAAATAAACATATGAAGCATGTGCTTTATTAAGAAAACAATTCAATTCCTGGACTCCTGTGGATGCATTTGAAAATCAAAACCCTGCAGAGTGTTTTTTAATTAAGCTGATGAGTTTACCATCTCACATCAAAAAAGCATCAAAAAAGAAATCAAAGAATTCACAAGTTATGATTCAGTGTCCAGCTGTCACTAAGCATTTGAATAATGATTTTCTGTCTGCTGTCTGCCTTTAAAAACCTTCTGAAGAATTTGAGTTACACCTCATCTCCCTCCTAACACAGTAAAAAACAATTCTAAATACAATAATATACAAATAATTCTTCCTGTCTTCATGAGCAAAATTTATTCTCTTCCAAAAATTGCTGTAGAGTTTTGTTCTTTTTTAAAAGGGAAAGCTCATTTTTTACTGCTTGATATCTAATTGATATCCTTTGAAGGAAAACCAAGAATTTTCCCTGTTTGTTGGATAAGAAACACAAGCTATTAGTGAACGTGTTCAGTCCTGTATATGTTATTGACATTGGTGTGGAGTGAGCAGGTAGGAATTTATCTTGGGGACATGCTGTTAGGTAAAGACTTACATTGTTTATTTTCTTAGCCTGATACTTTTCACATAAACTTTTCATCAGGTTTTAATTATAAGAAAGATCTTAAACCTTCTATTTGAAAATAATGACTTGACAGGAGAGAAATTGTTTTCTAGTTTGATGTTAGCATTGCAATCTTCCTTCATTTTGGTCTGTTGGCCACACAGTTCTCTTGCCCTTTGAGGGCAAAAAGTATGCTTTTCCAGCTTTGCTGTTTGCTTTTCTTGCTTTGCTTTAGCTGACGTGCTCATCCTCTTCATCATTTAAAACAAAAGCAAGAAACTCCTCACAAAAGCAGCTGATAACGTTCTTTTTGTTGGACTTACTCTTCCCTACAGTCTTTCAACTGAGAGGTGCTTACACCCTGGCAGAAGATAGGGAACGCTATTATTAGAAATGAGACATTGTGGTTTTATCAGCAGTGTGTATCATCTAATGCTCCTAGTCATCCTTCCCAGTTGTTACTTAAAACAAGTTTCTTATACTGATGTGATCCAACCAACAGCTCTTTAAGTAAAGATATATATACTCTTCTCTTTCCTGTTGCTTTTCTTGGGGAGCACTGCCTGTCAAGAGCTGCCACCATATCGACACAGGAGTAGGAAACAGGCTGCGTGCTGCCAAACCAACCTACAAGGGTAGTCTTCAAGCAAACTTAGCAGCAGCAGAAGTGGGATCACTCTGGATTAAACCTGCTTCACTATGCTCCTGTTTCACAAGTGGGAACAGCTAGATAGTGCACGCAACTTGCTGCGTTTTCTACAGCTGACTAATGGCAACTCATTAAAAGGCAACTTCTAATGTGCTTCCAGTTGTGCGTCAGATGTCAGTGTGTCAACATCTTTAACCATAAGTGACTTGGTTGGCTGCCATGTGTTTTGCAGCCAGTCTCCTCTTGCGTGTCTTGTCCCAAACCTGTAGAAATATGCAGACAAATAGTGCAAGGTAGGAAACTAAAGGCAGACTTACTTCAATGTATAGTTATGGTAGTAACTAAAAGATTTGCACAAAACAAAATAATTAATCAAAACATGTCACTAGTGTCTTTTAGATGTGATAAATGGCCTTTTTCAGACTTGGGGAGGCAGACAGCTATATATACACGTGAAAGGTAGAGAAGCTCTGTCCCCATGGAGCATGGTCCATGGAGCATGGACCTGTTGGATGCTTTGGAGCAGGCTGGTGTGAGCTGTGTGTAAGCACCTGCCTGTGAAGCACCAGGCCTGTGCTCAGGGTGCTTTTTCTTCTCATTCCACCTCATGCCAAGTCCATGTAATACTTAATTTTCTGTGAATAAAGCCAAGTGAAGGAGGCAGGAGGAGGATTTGGGAATGGGGGACCTGCTACCATTTCTGTTGTGACATTTCACATACCTCTTGCCTTTCAAGCAAATGTTCCTGTTCACTTAGTCTGTGTAACTTTTATGTAGTGCCTCATTCATTTTAAAAACAGGCAGTGTTAATACACCATGCTTTCACTGACGGTAATGGTTGCTGAAGTAACAGCTCTTGGTTAAGGAGAGGTTTGCTCCAGGGAAGCAGCGTTCCTACTCTTCAAATACTGCAACACTGTTCTGGGAATATTGTACAGCTCTGAGAGCTTGTTTGTTGGTACAGCACTGTTCACTATAGCTGCATTTTCTACAGTGAGGACTCACGCAGTCCCTCTGAGAGCCCGTGCATTCCTGGCCTTTCATCATTTATGTATGTTGTCAGCCTAGCTGGCATACAGACGAACCTGCGCGCAGGTGCGCTGAATGCACAAACAAACAGCTCGCTTCTGTCTGAACGCTAACTTGAAACCTCTCTTTCCTTCCAGATGTCCACACAGAAGCAGTTCAGGCAGCCCTTGCTAAACACAAAGAAAGGAAAATGGCAGTCCCCATGCCCTCAAAACGACGTTCATTGGTGGTGCAAACATCAATGGATGCCTACACACCTCCAGGTGAGCATGTCTGTGTATTTTGTGAGAATTTTAAAAATGGTTCTTTGTGCTGCTATGAACTAATAATCTGCCTGCATGGATAGTAATGAAAATGTCATTTGAAGCACACTGAGCATAGCACTGACGTATGTTTGAAGAGAAGGTGAACTGAACAGTTGAAAAGTCAACAGGGGCAAATCGCATGACTGCTTTGCCCTCGGTGGTACCTCGACTTGCATCAGTCCTTTTGGTCTTATGAGGACCTAACTATGGCCAGCTTGTCATATTTTATGTGAGTCAAAGTTCCTTTCACGTTTCTGGCTTATTCCCTAATGCTATAATGTAACATTGTCTTTACAATTAGTCATGCTATCCCTTTTCAAATTTATCTGCTCTTTTACCTACCAGACTGTTAAAATACCCCACATCTCATGCATTCTCATACTCACTGAATCCAGCTGTGACTCCATTTCTCACTGAGGGGTGGACTTTCTACAACTGCAAAAATGTTTCAGAGAATTTGTGGAGTGAGCTTGCGAAAGTATTTTGGGTATTCTGTACTCTTAATACATGGCTGGAGATCTTCCAGCTGGAGAAGATTCTCAATCCACTTTATAAAGGAAGACTCTTTTGTTACCCTTATTTTTCTACAATAATACACAAGCCGTGGCCTTAGAGCAGGAAAGCTCTCTCAGTGCGCAGTTAGCAGTTGACTTCATTTCAAGGCTTTCAGTATTACAGACTTGTCTCATTATGTTCGCCTACCTTCATGAGTTTTTCTTAATGGCAGTTATCTTTAGATTTATAATATGAACACGCCTTATTTCTATTATGAAAACCCAAAATCACCACAAGTTAACAGGCTGTTTTTAATTACTAGATACTTCTTCTGGGTCAGAAGATGAAGGCTCCGTACAGGGTGACTCCCAGGGAACTCCCACCTCAAGTCAGGGGAGTATAAACATGGAACATTGGATCAGTCAAGCGATCCACGGCTCAACCACGTCAACTACTTCCTCCTCCTCAACACAAAGTGGAGGCAGTGGTGCTGCACACAGACTAGCTGATGTTATGGCTCAAACGCATATAGGTTAGTATATGGATGTTTTGAGTATGTCCAGTTTAATATGAATTTTGGCTCTCACATTCAGCTGATGCTGCTATATGAAGTCTTACAAAAGTATTTCCTATGCTTTTTCTTCTTTCCTTTTTTTTTATTTACATATATTATATGGAGAGATAATCCTATGTTCTTATTTCAGGACGGGAAAAAAAAAAGTAGCAATTTAGATTTTGGAGTAAACTTATGTTGTGGCAAACAAGGCTTAGCTATTGGCTCCCAAATGTCTTAAAATGCACAGTTGCATGACTTCCATTATTTAGCACTAAAAAAGATCTGTGTATGATCCATCAGTAAGGAAAATCAGTGCACGCAGCATTAGGGGTTGCTTGCATACCAGTTTTCCCTACTGCTGCACCACTTTAATTACATAGTTTGAGTGATTTTTGATAAATCTGTTAACAGTAGGTCCTCTTAAACTCATTTTTTTCCTGCCCTTAATTGAATCTAGAATACTTAGGCTGTAATATCTAGCTATTATAGTCCTTGGGTAAGATTATTATATACCTTTGAGAAGAGTTTATTAGTAGCTTGTTTATATCCTTTGGAAAGATCCTAGGAAGTCAAAGCTTTCTTTCCGTTAGGGGTAAGCTTCGCAGACATTAATTTTTTCTGAATATTGTGCCATTAACATTCGTCTTTATTAAAATGAGGCAGCTACAGGATTAGGCACATGGAAAGCAAGGTTTGTTTTCCCTTCATTCTCCAGTAACTGCTGTTTATGATATGAGGCATCTGCTTTGGGTGCATTCTTGCTGGGGCTGTGTGTTTTGGGTTGTCTCACTGCAAATCTGTTGGAATGTATCTTGGAACAAATAAAGCAACCTTGCTACTGTTCTACTACATATGAAATGCGCTTTTGTGGGACTGTTCCTCAACTGATCATTCCTTTTCAAATATATGTCATGAGATACATGAAAGCATCTTAAATATTCCTGATTTTATGTGCTGGAACAGTAGTCCATATCCCTTTATTTTTTTTGCTATGAGTATAACTTGATGTAACACCTGTGTTTTCAGATAAGTAATCCTCTCACCATGGTCTGGAATTGCTGAATTGCAGTCAGGGGAAGAATTTGTGTTGTGTTCTTAAATTCATGCTAAATTAATAGCTTAGAACCTTGTTCTAGAAACACATACACTTCTGAAGACATTAATCATTGCATTTGGTTATTTTCTGTGACTTCATCTTGAAATGCTAGAGGAAATTACAGCAGAAAGAATTAAATTTGTCCAAACTCTGAAAGGTTGCATTACTCACACACCAAGTCTTAATGTGTCTTTAAATATAGCTTCTTTATAATGTGACATTTCAGTAATTTTAAATCTGGCACAGTAAGTCTTCTTTTATAATCACTGAGTTTGCGGTAAATAATACAGAAAGCTAAATTAAGATGGCAGTATTCTGCAGAAAAGGAAAAAGTCTACTACTTTGACTTGTTCTATTTTGCCTTCTTGTTGACTAGAAGGTTCTTTCCTTTGAAGCAAACAGCTAAGCTTACCTGAGTGTATGCATGTTTTTATTCATTCTGACAATAAGATACCTTAAATTGCATCTCTAGTTGGACAGTAGTTGTGATGTAGTAATGTGAAGGTCATTTGGATACAAAATATTGTGATACCTGCTAGCAGGTTGAGACTGTGATCTTAAGGTTACTATCAGTTGTTGTTGCTAAGATCACCAAAAATCTAAGAGAAGCTGTACAGATGATAACTGTAAGATGTATTTCTTCATGGGTGAGCTGCTTTCTCTAAGAATTTGAAATTAAATGGCTCTTCTTGTTTTTCTTTTTCAATTCAGGGAGGTGGATTTTGCATTTAAATGTATTCTGAGAGGTAATAGATTTGAAGTATTCCCAGAGATAGCCTTGCTCTTTCAGAGGCAATGTGCCAGTGATGGTAGGTGAATAATCCTCTTTGGTAGGAGAGGTGAGAGAGAAGAGTAATCCTGTTCTCTGAAGCTCCTCAGCTGCTGGAGGCAATTTGTTCTTGATCACGAAGAACTTCTATTCCCATGGCTTGAGGTTTGTTTGGTCCAGAGAATTGTTCTCCAGAGACAGATCAGCCTGCAAGAGAGAAATCATCTGTAAATATGGAAGGACATATTGCCATACTCTGAAGATGCCAATTTTGATAAATACAAATTTAAGGGGCAACAGGAAAGACCTTTAATGATAACCAGAAAAACCCTTCATTCTGATACCCTTTCTGATTTGACCTCCAGAGTGCATCACAAAATCAAAGGGAGATTTTTCCACTTTAAGTACTGTAATGCAGTTCTGAGACGGGATTTGATAAAAAGCTTTGGCTATAATATAATCAGAGTTCAGCTTTGTGAATGATTTAGAGGTCAAGCCAGTGAAATCTGTAAAAAATATCTGATGTTCTGACCCATCTTTAGGTCAGTATTCTATGAATTTCTAAGGTTTTTAAGCTTTCATTTGTCTGTATATATGTTTTGGATCTATATGTATATAAAAATCGAGGAGAGAGAGCACATCCTAAAGCTCACATAGTTCATGTAATGAAAATCACATGGCGCTTGCCTATGACTGTAAATTTATATAAAGTTAAGCATCTCACTACAAAATTTTGAACCTGTAGGTGTATTTAATGTTTCTTTTTTATGCTTTGAATATGTTTCTGTTTGAAAATCAAAGGCCTTTGTCCAAATTAAAGGCTCCATAGATTTCTAACCAAGTAAACATAAAACCATGTGCCATAAGGCATGACTGATAGTTCTCTGACAACCTTAAAATTCTTACGTGTTCTGAGGGGAATATCAACTTATAATACAGACTAGTTTAAAATACTGTCACCTGGACATGAATATGGGAGAAACCGAGCTGATTGAAATAGCTGCGGCTCTGACTCTGGATTTCCCTTCCCTGACAACCAAAAGGCCCAGCTTGTTTGAGAGAAAAACCTGCATTTTCTTCAAGTATATAGTATTGCATGGATATTTCTTGAGTTCCTGGAGACTTTTCAAATACATGGTGCTTATGTGTGCTTCCAAATTTCCACTGGAAAGTATTCCTACACCTATTTGCTTCTCGTCAAACACGGGGCTCTGTAAATGCATGTGCTCTATCTCTACGTGAATGCGCTCTGCATTGTTGGTTCTTTTGGATTTTCGTTAAATGGAGTAAATTACATCACTTCAGTGGCAAAAATGAAGAGCGCCTTATCTGGAAATAGCTGTTCTGTCTGTGATGTTGTAATGCAAGAATATTGGAAGAGATGGGAAGAGGAGGTGATGCAAATATATATGTTTGATGGAGGAAATGCTTTGAAGTCATGCAGCTGTCACAGTTTCTACTTTTCAGTCAACAGATGTGTCAGGATCATTATTCTTAACTACACCTCAAACAGTGCTTCAAGTTACCTGACATAAGACCAAGCAGATATATACAGATTGTGTCCATAGTCTAAGCCCAGATTGACTGTTCTATACCAAAAAGGGTATATTTCACATAACATAACGAAGATCTTTTTCTTTAGAAGTCATTCAGACCAAATTTTTCTCTGTATGACTTTCATTTCTCCAAGCCTGGTTTTGAGAAGGGAACCGACTGATGATTTCTAAATCTAATGGATGAAGCTTACAGCTGTAGATATTGCTATGATAAGACATCTGTTAAGCAGACACTATAAAGGAACATGGCAGGACAAACCGTAATGTTCCTCTTCTGCTGGATAAGAGTTCTTCTTAATGGAAATGCAAATAGAAGATGGGCAACCAGGGTACTAAAACCCCGCTCTTTGGCTAGCCAGTGGTGGCCACCTTGGGAAGGTAGTTTCTTTTAGGTAATTTCATGTGCCAGTGCTGCTCGTTCAAAAGGAAACCCTTTTACAAAAGAGCTGGAAGCTTCTTTCTTATGTCGTTTCACCCTACTCAGCACAATGTGTTACAAAGAAGTGTTTGGTTTCAAGTGTATAGGTCTGAAGGGAGAGCATCTCTGCTCTGTGGTTCTTTGCATCACATATCTTCTCTCCTATACATTAAAAAGAAATAATCTCAGTGCTAAAACCTGAACAGAGATACTTTAACTCCAATTCAATTTGCCTTGTAAAGTCTGAAAGATGGAAATACTTTACTGAAAAGATGTAAACAGTTAGAGCTAACTTTAAAAATACTTTCTCTTGTTACTAATAGTTGACTAAGTACAATTATTTTCTTAGTCATGATCTCTTCTCCTATTTGCATAGCAAAACTGCATTATAAGTAAAAGATAAAAATATAAACATCAGCATTTTTTAATTTACTTAGTTATTGAGTAATTCAATCATGATCTATAAAAAGCTCTTGCCACTTAGCAAGCAAAAATTTTGCTGATTCTAGAATAGTTGATAATAACATCTAAAATGAAGACATTATTCAAACAATTACCAGCATAAGCTTCATTGTCCAAGCTATTATACTTCAGTTAGTCACTTGTAGCACAATATAAGGTGTTTGCTTCAGTAAAATTATAACAATGGATATGATGAGAATCAAAAGGCTCAACTGGACATTGTAGGATGCAAGGTGTTTTTGAGTTGCACGATAAAAGCCATCTTGTGTTTTCCTCAAACAGATACTATGGTTGAGTGATAAGGTTGAGTCCTTATGATATTAATGAATATAAGCATTAAATAACAACTACAAACATTAATATAATGTCTTAATTTTTCATGATCACTGTCTGTCAAATGCTACCTTTAAATGACAGGTATGCAAAATAAGCATCTAATATAGCATCCTGTTACTGTATGTGTAGCCATAAAAATTAGTTATCTATGTTGATGGTACATGAATTTGGGATTGAATGCACACAAATTACCATGATCCAAAGTTCAAGACTCATTAAAATGCCTTATAATTACATTTAAGGTGACATTTACTGTAGAAGGTGGTGGTGTAGTAGAGTTAGGGCACCATAATGCTTATAGGACAGGTTTAATAAAAAACACACCTTGCAAATAGTATTGGAACAAGATGAACTTCTTCGAAAATTTTTACATTTTTAAAGACTCTTACCCTATTGTAAAATGGAGTGCATTCCTCTTCACTTCAGTGGCAGCAAAATGAAGACCTGCCTCCTTTTGTATCTCAGAGGCTGTTGTGGATCATTTCTTTCAATCAAAAGAGAAGTTGTTATTTGCTCATGGTATTTATCTCCACCTACTCTAATGCGGATAAAAACCCAGAAAAAATTTATGAGACAACCCATCAACCCATAAAAATAGTACAAATACGTAGGTAATACAAATTCAGACTTCAAAACATGGGAAAAAAAACTGTGGTAGCATGCTGAGTTATCAGGCTATGAAAGAGAAAGATTAGCTCTGTGGAATTGGTTAGCAGTGCTGGCATGAGTCAGACCAAATTGTGTTTGCCTTCTGGAAGGCAAGTCTTTGTTATGCAGAGGAATTGAAATAGCTCTGTCTAAAAATAGTAGACAAGCAAGTGTCCATGCAGAATGCAAAGTTCATGTTTCTTTACATTTTATTTCTTTCCCCTGATTCCAACCCTGCTATGATTGATTTTTTTCCTAATATATGAACAAATTCTTTTCTTAACTAAAATTGGCATATTCAAAATACAGAGGTTACACAAGTGTTATGCATTGGCACTTGCAAGTGATTGAGAATGTGCTGTGTTCTTTTTATTCAGAAAAAATGACGCAGTAATCTATCAGAAGTATATTTGTCTGGGTCTTTTCTATTTGAGGCTGTTCACAAGCTTTAACTTAGCATAAAATTAAATGTCAGTGGAGAACCTACAATCTAATTGTATCCTTTTTTTTTTAGCTTATTGCTTCTATGATTGCAGATATACAGCCCCTGTTTTAATCATTGGAAACTTCATTAAAATCATGCTGTATATTATAGTTGTATACATTAATTTTGTGTATTAACTTTAACACCTGTTCAGATGTTGGGGAAAAAAAATCAAATAGTATCCTCTCCTTTCCCTTTTGCTTTTCTGCCCTTCAACACTAGAGGTTCACAGTTAAACTTTCTAACTTATTTTTCACAGAAAATCATTCTGCCCCTCCGGATGTTACCACTTACACCTCAGAACACTCAATACAAGTAGAAAGACCACAAGGATCAACGGCACGGGTGGCACCAAAGTATGGAAACGCTGAGCTTATGGAGACTGGTGATGGTATGTCACAAAGTAGAATTGTTTTCTTTCCGAGTATTGTAACCTTTTTAGTGGTTACTGTATGCATCTGGTCTTTATTTCTTCTGGGCACTTTTCACTTCTAAACACGTAGAAAGTTTCAGCATCTTTACAGTCCTAAAATAAACTGGTTATAAATGAAGCCAACATGGAGAAGTATTTCTTAAGCAGCAGAGCTGATTCCCTGTAGAAATTGTTTGGCAAAAGAAAGCAGTGAATCTCTTTTAGATTTGCTTTTATCATTCTGCCTGGTTACAGCTGGTCTGTTATTTAAATGGCAAAGAATGTGACGTGGTAGGATAGCTACATCTTGAAAAGTTTGAAGTTTTATTTTCTTTTTTTTTTTGAAAAACAGTTATTTGTAAACCCTTTCTTATTTACTGCTCCTCTTTTCTAAAACTTGTTAAACAATATTTCAGCAAGGTGTTGAATTGTTGACTAAATGTATCACATCTAGACTTAGCAGCTTCAGCTCTAAAAATCGCTTGGTAATGGTTTTGGAGCCAACCTTATGGAAAGGTAGGAAGTTGAAATTTCTGCAATGCAGTGACAGAAAGCTGTTAGTTCAGGAATGGATGACATGAACATCGTAGAGACTTCGCACTCTACTAGGAAAAAGGAAGGGGGAGGTGATTGATGGGATTATATTATAGAAGTGCCTCTTGCCCCACGCTCCTGTTTAGAGTTGTGTTTTTCAAAGTGCTGCATGGGCAAGCACGCTCCCTTTGGAGATTGCTGGCTGCTGAGATTGGCTGTAGGGATGTTCAGTGAATACAGGGTGAATACAGCTAAAGTAATACAAAGATGTGAACCATGTTTAAGATGGATACTGGACAGATGTCCACTACAGTGTAAAGAGCAACCCAGAATAAATGATGGGGCAGAGCCTATGACCCACACTCCTTGCTGAGCTGCGGTCTAGTCAGACAATACTGATATGACCAGTGATCAGGAGGAGAGCCAATGCCCGTCTTCTCACTGACCGTTGTCAATGCCACCTAGAAGAGTTCTCTAAGGTTACTGACATTTGCTGTCGGGAGGTTTTTCTCACTATGCTTCTCTCCCTCAGTCTATGTGCTGTTTCCCCTCTAATTTTGCAAGCTCACTCTGACATTGTTGTATTGTTTTTATTTAAACTAGGCTTCATTGTTCCTTTTTGCTGAAATGATCTTAATGTCTTAATGTTGAATACTTGAGTCACAGTATGGCATGAAACTGTAGTTGTGGTGGCCTTGCAGTCCTAGCCTTTTTCTTACCCCACTTAACGTCTGGTGGTGTTCAGCGTAGCAGTCGACTGATGTCTCCATTGATCCCTGTCCTGCAGGAGTACCAGTGAGCAGCAGAGTGTCAGCAAAGATTCAGCAGCTGGTCAATACACTAAAACGGCCCAAACGACCACCATTACGAGAGTTCTTTGTAGATGACTTTGAGGAATTGTTAGAAGGTAAAATGACTGTTTTTCAAAAGGTTTGGGGATCTCTTATTACAACTCTGTAAAATGTTTGTCTCACACATTCTAGAAAGCTAAGTAAGCCCTCCCTGTACTGACAAGTACCAAAAAGCATTGGTATTCAGTGGAATCTGCTTGTAGTGAGCTTGGACATAGAGCCGTAGAGTCAGAAGTCTCTCTTGTTTGCTCAGCTTCTGCTTCTGCTTGCAAAGAAACCACAGAAGAGACTGGAGGGAAGCTTTGCTTTGAGAACATTCAGCTGTGGGTTACAGCCATAGCTTTTGAACATCAATATGAGAAAAAGTGTCAGTGAGGGAGCGTATTAAATGTTTTACACATCCTTTGTGTAAGAGAGAAGCATTGAAAAGATGAACTAAGTGTAAGATAGAAACAAGGATAAAGCCAATAAATGGAAATTTTTTTTGGAGGCCAGTGCTTTGAGAATTAAGATTTGCCAGGATGTGGTGATTTAAATAGTCTTCATAGTGGTTTATAAGAAAGCACTGTAACAGAACATGACTTAAATCAATCTATTACTTATGACTTGTTAAAGTAGATTTTTTCAGTAGCTTTGCAGTTTATCTCATTACTGCATTTTTGCCGGGAAAAAGTATTCTCCGTCTCTCTTTAGGAGTAAAGAAAGGTTGATTATTTCAAAGGTATATACATGCATGCTGCCTCAGCAGTTTCTTTCCCTGCTTCTAGAGCTAGTGTAAGGATAAGCACATGCATCCCTGAGATGTTTCAGTTACTTCATCTCTGTTAAAGTTTAAAGTTAATTATTCTGTTACATTTCTCTGTTGCTTCTCAAAACCTTCTAACATGTTATTATTTTCAGGATATTTTGCAAAGGTAACTTATTCTCTTGGTTACACAGGTGTACACAAGGTATAGAATTTACATGGTAACTGTATATCTTTTCATAATCATAAGTTCAACAGCCAGATCCAAACCAGCCAAAGCCAGAAGGAGCTCAGATGTTGGCTATGCGTGGGGAACAATTAGGTGTGGTTACAAATTGGCCGCCTTCTCTGGAAGCAGCTTTGCAGCGATGGGGGACCATCTCACCGAAAGCTCCTTGCCTAACCACTATGGATACTAATGGAAAACCACTGTATATTCTCACTTACGGTGAGCACTCTTCAAACTCCTTGTGCTTCTATATATTGTATACAACGTCTATGTGTATAGTAAATGCATAAATATACTGTGAAAAAAAGCCCTCCAATGATGCATCTGTTCCATTTCTGAGTAGGGTAAGACAATTCTGAAGCTGTTGGTGTCTGAGTATGGATTGCTGATATGTTATAGTATGATTTATTTCACAAAGATGAAAAGAGCTGACTAGATACACCCATGGTTTCACAGGTTATAAATTAAAACCACCTTTTAAATAGAAATACAACCTAGGGCAGATTTTCCTGGAGATTAATGTCTAAATCCATTGCCCGTGGATATTGCCCAGGCTTTCTTCCACAAAAGCAGAACCTGGTATTTAAAATTCACCAGCTTCCTGAAGAAGTTAAAATAGGACTTTTCCTGTGTTCTACTGACATTATAGTAAATGTGATTTGAATTATTCCTCCTGATACGTAGTTGCACAGCCAGCAAATGTACCCCTGTGACATAGATTTGGCAGGATACATTTCAGTGTGATCTTTGGTGTGTTGATATAGTTCAATGTGTACTGCCTGACAATCTATTGCAACCAAGAAAGGCCAAATAAAAATAAACATAAGCATATCTCTGACAAATAACTCCCATATAGCTTCTAATTTTGAGATGTTCAGGGGACATTTGGGAGATGTTGAAAGGAATTATTATGAATAACTGTCAAACTTTGAAAGCACATTGGAACATTTCCATATGCTATTGATATGGATATAAAAAATGGTTTTGCTTTTTCTTTTTTTCTGCCTTCTCAGGGCCCTAGAGTTGTGTGCAGAGAAAGTTTTTACATGCTGTGAGATAGAAGTCTGTCTGTTTTGTTCAGTGCTGAATGCTCCTTTCCATTCAGGAGTCTGACTGAGTGAGGGTCCCTGGCCGAAAAGATGTCTGCTGCAAGTTTGGCATTGTAAATGCAGTTAAAAGCTTTTAAAGCATAACAAAACCTTTGCAACTGAAAGTCAGGCGTGAAACATTTTCCTTTCAGGTACCTTAAAGTTAAGAAGTAACTTAAATTAGGGACCAAACCTATGATTCACCATTGATCAATGTTTTTCTTCCTTAAGGACATTTACTTGGAAGTAGAGAAGACTTTTAAAGTTTGCAATTACATGTTTGCAGAAAAGCAATTCATATCATCTACTGAATGCCCTAAATAAATTGGACAAGAAAGGAAATGAAGATGTTAGTGAGAATCAGACCATTTTTCCGAATATGGGATTCTGTCCAGAGAGTCTGAGCATATGTCCTGCTTTGCCTGAAGGGCTGTAGGCTGAGCAAATCAAACTGAGGAACTCATCCATACGGCTCACGGAGCCACCTGGCCTGCTTTCCTGTCGTAAGCTAACTTGTTCCAACCCCCTCTTCTAAATCGTCCAAATCCCGAGAAAAATGGGACTAAAATTCATGTTTTCATTACTTTCATTTTGCAGCACTTTAGGATATGGGTTTTGCTGTTGCCTTTTAGTAGTTTCCTGAGGTCAGAAAAAATAAATTCTTGGGGTTTTTTCCTTCCTTTTATCAATAAAAGAAACTACAAACCAAAACATTTCATAGGAGATTTAATGAATTCTTCTCTGCTAGCTAGATTTCAGGCTGTCATTCTTCTTCATGGGAAATGTCCATTTACTGTGCCATAGCAGTTTTCTTAAATGACAACTCCTTTTGAAACATCATTAACATTACAGTCACCTGCCATTTTATTGGTGACTTTATGAATGATTTTTCTGTAGCTATTCCACCTTTTGTGTCTGTAATATTTTCTAGCAATTGTGGGCATGGCATTTTTTAAAGTTGAACATCAACAGACATTAAGCCTTGAACTAAGTGAAGACACTCTTATTCACGGATTTTTATCCATGTGTGTAGTTCCACTGGCCCCAGTGGTAATAAACTTCTGAACGATGAGCTTAACCCAGAATCCTACCACATGGTATTAATGCTTTATTTCCTTGTGTGCATGCTATGATAGATGACTAAAACTTTTGAATATCAAAACTGAGGACTTTCAGTAGCTTCTGAGCTTGTACCTCACAGTTATTTTCAAGTTCTTTGCCAGTCTAAGGAAACACCATTACCATATTTTCACTGTTTTGACAAATATTCAAGAGTTTTAAGAATAATTCAAAGTTTCTAGAGGCTCAGAATTCAAAGTTTCTAGAGGCTCAGTCTTTGACATGTTACCAACATGATCACTATGCACGTCGTCTTGAATATTTTACCTCTGTTTACTGTTTCTGCTTCAGTCTCTTCTCACACCCTCTTGCGTCTTTATGAAAATCCTCTTAATTCATCCTCCAACTTTCCAGTTAAGAACCGGCTTCTGCATGATGTCTTTTGATCCCTACTTTTTTTATACACAGCATCTTCTCCAGTTTCTTGTCTCTGCATGGATGAATTGTAGGTTTGCCTGCTTATTCCAGTCTTCTTTCCATCTTTCCAAACTGGATTCCAGGAGTGTCTCTGCAGCTGTCAGCTATGTCATAGCCCATCTGAATAGGAGTAACTATTCGCTTAACACCAAGTGTATTTGTCTCCTCCTTTGTGAATCATTGTAGACAACATTGCCATGTTGCCCGTCACTCCGGCTGTAACTTGAGTATCATACATGACCTGGACATTCCTTTAGTTTTGTGTCCAAACCTTGCAGGTTATTTTGGGAGGAAATCTTTTCAAATGCAGCCCTTTTGCTGCATCTATATGGTGAAATCTCATCCCATCTGTCACCTTAGTCTTGATTCTTACAGCAGGCTCTCTCTGGCCCTGAAAAATGCAGTGTTGGCCTGTTGAATCTATTCAGGATGCTTTCATACTTCCCCTTGGTGGTCTTGCATGTTGAAAAGGAGCTCTCTGAGAGACTCCACAAAATTGTCCTTCTCCAAAGCCTTCCTCATAACTCTTTTTCTGTCCTGTCCAGAGACATCTGAGAGTAGTCAGACAGATGGCCAAGCTATGACATGCTTGGTAGTGGTAGACTAGTGATAAGACCACCCTGTGTGATTTACTAGAATGAATTTCGCTACCTAGCAGTGGCTGATGTGGATATCATACTGTTAGTGTGGATTTAAGTAGTGAGTGCTCTAGATCATAATGTGCTGTTGTGCCATAAGGGGAACTGATTTAAAGAAGCTGTTCTTTCAGCTGTTGCTTAAAATCATGTTTGCCTTCCCATTCCTCTGCAGGAATTAATCTAATTTGTAATGCCTTATATCTCCTGTGTCTTTTTTTTTTGGCATGTTTTTTTTAGCTTTTTGCCTTCATAGCATGTCCGGACTGTTTTCCTCCACATGTCTCATATTACTGTAGATAGAAGAAATGAATAACTGCATTTGTAGACTTGATCTTTTCAATCAAGTTTTTGAAGCAGTTTGCCTCATTTCTGGAAGATCTTCTCAGTGCCCCAGTTGTAATCTTTATTTAATGTACTCAAAACTCCTAAACTCTTTCTAGTGAATGAAACACTATGAATATTACTTATTTCTCAAATATTTTGTTCCTCTGGGAACTTGGTTAACTGGAGAACATCATAGTTAAGTTATTCACAGTCTCTTCATAAATCAAACCACTGAATATGCATAAATTGAAATGTCTGAGATACGGGAAGGAAAGATTTCTTTATTGGGTTTTATGTAAGTCTGATCTCTAACTAGAAACCTAATATGTGCTTTGAGGAAAAGGAGGACAATTTCTGGCTCAGACAAAGTTAATTGAGTAGTCAGGCATCTGGTTTTGGTATTGTTGGTATTAATAATGAAGCACTTAGTGATTTCTTAGAGGAGTAACATGAATAAAGGACAATTAAATCCTATATAGTACTTATGCTATCACAGTTACTTTTCTTACTTAAAATTATTATTCTAAGAAGAATCAGAAAGGCTGGTGAAAAAGTGAAAAACGGAAAGTAATTTGGGTGTGAGTAAGTTTTCAACTTTCTTACTGTAACCATTATTAAAAACAACAAAACAAGTACCAGTTAACTACCTCTGATTCAGAGAATCTCATTTCCTTTATCTAACATTTTCTGTAATCAGATTTTTTGAAAACCATTTTCAGTAGCTCCTATGTATTGTTGCCCACATCAGAGGCCCATTGGAGACAGCAATGCTAGCAAAAAAGAGCAGAGAAGGCTCACTGGATAGAGAAATATTTTTTCTTCATCCATCTGGATTCTGCAGAGAAAGAAACGTTTAGAAAATGGCATTTTTTTCAAATGAATTGGCCATTAAAAAAAATACTCAACGCAGCTGTAAATGTTTTGAGGCCAAAGTCACACTGCCTTAGCAGAGGTGATGTAGCTTATAGTGGAGATAGCCTGAGATGGCTGAAACTTAACAACAGACCAGAAATAGCCAACCTCAAGCCGTGCTGCACCTGGCGTGTGACCTGGCCCCCACGTCCTCTTGTTGCCAGAATCTCCTAGGCCAGGAGTTTCACAATTATCAGGAGAGAGAGGGAATCAAGAGTCTTCTAACCAAGTAACTACATATTATCTCTGAAATAATTCAGTGCTTGCAGAGGTATGTATAGTCACAGTTGAAGTCCCTATATAGATAGATATCAATCTTATGGTTGTTTAATACTTTAAACCTTTATTTCTTTAATAAAAAGACAAAATTATTTTTAAAAATCTGTATTACAATCTATGATTAAGACTGGAGTATCAAGCACTGTAATAGCAAGGTTACCTCTATTCTGAATATGTCTGGAGTCTTTTTTTCTCTGCAACAGAACATTTTATGTTCTTTTTCTTTGGATTTTTTTCTCCCAAGAGACAACAACTTCATTTGCTGCTCAGGATGGCTTTAAAGAGTTTATGAAGAAAGAGTTAACAGAGCAGCAGAACTGCAAGTTATTTTGCAAATTAAAAAAAAAAAGTATCCCTTTACCTGCATAGCATTAGGAAGTTTGCCATTTACACCAGATGTAATAAATACTCTTATTTCTATTTAATATAAGAAATGTCGTACTGTGATATTGAGAAAATGAATATTTGATAAAATTATTTGCAGTTAAACTTTGGCAGTCTCGCAATTGCTGTGCACCGAGTTTGGTAAGCGACCACTGGTTTGGCTTTGTGGAGTTAGTGCTGTGTGGTTCTGAAAAGCATCCTAAAAATGATAAGGAAATTGATTGTGGTTTGTTTTCTCTCCTGAGTTTTCTCCCTGATACAGCTTTTCTCTTACAACCTTCTTTACATTCAACACAAACATATACTCCTTTTACAGATTTGCAAAGGAAAAGTAAGGGGTTTTACTTCAGTGTCACATGGAAAGCAGCTAATTTTTGTTAACTGATCCCTTTTTGTGTGGTTTTTAATACCTGGTGGTTTCCTTTACCCTCATAATGTGTTGCTTAACCAGATGGGACTGGCTATCAACTCACTCCAGCTTGCTAAATTTTAGTTGGTAAATATACTGCCCTCTGAATAGATTGTTAAAAAAAGAACAAGACTGAATACAAGTGAAATGTAAAATAGTGTGGTTGCTGTTGTAGATTCGCTACTATTCAACTAAATCAAAATTCCAGCAGCAAAAGAAAACGGCCTTACCCCATGCAGGTGTTAACAGTGTTTGTCACAGCTGCCAGAAAGCAAGGTGCTGTTTTCCATCCTGTCGTACCTAGAATATCTGCATATGCAATGTCTGCTGGATATGGCTCGGCTTCAGAGGCATAGCAGTACTTGCTGATACTTGCTGGGCAATGGGAACACTCAGCTCAGTTTGCAAGTGTGTGAAGAGCATTAAAGGTGACTTGGCCTCCCTGCATAAACGGACTGCCAGGGCATGCAAGTCTGGCAGCAGCACTCTGGGCAAGCGACAGAAGATACAATCTGGGCTAAGGAAGGTAGGATCGTCTTTGGAAGAAGATTTATTTCAGTAAATGCTTAAGCAATTATAAGTAAGTTAGGCAATAATAGATGCAGAGAAAAGCTTAATTTCTTACCATCTTGTGGAGTTATACAGTTAACTGCACCACAGTTAGCAGCTTGATAGGAGGTAGGAACAAGGTTATAATTTGTAGTAGCAGCAACGTGTGTGTTAACTGGATGTTGTTGGCTTTTTTTTTCCAAATTCAACGTGGGAAATTCTTCTGTGAACACCAGTCTGTTTTGTTTTGTGATCTCAAAACTGAGGGGTGATTCAGGTACTTAAACATCTGGTGCCCCGCATTACCCACGGCGTGTGTGTGACTGGCAGACACGGCAAGGGGCTGCAGGGCCCAGGCCCCTTCTGGAGAGTACCCTCATGCCTGAAACACCACGGGATGCTCAGATCCCTCACTGATGACTTACCTCTGCAGATGACTTCCCAATTTTTCATTTTTAAATGCAAGAAGGTGCTCATGTGTGGCTGGTGAGCAGCTCTGAGGCTGGCAGGCACAAGTCCTGTCCCTGGCGAGGCAGGGAGGAGTGCTGTTCGAAAGGACCCTGCTGCAGCGGGGACGCGGGCAGGAAGGTGAAGAGGAGGAGGGCTCACGGGGTCTGGTCTTCACCTGAGGAAACGGCGGGGAAGCAGCAGCAGTGCTCGAGGTGCCTGCACCCAGCAGCACGTGCTTTGCCACCACAGGCCAGGCCGAGGGCAGTCTTCTGCAGCGGCAGCACAGCTGGAGAAAAGGAGCTCTGGCACAGAGCTGAAACGCAGTCTGGTCCACTCACTGCTAAATGAGGCTGTTGCTTCAGTTTTCTACATCTGCCCTCCTGTCTTGAAGCCAAATTATTAGAAGATTAATGGCAGTGTGTTTATCTGAGGAGGGCCGGTGCTTCATTGCACTCCGGCTGAGGACAACGGGCATATCCTCAGCGACCCCGAACAGCTGGATTTCCGCTGCAGCCCCCGTAACGAAGACAATTTACCGCGCACAAGGGTCGGCCCAGCGGCGCTAAGCCCTCTCTCAGTGCGAAAGCCTTGGCTGAAGCACAGCTGGCCTCCTCGCCGGGGCCCCCCTCTCCCGCGGCGCAGATGTGGCACCGCACGGAGGTCGCGGCAAGGTTGCAGCATCGGGATTTGTGGGAGAGGTTTTAGCAATGGGCTTTTCCCAGCAACGTCTAATCTCTCAAGTTTACAAAGGAAGAATTACACTGAATTGCAACCTAGGCAGAACCAAGGAAGGAAATACTTCAAAGATTTCCTTGTTTATAACATCCTCCGTTACTGAGGGCTTTTATCCTGCAGCCGTGGAGTCCTTTGTACATGTCAGTGCTGTTGGGGGGCCAAACAGCCAAGGTAGCAAAATAAACGCATGGTTCAGGCTGCCTCTGGTCAGAAGCTCGTGCCTCATCCAGCAGCCACAGATCTGGCCCTGACGATTCACACATTCCTGGCTCCAGCTTCTGGATTACTGCCCCCTTTGTGGCCCTTTTTTTATTTATTTTTTGGGACGCAACTATATGCCCTGGAAGAAAAATCACGGGCTTCCTGTTGAACACGATCCAGTTCAAGATCTGCATGGCCTTTGCTCTGCCTGCTTGCGAGGCTGCCTTGCCTGCCCTGCCTGCCCCGGCTGCCGCTGGAGCAGAGGCAGCAGCAGGCAGGGGCGGGCAGAGCCTGCAAGGGGTAGAGCGAAGTTACAGCCTTTAAGGGCCGCAGGAGAGACTGTATGTTCCAGCTCCTTCCTGGCTGAATGCAAACTGGTTTCTTTGTTCCAGTTTTCCACAGTTTCACACCCAATATGCACATGCAGTTAGCTCGGCTAAGTAACGTCATTTGGTACTGCACCAGTAAATAGAGCGGGAAAGGGCTGTGGTGAGAGAAAATTCAAGTACTTTCTGACAATTAGAAAATACAACGGCCATTTTTTGTGCAGTTCAAAGCGTGTTTAAACAGAAAGGTGAGGAGTTAGGGAGGCAGCCTTATATGCTCTGTGTTTCAGAAGCTGAAATAGAATTCTGGCAATAAAAGAGCATAATGACAAAATATATTTAAAAACTTAGTTCTTTAAAAAATTACTAGAAAGTAAAGCCTTTGAATTTTCTTAGTCTTTGAGAAAATTTAATTTCTGCATTTACTCAGATCACTTACATGGAGCGTACCCAGGTACTTTGGAAAGAAGGCATCTAAATATTTTAATATGAATAGCCCTTAGATTTCAAAGAAAATATCGTAAGGTGGCATATCGGTAGATGAAAAATCAGTGTGAATACATGACAAACGCGAACTTAAGACTTGTAACAGATTTAATCTCCGTAGTTCAGACAGAACTTTTCACAGCAGCCCCTTATGTCTTTCAGAAAAGGGATTAAAAACTCAATGTTCATTTCAGGCTTGAAAGTGTTTTGTGTAAAGATGGTTCTTTCTTACAATTCAGAACTTTTGCTAGGCTTTTGATTTCCATTCTCCAATTTTCTGTAGCATTACTAATTGCTCTTTTAAGTTTGTTGCCACTGAAACTTTAATGTTGGAAACCTTTAAGAAGAAGAATATTTGCTTTCTTAAGGCATCCTTGTTTTTATCTTACCCACTTGTCAGGTGTTGACTGTAACAGCAGGGATGCTTTTAAAGACTTTCTTTCCATCAAATGCAGGTAGTTCTGCTGTAGTGCTGTGAGTGTCACTCCTGCAGAGGTACTCCTGTATCCATGCTGAGTTCCTAGTGGAAGAGAATTGAGTCATGTTTCTTTCTGAGCACCGAGATGATTCAGCATGCGAATACTGGAGTAATTTTAAATAAATTAAAAACTTTGCAAAACATAGTTTGGTGATACAATATTACCGTTTTCATAAGAAGTAATTGCATTTAGTACTTTCTCAGTAACAAGCAGCAGTGACCCTTCCAATTTTCCCTAAGAGGAAAAAAAGAAAATCTGGCCTTCTCATCATACGTTATATTTATATCAGATTTGCACTTAAAAATAATTCAGTAGTATTGCATTTTATAACCAGGATGTGGAGGAACTTATTATAACAACTGCTTGGCTTAGCTATAAATAGCAATACTGCCTGTTTGGGAGCCTGAACTGCTAAACTCCATAGGTAATCCGTTGCCAGAACCTATTATTGTTTAACTTATTGGTGGGCATGAATTAAAGATTTGTTACTGTCAAGCTGCATACTGCTTAAAGACAGTACCTAGGGGCCAGCCAAGAACAAGGGCTCTTATGCTCAGTATTGTTCAAATGGAAGTAACAAGGTCTCTAAACAAAGGCAATCTGAAAGAGGTTGCATAGTTGGAAGATGCTGATCACTTGAAGGATTAATGAAAGGCATGTAATGTGGCCAACAAGGTCTTGATGAGAGACTTTTTTCTTTAGAGAGTATTGGGGTAAGGTCTTGGTAAGGATCAGCTAAGTGTGGAGATGGAAAGATGAAGCAAGGGAGAAGAGAGATTGTTAAAAGGAAGGGGCCTTGGGGCAAGTGAAATGAAACTGAGGGAAGGGAGACTATGGGAGAGGGTGAGAAGAAAAAGCCAAGTTAAATGGAAGAAGGCCCAGAGTTGAAAGTGAAATGCAGCATACAGATGTGCTAAGGATCAGAGGGTCCCTGCTGCTTCAGTCTGCCCCTGTGGCTGCGGGGTGTTCTCTGTTTGTTGGTTTTTTTCCTTGTCTCTGCTTCTTGGGACTGCTTTCTTTTTTCCCTTGGTGGCTCAGGGTGGGGGAAGTGCCATCATGAAATCTCAGTAATACCCTCAGAGGTCAGCCTGGGCTGAAACACGGCTTGTCCAGCTTGCCACGGCTAGGGGTGTTACCGTGATCTGTCTGGCATTGATGATGTTTCAGCCACAGAGTAGGAAAACTACTTCCACCATGAAGAAAACTGTTCTTACTTTTAATTTTCTTCTTAAAAATGATGCTGTCTTGAAAAAAAGAGAAGTTCAAAGAAAGCTTCTGATGAGTATTTGAATATTGCCACTAGTCCTTTAGTATTGTCATATTTAGTTGGAAAACTAGTAATGTTCCTACTATTTTTTTCACTGCTTAGATATTCCTTCTCTTTAATAATCTTGTAAAACATAAGAATTTTAAAATTAATTTCACAAATTTTGTGTTAATAGGTAAACTTTGGACCAGAAGTATGAAGGTTGCTTACAATATACTACATAAATTAGGCACAAAACAAGAACCAATGGTACGACCTGGAGACAGGGTGAGTACCTCAGTGATTTTTACTTACTAATAAATCAGATCCCATGCTGATGAAGAGAGAAAGAGATATTTGGGGTGCTCAGAGGAGATCAATGAAGTGAAATGTTGGGGGGCTGAAATCTGCCTTTTACTCAGAAAAAAACTGATCATTCAGACAGATATTTTGAATTTCATAATAAATAACCTGACCTGGTAGTCGCTGAATGGTAAGGTGAAGTTGCGGCAACATCAACAATAAACATTCCCATGGAAAATTATTTTTGGACATAGAACAGCAGTCTGTTTAGCAAAACTTTGCTTATGGATCCTGGAGGTGTCATGTGGGTAAAAAAACTTACTTAGTAGTGACTTTGTAGTTGTTGAGATGGTAGAAACAGGAGAAGCATTGTGGAGGACAAAAACAAGCAAAGTAAGCACATCTTGGCAGCCAGTTAAATAAATAAGTTACGCTGACTGGTAACATGGAGAATATTTCCATTCCTGCTTCCTGACTCTGATGTAGCTACTGCTAGAGGCTGAATCAAGGTGAGTGGATAAAGTCCATAGACAGCAAGGTTTACGGAGGTAACACTTGAAGTTGTTAAATGAAGACAAGGACATCGTATGGCTTTGCTGCTGACGTACTTACAAACCTAGGACTTCTGTCAAGGCTGGCTGAGCCTGCTGCCCCTTTTCTCTGCCAGCACATGCATAGAAATTTCCACAGGTCACGTTCCAGTTTGGCTTTAAGGCGTAGAATGGAGATTCCAGAACAAATTTGTCAGAAATGCAAATTTTAGTCCTGTCTTAGTGCTTAGAGTTGTGAGAGTGGGATTAAGTCTTCCTTACCCTGGGGTCTGATAGCAATTCTCAAATTGTTGATTCACTTGGTCCTCTTGTGCCACACGTGAGAAACTTGTCTGTTTGCATTACACGTTTCTTAAGGGCTTCAAAAATGAGAGCATGCAATAATGCTTCCCCCCCAAAAAAAAAGAAAAAAGATTTTTTTTTTAAATGAAACCTAACAGTTCTTCCTATGTTTCTTTTTTAAATAAATCATGAAGAATTTAACTACAGGCTCTCTAGATCCTTAATCTAAATTGCTTCCTACAATGGCATTCAGCCAGGAGTAAGTTGTGAAGAATCTCTTTTACTTGATATGTAAGTATGTCTCTAAGCAACAGCAGAAGAAACAAGTTGTTCAAGTGTACGCATCAAAACAGTCCAACCAGAAAGCTCCAAAAGGAATAAAGTTCACATATGGGCAGTGCACGTCTCTCCCTATCTATTGTGTGCTAACTGCTCATCTTTGTGTTCATTTACTGCAGCAGCCACTGGCATCTCCTAACATTAAGAAAGGATTTATGGATAATTCAGGCTGAAAGCTGAAAGTTTAGCTAGTGCAGGACACATAAGCAGCAAATTGCAGCTCTTCTAAAATAAGTCCACCTAGATTACCATGAAACAAATGTTTATAGCTGAGTGCTGAAAGCATATGCTTTGCGTTGTACAAACATCTTGCCTAGCATCCCTGTGTAACAGAAACATGATTATTTGAAGCAACTTCATGTTGAAGATGAGGTGTTACTGTGCTTCTGATGTTCTAGGCTGTTATTCTGGCTGTTATCCCCCTGTTGTAATAACATAAAAGCTTTCTGACCTCTTTGAAGACGGCTTTTTATTCTAAGTAATGTATTTTGTGTGACAACAGTAAAAGGTAGTTTTTAAATATTAAATGAAATACAGACATATATTTCTGGTCTTTTCTAAATGAGAGTTTAATTGTTTCCTTATGATAATATTATATAAAATTCAGAAAGGCCTTTTTCCCTTTAAAAGCATCTATCAATACAATCTCTATTGTTCATGACTAGCATTACCTCACTCCTTAGGTTCTTTGAGCCAAAAAATAGGTGAATGTGCCTGCATTTGATTCACTTTTTCTGGTATTATTATAGTACACAGTGAGCTGCATTTGCCTTCTATAGTAACTTCAGAAATTTAATCTTGTGTCACCCCAGACAGCTGCCTGGAAATTAAACTTGCCCTCTGAAATATCTACTAGATAACCAGATTCTCATCTGCTAATATACACTCTATGCTTTGCTTTCCTTCAACCTTACCCCTTTTTGCTTTTACACACTTTATTTATTTATTTGGTATAGGTCTGTCAGTGATTAATGTTTTTTGGAGGGGAAGTTAATGCCTCGTTCCCACTGGACTTCAGTGAGCTTTTTTCACCTCTGTCAGCTCCTTTGCAAAGATTCCCAGCCAAACCTTCACTGCATGTATGTAAACAAAGACCAACACAAGACCCAACAATCCTCAGAGTATCTTTTGGGATCTTTCAACATCTTCCAGATGTTTGCTGGGCTCAGCAAGCTCTAACAACCCCTCACTGCACCTAGCAAAATCCTTTCCTCTCCATTTCCCCTGAGGCTATTTATGCTATGTGCAGGGAGAATACATACAGTAAGCTCTGCATAGCCATCTCTGGCAGTTGGATTGTTTCACGTGCAAGCGTACAGATAAAGTAGCAATGCATTTTCTCTGAAGTTTCGCTAAACAGTTCTGAAGTTAAAGTCTTCACTTGGACGAGGTTGGTTAGATTTCTTCTAGTTTGAAGAAATCAAGTTAATCTATGGGAGGCGACTATCTTTGAAGCCATGTGAAATCACTAGAAACACTTTTAATCTCCAGTGACTGAACCTTGGAGCGTATATGAAAACATGATGATTTTACTTCAAGAGATTGAAACACAGAACTCTTCTGGATGACAAAGCAGCCAAAACTCAAGAGTTATTAAGTAGTTTCAGCAAATTTTAAGATGCTGTAATAATACACTCTGATCCTGTGTGCAAGCCCAAAGGAATTAAGTTTGAAGTCATTCTCCATGCCTTTTGCATGCCGCTTCAGTTGACTGTGCAAGATAGTTACCAGCTGCATTACAGCTGTTTAAGATGTGAGCTGAGAATGTGCATCTGACTGAACCAAAACAAAAACGTAGGCAGGATCTAGCCACTGAGGTCATTCAGCAGTAAGTGAGAGCAGTAGTTTTTCCCTGCCCTTGCAAGGAGTGTCGTGGACTCTCTAAGTTGCTGGATCCTCAGTGAGACCGTGCACTCTCACCTCTTCTTCCCCTTTGCCCTCTGGAGGATCTAAGACACCGTCTGCAGTGCCCACAGAAGTAAGCTGCACAGTTTAGCTCACTGGGGGAGGAAGGGCACCCATTGAGCATACAAGTGATTTACTATGATATTTTCTCTTTTCTTGGCATTCTTTTATCAAAATAGTTACCTAGCCCTAGCCCTAAAGCTGTGAAGTTTAGCAGGGCTATCTTGGCGTGCTATATGGCCAGCTCTGGATGTGGTGTTTGCTTCTCTAAGTATCAGCTATTGATGTGCACTAAGTACACAGAAACTCCTACGCTGGGACAACAATCCAATCCTAAAATGAAATTGTTGTATGAGGCAAAACATAGGGAGACAAAATGTAATGTGTTAGTGATTGACATAATGGCATAGTAAGTCTGGGTAATCTGAATTGGTCACGGATCCACTTTGTTTTCAGTAACTTCAAGCAAATTATTTAATTAGAGTGTAAAATTCTATTAATTCCATTTATGTGGTTATTTAACATCTGTAAAGCAATCACTAAATTGAGAACCAAATGAAAGGTATTGTCAATGTAGGAAACAATGCACCATGAAAATATTTAACTCCATCGTAAGTGAAAATGTTCACAAAAGGAATATCTATCAGAATAAATTCCTTCTTATTCTTAATTCATCTTTCATTAGGTATTTGAGTAGTTATCATAGAAATGTTTTGGTAATCATCTCTCTTCTAAAGGAACCATGGAAACTCTAATTATCATTATCTGAAACCTTGGATAAAACATTTTTAACATAGGTCTTTTTGTTTCAGGTAACACTCGTATTTCCTAACAATGATCCTGCTGCTTTCATGGTAGCATTTTACGGCTGCCTGCTTGCGGAAGTTGTCCCCGTCCCTATTGAAGTGCCACTTACAAGAAAGGTAGGGAACTGAATTTCTTCTCTATACTGCATTTTAAAACTTATGTCAGAACAAATCACAACTGAACATAGCTTTTGAATACAATTTTGTGGTTAACTAGCTCTGAATCTGAGGATACAAAAATAATGCCGTGTGGTGAGTTATATATAGTTGCTTCTTGTCTGTGATGGAAACTTTTCTAGATGTGCTTGCAATTTCAGCAAATGCAGGTCCATCCAGAAAAGGAGAGGAAAATTTTCCAAGACAACAGCTCTGCCAGTCCTAGATGGATTATCTTTGTAGCCTCTCAAAGCATTCTGGCGTTGGCCAGTGACAAAGAATCATTGGCAACAACTGCTGATTTTCCACCTGTCCCTGCAACCCAAGCTATGTTATAATGTGACTAGTGCTGTGTATGCTACTTCAAAGCACTTATGGAAATGCGTTCTTGTGTGTCTGTATATGCATATGTCGCTTCTGTTACCATGGTCATCACTGCTAAGGGTGGCACTTGAACAGATTAAATTTGGGAATTCCTGCCACAAAACATACATTCATAGAGAAGACTGGCCATTACTAATCAAAAGCCTTTCACGTCCAGTATTGGTTCAGAGATTCAACTATGTATCCTAGGGACGTGTTAGTAGACAGATACAGAGTTCCACACAGAAAGAATGCCTGGGGGCAGTGAGGGGAGGGGGCTCAGTGATGTAGGTGAGCCACAGCTGGGAAGCTTACATAGATGCTGCTGAACTTGCATTTTTTTCTGAGGATATATGCCTTGAAGGCTGCAAATACAGAAAAATGTATTTATTCATCACAAGTTCTTTTTATCATATCCCCCTAATTTTACCATGGCTGGCCACAATGCCTGTTGTAAAGTTCTCACAAATATGCACTTACATAATCCCTTTTTTATTGGCTAGCACTAATAATGCCTTACTTTAATTATTTGGTCTGGAATTGTCCACACAAAGTGCGTTCATTAATCCTTACAAACTTTATTTTTTAAATGAAATTATTTTGGAAAATGTTGACTGAAGCCATGAGGTTTTTCCAAGAAAAGGGCTGGAGAAATGTATTGCTTTGCTCACATTTTCAATTTTTCAGTTGTCAAGGGCTTTTCTTTGAAATGCTCTGGTATCACAGCACCCTGGAGCAGAAGCTCAGATCTTTGTTTCATGGACAGGTACCCTGCCTTTCAAATGAAAAGCCACAAAAACAAGTTTCCAAGCCCTCATAAAGGCTTTGCAGTTTGCACAACTCGCATAGCAATTTAACAGCTATAAATATCTGGAGATTCCTTCCTTCCTTACTGAATGTGTTTGAACCTTCCTCATCTCTGAGAAGCTGAGCTGATCTCATCATTTCTCCATTATGTTCACACATGCCCTGGCCAACATCTGTGGTAGGCCTGTGCAATGGTGAAACCAGAAGCTGGCAGGGAGAGAAGGGATGGTAGCTGGAGGACAGGATGGTTGTTGAACTGGTGAAGGAGAAATGGGGGCAAGTGAGTGGATCAGACAACAAAAGGCCATGATCCAGTTGAGCAGATGTGAGAGTAGCTGAGCAGAAGGAAGGACACTGGGAACCGAGGAAAAGAGGAGACAGGAGGTGCCCCAGCTTAACTGGCTAAGACTGGAGGAAGGGTGCAGGTGAGCTAGAAAGGCCATGCAAGGAGAGAGGATGGGACCTCAACTAGTCTACCTGCTTTGGGGAATCGGGTTATGCTATTTTATTTGTAAAGTGTTGTATTTGAGAGCACGGAGAGGTGGACGTGACTATAGAATGACAATAGTGATTTTCGCAGAAATGCAGTGCATTTGCATCAGGCTCTCACCATGCTTTCACACATGAATTCAGTACCTTAAGATAGTTTGAGGCAGTTGCATAACATGGTGCATTATTTCAATATAAAACAGAGATTTTAAAAGCATCAATAAAAAAAGGTGAGCAGACTATGTACATTTTAAGATCATGCAGAGTGCTCATGTGGGTAAGCTTGCTTTCATTCTACAAAAAAAAGAAGCAACATGGCTTTGAGGGATTAAAAAAATCTAAGATGTCTTTCCCTGTTACTTATTTTCCAAGGTTTAATGACATTTTAAAGTATATTTGGTAGGTGTAAATTTGATTTATTTTGGACCATCTGATACCACATCCATCCAGTAAACTATAAAATCCAGCTGTCCAAGTAAATACTCTATTTAACTAATTTGACTCTAAGTCAAATTAATAACTTACCCTAATTTGGTGAACCTCTTGGGTTATTTTTAAGAATATGTGTGTATATATGGATATATAAATATACACTTACACATGCATATATATGTATATTTATATAAAGTATTATCTACAGACTTAGACTGTTTAACAATTCATTCCATAATGTTTAAATATCAAATTAATAAAACAATAACAGTGATACCAGTGCTACAGTTAAAAAAGTGACATGGTCTATGATCTATAAACAAAACTATGCAATCTCACAGCATATACTATTGCAAATATTTTTGCGTTTGTTTATATGGAATGGGAACTGGAGTGGAAACAATGAGATGAAAATCACGTTCTGAGTAGTCCCAGAAGGAATACCTCTGCTTGGTCAAATGGCAGCGGATTGCTTCTGGCATCCGTGGGAAGATGTCATTCATGTCATCACACAATGGCCTAGGCTGTGTTTTTTACGCTTTCTCATTATTTGTTCTTTTTTCTGCATGCTTCAGTACGTTCTGGCAGTGGAGATATTTTGATTTGCTTTTTGGAAGATAGAGATGTGAACTAACAAATAGAACGACAGTTATATTATAGGCTAATGCAGACTTACAGAATAACAAGCTGACACAGGATGAGCTATTTCAGGGACTTATATTATGAGCACATTTTCAATATTAAAAAATTGTGCTAGCAGCTTTAATACTGTTCTGCATTTTCATAAAGAAGATTTTTTCACAGCTCTGTGCAAATTGCTTGTGCCTGGCAGTTTGGAATTGAACAGTAATGTTTGCAGCCAGATAGCCCTTTGGCTTACATAGTACTGTGCAGACATTTGTGTATAAATGTGATTGATGATTGTGTAATAATGTGATTGATAGTATCGGCTTTTGTTTTACCAGCCTGTAGACTTTTGTGTGCATTCCCTTTTCTCCGTATCATGGCTGTTCGGGGGTTTTTTTTAGATTTTGGCAGAGTTTTTTTCTGGTTCATTATTAGCTGAGGGTCCATCTCTTAATGCTCTTTTGTTCTGTATCCCATCTTCGTGTTGATAGAATACCTAGAATTAGTTGTACTTCCCCCAAGTACTTCAGGAGACCCGTCTGACATGGCATCTGGGATGGATTGACTGAATCCCCAGCAACCATGCAGTGTTGTCCAGTTTAGATTTATTCCCAGAATACTTCCTAGTGTTTCGCAAAGACCTGGGGATTGACACGCATATCAGCATATTTTGGCTCTTTAGACTTGGAAAATCAGATCTAAAATTAAAAACTGAAATCCCAGTGTTTTTTAATGACGTCAAAACTAAGTGCTCTTACAACTTAACTCTTCTTACAACTTCTCTTCTATACAACAGCTCTGAAAGCTGCCACTTCTGTTAATCTTGTCTGAAGCTAGAGTATTACAAATTGTTTCATTGTATGTGTGGTATGATGTGAATTGCAAACTATATATCATAGAATGTGCCATCAAGGTAGATGAGACGGGATTTTCCACATGTCAAGTTCTAGTTCAAATAGCAATTTATTATTTCCCCTGTGAAAAGATATAGAAATGTGGTTTTGATTTCTTTTTCTTCAGATTTTTTAGGTCAATGGTTTTTTCCATTTGATGGGCACCATGAAAATTATTATTATTCTGCTCTGAAACAGTCAGGGGAGCTAATCAGTTTTAATCTTAAAATAACATTTTTGTTCTCCAAGCACATTCATAGTTATGCTCAATCGCATGCTGTGAACATATGAACAAAGCAATCCCACATAGATCTTTATGGCCTGCTTATTACAGGCGGTGAGTGTTTGTAGCAGGGTATGTCATGAAAGCATGTCAAAAGCTATTTCTCAGTCAAAACACTATTTCCTAGCCTGTTAGATTTAATGCTACGTGTGCTTCCAGCAGGCATTTCTGTGCCCTTCCAGGCACTGGCACTGACTGTGTGACTGGAGGAATGTGCCTGTGTATTGTCATAGGAAATCTGGAGATACCCACTCCAGGACACTTGGGCTTTTTAAAGGATGCTTCATACAGGGTAAAAACTGTTTTTCAGGAGCTCTTTCTATTAAATCCTGAGAAGTTAGGTTATTAAAGCTTTAACAGTAGCCAAAGAGACAGATATCTTTAAAGATAGTGAAATTGTCCCAGTCTTGTCTTGCATTTGAAGGCAGAATTGTATTCCAAAGGAAATACACCTTGATGCCTTTCCCAGTGTTTCAGGACCCAAGATAAAATGAGCTTTGTTTCCTCCTAGCTTCAGTCATCTGTAGTGTGCCAGAAACACTGGAGCTCTACATACTTTTGAACATCTTTTGACAAGGCATCTCTTTCTCCACTGGATTTAAAATATGCATAAAATATTATATATTTCTTTTCGGTAACATAGTCTTCCAGTGCTCCAAAGAACACAAGTGCCCTCAGCGCCACGTGAGCTCCTGGTGCACATTGCTGGGCCCCTGTAAGCCCTGTGCCCATCCTTCCCTCTTCATGCACTTCAGGAGCTGGGCACTGAGCAGAGGTCTTTGCTCAGTTGGCCACAGTGAATCTCAGGTCCTTTAAAGTCTAAGTTTTCTTTTTATGTTTTCAAGTTTAGAAAGTGGTAGTTTTACATTTCATGCGGTGTCCCCTGCCAAAAATAACCTTTGTCTTGCTTTCATTAAGACTTTTGGACATTAAGACTGCTCATAGTTGCAGATTTCATGTGCAAATTATAGCTAGATACCAAAGCTCTGTCCGATGAGACAGCTGATTTCTTCATCATAAATCTGGTTATGAAAATTGCATCTGCTTTGTGCTTATTTTTATTGAAGTCTTTGATATTTGTGTTTTAAAAATTGAGGGTTTCCTTGATTCTTTCTCACTTTTGGTTCAAAAGTGGTGATGCTTAGCCTTTGTGTCTGATGGTTGCCCTACTTGTTCCTTACCAGCAAATTTTTTGGGGGGTAAGGGCTGACAGAGCTCAAATAAGCATCGTAATAAAAAACAAGATTAGTTCAGTCTGTGATGCTTTGCCACATAATTCTCATTTTGAAAGCAATCTGGGGTTTGCAAGTGGACAGGAGTAACCTTTATCCAACCTTTGCACAGGCTGTCTCTTCCTTCCTTCCTTATTAGATAAGGACATGCACTCTCACTCACAGAGAAAGGATCATAATTGTTTTCCTGCACACAGATACTCTCACAAAGCATTACAGAAATGACATTAACAGCATGCTGAAATGCAACCACACGTGAGATTTTTTTATCCTGACAATGAATTATCACTCTCTGCAGCAGGAAGAAGACAATTTGCCTCCAGGTACTGGTGAAAACCTTTAGGGAACCTTTAATAAAAGTCTTTAGAGAACCTTGAATGGCTACCTACAGCAGAGAGGATTTCCGGCTCGCTTCATCTGAAAGATTGATCTCTCTAGGTGTGTGCAGACATAGTCTAAAGCTATGCAGACCTCATTTTTTGTACCTCAGCAAGTGCTGTGCCTTCAAGAAATGTAAAATGATAGTTCCAAAGTCAACAATTGGTCTCAAACCTCAAACTCCAATACCTCAGCTCTATCTTTTGCCTTCCACCTCCGTTACGTGTCATTTCAAACTGTGAATTGTGGAGGATTTGACAATGAGCATTGCTGGCGAGTTTCTCCCTGTCTGCGTTGGGACTGCGTTGAGTTGTTTCACTTGGTCTCCAATCGGTCCCTGAGGTTTTGTTTGCCCCCCCAAAATTCAGCAAAATGAAGTGTTTGTGGCAAGTGGGGGGTTGCCAAAGTAGCAGATTAGCATAAATTGTCAAAATAGCAAATAACACTGCTGACAAAACAGTGTGTCCTGAAAATATATTCCCGTTATGGGCAGGAGAGTGATTTTATTTATGGGAGGAGCATCTGCTTTTTTTCCAGCAGCAGATGATTTGATTTCTTTTTTTACTACTTACAAAGCAGTTTTCAGCATTGCAGACATTCATTTTACATTACTCAAAAGGGATGCCGATAGCTTGTCTCTGAAATCTGAAACAATCTATCTCTTTAAAGCCAGTAGTCTTTTTCCCGGCCCACATGGAAGCTTTGACTGTTTCACGCAAATGACTGCATTTTCAACTCAAACTTCATTTTTCAAACTTACGAGTTTTACCCAAGGTTGTCACTGCTCTGCGCCTGTCATGCTGAGGTATGAGGAACAGTGAAGACTATAGTGTTTAGGTGCTTGAGCATGTAAGTAAGGTTGCAATGTCTCTGTGGGATGCATAATGCTCTCAGCTTGAGATGGTTTCAGATCTTCCACCTACTGGCTGTCAGTCCAGCAGCTCAACACCACTTAAGTAGTTAGAAACAATTGCTTCTGTGAGGCAGCAGGTATCACAGGGGCATCTGCATGGGAAAAGGGGTGTCAGCCCTTTCTTCATGTCTCCATTCTCTGCAGTACTTTTTCCTTCTAAGTCAGAATGAAGCCACCAGAAGGAGGCAGGAGGTGGTGGTAACTAGTTAGGAGGTGTGAGACTGAGACTCAAAGTGGGACTGATGGACACAGACTACCAGAAAGCTTCAATGTGTTCGTACCAGAAGATCCTCAACTGGAGCTCTGTGGCCGTTGAGAACAGTGTCTATCACAGTACCTCTATTTCAGCATCTTGATTTGCTTTTTTCTCGCAAGACACCAAGGGCATGGCATAGGATTTGAAAATCTGTAAAACACATTGGATATTGTACACACATGGTGAAATTCTTCCAATCCCCTGTGGTAGTGTTGTGTCACATAATTGTTTAGCCATGTTGTCCTTTCAAATGAAAGAATTAACTGTACAGAAAAAAATGGTGTGAAGATTTTAATGCTATTTGAGATGGGGTTGTCCTGATGTAAAACAGTCTATTATTAGAAACTCTGACATGTGAGTCGATTCTATACATGATTCTCTCTGCTTGTGTGTGAAGTACTACAAAGGAATGAATAATATTTATGTTGACATGATCTAAACTGGTTGATACGGTACTAAGTAGAAGCATAGTTATCGTTTCTTGTGTTATCTAAAAAACTTAAACTGTTAATAGAAGTTTCCTTTTCCTGTTGTTTTGTTCTGCTATGAGAAGAACCTGACAGATCATTTCTTAACTGATCACAGAATCACAGAATCATTAAGGTTGAAAAGGACCTTCGAGATCATCAAGTCCAACCGTTAACCCAACACCACCATGCCGACTAAACCATGCCCCAAAGTGCCTTGTCTATACATTTTTCGAACACCTCCAGTGATGGTGACTCCACCACCTCCCTGGGCAGCCTGATCCAATGCCTGACCACCCTCTCAGTGAAGAAATTTTTCCTAATATCCAATCTAAACCTCCCCCAGCACAACTTGAGGCCATTTCCTCTCGTCCTATCGCTAGTTAGTTGGGAAAAGAGACCAACACCCATGTCACCACAACACCCTTTCAGGTAGCTGTAGAGAGCGATAAGGTGTCCCCTCAGCCTTCTCTTCTCCAGACTGAACAACCCCAGTTCCCTCAGCTGCTCCTCATAAGATGTGCTCCAGACCCCTCACCAGCTTTCATTGCCCTTCTTTGGACACGCTTGAGCACCTCAGCATCCTTCTTGTAGTGAGGGACCCAAAACTGAACACAGGATTCGAGGTGGGGCCTCACCAGTGCCGAGTACAGGGGCACGAACACTTCCCTACTCCTGCTGGCCACACTATTTCTGATACAGGCCAGGATGCTGTTGGCCTTCTTGGCCATCTGGGCACGCTGCCAGCTCATATTCAGCCGGCTGTCAAGCAGCACCCTCAGGTCCTTTTCCGCCGGGCAGTTCTCCAGCCACTTCTCCCCAAGCCTGTAGCATTGCCTGGGGTTGTTGTGACCCAAGTGCAGGACCCGGTACTTGGCCTTGTTAAACCTCATACAGTTGACCTCTGTCCATCGATCAGCCTGTCCAGATCCCTCTGCAGAGCCTTCCTGCCCTCGAGCAGATCAACACTCCCACCCAACTTGGTGTCATCTGCAAACTTACTGAGGGAGCACTCAATTCCCTCATCCACATCATCGATAAAGATATTGTCAGAACAAGACTGGCCCCAGAACCGAGCCCTGGGGAACACCGCTTGTGATCGGCCGCCAGCCAGATTTAAGGCCGTTCACCACGACTCTCTGGGCTTGGCCATCGAGCCAGTTCTTTACCCAGTGAAGATTACACCTGTCTAAGCCACGAGCCACCAGTTTCTCCAGGAGAATGCTGTGGGAGACTCTGTCAAAGGCTTTACTAAAGTCCAGGTAGACAATGTCCACAGTCTTTCCCTCATCCACTAGGCGGGTCACCTGGTCACAGAAGGAGATCAGGTTGGTCAAGCAGGACCTGCCTTTCAGGAACCCATGCTGGCTGGGCCTGATCCCTTGGTTGTCCTGCACATGCCCTGTGAGCACCCTCAAGATGAACCGCTCCATAATCTTCCCTGGCACAGAGGTCAGGCTGACAGGCCTGTAGTTCCCGGGATCCTCCTTCCGGCCCTTCTTGTAGACAGGCGTCACATTGGCAAGCCTCCAGTCATCTGGGACCTCCAGGTCCCAGATGTATCCCCCAGGACCATGATATGCTGATGCTCTAAGGGCCACACTTTCTACTGGTTTACATATGTTAGATTTCTTAATGGAATTTATTAGGGTAGTTTCTGCTTGTAAAGTCCTGCATTAAATGGAGTTTGATTGCTTGAGAATCGACATTTGCTTGGTACAGTGGTGAAACAGTTTGCTAGCAGTCTTTTTTACGAGGCATACAGTTACAACAACATTTTCTTTTTAATTTAAAAAAGTGATGCAGTTGCTGCATTCAGTTATGAAATTCATATGCAATGTTTTTTTTAAATTGGTAGTTAGAGATTCATACATATACATACATTGGTAACCATTTTTTAGATTGAATTTAGTGGGAAATTTTGGGTAATGGTAGTATGGATCTGATGTTTTAAGAAACTGGCAACCTCCCTTTATACATGATAGGGTAGCAGGTCTCAGAGGCTGCATCTTGCCCAAGGAGTGATGTTTTCCATGAAGCACTCCAACCCTCATCTTCCTGCCATTCCTTCTGAGGGACCTCTAAGGAGAGCCATCTCTCCTTGCACTGTTCAGGCACCTACATTTCCTTCCGTTGAGCAGACTCCAAGAGTGGAGACACCAGGTCTCATCCTAATGTGGAACCAGGATCCGATCTGGTTAAGGAGTTGTCCCAGGGACTTGACAACATAATGTGGACCAGCTAACACAAGAGTCAGTGAGGACAGTAATGCCTGACAGCCCTTTTTGTCCTCTGGTGCAGGTACGGTGGGGTTGACAATATGGTTCCCAAAATGTTGTTCATTGATACACCAGTATTACTCTCTGTTGCTCAAAAGATACTCTCCTTGTCTATTTTTTTAATTGGAAAAGATGATGCACAAGCTTGATTTTAAAAAGCCTTCCTGAAAAAGTAGCTTATCAATTTTTCCTGTTTTTATATGCATTCTGGTTGTAGTAAGTGAAAGCAAATGAAGCAATTCTGGGCATAGTTACATAGCATAGTTTTGACAGATCAGTTCATTGTCCCACATTGTTTGCTCAGCTGTCACAGTGCTGATAATTGGTGCCATATACATATTTTGAGGTGGTATGGAAAACAAGTAAGGTTTTTTTTTTCACCATGATCACATTGCTTCCCTATTTTAGATGGTTTTATTTGACTACATAAAAATTGCATTTAAAATTAGTCAGATAGGCTTTGGGGCTTTCTCTCCATCATACAGTTTTGCTTTGAATAAATCAATAGATTAAGGCAACTGTTCTGTATTTCTCGTTGCTTCCATGGTTAAGTATGCTTTATGGTTGATTTGAAAGAAATTTTTTAATTTGATCTTTCAATACTCCATAGGCTATTTTCTGTAGAATCATTCTGTGAAGAAAGGGTTAATACTTCTATGTGCATTTACATCTAGGCCTTTGTTCTGTTGAAGAGCCTAGTGCATATATGTAAAGTTCATGAAAGAATCATGACAAGACACTATATATAATCCAGACATAATGCTGTAGAAACCCAGCTTCTCTTAAAGAACAGCTATGACCTAGACTTGAAAATCATTACATGACTTTTTAGCCTCACTGTCTATATCCCCTTGATGAAAGTAAAATGTAATGTGCTTTCTCTAATGGGCACTTGACTTTCTGTAGTGCTTCTGAAATGTGTCCATAACTACTCAATGAAATGCTTATTGACAAGTCAAGTTAGATCAGCATAAATAGTGATATTGTCACCACTGTATGCCCATCATAACATCTTAAGGGTTGAAAGCTTTCTCCGGGTGGAAGCATCTATAACCTGTGTTATATCCTAGAATCATAAAAGAATCACAGAATGGTTGAGGTTGGCAGAGACCTCTGAAGGTCATCTGGTCCGGCTCCCCTGCTCAAGCAGGGTCTCCTAGAGCAGGTTGCCCAGGACTATGTCCAGGTGGCTTTTGAATATCTCCAAGGATGGAAACTCCACAACCTCTCTGGGCAACCTGTGCCAGTGACCCTCACAGTAAAAAAGTGTTTCCTGATGTTCTGAGGTAAGCTCCCCTGTTTTGTTTTGTGCCCATTGCCTTTGGTCCTGTTGCTGGGCACCACTTGAAAGAGCCTGGCTCGGTCTTCTTTACCTCCTCCCTTCAGATGTTTGTACACATTGATGAGATCCCCCCTAAGCCTTCTCTTCTTGAGGCTGAGCAGTCCCAGCGCTCTCAGTCTTTCCTCATAGGAGAGATGCTCCAGTCCCTTAATTATCACAGTGGCCCTTCACTGGACTCTCTCCAGTAGCTCCCTGTCTTGGAAGCGCAGAACTGGACCGAGCACTTGAGACGTGCCTCACTAGTGCTGAGTGGAAGGGAAGGATCACCTCCCTCAACCCACTGGCAATACTTTGCCTGACACAGCCCAGGATACCATTTGCCACCATTGTGCAAGGGCACATTGCTGCCCAACATTCAGCTTGGTGTCCACCATGATGCCCGGGTCCTTTACTACAGAGCTGCTACAGTCAGCCCCCAGCCAGTGCTGGTGCAGGGGGTTGTTCCTCCCCAGGTGCAGGACTTTGCATTTGCCTTTGTTGAACTTGTGAGACTCCTGTCAGCCCATTTCTCCAGGCGTCCCTCTGGATGGCACAACCCTCTGGCATACCAGCTCCTCCTCCCGGCCACTTGTTGTCATTCCTGAAGAGATGTGAGAGCAGATGCCATCTGATGTCTTCCATTCTCTTTATGATTCTTTTGTTACAGACAAGATGATATCTAGGTTGTTGTCCTGGTTTCAGCTAGAGTTAATTTTCTTCACAGAAGCTAGTGTGAGGCTATGCTTTGGATTTGGGATGAGAAAATGTTGATAACGTGCTGATGTTTTGGGTTGTTGCTAAACAGCCAAGAACTGTCCAGCTTCTCGTGCTGGCCTGCCAGCAAGAAAGCTGGGGGTGCACGGGGAGCTGGGAGTGGACACAGCCAGGACAGCTGACCCAGGCTGGCCAAAGGGATATTCCATACTACATGACATTATGCTTAGTATATAAAGCTGGGATGAAGAAGGAGGAAGGGGTGAAGTGACATTTGGAGTGATGGCGTCTGTCTTCCCAAGAAACCGTTATGCGTGATGCAGCCCTGCCTCCCTGGAGATGGCTGAACCCCTGCCTGCCCGTGGGGAGTGGGGAATGGATTCCTCGTTTTGCTCTGCTTGCGTGCGCGGCTTTTGCTTTACTTCTTAAACTGTCTTTATCTCAACCCTTGAGTTTCCTCACTTCTATGATTCTCTCCCCCGTCCCACCGTGGGGGAGTGAGCGAGCGGCTGCGTGGGGCTTGGTTGCTGGATGGGCCTAAACCACGACAGCTGTGCAATTCCTTTGTCAGTCTCCAAATGAGTTTTGCTAACCAGCTAAGTTGATTCAAGGAAAGAGACTGTTTTCCTCTCAAGATAATGTGCCAAAGGACAATAACGTTTTCAGCCTGTAATCACTTCTAATCAATTCTGTGTATTGCTTTTATTTTGTCATGTCTTAGGATGCAGGAAGTCAACAAATAGGCTTTTTGCTTGGAAGCTGTGGAGTTACTGTGGCCTTGACTAGCGATGCATGCCATAAAGGACTGCCTAAAAGCCCCACGGGGGAGATACCACAGTTTAAAGGTAAGCTAACCCTTGCTTATCGTGGATATCACAGGTCATTTACTACAATAACAGTCATTGCACTTGTTTAGTTGTAGCGGGTGAGGATCAGGCCCGTGCTGAAACCCTTGCCGCAGGAGCAGCCGTGGCTGCTGGGGCGCGATTGCCCCAGCTGTGTGTCACTGTCTGGTAGAGATCTCTGCTCCCGCCTCGGCAGCATGACTGCTCCTGATCTGGTTCCCCGCTGGCTCAGCCGGGCTGCTGAGATCATCTGTTGCCACAAGTGAAATTAAACCAACAGACTTAGGACTGTAGTAGGTGAGAAGCATTTGTACAATTCAGTCCTATAGCTACATGATAGGCGCAGTACCTCTGACAGGAGAGTGGTAATAAACTATTTGGGTCAATAAAAGCTTAAACTGCCCAGCCATTTCTTCAGGGATTGTCTGAGAAGGCCACGATAGCCATATTAAGAAAGCAGTTCTAAAAAATATTCTTTCTCATGCTGCGCTGAGGTTTAAAAGAAGCAATGTTTAGGTAATGGTGACACAGGCATTTGGGAAAAAACCCCCTCTGGCAGAGGAGAGTTTTGTCTTGTCTTATCCAGCAGAAACTCAACAAAAAGCTGACTTTTCTTTGTACCTCAGGCTGGCCAAAACTGCTGTGGTTTGTCACAGAGTCTAAACACCTCTCCAAGCCGCCTCGTGACTGGTTCCCACACATCAAGGATGCAAACAATGACACAGCTTACATTGAGGTGAGTTAATGAAGATGCATCTTCTGCTCAAACCATTGCATATGGCACTTCTGGATTAGGTAAACATCATTATTCATTCACTAGTCAGAGAGGCAAAGAACATCCTGTTTTAGCCTGTTAATAAGTAATATTTTCTAATAAATTATACTGGACATTGATTTCAGAAAAGTTAATGAAATGTTAAATTGCATTTTGGGTGTTTCTAACGTTAATGTTTTTACATCATCTATGTGGCTGCCACAATATTATATTAAACTTGCCGTGACCAATATTGGTCTCTTTCACAGCGTGGGCTTGCCCACTAGCCTTGAGATGGGCAGGTGGGAAGTTTCACAGTGAAATTTCAGTTCTCATATCACAACCTTCAGACCCTTTGAAAGAGAAGGAACTTCCTGTTCAAATGCTTGCCTGTCACTGCTTTGTGAGTCACACTCCCCACAAAAGACCAGCATCAGAAAGGGAAGATTAGCAATACTGTTAAATTCAATTTTTCTCTTTTTTTTTTTCCCCGTTCTTTTTTCCCACTTCTGCATAGACTTAAATGCCTCAAATTCAGTGATGTTAGTATTGAATTTAAATGATTATTCAGAGGGAATAAGTTCAAGTGAATGGAGCAAAGGAATTTCCTGTCTTTGCACAGTCTGGACTAGAGAAGCAGAGATGCCTCCATTTTCAATCTTGCTGATTATCTTCATCATGGAGAAAGATAAATATTTAATTTACTTTAATTACCACAGATAGTTTTCAGACTCTTACATAAAGTTGCAAAAGTTGCTGCAGTCATCAGCAATGATCTCCCACCTCTTTTTTATGCTTCTCTTTCATGACTCTTTTATATTCTTCTGATCAAAGAGCTTGTGTCTTTCAGACTGTATACGTATGGATTATTATAACAGCATCCAGCAAGGATTCTGCAGTCAGCTGTTATCACATGCCTTATAAGACACAGAAGGGAGCAGCTCAGGTTTATTGGTTGGCCTATAAAATCTAACGTGTGGACACTGAGCAGACTGAACTAGGTTATTCTCTGCTAAATCTAGCCAGTCCTTTAGTCATTAATGTGATCAGAATTGTTAGAATTATTCTTCCGTAATGCCTGTATTCAAACAGCAGATGGACTTCTGATATCAAGCCTGGGAAGCTTCAGTCAAAAAGAGAAAGCCTATCTGGAAAAAGTGTCTTTTAACAGAAAGATGCCTCCCAAGCTCCTCAGTATACTGCTGGTTTCTTAAAATAGAGTCATTAGATGTGTCCATCATTCACCTACATAGGAAACATTTTAAATGTAGCTATTGAATAATGGAAATAGGGCAAGTATTGCACATTGACTTTCCCTGCTTATTTCTTTTTAGTACAAAACATGTAAAGATGGAAGTGTGCTTGGGGTGACTGTGACAAGGATTGCACTCCTGACACACTGCCAAGCTCTGACCCAGGCATGTGGATACACAGAAGGTATGGAGTACACTTCCCTTTCTTCACCCTTAAAATCAAGTGTGAATTGTAATTTGTTTCTCATCAGGCTCCTGTCTCATGTTTTACATAAATCTATTTCAAAGACTTCTAGACTTAGAAACCTGATTTTTTTTTCCATTGGTTTTAGAAAATATGTACACGTTTAACATACCTTTGTGAGAGGTACAAATAATTTCCTAGCCAATACAAATCCTGCAGCGGAGACTTACTATGAACGTTAAGCTTCGAGGTCATCAGTCATGTTATACTGAAGCTTCCTTCCTTTGAGTGGGTTTGCCTTGGGTTGATGCCATGTTCTAAAAAATAAACTCTGTTTTGTTTTTGTTGGACAGCTGAAACAATTGTGAATGTATTAGATTTCAAGAAGGATGTTGGTTTATGGCATGGGATTCTTACAGTAAGTATGTTTTTTTATTTTGTCTGAGCATTTGAAAATAAACTAACCTAATATGCTTATTACTGTCACAAACTGAGATGTCCTACAGTTTCTTCTAATACAAATTTTTCTGCTTTGAAAGCAATAAATATGTGACTTAAACTCATGATCTTCTGCTAGTGCACTTAACCGTAATGTGCACGGTGTGCTGGCCCCATTCTTACCATGTTATTCTGATCTTACTGGTGCATAATTTTGAGATCAGACTTTATAGTGGAAACAAATTAAATTAGTACTTGCCTCTGTAAGGATATGATCCAATGGCATAGCTATATTGTCACTGACCACTGTCACTTCTCTATCAAAACTCCCACCAACAGATGGTTTTGCTAACATTAAAGCTTTTCTGATACTTTAAATTGCATACATTGTCTACTTGCTGTTTGAATGTCTTTCTCAATTGACATGGGAGGCAACTGACATATTTTTAAGGATTGCTTCTAAAGGTACTGCTGCAGTCAATGACTGACAAAATACTTAACTACTCACTGATAATTTTTGAGAACAAATAGCAAGTTTTAAAGGTTCACTCTTTGGGGGTCCCAGGATGACATGATTCTCAGCATACATGCTGTGGTTCCCAGGGATCTGATGTACTTTTCCTATGCAGTGTTATACTGTTCTTAGTATCAAAGGGCAGTAATAACTCTTCTGAAGCAGAAAGGATCTATTAGGCTTAACGACTATAAGTATCTCATGTTAAAAAAACATCTTTATCACTGAAGTTGAAAGCAAACATCTAATAGAGCTTTTCTATGCCTGCCTTTGCTATTAATCTTCATTTTTTTCATGACTTGCGTGTAAGTGCTTTTCCTGTACCTACACTTGTGCCAGACTGAAAGGAGAACTATCTTTCACAGTTCTAGGAGTGTTTAGATGACTAAACCATGGGGGCACTTAACCTTTCTTAAGACTAGGTTTTCCAAAACAAATACTGTATTTAACCTGAGCTGCTATGAGCGGAGATGTGTTGCCCTCAGAATATGTTTCTAAATGGTAACAGAAGTAAAGCAGGAGCTCATTTACAGGCTGTTTGTTTACTAGAAACACTGAGAAATCACTAAAGCAATTGACTGCCTCAGACTGGAAGATCAGTTTTGGATCCGTCATTGGTTTTACTCAGCTGCTTTTTCTAAACTTCCTGCAACTTTTCATGACCTTGTTGAAAATACTGGAATTAGGCCACCTGGAGAAGGACTAAAAACGCCTTCATTTATTTTCTGATAGGATAAATTGATCTCTGCTTAGTCTAGGATTCCTATTTCTCTCTCTACGGTCTTTTAAATAATTTGTGCCTCACTACCATTAGTAGCTTTTCAGTCTTCACAGCGATGGATTTCTTTAGACAGATATGTTGCTGTTACTTGTCCTTTTGAGTAAAGGGTCTTCATATATACTGAAGTTTAGCAGGCTTCAGGATAATATTAACCTACATAGCAAACATGCAGACATTGTTCATCCAATGTTTTGTTTTGTTTTTTTTCTATTTCAAGTGAATTGCTTAGAGTATAAATAGCAAATCTGTTTAATTTTTTTCAGTACTGCTTCGAAGTTATGATCTGATTAGTCTAAATCTTTAATCCTTAATTAAAGCATTAGAAAATGGGGGTCTGTTTCATCTTAGTGTAGATAGCTAGATAGGAAAAGATAAATGCCAGCACTGACAATAAAAAAAGCATAAAGTGATTTGCATAGATACCCCTGCCTATAACACAATATAAATAATTACCACAGTTGTTGTATAAAACCCATTTATCTTATTTGATTTCAGAGTGTCATGAACATGATGCATGTTATAAGTATTCCATACTCCTTAATGAAAGTGAATCCACTGTCGTGGATACAAAAAGTCTGTCAATATAAAGGTAAGGAACAAGAATATATAAAAGTATGCTTGATAGTCAAAATCAAAAGTACAAATTGATAATACAGCTGTGTAGCTTTTATATGGTGTATTAGTAATCCTCCCATTCTTGTTGCAGCAAAAGTTGCCTGTGTAAAATCCAGAGACATGCACTGGGCATTGGTGGCACATCGAGATCAGAGAGACATCAACCTTTCCTCACTGCGTATGCTAATAGTGGCTGATGGTGCAAACCCATGTAAGCTGTGTTACTGCAGTCCAATAGAGAATAGGAAGTGTTTTTTCTCTTGCATTTAATGTTTCAATCTTCAGTCATCCTAGCTAAAATATTTACAAAGTATGGGGTTTGTCTACTGCAGCCTACATGATATATATGGAAACAGTAATTAATTTTGCATTTTTTAAAAATATTTTTTCTTTACCTAATCCTGAAGCAAACTTGATATTCCACATAATGTAAGTTGCAGTAAATCCAGTTTTGTTTAACATGACAGTCATATATAAAGACTGAAGTAAATAACCTTAAGCTATAGAAAGGATCAGAACATTTCTTCGGAGTGATGGTGCTCAGATGGAGAAGTAACTGAGAATTTTAGGGGAATACTTATCCTACTCTGGAGAACCACATCTCGGTCATTTCATGACAATTCATATAATGAACTGTTTCTCTGTATTATTTAAGATACCAACGTATAGATGTTCTGCTTGTCTGTAGTAGTTTGCTTTAAGTTTCTGAATGAAATCTTTAATTTGCCTCATCCTAAAAAATAAAACTGTAATGGAATTCGTATTGTAAATCTGGCAGTAATGGCTTTTCTACATAAGCTTGGTGAAAGTACTTTATGCTCAAACATTAGTCTTTACTCTCTGTATGCATGCACAACTGCATATACATATATGTAGTTGTAGCAGCTATGACTTCTTTCCCAGTGGACATGGGTCCTTTCAAAATTTTTTCTCCTGCAAAGCCTATATATTCAATAGTAAGTTTGCAATTTGAATAGCATCACTTCAGAAATCAGATTATTTTTCTCCTCTGATCTTTTTTTTCTTTACCCCAGGGTCTATTTCTTCCTGTGATGCATTTCTCAATGTCTTCCAAAGTAAAGGTCTAAGACAGGAGGTCATTTGTCCCTGCGCTAGTTCACCCGAAGCTCTCACTGTGGCTATTCGAAGGTACTGTGTTACACCAGTGGAAATAGACCCACCATAGAATATATGTGGTAACTTGTAAAGAAAGGAAAACCTTGTCCAAGTATGAATCTGCATAACTAACTTCTGAATGACATTTTTAGTTTTCATTTTGCTTATGTCCAAAGAAGACATACAAGAAGAATTTGTAGAGTAGTAATTTCACTTCAGTGCTTTATAATATAGTTCCCATTTCTGTAATTTTATCTAATTTTAAATTAAATAGTCTGAAATGCAAAAGCTAATTCTGTAAAAAGAAGTGGAAAAATGCCATCATAAGCATAAAATTAATTAAAATGTGGGAATTTAAGTGGAATTGCTATCAAGGAAAATCATGCTTTAAAGTAGTCTCTTTAAAGAGAATTATGACATTCTGCAGGTTGTTTTTGGCTGACTGGTGCTTTTTAACTATTCATAGACTCTCAGCAATCATCTGGAAATGCCCTTTGAGTCTGGGGGATTTGTGCCTGGAAATAAAATTGATAAATTCTCATAAAATTATTAAGCCTTATGTACATGAATGTCAGTGTGCAGCAGTCGCCTGTCATGAGTGTTGTGGCACAATGTATGGCGTAACTGTTGTCTGTTTTGGCAGAGTTTTCCAAAAGTCGTACGTTGAACAGTAGGCACTTTGTTTTTAAGTTCAGATTTCTGCAGCCATTTATAATTGTTTCACATGTTAAAACATGCAGTATAAAAGTGTCAAGCACTGTAATAGCATTAATTAAAATACTTCCTGCCACAAAGTTTAAAATACACTGTCCAAGTGAAATTTAACTAGATTTTCAATTAGCTTTCCAATGAAACATCACAGGAAGAAAGACAAGAGGCCAAGAGTGTGGTTGATTTTCAGCCACCTAATTATTAGCTTAAAACATCTGAAAGCTATCCATCCAGGGGCTTATCCTGTCCAGGTTAGTTGTCTTTCTGTGAACTACAGGGTCTCAGAGAGCCCTTCATTCAGCTCCACTAGCCTTATACCAAGAAGTACATTGTTTTTCCCTTGCGATGGGTTTCCTTGCCATAGGCTGTGCCAGACCTTTGCTCCCTTGGAATGAGCTCTTGCTTGTAAGTGCAGAGGGGAGGTGGATGGGCAGCAGACGTTGCTTGTGCTGAGCACTCATTAACGGGAGAGGGTTTTCATTTCCTGTGCTAACCCTGGAAAATCTGCCCCAAATTGCAGGTTATGAAGTGCGAGAACTCACTGTGTCTCAACGTCCAAAGGCCGGCGTGCCCTTTCTAGACTTAAACTCTATCCTTGTAGCCCTCTGAAGCACTAGAAATTGATTTTCAAATCAACTAGCACTGAGAACTTACATTAAAAAAAAAATATTAGCTCATGAAATAGCAGATAATTAAAAAAAAAGACATTTTTATCTTCATTGCCTTGCTGTGTAATTACAGAGCAGTTCTTCCTACAGTGAATGTTACTGAACACGTATCTCCTTTTTTTGAAGTCTGTTTAATGGTGGGATAATGCCAGCTGAACTTGGGAGCTTTAGTATTTTTCATTTTATTCAAGCTGTCTCTACTGACAGTAAAGTCATTATCATACAAGTTCCAAAGAGTTAGAGCTGAAGTATGCATTAAAACGACTCCCCGCAGAGCAGAGATCCAGCGAGCTCCCTGATAATGCTCTGACTCTTTCAAAATATATGGTGTATTTTTACTGATCTTCCTACAAGGAAGAGTAACAGAACTAGTTCTCAGATGAAATACCCTTATAGTTTAGAAAAAGACAGTCAGTAATAGACTAATAGGTACTTCAGCCTTAGAGCTGAATCATGAAGCCTAATATTTAAAGGAATGTGTCATACAAGTAATTCTTTATGGTATTCCCCTTTGGTTTATTGCATATTAGTCTGAACCCACTTGCTTAAGGGAGTGCAAAAGTTTAAGAACAGCTCTTTTCCCATTTAAACATCTGGCAAAAAATAGTGGCAAAATAGATTGTATCTGTAAATGGTAGTAAACTGTTCTCAAAATGCTCTATGGCTACTAAGTATGAACAAACCAGGCTTGAAGTAGGTGCACATTGTCCCTTTTTCATGGTTAAGAGAAACTAAAGGAGTAAGTTTGGTGGTTTAAGCTAAATTTACTTGATATGTGAGGTAGGTGGAATTATACCTTTGTTCAGTTGCTTCTACCTTAATCAAAGGATTTATCTTTGTCTAGCAAGCAGTCTTACAGAATTCCAAATCCTGTATTAGAAATATTGAATGTGTAAAGAAAACAAAAAATGTGAACTCTAAAATAAATTAGAAATACAGTGGAATGGGGTTATTTATATCACATCTTCGTTCCAAGTGATTTCTCTACTTCTGCTCGGCAGAGATACTTGTTTTCGGGTTGTTCCCATGTCTGTATCATGCACGGGACAAAATAAGATACCATATATTGCAGGGTCAATGCTGACAAGATACTTCCTAAGAGGATGTATAGGTGTTGCCAGGTGCCTAGCTCCCCACCTCACTCCTCTGTCCTGGTCCTCTGACTGTATTTGCTTTTGGTGTCAGATAGCTAGTTGCCTGCAAGAGGAGACTCGAGCATTGTTAACTGGTGTCTCATTCAAGGATCCACCTCAGACTACCAGGATACCAGAAGTACTCTGAAATAGCAGCTCAGAAATGCCTGTCCTGTGGACCCCAGGTCCTCAGCACCAACATTTTCCTTCTACCTACCTACTTCCATTGCACGGCGCTTCTTGCTAACCTGGGCAAAGCTGTTATCTCACCCCAGCCCACAGCAAGCATAGCTCTATTGACAAATCCGCCATCATGATCCTAGTGGAAAGGATCGTCCCTCCAGCTTCCCTCCCTTGCACCCCTGTCCTGTACACAGCCAGTATCTTTCCAAGCTGCACCCGCTCTTCTTTTGAGCAGGCTTTGGATGTGATAAGTAATGCCAGAAAATGTATGTGATTGAAGTATGAAGTCTAGGTCAAGGCGGTGAGAAGCTGCATGTGCCTGCAGGAGGCCTTTCTTCTCATGAGCAGTAAAATGTGTGTTTTGGGGAGCAAGAGTGAGAGGAAGTTGATCAATAACATCTCTGAAAGTTCCTTTTACATGATGGGAATATTATTTATCACAGCTGCTTGTTTACTAGCACCATTTGTTATACTCTAATGTGTTTTCAAGCGTACCCACATCCTTCTTTGTTGACAATGTCACCTGAGAAATATGCCTCGTAAAACCTATTAATTGAAATTTATAGTGCCAATCACTGCAAGGCTTACGTGACCATGATTGGCTAAGGCCCACCTAGTATTTCGAGCACAGTAGAGGAGAAGTGTCATATAAAAGGACATTAGCTGTTAAAAAATAGTTGTATTATGATGGACTATTTAGGAAAAATGCAGAATCTTGAACTAAATATTGGCTGTTTTATCCATCTTGAGAATAGCTGGGGTCTGGCTGCTCTACATGGATGCATTATCCACACTCAAATCAGCATCATGTTAGCTTCCAGTTTTGCATATTAAAATGCAGGACAGTGTAAAAATCTTTCCAGACACAAAAAGCCCTCACGTATTCCCTTGACTTAATAACTTGCATACGTCAACATTCATTTGCTAAAGCAATACATATAATGTGAAACAAGTTGACAGACAGCTTTTACTGACACGGTGGAATTGTACAGCGTGTCGGCAGTGGAACTGAGCAAACTGAGGTGTCACAAAGAGGCCGCATCCACAACATTTTGACCATGACTGATGAAGGTGTACTTTGTTTTAATTTTCATGGTGTAAAGTAGGATAGGAAGAATTCAATTATATGCACTAAAATAAAGGTGGTAAAGTCCTTGCAGCTTCCACAGGTACTTGGCAGTCAATCTATTACAACGTAATTTCTTCTGTTTAGTAATTTTAAATGCTTAAGTATTGGGAGTGGGAAGTCATGTCTGTTATTTAAACACAGCATACTTGTATTCTAATCTTGGCTTTGACACCAGTGTGCTAGCATTAGGCTTTTAGTCTGGCAGGTGAGTTTGGTTCCTAGGTTGCCCCGAAGTAGGTAACATATAGAGATTTTATTGAGTTATTTACTGATCAGTTCCAAATATTTAGACAGCAGTTTCCCTCCACATCGTTTGCACTGCCTTTCAGTATTTTTAAAACAAGGCAAAAGGCCTTTACTTGGGTAGTCAAACAATCTTCATAAATCTATCTGAGAATTAAATACAAGTTGTTTTAGGTGTTACTTTCATGTCTACATGCCCATACATGTGGGTGACCACTGAACTGGAGAGCTCACAGACATAATGACTCAGTAATGATGGAAGAACAGGATTCTGTCAGGTCTAGTAGGGGAAAAAAGAAGGTTAAATTTTAAACTGTCAAATAGAAGAGTATTTGCAATTGTAGTCCCTTAAGAATAAGTAAATGCTTACGTTTGCCTGATGGTGCACTGATGTTATAACCCATGGTTGCAGGCCAACAGATGACAGCAATCAACCACCAGGCAGAGGAGTTCTGTCCATGCATGGTCTCACTTACGGAGTGATTCGAGTGGATTCTGAAGAAAAGCTTTCCGTTCTGACTGTCCAGGATGTTGGCTTAGTGATGCCAGGAGGTAAGGAACTTTCTTTGAGCCTCCCATGTTTCATCAATTTAAGTAATTAGCTGTAGAAAGTCATAGGTAGGCGTACTTTGGTGTTAGACCACAAGCTTTGGGATTAGAACATGTGTACTTGAAAACATTTTAGTCCAAAAGCATTACCTTGTAAAACTTCATGGTTTGGAAATCCCAAGATTTCTTCTCTGTGTTTACTTCAGTGACTGTCTTTACTTGCATTAGCAGCGTGCTTTAAACAACCTGTCACCACATCAGAACATCCGTTCCTTAACTGAGAGATACTGGTATAGAAAATAAGAAAGTTGGATTCTGATGTATGTAGTCTATAAATATCCATAAGCCTGACCCTACTACTTCTTGGTAGTGAAAGTTTTAATAACCTATGCTAACAGTCAACAAAATTGCTATCTTGCAGAATGTTTTTCCAAAATCCTGTGCTATGACCCCTTTATTAGAAAGAGGAGGTATGACTGAACAGTACATGTTGATAAATTCAAACTGAATTTATCAAACCAGTGCTTCTAAAGATGGATATAAGATTTTTCATGAGAGCTAGATTTTAAATGAGATGTTACAGAGACTAGAAAAGGATAATACCCTAGTTTTTCATAAGAGAACATCTGTTATGCACTGAAGGAATAAAACATAATGATGCATCCTATAAGATTTCAGTTGAACAACTTAAAGTAAAGGAAGATAAGAGTGGTTGTTGTCTAATAGTTATCAGATAAGATATTACTAATGATGTGCCATCTTGCACTTAATACTATATTCTGATCTTATTAAACTCCTGTTTATCCTCAGAGTGAGAGAAAAGTCATTCAAAATTCTTTACACTTGTACTTAAAAGACGTGCTGATTCATTTCTGGTCTCCCTTGTTCATCATATCCTCTTTCTAACTGCAAAATCCAAACATGCTGGACTCTAGCTCCAGGGATTATAGCTAAAGCAGCATACCTGATTCTTACTCACATAGCTGACATAAAATAGTGCTTCTTCCTTGGACCAGTGCTTTCTAATCCCTCCTGTTTAGCTCCTGCTGTCTCTGCAGTCCTGTAAGACCGGTGAGAGGGAGTCTGAGCTCTGATAAATACTTAGTAAAATGACTGTGCTAGTCTGCTTGAATATCTTGATCTTTCATATGGTGTTACTTGCTACTTTGTGAGAGGTGGATTTCCTGGTTGCCTGCCTCCCTGGCAGTATAATTATTATCAAGAATTCCATTAGGGTATTGCATTTTGCACTGACTGCAGCAAATCTGGTCTTCAGTATGCAAAACTGGGAACACAATCTTCACAGCAATATTACAGATCAACTGAAATTTTAGAGAGCAAGGCAAATTAGGTTTTGTTATCAGTGTAAAGACTGAGTTTATGTAAAGATCTTTGTATTCTTTGTATAAATATCATTTATAATGTAATAACACTTGATAATGTTGAAGACCTTAAAGTTTGAGAAACCAATTGTTAGACGTTAGTCTACATATAATTTATTTATGTCAACTCCACCACGATGTCTTTACCACAGCATTTATGTTATTCTGTAGTTCATTTTATAATATTTTTTAAAGTCATTTGCTCTCTCTCTAGCTATAATGTGTTCAGTGAAGCCAGATGGAATTCCTCAGCTCTGTAAAACAGATGAAATAGGAGAACTTTGTGTATGTGCTATTGCAACGGGTACATCATATTATGGACTCTCAGGCATGACCAAAAATACTTTTGAGGTAAGCTGACCAAAAAATGCTATATAAAATCCTTCCTTTTTAACTTTTTCTATTTTGGGATAATATTTGACATTAAAAATATTGATAGTAATAGTATCAGAATAGCAGTAATAATCAATGCTTGTGGCTTGGGACCTGTACTCTAGCCATATAATCTGCACTGAAGCCCATTTCATTAAGTGCAATAGTAGCTCATTACATGGGTTTAATTTTGGCTCTGAAGAGCTTTTACTTTAATTTTGAAAGAATATACCAGGGGCTGAAACAATCAGAAGGAAAGCAGGAAGAAAGACATAAGTTCAAAAGGTAATACTGTACAAGTCTATGAGCTAGGTATGTGCAGAATTCGATCGTTGCAAACAGTAGGAAGGCTGCTGGATATCTCTAAAAAGCAGTTTCCAACATTTCCACAACACAGCCAGCATTGAAGGCTTGCATTTATACAGAATCCTGACAGATGTAGCCTTCAAGAGGTATCTGAATAGCAGATACCTTTTCCTAATTAGTCCCCACCTGCTTTTGTTTGAATTGCCTTAGGTGAAAGCGTTTTTGCTTTGTGGAATCTGTTTTCCAGTAGGCTTCAGCTCCAGTGCAGACAGCTGTATTGATAGCTCTGTTGTACGTGTTCACTCATTATCATTAACTTCTGCTGAAGCCAGTATGAAAGGCTGAACAAATCAGAGAAATAATACTGAAAAAAATTGAGCTGAGATTTTTCTTAAGTTCTGAACCTTTTCTATTCTCATATTTGAGAAAAAAGAAAAATACATTTACATTTCCCTTAACAAATGCTTTGATACTACAATTTTTAACAGGCCAAACATGACTAGTATCTCCTGCAAAATGCAAATCTGAATGTTGTAAACACTATACATTAAATGATTAATAGAGACTAGTGGATACGATTCTCTATCTTGCTATCGAAGTCAGGAAGACTACTATGCTGTTGTGATCTGAAATTTGTGGATAGCTGATTACTGTGCCACAAGTACAATTGGCAATACCCAGTGTGAATGATAATCCTGGATTTGACATATTTCGCGGTAGAAAGGTGCTTCCGTTCATTTTGTAGTACTTCCTGTAATTACAAAATCATTCATAATTCATAACTGGGTCTGCAGTTTAACAGCCTATTTAGACTTATTCCTAATGGTAAGCAAAGAAATTGCCATTGAATGAGCAAGACCACTCATTTTTAAAGTTAAACTTGTTCTTAGGAGTCCTCTCCAAATGGGCCACTTTTTTTACTGTGTAATTCACGTTGCAGCTCTAAGAGAGTCAAAGAGTTTTGTGTTCCTGAAATGAATTATGGCTGAGGAGGTATAAGCCTTAAATCCGTTCAATAACAGTCACCCATGGGTATCTGGCAGAAGAATTTGACCTTTCTTTTTAGATTAGTCTTGAGGGAGACTGTATAGCCATGGTCTTCCACTTGCCATTGTCTTAAATAACTTCCCTTTAGACTATTTTGGTTTAGAGAAACAACAACAAGAAAGTGTGGTTGTGTCAGAATGCAGCTCAAAGTAGCTCACGTGCCGGGCAGATAATGCTGTGTTAGTTAGGATAGAAATAGCAGTAGAAATCAATCCTGTGGAAGTCACGAACGTGTCTGGTGTTCAGACATTTAGGGAGGCTCTGTATAGAGCTGTATTTTCACTTTTAGACATGCTACAGGAGACATTATCACTGGAGTTGTGAGGACTTAATTGACCTTAGATAAAAATGTGGTCAGCTGCAAGAGTCATTGAAGTACAGTACCTTAAAAAAGCTTAATTTCTAGCCTGCTTCTTCCTGTATACTGTGCTGGAAACGAGCATGAAGTACTAAAAAGAACCCCTGCTGTAATGTTTGCGGTTTAATCTCTCAGTAACCTATACATAGCACCTCAGGCTAGCTGCACTCTGTAGAGTGTTTTTTTTAATTCACTACTGTTTTTGTTGATTTATGTATTTTTTTAAGGTCATAAATGATTTACAGAGCCACGGTGAGGGAAAACATGTAGTAAATGGAGTGTGATTGAACTTGCTGGAACACAGGTGTGGAAAATTACACACGCTAGTCTAGGAGTTTCCTGACACTCTCTATGGTCAGTGAAGAGTAAAGAGCATCACCAGCAACCTACCTACTTCATTCCCAAAGAGCCATCTCAGAGAGCACGTCAGAAATATTTTGCAGCATGGTCTCTGTGTATAGAATTGAAGACCTGTGTTTCTCTGTCTTACAGGTGTTTCCCATGACCAGTTCTGGTGGCCCTATCACTGAATATCCTTTTATAAGGACTGGACTACTGGGCTTTATAGGACCAGGTGGACTTGTCTTTGTTATCGGCAAAATGGATGGTTTGATGGTTGTCAGTGGAAGAAGACATAATGCTGATGACATTGTAGCAACAGCATTGGCCGTGGAACCAATGAAATTTGTCTACAGGGGAAGGTTTGATCCTTTCTTTTCTTATATTATGTAGAAATCCTTGTTTTGCTTAGACCAGGTGTAAGTGACCCAAAATGCTTCCAGAAGGCGGTGCCTAATCTGCACTGTGGTTTCCCTCCATTGCTGTTCATACTGCTAGAACAAGGAGACAGTAGAGGGAAGCCTAAAACAGTGTTGAGGCAGACTTTAGATACCAAGGTCCAAAATCATGATTATTAATATTTCCAGTTGAACAGCTGGTTAATTCTGAAGGTGTTGACTCAACAGGATCCTTTCTGTTTGAGTTGAACATTTCCAATATGCCTAACACTGAAGTTCTTGAACATGGCAGTGGTTCCTTGTGTGACCTTCCTAATGTGCTGAAAGTGAGCAGGAAACATCTAAAACTTCTGAAGAGCCTAATGCAGTAACATGCACTCACACTTGATCACGTGGCAGACCTCTCACAAAATGATGTTGCAGTTACTTTCTTATAAGATGGGGACAAAGAAGGTGTTTAAGCTGGCTGTTCTATAATAGCTTAACAACCTTGGTGTGAACGAAATTTAGTGCTTTTCTGCTCCCAAGAAGGTTCACTTCTCCAACCCTGCTGTGACATTATGCCTGTATTTACATGATTCTAGAACAAAGACCCCTATTTCACCTCCAGAAGTTATCCAAAATTGTTCATGTTGCTTTTTCCCCATAAATAAGATACTAATTGATGCACCTGTTATCTGAGTAACAAATAACAAAACCATATTTATGAAAGATTATCTTAGAAGACAGGTTTTTTTCATCTGTCCTGGCACTAAATAGTCTTCTATCCTTCTCTTCTATAGAATAGCAGTGTTTTCAGTGAGCGTGTTGCATGATGAGAGGATAGTTATTGTTGCTGAACAAAGGCCAGATTCCACAGAGGAAGACAGTTTTCAATGGATGAGTAGAGTTCTCCAGGTAATGCTCTTTACATATGTTTTGAAGCTATATTTCCTGCTTTATATTCTTTTTATTGATCTTTCAGGCCCCCAAGGGAACTGACATTTATTTTTGAGCAGTTTTAAGTCCGCCTTCAGTTGCACTTGCCCCTAATGAGCACAAAATTAGATTCTTCTGAGTGACAGTTCCTGTCTGGGCTGCCCGTATCCAGAGAGTGATACTTTTCCTAATCAAAATGCTATAAGAAAACAGGGATGAATTGAAGTAAGTAAGAGCAAGGACAGAGTAGTGTATGGTTTATAAGGATATAGTCATTCATTACTTCAAGAGAGTAATGAATGAATATATTATATACTCTTACTCTCAAAAGCTACCAAAGTCTCTTACTAAACTCCGTATCATTGGCACTGATATGGAGTTGACCTCTTCAAAAGTAGGTATATGTATCTGAACTAGATATCCAGATATCTTTTTTTTTAATCAGGGGGAGAGAATTATGTGTTATTAGTGCACCATGATGACAGCTAAAATAAACGGAATGCAACACAGCCTAAAAATTCTGATTTCTCTCTACTGAAATGAAGTGATTGATTAGCTCAGATCTAGGTACTTACGATGAGGTTATCTGCATAGAGGATGCTTATTGCAAGGAATCCCATTCCAGCTGTCTTGTGGATCATGCAAGGCACATAGCACTGTGATGAAACACACCTTGGTGGTGGTGTTCGACAGTTTGAGCAGAAGACAGAGGCTACTGAATAATAAAAAATTGTGATCTTCTCCTTACATATAGCAGTCCAAGTTAGGGCAATATCATTACTATATTCAAAGTTTTCTCAACTCTGATGTCCACACACAAAAAATTAGATACTTTAGATAGCAGTCATCTTCCGTCTCCTCCATCTTTGTGGTTAAGCCAATTCTCACTCAAAAGCAACAAGCTTAATGGAGATATAGTCAAATTAAGTCTGTCTATTGCTACCTTATGAAGTGGTCTCAGCTCTGTCTACAGCTGGTCACGTGTTACTTCCACTCCCCTTTCCTACCTTCCTTTCTGTCCTTCCTCAAGGACTCTTCTCAGGTAAATATATTGCAAACATCTTTTTTGCTTTACCCAAGAGCCAAAGAAAAAGATCCCACACAATTCAGAGATGTTTTTACTCATTATTGCTTTGTATTGAATAAGAAAGGGAATTGGTCTACCGTATCCTTGAAGAAACTGAACAAATAAGCTTTCATCCATCTCAAGACAGGTTTATTTGCTCTCTTGATTTAAAAGATAGCTACATTTCATACAGCTAGAGGCATCTCATATTCACAGTAGATATAAATTATTACCAAGAAAAGCTAGAACCTCCAGCTTGTCCATCACACAGAAAGCCTTTGAAGCACCTAGTAGCACATAGGGCAACTATTGTAGAAGGAAAAGGTTTTGGATTGCCCGTGCTTCGACAATTTTTATCAAGTAGCAAGCTCCTAAAGAAAAGGTTGAAACTCCAGACTTAGACTTCTCTTGTTTTGTCAGCTGAGCATTTTTGTGACTTTTACAGAAATCATGTCTTACACGATCGTAGTCAGTAGAATTCAGTACTGAACACTGTGGGAATCCTGTGTCAAGTTACTCCTGCCAAAAGTCAATCCTGTTATTCTGCGTATGATCAAGTCACAGCAGTGTCTGAGAATGGTAGGCAAAGTACACGTGTGGCTGCTTTCATCACCCATGTGTGAAGTCTGCAACTCTGGCATGCCATCACTATGTGAACAAGAAGTTTCTGGTTGAATTTCAGCTGAGAGCGGAGATGGAGGGCAGAAGCCAGGAACACATGGGATGCTTTGTGCCTCCTTCCCAATCAGACTTTAATGACAGATGTCAGGAAATGGTAACCAGTTGTATCTGAATCATCTGCTAGTGATGAGCAACACAATGATACCACGCTTGTGTCATGGCTCTCAATGACATCCATGATAACAAACTCTACCAAATTGTAACTCATTTATGATGATGTTTGTGAGACTTGACTGACACCCTGCGTGTGCTGCCCTGTGCCAGCCCTGCCCTGTGCTGCCTGCTTCGGCTGTGCCTCGCTGTGTCTCTGCATCACTTCCCGAGAGGTGAGCTGCATCTATCTGCAGAACTTTTTTCCAGTGGGTTGCACATATTCTGACTCTTCCTGCTCCTCAGCAGAGGGCATAAGGATGGTAGAGATGCTCTGCGCATGGAACTATGTTGGACTGCATCAGTGGGTTTTAGCAGAGACATGGTTGGGAAGGAGTGGTCAGGCTGAATACAGCGTTTCTTGAGAGTAGTGGAGAAGGGCGGTATCTTAGTGGCAGTGCGAGTGAAGATCCCGGGTCATCCAGCAGTTCAGTCAGATGGATCCCAGATACTCATTCATCTCCCAAACTGCTGCAAACTGATCTGACCCTTCAGGCAGAGTTGGGGGTCCTGTACCTGGCAGACTGGATGTTAGTTTTACCAGTGCCCGTGCACTGGCAGGACTTGACAGGACTAGGCAAAACTAGGACATCTCCTGCAGAACTGGAGAGTCTCTGCCTGGAGAATTTTGTCAGAATGTGATGCTTTCTTAGCTTGAACAATGTAGCAATCTGGACTCTGCAAGTCCTGGTATCTCTAATCTGTTTTCTGAATGAAGCAGAGCCATAAAGATTTCAGATACTCTGTTTACTTCTGGCTGGACAGAGTAATTTAAAAAATCAAGCCTTCTCATCAAGAGGCATAAATGCCAGCAGTATTAAAATTGACTGGTACTCTTATCTCACAAAATTTTACGTCTCAGTTCGTTAGGCCTCATCCTTGTGAAAAACAAAGTCATTCCCTGCCTCCATGCCAAATTCCAAAATACAAAAGGTGACAATTTCGAATGACCCATGACATTTTATCAGGCATTGTGCTGCAGAGGTATCTATCAAAGGAGACAGTTCAGAAGTCACTGAGGAATCACTGTATAAACGCCTCTCATCCCACCCCAGCTGAGTATTGCTTTCCATTCAACCAATTCTAGCAGCCACACTGTCATATGTTTGCATAAGAATGGTTACTTGCCCCATAACAGTTTTCCTTCAAGCTGATGTGAGGTTAGGGTCCCATGATTTATCACTGCTTTTCAGAACCTACAAATAGCATTTTGATTAGGAGGTTGTGATGGTTTCTGCCACAAACATGAGACATAGTGTGCTAGCTGTCATATTGCCGATCTCGCTGTTGCTGATCTTTCAGGTAACATGTCTGTAGACCAGCAGTGATGTCTTCCAATACTACCATGAGATCTACCACTACTAAAACTGCAATGTTTATAAAATGAGTAACTGCTTTATTATTCTTTGTTATTAAATTTTGCAATCAAATAAATAGAAAATGAAGCAAGCAGAAGCAAAAGCAAAGTATTACTTAGGGTCTCTGTAGAAGTAATCAGTAACTTATTGGTGCACACTTTAGTATATAACTATAATTGATTATTTTATCTCAGAATATAGATTGTATCTTGAAGGAAACAGATGTATATGTTCACTTTTTTCACAGTTAAAAATTAAATTGCAAGTTAAATAAATTATATTTTTGAACATTTAACTACTCATTAGAGATGCTGTCTGTAAGTTGTTTCTCAGTCTGCTTGGACATCTGAAGTTGTTTTTCTAACTTGCTACAATTTTTGTTACCAATGTGAGGGAAAAAACTAGTTAAAATGCGTATGGAGTTAAAATCTGAAGTGCATGGATATTAATGTTTAAGTAAATAAATTACACAGACTGTGGCTGAACATGAGCCAAGCAGGCTGAACATGAGCCAGCAGTGTGCCCAGATGGCCAAGGCGGCCAACAGCATCCTGGCCTGTATGAGAAATAGTGTGGCCAGCAGGAGTGGGGAAGTGATTGTGCCCCCGTACTCGGCACCGGTGAGGCCGCATCTCGAATCCTGTGTTCAGTTTTGGGTCCCTCATGACGGAAAGGACACTGAGGTGCTGGAGCGTGTCCAGAGAAGGGCAGCAAAGCTGATGAGGGGTCTGGAGCACAAGTCTTCTGAGGAGTGGCTGAGGGAACTGGGGTTGTTTAGTCTGGAGAAGAGGAGGCTGAGGGGAGACCTTATCGCTCTAGAACTACCTGAAAGGGGGTTGTGGTGAGGTGGGTGTTGGTCTCTTCTCCCAAGTAATTAGCGATAGAACAAGAGGAAATGGCCTCAAGTTGTGCCGAGGGAGGTTTAGACTAGGTATTAGGAGAAATTTCTGTACTGAGAGAGTGGTCAAGCATTGGAACAGGCTGCCCAGGGAGGTGGTGGAGTCACCATCACTGGAAGTGTTCAAAAGAGGTGTGGATGTGGCACTTCAGGACATGGTTTAGTGGGCATGGTGGTGTTGGGTTGATGGTTGGACTTGATGGTCTTAAAGGTCTTTTCCAACCTTAATGATTCACTTTTGAAAGTGATGCAATTCACTCCACTTGTCAGACAGTGAACATGGTTACTATAAGATTCAAAGATGCTTATTTTTCAGGTTTTCGTTCAACAGATTTTTTTTCAAGTTTTGTAGTTTTCCATTATATTGTACCAATTCCCATTCCTGCCTGTGGATCTTTTACACAGTTATCAGGAAGTGAAACAGTGACTATCTTAGAAAATTTTTTTTTAAATATAAGCTACATACATCAGTAGGTATATGGTGATATATGTGCAACTTCTGAAATTTTTCTTTGCTCTGCAAGATGGACTGGATGTTAAGTTGATAGGAATCCTTTGAACTTTAATTCTGAGAAGTGCACCAGTTAAAATCAGTTTCACATGAGTTGCTAGCCCATCTTAGTCATAAATCTCCCATATACGTGCTACTAACGTGTGCCTAAGAGATGCCTAGGTAGCATTTCTTAATTGATTCCTCTGTATTTATTACCAGATTTTTGTTTGCTTTTTTATCTTCTGGAATGAGTGTAATAACATCAGCGTTACATTTCCGTTCACCTGTTCCCACTGAAAAGAACCTCCTTATCACTGACATTGCTGAAGTGTCTTTCCATTGCCAGTTAATTATTAGACTTGTTTTATGCAGTAATTCAGAACAACGTGTGCTTATTAGAATGATGAAAAATTAGCCTCTCATTAAAATTGACTTCCTGCTTTTTTTAGGCTATTGACAGTATTCATCAAGTGGGAGTCTACTGCTTAGCACTCGTACCAGCAAACACGCTTCCCAAGACGCCGCTGGGAGGAATACACCTGTCAGAAACGAAACAGCTCTTCTTGGAAGGATCGCTGCATCCTTGTAACGTGCTGATGTGTCCCCACACCTGCGTAACAAACCTGCCTAAACCAAGGCAAAAACAACCAGGTAAGATGAGTGAAGGCAAAGGGATGAGGACACGCTTAATGCTGTGTGTTCACAGTACTGTATGGAGCAAAACCAAGAAACTGTTAATACAAGTGAGAATCAGCTTGATCAGCTGTTACTGTTAAATATTCCAGGTGTGTTAAGGACATCATTGTATTCAGCAGAAACTAGAAGTACCTTCACAAAGAGTACAAGGAAAAATGCTCCAAAAACCTAACTTCAGTAAAGATGAAGACATTTTTATCACCATACAAGGCACTGCTGAGACCACACCTGGAGTTCTTTGTAAATTCATGATCAATTATGTTTCAAGAGAATGAACTGAGACCAAAACAGTGAAAGATAAAATCTTGGCTTATTTGAAGGCTGAGTTTGTAAAGTAGAAATAGAGAGGAGGAGGACTGTTGACACTAAATAACAGTGTTGGAAGAAGAGCAAATACTTAAAAACTGATCAAGAATAAATTAAACCTAAGAATGAGGATAAAGGCTTTACCTGAGTAGGGAGATTCTGGATTATTCTTACAGCAGGTATATTTGAGGGAAAACCCTAACTAGTTTTAGGGTGGTTCTTCAGAAGTTCTGCCACACTTTATGGAGAATATTGGATGAAATGGTACAGCAAGACACTGCCTCAAGAGACCGAGAAAGCCCTTGTAGCCTGCTGTAGTCCAGTTGCTGATTACTCATGACCAACAAACAAGCAAATTTTAGCAAATCTTAGACTCTGAATCCAATTGCAGATTTTATGACTCAGATTAATTTCAAGGATTTCTGTATCTGCAGCCTCAGGCTTAAGACCTGAATTCAGCTACATTAGACTAAGTGTTGATTACTCTCCACTTTGGAAACCTTGGAATAGGAAAATGTTGGAATAGGAAATGTTTTTAGCCCCTGGATCTCAGATGTGGGAACTATCCATCATGCATTCAGTGCAAGTTTGACAAAACCGTCAGCTTCTTTCTTTATTTAAAACCTTTGGACTAATGTTTCAGAAATCAAAACCATAATCTAAGTTCGCAGATACTGGGAATGTCAGAGGTTAACAGTGACTTCCACTAACTTACAAAATTAAGCCTTTAACTGCAGTGCTCATTTCGGTATTTCCTTGTTGCTGCTTCACAAAGTAATCATTGAATTAGGATCAGTGCAGTGGAGATACTTATAGATATATTATGTGTACATTATATATCACTATGGTAAAAACAATGCCAAGAACTCAGAAACCAAACAGATAGCATCACATTCTCCCATTTTGCATACCTGTGATATACCCAGAGGATATTGCTTTCATCTTTTTAAAGCAGAGTAGTCTGTAGATGTTATTGTACATTATCTGGTTACTTACACATCTCGTATTTTGACACTTACACCACATACCATCACTGAGACGAAGCTTGGGCATCATAGACTAGAAGGAAAGCCTGGCATCAATTGCAGTTAATCAGTAATCCATGCTGAAGAATCCATGCTCGTGTTAACATTAACCAACGTTAATATGAGCATAAATGGTATCAGAGAGACGGGTATTTTTCCCTAGCAGCAGCAACAAAACATCAGTGAAATCCACCTCATGGGGAAATGTCAGCTGTGACATCTTCCTTTCTTCTAAAGTTAAATTCTTTTTCTTCAGTTCCTACCTTGTGCTAAAGGGCTTGCATATATTTTATCATATGCACCATCTGCCTTTCTAATCCTTGCCACTTCATGTCTATAGCATTACAGAATTGCTGATACAGATGCACCTTAGCCCAGGGAACAGCAGAGAGAAATAGGAACATTGTCCCTGAAGCCTGGATACATCTCATCTGGTTTTAAGCACTTGAATGGACATCTCTAAAATAGGAGCTGAATTTTCCAAAGATTCCTCATATCAAAGCAAACAGGATGTGTCTCTGGCTATAGAGAGCCCATGCTAAATGGCTGCCTCAGATATATTTAGAGAGGGTGAATCCACCCCTACATATCTTCCGGCTACTTCTGGTCCATCAACCAAAGTGTGTATCAACAGAGATGTGCTCAAGGTTTGGTGTTGTGGATAGCAATGAGGAAAATATCCTGTAATGCAAAAGAAATAAAAAGAATTTTCATCCACAAGCACTTAGCACATTTCTGATTTGTTCTAGAAATTGGCCCTGCCTCTGTGATGGTGGGGAACTTGGTCTCTGGAAAAAGAATTGCACAGGCCAGTGGTAGAGATTTGGGGCAAATAGAAGATAATGATCAAGCCAGAAAGGTAAGCTAAACTTTTCTGATACGGCTTATATTTAGCTAGTTAGCATCAGCACACTTAGCAGTACGTAGATTGTATTATTATTATTATTGCAGAATTTGTTGATTGCTTTTTTTTTAATTCACACTAAAATATTTCAGAATCCTCTTTACAGAGGAGTATAAAATAGACGTGAGGGGAACAGAACAAATGTGGTGGAAGTGTTAATGAGGCTTCTACCAGAAATCACTCTCTATTAGATCTTTTTTGCTAGTACAAGTGGAGTCCAGGGAATTTTGTTTTCATATATGGTCCTGACCTTATTTGTTGTTATTTTGATCCTGTAAAATTAAGTTAAAATTCAGCTCTTTTGGGGGCTTATGTTAAGTTCTAAGCTGTATAAATATTTATACATTTATAGTAAGAAAAAGAGAGGAAGCTAAAGAATTAAAATAGTGCTTAAATTCAGTGATCAGTAAGAACTGATTTATCGCTTTGAAAGTATGTATAGTAATAGATCATAATCCCAGCAGTGGTTTCAGTTCCAGAGAGGCCGCTGCTACTGTGCAAAAGCACCTTGCTATAAATATGTGGGATGACAAGAGAATTAATTCATGTTTACAGCTTCTAGGTATTGATGTAAAATGTAGCATATAAATAAGACAGACATAGTCTAAATAGCAAAAATAGTTATCTTGTTTTTAAAGCCAAAATGTCGTTCAGTGTCATGACTATCACTCTGCTTTATTTTAGTTTCTCTTCCTCTCAGAAGTATTACAGTGGAGAGCTCAGACCACTCCTGACCATGTGCTTTACACTCTACTCAACTGCAGGGTAAGAAGCTCAGACCATTACTCTGCCTGTGGTATGGAAAACGGCACGCTGGTATTTCAGCTGCACCTCCTTGTGCTATGGCTGAACGTGACCTTTCTGGGTTTTTTCCCATTAATACTCAGGTGTTATATTTAATGTTCACTGAGGCAGAGAGGAAAAGAGAATAATCATTGCCAGTTGTCAAAATATAGATTGCTTTTGTATCAGACAGCACATTTCTCATTTCTTTTTCTACCACAGAGATGTTGTGGGTGAGCTGACACTGCAAATCTATTTCAATACTGATTGTTGGTATACCAAAGCGTAGTATTTAATACTGCTCACCACCTGATTTCCAATTTGAAAAGCACAGGCTTGGCAAAATCAAAGCATTTTCCCTAAATAAAACAATGATTGTTGTTTTTGACCATCTGGGGGAGGTGTAAGAATGGGGAAAGGAAGTGAAGAGAAAAAGAGTTTTGTCCAGAATCCAACTAGGTCTACAGAGGATCACTAATAAATCTCTCTGCATAGCCTACATGAGGTTCCAGCCCGGCACAGCATTTCATTGCTTATAAAAAATGAATTAATGCATGTCACATGGTACAGAACTTGGCTTTACTGAGAGTGGGTGATTACAGACTTCCCAGATGGTTGTAGATGACAAACCAATAATTCCCAAGACCACTGTAGAAAATGAAAGGCTGATTTCAAACCATTCCACCACAGTACATCTAGACACATCTGTCAAAACTGGGAAAGATGTGTAGTGTGTGAGGGTCTCCAGGAGAGGAGAGGCCTGGAATAGTGCTAGTTCCCTGGGCCACCTGGAGTAGCTGGTATTGTCTCAGCCCATGTGGTCCCTATGCAACTTGGATGGGTTCTTAAACCTCCAGTAATTTGTGAACCTCTGTGAAATGGCCACTTAGTTTATTTACAGGATATGCTTCCCCAGCCCATATTACAGTGCTGGTACCAAAGTTCCATTTGAGGCTACCAATAAGTCATTAAATGACCTTTTTAAAATTCATATTAATAGCTAATATTATGTGAATATGTGCAACTTGACAGATAATAGTGAAGTAGTAACGTAGTTGTCTATGGCAAAGTAGAAAACTTGAGAGGCAGTGGTGCTTAAAGATTCAATATTACACCATTAAAATAGTGCATTGTTCTGCCCTGTAAGGTAGGAGCAAAGATGCCATGAGAGAGAGACAGTGATACGTACTGTCCCATCTCCTCCACACAGGCTGTTACTTTTGAGCTTTAAATAAAGCCAGACTTCCCATGCTGGCAGAAGGGTTCAAACAGTGGGAGGGAAGGACGCAATGTGCAAAAATTTTATTAAGTAAAATAATTTAACAAGTATAAACAAAAATAATTATTTTAACAAAATTATTTATTAAGTATTAATATTAACACAATAATTTATCATTCAATAGAAGTGAAAAATAGTTGAATTTTGAAATTCAGTTTCTCCACTACTCTCAGTGTGGAGTATCTTATCATAGGAAATTTGTTTTGAGAGATGTAATGCTTTATGGAGAGATTTAATGTTTTGTGGAAAGAAGTGTCAGGTTTGGTGAGTTTTAGCCTAGGCAAGTTTCATTACCCATCTTGAATTTTAGTTCTGGTCTGTAACTTTTCCCTTTTTTTCTTCCTCGAACATGTCTGTACACTTTGTTCTAAAACATCCAGGCATCTTGCAGTGGATGACTAATAGAAATCCACTGAGATTATTCTTTTCCTGTTACCCAAGCTTTTAGAGAATTTGGAATATTTCAAAATTAGTGTAGTGCATTGTTTTTAGTGTGTGTCACGAAGGATTGCAACACCTTTACATTGCAGGACACCTCGTATAAAAGACCCGAAGGGAATAGTTGCCTGGTGCTTGCCAGTGATTCTTGTCCAACAAAAGGATTCTTCCCTACACTTCATATAAACACTGTCTTTTGGCTGGTTCACGTGCAGAAAGTGCCAGAAGTCTTAAATGTAAACAAGTTTTGCACAAATTTATATGATTTGGAGCAATACCCTTGATATGATTTGCAGCAATACCCTTTCTGTGTCAGTGGGGCCTATACTTCTGATGTATGTGGGGATACAAAAGGTCCTTCTTCCCATGACTGTGCAAACAGACAATTTCTTGAAAGAAGGAACAAGAGTTTAAGTGTATTCCTACTGGCAGGTCTACAGTGACAGGGACACACAGATGTCAGGTCACTTTGGTAATATTTAGGGCTGGACAGATGGAAGCCATCTCTAGTCCAGCATGCATATAATTGCTGTGGTGGGCTGACCCTGGCTGGACACCAGGTGCCCACCAAAGCAGCTCTGTCACTGCCCTGTCAGCCGGGCAGGGGAGAGAGAATGTAACAAAAGGCTCGTGGGTCGAGACAAGGACGGGGAGAGATCACTCACCCATTACTGTCACAGGCAAAACAGACTCGGCTTGGGGAAAAAAATTAATTTATTCCCAATCAAATCAGACTAGGGTAATGAGAACGAAAACCAAATTTTAAAACACCTTCCCCCCACCCCTCCCTTCTTCCCAGGCTCAACTTCACTCCCCATTTCTCTCCCTCCTCCTCCTGAGCGGCGGAGGGGGACGGGGAATGGGGGTTGTGGTCAGTTCATCACACCTTGTCTCTGCCACTCCTGCCTCCGCAGGGGGAGGACTCCTCACCCTCTGCCCTGCTCCAGTGTGGGGTCCCTCCCACGGGAGACCATCTTCCATGAACTTCTCCAACATGAGTCCTTCCCACGGGCTGCAGTTCTTCACCAGCTGCTCCAGCCTGGGTCCCCCCACGGGTGCCGTCCTTCAGGAACAGGCTGCTCCAGCCCGGGTCCACCACGGGTGCCGTCCTTCAGGAACAGGCTGCTCCAGCCTGGCCCCCGCGGGGTCCCAGATCCTGCCAGCAAACCTGCTCCAGCTGGGGCTCCTCTCTCTCTCCACAGGGCCACAGGCCCTGCCAGGAGCCGGCTCCAGCACGGGCTGCCCATGGGGTCACGGCCTCCTTCAGGCATCCCCCTGCGCCGGCGTGGGGCCCTCCCCGGGGTCGGGTGGAGATCTGCTCCCCCGTGGAGCTCCATGGCTGGGGGCACAGCCGACCTCACCATGGGCTTCCCCGGGGGCTGCCAGGGAATCTCTGCTCCGGCACCTGGAGCCCTCCTGCCCCTCCTGCTGCTCTGACCTGGGGGCTGCAGGGCTGTTCCTCTCACATCTTCTCACTCCTCTCTCTGGCTTCATGTGCACAGATTTTTTTTTTCCCCTTCTTAACTCTGTTTCCCCACCGGCGCTACCACCATGGCTGATGGGCTCAGCGTTGGCCAGCGGCGGGTCCGTCTTGTAGCCGCTGGCACTGGCTCTGTCGGGCACAGGGGAAGCTTCCAGCAGCTTCTCACAGAAGCCACCCCTGCAGCCCCCTCACTACCAAAACCTGGCCACACACACCCAGTACATTTGCATATGTCTTTAGAGGAAGCTTTCTTACTGTGATGATCTCTGCATTGTTCATAACACTGATTAAATTGCCTGAAGTGGATTTCAGTAAATGTGGTTGCTGAAGATGGTGAAGAGGAATGCTAAGCCCTGACTTTGTCCTTTTTATTTTCAGTTATGTTGTTCTCTTTGATGACATTTTATAATAAACTTTGTAAATGCCAAATGATGCCTGGTAACACACCACTACTTCCAGCGCTAGACCTTTATCAAATTGCTCTCTCCTCTCTGAAGCTCATGGTCAATAGATACTGGTGTGTGGGATGGTCATGGTGGATAGAAAGCAGCAATCAGGCCAACGCTTACTATTCCTTGCCTTGTTAAAACCGAGTGTAAAAAATATTTCTTTAAAACAGTAGACCTTCTTGCTTTCTCTCTTAATAAGGGTAGTGATACGATATTTTTGATTGCATTGCATTTTTGATACATTGTTCTTTTTAAGTGTATATATTTTCTTACTTTTTCCCCCCCAGTTTTTTCAGACTCCGTATTTTTAAGTGGACTTAGTGCTTGTGTTAGGTGCCAGGTATATCGTAGCAATACTGGAGACTGAAATCCTCTTTTCCCACAGAACAGATGCACAAGCAGAGTCACAGCCCTCCCCGTGCTGCCCTGTCCCTTTATCTCAGCCTCAGCCCAGGTCTAGGCACAGTCACTCTGTCCCGCGCCTTCACTTTTAGATTTCTCTTCTGAGGTGTCAGCTGTGGTAGTGAATTTTGTGATACAGTTGTATATATTTCTGCAAGTGTGCATTTGTGTGCATGCTTAAATACACATATGTATATATTTAGGAAATGCAAGAACTGTAACAGTCATCCAATTTAAAACACTGGACGTGTTTGATAATTTTGGGTTAGCACTATTTGAAGTGCTTCAAAAAGCCCAACTCTGTAGCATATTGTCACTTCCCCTTTTTTCCATGCTGACCAGAGTTACTCAAATTCAACAAATGCCTTTCTTCTGTTTCATTTAGATGCGTGTTCTTAGTTTTTGTTCCAGACTAATTCTTTTCTCTGTCACGAAGTATTGTTTTCTCCTCTGTCTTTTGTCTCTTGTCTTTTAAGTATTTCTGCTGTGCCATTTGGCTTCACTCCAACGTGCAGACAACGAAGTGCAATTTTCAGGATTGCTCTTCACAGATTCTCCAGATTGCTGCAGAGACCATAAAGGCACTTTCCTGGCTGTAGCAGGAATGCTGCCTGTGTAGCAAGGGAGGTACAGGTACTAGTATCCTGGGCAGGATACTAGCGTACTACTGTACTCCCTTCATTAGAGTGAAAACACTGTTTAGGGCAGAAGATACAGAGAAAGGAATAGAGAACATTCCTCTGCTTTACAAAGATCTTTCTTCCTTCCAACTACAGTTTGGAATAAGGCTGAAGGTTTCTGTATTTATATTGATTGCATGACATATTGTGGCTGCACCTCATCCAGTAACTTCTAAGGTGCAGATGAAAATAGAGTTTCAGCACACTGCATTATCTTCTGTGACATCTATGTTTCTTCCTATGCAGGGAACAATAGCCAACTCCCTAACATGTGTCCAGCTACATAAACGAGCTGAGAAGATAGCTGTCATGTTGATGGAAAGGGGACATTTACAAGATGGAGACCATGTGGCTTTGGTTTACCCACCAGGTAAAGAACTGCCATGTTCAGTACCTTTGTAGTCCTGAAAGTTTATCTAGATCCTTTAGAAGGGTGCATTGATGGTGTTACCAACCTGTAAATGATGTTAATTGCCAAAACACAAAATATTTGGCTTATATACATTTAGTTGAACTTAGTCAAACATATTTAAAAGAATTTCTTTTTGCATATGTGCATAGATACTATTTCTTTGGGTTCAGATTAAGATTAACCTGTGCTTTTAAAATGTGTCTCTTATAAGCAGTCAAATTTAATTCCTGCTTTTCTTTTGATTTGCTATTTCATGAGCACACAGTTTTGCTAAAATATTCCATCTGCTGAGGGTTCTTAGATCCACCTGTTCAATTCCCTCTTGGAAGTGCTGCGTTTCATGAGGGTAAAGCAGCAATACTTAGGAAGTAATACATGTTTTTTTAGAGGAGAAATATGATGAATGAATAGCACATGATTAAGAAACACCAAATTGTTATCACTATTTTCTCTATAGATCTTTAACCTAGACAGCTCTCTGTGGCTTGGGTTTCATCCTTTGACATAAGGGCTTTTAAGCTTGTGTTAACCGGTACTGTGTTTGACATTTGCTTGAAATTATTTCTGATCTAGTGCTGTTCTTTTATCTTTAGCATTTCATGTGTGTTGGTGAAATAAACAGTCTGATTTAAGGTCTGTATTGTGATACTTGGTTTGCAAAGGCTGCAAGATACTGGTTAAATCTTTATAGTTTATAGGAATATTTTCTCAACAGTTAATATGAGAAAACCTTTTCCACAAAAGAAGACTGGTATTTAAACTTAAGTTTTTATTTTCTATATTTCACTTCCCATGAATAAAGCATTTTATTGAAAGAACAATAACCTACCAGTCCTGCAGATCTTTTTCCACTGAAAGAATAAAACAGCCCCCATTGTCATCTTATCACAGCCTGTGTACAGCACCAGGGAGCTATCAAACAACAGTATTCAAGGGATCTTTGTGCTGTTGTCTGTTCAGCCTCCTTAGATAGCCTGAAGTGTGCTGTCCACAATTCGTCACCTGCAGTCAATACTTACATAGAAAAACACCTAATTTTATGTTTGAAGCAGGGTTTCAAAATCATTACTCCCTTTTCTACTGTAAAATTTCAGGTAGATCCGTCAAAGCTGCATAACAGAGGTTAAAAATGACACGAGGAAGACAGAATTTAATGAAACCTCTAGATGTTCTTTCTGCAGCTGATAGGAACAGGCATCATCCTATCTCATCCTTTTACTGGGGCATTCCTCTTCTTGTAGACTTTCATTTATCTATAAATGTAAATTTAGGAAGATAATTAATCTGTAGAAATCAGTCTTTTTAACAGGTTACTTCCTGATCATAAAAGCGGGGCTCACCTAAATGATGATATCTGGCTGCATCTTTGTGTGTTGCCTTTAGTTTTTCATGCTCAGAAAAACAGCACAATTGAAAGGAATCAGTGAAGCTGAACAAATACTGACAAGGGGCTGAAAAAGAAGTCTGTTAAAGGGCTTAGTCGCTCATTTAACCTTCTGAGTTGAGTTCCAAGTAATGTTTATGCTGACATAGGTGTCTGTGATTAAATGATTTGATTTTCAGGGGAGGATTTTTGTTTTGTTCTTTATGCAGGAATAGACCTGATTGCCGCATTTTATGGATGCCTGTATGCAGGCTGTGTGCCAATAACAGTTCGACCTCCACATCCTCAGAACATAGCTACCACATTACCTACAGTGAAGATGATTGTGGAGGTGAGCAGACACCTGAAAGTGCACAAGTAGATTAAATGGGCAATGGATTTGTGTAGTCTTTACGAACGGTAGTCTTTACGAACTGGAGTCATGGTATAGGTTGAAGAGTTGCATTCCCTCCAAAGATTCAGGACTTCAGTGTGTTGCAGAGTCAACGCTGCTTGACAGCACACAACCTTATGACTGCCACTGTCACACTTTGCCACAATTATGCTTCTCCTTTCAAGAAATAACATTTGAAGTGTTTTCCTGTATTTAGCTATGTGCCAAGAATGGTAGGATTCCTCACCTGACAACGCTATACTGATGAGAAAAATCCCAATGGAAAGCTTAGCTTGACCTGAAGGTGCTCAGGTCTGTACATCTAATTGTTTTGCAGTTTGAAGCAATTTCAGAGTTCTGTTATGAAGATGTTGGTCAGTGTTTTGTTTCATCCAGAGAAGTGTTACTCAGACTTTTTCATTCAGTGCTTTCTTTTGGTGTTTTGGCTTTATCTAATAACGTTTAGTCTTTGTTGGGTGTAAATAACTGGATTGTGCTTGTTACTGAGGGAAATAAAATGTTTGCAGAGAGATAGCCTTTTACATCTGGCAGTTTCTAATCTAGTGAATGGAATTCTGGGTCTCTGAAAAAACAAGTTGAAATGAATGTGATTTTAACATTTCTACTTCATGTTGATATTTTAAAGTAATAAGTACTAGAGATAGTTATAAATTGTGTCTTTCCTTATGGCATCAGATGCCACAAAGTATCAGCACAGGTATGAGAAATTGTCCTATTGTCTTCAGCATTCTCATTATTTAATATTTTGGCACTAACAGTTTTTAAACATCAGTTGTTAAAATTATAGAAGTGGTATAAAATGTGTTACTTTGTTTTTCCTTTGATCTAGTTTGAAACCAAACTAGATCTGTTTGGTTTCATGATGAAAAATTAGGACAGGTCTAAGCTGAGTTGTAATCATTGTCCCTTCAATAGACTAAATAAAATGTTGACATTTATTAGCCATATTAATGCCAGTTTGACTTAAAAGCCTCTCAGCTCTGTTTTACACAAGATTTTCTTTCATTTTGGAGAGGGATGACCTTGTGGAAATTAAAATATTGAGACTGTTCCTTCATCACCAATGCAATCTCACAAATTTCATGGTACGATCAGTTCAAAACCTGCTCTGGCATGCTGTATGTCTACACAGCACCTTTTGAAGTCAGTAAAAATGACTTCTGAGCAAAATTTGGCCTACATAATTGTGTTTTGGTGATGAACTAGTAGTAGCAAAATACAACCGAACATTATTGAGCCTCATCTCGAGCAGTTGCTAACCTGTAGCTAAGATGTCTTCTTTCTCCTTCCCACTGTCCCTATGTGTTTACCTCCAACTTTCCAGGCATGGGCTTTCTGTATTTTAGTAACCTACTGGTCTTCCAGATGATATAATTCCTGAGAGGACTAGTAACCATCAACTATTGAAATTCCTTTTGTTTTGTGACTTCACTATGGCCCAGATCAAGATTTTCATAATTAAGATTAGCTGTATAAGCACTACCTTGCCTTGTCATGACAGTGACATGATTGGATTGAGGGATGCTACAGTAGCTTCACTTGTCTTCACTTTTAGCTTTAAATATTTAGATTGTCCATACAGGCAAATCATGGGGTTAGAGGAACTAAGTAGAGCCTAGGTCAGTGCTTGTATGCTCCTAATTTCCTAATGTGCTCTATAAAGTTGACCTCCATGAGATTACTGTCAATAGAAGCTGATTTCTTCTGCTCAGTGGTAAAATCTACTGTATGTATGGTTACTGATTTCCTTAGGCTGAACACTGGAAACCCAGTGTGCAATGAAATGTTTCAGATACCTTAAAGAAAAAAATACTCTTAGCATTATTTGAACAGATTCCCAAAGTTCAGGGAAAAGAAGAAAGAAGCTGCCTTGTCATTTTTCCCTCTGTACTATCTTCAGTGATTAACAGTGTTCATATTAAAGTTTGTCTGAATATTTCCTTAAATATATTAATTTTTATAATCAACAAGAAATATTCTTGTAGTTGCTACTTACGGTATTTTAAAAATAGCAAATCTAAAAGGAGAATACCTTCAGCATGTGTCATGTAAAATTCGGTGCAGATGGTATTTGCAGTAAAATCACCATTTCATTTCTTAGTGCCACTTGCACAATTTCTGGTCAAGAGCTACTTTCGCCAATATCAGAAGAGTTCCCAGTGGTTTATCACTAGCACAGGATTTTGAAATACATGGCTAACATAAAATTGACTTAAGATAGTAGAATTATTCATATAAATGTCAGGCTAGGTTTTGGTTTATGTGAAAATATTGTTTATAAACCAAGATATATTACCATCACATACGAAATGTTTTGGTCACAGTCTTCTGTACTGGCATTCTGGGTTGATAAGTGATATAATGTGTTGGAAAAGTCACATTCTCACTGTTAAGTTGCTTTTAGTTTCATTACGACACTCTTTTGAAAGTGCAATTTTCATATAATTTGTAAAACTCACATGACTCTCTCTGCTTTGTGAGCTGCATTTTTTGTGCATCTTTCCACCTCCTGATTGGAAAACATAAGACTAATATACCTGTGTCCTGTTCTGGCAGAAAATAAATCATGGTCTTGCTCATTTTCATGGGAGAATTAATCAGTATCCCACTGCGTTATTATTTATTTCTTAAATTCCTAGGTGAGCCGCTCTGCCTGCTTAATGACAACACAATTAATATGTAAATTGTTACGGTCGCGAGAGGCGGCAGCAGCAGTGGATGTCAGAACATGGCCTCCGGTACTAGATACAGGTGAGTACTAAGGCAGGGGACCTCTGTGTCTTCTTTTATCATTGTATTTGTCAAGCACTCAGAGGTCTATCTGTCATGGGAGTAAGATACACATATTTTCTTTCTCTATTTTCACTAGATGATTTGCCAAAGAAGCGACCTGCACAGATCTACAAACCTTCTAACCCTGAAACGCTTGCTTACCTTGACTTCAGTGTCTCCACAACTGGCATGCTAGCAGGGGTAAAGGTAGGGATTTCTTGTTAAAACTGGCATTCCTGCTATCATGCCTGGCTGGCAGGTGGTACCTTGCTCCTGATTTGTAACTCTTCTTGATTTTTGGTAATAGAAATTGAATTGCTTCCTCCTTTGCAACCTTGCAATCATTATTTGATTCCATTAACATGAAATTAGTTCTTCTGTACTCACTATGGTACTGTGTGTGGTGAGTTTAGCCCCCCTCCTCCTACTCAGACTAAAAATTTCATTCCGATACCCCTGTGGATAGCCTACTAGCTTGTCTGCCTGAAGCATCCTTCAACTGACACATCTATTCTTTCCATTTTATGAAGGAAATGAGACTCAGTCATCCTTTTACTACTTGTTCAAGTGCCCATTCATTGTTTCCTCCTTATTGCAACTCAACTACTGGCCATTGGTTTTCAATATTCTCTTCTTCATGCAATTAAGGGAACTGCTGATGTCTCCGGTATATTAATATATAATGAAAATGCTAGAGTAAGCAGCAAAAAAATCATGGATGAATTCGTTTGATAAGCTCAGGCATTTTGAGCTCTTTAAATCTCTATTCTGCCATTTTCTCCAACCCTCTGGCCACAACTCATCAAAGCTGTTTTACCTAGCTGCTAACTTACTTACTATGCCAGTGATGGTTTCACCAACATGCAGGCAGAGGTAAAATCTCTCTCCTAGTCTTACCTGTTACTTCCTTACTCCTATCTGTTGTATATCCAAGGATTATGATTACTTCACCAATCTCTGCTGACGTATCACACTTTACAGCCTGTATTGAATTCCTCATACTTTTTTGGCATCATCCATCTATTTTCAGAAGCTGTCAGCCTATATAAACAAAGAAGGCATCATTTTCTCAGTTTTCAAATGGAGAATTTTAGGCACAGAGCAATGAAGTGACCAGCCCGACGTTGACTGACGGTTAAATGGCTGAGCTGGCTGATGGTCAAATATTGGACACTCCTGGAAGATTCACTTCATCTAACTTTAAATAGCTACAATGCCTACAGATGTAGACTAGTCATTGGGCTCCTCAATAAACCAACAGAAGCAGGGACTTTTAGGGTGTAATTTATCTGGCTTACCTGAACCATCTATTTTTGAATGGGGTGAATGTCACATGTGTCTTCATTTCTTCTAAAGGGAGCCTTAGATGACTGTTTTGGATGCAGTCATCTGTATTAAATCAGGTCTGAATTCCACCTTATCAGACTTGCAGAAATGACTGCTAACTATGCAAAGTCAGTATTTGGAGAGCTTCAAAGACAGTCAAAGGCGGGGCAAGTCGACGAACCTTTTCATAATGTGGCTAAAGGGAAATCCAGATAAATCTATCAGGGAATTCTTGATTAGCTTCTGATATCTGGGTAACAAAGCCTCCAGAACACTGACTCATCAGGTTTATGTAAACAGTTACCATCTAAAAGATCATCACTAGTGATTAATTAATTATAAAACTATCATAAGAGGCCACAAGGCTTATACTCATAATGTAGTGGTGTTAAATTTAAAAAATAGCTAAACAACTTATGTGGTTTCTGAAAATTTGGTAAATGTTTTGTCATCACTTTGGAAGAAGTAAATTCCACTTATGTTTACTCTCAGCTTTTTCAATAGGTTGCACCCAGTATAGTGTAAAAATTCACAGAATAACACCAGTTCTGGACCTATAGAGTTCAGTTTAATCCTGTGTGAAAAAGTGGTCTTGATTCAACTAGACTAGAATTAATCTCTGCAAACTGCAGATGATCACCATGTGGACACCTGTTTTGAGCTGGTCCTTTTGCATCCCTTGGAACATGTCCAGCCTCAGTGGCATAGAGTAAACATAAGTGGAATTGTATTAAGAAATATGTGCTTAGAAATATGTTACTGATGATCAACAAAATACTTTGTCCAGATCCTGCAGTCATTCCTTCTTTGTTCTTCCAGAAAGTTTAGCTCATTATCATTAGCTTTGCATACAGCTGGGAGCACAGCTTTAAACCACTCACAGCTTTTTCCCTAAATCACTTCAAACTTATCATTCATTCTGTTTCCCCTCCCCTTTCACGGTTATTTGGATGTCCTCTTGAAGGAAAATCATGTTTTCTTAGATATAAATTACATGTGTGTTTACACTGAGCACAAAGTCAATATTTATTTGTTTTCTTTATTCTGTAACTGATTTAAGCACTTGGAGCAATTTGGGAATGAGCCTTCCGAATTACATAGTTGATCATTTTAATTACTTTGCTGTTGTCTTTCAGATGTCTCATGCAGCCACTAGTGCCTTTTGTCGTTCTATTAAGCTGCAGTGTGAGCTTTATCCCTCCAGAGAAGTCGCTATCTGCTTGGACCCCTACTGTGGACTCGGGTTTGTCCTCTGGTGCCTCTGCAGGTGAGGTTTCTCCTCAGCCTTTTGAAATACTGTTTCCATTGTTCTATAACACAACAAACTGGGTGATGTGAGTGATAAAAGGGTGGGAAGAACAGACAATACCTCTGGGACTGACATAGGCAATTGGAATTGCTGGAAGATCTATGGAGAGTGCTGTATGGAGAACATGCTTTGAGTGGGGCATGGCCATAGGTATTTAGACTTATGAGTCTAAGCAGAGCAACACAGCTGTTCATTGACCTCCTGCTGTTTTACTGCTATCCCTGCAGAGTCTGGCTAGTTTTATTTGATGAAGGCAGCGCTCTACCAGTATTACCTTAAGGAAGTGGTTTTCTGGTGTCCTCTTTTTCATTCTCTAATTTGAAAGCATGAGTAGATATCGGGAACTTCATTGTTTGTGGGGCGTATGGATGCAGTTTTTGCAGAGATGTGGAAGTGTATATCCTTCTTGCAGGATACTTCTATGGCAGTAGCAAAACTATCAGAAAAGAACATGTCTAATGAAATGAGAATCAGCTTTTTTTGTTAATAAGAAGTTTAGAAAGTTAACAATTCTGTCAGTCTCTCTACTCCAGGGAAGTTATAGTTCAACACTGACAGCAGTTCCATTGATTTTCTTCTTTCTTTCGTGTTTTAAGTTAGCTGGGTTGATGCAGAGGCAAAGGGGAAGAGCTGTGGGAGTGTTAATGGAGCACATTTTTATGAAGACATCTTAGAGTCACAGTAGCCCGACATCTTTGCTCCCTCCATAGAAAGTTCTTTGGTGTTAGCAGTACTGCTGTTTTTAGGGGGGAAATAAAAATACTCTGGATAAACTTTTTACCAATTTACTAAATAACTGAAGGAAGCAATATTTGATAACAACTGCAACAATTCATTTTCAGCAAGTGTTATTTATTTAAAAGTAGGCTATCAGCCTGTTTTATTGCCCTTTTGAAATATTTGTTATTAAATATTAAATGGGGCAAGGATTAACAATATGATCTTACTCATTCTTTATAAGTTTTTCTTGATTTAAACTATACTTGCCCTGATATTATCTCAAATTTTACATAGGGATTAAATCACAGAATCACAGAATCACTAAGGTTGGAAAGGTCCTTCAAGATCATCAAGTCCAACCATTAATCCAGCGCCACCATGTCCCCTAAACCATGTCCTAAACGATACATCCACACGTTTTTTGAACAATTCCAGAGATGGTGACTCCACCACCTCCCTGGGCAGCCTGTTCCAATGCTTGACCACCCTCTCGGTGAAGAAATTTTCCCTAATATCCAATCTAAACCTCCCCTGGTGCAACTTGAGGCCATTTCCTCTCATCCTGTCACTAGTTAGTTGGGAGAAGAGACCAACACCCACAATATTTCTTTGTTTTGAAAACAAAGAAATATTTCTTTGTTTTGAAAAATCATTTCATTTCAATGTCTTATTTCCCCAACACAAAAATAAAAATATTGAGGCTGCAAAAAAACTCAGAAAACCTTTCAGAAATTTTGAGAATTTAAATTAAATGACCCTGTTTAAGTTATATTTTTTAAATGTTGACTTTTTAAAGTCAGCTGAGTATTTCTTATATAGATTTAAGTGTTCCAGCATGCCCTGGTGTCAACACTGTTAGGCCTTTGCTCTGTTGGGGGCTGAGCCAGATCTGCCATGATGCGTTCAGTGAGACCAGGGAAGGACTGCAGGGCACCATAGGAGAGCTCAGCTAAGGAGTGTATTGTTGTGTGGGATAATATTGGGACACGGAGCATCCAAGAATAACTTCTATGCAACATCATGATAGAACCATAACAGATAAATGTTGACCTGTCCCAAACCCAAGTAATTTGTGGTGCCCATGACTCCCCTGAATACAGAAATGTTTGTTTCTTCCAGAAGCATATTTGCAACAGATGAGCATTTGCTGCACTTAGATCCTTGCCAATACTGGTAGTATTCCGCCTTTTAGGAGAAGATTGTTTATGGCTGGAAAGTGCATAAGGCAGCAAACCTTCGGGAGAAAGCAAGAAGGAATAGAAAATTTTATACCATTTTCAAAGAAGAGAAAGGAAACAAGGGAGTTGAAGGAACTGAGATCAGGCCAGCAACACTCCCATCTTATGAACCATCATGTCAGTCTCTTCTTTGCCACTGATCTCTTGTTCCTATAAAACCAGAAATATTGCAGGCTGCTTGAATTGTGACTGTCATTTAGAGAAAGCTGACGTCAGATACAGCTTCATTAATTCCACTTACAAACTTAATTTCCATTTCATTACCATTTTAGAAGTGAATACTGTTTGATGTGATAGCAAAAAATACATCCTGGACGTTATTAGACTCTTATTCTTCACAGCTTAAAACTTTTCAACTTTACATTTTAGTCTTTGTAATTTAGCATAACAAAATCCTCCCCAACATCTTACAGGCCAGATTTCTACCTCGGAGGATTCTACTGTAAAGTTAAGATTTTCTGTCACCACTCCCATTAACAAAGTTACTACTTCTAATGGCATATGGAAATGATGTTAGATCTTCAATTTTTGATCAACTAAGGGGCTTTGAGAGTTAAATAGAAACTTCTTGTTTTAGGAACCCAGCAGGAAGACAAAGCAACCTCCTGTGCTGGTGTGGTTAAAATGACAAGTACATTTTAATCCCCTTATTAAGTAGACCAAAGGAGGCATTGACCAAAGAATGAAAGAAAAACTAACCTTTTATCCCCGTTGTAGGTACTTAGACGTTGTGCTGGCCTGCTCCACTGCGGTGCCCCAGAATGCCCTATTCTGTGAGGTCAAAGCTACTTAGGAAAGCTGCTGGAGCATGGAGCCAGTCCTTTGGTAAGTTTGGAATATATTGCATAGTTTTGCAAAGTTTGGGGTTTTTTTAATTTATTATTTTATAGCCTAAAGGGTATAAAATAATAAAGAAAAGAAACCTTGCAAAGCAGAGCAATACATTTTTTTAAAAATGGAATTTACCGTGTTCCCTCTAAACTGGCTGCATGCTCCAGCAGGGTTTCCTTGGAACATTTGTCATTGAACAGCACGTCCTGGGTGGCAGTCATCACCTCCATGTGAGTTCACGGACCTGAAACTTCCTAAGTTTAACAGGTTCTTACTAATGACTCAATAAAAGAATACAATATTTTTGCTTTTTTCTCTTTAATAATCTAATTTATCCATTCTAGAGAGGGTGATGATAGTATTGTGACTTGTGTTGCATTACATTTTAGAATGTATTACATTCTTTAAAAGAAAAAAAAGTGTCCTCCAATGTACAAAAAATCAGTACTGAATCCCATTGTTCAAAAATGCTTCCTGAAATTAAGATGTTCCTATCTCAATGCTGCTCACTATGGAGCAGAATAGAGCATTTTACAGTTCGTTACTGAGTATTTACTTAATTGATAGATGCTGAATGATGCAATAGAATAAGAATTTTCCCTCCGTTTTAGCCCAGCTAAGCCAACCCATATTGCAGTTCTGCTTTTACTACTGGAAGAAAGAATTGTCCTTGCTGAAATTAAAATTAAGTACATTAATACTTTTAAATAATTTTTATATATATTCTCAGAAATTGAGACTGTAATAGTGCGAGTCAGTAAGACTCAGACTGAGCGAGAGGAACTGAACTTTCCAGTCCACAGTGACCACGTAATAAATAGCATGAATGCTATGGAATGATCCTGGGAGGACTTTCCGGGTAAGGTCCAATGAAGTGGCTTTCTCCTGTCCTGCTCCTGCTGTCTCTGTTCCATAGCCACAAGCTGAAGTCCCCAGTGGGGGTGCTGGTTAGCTTCTGCAGCGAGAGACTGCAGGGTTTCAAGTTAAGCAAACAGGTGGAATGGTGCAAGAAGTAAGCAAGGAATTGCAGCATTAGCATGAGAACTGCATTGTAGAAAACTTCAATGTGCTAGGACTCATTAATTATTGTTAGGTTTTTTAGGCTAACTTGAAGGTATCTGACAAGCATGAGCATTTCAATCAATTTCCAGCCCATTTATAGTAAAAAAGGCAAGACTGCATAAAGAAGCCTAAATATCACATCAGAAAAGGATAATTCTGACATGGAAGGTAAAGGATACAAACATAGCCGATTTTTAAAACTTGCTCACCTGCTTTAAGTATTTAAATAAAGGAACTTTGTGTTGAAATGGCCCTGAGCACCCCAAGTTCCAGCAAGTGACTGTATGATTCCCGCTCCTGGTGCTGCCAGGTGATGTGTTTGTGCTCAGGAGCAGTCAACAACACGCTTCCCGATGAGAAGTTACACATCTGTTCAAAAGTGTCCAGGAGCAACCTGGAGCCATGTTACAAAGCTTCCCATATGAGGCTCAGAGGTTGCTCAGAGGTGCAAACACCTCTCTGAAAAGGGGAGGTTAAAGCCTTTTGAAGACATGCCAGTAACAAGAAGTTTGAGTTAACCTCTGGCTCTCCTTCTGGGCAGACAGCACTGTCCTAGCTGGTGGTGCAGGCACTACAGGAGCAAAATGCTGCATTTCAGTGTTAACTAGAGACAAGTATCCAACTGGGGTACCAATGCCAGAGCTTGAGTTAAAGCAAAGTGCTGGGTTATGGCACTGCTCTCACCAGCTCCTAGTACACTGATGTGGAGGTTGCAAGGACTGGACCTACTCCTGTAGGAATAGGCACCAGAAGCCTATCAAGATTTATGAGTGAGATCTTTTTTTTTTTCATTTCTGGGCAAATCTGCGTGCCCTACACAGTGATCCCTTCTGCTGTACATGAGTTAAACTTCTTGTGAGGTATCTGTCTCTTTAGTACTGGTTGCTTATCTGCTTACCATGTGCAGTCATGTTGTTAGTGCAGTGTATGCCAGCTGGGCATCTTTGGACTCTGCAGGTGGTGTGAGGTCCTTTACTTTTTCTCCAAAAGCTCTTTTCTGTGCACATAGTGTGTCTCCAGGAGAACTAAAGGTTTAATTTTGGCCCAAGTCCTATGAAACCTAGTCAGACATATGAGCAAACACTCTCCTCTGTGGCATGTACCATCCTTCGTACAAGCTATGGTCCCGATGATTGTGAAGGCTTTTGCTCAGTCACGTTCAGGTTCCCTCAGCATGCAGACTCTTTTCACAGACTTTGAATTATGGGCATGGCAACTCAATTATTTTGGGCTCTACCAAATGCCCAATTCGCATACCTGTCCCTCATCATCAAATGCCAAATACCAACTGTAGAAATGCAGAAACTAAATGCATATACTTCTAAGACTCAGCAGTAGCTCCCTGCTTCCTGCAGTTAAGAGGGAAAGCAGCTCCTATCACTTGAGAAGGACACCAGAAGTAAGGGCAGGGACAGGTCAGCAACCTGCCAGAATGCAATTGCAAATTGCAGTTGCCATTTGTCAGCATTTATTGCCCTGCTGAAATTATTGGAACTATAATAAAACCTCAGACTTTACTGTTAATCTGCCTCAGCACAACATGGGGTAAATCTTTGATTCAGTGGAACAGTTAATTGCCAAGATGTCCTTCCAGGCATCTCCATATGCTGCCAAAACAGCCTGCCAGGCAGTGGAATTGGGGTTGTGATCAGATGGCACCGTCATATCGAAATACATCCTGGTGCATTTAACTGTAATATTCCTGTCCTTGGGCAGCCCTTGCTTAGTGCAGGCAGACAAGGCTCTCTTCACTTACTGCCAAAATCCAAGGCTGTGTCCACCATGTGAATACTTTTTTTTCCCCAGATTGCTTTGCAGTCCCCTAAAGGAAGACAGCATTTTTAAAAGGTGATCTCCCACCTCAGCTACCACTGCATTTCACTCTGCATCTGCATCCCAAAAGTCACGGTGACAGGATGATGCAGGCATGCTCTGTAGTCTCTCTCCTTTTTTGTGTTCTTTTTTGCCTACTCCTTTTGCATTTTCTAAAAATGATGGAGACTGATAAACAGATATCCAGGTCTGTCAGATAGTCTCTGCAGTTCTGCACTGTGTCTACTCCTGTTAAAAGATTTGTATCAGGAGATGCAGCTACTTTTGTGACAACCAATTTCTATAGCAGTGGAAGAAACAATCTTAATTCAATTCCTTCCCAGTATTTGTATAACTAAATTCTTGTGCCTACTCCAATATATCATAATTGTTGCCATTTCAGAACAGTAATTTTAGCTTCTACAATTTATATTTAAACCCCCAACTTTTCCCAGTGTCCCATCTGATTCCCCTGATGCCACAGTGTTCATGACAATTTTATTGCTTCCGGTATGAGAGTAAGAAAGCTGACAGCTTAGCCATCTCTTGATGACTATCATGTTTCAAGGTGAGATGGAACTGTCTATTTTTTCAGTGCCTCAATTTCAGTATTAATTCTACCACCTGTACCATACCTAGATGCACCTAGCAAACATCTCTAGCATACCTAGAATTACACGGAGGCAGCACTGACAGAACTTCCTATAGGTTTGGGACCGTATCTAGCTTTATCCAGCATCTCCAAAGCAGCCTTCCACAACTGCAGTCTTGTTGGCATCCATACTCTTAATATCTCACAGTGATTTGAAACCGCCAGTGGTAGAAATGTTTCAACCAGCTATACAAAGGAGTATCTTTTTTTTCTGAGCTTCTCTCCACCGAAATGTTGGTGACATACAGCTTCTCAGGGGTTATCGTGGAAGTATAAAGTCTGCAAACTTGCAAGGATATGTGGCTACCAGGAACATTTTGTAGCTTGGAGTACAAAACCTGCATAATGTTTCTGAGATTGATTCAGGGAGCCAAGTTATGACTGACATCGTGGTGGCCAGGTGCTGTATAAACTACTTCAGCTGTGGAACCAGCACATTCATCCCAGAAATAGGGCTTTGCAGTTCTCCTCCTAGCTCCACCAACTGCTCTAGCAAATCAGATGATATGGATGGGTTATTAAACCGTAGCTCGGTAAGCAAAGTCTGTATTGGTCATCAAGTTTCCAGGTATAATTATGTACTGAGACAAGAGCAGCGCATGTCTGAGTTCTGCACCACAGAAGTTTCCTTCCTGCTAGATATTTCCAGTTTAATAGATATTGCAGCTAGATATTACAGTTTAATTCTGAACTCCTCGGTATTTCTGAGGGATTAGAAAACACAGAAAAGGTGCTAGCAACATCTTAATTTATTTCTGTCTAATCAGAGTGATTTTTTTAGTCAAAGTCTGATCATAAGAGTGATTGTTCCCCTCAGTCTGGAGAAGATGGGATTATTTTGCATCCAAATCCTTATGCTTTGCTGTATGGCTGTTTGTGGGAGGTTAAGAGCAAACACAAGTACCTTTCTTACTTGTCAGCATAAGTTGATCAAGAGAGGGAGACAGTTGACCTCCATTCATTAGTGCTGCTGAGGAGGAAAAGATTTGTCTTTGGTGTAAATTTGTGTTCCCAAATTCCACCATTTTGGACTATTTCCTGGTAAAATGCCCTTGGAATCAATTTTCTCTTCTTCTACTTCTTTGCTTTCTTCTACTGAAAGCAATGCAGCTTCTTCCTCCCTTGTTGCTGTGGAGTTTGTGTGAGCATCTCTCAGTACAGGGATAAAGTTTGTTCTTTTGATTTTGTTTTGATTTTGGGATGATGTGCCCAGTTGAGTAAGTGGCACTTGAAGGATCTTAATGTGGTTCTGAGTAATAATTCTCTCACATTTGACCCCCTGGCAGCTTATTTATTATTGTGCAGATATTTTTTTACCTCCTGATACTGGTTGCATCAACTAGAGGAGTTCAGGGACAGCGGGGAAGGGTTTGATGCTGAATTGCTGTATAACTGCATTTGTACAGATTGGAGCCTACCCCAGGTTCTTACTCGAGTGGTTACAGCTTCCTGTTTGTAAGAATTATGTATTTACTAGACAGATCACACACCTTGATTGTTTGTGGGGCCCTAAACTTAAATTTATAAAAAACTAAGACCTTTTGGTCTTCTCTGAAAAACTTAATAGAATTGGCCGAGAAAGAAAGCGTGAAGTAATATTTATGATAAAAACTGTTACTACTCCCTAGCTGGGTTTGATCTGTCACTCAAGCTCAGGGGTTACTCCTTTCAGGCATGGGTAACTTTGCCAACGTCTCTTCTCACATGTTTATGAAGTACATGCTCAAGGTTCAGTCATACTTTATTCTGATTCCATAAAAGCAACATAAAAGCATAATGCTTCATTTGACCGTCCTGTGCTATAGTCGTTATGTCAACCTTATCTGAGAACACATTGCTTCGTGGCAAGTCACTGGTCATGAATCATCAAGAGTGGCGTGAATGTGGACAAGCAGTCAAAGATAAAATCCTTACTGTAAGATAAATGAAATTAGTTGAACTGTAGTTCATACATATTCCATGACATCCTCTGGCTAATACTTCAGCAGAGACCTAAACTATTTGGATTATTAACTGCCATTGTGGCTGAACTTCTAGACCTTTTATGCCTTTAACATACCAAGTAAAGACATCCAGGTCACACAAACCTTGTTCTAAGTTGCACAGCTTTTGAAAGCATTCTCATCTGGGTTTGGGGGGAGTGGGGGACACTCAGTCACCAAGGAGGGAAACTGTGTGAGCAGCCCATCTTCAAGAATTTCAAAGGTGTGTATCTTCTTCCTAACGTCAAATGTTACAGAGATGCTTATATTCCTGAAAATAAATTTCCATTTCTTGTCTTACCTCAGGCACTTGGATTTGAAAATGTCCATTTTACTTTACCAAGCTGATATTTCAAGTTTTCAAGTCACAAATTGACTTCTCTCATGTGCCTCATAAATCTCTGGGGCTTTATGGCCCTTTCTCAGAACTTCTGTAATTTGGGGGTTTTATGCTATGACCATTCCAATTTGAAATATCTACAAATCACAAATTAAGATGTGAGGGGGACTGTAAAATTGATGGTAAATCTGCCTGTCTGAGATGAGTGAACAACACAGGGCCCACGGGAAATAGAGACATCAAATTGGGAATATGTTTTTCCCTTGTGGAGAATCTTGGGTACCAGAGAAATTAGCTCTGACATAATTGTTTCCTTCAGGGACCCTGATAAGTGCCTCTTCTCAATACTTACGTGCACTGGGTATCCAATAAACAAGACATGTAGTATATTCGGGTTTTAAAAGTTCATAAAACTTTCACAGAAGAAATTTAAAGCCACAAGGATTGCTAAATTGGGGCCAGTTTTACTCCTTTGAAAATGATTGCAAACCTCTTGCTTGCCTCAGCAGGAGAGAGGTTATTTCCATATTAAGAAATCAAGTATTCTTTTAATCAAGGTATCTTAAAATGGTAATTACTCAATCTTAATTATTTGTCAGCAACACATAATTTTGTTGATATTATGATACTGTTTATTAGCACCATTAATAACTGAGTTATTTTTCTCTCTGGTACAGTTCTAACAGCAAAGTCCATGGGCCTTTTGATAAATTAGTATTTTAGGAGCATGTTCTGCTTGCATTCCTCATGATTAAAAAACAGAGTTAAACTTTCATGTTAAACTACTGGACCTGTAGAGCGCCGTAAGACATTACATGGTTCATCCAGTGCTGTGATAAACTTTATATTCTAGTACTCCATAGCTTGTAAACATCTGCAGACACAGGCATTTAGCCTGCGTTAACTAATCTTGTGTTTTTACAGTGTTTATTCAGGACACCAGTCTATTTTGATTCCTCCCTCAGAACTGGAGACCAATCCTGCTTTGTGGCTTCTTGCTGTGAGTCAGTACAAAGTGAGAGACACTTTTTGTTCCTATTCGGTCATGGAGCTTTGTACTAAGGGACTCGGTTCGCAAACAGAGTCGCTGAAGGTAAGTAACTCTGCTGTCCCGCACAATGTGTCGTCTGCACGGTGGTGTTTGAGAGCCTTCCCTGCCATGAACGGCTGTGCTAAATGTCTGCAGCGAGGAGAAAGTCATCAGAGGGCAAGGGCAGCTTCCACAGAACCTGTGTTATTCCTTGCCAAAGGCTATATATGAATATCAGTCATTCTCTTTCAGATCACCAGGCTTTTAAACATCAAGGAAAGGCTTTTATTTACCTAAGCTTTCTGATCTGTGTTGCAGCTTGTGTTGATAGGCAAGCGTTGGAAAACAGAGGTGTAGACATCCAAGAAGCACAAGGAGTATTATATTATATTATATATTATATTTTATGAATTCCCTGATTATATGAAGTACTAGTTTGGTTTTAGCCCCTGTAGTTAAATAACCACATACTTAAAAATACTGTATTGTTTTAACTGGATTGTCTCCATTGAGGGTGAGGGGGGAGTGTATCTTCTCTTTTTGTTCCCCAGAATTAAAAGCCAGGTAGGCAGTTACATTTCTGAAATCATCTAAAATTTCCAGTATGCTACTGAAATAAATTAGATCTTGGGATACTGATATTTATGATGTCTCCAGCCCTTACCATCCTCGCTTAATAATTTCCTAATCAGTTTTTCCAAGGCTAGACACTCTTTCCTGTTTGCTATTATTCACTAGCTTTCTGAATTAGTATTGGGAAATAGTATTACTTCCCTTCAGAATTAGCATACCCATCTCTTCCTACGTGCTAACGTTGAGATGACAAGCAAGTATGTCTGCTCTTCTACGGCTATTAGATTGTCATCTGGCCATCCGGCCTCCGGGAAGGATGGAAATTATACTGGCAGCTTAGCCTCTATTCCGCTATTCCTCTTGAATCATAATACCTACCTAATACACTTAAAGTACTACTAACTGTTTTTCATTAAATCTGACCATTTGTGGCCTTTGTTACTTTTTGACTTCTTTTTAGGCAAGGGGACTGGACCTTTCACGTGTACGGACATGTGTAGTAGTGGCTGAAGAACGACCTCGGATAGCTCTTACTCAGTCATTTTCAAAATTATTTAAAGACCTTGGTCTCCATCCGCGGGCTGTGAGCACATCACTTGGCTGTAGAGTTAACCTGGCAATATGTTTGCAGGTAAGATTTTTCACTCCTTAAGCTCAAAGTTGGTTTAAGAAAATGATTTTCAGTAAGAAGCATTCATTTTATTTCCTTTGGTTGCTTGGTTGTAGACATATTAAGAAAATGCATGTGGTACTTAATGTTCTTGCATATGCAGGTGGTAAGTTTCTGTTACTTTGTCAACTCTTCATCCCTCTCATGTTGCAATCGTAGCATTTATTCTGCCCATTAATACAGTAATTCAGAAACGTGTACAGTGGTGACAGAATGCATACTCTGTACTCCAGAAATTGTATTTAGTCATGTAATGTAAAATACAGTGTCCAAGTGCTTTAGTATGGTACAAAATGGATTCTTTCTGTCTATAAAATAATTCCAACTATTACTTAATTAACTAGATAGATATTTTCTGCACACAGTTAATTGCTTACAATGGAAAATAATTTTGCTACATCTCTTTCATTCTGTTTTGATCCACTAATCAGAAGAAAGTACCTAGCGGTAGTATAGGATTTAACTTGCATTCTCCAGGAATATTGAGTCGTGATTTTAAGGACAGATGAAGCACTGTAGCTATCTGGTCTGAATTTCTGAATAGCCCCTATGTTTTGACCCAGTGATAACTACACAAAGCAAATGGTTTTAGGCTGATCTACAGTATATTCTTTTATCTTTCAGGACTTCAAGTGATGAAAGTTAACTTGCCTTTTTATAAGGTGTTCAATTTTTAATTAATTTTGTCTTATTTCTAGTTTAAATGTACCTGGCATTAGATTCAACCATTTTTTTATTTTATTACATTTTTCTAATCTAGAATAAAGAATCTCATTTCTATCATGACACATCTTAGTCTTTGGTAAATAGATAAAGAATCCTAAGACATGCTTTCCTGATCTGTGTCTCATTTTTATGACTCCTGATCTCTTCCTGTCCTTCCAAACCTGGTATCAGACCTTCACATATTATTCCTGTAGTAATGCCACAGATGTCCTACTCAGATGTAATATGGTTTCTGGCTTAATAATCTTTTTAAATAGTACAATAACCATCTTCTGTATTGGCAGCTGCATTGGCTGGGAAGTTCCATATCCATTTGGTCACCTACCATGTCTCCCCAGTAGAACTTGCCTGTGCTCTATATGGCGCATCCCACATTTCAAATCTTGCGGTTACCCCTAGTTTACGTTAAAGGATTTCTCATGCATGTAACATGCATAATTGCTTAGGTGTGGAAGCTAGAACAGATTTTCTCAGTGAAACTGCAAATGAGGCATTTGCTATTCTTTTCCTGATTGTAAATGTAAAGATTTTTTTTATTTTATCCAAAAAATTTGACAAATACAGGTTATGGTTTAAGCACAGACCAGTATGTCTGTGTGTTAGGCCTGCCTTCACCTCTTGCCCAGTTCAACAGCACTAAAGAATCCTGGCTTTCATCAGACCTCAGCTAAAAGTGACCTTGTAATTCAGCATGTTACCAGAATACGAATACAAGAGGTATGCCACATCTCCAGTACTGCTTGCTTTCTCTCCGACTACCAGCAGAGTACCCCTTCAGCCCAAGGTGACTTTAATTATTATTATCAAAGATACAACAAGGCAAAGCTGAGCAGGTTTAAAAGTCATTCTGTGTCCCAGAGGTAGAGTTCCTTAGCTTGATATTCTGTAATTGCTGCCATAAATATTCTCCATGAAGAAAAGTTTAAGAAAATCTCCTGTAGTCTCAGAAGCAGAACTTGGATCCTTCAAAACAGTTTTACCTTAATAAAACTTAATAAATAGTCTTGAGAAAAAAATATCTTGTAGAAGATAGAAACATCTATGAACTCAAGCAGCATCTTCCCCCATATTTCTGTCATGGATTTGATACAAAAAGTACTGACAGGTTTTGAAATCTCTTCTACTGAATCTTTCTTAGCAAGAATACAGCCCTTTTCATTTCTTTCTACATATCTAGACTCTTGGGTGATGACAAGGCAGAGAGGACAACTGAAAAAATGTCTAGGATATCTTTAGGCACTCCCACCCGAAACAGCACAATTTGGACAGTACCAGTTTAGGCCAGTTAGCAGATGCAGGGTGGTGTGCTTTCTCAGTCAGCAACCCAACCAAGCTTAAACACTTGGGTGGGAGGGGCACAACAGGCAGCAAGGACACTACTTTACCTCAAGTAGAAAGGGAAAACAGAGGAGAAAGAGGTGAGCTGGTTACTTGATAACAATAGTTTTCTAATCTGCTCCTGTATCTTTAGCCATTTTGAAGTGGCCATGGGATGTCTTTTACAGAGGAGGGGAAGGAGGGAAGTGATGGCATACCTTCGTGGCTGACTGCTCTGACTTTCCCGACAGATCAGGATGGGGCCTGTCAGCTCCCCCCTGCAGCTGTGGTGGAGCTGCTTCTGAAAAATAATTGAACTTCTCTAGCTTCTGGTCCACGGAGGTACAAGGCATGAAGGATGCTGTAGATAACAAGGACAGATTGGCTGCAGAAGTTTGCTTGCCAGTAATGTAAATCTCCATTTCAGGCTTGAAGTGATCTCTGGACTGTTTGTGGTGGTTCCTTCACTTACTACATAAGTCATTTGTTCAGGACAAATAATAAAACCAGTGAATGACACTAAGCAGCAGTAAGCCAGGTTCAATGACCAACTATGCCTTGTTGGAAGTAATATTGTACTGGGTCTGCCTGGGATGGAGTTAACTTTTTTAATAACAGCCTGTATGGAGCTGTGTTTCAGATTTGTGACTGAAACAGTGTTGATAGCACACCAGTGGTTTAGCTATGGTTGAACAGTGCTGCACAGCACCAAGGCTTTCCCCCTTTCTCACTCTGCCCACCACACCACCACCCCAATGCCGCCAGCAAGTAAGCTGGGGGAGAGCAAAAGTCTGGGAAGGGACACAGCCAGGAAAGCTGTCCCAAGCTGACCTGGGATATTCCTACCATATATTGTCATGCCCAGCACCAAAAAAGGGGGGGTTGGTCTTCCAAAGTACCCATTGCTCAGAGACTGGCTGGGCATTGTTCTGCTTGTGGGAGGTGGTGAGTAATTGCTTTTGCATCACTTGGGTCTTTTTTTTCTTTCCTTCACTCATTAAACTGTCTTGATCTTGACCCATGGGTTTTCTCACTTTTGCTCTTCCTAAGCTCTCCCCTGTCGTGCTGGGAGGGAAGTGAGTGAGCGGCTGGGTGGGTACTGAGCTGCTGTCTGGGTCAACCCACTGCAAATGTGCAGGAAAGCTGAACACACTCAGAGAAACTGGGAGTCCTAATCAGCATGGAGTTAGGCTGGATTTTTGCTTGACTATGTATATCTGCCTTCTGATTGTGTTAACTCCTTCGCTGAAGTTTGCTTCCTAGATGGTTCTTTACCAAATCTTGAAAGAGTTATTGAATCAAACTGTAAAAGTGGATATCTCTCTGAAGGAATATTATTAATGATACCAACTATGTTAAGAACAGCACAGAATGAGAGCCTTGAGTGAGGTGATTAACAGCCTAGCTGATCATATAGCTTAGTGTCAGGCTTCACTGAGTTCTACCAAGGTGTTGCATCTCAGTCCGTAGGACAAATTAAAAGCCATACACGGTCTAACAAGTACTGTGGCTGGAATGAAGAAAAGACATTTCAGAACAGGCAATATTTAGTAACGTTACTCATCCAAGTGGAATCATTTTTGAAGCATTTAAGCCGAGGGTAGGTTGGCAAGCTTTAAAGGGGTTTGAAAAATTACTAAAGATGTTGCATACAAGCATCACCGCAAAACATGTCATTTTGGTAGAGAATATAAAGATACAGGATTGCGTCCTTTGAAGCATCTGGTAGTAGACACTGCCAAAGACTGGATACTGAATTAGACTGACTGCTCTTTCCAAACTGTCTGGAAGTTTATGGCTAGTGATATTCCAGAATAGCTTGTGGACTATTCTGTTTTCTGGGCTGAGGAACAGAATGAATTTTAATTCTTCATCAACAATGTTCCTGAAATCAGCATTGTCTCCAGTATGTTCCAGAAATGGGTCATGATTTCTGGATTCTTCACACTGCATAAAGATAGTTCTAAAGATGTTTGAGTCAATAGCATCTGCCTTTCCTTTTTTTCTTCCAAGTTTTGTCATCCATGAGATCAGCATGTGGCTCCAGGAACACCATCTTCCACAGGGATAACTGTGATCCAGCCTATTCTATGGTCTTTCTAAAATATGTATCTACTAACCACCTTTCTAAACATCTCTCAATATTCAGCTATTGATCCTTACCAGCAAAAAGCCTATCCAGGCTTTCATCTCTATGGGCTGCCTCTAACACAACTTGGATGTGATCTTTGATACCTTCTTCACTTCATTTCCAATTTTTTTGACAAATTGAAAACTCAGGTGTTTCAAGGGGAAGGTATCCTGATTTTTCAAAAAGGTTTTACTGTTTTTCCCCCCTCCAAAAAGAAGAGGGGAGGAGGTGTACCTACATGTATGTGTGTGTGTCTGTGCGTGCGTGTATAAAAATTTCATAGCAGAATTTTACCTTTTGTTAAAAAGATTACTTTAAAAAGGAAATCATTGTAATAATGCCTTTGGTACAAAAGAGCCTTAGTCTACCAAACGATCTTAATTTCAGGATTAAGATCACTGAGAGACTAATGCATTGTCATTTGTATTCCTTGCCTCTCAAATTTAGAGCAAATTTACTATGTTTCTTTTGATGTAGTCATTTTGAACTAGATTTTGAGAGGTGTACTTTTGAAAATAAATAATTCTCTCCATCTTTAGGCACTTAAATACTATTAATATCTGACCTTTTATGGCTGTATAGTTACAGATAATGGTCCAGGGATTTCTGAGATGAAAAGATTACACCTAGCATATTTTAATTCTTATTAAATAGCATTCTAGCCTTCGAGAGAGAGAAAAATAGATCTGAAAAATAGCCTGTTTCTTGCAACAGCACAGATGGTTCTCTAGGATTTTAGCTAATTTCCATTTGAAATAAATATTTTAATTTTATTCAACCTGCTACTCAATTTCAGTTGAAGAAAAACTTCTAGAAGTTGTTCATTTTCCTTAGTTAACCCAGAAAACGTACTAACAAATCTGCCCAAGCTAGGGCAGGAGAGCAGGATTCATCTTGCTTCTTGTATGTCACTTGTAAGTGAGATGGCAAGGTTAAGTGAGTTATCCAATATCCACCTGTAGTCAGTAGAAGTAAAGAAATACTTGAAGAGAGAGCTTCATTCAGCCTATCTCAGGTGCCCATCTTGGGATGGGATTCATCACCATCAGGGGATACTGCCTACCTTATACTGCGCGCTTTCGTCTCTGATGGCTGACATTGTATGAAATGAATCCTTCCCTCACTGTCTAGCAAAGGGAACTTTGTTAGTAAGTTTAGGCTTAAAGGTAATGTTCCTTTTCACTTAGTGATAGATCACACTTTTTTAGGATCTTCCATATTAAAAGTAATAAGGCATAGCTCTGCAAAGCTATGTAGGAGACCATGCACTTTATCAGAGGTATGATTCACACTTAGCAATGTAGTACAGCTCTGGGTGAGTTCCCTAAGATTCTGTGTTTTCCCACCTTTACTATGAGTCATGCCATGAAGTTCTTTTCACAGCTCCAGCTGCTGTGTTTGCGTATGTGAGATTGTTAAGTGTACATCAGAATTCCATTTCTGAACATCAGTGGAGTAGAAGTAGACTCAGGAGTAAACATTGAGGCCACATCCTTAGATAGCAAAACAAAACAAAATGTAAACCAACAGTTATTTTTAAATTCTCAGGACTTCTGATTGCCTAGTTCCAGGGTTTTGACTCCAGGGATGGAAGCAGGGGAGAGCATGCAGCCATGCAGCTTGGCCTTTGACTTCAGTGGAAATTAGGTACAGGCTGAGTGCTTGCACATGGTCATCCCTACTGTTGACTTGTTGGGCTAGTCCTCTGTGCAGTTTTGACCTGCAGTGTTTTCCCAGAGAATAAAAGCCTGGCATGTTGCAGAGGCTTGCACAGACCAGGAACTATTCACTGGTAGCAGCCTATGCATGGGCAGGAGATTTATTTAGTCCAAGGCATCTGACTTAAGAAGTACCTGTTTTCAGACAGAAAATGATGTTTGGCCCATTTTATTCCCCTGAACACTACCTAGCATGTCCTTAGTAAGTATCAGATACAAAAGAAATCACATTGTTTTTTTCCTGTTACCACCATTACAGATGCTCTTCATCTCTTGTCTCACAAAATAAATGTGCGCAGACAAATTGAGTCAGTCGCTCTGGTCTTGGCTAAGACTCTGCTTCTTTTGAAACACTTTCAGAGTATCTGAGCTGCAGCTGGCCACAGAATGATGATGCTGAGACTTCAACTGCTGTTTCTCAATCCCTTCCTTAGTTAAAAGCCATATGAGGCTCTGGTAGTCTCAGAGTCCTCTCTGGACCTGCAGTATAGTCACAGGCAATGAATTATGTAACTGATGGATTTCAGTAATTCTCTTGCTTTATTGCAGTTACACTGCAGTGTTCAACCTGCATTATTACTAATATTTCTATTTTGGGGCAGCAATGTAATAATCAGATCCACCCTATTTTTTTTAAATGCTTCATCTTCCCCTGCATCCAAAATAAACCTGTTTTAAGATGCTGCTGTGGCTGCTTCCTGTAGTCTTTAACTTTGCTGGAATTCAGAAGTTTGATGAGAGGGCTATGGGACACCAGTGCTCTCAGAGCTGTTTATTTTCACAAGATGTAGGGCAAGTCCCATCTGGTGTTAGATGCTCCATGTAACAGTAGCGGCTTAGGACTAGTCACCACTGTGTTTTGTCTTTTTGCTGCTCTATCGATCATGGTGAAGAACTGATGGCTTTTTATCGACTTTTATTTTTTCTGTTTCTTTATATGTATCACACTGTTTATCATAGCAAATAGACTAAGGATGAAGAATTATTGAACTATGAAATTACTCCATTTAGTTATGATCTTCTAGTAATTAGGTTGTGCACAAAGCCTTGATTTTATTTCACTTTAGGAGCAGGTTAATCTGTATGAAACAAGGTGTAAGTATCTTTCTCTGTTGTATACTAAATTTTTTTTCCCCCAAAAGAGAGCTTACTTTTGATTTCCAGAGGACATCGGTTACAAACTTGTTTTAGACCTGGAACCCCTGTCTCAACGGATGTGCATTAAAACAACAGGGCCATAATGTTTACTGACTTCTTCACCAAAAACAAACAAACAAAAAATCAGTGTGCTAGACTCATGTTTTCCACTAACAACGTTGTCTGTAGTGTCCTAAAACCATTTAAGTCTGTTTGTCCAAGGTTAGCAGTCTACAGCTGTCTCTTCTGTTGCTCTACTAAAATGTTGACACCTCATTTTTTACTTTTTTTAACCTTTAATGGTATAATGGTTAATTTGTAAGATTCCTGTATTTGACATTGTTTTTCTTTTTATTTTACTCCCTGCTTTTTGCATTCTCCTCTTTTTTTTCTCCCACCCTTCATTCCCATATTTTTATTATTATTTTCGTCTTGTGTTACCTTTTTTCCTTCTCTCCCTCATCCCTGCTATTCCTGCTGCTATAGCCTCACAGGCTGGGGAAGCTGGCCGAGCAGGTAGGGGATTTTCATGTTCCCTCAATACCCACCTATCAGCTTCCAACAGTGGGACAGACTAGAAATTGAGTCTGGAGATTTGAGGATTTTCAGATCCTTCTATAAAATTATAAACAAGTCCAGTATAGCTTTATCTGGATGCAGGTTTCATCAAATATTAGCTGTCTGTTGTAACTATTTCATTCACACTGAAAATAATAAATATCATAGTGATTGTCTTTGATTTTCAAACTTGACTGTTTCCATTATTTTATAAATCAATTCAGGTTTAGTTTTATTTTTAAAGATAACCAATTTTTCCTTGGTTTTTTGTTTTGTTTTTTTTAACATTGCATATATTTCAAATAAGTTCTCCACTCAGCACTAGTCTGTTACACTGCTGAGTTTACTAGTAGACTGAAAATCGTGTCGTTAATAGCTAGAGAGGATATTGTACCTTGTATTGTGTATAACAAGCTAAAGAGGCTAACATGCATGTGCAGCTCTATTACTCTTTTTCTCCTCTGGTGGTGGGTCACTATCAGTATCTGTACAGTAAGTATCTGTTGGTAGTGGTAACTCTTTTCCCCTTCAGATATAAAAATTATCTATTTGTGGAACTCCATCGCAATTTTTAGTGCTCAATAATTTGTGAAACTACCAGCCAGAATTGCAGAAATGCCAAATTTAGACCTAGGCATTCCTAATGTGAAGAATTATACTCTATAATATATCCCAAACAGGACAGAAAGCACTGGGAGTTAATGTTGCCTGCTGTGTTAAGTAGTAAACATCTAAATAACTGATAAAGGAGTTCCTGCACCTGTAGATTACCGAGGTTAGGTGTATTTATCTGCTGAAAAGAAGATTTCCAAAGTTCCAGTGTTCCAAAAGGAAGTTGTGCTTTTCTTCTAGCCTTCTGCTTAGCAGTGATAACGAGGTATGCAGCAGAGAACGCTAGACTAGAGCATTGAGAGTTCACATGATGTTCAGTGGTGATGAGTTTGAAGTTTTGGATAAGGCAAGATCATAGCAGGTTACAAAACTGCAGCAAAGCTGTGGGTGGAAAGGCCTAAAAAGACTGTATCATCTCTGCATGAAAGGAAACTAAAATTAGTCTACTGCTTTTCAAGTAACTAAATATTATGACATAAAGCAAGGATTTAAATTATGCAGTGGAAGACTGAAAAGGAACAGAATAATTGCTTACAGACCTTCAGTCCACATTGGTTCATGTCATGCGTGCTACCTTTACTATCTTTAGCTTCAAGTGTATCCTCTGTTGCATGTATGGAAGACTCTCCGTAAACCATGCTTCACATTCTTGACCATGTGCTTCTGCCATTAAACTGTGTCTCCTCAGCAATTTTCGCGTTCCTTTATATGACAAAACATGTTTAACATTTTTTTATGTATCCACGTGCTGATTATTTGGCCTTTTGTAGCAAATAAAACCTGTGTTGACATGTGTTTGGTTAAGTAGTATGACCGCTTGATGTTTTTCCAAACCCCAAGGTAACAAGTACCTGGCGGTAGGTATGTTTTCCAGTGCTCTTTCTGATTCTGTAAAGCTGAGCTTTGTTTGATGAATAGCTTAAATACAACTTCTCCTTTGATTAGCATAATTAGCAGTGAAATGAATGTTTGGGTTTTTGGGGGGTAAAACTTTTTTTTCTCCCAGCCTTCAGGTTCTGATTAGCTGATGTTGTTGTTTACAGGGAACATCTGGACCAGATCCCACCACAGTGTATGTTGATATGAGGGCACTGAGGCATGACAGGTCGGAACCACCTTTTTCTTTTCTCTACACACAAATAACAGAGCACACCTCCCGGTCCCTGAAAACCTTTGTTATCCTCATAAATAACGTGTGCTAAATCCTACCACCGAGCAGTCATAGACACCTTTATTATTTGGTTAATTAATTTTACCATTGATGAAACTGAAGCATCTGACATCACCACTGCAATGATTAACAAGATTCCCTGCTTTTATTGCCTTCAGGATTTCAAGGCACTTGTATTCAGGTGGTGCAGCCTAGCCAGTCCCTAAGAAATGGAGTCCCATTAGGCCCCCATTAGCTTCACAGAGGGGCTTCTCTTGGGCTGGCAGCATTAGCCAGCAGGGAGACCATAGAGGGGATTTTGCTGCAATTCTTAATGCTGCAAGACTATGAGGGAATGGTTTATTGGGTTCAGCCATAGTGAGCAACCACATTCTGTAACTGTGGGTATTTCCTAGTTCTGTCTTTAATGTTAGCTATATGTACAAGAAGCAAGAATGAAAATTTACCACTAGCGGTATTAAGGAGATGTCTGAAATCTTATGGTTGGAAAGAAACTTGTGATTTTAGGTGTAATTTAGAAAATACCCATGCACCTGTATTTCAGTTTTCCAATACTCTGGTCAAAAGGCTGGCAGAGAGTCTCTTTACAAAATTTTGACAAAACAAAATGTTTTCTATGAACTGTGGAAAAGGTGAACATTGAATTGACAATGTTCACCAGCCCTGGTTCCTTTAAAAAATCTTTATCCACATAGGACTTTTTTTTTTTTCTTTTTTTTTTCTTTTTCTTTCATCCTTCTTAAAAGTTTAACTGAGAATTTGTTCCCCTTAGGTGAATACCAACATTGGCTATGTCAAAGTGACCAGCTCACCTTGCAAGGTGCAGACCTTACGGCACTGCTGGTCCAAATTATTCTCTGGATAGTTAAGTCAGATACACATATAGATATTTTCTTGTAGCACATGGAGTTTGGCAGGTGGAAGGAAGGAACTGCAAGATACTTGACTCTCTCACCATTTCTTTATTCTTTTTGCACACATTACCAACAGTAATGTTTATGTTTGATCCATCCTTTGGGATACTACTGTCTGCATAACTCAGCCATAGAAAACTTGGTCTTCCTGGCCCAGCAACTGTGGTACTGCGCAGACAAAGTCCATGCTCATACTCAACCCAACCAAAAAAAAGGGCTGTTTTGTAAAAAGGTGTTACTTTTATGTGAGCCTACCATCTCTGCATTACACTTTTGAAAGGAGCTTTACTTGAGAAGTTGAACGATTTGGGTTGTAAAAAAGAAATGAGAAGTGTAGCATTTCTTTACCTAAGAGCAGAGCAAACACTGTGACCAGGACAGATCTCATCGAGCCTCAGGTGGTCTCCTAGGCTTCTTCTGCAGTCACTGGAAAGGGCACGCACACCACCAGTGTATCACAGCTATCTATCTATCTCAGACATGCACCAGCATGGGATGAATTGACCTTTAGGTATCTTTCTTTCTGTATTGATGAGGAAGGAAGCTTACATAACCAACTTTGGAAATCAAATGTTTGTTTTTTAACAGACGCAGTAAGCTGAGACTTAACTTACCCACAGTGTTTGCTCTAATCTCATAGCTCTGAAATGATTGAAGTTGAACACAATGTAGATAGATACATGTAAGCATCATTCAAGTGCAGGAGAAAGAGCTAATGGATCATTAAAATAAAGTTGTAGCTACAGTGGGGGAAGAAAAAAGCAAATGTAAGTTAATTCCTTATTTGGGATTATTTGTTCTGGGAGGATAAATAAATGTATACAATATTCATTGGAAGGGAAGTATATAGAAAGCAATGTATATATAGAAAGAGAATATAACATTCACAGTTAGTTACAAAAAATTATAAACAATAAAAATAAATTTGTATATATTTATATAGAGGAAATAAGATCTACTGTTCATAAAAGCTGCATAAACATAAACTGTGGGTATGCTATTTCCCTGCCTTAGCATGCCATTTAGAAGTAGGCATTGTTATCGAGATCAGACTTTGCAGTGTATTAATTTACATTTAGTGACTAGTTCTACAGAACATGAAAGATGATCTTTAGAGTTGGCTTCTCAGATTGTGGTAATGTAGATTTTAATTTGATGGATTAAAGCTGTGCCTCATTTACTCAATCCTGTGGTATTTAAAATTAGATTCATGGGTCATGAATTAGGGGAGAAAACAACTTTCTTTGACAGACTCCTCACACTTGCTGTTTCTAACCATTTTAGTGGAACTGAATGTCACTATTGCTTAACAGTAAGTGGAAGATTGCTGTACATAGCTGTGAGACTGTATAGTAACAACCCACCAAGTCTTTGCAGGTCGGCCAGTCCCCCAACAAGATGAAAAATTTACACCGTACACTTAATGTGAGAAAATTTTTTTCCTCTTTCATATTTTAGAAGATATTTTCCAGAATTTGAGGAAGACTGAACATCTGGTTTTTTTCTTGGCATCATAACACATTCTAGTTGCTGCAAAAAGCAGCTCTAGTTCATCTCTCTGAGATTATTCAAATCCTACTCACATCCATAAAAATTAATAATATATACAACTATTTCAAACTCATCTGGTAATTACGTGTTTGCACACTTCACAGCTTATGAAAATGTCATTGGCTGATGGGAGTTTAGATCAAAATACCTGTGCTATGTACAATTTGGGTAGAGATCTAGGTGCGGTCTGTCAACCAAACTAGACATTTCCTCCCAGCTCTCACTGGATTTGGATGGTTTGCTTCTTAGGTCAGGTTGGAGGAGGTTCATCAAAAACCCCTGTGTGGTTTTGAGCCACCAGCCCACTGATTTAGCTGCTGGGACTCTGCAACTCTGACTGTAGTTGCCAGCTGAGGGAAATGGCTGGGAATAGGCTCACCTGGTGGTTCAGGAAACTTGTGTGAAGGGGTGCAACCACGTGGTCAGTGGCTGCCATCAGTTATGATACCGGGAAAAGGCTTGATTTCCTAGATGTAAGCACCTAGTGCAGTTTCAGATGCTACAGCTACTCCAGCAGGGTCTCCCATAGAGCTCATGTTGTATTTGCTAGCACTAATGAGATGTCCCAGGCACCCTGTGCTGTCTCAAATGGCATTAGACTCCTCTTGTTGGAAACTGAGTAACAACCTAATAGCAAGAGTATACAACTCTACCTTCCTCTCGATGACAATACATCAGTATTGTTGTACTCAGCATCTCATTGGTTTTCTAAAAATCAGAGTGTCCTCAGGATGGCCAAGAAAGAGTGAGCAAAGACAGGCAAGTCCCACTTGGACTGTTTAATAAAAAAACAGGAGAAGACTCCTAAGTTGGCACCAAGTGCAGGGTCCTGCACCTGGGTTGGGGAAAGCCTCAGTATCAGTGCAGGCTGAGGGATGAAGGGATTGAGAGCAGCCCTGCCAAGAAGGAGTTGGAGGTACTGGTGGATGAAAAGCTGGACAGGAGCTGGCAATGTGCGCTCGCAGCCCAGAAGGCCAACTGTATCCTGGGCTGCATCCAAAGCATCTGGCCAGCAGGTCGAGGGAGGGGATTCTGCCCCTCTACTCTGCTCTGGTGAGACCCCACCTGGAGTCCTGCATCCAGCTCTGGAGCCCTCAGCACAGGAAAGACATGGACCTGTTGGAGCGGGTCCAGAGGAGGCCATGAAAATGATCAGAGGGGTGGAACACCTCTCCTGTGAGGACAGGCTGAGAGAGTTGGGGTTTTTCAGCCTGGAGAAGAGAAGGCTTCTGGGAGACCTTCCTGCAGCCTTCCAGTACTTACAGGGGGCTTATAAGAAAGATGGGGACAGGCTTTTTGTCAGGGCCTGTAGCAATAGGACAAGGGGCAATGGTTTTAAACTAAAAGAAGTTAGATTTAGACTAGATCTAAGGAAGAAATTTTTCACGATGAGGGTGGTAAAACCCTGGCACAGGTTGCCCGGAGAGGTGGTAGATGCCCCATCCCTGGAAACATTCCAGGTCAGGTTGGACGGGGCTCTGAGCAACCTGATCTAGTTGGAGATGTCCCTGCTCACTGCAGGGGGGTTGGACTAGATGACCTTTGAAGGTCCCTTCCAGCCCAAACTGTTCTATGATTCAAGTGACTGATACGCCCCTGCACTGCAGTGCAGTTTGGAGAGGTTAACTCAGATCCCAAAGGCAAAATAGGTGGATTAATGCTTCACTGCACATGAGTTGGCCTCGCAGCAGGCTGCGCTGGCACATCACGGCTGGTCCCAGTTGCTGACTCACTGTGCAGCTCAGGTCCTGCAGATGTGCCCGTGTGCATCTGCAGGGAGGGCAGATGCAACAAAACTCCAGGCGTGAGCACCCTGTCGGGTTGTTGGCTGCATTTCTCTGCCTCTGGGTAAACAGCTTTATATCCCACCCCACCCCACCCTAAGAAATACAATAAATATATTCATATTCCTAGCCCATTGTCTAAACTGCTGATTTTCAGATCACTCCATTGTCATTTTAGATCAGTCATGTTCTCCTCAGAAAGCTTTTCAAGTGACTAAGCACAAGATACCTAAATATGTGAAAAGCTGAAAACTGCTTGGAAGATAAAAAAGAGAGAGAGATACCCTTTTCTTCGTCATACCAAAATACCATATACTTGCAAGTTGTTGGCTTTTTAACACTTTCATACTTTTGTGGCAGTAAAGATGTAATTTTAAAGCCCAAGCATCCCTCTTATCCAGCATGTTCTAAAACAGTATGTACATGTGTTTATAAAATTAAAAATGTCTAACAAGAAATACATCTCTGATACTAGCATAAAATTTCACAGCCTCCTCATCCTTAACAGCAGGCTACTTCTTGGTAGAAAAATTATTTATTGGCAAAACAAGCCACTTCATCAAACTGAGGATAGACCTCATGTGTATTCCAAAATAAATCTTCCTTTCAGATAGACAGGGCAAAATTATTTTTTAAGTGTTCTTCCGGAGGTCAGGCTGTATTTTCAAATGTTTCAATATATTTGCAAATGTTCTAAAACATACTTGTTTTTGAACCATTCAAAACTGTTTTCAAAATGTTATTATTTTAACCTGCTAGTTTAAATTTTGAAATTACCTTAAATTCGAAAGTAAGCTGGTATGAATAGGAAATAAAATATCATGAAAAATGTTGAAATATTTTGACTGCTTTGAATTTTCACTGCAAGTTTTAACATAGGAATTTTTTTTCTGTGTTTCTATATCTTTCATATTTAAAATGTTGTATAGGGGATTTCCTCAGAAGTTTTGATTAGTCAGCTGAAGAATCTATCTGATGATGACTGAGGGTGATCACTGATCTTCCTCTAAAGTTGAAACTTCCTGCAAATCCTATAAACATCCCCTTGCATCCTGATATTCTTGTCTGTAGCAAAGCCTTATCCATAAAGAAAAAAAGATTATGAAAAATACTGTCCTGCCCAAAGTGGGCAAGGAAAGATCTACTTTCATATCAGAATTTATTTTAAAAGGATAAAAAAAGTAAAAGGAAACAAATTCAGTACAATCTAAGTCTACCTCCAAAAGAAGGTAAAAATGTCACCTGTCTTCTTGTTCAGTAGCAGTTAGTGACAGCTTATGAGCTCTGATGGAGTTGGAGGCTTAGACTTCTAGGGGGAGAGAGCCACTAATCAAGTCACACATGTATTGATGAAGATTCTGATACCATTTTGCATGCATTTGTAATAGGTAGTTTCTTTATTTTGACTACAAATTGTATTTAATCTGATTATTGAACTACATCCACATTTTGTATCAAACTGTGTAAGAATGAAGACTTTAAATCAGTGCTGGTAAACACTGTTCTCAGTTTTATTTTATACCATCTCTAGCTTCACATACGCAACCATCCTTACCCCTTGTATCCTTCTGATCCCATCTTTAAATTCCAGTATTCCCTTTGGTGAAATAATAGGTGTGTTAAATGATCATTTAAATTATTCGGTTTCATCTAGTTAAGTCTGTATTTTTTTCATTAGGGTTAGAAAAATTGAGAATTTAATTTGTTAAACTGTTTCGTGGTTTACTAGATTTCCTTTTGAGCTACATGTAATGGAGAGCTGCTTGGATAGTTTCTTGGTCACAGACATGGTGAGGGAGCCAGCACCAAAGAGGGAACCAGATCCAGATGTAGGATGTTGCCAAATAGACTAGAAGCACCAAGATGTATTTGGGTTCAAGTTACTCATTCTTTAGTCTGGCTATCATTCAATGTGTGGCTTGTGGTATCCAGACTCTCTCATTGAAATACTCCCACTCCATCATTAGAACAATTATTTTAATCTGATTACCTCTGATTATTAAACAAGCAGTTTGTGGAGCTGTACAAATAAGTGTCTTCTCTTCCTCTGTGGTCACTGACATCTTGGAGTGATCCAAATTAGTGTCTCTCAAGAAAGAAGTGATCCTTGTATATACTTATGTCATTAGTAGACTTGATTTCTTAGGAAGTCATTTGTGTGTTGTGTTAAATCTTATTTTTCATTTTGGACTTCGGGAGTGTTCAGAGAGCTCTGAACTTCCATCAGACTTGCTCAAACATTGTCTCATTGACAAAGGTGATTTTGGAGGATGGAAATTCTGAATCTCATTCCCCAAGAAAAGAAGGGAACACCTGTAGCATTTCAAAGATACGTGAAAACAGTTACTTAGGATTTATTTTTACAGATTGTTTATATGCTGAGCCCAGTCTCAAATGCAGGCTCTGTCAAAAGGAATCAGTTAAGGCTTTGGCTTCATTTTAATATATTCCAGCGTTTCAGACTTCATGCGGGAAAAGAAAAATAGCCTTTTATTCTGGCTGTCAGTTGTTTATCCTTCTCTGTATTTTACTGAAACTTTCATGTTGTGTATACATTGTTTTGGGTAATACCAAGCAATAAAGCCACAGGAGCTTTTTTCCTAATTCTCAAACACTTCTACTGCATCTACCTTGAAAAATACTCTTATTATAGGGTTACCAGACAAAAGAACTACTTGGCTAAATTATTAGCTAAGCTATAGCTGCAGTGGTGCTCTGTAGCACAGTCGCAGCGTGGAGAATAACCATTTTATGGTCACATAGTAGGGAAAAGAGGCTGGGGGGAGATATGTCAGCAGGAGACATGCTAATAGCAAGTGACAGTAAAATAGTTACCTTTTGTGAAACTTTAATTGATTAATCATACTTGAAAGCCATTTGCCAACAGTAGCAAGAGAGAAACTTTGAAGAGCGCTCCCTGATGCACTGGGGAGCAGTGTTTTTTCCAGCTCTTATAATGACTTACAGCATACAGAGCCCAGTCACAGGTGGCAGAAAATCCCAGTCGTCAATTATTCACTCTGTGTGGGATCCAAAGGAGTAATTAAAAACTATTATTGCCCCCTTTGACATACAGCCACCTTTTACCTTGAGTAGGTAACGTGAGTAGAGTATTTTGAGGTTTGAAGTGCTCTATACCTGGCAAAGAGTTCAAAACACAGACCTCACAAGTCATTGGCCTCAGAAAGCCACCAGTGCTTCGTACGCAATGAGCTCTTTTACAAGCTGAATTGTGTCAAGTCCCACCTCCAGCAGTGCCATTCCAGTCATCCTGAGCTTTGAGGATCTTCTCATATGGGTAGCTCTAATTCCAGGTTTCACACATTACCCATGCTTTTCTTTTAGATTGTCTGTTGTTTAACTATCTGGGGGTTTTCCTATTATTAGAGAGACAGGTTTTTCATGGAAAAAATTAAAAGCCTTTCACCCCTGTGAAGTCAGTAGAAGAGGTTACTCAGTTGAGAGGAGGCGAGGTTGAGGTCTTTAAAATAAAACCTAAGTCCCTCAAAGTTTTAAGTATGGTAAGTTACAATGCAGTTTGATTTTGTGGAGTCTTTGTCAAATCGTATGGCTTTAGGGCATTTTCCCATTAACTTGCAGAATCTCATTAGTGAGCTTAAGCTGTCTGTCATGGTACTGGCAAAACTCTCCTTGCCCTTCATGTTTTTGCTCGGGAGAAGATACAGCCTTGGCCTTATAGTGGCATTGTGTTTTGTTTCTGCCATGCAAATGCTGCTGTCTCAAAAATCCCATTGGCACTTTTTCTGATCTATGGGAAACAAATCTCCCAGAAAGAAAAGTTTATTGAGAATGATAAGCATCATATCAACACTTCCAATTCTGACTTAGAGGAGAAGTTCTGGTCTGTCTAGCATGGATGAAAGGTTCTCTCTTGCCGTTCCTGCCTGCATCAGGGGACGAATCAAGAGACTTGGTTAACCTCTGCATGCTGGATAGTCAGTGACTAGGAATAAGCTGACAACTTGGGAAACTGAAGAGGAACAAACTGTTCAGAGCATCATCTAAAGGGGCTGTACTGTTTATGTATGGGGATCTAGACTTATAACCAAATTTGTAAATGTACCTATTATAAAAGTTTTGAAAGATGCTTCATGTTTCCAGGCATAAAGCAACTTCTGTTGCAGAGCAGGAGAAAGGGACAAACTTCAAATAACATTCAGATAGGAAGGAAGTCACCTGCTCTCGTCCCAGTCAGTCTGAGCTGTGAGACTAAACTAGCAGGTTGGGAGCCCTACAAAGCTATTTCTGTGCTTTTTAAGCCTTTTTAAGGCAAGATTACTGGCTCTTCAAGAATTTCCTCCCTTGAAACAAGTCTATTTTTTCTTCAAGGGACCGTAGTGATTTTAGTGGAACAGGACAAGAGTTGGCTTTAAATGTGGTTTTTGAAAGAGGATGTGGGTTAGCATACTTCAACTACAAATCAAGAAATTCCAGTTACATTTCCCTGGAGGGCTTAGGGGAAAGAGAATACTGTAATGTGTACCAAGCAAGACAGAGACAAAGGGAAAACAAAAAGCCGTAGCTTTCCAGGAAAGTAGCTGTACTGCAGTTGTACATTTGTGTAATTGTTTGCAAGTGCCATTTGCATGTGTAAAAGAACTAGATGGAAAATGGTTCCATTTTTGTTTGTTTTTACAAACCAGTTTTAAATTTCCCAATAACATTTCAGCTTACGAAAATACACCAGCATTTTTACTCCTGAAGAATGTCTGATGCTGTTAAAAAAGGGGATTTCCTATTTCAGAGTATACTAAGCTGCTTTGGTGTTACAGGTCCTCCTCTTTCAATCATGGTCCTTACAGAGGCTGGGAACTGATAAAGGAAGCTGGCTGCTTACATTTCTGAGGAAGATTTATTAAAAACTCTTCCTTTTTTATCCTACAAGCTATACTTCTTTCTTTCTCTCTCCCAGAGTTTGCCATGAGTCTAACCATACAGTTACAGGAATGTCTTAAAAAAATAGAATTTTCATTCTTCCATTTTCTTTACAAATAAAGTGTGTTATATATTTGATTTTTACAGGTAGTGTATTCTGAAGCATGATTTGCTTTGTTTCCCTCCTTTTGGTATATACTACTAATAGAGCACTAAACAGTCATTCTTTAAAAATGCCGAGAGTGATCAGCATAGAGTACATTTAATGTTTCAGCAGTGGTGGAAGGAGTGCTGCTTTCTCATACTGCTACCTTAGAGTGCATTTCACAATGGAGACACCTGCTTTTGAAGGCAAAATACTTAATGAATACATAAAAAATTTAGAGCAAGCCATTGCAGTTTCTGCAGACCTAGCCACAGACTGTGGTGTGCTGTAAGAGATGGAGTTTCTTAAGTACTTTCCATCCCTCTTTCCTTTCCCCTCTTCTCTTGCCCGCCTTTGCAGGAGGACAGAACCCTTGCTGTCCCACACGCTGACAGTTTTTTGCTGTGAATAGCTCAGCAGAGGGTGCTACACTGGCCTTAGCCCTGGGAAATGGGCTCTGTCACCTTTGGGACCCACTCCAGCATTGCTAGCCTCAGGCTCTCATTCAGCTCCTGTCGGTGGAGTCTCTGGCTGTAAGAATATTGAATGGTTAGGGTTGGGAAGGAGAGCTCTGAAAAACAATGAAACATCTTTACTGACTTCGTTAGAGATGTAACATCCTCTTAAATAGCTCTTTTCAATAGCTCTTAACATATGACTTCAAGCCTTACATACCATTCTTTATATTAGATATACTAGAAGTGTCTGTTGGCAGATGAGCTTACTTACGTGAAGAGTCTTGTGAAGCTCAGCCAGGGTTCCCAGTAAGTCTCCTGGGAAAAGTCCCTTTTCAGTGCCTTCAGGGGTACAATGCACGGCTGCTCGTGGCACCACTGACTGTTTCTTCAGAGCAGTAATCTGCCATCCTAATTCAACTGAAAAAATCAGCTCCGGGTGTTGAAGTTTTCCATGCACAGCAAGTCTCCCTGGTGTTTGTTAAGGAGAGAGAACTTTCTGCAAGTTCTTCCCCAAAAACACAGGGTGCCTGCTCCATGAGTCAGCTGGTGGTGTGAATTTTGAAGCTTTTAGAAAGATAAGGAGGCAGGTAAAAGCGAATGACTTGATTTCAGAAATTTTACCTTTGAAAATATTGTATGAATATAAAATACTCATATTGCATTGGGGAAACTAAATTTCTTTCCATCATTTGTTAACAACAAATAGGGTAATTCAATTAGCTGAAAAAGTTTTCAGATCCCAAAGCTCTGAAGCTTTGAATATCCCCTTCCTGGACCTGAATTCCTGCTTCATTTCAATCCCTTTGCAACTTTCTGAACTGTCTTAAACCCTTGTGTAACCGTTTCTGCTTCTTTGTTCAGGCATCTGAAGGATTGGAAGCTTTTGACCTCAGGGAATTTGGGGGACATGAAATATAATTTAGGTTTATAGTGAAGAAAAGTCTTTACATTAAAGGAAATGATTTAGTGCTAATTCTTTAACTGAACTTGTTGATTATAGAATTAGCAGGATTAAAATATGTCCTAGACATATGGAAGATGTAATGGTTGTTCATTTTGTTGGCTGAAGTTTGCCTCAATCCAAAACCTCCCTTTTTCAGTATCAGTTATCTTTATCCATTATCTGAATTTGTCGTGTAATGGAAGGAAAACTGCTCTGAGGAAATCAGGAAGATGCAGGGAAACTCTCTTTCATTATCTAGATTTTTCCCTTCAGCGTGGGTTCAGCTATGCCGTTTTCTTACTTTTCTGATCTGGCTATGTGAACTGGGTATGTCATTTTGTAAGGCAGAGCTTATGTTCTTTGATCCATGGTTCCATTTTTTGGTAGAATGACCTCATTGACTTGTAAATTCTGGAATAGTTCTTGTAGAAATATTTTATTATTTGAGTAAAGAGAAGATGCACTGAAAGTCTTGAGTGTCAAAGAGCCCTGACCCCTGCCCAGGATCCCACTGTTACCTACAGTGCCCATCTTTCCTTTAACAACAGAAAATCAGAACAGGCTTCATCAGCCATTTCCCACTGTCAGTCTTACTCAGGCACCACCTCAACATTAGACAGTGATATATATATCTCTCTCTATATATATATCTGAAAGGTGTTGATGATGGCAATAGTTTCTGGCCATTGTAGTCAGAACTGGGAAATCACTGTGCAGTGGGTATAGCCACACGAAAGCACATGTGCTCTCTGGCATTAAATGCCTTACAACTAGATTTTGGTTAAAATTTCTAAAGAATTAGGTGGTTGTCTTTTTTCACCAGAAAAGACCATGTTGTTGAAATCAGAAGAGATCTTTTCCAGCTTAAGGAAAAAGATAGACCTCTCTAAGTGGTCAAAACACTCTAACTTTTGCATTTTTGCTGATGATGGTGGTTTAAGTATTTTCAGTTTGGAGAGTTAATTAACTTAAACTTCAAAACAAAACAAAAAACTGAAACACTAAACATAAGTAACCTCCTTTGCTGACCTGCAACATTTTTTCTTTCAGATTCAGTTTACAGCTTCCTTCCATATTTCACTTTTTTTTTCCAGTTTAATACACAAAAAATTTCAAAACATCAATTTCTTGCAGAATAGGAGAATAGCCACTTTTCCCTCACAAGCTCAACTTCTAGTGAAAGATGACGATTAGCAGGAAAACTTAAGAAATAGGACTGGAATGAAACCAAAGAGACCATCAGCTGTTTCTTTCTGCCACAGAAAGGCTATGGACAAGGAGGGGACTTAGGATGCATATACTGGTATTTTCTCTATATACAGTGTATTTTCAATATATGTTAGGTTATACTTGTATCACGTCCCATCTGGTTTCCTCTACTTTTTTTTGCTGAAGGTTTTCAAGAGTGGCAGCATCCTAAACAGTTACTGAAATAAATTAGTGTGCAAAATAGCCCACTGAATATATTTAACAAACCAAAAAGCTGGACTTCCAAGCTGGCATGACTGCAAAACGGCATCGTGTGAGAACAGACCGCTCAAGGCAGGAGGAAGAAGAATTAAGGGTCGATAGGGTAGACAGGGAAGTAAGAGCTTGAGGTGATGGAAGATGCAGTGCTTCAGTACCCAAGTCTGGCTAACAGCGGAAGATGCTGGCACACGGGCAAGGAGGAGGAGGGCAGTTACCATGGTCAGCTTGTGGAAATGTCTATAAAGGGAAGAAAAAAGTTGAAGATGTGGTTTTTGTCCAAGTTTTAGGGTAAAAGGCAAACGCTTCAGCTGCGTTACATTTAAAAAGAAAAGGGACAGTGGGAAAATCTCTTCTGAACTGGACGTGGAGAGCTAGTTACAGATAACAAGAGGAAGCTAAGAACAGTTTGTACCAAGCACCACAGTAAAAAGGTTCCTGACTATGAAATACGTTCAGCTGAGAAATAAACTCTGAAGGGAAGTAGAAGAAGCCCCATCATTTGAAATACTGTAACAGGAGTAGACAAAGCACTCAAAAGTGCACTGCAGGGAACAGTCTTTTTTTGGCAGGGAGCGAGGCTTGGATGACCTAATAGCTTCTTTCCATCTCTATTAGAATCACAGAATCCAAAGTCTTTCTCAGAGCAACAGCACAGCCAGCTTTGAAAGTTTGCCTGGTTGGTTAGTACCACTCTGCACACTCCAGCCCCTGCAGATTCCCAAAGCAGCAGTTAATAGCTCTGCTGACAAACTCTCTGATTAGTGCGAAATACTAGCAAGCTGTGGAATATACTTTGGAGAGTTTTCATCACCAAACGGACCAGATCTAAAAAGGAACATAAACAAAACTTGCAGTTTCATGTAAGATAGTTGGGCAGAAAGACATTGTTACTGTATTTCGATATCCCTCACATGCTGCACAGCAATGACAATGCCAGTTAGTTATAGCTTGCCAGTGTTCATTCTGAAGTCAGATTTCAGTCCTACTTTTCTACAGCAAGTGTTTGATTTAAAGGAGGTGAAATCTGTCCGATGTATTAAATTGTAAGAAGAAGAGGTTTAGCACATACTGGTGTTGTAGCTGCATTCCCTGTTAAGTCCCAGTAGTCAAACTTTGAAACATAGGCAGCTTTCTCAACTGCACATCTCTAGTTAGAGAGTTTTTTTGAGGAAAAAGACTGATTCTTAGGAACAAGTGAAGAAAATTCTAAAAATTACACTGTCTTATACTATACAAATATTACAGCTTCATTGCCTATCGTCGTTGCTTATAGCTTCGTAGCAGTGCAATGACTCTTAAACATCTTCTGCCTCTCCCCTCCAGTGAGACATTTTGGTGGGAGAGGAAGTCCATGTCTGCCCTGCATTGGGTCACTCATTCATATTTTCCCTCTCAGCTTGGCTGCAAACCACCAGAAGGTGCAAAAGTAGCTTTCACGCCCAAGGGCAGCATTTTTCTCCCATCCACTTGATTTTCAGGCTCTTTGCCCAGGCTGGCTTTACTACATGTTGTCCTCTGCCTGTTCCAGCACGCCTAGAAGAAAGCAGAAAGCAGCGGGAAGGCTCTGTACTGACTTTGTAAGAACTTGTTTTCACTCTACCAAAGAATGGCTGGAGCGCTGCAGAGAAACAGGACTTGCCCTTTCTGGACCTCTGCTGTCTGGGAGGACATTACGATTATTTGTGAATTTGGAGAAGGTTTACTAACGTTGTCCTAAGCAGGCTGTAAGGAGCCGTGGGTTTCTTTGCCGGCATCACCTGGGTAATTCAGAGGTGTTGATTTTCCAGGATCTGACGGGCCCTGTGCTCTGCCTTTTTACCTTGCCTGCCAGACCAGCCTTGGTAGCGATGCTGCTCACTCCAGAGGGGAGGTGAAGAAGTTTTCAATCGTGTCTGCTGTCTGTGTTTGTCAGTGGAAAAAGGGAAATCTCTTGGGGAAGACTGGGAACAATTGAATTATTTTATGCTGAGGCACAGTAAAATGCTTTTTAAAAATTATTGCCTAATGTCCATAATTTATTCACAGTACTAGTCCCAGCAGAGTTAATAAGACTATTACGCATTTAAAATTAAGTATGCACACAGGAGTCGGTAACATCAGAATCTAATGTTTTACTTCTATTTTTTTGAAATCTCTTTGTGGCAAAATATCTTTTATCGTTTCAGAGTTGTTAGAGGTTTTACAGCATGTTCCCAAATGGTTTGTGAGCTTAGCAGAAACTTTTTTAAAGGGAGTCCAAGTTTTTGAGCACTAACAGGGCCCTTGCAGAAAACCTCCAGGAGAAGCTGTTTCTATGTTTAGCGCGCTGCTGTAATAACTCTGTAGGGATGTGAGGTGGAAAGCACAGAGTGGGAGAGGTTTAACAGAATTGGAAACTGCGAAATTGCGCCTTCTGGATCGGCATGTGCTAAAAAATCAGACGAGATTAAAGGAAATAGGTGGAGAAGGGAACTAGAAGAATATGCTAGTGATAATAAGAACAAGGTGGGAGGCACAGATGCTGAAAGCAAAGAGGAGAGAGATGGTCGGATTTATGAATGTTGATTCATTTCCAGTAGTCGCTTCATTGACTGTTGAATGTATAGCTTTATTATATGTGATTTCTGCTAGGCCCGGAGTTCAGCAACACTTCATTGAGGCATATCTTAATAACAGGTAAGGAGCAAAGGCCAACAGAATCTGTGGGCAGCTCTGACATACTCTTTTCCTGCCCCAGGGGTTTATTGCTACTGTTATCCAAACCAAATTGGTTTTGAACCAACCTTAAATTCACATTAAGTATTTCCAGACCTTTGTTACGCCATCTTTCTTACCACTGCATATGGCTGAAGTCTTTTCAATTGTCTCTTTTTTAAGACTAAATCTATTTATGTTGGTAATATATGTTGGTAAATAAATAAATAATGTTGGTAAATAAATAAATAATGTTGGTAAATAAATTAGCTAACTCTGTTAAAGGACATACCAAGTGGTTGAGACGATGACTAGTTCTTGTAGGAACGGCTACCTGTCTGCAAATACGTATCTAAAGATCGGAGATATCAGTTGTTTGGAAGAAGTCAGTTAAAGGCATTTGCTATTTCTACACTAATATGGATTTTACAAAACAAAGATATATAAAAAGGCAGAAATACAGGCATTAGTAACAACTGGGTTTTGCAATACATTATTTTTGTTCAATATGCACGGGTTTATTTTTAAAGCCTTTGCTACATACTCCTAAATACCTGTGATTTAGCTTACGATTTGAACAGCGACGCACGTGTGGCTTATGTAGGCATACCCTTTATAGAGTAGCATTAATTTAGCCGTGCATGTACACCTTCTAGTGAAGTTCCTGTGGCCTGGGTTTCTGCTGCCCTGGTTGAACAGATGGATGTTGCAGCTTCACGTCTTTTGCTGTGAAGCCAGCGGTGGCCCTACTGCTCGTCAGCTAGCGGGAAGCTCAGCAGAAAATGATGTAGTAAACAGGGGCACGTGTGTATGCCTGTAATACAACAGAGGTTTGAGAGCAGTAAGGACAATACAAAATTGAAGGTAACACACGGAAGTGGTAAGTAGAGCAACAGGCTCTGTCTGGGAGTTTTGTGGCAGTCGAACCACACTGCAGGGTGGTTCCTCTTAACGCACCCTGCGGGAGAGCAGGTCAGGCTGCAGCTTCCTAACTGTGCCTGCTCCAGGCAGTGCCCCTTGTAGGGCGCTTTCCCTCCTTTTCCTCTCAAAGTGATACAGAAAAGCACTCTGACATCGCTGGGTATTTGGGTTATATTTCTTGCTGTTAGTGCAAGGAACTGTTTGCACTGCTGTGCAGTGCCTCAGAGCTTAGCCCTGCCCTGTCCATCAAGGTTGAGACACTTCCAGAACTGCAGATAAAATACTATTCACTATTCCTGCCTTGACCTTGACAGTCCCAGCTTTTATAGAAGACTTCTGGAGCAAAGAAATAGTAAAAAAAAAAAGGAGGAATATCTTTTTCCATCTTCCTTATGTTTAGGGGCTGAACTTGCCAAAGCTTTCTTCTTCTCCAAAGGGACCTCTAGCTGAGGTCTCTCTGTGTCTCATCCTTCCTTTCCAAAACTGAGCACTGCAGTATCTGTCTATAAAAAGACCTCAAAACAGTCCAAAAAAGATCTATCGTGACTGCTCCTAACAGACTGCAGTTTTACAATCAGTTTAACCAGATCCAGTTCTCCACCCATCCACTCCGACCTCTGCCTTCCTCTCTTTTGATGTTTCATCTTTACCTTTTACAGGGTTGGTTTTTAGGCATCTTGTGGTGTTTTTTTTCTCTCTAATCACAGAGCTGAGGGGAAGAAAGGGGTAAGAACAACTCTTTCGACAGAAATCCAGATTTAGATTGGTTAAGTAGATTATGAAAAATGTTCAGAAGTGGGAAGTTTAAGGTTTTCATGGGCTGTTACAGCTTTTAAGTATCTCACTTAGGATACAGGAATGCCCAGATGTTACCAAATTATCTTCACCATGTACTGGCTGAGATCATCAGCTATTTTAGGACTTTAAAGTCTCTCTCATTCTAACCTGCTGAGTACTTTTCTAAGGTTAAATGAGGAATTCCCTTCCAGCCCATCATACCGTTGAAGGAGAGCTGCCATTTCTGTTCCTGTAGTGGGAAAATAATTTATCTAAGAAAGGAAGAGAGAGGACCAGAAAGCCACACTCGGAGAAAGGGTCTGACCTCAGTAAACATTTTTCTTTTTTTTTTTAACATTAAAATGTTTATCAACTACTGTCCATTGAAAATAATTAAAAGATTGCAAATGCAGATTTGAAGCTGAGGCCAGGTTATGAGTTATTTTGATATGACTTTTAATTTAACTGTTAGCTACGCGTGGAATGTGGTTGCTCACTCAGCTCACATGCTTTTGTGACTGTGCCCTGGCATTTATGATGTTCTTGTGGGAAATCAATATTTTAGATTCCTCTTGTTGTACATAAATTTGTGCATGGAATTCCATTTACAAAAGTCTATCAAAACCAAATAAAAGGCACCAACTACATTTGAAGAATTTAATATTTAAAAAAACATTCACACACATCTTTTTTTCATTATTTTCCCAGCTGTAACTCTTGAGTAAGATTAAATATTGGGCCTGATTATGTTCTACAGGATATAAGCTTCATCTGTTCCAAAAATAACATTAATCTCTGCGACCATTAACCATTCCTTTTAGAAATAAATGTTAATGAAAAGCAAATAAACACAACCATGTATTATGCATATTATTTTTACATATATTTTACAGAGTTCGTTTAGTTGAAAGAGGATCTCCACATAGTTTGCCCCTCATGGAGTCAGGAAAAGTAAGTACTGAAAGAAGATTTAAACGTACCTTTTGTGATAAACATTTTCTGTATATTTCCATTTCTGTTCATTTTTACGTGAATGTAGTATTGAGAAAGGCTTTATCAGCTGTGCAGACCGAAGACCTTTCTTTGCTGTTGAGGTTATGGCACGATGGTGGTAACCAGTGCATTACTCCTCCCTCAGAAGCTGTACCTCCCTCTTTTATGCAAAAAGCATTTCTTGTTTTATGCAAAAAGAAGGTATTTCATCCTCCACATCTCAGTCTTGAAACAGCCAACAAATGTGCCTCTGGTGATGACAGTTTTATTGATGTAGACCCATCTGCACGGAGAACCGGTGCAAGATTACCTACGCTGTGCTCATATCCCCTGCAGAGGGACGGTCCGGGTGGGTGGCACGGCTCTGGGGACAGGGTGCGGACACAGGACCGGCATGCAGAGACGGGGTGCTGCTCTCCGCTCTGTCCCGGGCTGCGCTCTCTGGCCGTGCGCCGGTGACCGAGGTCTACTGCTATGCGTGCGCTGCCTTTGGGAGAAAGGAGAGGTGCCGTCGCTGCAGCACCGAGGCACTCCCTGCTCACTGGCTGCCCTTCACGCTGTGGATGTTCATCTAAAGCTTTCTGACCATAGCTTTGCAAGCACTCGTGGTCAGGGGACGCTCCCTTTTCTATTGTAGGGTGAACGTCCATTACATGCAGTCATTGGCAGGGCCTCCTTCTGGGGAGGTGCCTCTGGCTTTCTTTTTGTTTCAGACCAAAGTCTCATGTGGCTAGGTGGTTGTTTTTTGCTATTCTAATGTATATTAGGGCCGTTCTAGAGACTTGGGCCATGCGGTAGGATTTTTGTATTGTAGGTGAACATTTGATTTCTGAGGAGTTTTTAATGATGATGATCATTAAAAATTATTTTAATGATCTCTTTGCAAAGAGATGAGGTTTTGTAGCATTTCCCAGATATCTCAGAATTTATTACATTTATGGACTATTTTAATTTTTTATAAGTCTACTTTAATTTTTTAAGGATTTCTTTTCGTTTCTAATTAAGGTTTTTCGGGGATGACTGCGTAAGCAGTATCTGCTTTCTTACTGCCTCATGTTTTCTTTCAATAGATCCTCCCAGGAGTACGCATCATTATTGCTAATCCAGAAACAAAGGGACCCTTAGGAGACTCTCATCTTGGTGAGGTGAGTGGTGAAAACTTAACCTTTGTATGCTCTGAACTAAATTGCAGAGATAAAGCTATCATCATATATGCCAATGGCTTCCTATAATACGTCTTATCAAATGCCCAATTAAGAAAATTGTGAATTCTACAGATCTTAATAGTATATGAAGTATGTGGCATGACATCTGTATCATTAAAATTGTTAGTAACGTACTTGATAAATACTAATAATAGCTCAGGTTTGTTAAAAAAATCAACAAAAATCTGCTTTTTCTAACTGTATTTTCTACTTGGTGCTTGAGTAATTCTGATGGAAACTTACATGAAAAAATAAGTGTATTGATTAGTCTAATTTCAGCTAGATGGTTTTCTAGTGCTGTTCTCTTTATAATCATTGTGCTTCAACACACTGAAGTATTCTCATTAGCGGAGTTGAGCAAGGCTATATGTTTTTCCAATTTATTTTATGTTTCTAGAGAGAGAAAAAAATGTTATTTTCAATGAAAAATTAAAGATCTAATTAACAAAATGAAGAATTTGCTTAGTCAGGATTAAAACTACAATCTAATTTGTGAGATTCATCTGTAAGATTTCATTACTATGAAATCGTAAAAACTTCCATGATGCCTTGAGTTAGATGAAGCGCATCCTTCTCCGTAGGTGAAGGTCCCTGGCCTCACCCTTAAAAATAATCTGTCTGGTGCTCATGGAGGATGCCCTGCTGGAGTAAATACACTGAACCTGGGGGACTATGGAAAGAGCACTGTGGTTTATAGGCCTTTCTGAAAATTGCCATAACCAAGCAGACCTCAGAGCTAGCTGAGCCGTTCAAGGAGGTTGCGCAGGTCGCCAGCTGACCTGGGGCCAGAGGGCTGCAAGGCAGGTGTGCCCTGCAGCCGTGAGTCCGGCATCCCTCTCCACCAGGCACAGCTCAGATCCGCGCTCCGACTTCAGCGAGGTTAGACTTGGGTTTCTGTGCCTAAAACTGGGTCAGTTATGGGTTCAGAAACAGTCTTAAAAGGCATTATAGTATCATTATGACTAAAATTATTTGCATCAAGAATTTTACATAATGCTTCATTCTGGAAAGCTACTTTAATTAATACCAGTATAATTGCTTTTAACTTAGATATGGGTTCACAGCACTCACAATGCCAGTGGGTATTTTACCATCTATGGAGATGAATCTTTGCAATCAGATCATTTTAATTCAAGACTCAGCTTTGGAGACACACAGACTATATGGGCTCGAACTGGCTATTTGGGGTTCCTGAGAAGAACAGAACTCACAGATGCAAACGGAGGTAAGAGCTTTCTCGTCATCTAGGTCTATGCACATAATATGGATTATTTTGAGGCTGACACAGTGTCTTTTGGCCTGTGCTACCTGACGTGTTCCACCTGTGAAACCTGTAGAACTGCAAAAAAGCCTTAGTTAAAATAATAAAAAAAAATAAAACAGAGGGCAAGATTTGCCTTCTGAAAGTTGCTTTTCCTTTGCCATACCTCCGGTGCTATAAAGCCCCCCCACCAGTGACTTGTTGGCATTGTTAATGTGCCAAGTGCTTCAGCTTGAAAAACACAAAATGCAGCTTAAAATGCCACCAATTGTTCTCACAGTCGTATCCGCAGGAACGCATTTGGGCAGATAGAAAAAGTCTTGTTGTGAGTCTGAGCCCTGTCCCTCCTGTGATGACCACCTTCTTTGATCATTCCTCTATTACAAACTTAGTTACAGAAGCTGTCCATTTCTCAAATTTCCCTGTCTTTAAACCTGTGGGGACGGTTACTGAAACGTGATACAAGTAGTAGCCTGCAGGAGAAGCTACGGGGTGTTTGGGTTTACTGTTGGGAACGTACAGAATTTCGTTATTTGTTTTTATGACATTGCTTATCTCATGTACACACGTAAGCAAAGCAGCGCTGCCAGGCACACACATTCTCTGCTTGGGAAAACATTACTTTCCTGTGGTGTTTTCTGAGCACGGTGCCACGAGCGATGGCTGGCTGAGGTGGCAGTCGAGGCTATTGGCAAAGTAAGGTTGCTGGCAGCGCTGCAAGCACCTCCCGGCGATCCCCAGGCCCCCATGCCACTGCAGTTAGAATAGCCACTATTCAGCCACAGAATGAATTCATCAAATCTCAAAGCATTTTAGTAATCACTGTGGATTACGACTGCTGTTTGTGTCCCGACATTAGCATCTTCCTGAAGACATTGACTTTCAGTTGCACAGGCTTTTTTCATTTCATAATGATAGCCCAGCCTTGAGCAAATTCAGGATTCTCTGAGGATGTTGTAACTGAAGCATCCAAATGGCTTAAATCTTCTCCTGGCAAAGAGCTGCTAAGTCTCCGTTCTCCTCTCACTTTTAGCTCCCAGTGCAGAAAGTTCTCTGCCTGTTATTACTGGTAGAGGTTATATTGCCATTACATTACCACTGTGCAACTATCTAAATTAATGTGAAAAGAGCCTGTTATCTGTTTTTAAGTCTATTAGTGAATATTATTTCTTTATGGAGGACATGCAGTCATTCATTATCAGCCTAATATCTTTTTAAAAGTGTCATTTCAGCCTCATTTATTTCTTTAGTCAGTAAAAATTTGTAGGATAAGAGCATTATGCCTCAGAGCTTGCCATTTGTCTGAATGAGCAATTTGCTATCTGGCACATAGCACATATTTTAGTTTATAAACACCTTTGTAATACACCTTAAGCATCAGTACTGACCATCTCAAAGGTACTGGAAGAACATCACCCATACTTTTAGGGTCAAATCCATCCATTCCTTTCTCTTTCAAAAGCAAGAGAGAGAAACAAGGAGCCTATTGTCTGTTTAGGGCACCTTAAAAAAGAATGAGTCTGTTCTGCATCCACCTGGGAGAAAAACAGGAATTTATACCTCTGTCTTTGGATGAAGACTCCCAACTTTCTCTTCTTCAAATGGGAGTAGTGTTTCTGCCTTCCTTTCTTCTGCTTTTTGCTCTGCATTGCACTTCAGTAATGGAAAATCCTCATTAGTTCAGAAATCACTTTGGGGTTTCAGAAATTTGAGGATAACTTATAAATGTTATACTTATTTTACTTACTTATTATGGTGAACATTTTTGTAATTTAATGTACTGGAGAATGGAATCTTTTTTTTTTTTTTTCCTTAAAACCAGAACGCCATGATGCACTTTATGTTGTGGGTGCATTAGATGAAGCCATGGAGTTACGAGGGATGAGATACCATCCGATCGATATTGAAACCTCTGTAATTAGAGCACACAAGAGCATCACAGAATGGTAAGGATTATATAACACCAGGGCCCTTATATAAAGCTGAAATATCTATAATGTCTGAGTTTTTTTCCTGGCTACTGCAATTGATCCAGGAAATGGCCTGTCAGGATGGTCACAGGATTTATAACCCAGCTGTAAATATGTCCTTAGGATGAAACTTTTCACAAACAGATTTAATCAGGAAGGACTGTTTTCTGTTAAGATCATTCACTATGTTTCTTTTTTTGTGTGGTTTTAAGTACAAGTGAAGGATTAAACTTTTAATTTGAGAGAGCCAAGCAGCTCACAGGTGGGTCAGTAGCTGTTTCTTGGAGTTTGAGATTTACATTCTAACCAGAAAAAGCAAACTGGTTTGAGTTCAAGCTTTAGGAGTGTTGTTATTAGAAGGAGTAAGCCAGCAAACATTTCAAATAAATGAACACACTAATAAACTCTATTAGTGAACACACTGTTACTTTTGAATTTGTTATTAATAAATCAAGCAGTGATCAAATCAAGGTCACAATGGAAATTGAAACAGTATATCAATGAGTTAATAATGATGTTGTCTTAATCAATGTATCACATCATCACATGCACACAGCAGGTAATCATTTCTTGAGGCCGACAGGAGAACAAATTGCTTTTCATTATTCTTGCATCAGAAGACTGATTCAGGTAGTTGTTTTGTTTTGATATAACCTCAGCTCAGCTCTTCTCCTTTTAACTAAAATGAACCTGTCGCAACAGCCAGAGTAATTTAGCAAGTATAAGACATGACTCTCCATTTTTCTCTTCAATCCTGGCTGCAAAGATGTGGCCTGGAGCAGTAAACTTAATAACGAAGCACAGCGACTGCACTGGTTTCTTTAGTCAAAACACCTTGCCTTTTTCTTAAATGTCTGTTCAAATTAAGGCAGTTAATCGCTTGGCTGACTGTAACTGAGGTTTTGCCTTATTGCCTCCTCCGTAGAGCATTATTACTGCTGGTATGGTCTTGTGCCAGCTAGCCATTACACAGGCTGGCAGATTCTGTGTCCTCATTTAGACTAGTGTGAACACTTTAAGGATGCTATGCTGTGAAATTCTCCTTGAAAATGTGTCAGATCAATATCAGCAGTGGATGGAAAGTTTTCAGATCAAGCTATTTAGGGACAGCTCTATTATAAGATGGCCACAGATTCATAAATTGATGTGTTCAGCAGTACCTGTTTGTCAGAGATTTGTGTGTCCTCAAAGTGTGAACTCATGGGCAGTGGATGAAGCAGCCATATCACACTGCAGAAATGGTCATCATGGGTTTCAGTGGCCAGAAATGCGTAAATTATGCAAGACCACTGACAGCACTTTGACGATCCTTTTCCTTCCATTATCATGGAAATCTTGAGTGGGATAGTGGCAACTAAAAAGGGTTAGGGTAAGCTGGGAGGACGAAAGAAAAAGGCCACTGGGTTTCTGCAAGAAGGTGAAAGTACATGCACATAATTCTCAGTGCCTTAACCCTTCCCAGTAGTTGGGTGATAATGTACAAGGCACATGAGTGAGATTTCAGAAAACACGCTGTACTATTACTACCCTTTGCCCAAAGGCCAAGATTTAAAGTCTTCAGGGTTTTTTTTCTCCTCAAAGAAGAGAGATTGCTGATGAGTTAGATGTTTCTCTGATGTGGTCTCTGCACAGACACACAGTAGTTCAGAGCGACAACATCTGGTTTGCTCACAGTTCCCAACCTCTTCCTAACCAGTGCTCTGCCTAACAGCTCTCTCAAGCCACCATCATAGAGTTTTCACTCATAGTCCTAGTCCTCACTGTCCTTGACTTCTCTCACTTCTCTTTCATCGTCTATTAGAGATCCTCCTCTTGTCTTTGTGGAACATCCCTTGACAAAATAACAGCCAGTTAAATCTTTCTTTTTAAATATACTTTACCTTTCTTGGGATGGGGGCATGAGCCTCCTTCTTGTTGGAGGCCACTGTTGTTTTGGTTTCAATGACCCATTGAGGATTTAACTGCATCGATACCCATTGCAAACAAAAGGTACTGATATGTCCAGTCAATAGCCTCAGCCTCCCAGAAACACATGCTCATTTTGTAACATTTAACACTATTGAGGACAGCGGTGACTTGTTGACTGACAGGTGATCCTGCTGTGCAACTGTGTCATTGAGGATCTGATCTAAAAGGTCATTTAAAATTATTCTTGTCTCTTGAGAAATTTTAGCACAAAATCAACAACTTCTAACTCCAGACTTCCCATGTCTCAATACATAACAAGCAAAAGAGTGGCACAGTCTGTTTTTATTGTGATTTATAACTTCATCAGGCATTTTTGAAAGTGTTTTTAATATTGCAGAGTATCTTGAGAAATAATGTATGTGTATATGTTTTAATTAAAGCACGTTGTTGACTCATTTAAACTTCAAACCCTTGAAAGAGGAACAGAACGTAGCTTCCTGGAATTTCCTAAGAAGTGGTTTTGTCTCTCTGCATAATGACAAATAGGTAAAGCTACACAAGACATTTGGAGAAGAAAACCAGTATGGACCTCTTTCTCTGGAGATGTTTCAACAACTTTCTTGTTTTTCATGAAGCATTTGGTGGGATGGAAGCAGCAGGAGGGGACATTCCCAGCTCAGTGCATTGGCTGTGTTGCATCTGTTGGGTGTGACTCCATAATTTCTTGAGAACGTGCAACCTTTCTGGGTCCCTAGTTTTTTGTTTGTGGTTTTGGGTTTTTTTATTCATCAGGGTTAGAAAGTTAATATATTCATAAGTGATACATGTTGGCCAGTACATCTTCAACTCAACTGGTGGGAACATAAAGGGCAATATTTCCTTGTACTTACAGTGGTCACCAGTGAGTTGTTAGAATCGTGACATACGAAATGAGTTTTAAATCAAATTGAAACCCTCTTAGGAGTGTTGATGACTGTAGGGATTAATAGAACCTTCATGAAAGCTTTGGGAATCAGTCTTCTGAACTCAGATAAGCTCACTTCTCCTAAGCTATGTTTTAGGGCCCTGCTCCTGAATCTTGCCATTAATTGCTTTCCCAAGTAACGAACTAGCAGTAGGTTTAAGGCATGATTTCAAGTGCTAACTTACATTTTAATAAAACTTCCCCAGGCTTTTTTGTTAAAACGTATATAATACTAATTTAGATACTAATTTGGACTTGATTATCTTAGGGGACTTTTCCAACCTTAATGATTCGATGATTCTATGATTCTGTAATTTAAATGTTTGTACAGCAATCCATAAAAATTCTAGGACCTCACTGGAGATGGTCACCTGTGCAGACCGATACTTCATTTTGTTAATATTCCGCATTAAACAAAACTTACTAGAATGTCTGTGAAAACATAATAACAAATTAAAATTCATTTAATAGCAGTACTAAGTCAAAAGGAGCCTGCACAGCCTTGCTTTGGCTGCCCGTTAGTTTTCCAGATCAATAAGTACATAAGAATTCAACCTGGACTTTGGCAGGATCTGAAAATGATTAATTTTTTTTAATAGTAAGTGCTTTTCTCCTCAAATTCATTCTCTTAAGCATCAACATAGAGCACATTTTCATAGCTAACTTTTCGGCAAAGTAAGATGTGTTTCCAAAGTACACGATTTTTCAGAATTGTCTTAGTAGACTAAAACAGTGCACTTCTGTCTCAGTCAAGCCTTAACCGTAGGGTAGGTAGCTTTTTTTGAAGTTGGTTTACATACATAATACATTAACTTGCAGATGCTTATGCTCATGACAGTTCTGGGAAATTATTGCCTGGTTTTATGAGGTAAAGGACGGTAAAGTACAGGGCTTGATGTATGAGTTACATTTGTAGAATATTATTTTATGCTATGGAATAAGTTAGAGGAAGAAATAACCATTGTCTGTGTCTTAAAAATCTGCAAGGAAGAATGAGGCCCTCAGTCCTGCTGATCGCCAGTGAGACTTAGAGGCTTTGGAGGCATTTGAGACATGAGGAGGAGGACAGAGGAGAGCATACACCAGACTTTCATACCCTCCCAGCCTCCATATGTGGAAGGATAAATGCATTACCCTTATCCAGAAAAGATGCCCAGTAGCAGGAACCCAAATTTACCTGCCTCAGCTCAAGGGCTTAACCAAAATTTTGGGGTACAAATTTCTTTTAGTAAAGAGGAGATACAGGTGATAATGATGTTCCCTTGACCATCTCACGTGTTAGTAAGAAATGTAAAACCTACTGTCCCTTAAACCTGACAGAAATAAAACACAGCCCAAATAAAACAGATGGAGACACTGCTTATTTCTGTATAAACCAATTGGTGCAGAAGAATTGCAGCTCTTTTGTGCTGAGCTCTGACCTGTCTCGATAGCAGCCAGCCCAGTCCAGAAGGCACGTAGCCATGTTAGCCTAGGACTGTGCAAGCGAGGAAGACCCCTCCCCAGCCACCCCAGGACCTCTGCACAGCCTGCAGTATGTCATGTGAACGTTCCCAGAGCTGCGTACCCTTCGCTAGGCAGAGTTATACCAAAGATCTTTCAGTTTGGACTATGACTGGTGTTTCTTTGGTGCTGTATCACTGTCTCCTCTTTTAACCTCCTTTGCTCTTCTGAGAAGAGAAGACACCTCCGCCCACACATCGCTCATGCGTGCCTTCATGAACGCAGCAGTGCTGTGACAGCTCTCTGGCTTCAGAGGGAACCACACGTTGTCCTACTACCTCCTTACATGACAGGCAAGGATCAGACTTGAGTTTCTGTAAAGTTTAGCCTTTTAATATTGTGGCGATATTAAAGTGAGAGCTAGTGGGGCTCTTCTTCCCCTGCCTGCAGACATGTTCTCTCTTGCTACTTATGCTTTGTGGTGAGCATACAGAAAGAGCCCTAGGAGTTGAAAGAAAAGGTAACCAAGGTGGAATGAAAAGGACAAAAAATGAAATGGGTAAAAAAACCCCACAACTAATACTATTTTTTCTTTCGTTCCAGTGCGGTGTTTACCTGGACAAATTTATTGGTCGTTGTTGTTGAGCTGGATGGATCGGAGCAAGAAGCTTTGGACCTGGTTCCTTTGGTCACCAATGTGGTCCTGGAGGAACACTATCTGATTGTAGGGGTAGTGGTGGTTGTGGACATTGGTGTAATTCCTATCAACTCCCGTGGAGAGAAACAACGTATGCACCTACGAGATGGATTTTTGGCAGACCAGCTAGATCCCATCTATGTGGCCTACAACATGTAGTCTTGTACCTTAAAGCTTCCATGGACTTTATCATAGATGTATAAAATTTTTTGGTGTCCACTAAAAAAGTGTGCAGATAAGATGCTGACACTCATCAGAATGGAACTGTTTCTATTACGACTTTTCAAAGCAGTCATGATTGGCAGGAAATAAAATGTGAAATGCTTTCTTTTACCACTAAATTTTAGAAAAGAAGGACTATGGGGTAAGGCCCTTCGGTGTGTTGGAAAAGCCCATTTTAAACTTTTTTTTTAGCTTATTGGACAATACTGCTTTTTGAGTAAATGTGGCTTTGTATTTTACATTAAGTAAGCTGAAGTAGATTTTTTTTTATTCTGCCCTCCAAATGGATTCTTTTAAAACAATTTGCATACTAATACAAATAATTGTTTTCTTCATTTGTTCTAATATGTCATAAAAAGCTGATGAATACAGATCCATTACTAGCTTAAGCCATTTTAGGTCCCACATGTTAGGAAACTATGTAGTGGTACGACGAGAATACCCAAAGTAGCACCTTTCAATTAGAAATCTTGCAGCTTTCTGTTGGAGATGCTGAAAGCCCGAAGGCCAAAGAGCCTTTGCTGTTAGCATTAGAATGGAAGAAATTTATAAATAAGGTGTATTTCGGCAATGAACTTGCAAATATCTTTGTACTAAACTAAAAAGATAAAATAAGTTAACTACTTCTTCTGTAATTATGTACAAAACGTTTAATTTATTTTGATCTCTTTAGAAGTATAAAAGAGAAAAAACATTCAAGAATATTAAATTCTTGAAATGTTTGCTAATATAAAAAAGTGTTGTATTATCTTGAGTGGATAGTATCACATCAAATATATATATATGAAATATAAATTCACTAATGACAAAAGATTTTAAAGTTTAAAATGCAGTACTTGTCACTTGCATGGTGTCTCCCACTGTAGATAATCAAATGTTACTCACAAATTTTTTGAAAAAAAGCAATCCTGGATTGCTAAGTATCCCTGTTGAAAAGAATCCTCTAGATACCAGCAAGTGGAATTATTGCTGCCTTTAAGGCAGTGAATGAATTTAAGACTAAAAATGCACTACAATAATTTTCTTTTCTTTGCCATGGAGGCAACAATAAATATTCGTGCTGGCATGTGCATACACTTGTTAGACTTAGAAAAGGCAGGTTGAGGAATAGCACTGTTGTCTAGCTGCAGAACTTTGTTGCACAATTTTTTTCATTCTTTTAGCTGGTGTTTTTATTGCTATAACAAAAAGTTTTGGGGTTATTTGCACAGAGTTATCAATTTGCCTCTCAGCTAGGACACGTAGCTCGGTGGCCAATGCATCCAGTTTACATTTACAGGAAACGATTGTTTCGATGGTCTCTAATTTATTCCTTAACAGAGAGGAGCGTACAGTCACTACAAACCGTTTGGCACGAATCGTGCATCTGCTAACTAGTCCCTAAACGCATTAAAACATCAGAGGAACCGATCTGCCTGTTTAAAGAACGGAGTCGTCCCGCGGTCTCCAATCTGAGGCCATCGCGGGAGAAGAGTAGGAAAACATGCATCACAGCTGCCTTCATTTTACTACCTTTGGATAAAAGAGAGGTTTGATTCCCCAATTCTGTTGTCTTCCCTGCACCCGGCACCCCTATTTTTTTAAAACCTCCCCCTTCCTTCATGTGGTTGTAACTGAATTGACCTGTTTGTGATCGAGTGGGATTTACCAGCTGCAGTCCAAGAATGCTTTTCTTATTGTCCCAAATGACGTTCACGTGCTGGCTCTCATTACCGGATATGCATGACTAAGGTTGTTGCGGGGCAAATGTAATCATGTTTATATCATGTATAAGGGAGTCTCGATGCTGGGTGTTTAAAATCTTTTTAAAAGGTAGGGACGTTTTAGTCTGCATGTACAGTACAGAGCATCTTGCCATGTCAGACGCATTTTCTTTCAGACCATCCTCTCCGCCTTCACTGTCCTGTGAATAGCCCTATTCATGCTCTGAAGACCAATCCTATATTTTGTCAAATTCATTTTCTGCTCCCTGAAAAGAATAAAATCTGTTCTTAATGGCAAGTTGTTGTAAGGTTTCGGACAAGATGTTGATTGATTACGAACATAATTGCAGTGTGTGAACTAACTTGTGAAGTCCTGCTATCGCTGATCTCAGTACTGCAAAACAAATCTCGCTGTCGTTCAAAGCATCACTTTAACCTTCACGAAGTCAACTTTGCATTTGTAGAGAATAAAAGAACTGCAATGCAGTTGTGAAACGCAGTTAATAACAGCTCTCTTCTGCAACCTGTCACCCATGGTTGTTAAATCCTGAGTTAAGAGAAATGATAAACTGAGTTTCTGGTTTTGTTGTGCAAGCAAAAGGAAGGAAACATTTAAGCACCATCAGACTGAGCAATAAAGAAGGATTGTTCTGTATTAGAAATTGTACTGTAGATAAACCATTCATGAGAATGTATAAAATGTTTGTCTTGTGACCTTGTGCTTTTGGAGTCAGACAAAACCATGTAATCAACTTGATGCACATGCACAAAAAAGAGGGTACACAATGAACATTTAAACACAAAACTAATCAAACAGGAGCAGATTCCTCATGGTGCTTGTTTATTATATATATTTAATCCTGCTTGACACTTTACCCAAGGGAAGACTGTCCCTTTTATCAGTTGAATGTTAGCAGCGTTATTTCATAGAGTGTGGTGACTGGTTAGAGAAATTCATGTAACTCAGCCAATCACAGTTTCAAACAAAAATTTTTATGTGCAAAGGACAGCAACCTTCTTGTATGTTAAACCACCAGTACGCTTTGTACATCTGTGATAACGCCTGTTTTATATTCAAATGAACAAATAAAAGCTTTTATTTTTGTTGCTCTGAAAATATCAGTTTCTTAATTAGTCATCTAAAACGGAGCTTCTGAGAGCTGCGGATGCTCAGTGGAGGAACACGGAGAGCTATACTGTAATTTTATTTTGTTTACCTCTCGTTGCATAATTTATTAGTACAAATCATTATACTTTTAACAATGTTTAAATACTGGTGTGGGCATTTATTGCTGAAAGACTTTCATATGGCAACAAATGTTTTTTGTGAAATGTTTTTTTAATTCTTTTTAATATATTCAAATATACTGTTCACATTTTTGCTGAAAGTGTAAAGATTATTGTAAGCTTGGTAACATTTTGTGAGAAGCAATAACAAGCATTAGTACTGTAAAACTCCTCAAATTTGTCACTTATCACTTTTGTTGCAAGGTCTTGCTCCTGGCACATTGCTGATCAGTCACTTAAGTTATTGATCCAGGTGTCACAGCTCTGCTGGAGCTTTCTGCCCGGGGAGATATCTGGGTAACTGCTTGGTCACACATGTGGGGCTAGAACCTCCCTATCAGTTCAGAAGCCTTGGACGACCAGATAAAACCACTAGGAAATGTGATCTGCCCATTTCCATCGGCCTTTTCCAAAAATACCTTGCTTGCAGAGCCAGCTCCCAGCCGCTGAGCAGCAGCATCCCCAGGGAAGAGGTTTGGCCGTAGCTCTGGTTTTCCAAGTGTGATTTCAAAGGCTGAAATTCCAAGTCCCCATTTCTTTGGTAGCCCATCTGAGAAGCCCAAGGTATAAAATCCCACCCCCAATGGCTCAGATTTCAGGTTGCTCATCACAAGAGGCGGATGCAGGTTAGATGACCCACAATTTTCCAGAGCAGAGGGTGCAACTCGAAAACTGTGGGCGGGAGAGGGCACGTTAGGGGTGGCAGGAGGAGGAGGAGGAAAGAACGGCAAGTTCCTGATTCAATTTTACAGATCATTTTAGAAACAAAAGTTTTTTGATGGTTTGTGCTAATGATGGTGAGGATTTTTAAAAGGTCAAAATCTTTCAAGAGCACATTTTAAAAATCCTTTTGGCAAATGGTGGCTATAGTGCTGAAAAGCTGGTGGGGAACCTCACAAAAAAAATTGTAGTAGGGTTAGAAAAGTAATTCATGTGCAGTAAGAACAGTATAATTTATTCATTATCAGGTTGATGCTAACAAGGTAAGAACTGGAAAAAAGCTTGATAAAAGACCTTGAAGCTTTTTTTGTGTGTTTTCCACACAAAAATTTTCTTTATGCAGCATTACCATAGAAGGTGGGGAGGGAGGGCCGTGCACAGAGATCAGCAACAAATTCTCACCAGTCACCTCGTGAACGAAAGCGCAGGAGAGACGGGTTTGGGGGAGCTTCTAACTTTCTCCAGCACAGCATTTTGCAGTCAGCCTGCGTGGTCACAGACCCCTCTCTGCAGCCTCGGGGACACAAACCCCTGCTGTGGCTTCTGCGCGGGGCGTGCAGCGGGATTTGGGGCCTGGGCTGGGCGCTGGCGTGGGCCGCGGCTGCCGGGGCAGCATGGGGAGAGGTAAAGCCCAGAAAGATCATCCCAGTGGGGATGGACCCCACTGTCCCCAGGGTAAGAGCCAACCCTGATTTTGGATTTTCTGTTTGTTTTAATAGAAGAACTTGCTTAAAGCTGCATGAGATTTGAAGAGGGGGTAAAAAACATAACCAGATTCTACATTCTGAAAGTAGAAATTAATTATTTCTCTTGGGGATAAAATTTAAAAGTTCAACTTGAGCTATTTTTTATTATCCAGAGTGCTTCATTTGGCAGCCCACCTTCCCAAAAGCTCTCCCTCACCACGATTTAGATAAGCGTGCTTTCCTTTCCAGGGCTTTTCTGTTCTCTTTTGAGGAGTATCGCCTTAAAGCTGGTCCAAAAATCATCTCAAGGCTTGTCTCATTTGAGCTGTATCTCACTGAGGTCAACATCTTTGAAACAGCAGCTCTCCCTTTCTCAGCCAGCAAGCCAGCATCAACTATTTCTATACAATTTTGGCATGCATCCTGTTGCTGGAAACTGCATGGCATTTAAGATCAGCCATAGACTGATGACCCTAAGTAGGTCATACTGCCTCACGCCAGTCAAAATCAGTACCAGGAGGACTCGTACTTCCTTCTGGTCTTCATGGACAAGATTTCTTCAACGCCAAAGCCCTACTGTCTTCTGTATGATCCACCTAGGGAAAAAAGAGTCTTTGCCCCGGGGATCCCACAACACAACTGATAATTAAAAAATTATGGCAAAATTTTATACATCTATGGCTAGGTAGTGGGCTGATCCTAAAGGCACAAAGTTGATCTTGCTTTAATTTCATGCTTTGGTAGATAAACGATGATAGGCTTCACACAAGGGAGTGTCCTGTGGAGGGGTCTGAAGGAGGGGATGAAGCCGGTGGAAGCACCACGACAGGGAAAGGCTTCCAAATGTGAGCGGCAGCATGTGGGAAAGGTTTGGAGATGCTGGCGAGAGGCAATGAAAGAAGAGTCGTACTGAGCCATCACAGCTGAAGAGGACACCAGTGGAGGAAGCCGTAAGTGAAGGGCAGGTTTAGGAAAAGCATTTGGTGCAGAAGGGAGGTAAAGCCAGAAAAGACTTGACCCTGCATGTGGAAGTAAGAGTCAAGCAATTGAGACCGTCTAACCCAGTGGTATCGGGCACCTAATTTTCGCTGCCTGCATTTGTATTTTCTCACCTAGGTGAGGCCATTTCAAATCGGTGAGCTCCAGCTGCTGGGACAGACAGCCCTGCCGCTCTTAGCCCCACATCCCGTCTGGAGGCTTGGATGAACTACCTACCACCTGCTGAACTTAGCCAAGGGGCTTTGGGCTAAGACCCAAGAGAGGGAATGTATGGAGGTAGGAGGGCAGACATGGTGCAAGACAAGGACAGAGATTATCCCAACCTGAAAGGTTCAGAAAACTAAAAAAAACCCAGGTCTATATCAGGGAAGAGGCAGGACTGAAGCACGGAAGTGCTGAGAGACTAGGGTAAGAAAAGCAGCTGCATGCAAGAAGAAAATAATGTTTCCATGAGGCAAGGTCAGGAGGGGAATATGACGTGGAGCAGAGGAAGATGAGAATTTGAGCCAACAAATGCCTGAAGGAAATTAGCGGCTGAGGACATACAAAGGAATTAAACGTTCCATTGCAGACACACCTGCTCGGTAACATTTCTAGGATGCCTCTCACAAATATTTGGTTTCAGATACTTTCCTGAAATCCACAGGAGGTTTTTTTTTGCATGCCCTCTTCTCTCCCCACTGCACATAGCTGCATGCCGGGGTGAGGATACGCACTCGTGTGCATTTGCAGGCTCGCACAGTGTGCACATGCCCTGCGTGGCCGGCACAGGTTGGCTGCCTGCACGGGGGCAGTGATGGAGATGCACAGCCCGAAGATGCCCGTGTGTGGCAGGGGCAGGCTCTGGGCATCCACCGTCGTGGGAACCAACAGCCCACCCTGCCAGTCCGAGGTGTAGGGCCAGCAAAATGGGGAATGTTTAAGTTCTTCCCTTCCCTCCTCTTACAGGTCTTTGATTAGCAAAGAGAAAGATAAAAGCAAATGAAGTGTTGCCTCAGCTATAATAATTTTTTTCATTCAAAGGGTGGAAGAATTTTTTCATCTGGGGCAAAGCCTTTTAACAGAACAAGAGGCTTTTAACTGCTGTTTTAAGCCATCATAAAATCACTATGAGAGATCACTCAATTTTGAGCATTTTCTAACAGAAACCACATTTTCTTAAATGAAAACTTTTTTAAAAATGCTCCCATTTCCAGTGGATCACATAACAGGGTTGTAGTCCTTCTGTGAACGCAGTGCAATTGCATTTTTGCTGTGCGTGCCTGTGGACACATGCATGTTCATTGCACTTCACTTACAACTAGCATCACCGTTTACCTCTCCAGCACAATAAAGCCAACACATCTGCAGGAGAGAGAGACAGTCAGGATGCAATGTGTCCAAGTGAGACATGACAAAGCATAAGCATCGGAAAAGCAGTCAAAAATGTAGGTTACGATTGGTCTTGTTGGCAGCTTGACTTAATTTTAGGTAAAATATATTTGCTGTATTTATCCAGTTTTGATTTTAAAATGCTGAGCTGCAGGAAGAATAACAACTAGAGGATATGTGAGAGCACTTGCTTGATGCAGACCTGCACTTGAAGTCATACTCTTTAAAAAACAAACAAACAAACAAACAAACAAACAAACAAACATCCCTGAGCCCACATTTAACGTTTTGGTTTTGAATATGGATCAACTCTGTTTCAATGGGAGAGCATTTTCATCAGGGTCCTTAAAGAGCAGCTTCTGTGCTGTGCCCATATGGTTCCTGATAGGAAGTACACAAGCGTCTTGGAGGGCTCTTCTGAAGTTTGGCACTATCAGTCCCACTCAGCTGACACGGAGCTGATAGCCTGCACCCCAGTTCATGGGGAACGGCTGGGCTGGAGGAGCACCCCGATCCCAGTGTCCCCCATGGGGGACGAGCAAGGCAAGGAGACTCGTTTTGTGGCACCAATGGAGCTGCACACCATCTTTGAGGTGGGAGGGATGTGATCGTGCTATGAACTTGAGTTCAGTAAATCGTAAGAAATTTGGCTGAAATTCCCTTCAGGGCAGTGTTTGCTCCAGCGAAAGCCTTTGAGGAACTTCCCCTGCACTTTGTGAGTGCCTTTGCACAGGAGCATTCCTCCTCTGAACACAGGATCAAGTCAACTGAACCATGGATTAAAAGATTGCTAAGAAAAATAAAAGTAGAGGATAAAAGAAAGTCAAAGCAGAAAAAAGCCCCACCAAAATCCCATGGTTATGTCTTTGGATCGAGTTCTTCACTTCCTTTATAGTCAGCCCTTGTGAAGTCATGTTAATAGAGATTGCAGAGCTGGCCCATGTAAAAGATGCTCAGGAATGTCCTGATGGGTGTCTCTAACCCTGCAGCTGAGCTGCGCACCCTGCGCAAGCAGAGACCCCAGTGACTGCTGTGGAGGCCTAAGGCAACTTCATTAAAAAGACCTATGGTGCCGACGTGCGAAAGGACAGATTTCACCCACGTGCCAAATTGCCATCCTGTCTTCCTACTGCATCTTCTGGATGGGCAAATCAGAATGGTCCTCCTCTTCCTCCTCTGCCTCCTCCTCCAAGTGCTGACACATTGCTTTGAATATCAGCCGTAGCTGCTGCCGTTTAGTGAAGCTCCTCCCGGCTCCAGGAGCTCACAAGGCTTGGGTGCTCAGTCAGTCAACAAGCTGGAGGACGTCAAACCACCATGACAATGTCACAGTTTCTGTTCTGAGGCACTGAGCAGTAACCTACACAAAGGAGTTTCTAAATGCTTTTAAGCAAGGGTTGTCGCGGGACAGGGGACTCTGGACGTTGCTGTGTTGCACCCAAGGGCGATTGCAGTAGGTGGGAGAGATGGAAGCAGTCCCTCTGCCCAAGGAGGTCCTGACCAGAGACCAAGATTAGGTGAAGAATTGGCAAATGCTGAACAAGCTGTCACCAGAAGAGCCTGTAAATAGGTTATACCTCTGCAGCTCATTCTGTACAGAGAGTCTGCCCCCTTCCCAGGAGCCTTCTGCTAAAAAGGGAGGCCCTGGGCACGGGTGTCGTGCCCAGGAGAACCCGGGCTATCCATGCGGCTGTGAGGACACCATGGTTAAGCTTCACCAAAGGCCCCTCAGTCAAAGGCAGCGAGCAGGGTTTGGGGTGAAGGGGGATCACTGATTATTTCTGAGGCGTGGGAGGGTGTCACTCCGCAGGGCTGCCGAGTCAGCCGCCATGCCGTGCCGGGGGGCCAGGAGGGCTCGCTGCAGGTACCAAGGGCAGGAGGGTGCAGGCCGGGCTGTGCCAGGGCTGGGGAGGACTTTGGGGAGGCCGGTAGCTCTTAAGCGTGACTTTCTGGCTGCTCTGTCCCTGCGTGGGCCTTTTCCTACAGCGGTCGATGCTTATTAATGTCGATAGTTTCCAAAGGAGGCTCCCGCACCGGGCCAAGCTTGAGGTGGCTCAGAGCTTTCTCGGCGGGAGCCGGTGGCAGTGCCGTCGCGTTGGCGTGGCACCGCGGGCCGGCTCCAGGGATCACTCGCAGGCAGGCAGCCGGTGCCCAGCACCCCGCGGCGGAGCCTGGCTCTGTGGGCTGCCTCCTGCTCCCCTTCCGAAAAGCCAACATCACCCTGACCGACTGGAGCGAAATACAAGCTCCAGGGCTCGGCAAGCGCAGCGTTGCACCCGTCCAACTACTGCAGAGAGGCAGCGGCCATGCTGCTGGTGGGAAGGGGTGAGTGGTCCTGGGCTCCGGCTCAGCACCCAGCGCCGACTCCCGACAGAGCAGCCTCCCGCTGCTGGGGCAGCTGCTGAAAGGAGACCGCCCAGAGCTGGAATGCTGCTGGCTCCAGCGTCCACAGGGAAAAGTGACAAGCAGTATCATTGCTGAGTTGCACATCTTTCCTTTCTTTGGGGGCAAAATAAAAGGCTTTCCAGCACTCATGGTCTTTGCAGACTTGTGAAAAGAGGGGGAGAGGCTCTGTCACTCGGTCAAGCTCTGTCACTAGGTCACATCAGCCGAAGAATTTCTCTCTCTAGTGCACAAGCCACGCATGGCAGAGCTTCTGGCCGTGCTTTTTCTTCGGGAAGGAGCCAGCGGTGTTGCTCCTTGGCAGGGGAGCTCCCCGCTCGCGCGGCCCGTGCCGCTGGGGGTGGGCGCCTCGTTTTGCTCCCTCCTGGGAGCAGGCCAGGCCCTCCCCGCTCTCGCAGGGAAATGGCTCTTCTTGCTCCTCACAGGACGGTTAACGCGGCGCCCTGATGAGTTGAGGCGTGCGTGGGTGGCCCACACCAGGCAAAACCCTCTTTCCTGATGACAGAGGCTCGGAGAGCTGCTGTGTGCAAGGCACGGATTCCCTTTTTGCTTTTAATGAAGCCATTTTTCACCTTGAAGGCCCTGTCACGAGGGACAAAATGCGCATCGCTGTGGCCAAGCGCGGTGGGACCGTGGCTCAGTGCCGAGCTGGCTCCCACACGCTCTTCCCATGGGACAGGAGCGGAGGAGAGGCAGAGACGGCGCGTGGCCGCAAGCGGGGTCCTGAGCCACCCCCAGCGGCTGGCTGCGAAGGGTACTTTTCCTATTGATGAAGTAGTTTAAAATAGCGCTCTGGCTTTATTAATAAACATTGTTTTCTGCTGCAGCAGTCCTTCTCCAAACACTAGTAAAGCATTTCGTACAACCAGCCTCACAGTGGCTCCTCTACGCAGAACTCACATTTATTTTTAGGTACCTCTCTGGGGCAAATCCTCTTTCCACTGAAGCTTTACGCCAGCTGAGTTTTCATTTCCAGGGAGTAAACAGAAACTGGCCGCTGGCTTCGTAAACAAACACACGCTCTGCCTTAGTGCAGCCTGTTCTCGCTCTCTCCTCGGCCTTTCTTCTGTATTATCTTCAATTATTAGTCCCCTTTTAGGTCAAAATTATCTGCAAAGCAGACACTCTACTTCATTTCAACCCCTCCATCGCTGCTTGCCATCCCTGAAGGCATCTTTCCACACTTCACCACTGGCTCCAGGGCCGTGGGGCTGGAGAGGTGCCGGCACAGGCATGGCTGTGGGGAGCGGGACGGATGAATTAAAGTTAATTTTCTCTCAGTTCTTTCTTTTTCTGATTTTACAATTTTGAAGCTTTAGCAACCCAACATTTCTTTTTAAAGAGCATTGCTCAGAGTCTAACGTGCTTTTGAGCCTTTTGACATCTGGAAATAGGTTTTATTAAGATAATACATGAACTTTTTTTCAAGGTTTTGTAAGGTCCAACATAGTTGGGTTTTTTTCCTTTTACATTAGCTAAAAACATCTCCCCCTTAAAACCAAAAATACTATATTATTCTCACAAATGGATGGACTGTTGCACTTGCAACCTGAGTTTCCTTAACATGAAACAATGCAGGAAGGGCCTTTCTGGTTTTGATACCCCCCCCCAATTTGATTTATGAAAGCATTTGGAAAGCACATGTACAGCTTGCATATGTGCTCTCACTCAGTGAGGCTAAAATTGGCTGGGTAGCCCCTAACTACCGGTAACAAATCCCAAACATATTTCACATACTGGGTCATTTAAGATCTGGAAAGGCAACCAAGCCCTGAGCTGGGCAGCTCGCTCCACCTAAAGGAAGCAGGAGGCAGAAACCACTACTCTTCCTTACTGAAATAAACTAACAGCCAGAGTTTAAATTATTTCATAATAATTATAAAAAATAACAACAACAATAATAATAATGATAAAAAATAGAAAAAGCCACCAATAAAAAGCCAAATAATGCCTTTAAGACTCATGTGCTAGGAGCACTAAGATACAACCCTGTCTGCAACGGGGAAGACGCAGCAGCTCAGAGAAAGCCCTGCTCACCCCGGCCCGTCTGGTGGACGGGAATTTGCAGGGACAAATGTCCTGCTCTGCTTCCCAGGGCTGGCGGTGACAGGGCCCAGCCTGGGGCGTGCGATGGGGCTCGGAGCGTCACCGAGGACCCATGGTGGCGGTGGGAAGTTGCTGTGGCACCGCCAAAGCATTTAACCTCTTTGGCTCCGATACCGGCCCCACCGGTAACACCTGAACCGGCAAATGTGCGTGGGGAGGGGAGTGGGGGGCATTTCCACTGGGGGCTTCTGCCAGCGGGGTGCAGCGGAGCGGTGCTGTGCTGGGAGGTGGACCGCAGTCGTCGGAAGTGGAGAAGGGCTGGGAATGGGAGCTCGCGGGGACGCTGCTTCTACCCGATCCTGCTTCGCTGGCTGGATTCAGCCATGGATTTACATCACGTAAATGATGCGTTTGCAGTACGTGTGCTACGCCCGTCAGTTCCATTTCATCAAGTTTCATCAAGTTTCATCAAGGTGAATGAACAAAATTTGCGCTCTTGGGTAAAATGCTGTATCCCATGTAAGAACAGACAAGTTTGGATAGTAAAATAGTAAGACACTTTTGAGGGATCTTGAAATAATTAATTTTTTCCCCCCCCGCCCAGCCGGGGACTAGCAGACCTTGCCAGGTCTTCATTCCCACAGGGAAATTCTTAATTGCCACAGAGAAACCAATTCCCACAGTGTCCCTCCTGCAGCCCTGAAGTCACGACAGGGCTCCAGGACAACCCGCCCTGCCTGTGGCTCGTCCCCAAATGGCCCTTTCTCTTGAGGGTGGCAGTGGGACATGCCCCATGGGCAGCAGCACCAGCATGGCCCTTGGCTCCCTCGGGCACCTCGCCGGCAGCAAGCCCCGACTCGGAAGTAAGTGAGAGAGGCCACTTCCCCAGGCTGCGCTTGTGAGAGGAACGCTGCCGCCGTTCAGGCTGGCGCTGGACTCATAGAGACCCCTCAGTCCCTCCGGATAAAATGGCGTTATTAATGAAGCAGGGAAGGGGCGCAGGCACAGGGCTGCTGACTGGGTTAGGGAGGAGGCAGAGCGGGGCACCGGTCAGAGGAAGCAGAGGGAGAAGGGGTGGGCGAGCCCCAGCCTGGCTGCCGGCAGCGCAGCCCCCCGCGTTAAAACCAGAACACGACGGACGCAACCCTCGGAGGCTGCTGGCCCTGAACGGGCTGAAAAGGTTCACTTTTGGGGCAAAGAAGAGCCATGTTAAATGCTCGAGCTCTCGCACGGCCCTGCCAGCTCACCTCCGGCCAGGAGCAAGGTCCTGGCGAGCTGCGGCACAGCTCCCCCACCCGCAGCCCCGGTCTTTCTAGGTGAGGACAAGTAAAAATAGCAGCCTCGTGCATGCCCGCCCAAGGACGCGAGGCCAACTGGCCAAAATCAACACAGACACTGCCAGTGAGGGTGTTTTTTTTAAATACATTTATTAACCAATGTTAACACATTAAATGACTCTATATATTGCTAGTCAGAGCAGCTTACAAAATGCCAGAATGCATCATAAACTGGACAGCCACAATGAATAATTACAATGTGCATAGTGGCTAAGCTTAACACTTTAATATAGCTTTATGATTTGCAGAAAAATTAATTTTAAATCATGATTCCTAAAACAATCAATTGTAATTTTACCTAAAACTTATACAAAACCAGGCCACAATCTTTTTTTTTGTTTTGTTTTTTTTTTTCTTTAAAACACACAGTTTTCACGCTGTAGTAACTTGGAAATGTGCAACCGTGTCAACAGAGACAAAAAAGCCAAAGTAACACGAATCTTACTTTCATGCAGCTATCAGTTAAATATTACATATTCTGGAATGATTTTACACCAAAAATATTTCCACAATAACTTGCTTTCATAGGGGTGGATCGAAGTTTTGGAACTTGTAAAGTAATCGAACAAGATTGATTTTTAGTTGTGAAGTGTTTTACAGTCACAACACAGAGGCGACAAAAGTTAATTACACATTTATCAGGCAATAATGTAGCTGTGGTAATTCAAGTTACCATCTACTTACTCATTTTTCCAATCAACTTACCACTTAATTTCTGCAACGTATTGGGCATTATTTGGCAGTATCTAGTCAATTAACTTATATCACCACTGTAAGTAAAAAAGATCAGGATTTCAGTGGTAGTTCACAGAAGTCTTAGTTATATTTTCATCTTTACAATGACCCTGACAAATCCTAGAGAAAACTTTTCTAAAGGCTTTCCTCCTGATTCTTCAGCTTCCATCGTTCCATCATGTAATTGCTTTCAATAAATATCAAAGATCTAAATAAATATGTACAAATTATTCCTCTAACTTCTCAAAAAATAGCTGGATGATTAATGGGCATATGACTCAGTCTAAGACCAATCTTTGAAAGAAACTAAAATGCGGAGACACTTTAAAAAGAAAAGCTATTTAAGTAAGTTTTACATCTATTTAAAAAATTGTCTCTGAACATGGATGCAATTCATATATCTATATATAAAACAAACAAAAAGAAAATCATTTTTCAACTATCGATCCATTCCTATTGGTAATGCTTCTTAATCCAGACATTCCGCAAAATACAGACTTTTTACAAATCACGGCATCTTTAATACAAGAAAATTAACATGCATTATTCTTCATTCTGAGTACAGTGATGGAGCTCATTATTAGGCAATGACCCATTACTACAAACATAACGGCTTCTGTGAAACTTAAGTGCTTTTTTTCCTTTTGTTATCAAGTTACAATGGACCAGGTGACACCAGATCACAGGCAGTCAAATGACGTTGGATTGAGGAGGCTGAAGGGGGGCACAATAAAGAAATTTGTATGCCTCATAATCCCATGTATGAATAAAGGTAGTTGGGTTTTTTTGTTTGTTTTTTTGGCTTTTCTTATTCTTGTTACAAGCACTCATGTTAGGACAAAGATGAAATGTGCAAACTTCAAAATTTAAATATTCATTTTTCTCTAAGATCCAGCTCAGTAAAAGATTACCCCAGTTCCCTGTGATTTTAAACTACAAGATCAAAGCTAATATTTTGTTATAAAAGTTATATATTGAAAAGAAATAATGAAAATAAAACACAGTTGGGAAATATTTAAGAAAAAATACGCAGGACTAGCACCTGCTGTGTCAACCCTGTTCCCTAAATTCAATCATGTACCCACTGGTATAACCAATAGATAATGCCTTTAAACAGTAAAATTAAGCTGAACAAAACCAGCTCAACAAGGTTAAGAAATAAATGTTACATCAAGGTAGTATGCTTCGTTTTTCTGAAACAGTTCTATACTTCTTACATTCAGATCTAGTTTTTAAATGTTCCTTTTGTTAAACTTGCATGATTTTTTTTTTTAGATCTGCTGTTTTTAAAGATTAAAATCTCTGTAAAACCTAAAAATGTTTTAAAATTTGCTGAAAATGCAACAAATCCTCTAGTTTAAAATTATTTAAAGTAACCTGCTCCCACAGATGTTAAATTCATTTCGCTGACAAAATTTTGGAGGAGCATTAAACAGAAGATTGAAATTACTGTGCAAAATTTCTTTTACGAAAAGTGTTTAAAGGCTGGTGCAAAATGGGAAGCAAATTCTAAACAATTTTGGCTTCTTGGAAACAAAAACCGCTGTGTCTGAGAATAGCAATCATCGGGGTGGTTTTCTAGGGGAGGAATAACTCTTTCATCTTTTTCTGCGGCAGGTACGTTTGTGTTCAGCATGCCAGTGCTCCTGCTGACACTTGATGGAGCAGTAGGAAGTGTTCCAGCAGCAGTGGTACATGGCCTCCTCTTCACAGTTGTAGCACTGGAGAGAACAAAGGAGAGGAGATTACCACCCTGACACGCTCCCTCCTTACCAACGCACAAGTGTTCTCACCTGCTCGTGGATGCACCGGCACATGCAGAGCAATACTTCTCTTTTGGTTATGCTTGGGGCATCCAAAGGCAGGAGGGCATCTTTCACACGTGGTGAGTAAAGCGGCAATCTTTAGCAAATCTGCACAATGCTTTCGTATTTTCTGGAGTCTGGTTTACTGCTTTTGAAAAAATCATCTCTTATTTAAGAAAACTCATCTCTCAGGGCAGTGGAGTGACATTTTTCAGCCACACAGTGCAGGAACCACCTTTTATCCTATATTTGTATAGTAGCATCCTGATCAAGGTCTTAAAAGCTACGATAAATCAACAGGCACTTCTGGTGTGAGCAGGTTCTGCGCAAGCTTGAAAATTGGCGTTTCTGAGGCTTCTTTACAAGCCTGACCTGTCCAGAGGTTGCTGGAGAAGTTCCTTTTGGGCTAGGAAAATCTCAAAAGTCACAACAGTAACATTATTAGAGAAAAGAATAACTCATTACCGAATGGTTTGTTATAGCCCATTTAGGGTAGGTCTGCAAGGAGGCTACTGTCGCTGGGGTTTGCTGGCTGCCAGAGAGCACTGCAATCTGGTGAAAACGAAACCTCATGCTACACCAGTACTACAGAGGAGAGCAAGAAATTGCCTTTTCCTTTAAGTCTCCCAGAAACCAGAGAATGCCTGGCATATACTGGATGGGCTCTTGCCCTTTGTTGTGCCTGCCAGGACAGCACAAAACTCCTGAAAGAAGAGATGCTGCACAGCCCGTGACTTCTACAGAAATACCCACAGCTGGGGAGCGGTGCCGCAAAGAGGATTTCTACCCCGGAACACACAGAATGCCCCCATTTTCCTGGTAGCTGGAAGGGCTACCTGGAAAAATAACTCCGTGGCCTTTGAGGAGCTAAAAAAGGGAATCAACATGCTGGTCAACACTACTGGTGGTCAACAAGGAGGTATGGCACCCAGACAGCAATGCGCCCTGTCTCTAGGTGGTTTTATACCCCTTAAGGGAATGCTGCAAAAGCATTAACATTCTGACAAAATCCTATGAAGTCGGTTGGCATTGCTGCTAAAGAAGCCACTTGCACTCAGCGCCCTTGAAAGCCAGGTTCTAATGATCTCAGATTTGTCTTTCAGAATTTGGTCTGCTCAAAATCAGAAAGTACCTTTAAGAATCCAGTCTGAAATGCCTATTGCATGACGGGGAACAGAGGGAGGGATATCGCAGTCTGTGCAGGCTGCTGTCAAACCACGGAACAACACACAAAAGATTTACTTCTTATGTCCCGTCCAGCTACAGCATTGTTAACAAAACAGAGAATTACAAAGAAAACAAATCCAACTGCCTTGAAACAAAACAAAACCACAACCACCCTACACACTATTAAAAGACAGATCCAAGAAAGCCAACATTTACATTGACTAAACCGATAACTATTTATTTACTGTTTATTTACATCAGCAATAACGGAACTACCCTATAGCTGCATGAGGAGGGAACCCCTCCATTTTCCTTTTATGATCTAGCTCCAGGGAAGTTTATTTGTAGAAATGCCTGCAAACGAGTGTCCCTTGAGAGCTGTTTTCCTGGTTTTTCATGTTGCTGGCTGCCCACAAGCCTGTGGGAACCATTAGGATCATCTGCTGGAAAGGTGCAGGGAACAGCTGTGTCTCTCCATTACATACAGCATGGGCCTCAGCTCAGAGACCAGCTCCGCATCTGCTTGCTTGGAGAGATCAAACAAAGCTAAGACAGGAGAGGACAACTGATCTGTGGGTCCTGTACTTCCCTTTACATATGCTGGCCATAAGTGTGGGATGTAAATCTCCACTTACAAACGGAAAATAATGTCATCTAAGCTGGTACCAGCACATGTGGCAGAGAAGGCAAAATGCCAGCTGGCCTCAGGCCTCCTCTTTCCTTTGTATTTTCCTCTTTCTAAACGTTATCAATGTCTCGTTTTTTTGTTTCAGACAGTACACATCATGGACAATGCTCATTCACTTAAAAAGAACCTGTTGCGAGTTAGAATAAATATACATGTAAATATAACTGAAAGCTACAGAAGTTCAAAATGAACTATGCACCAATTTAAATGAGGTTTATATGCAAATAAAAGAACTGGGAAAAACTAAAAAAATAAACATTATCAAGACTGGCACTCTAGCCTGTATTCTGGAGGCCATCAAACTGCATAATCTCATGATCGTTATCCCTGCCTTTACATTTTTTCATTTCGTTTGCTATTTACTTGGGGTATCTGTATTAAATCCAAATTTTCTAGAGGGATAAAAATGAAACTGGGTTAAGCCAAGGGGACTGTGACCAGTTAGAGCAAGAGAAAATGTTGTTCTTTAACTATGCCTTAGGCTCCTGAGGGCTGTGAGCGCATCTGCTTGTGTACCTCTATACCACCAGAAAAACAATCCCTTCAACCTGACTGATGTTTTTTTTAGGTATGAGAAAAAGACAAATATAGCATGAATAATAGCAGCTGTATTCCCAAGCCTAGACATCTGCATTACGCAAAACCAGAGGTCTCTGCTTCTAATTAAAAAGCAAAGCCACCAAAACTCATTTAGTATGTGTGTTAATTACATGAGATTTTGGTAAGGAGGTATCATTATTATAATAGCAGCATACAAGAGTACTACACACCAGGGACTGTCATTAGTACCACTGAAGGAAAAATCACTGGGGAGTTGTGTAATTGGACCAACTCCAGCCGCCTGAGGCTGCGTGCTGTCAGGCAGATCCATCAGCCTGGATGCAAAGGTGTTTATCCTTGCCCTCCCTCCCCTACCCCATGCAAACCAGCTGCCTGCATGATGCCTTCATTTAAGGTGGTGATTGACAGATCGTTCTGGGGCCACAGAAATAGGCAAGACTGACAAATGTCGAATATATCTTTAATTGTCTTGCTCAGAAAGAGGCTTTATGCACATGATCGTAAGCTGCAGTGAGGTGGCACCGGGGCACTCTCTGATTAGCCTAAAGGATATGGTAAAGGCACATTGGAGCAGAATAAAGAAAGTCTCAGGAGTCTCTTTCGTAAGTTCTGCCTTCAAAAAAACCCAAAAAGCAGCTAGAGCTAAGAGTCCAGACACACAATCAAGTTACTGTGATTGAGTTACTGCATATCGGCTGAACGGTGGCAGCAGTTCACAGATGCACTCAGCTTTTGACAGAATAGAGCTAATTTGGCGTAGTTCTGTAGTGGGCAAAGGCAATTCAGTTTCCCTCTCAAGAGACGCAGGCAAACGCGTGCAGGCAGATACCGGCAGCCGGTGACTCACTAAACACAGGAACTTGATCGGAGACCTGAACAACTTCTCTGGTCTGCAGAGATAAGTAGACAGCAAGGAATTTCCTGATAGAGACCCAAGCACTGCAGCATCGTAACACCTACAGCAAAATCTCTACTAGGAAGAGAAAGGAAGACTCTACAGGAGCTCTGCCATTTGAAGTAATTCTTCTCTTCACAAAAACCCAAACTCTTAACTGTGATAGTCAGCAAATGATTGTCTCGCCTTAGTATTTATTTCACTCTTCTGCAGAGCAGAGTTTTCTCTGCGGGGACCATCGTTTCATCTGTAAGAACAAGTACTAATGAGGCCGAGCATAAACAAACAGCCCTTCACAGCAGAGGAGCTGCGGGAGGGAGCCAGGGCTGGCTGTCCCCGGGTGGCTGTGGCCGTGGGATGGCGGCTGTCCATCGCTGCTCAGATCAGCGTGCCATCTTGTGGCAAGGCACCCGCTCGCTTCTCCGCTGCATCCGGCAAAATCAAAGCTCAAAAGGAGGCAAGTAGAAAATCTTGTACCCGCCCCACTGTATTTCATAGACAGCTATTACAGTGCAGTGTGATTTCCTGAATGATGGCTTTCATTTCCTTGTTCTATGAAAATTAGCAAAGAAATGGCAAAGTCTGTCTGTGTGCCAAGCTCACTGCTCCTCAACGTAACAGCTTCCACCCGTACTCTGTTACAGGCTAGCAGCACAGTGCTATAGTACTTGCAATGTTTGAGGAGATGCTGTACAGCCACGTGGGAGAACACGTTTCTGGCTTGAGAAGAAAACCCAAGACACAAAACAAACAAAACTAGGGAAAAGTTTGCAGCATGTAATAGAATGGTAAGTTAGATGTCTGTTTTCACTTTTCTGAAGCGCGTACAAGCATGTTTTTTGTAGGTAATGCTGCAGATTTGGGCTTAAGGACTGAACAAGGGAGAGAAATATATTTCAGAAAGACATGTCTTAGATACAAAAGAACATAAAAGAGCTGCAGAAAAAGCTAGAAGAGGAAAAGGCCAAAAGGATATCACTACCAGCTTTATTAGCACGGGAATCCAAGCTGATGCAGCCAGATATTGTACCCTCTGGGGCCTTGAGATCAAAGGAGTGTGAACATAATGCAAAACATGTCTTATATGGAGAAAAATTGCATTTAGAAAAAAATATTTTGATACTAACGTCTGATTGGACTCAAGAAGACGGTGCTGTTAACAGCACATAATTAAGATAGGAAGTAATCAGAACTTCTAGTTGTAATTTGGAGGTTAAGAAAATCTGAAAGCACTAATATGGAGAAAACTTTAAAGCGGAAAGACCAGTGAAAGAGTGGTGCAGTTAAAAGTAAGGAAGAAATCACCTTCAGTTGGCCTTCAGTATGCATTATACATTTCCACTTACTCTCTTGTAATAAATTTTTGACACTTACCCACTGCTTCTTCTTGGTCTGGGAAATCAGTTGCTTGTGCTGGCCTGCTAGCTTCTTAATTTCTTCTAAAAATTCTTCTTTGCATTTCTCCTTTACCTGCTTACATTTTCTGTCCATCTCTCCTTGTGCGTTGGCCACAGCTTTATTTACAGCCTGCCTTTTCTCTTCTTCCATCTCTGTACGCAGCTGCCATAAGAAAGTCAGCAAAGCAAGTCAACAGACAGCTATTGGAATAAAAGTATATTCTTTAAACCTCTATTCTTTAAAACTCTATTACTGATGTGGCTGGAGGTCACATAATTAGAGATTCCTCCTGTTTAAAAAACAAAAATTTCTCTCCTTTAGAGTTATAACAAAACTTCCATCCCATAAGAAACATTCAAAGTATTTCTATTCTGCTAGGCATCTACAAAACCAGCTAAATAGGTTCCATGTATATTTTGTCAATGATCAGTTTACAAGTTCATGAATTTATCTTAGACAAAGATTTTGTCTTTTCCAAATCTACAGCTGCACATAAATCTACAGCAAGGGTGCAATGGAAAATACAAAACAGAACATCCGTGAGTTCAGTAAAAGGTACTTTTTAATATTGATTGTTGGTGGGATTCCTTTGCCCTTGCTCAGTTATCTAAAAGTTTGATGTCTTAATCCTACAGGATTAACACTTAAATGCCCTAGGTTCATTCCATAGTCCTTCATCAAGAAGGAAATTTATCTTGTCTTAAGACAGGTACTTAAGAGAGGTCAGACTCATCATCCTCTAAACTGTCCTGCTCTCTCCAGCCAAAGGTAACCAGCTCATGCTTAGATATTGAATTTTAAACAAGTTATCATTAGATAAGAAAATGCAAACAAATTTCAGTGAATTTTAATGTTTAGGTCAGAAGACTGACAAAAGAATTATTTATGAATAGCATTTAAACAATGCTGTTGTTTACAACCACAGTCGACAATGGAGACAAACGCTTTGGAAACAAATACTCAAGAATGAACAATTAGTTTTGGTTTTGGATCCCAAACTGATTTCACTGGACAAGAATAAAAAAGCCAGTAGTTTTCTGTTTAAACTAAGGTCTGTTGGTATAGAAATGGTCTAAAAAGCAAGAATGAAGAATATTTTTATGTGGTCTCTTTGGAAAAGGTTTTCTATTCATTTTCTTAAGGGTGGATATTACAAAAATAGGAAAGAATGTGAAATAACGCCTCCTCTCCTCAAGCCAGAGTGTAGATGGTGTTCGACAGGTGTTACCTTTTCCACTGCCTCTCGCACAACTCTCTCAGTTTCTCTTTTGTGATCAGCTTTCATCCTGTCCTTGAAATCATTGAAGATTTTGGTGTATTTGTCATGGCACATGTTCTGACACACTCCATCATTACTGGTCTGGGTGCTCCGATGCAGCATTTTTGGAGAAGAGGCACTTAACTTCTTGGTCTGAGTTGAGACTGAAACTTTTTCAATGGGCTGAGGCATTGTGGGAATTTCCTGGCTTGAACTTACTGCTTCAGTTTCAGGTTCTGGCTCCTAGAAAGAACAAACTTGTAAAGCCACGTATCAAAACAGAACAAGTTAACTTTAAGTTCTCCCCGGAGAAAAAATGTTACATGACTAATGCTAATGCAATTCATGTGAAAGGTGTCTGTTGAAGACCTTCAGTGCTAATGGGACGTGGGTGCTAATGGGGTGTGAGATCCCTGAGGAAAACCAGCAGGACAGTGGGTAGGCTCTTTGGTCAGGCTTTTCTGACTTCAAGTAGGAGCCCTCCAGAAGGAGGCACACGTATGGCATCAGTATGCCACAGTCACCAGCCTCACTTCCCAAAAAGTACGACCAACATCAGAGGCTATGTTGAACCACTGCAGATCCCTTGGGGTTACTAAAGGGTTGCTACAGATTTTTCCCCCTACCATCCTCCCTGAAGAGACTGTAGTTGCATGGCCAAGGTGCCTGAATTATTTTGGCAAACTCTGGGCTTACTCTGGCCCAACAGGCTCCACTGGAGTCTGTAATATTCCACTGATTTCACAGAACTGCTGCAAAGATTGATTAGTACTTCAAAGGTGCTTTGAAGATGAAAGGCTAATGAGCGTCTAAGTCTTGCTTCCAATAATGTAGAACTAGACTTGGATGACCACAGAAGCTTTCTTGTAATTACACAATTATCAAGAAAGAAATCATAGTTACTGTACTGAATTTAGCAGCCTATGTTATTACACTGTAAGACCAATTGTTCCTGCTCTTTAGAACAGATAGAAGTAATATCCCTGCAAACTCTTATTGATATTTGAAGTGTCTGAAGACACACATGAACAATTTTTTTTTTTTTTTTTTTTTTACTTAGATTTTTTAAAGCTCATTTAACACTGTGCAGACAAAGCACACAGTCCTTTGGTAAGAGCAGACTTGCTCGGGACTGGACTTTGTGCTTGTCTGTGTGATAGAGCACTGCTCACACCAATCAAAAGGCTGACTGTGTATTCCCTTTTGTAACCAATTACTCTCTAATAGGTCACTGTGATTGACTTCTGGATCACTGATCAAATATGAGCAGAGCTGACAAGGCAAATGTTAAGACATAAATATATGAAGCAAAATGCAGAATTTGCTTGACAGAAAACACAATAAAAATGACGAGACATCCTAAACTGTAGTCTCCCCATCTTGCACTCAAATATAGTTTGTGCCACAGGGAGCACAAACTGTGCGTCACTGCCTCCATCGATGAAGGTGCCTCACAGAGGTGGCCCTGCGGTACTAAGATACAACAGGGAGGCAGGTGCCCAGATATTAGGAGTGGAAATGTCTGTATTTCAGGCACCAGGGCCATCCCACACAATTCTGGTGCTAAAATACCTAAATCCTCCTCTGTAATGGAGTCCTGAGTCCTCTTCCGAGGACTGTGCATATGTGCAACTTTTTCTTAGTGTTCAACATGCAGCTGAAACAAGGCCAGAAAAAAAGTACTCAAAAATTAGGAAATATGAGATTTATGGCTGTCTCAGCAACTGCCCTCTTGTGTACAAGCATAATAATACAGTCCCTTGGTTACATGATCATAGGTTTCTGTTTCCCCCACTTCATTCAGTGTGCAAGTTGGTTAAACAAGGAAGGAAGTTCCACAGATAAAAGTGGATATGACCTTTTCTAAACTTAATATTCTTGATAGTGCAAAATACTTTCTAATTTCTGCTGTTTATAGACTTACTAACTAGCCTGAATTTGTAAAAAAAAAGTCATAAACTGACTGCTGATTTATTCATGATACAGAATATTACCACAATGACACCAGTGGCTTGCACGGGGGAGGTGCAATTATGTTTGTTAGCAAGGAGGACCAAGCTACAGGGCTGGAACTTCCAAGATTCATACTGTAAAATCAGTAAAAAGTGACAGAAACCAAAAGAGTGTCTATTAAAATTTCAGACTTTTTGTACTTTGCTACCTCTACAAACATGGTAATTGAGGTTTCTTACTTCTTTCTTGAGTTCCATACTCTGGTTACGTCGCCCTTTCTTTGCTCTTGGTTCCTGAGTAACCTTCAGCTGTGAACATTAAGAAAAGTATATTGAATCATTACAAAAAACAGTTCATGTAAGTAGCATTCATTGTAACATGACTGATGTACCTTTTATTTTCAATTATTTACAATTATTTAATTTAGCAAATAGAAAGTTGAGTAGTTCTTAAATGAGAAGTGCACACAATAAACTTTTGACATTATCACTGACAACCACCATTGCATGAGGGAACAAAATTCATGAACAAGTTCTAACATTCAATGTGTATTTGCTAACATACCCCTAACCATTCTCTTCTTCATTTCACACACAAGTTCAAACACTTGTTTTCTGGAATATTCTGATATCAGTGACCCATAATTAGGCAGAAGATCTTGTTGGAAGCCAGAAAAGAGCAATAATTAAAAAGAGAATGTATATATGTGAAGGTAGTAAGATTATCCAGACTTGCTATAATTGATGCATGCTTGAAGGGCTATGAAACTTCGTGCTTTAGCGTAAAAGCCAATCTCCAGCAACAGAAACAAGGGTGAGATCTAAGCGGATGGTGTATTACCTTACAACGGCTTACAGTAAAGTTCTTATTCCTGTCTTTGAAGCAGCCAGTACCAAGTACTGTTAGCGACAGGACACTGCAGATTACTGCAGAGCACTGAGTTTGACGGCTACTCTTATATTCTTGCATCTGGGAAACCAGTGAAACAGGTATAAGCATTAACCAAGTGAAGGATGAGCAGCTGGCGTGGAACAGAAAATATGCAAATGGACACAAACCATATGACTGACACTTCTGGAAAACTAGGAAAATGCCTCTGTTACCTTTCATAAATATTTTTCGTGACCATTTTCCTGTTACATCATACATTGTTGCATGACTGCATACATGACATTTAAATAAAGGGGCTACAAAGAGTTAGCTAAGCAAACCAGGCTAAAAAAATCTAAAACCACTTTAATAAGGAGCACCCCCTTAAAGCAACATCCAGTTTTATAAGCTTTAAGTTTTTAGCCACAATTTGGATGATAAGACTTGTTTGACAAAAGGGTAAAGGAAGAGGGCCAAAACATGCTGATTTTTTAAAATACAGACTTAGGGAGCGGACAGTGGTTTTAAATGAGGAAAACAGGTGTTGCCAGGGAAAAGGCTGCCAAGAATACAGAGAAGAATCCTGCAAGCTATGAAATTCTTACTGCCAAGTCAGTGATAGCGAATATATAACACCCTCTCGGACAAGGAGTGACTAGCAAGGTTCAGCTGTGATAAGCGGGAGCTTCCATATGGCAATGCAAAGTTTTCTATCTTGGCGCTTTGTGCTTTTCACCTTTGTTAAAGCAATGTAATTTTTCTTGTTTTGAAGAATTATTTTTAATGACTTTAATCAGTTGCTGGTCATGTGGTCCAATATTTGCACCTAACTTTAGTTGGACTTGCTGAAAATGTCACGGTTGGTGTTACTTAGGGATCTGTAATGCAGAATACAGTCCACAGTGAACATACTCCAGCTGTGAAAAGGCTGAACGGCTACAGGGCTGTCCCTTGATGGGAGTCCAAGAAGGCAGTGTTGCAGTCTATCTGATATCCATGACATTTAACTTGAGCATTCCTATTTTAACTTTAGAAATCTTGGTCTGCCTCATCAAAGTGCTGCAGGTGACGAACATTTTAAAACTTCCCAGAGGTCATCCAAGAAACTGAGGAAAGAGGAAAACTCTGTATTCTTGCTATTACTGAGCCACAAAACATAGGGAAAATAAGCCTTTGAACCCTCTACTTGTCACCACAAAACTGCAGACAGAACATAAGGTTAATGTAATAGTAGATTAATCAAAGATACATTATCTTTGCACCCTTTAATAAATTGCCCTGATTGCTAACATTGTGGCAGCACTCACCTGCTCATTGCTGGTGGAAGAGATACTTGACTCTGCCTCCTCTTCCCCTTTATCTTCATTCTTTGATTTCCAGAACCTCCCCTCACGAAGAAAACGCTGGTGCAGTTCCAGCTCATCACAGGCCTTCTTCCACCCCATACTGCGCTTCACGTGCAGCCGATGGATGTTAACTGTGATATCTTGAATGTTTTCAGAGGGAATCCAGGCCCTTTGGAATACACAGTTACAGACAGGTTCAGAAACATTAAATACAGATGAAGGATGTTGACCTGAGAAACTGACTTCAAAAGCAGTTTTTCACAGTGGCCAATCGCTGACAATTGCTTTTTACTCAGAATTTTTGTATATTCAACACATTAAAAAAAACAACCAACGAATTGCATACTGTTAGACATTTGTGTTATCACAAGCACTTGCCAGCTGTGAGTGCTATGGCTCAAAGTCCTTCATTTTTGGTGAGCTGCAAACCTCCCCCAGCATCAACAGCAGTCATATCTCCTACCTGCTCTCTTATTAAATGTCCTGAGTCAGACACAGAAACATCTTTACTGAAGGTTCGTATGCTAATCCAATTTAGTCCTTGACCCCTTTGCTAAAACTGTCAAGGAATGTACCAAATTATCACCTCGAATAGAGACATTTTGTAGTTTGGGTCCCTGTCTATCAGGACTGAACTCATGTGGGGACTGTCATGCTCTTGGATTGAATTCATGCCAGTGACTTGGTTCCAAAGGTACTCTGGCCTCTTAAATATTTTCAGGGAGTCCTCATAGAGTTAGATGGGCAGCTCTTGACATTTTGAAAGGTTATACCAAGCAGCATTGGACATTAAAGAAAAAGAGTCACTGCCACGCACATCTACATAACAGAGTAAATACTGTAACAAACTACATGTCTGTGGCCAGATTCTCAATTCTTGCAATATAAATTTAATTCCAGTTAAGTCAAGGAAACAATGCTGATTTACGCCAACCAGGAATTTGGCCTTTCGTCCAAGTCCAGAACAGTAACTAAGCAATGGCACTCTAGTGCAATGTATTTTGCCTATTCTATCAGTACACGTTTAAGAAGTTGCAAGCACCTCATCCCGTAAGTGCCATGTTACTTTATTAAATAGTTTGAAGCTATGTGAACTTAATGCCAAAATTACTAATGAGGTAAGCTGCATTTGCAAACAGATTCAAGGTAAATCATTCTGTGATTGCAACATAAATAAAGATCCTTTACCCATTTTATGCCTATTAGAAATGTCTATCGAATATCTATCTAGCGAAGCCACCGAGGCGAAGGGCTACGGAGTGAAGGATCGCGCCGGGGGACCCTTCCCGAAGCGGCCAAACCACGAAGGCGGCAGCACAGGGAGCGAGAGAGTGCCCCAGCTTCCCCCCCCGACCCCCAGCCGGCGGAGCGGGCTCCTAACGAGCGGCAGCTCTGACTCGGCGTGGACGGGGCCCAGGGCGGCGGCGGCCAAAACCCCTCGCCTACAAGAGCAGCCCCCGGGAGCGCGAGCGACCCGGAGCACGGCGCGTCAGTTTGCGCGGCAGTTGGTGCAGGCAGGGCGTGCAGGGAAGGCGTACGGGCGGGGTACAGTACAAGTGGCCATCATCCTCCCAGAGGAGGCTCAGCCATGGTCGCCACTCGGCTGAAAACCGGGGCCAGAAAGAATGTGGCGACACAGACGGAGCTCCCGCTCAGGCACGCGGCTGTCCAAGTATCCGGCTGCAAAGAGTGCCTGAGCCTGTCGGTTGTTCCAGAGACTGACGGGGACTACCTGCGTGCGGTGCGACCAGGTCAGCGACCTGCTCAGCCTGGTGGCAGAGCTGAAAGAGGAAGTGGAGAGGCTGAGGAGCATTAGGGAGTGTGAGAGGGAGATAGATTGGTGGAGCCGCACCCGGCCATCCCTGAAGCAGGGGCAGCTGGTGGAGGCTCCACAAGCAGCAAGGGATCCCCTGTCCTCTTGCTGCCGGGCAGAAGGAGAGGACCTAAGAGATGAGGGGAAATGGAAGCAGGTCTCTCTTCGGAGAGGTTGGCGAATTCCCTCCGGGCCTCCCTCACCGTCCCAGCTGCCCTTACACAACAGGTAAGGGGCTCTGGAATGTGAGGGACAGGAACATGAGGACCCTGACGAAGGTCCGTCCAAGGGGGTGTCTAGGGTGAGTCAACCAGCCCCACGCATCAAGACATCCTCTGTTAAGAAAAAAAGGAGGGTGATTGTCGTAGGCGACTCCCTTCTGAGGGGTACAGAGGGCCCAATATGTCGACCAGACCCAACTCACAGGGAAGTCTGCTGCCTCCCCGGGGCCTGGGTGAGAGACATCACCAGGAAACTCCCTGGTCTGGTTCGGCCCACTGATTACTACCCACTGTTGGTCATGCAGGTTGGCAAAGACGAGGTTGCGCTAAGAAACCCAAAGGCAGTCAAAAAGGACTTGAGAGCACTGGGGCGACTGGTCGATGGAGCGGGAGCACAGGTAGTGTTTTCATCAATCCCTTCAGTGACGGGGAAGAACGCTGAAAGGAACAGGAAAGCACACCTGATCAACACATGGCTCAGGGGCTGGTGCCGTCGTCAGAATTTTGGGGTTTTTGACCACAGGGCGGTTTACACGGCACCGGGCCTCCTCGCAGCTGATGGAGTGCAACTGACACCAAGGGGCAAAAGGATTCTTGCTCATGAGCTGGCAGGCCTCATTGAGAGGGCTTTAAACTAGATTTGGAGGGGGGAGGGGCTAAAACCGGGCTCACTAGAGTTGAACCTAGGGGTAGGTTCAACGTGCCAGAGTTGAAATCGATAGCCCAGCTCAGGTGCATCTACACCAATGCACGCAGCATGGGCACCAAACAGGAGGAGCTGGAAGCCATTGTGCAGTGCGACAGCTATGACGTAGTTGCCATCACAGCAACATGGTGGGATGCTTCTCATGACTGGAGTGCTGCAATGGATGGCTATAAGCTCTTCCGAAGGGATAGGCAGGGAAGGAGAGGCGGTGGGGTGGCTCTGTATGTTAGGGAGTGTTTTGATTGCATAGAAATTGAAGATTGTGAAGACCAAGTAGAGTGCTTGTGGGTAAGGATGAAGGGGAAGGCCAATGAGGCAGATATCCTGCTGGGAGTCTGTTACAGACCACCCAACCAGGATGAAGAGACAGATGAGACATTCTGTAAGCGACTGGCGGAGGTCTCGCATTTGCTGGCCCGTGTTCTTGTGGGCGACTTCAACCTACCGGACATCTGCTGGAAGTATAACACAGCAGAGAGGAAACAGTCTAGGAGGTTCCTGGAGTGTGTGGAGGATAACTTCCTGACGCAGCTCATGAGTGAGCCCACCAGGGGAGGTGCCTTACTGGACCTGCTGTTTACAAACAGAGAAGGACTGGTGAGAGATGTGGTGGTCGGAGGCCGTCTTGGGCTTAGCGATCACGACATGATAGAATTCTCAGTTGTGAGCAAAGTAAGGACAGGGGTCAGCAAAACTGCTATCATGGACTTCCGGAGGGCAGACTTTGGCCTGTTCAGGTCACTGGTTGAGAGAGCCCCTTGGGAGACAGTCCTGAAGGACAAAGGGGTCCAGGAAGGCTGGACAGTCTTCAAGAAGGAAATCTTAAAGGCGCAGGAGCAGGCGGTCCCCATGTGCCGTAAGAAGAGCTGGCGGGGAAGGCGACCGGACTGGCTGAACAGGGAGATTTTGCTGGGACTCAGGGAAAAGAGGAGAGTTTATCACCTCTGGAAGAAGGGGCAGGCAACTCACGAAGAGTACAAGGATCTCGTTAGGTCAAGCAGGGACAAAATTAGAAAGGCAAAAGCCCAGCTAAAGCTCAGTCTGGCTACAGTCGTAAAGGATAATAAAAAATGTTTTTACAAATATATTAACAACAAAAAGATAGGCAAGGAGAATCTCCATCCCCTACTGGATATGGCGGGGAACATTGTCTCCAAGGACGAGGACAAGGCTGAGGTACTTAATGCCTTCTTTGCCTCAGTCTTTAATAGCCAGTCCAGGTATCCACAGGGCATTCAGCCCCCTGAGCTGGAAGACGGGGATGGAGAGCACAATGTACTCCTCATAATTCAGGAGGAAGCAGTCAAGGACATGCTAAACCACCTGGACACCCACAAGTCTATGGGGCCTGATGGGATCCACCCGAGAGTACTGAGAGAGCTGGTGGAGGAGCTTGCCAAGCCACTCTCCATCATTTATCAGCAGTCCTGGTTAACAGGGGAGGTCCCAGAAGACTGGAGGCTTGCCAGTGTGACGCCCGTCTACAAGAAAGGCCGGAAGGAGGATCCTGGGAACTACAGGCCTGTCAGCCTGACCTCTGTACCAGGGAAGATTATGGAGCGGTTGGTCTTGAGAGTGCTCACAGGGCACCTGCAGGACAACCAAGGGATCAGGCCCAGCCAGCATGGGTTCATGAAAGGCAGGTCCTGCTTGACCAACCTGATCTCCTTCTATGACCAGGTGACCTGCCTAGTGGATGAGGGAAAGGCTGTGGACGTTGTCTACCTGGACTTTAGTAAAGCCTTTGACAGCGTCTCCCACAGCATTCTCCTGGAGAAACTGTCGGCTCGTGGCTTAGACAGGTTTACTCTTCGCTGAGTTCGGAACTGGCTGGATGGCCGAGCCCAGAGAGTTGTGGTGAACGGCGTTAAATCCGGCTGGCGGCCGGTCACAAGCGGTGTTCCCCAGGGCTCGGTTCTGGGGCCGGTCTTGTTCAATATCTTTATAGATGATCTGGATGAGGGAATCGAGTGCTCCCTCAGTAAGTTTGCAGATGACACCAAATTGGGTGGGAGTGTTGATCTGCTGGAGGGTAGGAGGGCTCTGCAGAGGGATCTGGACAGGCTGGATCGATGGGCAGAGGCCAACTGTATGAGGTTTAATAAGGCCAAGTGCAGGGTCCTGCACTTTGGCCACAACAACCCCATGCAACGCTACAGGCTTGGGGAGGAGTGGCTGGAGAGCAGCCCAGTGGAAAGGGACCTGGGGGTGCTGGCTGACAGCCGGCTGAACATGAGCCGGCAGTGTTCCCAGGTGGCCAAGATGGCCAACAGCGTCCTGGCCTGTATCAGGAATAGTGTGGCCAGCAGGAGTAGGGAAGTGATTGTGCCCCTGTACTCGGCACTGGTGAGGCCGCACCTTGAATCCTGTGTTCAGTTTTGGGCCCCTCACTACAAGAAGGATGTTGAGGTGCTGGAGCGTGTCCAGAGAAGGGCAACGAAGCTGGTGAGGGGTCTGGAGCACAAGTCTTATGAGGAGCGGCTGAGGGAACCGGGGTTGTTTAGTCTGAAGAAGAGGAGGCTGAGAGGAGACCTTATCGCTCTCTAGAACTACCTGAAAGCGGGTTGTGGCGACGAGGGTGTTGGTCTCTTCTCCCAAGTAACTAGTGATGGGACAAGAGGAAATGGCCTCAAGTTGCGCCAGGGGAGGTTTAGATTGGATATTAGGAAAAATTTCTTCACTGAGAGAGTGGTCAGGCATTGGAACAGGCTGCCCAGGGAGGTGGTGGAGTCGCCATCTCTGGAAGTGTTCAAAAAACGTGTGGATGTGGCGCTTCAGGACATGGTTTAGGGGACATGGTGGCGCTGGATTAATGGTTGGACTTGATGATCTTCAAGGTCCTTTCCAACCTAGTGATTCTGTGATTCTGTGAAATCTTGGTAGTTCATATAAGAAATGAAAACATGTTATATACTGTGCAAGTTACACTAAAAGCAATTTAAATAAACAGCCTCATAAAACACTGTTACTGAATTGTGTAGGCCTTTTTGGGATGCACCAAAATATACCACCTTCCCAACAACCCTGAATTACTTTGCAAATGTCTCCTCTCCTCACATTATAGACATATAAATCAAACGGCAAAAAAAAATCAGTACACCCACTGTAGTAACAACACTACTATAGCCCTCCCCAAACGCTGAACAAACAACTGGAAGTGGAAGCAAAAGCTGATCTTTAAGAGTGACGTTTCCAATATAAAGAGTTATTCTCTGAAATTGCAAACTGGCTCACAGCAAGAGCTCTGTCAATGTTCTAGCAGTGAGACAGAAACATTTGTGATGTATATTATGTTACTAAAACACAGAATTGCAATGTGCCTACTCAGAAGAGAAAATTGCACAAATTCAATACTGCTGGTGGTAAGAGTACGTTTCTGTCCAATTTTCACCTTGGCCTGGATTAGCAGGCTGCTGCTGATTTGAAGAAACAGATGAAGTTCACTTGCTTTCTTTAATTAAAATGGCATTAAGTAACAACCCTATGTCAACTGTGGAAAGGGAATCTCTGTGCCATTTGGCAACTTTAGATGTGTTAGACTGAGCATTAAATTTTCTGAAACAATTATGGCAAAGTACTCAGTCTTTCTAATGTTGGCAACTAGCTGACCCAGGATTTACAACATGATAGATGAGATAAATTCTTTTAAATATTGTTTGTAAAAAGCAGCACATGGAATTAATAAATTACCTTTGGTGGTGATGGCCAAAAAAGCGAACATCAACTTGATTGTCCTCTTTCTGCATGACTTTGGCTGGCCAAAACCCAAAGCCTTTCATTTTGGCCCAAACCAGTTCATGATTAGGTATCTGGAAAAAATGTTGTATTTATTATTGGATATGAAGTATTATATTGATTTATCCCACCAATATTTTGCTCTAATACTATGCTAATATCTTAAGAATATGGTTGCTGTTTATATCTAGTGCTATTTTAATTTTTATCTTCTTACAATATGTATTTCCCTGCTAGATGCATTGCTTGGATCAAAGTAAAAAAAATACAAAGTCTGAAAGGGTGTAACTGTCTATTGAAAACAGAGATCTTAAGCAGCCCAAAAATTAAATTTGTCTTTATAGCTTCATCCAGGAGCAAAGTTTTATTTCTGTAAGCTCCTTATTTTCTTGTGAGACTGTTGTAACTGGCTGATAACCAAGTTTTATAACCTATATTGTTATATATTGTTACAGCTTTGAACTTCAATCAACATTTCACTTGTGTAAAATATCTAGGCTTACAGAGTCTTAACCACGCTTTTGAAACAAGCCTACTGAAATGGAATATTCAATGCATTAATGACACCAAATCTGCAGGCTTTTATACAGAAAAGCAAACAAATAAAAATCTGTGTCAGCAACATACGCAAGGATAGCAGAACCAATTGTCAGGTCGTGCGTTTGACAAATAGAAACAGTTCTTGCAAAGCTGCAGTTCATCCAGCTGAAAAACAAAAAAAGGTAAATAAGCCCAAAAAACCCTATTTATGTGACTTCAGTAGTATCACTCTCTCTTAAGTAGTTAAATTTTTCAGCCCTGCTTGCTAATTTCGTGGGGTTACTTCTGTCTGTGCAAACTAGAGGTGTGAAACTGAGGTGAGCTGAGAGTGGATGAAAGACAAGCTGCAGAAACATTATTCATGATTTAGAAAAACAAGGCAGAGGAGGAGATTAATTCAACTCAATGATTTATTATAGCTAAAATGCAAAGAATAGTTCTTTAAATTCATCAAATATTTAAAGTACATTCTGAAAGAAGTAATTCAACTGTACAAATGGAGAAAGTGTGACAGATCCCCTAGCTTTATTTTTTGGTCTCCTCTGAATGTTGAGAAAAGATTCAATGCCAGTTACAGAATCTGTTAGGAATCCCACCTCAGGTTCAATTTATATTAGCAAGTACAATTACTTCTAGTCCAATTATGTATTACTAGATTATTTCAAAAACTAAAATTTGAATATAGGTATTTTCCAAATTATAGTCTAGTTGCAAAAGAAAAGGAAAAGGAATTCTGAATAAACTATTAGAAAGTAAGGGGAAAATGTATAACAAACTTCATACCCTTTTTGGTTTTGAAGTATGAAGAATAATTTTCTGAAGATTTTGAAATGAAAATCAAGTATCTTGTCTACATCTTGGTTACCTGCTACTACTTACTTCATGACATGTGTCTTTGTAAAGCATCCTCGCTATATCAGCTTGTTCACTGTCCGCTATAAATTAAAAATAAATGGTATGAACAATCACAGTATGATCACAGTGCTCACAAAGATTTGCAGCTGTCATTGCTATGACTTTCATGTTATAATTGTCTTGCTTGAGAATACAAAACACCATTTAGTCATTTGGATAACCCTTCCATTTGAAATTTTCTAACAATCAGTTCTATATTTGTTTTCTCTTTCATATTTATATGCAAAAACACTGTTGGGAGCTTTTAAACTGAACAATACAAGTACACATCTGAGGAGGAGCAGCAGTGGGGAGACAGGATTGCTCTTAATAAGGATCCAGTTTCTTTCTCTGCTAGTGTGTCAATGACACACTGCAATTGTCCTGAAACACGGCTCTGCTATCACCACTTGACCGGAACACAGGTACAATCACCTAAGTATTTCTGCTCAGAGTAATGCTTCACAGACTATTTATCACTATCTGTTTCCCTTTACATCTGCGTATGTCTCTATTAGCACATTCACTCTCTCCCTACCAACAACAGCGTGAATCTTCTGATGCTGCAAATAGACCGGTCCCACTCTCCTCCCAGTTTCCCTGATGTGGGTTGTGTCTGCAGGGGAGAATCACATCCTTCCTGAAGTGGTGGCTCTGGAGAACCCTGTTACAGGACCTGGCTATAGACTCTGGATGCGGTGGTGGTGGTTTTTTAACTTCCAATCAGACTGTCCCACCATATCAGTCACTTACTACCTTCGCAGTGGCTAGCAGCTTCTCTGATGGCTGTATCCTCACACCCCGCACCAGCACGGCACTTCTAGTGTCAATGCAGCTGTATTTGCTGTCGTGATACCGCAGATATTGCCCACGAGTGAAAAATATGTGCCTATAATACATGTTTCTGCTGACACAGCACATCAGAGATCAGACAGGTATACTGGCAGAAATCTGCAGTATAGACTGACTTATGACTTAGGCTGCAGAAGAAACAGGGTGGCAAAGGTGCAAATTCCCACTAGCAGGTTTAGCCAGAGAGGATGAAAATAGCTGTGTAGTAGGTGGGCCAGAAAAGACCCTGCGAAGTCCTCTTGCAGTTTACTTTGATTTTTAAGGGCTCTCAAATGACCTCATCCACACGTAAGATTATCTAATAACAAATTCAATCCTGAACTTGTGAGTTCCCTACAGATAAAGATAAATCAAATATAGCAAGCAGTAAATGTAGTACTTTACCTCCATAGAAAATCACTGTGTTGTGTAGAAGCAGCTGAGCATCTGCTTTGAACTCCTCATAACTCCTATACTTTCCTTCATTTACTTTCTACACAAAAGAAAACATGGAACTGTGAAAAAACTGTTAAAGTGCTGTACCTGTATGCAGAAAAGCTTTCACAGAAATCTGCATTATGCAACACAGGTCAAACACTGCCTTTTCTGCATACAGAAGGAATACTTACAATTCTTTGACATAGTTTCTTAGTACCTGAACACTGGCTGCAGTGGTCACTTTATGCAATGCCCAGAAGTAGAACAGGTGCTTGACTAAGTTTAAAAAAAATTCTCTTGGATACAATAAGGTAAATTGGGAGTAGCTTCATCATAAGGTGTGGCCCAGAGCACTTGTTCAAATTAAAATATAATCCCTGAGGTGAAGATTTTGTACCTTAAAATACCAGCTAGTTTCAAATCAATGTTGACTGCTTTTACACTTCCATGCTCTTCACTTGACAGTCAGTGTTTTCTGATGAAGGCTGATTGTCTTAGTCTTCCAAACTCATAATAAATGCCTACATGGAGCCATGCAGTTCATTTTCATAGTATGGTCTTTTGTCTGATAAGGAATGCAGTATTTTCAGTTGTGCTCTGTCAAGAACACCTATGAGAAATCCAATCATCAAACAAAACATCATCGGTTTCTAGGATGTTATCAAGGCCAGAAGACCTTCTGTGGAAGCAGGTGAAGGTGACACAGTGAAAGGAAGGCCTGACCTGTTTTCAGGCTCAACCAGTGTTGCCAGTACTTCAAGCCAGCCAGTAGTGTTGGTCTCCAAAACTACCAGTTAAGCTATTGTTTATCCTGTTGTTTCAAGAATAATAACAAAACAAAGGCTCTTCACATCTGTGGTTGTAAAGGGCAATATACACTACAGCATTGCATGGTAATCCAGTTGCAGCAATGAATAAAGATGAATGTGCTGTTCATTTTGGTCATGTGCAGTTGATAAGTTACATAAGTCATGGTCAGACCTTTGGTTCAGAAAAAAAGGACAACATATTTACTAGTATTTTATTTTTGGAGCAGTTAATGCAAAACAGATGCTTTAAGTGCATTTTGTTTTTTCATGATCAACAAAACAATTGGTTCTTTATGAATCATTTAGATGTTTTTAAAGTTACCACCTACTCAAGGCCTTAATGACTGAAATGGGAATATGGTCAAAAACATTGGGCCAGATATGCAAACATGGGCACTCAAGTCCATATACAGTGACTTAGATAAAGGGTACTTTCTCTGAAGATTTCAGACACCTACAGCTCCAAGTAAAACCTTAGTACAAAAGGAATTGAGGATACTCTATGTCTGAAAACTAGGCACCACTCAAAACGGTTTTACATGGTTACCTGTTTATGAGGAAAAGTTTGAAATTTTAAGCTCCTACATCCAGTGCTGGATACAATACTGAAATACTGATCATAAGGAGAATTACACAGGATTTTTTTTTTTTTTTAGTATTTATTTTTTATCTTTATATTTATTATCTTTAAGGTTTATCTTCACTGTTGAAAGACACCATAAACAATGTGGAAGTTAGAAAGCAAGTCACTCTACCTCCTGTATAGTAGGAACATCAACAGCTGAGTGCACCAGCCTTCTATACATTGGGTGTTTGTTGTCCTTCCCTTTCTTGTTTAGATCTATAGCCTGAAAGGACCATGAGACAGTGTAAGTTACTGCATTTAGAATCTGCTTAAAACAAACAAAAAAAAGATTAAAAAAATGCAATAGTTTGGAATATTTCAGGTGGGGAATACACAAGGCCAAACTGTAGATCCACAATCTGATGGATTACACGTGTCTCAAACCTCAAAAATGACCATTTCAGAGGAGCCACAGGCCCATGGCATAAACTACTCCTGCCAGAATGATACTAATCCGAGCAATGAGACATGGGAAGTGCAGGCTGAAACACACACACCACTTATGACAGAGGAAATGACACCCTCTTGTAGCCCTCCTCCCTGCACAGTCACACATGGCCGACCACAATGCGTCCTCTACAGTGCAACCCAACACTTCCATACACTTCCCTGCTTCAGACTCACCCGCTCCTTCATACGAGAGACTATGAATCGCAGGTATGTGCTCATCTCTTGTTTACTTGTGTTTTTCTTCTTGATACTCTGTCAAAGAAAAACAGGATCATATTATTATTTCAAACCTGACTTCAAAATTCATCCAATAAAAATTTTCTCTGCATCACAACATTATTTGAAAAGGTAACTCTGAATCACAAATCACACAATTTTTTAGGGAAAATCTTTTCTGGGAAATTAGTAACACTAACACGTCACAAAAACTATATATGTTGCTTTGAATTATGTCTGGGCCGAGGAATTGAGCTACAGAAGAATTACAGGGTTGATGTCCACTTGTATTCCATAATACTTTGTCAAAACCTCTCATATAAAGAAGTGTCTAATTAGAATAAAGCAATGAAGAAAGGCATTTTAGAGAGCAGTTTAAAATTTATTTAATGGTCTTTCTATTAGTAAGGCATTAATATTTTTTGAAAAATAAGAAATTATTTTAAAAAGAATATCCTGTACCATCTACAAATTATGTGCTTACTGGGCAAAATGACACCGTCTAGGAGGAAGCCAAATAGGCTCCAGCCAGCAAAAACTCAGAGCACTTCTTACTGCTCGAGAAACATAGCAGTTGTTGATTTCTGTGGTTCTTTCTTCAAAAAATCTAACCCGGATTCCAGAACACAGACTGCTTCTTTTTAGCAGTTCAGCATCCAGACTTTTTCCCCCTCATCTTAGACTAGTGTAGAGACCTATCCCCACCCTTCAAAGTCAACGCAGGCCGGCGGGAGGCGCTGCGTACGGAAAACGCGCTGCTGCAGAGACGGTGGCTCCCTGCGAACGCCTGGCGTGCTCTGCGGACCCGCCTTGCCCACCCCAGCTCACGGCAGCGGGGCACCGCTCCGCACGGCCTCACGGCAGCTGCCTGCAAAGTGCTCCCTCCGCCTCGCTCTTGCCTACAGTCGTTCTCCAAAGCAAAAGCACAGTGAAACAACAACACGGGTTCCAGGTTTGTTATCCTGAAGTGAATTCTAACTGCTCGTATCTCTTGCAAAAATGCTCGTCCCTCCTCGCACCTCCAAACGCGCTGAGCGCCAAGCTGAGTTCTGCCCTTCTTGTGCCTCCTATCACCACCTCTATGCAAACTGTGTGGACCAAACTGGCTTGGTTACACCTGCATCTTCAAATTTTGATGGTCTCTAGCAAGATTCACGTAATTGTGCAGATGACTGTTGCTTAGCAAACCCAAGAAAAAACAGAATCCATGTCCTAGCAAGTACCTAAAAGAGGTATGATGCTTATGAGGCTTAATCACTACAAATGTGCTACGTTTTACTGAATTACTTATATATGACTCTGAACATACAGAGGGAGCAGACACATTGAGTACAGAGCAACTACTTTTACAGATTTACTTGGCAAGAGTATAAATTACACATTAGTGCAAAAAAAAGGTAAGATTTGATTCTGTCTCTTCTGCTTCTATTCCTCCTGCAAGACACTGAAAACACTGAAAAACAGGCTGGCCCTTGTGCTACAATAAGTGTGCAACCTATACATCTCAGCATTGTACTTACTACCTCCTTAAAACAAAATCGTACACAGCACTACCTGTGAAGGTGTTTTTCTGGTTGCTGAAGAGCATGCATAGAATCATTACAAACTGTGCTGGAATATCAGTTCAGTCATGAACTTATATAGATACTACAGTATACAGAGTAACACTAGCTTTTTCCTGACAAGGCACTAACACTGTTGAGTAAAACCCACTATTGTGAAAAGGGCCAGCACCAGGTCTTTCTAACACTTACAGTGCATTTAAGCATTATTTTCATAGTATTAACAGTTCCCAGACCTTCCTTCCAAACTCTGGAACAAGACTGAATTTCACCCTGTGCTGTATGTCTGAGTCACCTTCTGTATATTCACGTTTTGCTTTGTCTGCTGTGAGAACGTGCATTCTGCTGGAATTCAATTCACCTATTCACTTTTGCGTAAAGCAACATTGCTACTGCAAATGCAAACCCAAATGTGCATTAAATTATCTGCATTATGAAACACTGCTGTCACTTTGTCATTTTAGGCAGTGGAGTGCTGTATGCTTGCTAATGACACAGCGTTTTAAAACTTATTAGGGCACAATGAAATTCACTTGCACTGACTAGCCCTTCTACACCTCTTTTTCTGACATGGTTCTGAATTTATCATCCTTTGAAACTATTTCAGAATTCATGCGAACTGTTTTTCATGCCCTGCTGGGCAAGACAGTTTGTAAGAGACTGTCAAAATAGATGGTTTACAGTTTATCCTTCAGATCATAAGAAAAGATAGATAGCTGGCTTTGTATCGTTATTGATGTCACCAATTAATATTATCTTAAGCACCACTGAAAATTATATAATTAACTTGCCAATTCAGGCAAACTTGAATTTCTCCACTTTTCCTTCAATTCCCTACATTGATTTATTTTAAGAAAAAATTGATCTCCAGGTTCCTCTACTAAATGTTGAAAGGTAATGAATTTAGGGAATCGGAGCCTATGAGCCAGCAAAGTGTCTTTTTATAGCAAGGTTGCTCACCCTTTGTAGAAAGCAAGTAATAATCCAACCGCTTCATTCACTTTTCAACAAAGATGAGCCCTTTAGGAGGTACAACTCACAAATTCTTTGGAAGTTATAATAGAAAATGCATAAATTTTTAATAAAAAAACACTATTATGTATTTTGAAGGCTTGTGGTGTTCACAGAGAAGTCAACCTAGAGCCACTTAAAGCAAGGAAGTAGATAATACTAGATGGGGGATATGATTTGCATAAAATCTATTCATATTGCTCTGACACAAGAAAATATACGCACTTTCAGGTCCCTTTATAGCCAGAGTGATATACAAGCAGGTATAAATGAAAACTATGTCTTTTAATTTCCTACTTTGGGGAAATGAAAACAATGATGGTGGCTTGTGAATCTGTAAAAGTAGCAAGATCCACTGCATCTCTTTTCCCCGTCAGATCTACTAAGATACACTACTGCAAAGCTTGTTTATGTACAAATTTCTTTCAAGGAGACTGCTAAGATTCAATCCAGCCCCAAAAGATTATCAGAATCTTTATATTTGTATATAACCTATTTGTAGGATATATTATCTTAATATGGGATTGTACCGGTCTGCTGGGATGAAGTTAATTGTCTTCACAGCAGCTCATGTGGTCTTGTGGTTTAGATTTGTGACCAAAGCGGTGTTGGTAACACACTGATGTTTTAGCTCTTGCTGAACAGTGGTTGCACAGTATCAAGCCCTTAGTTGTTTCTCACTCTGCCCCCACAATGCATGGGCTGCGGGGTACGCAAGAGGCTGGGAGGTGACACAACCAGGCAGATGACCTGAACAAACCGAAGAGATACTCCATGCCATATAACATCATGCTCAGCAATGGAAAGGGAGAGGAGGGAGTTTACTGGGGTTAGTCATCTTTTGCTCAGGAACTGGCTGGGCATCAGTCTACCCATGAAGGGTGGTGAGTGATTACCTTTGCATCACTTCTTTTGTTTTGTTTTCTTTCTCTCTTCTTCCATTTCTTCACTTATTACACAATTTTTATCTCGACTCAAAAGTTTTCTTGCTTTTACTCGTCCTTTTCCTCTGCCCCACTGAGAGTCAGGGAGAGGTGAGAGAGGGGCTGTGTGGTGCTTAGCTCCCTACCAGGGTTAACCCATAACAAGGATGATTCCTAAGTCTCACCAATTTTTAGAGAAATCTGCAACCCTTCTGTTTTGAATCATGGTAAACCGAAAGGCTTTGTCAGACATACATGTTTACACAGGGGACGCAGGAGTGAAGCAATAACCTTCACAACAGCAATCCTCATGTAGAAGATTAATGAGATCTGGTAGGTGGAAGGCCAAGGCTGCAACCTAACTCTTTGCTTGTGGGTGCAGGGAATACCTTATATATGCCTTATTCTCTGCGGCACATCTATTTCTTAGAAGCTGGCACCTGAAGCTTAGATTTACATTGCTTTTTGTATTCAATATTCCAGATTAATACTACTGCTTAGCTGTTAAAGAGGGTAGCAATACGTTGCACTGTGCAGGTGTGATTTATTTAGCAATTCTGACATGCTTATAGTGCAGGAATTCACTACAAGACTTTATGAACCACACAACGCTAGCAGCAGTGAGGGGTAATGCCAAGAAACACTCCATCCTGCAGTAGCACCATTTATGATGGAAGTGACTATCCTTTGCACCCTGAGTTAGCATGTAGCTCTCAACTCTCAGGATGACAATGGTCCCTATGCTGCAGTTGCTGCAACCTTCCATTTGAAGCGAAAAAAAATAGAGAAACTTTAAGAAATTAAAGGTCTTAGTGCCAGCATTCTGTGTAGCTATAAACATTTCAATTGCATTTTCTCCATGTAAAGAGTTTTCCCTATAACCTCCCATTAATGAATATTTTTTTTCCCTTCCTCCCTTAACTAACATGTGTATAGACACATCAAAGAGCTTCGCTGCAGTTCAGTGATGGATTAGGTGAAGGCTGCTCAATGACAGATGCATGTTTCTAAGGCACTAGTTCCTTTTTCAGAAGCAGTTCAGGTATCCAGGGGTGTATCTGCAGCGTGGAACTACGTGCAAGAGTCTAGCATACGTTCATGACTGCTGTTTAGAAACTCCTTGCTCTATCCACCGACCCTTGGATTTTTTCAGGACTTAAATTTCCAGAGGAATTTGGTGCTACATATGGAAAGCTTTACTGCTCTGCCACCCTCTTAAACTCCCAACACTCAGGTCCTCAGGTTTCCTGTACCATTAAGAAAGGTATGCAGGTATGCAGGATGGCTCTCAGAGCAACCAGTGCGCTGTATGCCCCAAGCAGCATACAGAAAAGCATCTGCATGAGCAGAATATGGCATAAGACCTGCCTCCTGCCTCTTTCAAGATCATATACAGACAAACTAGACTTTTCAAAGCATTAGGTGCTTTTGGAAATGTTACAGCTAAATCCACAAACTGGTTTGTACATGTATGGTGCATTAAGCACCTTCTGAATATGAAGCATCATATGAATTAAATATGCTTTTACATGCACAGAGAAGGTGGTAGGAGGCTGTAAGTGGAGGTTTTCCAGTTTGCTCACTGCTGTGGAAAAACTCCTTTATACTTTATTAAATACACCTTATGCAGTGCCCAGTTCTGCCAGCTCCCTGATTTACCCAAGGGTGCATGTGGCTGCAAGGTGAATGGGAGGGACCTGCCAAGCACTGTCACCTCCCCAGGTGTGTAGTATCGGTCCCATACCAGGGCTTCTCTTCACCCACCAGTCCATGGCTCTTATTTGTATGATTATGCCCAATCCTGTCTATAGAATATGTTTCATCACACAGTTATCCAAACTCCTACCATAACACCCCATAAAGTGAGACATAGAGCCATATTCTTCCTTCCTTCCTTGTATTTTACATTAACCATCTTGACTGACAGCTAATACCTAAAATGCCTTGACCTAAGTTCTTCAGCTACTTCACTTAAGTAACCTTCACCTTTTTGTGCTTCTAACTTTCTCCTGTTTGTCATCCTCACTTGTCAAATTATGTCTAATGTTGATTGTGAACTGCATGGTGGTGTATTTTTATGTACTCTACAAAATGCTTAGTACAGTACCAGAACTCAGAAATAGCCTATTTATAGAATATTTATCAGCACAGCATTTAATATCCTAAGCTCTACAGTTTACTTCACTGTCATATATATAAAAACCAGAAATATTGAAACACCCACTATGATAGGTGAATTGGTTATAATTCTTTGCAAAGCACATGCATGGAAGATCAATCTCTGATCAGATGATTGTAAAAAATTTAGAAGTCAAGTGAAACCATATGAGTAATTCTTTCTTTTTGCTTCACAAATCAAAATCTATTCCTCTGAGACAAACTATATGTCACCATGCATAATTTTGCCTTTTTACAAAATTATTTTTAAATACGATTTTTTTAAAAAAAGAAGTACTAATAGTTGGTTACCCCAACATGTGATCAATATTCTCCTATTCAGATTTTTGTATGTATCTATTTCTGCCCCCCAAAAACACCAGTATTTTTGCCGTACTTTCTGTAGTCTTTAGGTGCTAAATTAACAGCTGGAGAAAATGAATTTCCTCCTTTTATCTAACCAAAGAGCTGCAATAAATGTACAAGTCTCCCGCATCCCTCTTAGGATCATCCCTCATCCCAAGTTGACTAACCCTGTCTTGAATGGGCCATTCCAGTAGTGGGGAATGTAATCTCTAAGTTCATTTGATATTAAGTCTTTCTCTCGTGACCTGTCTACCAGGAATTTTGCTGACAATAACAATTTATTTCACTTAAGACAATGATTAGTCAGCAGTCAGGGAAAATTTTCAATCACTGCAATGTGGTTTGAATTGAACTTTGCTTGACTCTTGACTCCTGCTGAGAATTATGTAGGGTACAAAATATTCAGATTGGTACAATCAAGTTAAAGAAAAAGCCGCGAACTGGACATTTCTTGCTTTTGGATGCAGTGGAGAAAGAACATCAGCAGGGAAACAGAGTTCAGAGCAAGGTTTGCAAGGGACTGTTATAAATGTTATGGGTGGAAAAATATTTTAAAGTTATGAACAAATCCTTGGCAATGTCCTTTATAAAATGTTTCTGAGTAGTCAAGTGTGCAAGATAAAGCTGCACAGGTTGATTGAACTAGTACAACCAGCAATTGTGAAATGAATAATCCAAAGGCTTGCTGACCTTGGCAGCATTACAGAAGCAATCTTTACATAAGAATGAAGTGTTCTTAGATTATTTCTCCCAATATATTAGATTTCAAACATACTTTTACTTCACCTTTGCAAAGAGCTTTGAAATTCCCAGGTGAAAAGTGCTATGTCCAGTTACAAGAATAAAATATGAAAATATATGCATCTCTTTGTCCCAGCTATTACTTTTCTTGAACATACATATTTACTGCTGATAATGCAAAGTAAATCCCATCGCCCTTATGCAAGATAGTTAAGGTCTGTTACATCCTCTGGACATCAGCCAGGGCTCTCCAAATTACCATAGTCTTTTAATATGGGCGTCTCTCTTGCTTTTAAAATAAAATTAGAGCATTCATTTCCTAGGAAGGTGGTGAGAAAGTAGTGGAAGAATACTGAAGTCTGAAACAAAGATGCTAACTCCCATGCCAAACCAAATCTCCTTTGCTTATGGGGACTGTGTAAGCCTCCTTAGTCCAAGTTTGCAGAATTAGGGCTTGAAGTGATTCAGATTAATTACAAGGAAAACAGGAGCTGCCAGCATAGGGGGGAAAAGGATGCCATGGCATTCAAAATGGCAATATTCACAAAAATCTGCTGATCATCATCTGAGGCACTGAGCAAGTCAAAGATCTCTGGGGCAGAAAGTATTTAAGAGCCCCCAAAACCCCTCCTTAGTCTTTGAGGAACAAAAAGGGAACCAATATGCGGAAAGACAGACACAGTGCACATGGTCTGAGTTTCAAAGGATTTTAAGAAGGTAAACATTTGTTTATCATCATTGCCATAAAGGAGTCCAAGGCTCCAGGATGAAAGTCAAACTGTTCTCCAAGCTGACTACCCTACGTATCTGTGCATATTTCATGCAACAGTTCAGTATTTCCACTCTGACGACACCCACGTTACAAGACAGATGTTACAAGCCACTTCATATACAAGGTGGCTTAAACCATTACATTCCCTACTCTCACCACGTGTCATCTAAAATTACTGGTAAACTAGAGTGGAGACTGGATTCTGTTTACCTAATTTTCACTATTTCTAAGAACTACCAATACTTATTACGAGAACCAAATTCAAGAGATTTATTTAAAAATCTGAAAGCAATTCACCTATATATGTCCATTCTTTGTTTTTAACAGAGGGAATATTGAGTAGCTAAATTAAATGCTAGTAGTTCAACGTGGAGAGACACAGTACACGTCCCTATTCTTATCTGTTTCTTTCCCTGCCATTACTTCTTTTTCATTCCTTTCCACTTCCTTGAGGCAGGCTCGATTTTCTTGCTATTTACCTAAACCCTGAGAGCTCCCAATCTGAGGCAACGAGCAACAGGTTTTTTACAACTAGTTCTAAGGTAACAGCACTCAGAAAGCACTGTTTTGAAACAAAACAATCCACGTGTTTTCAAAAACTGCTTCACTGGACTACAAAGCGCCTGAACCCTTGCATTCCTTGCAGCACAGATCACCTGAAGGTCAGTCTGCTGCTCTACAGCTAGATCTAAGCTTTCAGCAAGGGAATTTCCTCTCCCTCCAGCAATCCAACGCGGAGCACAACTGGCAGTTTTACGCCTTTCTGTAGCAATAATTTTATCCTTACACATTCATATGCATGATTCCCTCCATTTAAAGAAGCCTAAGAATGTGCTCCACTGGGAGTGGTGACATGGAGATGATGACAGTGAGGAGAAGTAGCTGGCTGATTCAAGGCCAGGTACCACTAAAAGCCATTCTCACTAGAATGTTTAGTCTTCTAAAGACATGTAGAAATCATACCTGCTCATTCTCGGAAAGTATATAAAAAATTCTCTTTGCTCTCTCCCTACCATGCTCATAAGAACAGCAATTTTAAAGAAAAAGCAATATAGATATGGATGCGATGGGTGAAATCCAGATTGGCCTTTTCACACCAGTAGAATCCATAGAAGTAAATGAGAAGCAGGATTTCACCCCATATTTTTTGATACTGTCCTCATCAGCAACATGATTGTGGCTTTATAATGTAAAATAAGATTCCAATAAAATATTAAGAATGCAGTCATCAAAATACAAAAAAGTTACATTATGATTCATTAAAATTATGTTAAGTAAAAACCGTAGCATCTTATACAGCAATTTTTTTACTCATGTTGAAGATTTCCACAATATACTGCATTCACACGTGGCACACATACGTACACACATTCCCACACAGTATACTGTGTGCGTTCAAATGCATAAGTAAAACTTGCTGGAGTCTTAAAAAATGACCATCTGCTACATGCACCATATTTTGGTATCTCTGTATAGATGCTCTAGGTATGTACCATCGTTTCAATATTCAATTCTTTATCCATTAACCTGGCCAGACCATCTGGACACCTTAATGAATCTATTAATGAATATCAATCCTCTAATCAGCACATGAAATCTCATAGGTACTCACCCTGCAAACTGGGCACTGCCAGTGACTACTGCTGTCTCTAAGCCTGAACTCATCAGACAAACACTTGGAATGATACACACGAAAACACAGGTCACATATCAACACCTCTCCAGGCAAATGGCATTCAAAACAATACCAGTCATGATTTTCTGTTTCCCAGTCCTACAAAAAATACAAAATATTTTGGTATGACATTCTGTCAAAATCTGCAGGAACTAAGAACAAAATTGATATGTCTTGAAATCCAGCAGCAATTAGACATTATAAACATTTTAAGAAGTGTATAATGTTTAAAAAACAGGGGAAAACCTACACACTCCATCCATTTAATACACACTAACTCCAATAAAATATGAATGCCAAGTTTTAGTTTTTTCAAGTGTCTGATTAGTAACAAGTTCAAATATGAGCTCTGTCCACAATGAAAAGTGGGTTTGTTTTCTACCTTTGTGTAAAACACTTGTTGACCTCTCTGTATCAGACTACAAACAAAAGTTTGTCCACCTCAACAGACCATACCTATTTTCTTGGACTATTTCCTCTCGCTTTCATTGTTACAGTGTATTTTCAACTGTAATTTTCTGAAGGGCAGTCCCTTCCAGTCTTTACTCTCTTAAAACTGGCAACTTTTCAGTATCAAAGTGTTGAGTTGCAAACAATAAATGAAATCATGAACCTATTGCTGCAAGAAATGTTTCTGCTAAGCAATCCCAATGCAATTCAAAAAATAGAAAATGTTTCTCTTGCAGTGCCCAACAGCACTACGCTTACTCTTGAAACGTTCTACAGAAAACAAAGGATATAGTTCTGCTGATGCACAGATGTCTTTAATACACTCTTCCTTGAAAATTCAGCCCCAACGGCCAAATTCTGACCTTTGAAACATGTGCATAAGCTTTGCTGAAGTAAATGAGAGCAGCATGCATATAATTTGGAGGCAGAATTTTGCTGTAAGAATCTATAGTACTAAAACCAAACAGAATTGCCAGTGGCCACCGTTATATGTTTATGTTTTTTATCTGAAATGCCACACTTCTCCCTACACTTAGAAGACAAAATAGCTGTCATTTCTCAGATAAAACTCCCAATGCCTCTTCTTGTCAAATGTCACTTTTCAATGGGTTCAGATCTCTGAAAAAATTACTCCTATTCTTCCATAAATTATCTTGATAAAAATCTGATCAAGCTATTTTTAATGTCATGTTGTAAAGTGGGGTTAGCAATTCTCACCAACTGCCAGAACTGGCATTTGTCCGAATCTCATTTTCCCGTGCCTGGGAACTAGTCATTTAAGTCCTTGTGCGAGAGGTCTCCTCCAATGGAGCAGCGTAAGAAGTGCTACACAGAAGCGGCACTTCCAGTCCCTCATGCTGAAGAGCAGCCATGTTGTGTATCTAATTCATCTGACGAGAGCCCCCTTGAATGTAAGAGATTTAGGGACAGTCTCAACCCAGAGTGCCTACACTAAAGTTTATATGCTGTGAATGCTGGACTGCAGAGGCAACAAGTTTAGGGGAAAAAAACCCCAACCAACCACTAACCAAAGATTTTTGAACTCAGAACTTTGCCCTCCTTTGTTGTTCAGATTAACAGCGTAGCTTGACTCTTCTATCATTTCTCCTCCTTGAATTTTACTTGCCAATTCTGTATATCTCAGAATGATATAATACTACTACCAAATTTGGCTGTAAAGAACACAGTCTCATTGCACCAAATCTTTCCCCTTCCAGAGTCCAGCGGCAGTGCACTTTGGGAGCCTCTACTTTATGATATTTTTGGAACAACTAAAGATACTGCATTGTTGATGTACTTGATTTGCTTTGTAGACTAAGAAAAATCAGGATATATTATTGATTTATATTTCTTTCATATCAAGTGTAATACTTATCTTCTTTATGAAACTAAATAAAATAATCAGATGGCAGTAAAGGGCCAATTATGCAAGAAAAAGAGTCAGTTTTGATTGAAGACCTCTCCAGATAAAAATCAAACTGAGAAGATCCCAACAGGTCCTGGCTACTGAGGAATTTCACCAGAGAATCAGGATTCCAGGATTCTTAATTTTTATTCATACTAGTTACTTATTGGTATATCCCAGATATTCCATTGTTAGGAAATATGCTGGCAAAGACATGTAGAATTTCATAAACATACGGAAATATACTTGCTGGCAAGAAAAATCATACACTCAAGCCAGAAACCATCACGTTATATAAAACACCAGAAGAAGCTTCATTCAGTACTCACACTGTAACGTTTTGAAAACACCATTATTTCTAAATATAATCACCCAGGCTTTTCACAGAAAAGATTTTTAGTTTAATGCAGTATATTTAGTGCGTAAGTATATATAAACATTCGTTTATGCAATATATTTGAAAAGTTAATAAAGAAAATAAAAAAAGTATTGTGAACAACTACACTATTGAGTTCAATAGCAAGGTCAGAGGCATTAATTTTGCTCCAACAGCAATGAAATGTTATTGCTTCTCTTGGTTTGCATAAGGTTGAATGGGAGAGGAATGTGCTCCCAACACTTTTTTTTTTTTTTTTTTTTTTTTTTTAAACGCAGGAGATCAGATTCATTTAAATTACTCCAAGTCTGACTGTCAGTGCTCGGGGTAGGACAGGTCAAAATTCTCCACCAGCTGCTAAGACGCTTAAGTCTGCATTTACAGAACGCACCACCAGGTGTCACCAGCCTCTCCGGGAAGGACTGATGAAAGGGCAACCATCCTGACAACAACCGTAACGTGGGAGTAACCACTTCCAGCCCCCAGGAGAGAGAAAAAATCATCAAACTACATACATACATAATGCAGACTAAACTCAGAATTGGAAGTGATATGGATGATGGTGGTGGTTAATATAGTAAACTAAGCTATCCTAATGGAAGACAGAAACGTAATAGAAAATATGACAGAATTCAAAACCACATAGTGCAAAAATTGTTCACCTTGTTTTTTGCTGCTGTCTGGGAAAAAGGCTGCATACCGTAGGCCTTTCAAAATAAAAACAAAACAAACTTTGTATCTATACTGTAAGCCATCCGATTATCAGGATATACACAAGGCTAGAAAGAATTCATGCACAGTGACCAGGAAATCAATCTGTTATTTCTAACACCTGGTTGCATACATTTATTTCCTCCGGCATTTCTGGAATGCTACCTAATGCTTTCACCACATTTTGTTTCCTTAAAATATCCCATGTATTTATATCATTAACAGAACCCAACACCCATCTTCTTCCCCATATATACACCCACCACCAGGCCAACTTAAAAATCATCAAGAATATTAATGATTGTCATTTAATGCACTCTCTTTGATAAAGACAGAAACCTTCTTTGAGTATCTAAAAAAGATCCCCGTAACGTTATTTACTGCATAGGGAGTGGCCCCACCAAAATCAAAGCAACACATTCTTTGCTGCATATTATCAAAGATTAAGCTATCACTTTATCAATAAAACTCACAGTCCTTATTTGTGTATAAAAGGTGATACATTTTCCCAGGGCCACGCGGAATGAAGGCAGGATCTCCGCCACAGGGACTCAGTTTGCCAATATCCTCGTTTCCTGACGCAGGGCAGGGAAAGCCTCTTGGGTCACCGCGCTGGCAGACGAAGGGAATCCTCTGCCAGCAGCGCCCGGCTGCCCAAGTTCAGCAGTTCAGCAGCACCCAGTGACTGGCCACAACCCCCAAGAGGGAGCGGATTTGGCAGCAAAGCTGCACAGCTCGGATGTAACAGGAGGCCTTCCCCCTTCATTCTACGCAGCTGCCCACTGCATGAGGAGATATATGCACCAGCAGGGCAGCAAACGTCTGTTTGGGGGATTGTATTTAATAGCCAGAGCTATGCTCTGTTAAGCAGAGTGGGATCTTGCAGTGATATGGGCCACTGGTGGTCACTTGTTCTTTATATTCAAATAAGCCAAACATTATATCATAAAGGTCACTTTGCACTGACATAAATAGTTGAGATTTCTCAGCAACATGAATGAAACAATGCAACAATTTCAAAAACACAGCTTAATTTATGACCAGCATGTAAGTTTACTTTTTTGTGATTTGTCTTAAGTAGGTTGTCTTAAAGCAAATACAAAATTTATTCTGGAAGTACAGGAAAATAACATGGGACAGAAAACGTCAGGCTATCCAGAACATTTGACAATTTAAATACAGATAAACCCAACAGAAAGGAATGAATCATCATGTCATAGCCTTTACTGTAGAATAAAATATATAACTGTTGTCAAGGAAAGAATAATTTTAGTGCATAAAGAAAATGTCCATTATAATGCAAATGTACGTGGAAAAGAAATGCTTACTCATTAGTAATGGAGATTTACTTAGCTGTAATTGAAATAGGGAATCTGTATGTTGGAGAATGTGACATCCTGCTGTACAATTAGCATACCATTAAGTAGGAGATGTGAAGCACGTATTGACAGTAAAATTAACAATAACTTAGAGGTCAAAATTGTAACTATTAGGTCACTTCCATACCTTAGCAAGCCCATGATTATTGTAAAAAAAGATGTAAAAACAACTAGTAAATTTTTATTTTCCTACAAATTATATGTAGGCATAGCACATGAAAACAATATAACCTCCTTTCTTAGACTTTGCCTAGAAGGACCACTTTGCCTTTTTATAATGCATATTCCATTAACATAGCTCATTTCTTACCTGTTAATCTGTTTTCTCCAGGTCCCTTAATGGTAGCCCAGATACTCGGTATTAAGTCACTCTACTATCAGGTGAAGAGAGGAAAAGGGAGAGGGAAAAAAGGCAAAACTCTATTCATGAAACTCCCTTTTATGGGGATTTGCTGGTTTCACACTGTTGAACTACATTTCCCAAACCATCCAAATTATGGATATCCTTTGGACCCAACCAGTAAGCTAAAAAAAAAAAAAAGGTCACATAGATGGGAAAAACAATTATAAGTCAGTTATCTCTTTGGTGCAATCATGTTTATTTATGAATAGTATACATACAGTTCTGTTGTCCTAAATTCAGTATGACGCAAAAGAAGGAAAGCATTTTCCATGGAGCTCACGGTTCCCAGCATTTCCTGCATGGCTGTTGTTGGTAGTCCATGGCACTCTCTGGACTTTTTTTTCCCCAGGTGTTCTGTTTCAAGTTATTCTCCAGCGTTTCTTTGCTGCTTACCTATGCACTGCTGTGGTGTGTTTCTATATCTCTCATCCACACTCATGCACACACAGCTTCTTCCAGATCACTGGACTTTCATACAGACCCACCTGTGCGCAAACTCATGGTCAGACCTGTGTAGTGTCTATGCTTTAAGAGCCCCTAGAGCTCCAGCTGTCTAGCGGATAAAGAACTTAAAACAGTTTTTCACATTTAGTCTGAAGGAAGAGCATTAGCAGATACACAGCAGATTTCACCCATTTTGTATCGTAACACTTTTGGTCTGTCACAGTGGTGGAATCTAGAATGGCAACAAGGTCCATGCCAGCAGAAAGAAGTTGTTTACAAAATATAAACTATTTAAAAACAGTAGTATTTGCATGCTGCATTTATTTCAAGATGTTTTCAAACCACCAACCCAAAACTTCAGTGTAATCTCTTCCTGACTATTTCATAACCCTGTGGAAAACTGAAAAGGATCTCAGTGAGTAAGTTTCTACTATTTCTCAGATTCCCGTTTCTTTGACATCTAATGAGATAGGCCATGCCCAATTTGAAGATATCGTTTCTGAGGCAAATGTTCTGGATTCTGGTATTTTAGGATTCAGGAACACTTCTTTCTCTTCTCCCCACCTCCATCAGCTTTAAGATCAGAGTTCTTTCCATTTTCCAATCCTCATCTGAGAGAGAAGCTTTTAAAATCTTAGATTCTGCTGTTTAGGTTTCTTTGTTGGCTTTCAGTAACTCTTCACTGGAACCCAACAAAGTTGGCTACCCGTCCATATCAAGTAGACAGATACATTGAAAGAAATGCCTCCCACAAGAATTACACATTATTTTTTTCACATTTTTCATTTTGCTTTAGGTTTTGCAACCTGCATCCATCATCATCTGCCGTTGGGAAGTAATTCCTATCTTCTTTACTTAATCTTTCATATTTCAAGCTTTCTGCTGTAAATGAAAAGCCTTTATTATAATAACAAGTAGTGGTACTGCATTCTAGCACGGGTGTATCTACTATACCGTCACTCTTATCTGGTATTCGAGTCCTCTTCTTAAGAGGTCTCAGAGTATGCCACAGGAACCTATGTCCCCACTCACGCTAACCAAAGCAGCACCTATTTCTTTCTAAACACATTCTCTATTCTTAATCCATCAGTTCCATTCTGTCTTTTTCAGGCTTTCTCGATCAGACGCGAGCTTTAGTATAGGTAATTGTTAAAACTTTGCAGTGCATTTTGCAGTCTTTATGACTCACAAATATAACAAACTGCTGTGGGGACACACTACCTATGTACACTACCAGTACAAAACCTGAAGGAAATGCTTCTTACTTACACATTTGTTGTAAACAGCTACTGCACGCTCAAATTATTTGTCTAGTATTTCACCAATACTTCTCTCAAAGTGTAAGTATCAGAATTTGTGCCCTATACAAAAGGCAGTCTGAAACAGGCTCAAACAACAGCAGTTGTAAGAGCCCTTACGAACAGTGGAAATGCTAAACCATGCTCAGCTTTGAAATGTCTCCCTTTGCCCACCTATCCACTGCTTTTGCAATACTGTTGAACTTCCAAGTAACTGCTCTGTAATAAGAGTTTTAAAAAACGTGGCTGTTTATCTGTAGAGCTGGACGGATTGGTGCCTTACTCTTTTTTTTTTCAGAGGAAGACTAGCATGTGCACCTTGTATGTGCACACTGGCCTCTTTTTTAAACAGGCCGTATCTCGTTGGGTACAGTAGCCAGTAAGAAATCTTCAGCCTATCATGGCTCTCTGGCAAATGTATTGGTTTTCACTCAGACACCAGCATGCATCAAATACTAACTGGGTCAAACAGACATAATGTGTCCTGGAATACCATTCCCAGCATTTTTTCAAATGCCATGGGGACACTGTGTATGTTTTTCGCCAGAGGTCCTAGCCTGCCGTGAGGGCAGTCCTCCTCCTGCCCTTTGGGTCAGCCTTCTCTTCATGCCACAACATCCCTGGCTCCGTCTATTCCTTAACGAGCATGAATCCTCCTGTAAACTTGCTTTCAGTAGCCCATTGAATCTGCTTTTATCTTTTCATCAGAACGACAGGTTAGGCTCCGAACTGAGGAAGGCATGATTAATTCCTCGATGGCTCAGAGGACTTACTCCATCTTTGCAGCAGGTAAACGGTGAGCTAGCTGTTTAATAAAGTATCTCCCTTTGCTATCACTGCCGTACAGGATCCATACTTGATCAAGATGATTGCTTTACAATGATAAAGTTTCTCAGATCATCTCATGTTTTACATTTAATGTTAGAATAATACATTAGAGGAAATTCAGCATCAAAAGAAGCTTATTTTCTCCCCGGTAGTTTCCTTGTATATATGTATTCACTAGATACATTGCCTCCTGTTTTGCATCTATTTTTTTCTACTGCTTTTGCTCACCAGAAGTGCTCAGAAAATAAACAAGTATCCATCTCTCCTTCAAAGTCAAAAAGACTTCAGCAGTTAGAATCCCTATATGAAAATAGTTTCACTTTATCTTCTGCTTCCTTTGCTAGAAAACTACCACAGCAGGTAGCTACAATGATGTGTGCTTTTACAGACAGGATAATCTGTCCGTTGCAAATCAGTTGCCTTTATAGATCCTTTCCTTTGATGACCTGAGTTCATCTTTAAAATGGATTTCCGTAAACTGACTCTGTAGGACACTTTGTAGGTCTTCATTACTCACATTTTATCACAAAGAAATCCAAAGCAATTATGAGTTCATATATCCTCACAACTACCTAGGCATCTTGCTTAATTTCAAGTACTTTATTTATTTATTTATTTATTTATTTATGCCAATATTTTAATAATATTGGCAATTAACTGTTTTTAACATTATTTTTAATCTCTCTCATGTTAGAAATCAGTTTTATTCTAAAAAGAACCAACACAAAACCATCAGTCACGAGACAGACCAAAATCTCCTCCTCTGTAGTGCAAATTAAACACAGACATATTTATAGGCTTGTGATAATCCATTTCCATTTTCTTCACTGATAACTGCTTCCTTTTCTGATGCACTGATGGAAGAAGACTCAGGTTCTGCAGTGAATTCCACAGCCTCTCAGAACACTTTTGGCTTTCTTTCACTGAGTTTAATTTGCAAGCCTAAATTTGTCTAATTAAATGTATTGCCAGTTTGTCTTAGATGTCTTCTGTTTCTGGCAGAAAACACCAAAGTCTTCTCTGGATTCCTGACAAGACAGGTAGATTTTTATTCCCTCTCCTACCTTGTAGTGATATTCTGGACAATTCAGGGTGATAGGCTCCAAAGTATAGAGCCAGTCTCTAGATCCCAGGGCTAAGAAGAAATGAAGTTTTTTCAAGTGTAGCAGCATGCCAGCAGCCAAAATGACTGCTAAAACCCCTGTCGTGCTTATCTTCTCAGCCTATGAGCTGTGTTCCCGAAGTAATGAATAAATCTCAGTTTCCCTCCCAAGAAGATCATGTTTGGGTAGCAGTAGTTTACATTATTTGAGGTGAGACAATATAAGCATTCTCCTCCAGGATATTAGAAATAGAAAATAGTTTCAAGGTTTTTTTTTTCTTTCTTCATGTTCCAAGTGAGTTCAAGGTTAATGGAAACTTTCAACTTATCTCTTCAGAAACTGGATTCACTTCTGCTGTTAATGTCACCATTTTTTACATAGGCTGAGTCAAGAGGAGGTTTGTAGGCTATTTTCATTAGGGAGATAAATCAGTGATGGAGTGAAGTATTTATTAGGTGCAATGCCTTTTATTTCCACATTATGTATGTGAAGGTTTTGTTCCCCTAGAAAGAGGATGAATCCAGACCAGAAAGAAACCATCTCTTTCCTTGTAGTTCCAAGTCTCCTTCCAATAACTGTGCATAAAAGGGGTCTCCTTCCCCTTTCTTAAAATATGTATATATTGCTTTTCTGGCCTTCTCCATGGAATTTTGTAGTGTTTTTCTAGGTTGATCTGAACCAACAGCAGAACCTCCTACACACTTCGCTTACATCTCCAACTTCTTGTCCATGTCCCCTGTGCTGTAGGTGTGGCTGGTATTGTTTCAGCTGTCCGTGATGTAAAGGCATGAGGCCTGCATTTATTGTGAATGAAGCGTGAATATTAATAAGCCCATCAGCTTCAATGAAGTTTCATTCAGTGACCAGCATGACATAATAATAAAAGATTCAAAACAGTTGCCAGAGATGCAGAGCATTTTGAACCCACAAAGTTAATAAAAGCAACATTACTAGGTCAGGGTTGGCACAAAAGAGGTGGAAAAAACCAAGATGCATATTTTCAGGACAAACTCAAGATGGACTGATGTATGTCATTTAGTCCATTAGCATAATTTAAGTCCCATGATAGAAGCATATAGATACAAGATACAGACTAGTTTACCTAGTTTACTTCAAACCTGTAAGTAAATTATCATTCTTCAAAACACCCTTTCAATCAGAAAAACATTCTGTGAGATCTGTGAACATCATCAGTATCTCAACTCCAGAACATTGACTGAAAGCCTTAAAGAAGAATACAGCATTACAGTGACTCAATTTTTAAAAGTCAAGTTGGCAAAGCTGGGAGAGGCAAGTGAAGATGCTGATGATGTTGTTTTACCAGTTTAAAAGAAGCATCATCTCTTAGGTATGCAATAAGATGGACTCTATTTGTGTCATCTTCAGTAATATGAAGATCTTCCCAAACAGTGTGAGCTCCTTTTTTAGGGGATGAAAAATAAGGATGCGCAGAGAAGAAGGAAGAAATACTCCTGAGCAGATGGAAAGAGAAAAACAAGACTGGAAGAGGAATGCAGAGAATTGTTCATGATTCTTAACCCATCTGGAGACAGAAAGAGCCACTGGAATGGCAGTGGGGCCATTCTCATCAGCTGCGTGCTAATAGCCTTAATACAAAGACAAAGGAGGGTCTTGGCTTTAATACCGAAAAAATTTCTCATCCGTGAGGTGGGAGTTCAGAATTCTAATTTGCTTCTCAAGGACAAAATAGCCTATGCTTTGATCTGGCAATTTGAAAATACTTGCTTTTCTGAACTTTCACAAATCCACAGCAGGATACTACACCAGAGGACACTGATTTTTGGTTCATTAATAAGCAGAATTTTAGACTAGCACACTTTGTGATAATAATTTGCAGGAAAAATCACTTGCTCTTAGCACATAGTAGATTTATATGGTGGAAGTCTCTTGGCAAAATAAGCTCTGGAAGATGGGACCTTAAAGGATGGAAAGACAGAAAGCAAAGAAAGATTCAAAGAGTTCCAGAAGCTCCTTTCCCTTGAGTGCTCTTGTGTGACCAGACTGTTAAGCGGCCTGACCCTCAAAGACTCCTCATACTTTCCCTGAGGTGTGGGATAAGAGATGGAAGCCAGTTTGAACTTTTTTCTCCCACAGGATCATTCATTAACTTTTCGCATCAGTCAATCACCAAACGTAAATAACACTGGTATTTTCACAATAATTAGGAATCTGTCTGGAATGTTCCAGCCTGAAAAATCCTCAATTTGTTACAATATGCGAGAAATAGTAACTATCATGGTTTGGGCTACGTTTGGCTTTGGATCAGTGAATTCACACTGGACTTCAGATTAAAGGCAATATGGACGGACAAGACAAATGGAGAATATTTTAAACACTGAAGGAAATTTTTCTTCATTTGGTGCGACATGCTCTTCCTCTCTGTGCTCTGTAGTTGTAAGAGCTTAAGAGCTTTCATGATGAAGGTACTGGCTGTCTCTATTGCTGTTTCATATTATCCTTCTGCTCCTAACTGAAATGAATGGGATGCACATTAAAACCATTACTCAATCTAGGCAGGTAGAAGTACCTAGCTTGCTAGCAATAACTGGTAGCTACGTAGGTTGTTACTGTTTTGTTTTGTTTTTAATTTAAAGTGTATTTTATGTATAGAAAAGATTCAAACCCTCACAGTGACCATTCCTAAGCTTTTTACAATTATCTTTATATTTATTAAGACTCAAGATGACATAGCCAGTTCCAAAAACAGCTTCTGGCTACCAATACTGACCTAGCACGGAAAAACCAATGTAATTACAAAAGCAATTAAGCATGGCAAGAAAGAAACACAGCCTTTACTCAATCAAAAGCAGTTTAGATTAACACAAACATAATAGCCAAAATACTCCTTTCTCATAGACTGATCCTAGCAAAATTGAAGCTGCAATACAGCAAATCACAATAATCACTGGGTGTGTGCCTAAGGTCACTAGGGTTAACAAAATCACCTTCAAAACTCACAGTGCGGGCAGTGGGTTACAACAAAGGTTAAAATGATGGAAGAGCAGACAGAGCGAAGAGATGGATTATTTAGGCAGACTTCAGCAAGCACCAGAACTTTCTAGATAGAAAATATCAGAAATTCGCGAGTATGAGTTAGCAAGTTATGAATACATGGGTGTGCACGTTTCTAATGTTTTCTGAAAACAGGACAGCAAGCAAACTGCCCCTCCGAATAACATGCTCACCACTAAACTAAAAAGTATTTAGAGGGAAGAATTGCAGAGGCAATAATTTAGATATGGAGAGATACAAACGCACAGAGAAATGACTGCAACTAAATCCCAAAGTCAGACTTAACTAGCCAGAAAAGTTGCTGGCTTTTTTTGATTATATTTTCATTCTTGAAAATATAATCACCTTATATGTATTTTGTCAGTGAAGAAATACCTCGAAGTGCCTTAACTAAGTGTGAAGCCTCACTCTTCACACCTCATTAGAGAATTTGGCCACTATGAACCAACTTCAAACCACTGCAGTGCTACGAGATGTTGCATTCAGATGCAAACAATGAACCCGTGTTACTAACAATCTCTGTTTTAGAAGAGAACAATATTGTTTGGCTTTATGAACACATGTAAATTTAAATTATACATTCATAATGCCTCTCTCCGGGTCAGTGCAGTTTTATGACTTTAATCATGAGGAGAAGAATTAGCACATTAAATGCTCAAAATAGCTCCATGCACACTGTCTGTAGAAAAATCACAAAATATGTGAATGTGTAAGACAAAGTAACTCTAAGAACTGTATCTAACCCCCCATAAACCTACATGACATTGGTGCTTTAATTTGATTTCTTTCATTGGGATTAGACTGACCGCTATTTCACACAGAAAAAAGTACATAAAAATCATGGCATAACTGAAAATAGAAATGAACAGGTAAGGAGATTCATGATTCTTTTCTTCAATAACTACATTTCTCTTCTATTTTCTCCACTGCATTGAAAACATTGTTAACAACACTGATTTGCAAATTGTTTTCTAAACCAGAAGAGCAAGGAGATAATTTCTTTTATGTTAATAAATAACACTTCCAAATTTCACAAGTTCTGTGAGAAACAGAAATAAAGCTTTCAGTAAGAAAAAATAAACTCCCATTACCGATTTCAGGACTGTCATTTCCCTTGTAAGGCAAGAACCTGCAGAGATTTGGTTGAACTTCATAATAATGGCATTGACAAACAGTAGAAATGCAAAATTCCGAACTAAAATCCTGGATAACAATGGAAAATAATTTATTCTCTCATTTATTTTGTGTCAAATGCATTAATCATCTGCAAGATGAGAAAGCCTGTAAGATGAGAACACATTTTGAAAATCTGCAAAACATCTGTATAGATGGCAAATGAGCAAACAAAATGAGTACCTGCACAAGTCCAGGAAGTATAGTATTTGCAGCAAAGTTCTTCTACAGATACCAACCCTTAAATATCAGCTGGAATATAGTACATTTGGCAACTGACTCCATATGTTAAATTTAGTAACTTGTATAAAAATATTTCTCCCACATATATCTGAGAGAAAAAGAGAACAATTTTATACTCTTTTAAATCTGGTCATTCTTTTTTCCAGTTTTTCAGAATAGTTGTTTTCACATGAGTTGCCCCTTTTGGAAGGGCCTCCCAATGGCCTCAAACTGTTTTGTCTTTGCACCTCAGCTTCTTCTTTTGTATGAAATCTCTATAATATACGAAATTTTCCTTAATTTTTTTCATCACAGCTTCAACATACTGATAGAACAATGATAGCAAAGTAACATAATTTTTTTAACACAATCCTCTGAAGGCTAAGAGTAACCCTATCAGAGACTGTGTCCTTACTGCATAGATCTATCATGTCAAACTATGGCATAAGGCAAATGTTTGGAAACGTAAGAAAACACCACAGATTATGTAATGAATCTTTTCTAAATAGAGGTGTGTTTTCATAATCTGTATGGTTTTAATTAATGTTACCATTTAGCAATCAGTCCACAAGTCATCATTAAAATCAGTATTTTCAGCCTTGTGGCAGCCTCTAGCCAGGCACCTATGTAAGTATCATACAGGTGCTCAGCAGTTCTGCAGGTCAGGACAGTCACTTATTTACTTGAATGTGGATTTGAAATGCTAAAATTTAGATCCAAAACTTTGATTTGATTTTTCAACCAAATGCTCAAATAAAAAATGAAGGAGCGATGGCAGGAATGTGTCCCCTTTGCTAACTCCTTGAAACAGCTGGTCCTTACTGACTTCCACTGTAGTGCCAGAAAACAAGCTAAAATCCAAGGGCATTTTTGTTCTGATGCCAATAGGTGGCAGATCAGTTCTCGAGTCTTTCTCTTTCACATTATGAGCCTTCCAAGTCAAACTGAGTTTGACAATTGGGTCAAGGGTCTGTCTGTAAGTGCTGAAGTCTGATAAATCTGAAACCCCTGTTCCAACATTAATAGCTCTAATTCATAGACTCCTATCTCCTACAAGTGGATCTCTGAAAAGATTTCTGTGTGTTTGTCCTCACTGAAATACAACTTAGGCTCATGGTTTAACAGCCATTAGTACCAGATCTGGGCATTACTGAATTACAAAGAACTACAAACTGCATCTTGATCAAGTGCAGACAAAGCATCTGTAAAACTACCCAGCGTGTCCAATGTAGATAACATACCAAACTTCATGGTTTTGCACCCATTGTTGGAGAATGGAAACTACTTGACTTGATGTCCAGTGATGACAATGACACTTTGTTATTCATTAATTTTTTTTGAATAAAAGAACAAAGAGAATGACTTTACACCAAGTCAATGTGTTTTGCTTCATGTCTGCAGCATTTTGATTCAGTATTAGGATCAAGAAGTTGGAGGTTGGGTACTGTTGAAACATGGCCTGGATTAGAAGCTGATTCCTGTTTTTGCATAGAACTGTTAAGTCAAGTGCGCACTGGTGTTCTGAACAACTAATGGCCATCAGACATATGGACACAGCACAACGCATCAGTCATGCTGAAAATACAGTCAATACTTCTAACCAAGGGGCTATTCATCATGCGACTTAAGCAACATCTTCAGTCAAGTCAGAGAGAACTCTTCATTCTGAGATAAATTAATTACGTAATTCTTACGACTCACTGGGAATTTACATGTTGGTTGTCTTACAGTTTTTGTTAGACAAATGTTGCTAATAAGTAGGAGGAACATTTTTTGAATCACTATTTAAGAAATGGCTATTGTGAGGCATTTTGATTCTTTTTTTCTTTTTTTTTTCTTTTAGCAATAGAGGAAACATACTGAATACTTGAGATGATAACTACAAATCTCAGACTTTATGTAATATTGAGTCTACACAGTTTACATCATCCCTAAACTGATAAAACTGACATAAGAAATACATGAAAGAGCTAAGCTGGAATTTTGAAATATTTACTCACAAGGAGAATAGTAAAAACAAAGCTATATACACTTTAAAGGCTCCCTTGAGGGTTTCTAATGAAATTAGAATGAGAATCTTAATAGTAACATAATATACATTAAGTATATATTTCAATACTTTAGATTAGTGTAATTGGGATAATTTTAACCATAATGTTTTCTATTATGGATACTGCCTGTTTCCACTTTCTATTTCTCCACGTTAAACCAAAAAAATAATCTGTTGTTTCACTATCAATATCTTATTGATGGCTGCAATAATGCAATGAGTATTTCAGTGGTTTTTAGAATTTGTTTTCCTGTAGAGTTTTTCTGGTTTTCCTCAAAATTTAAATTATTACCTATGTCCAAGATAGTGCTGTCAATTTTACCAGTATTTAATGCAACTTATATTTTCCAAAGCAACAGTTCCTGGTTCAAGTATTTGAAAGCTTTGCCAAACTCTCTTTTTTTTAAGTAAGAAAACGTGGTCTTATAAATACAGAGACCGGGCTTCTGAACAAGGCAAAGCAATTGCACAAGCTTTTTTTTTTTCTTGGTCTATAGGACTATTCTCAGTTAACTTTGTGAGTGCTTTCCATCACAGCTATGGAGGGATAGAAAACATGCTTTTCTTTCCTTCACAAAACTTTCAGCCTATTTAACTTGATGTAAATATTTATCTTACACATCCAGTGGAACAATGTCTGGATGCCTGTTACTGATGTGCTACGAAAATCCTTCCCAACTGGGTGCTCTGGTGTTCACAAATATCTTTAAAACACATCTTTTCATGTGTGTTTGTATATAAATGTACAACTTCTTGTTGCACTTTTGAAAGGGAGGAGTTCTTCCTTCCTTAGATTCAGATTAAAGCAAGATTAATAAAAAATTCTTGTGGTTTTTTTTTTTTTTAAAAGATACCGTCTTCAGGATTTGAGGATGTTTGAGGATTTCAAGTAATACCAACAGCATTTACTGTCTTCCTGTACAGCTGTAGAAGAGAATACTACATAAAAGTGAAGGATGACTGAGCAAAGGACTTTGCCAGTGCTTCATAGCAGAAAACTCAGAATTAGCGAAGAAAGAGCTTCTATGGAATAGAAAAGGTTAAAAAAGTTCAAGAGTGCATTACTTCCCTGTTCACAATAACCAACACAGCATCTATAAATAACCTTCAATAGAAATTAAAACAAGTTTCATGCTAAGACACCAGAAATCATGATTTATTTTCTCAAAGATTTTATACTCACAATCTCATCTCCTGGCAACCAATATCCTTCTTGTTCAATACCAGCTTTTGACCCTTTACATCCCACCGTCAGGGTTTCAACAATAAGACCATCCTTGACTGCTAAACTCAGCTGACGTGTGGTTTCTTTTGGATGCATACCATGGACTCGAGACATATACCTGCACACAAAGCACAAAAGTCCTTAAGTATTAGTGTTAAACTATAAAAAGCATCAGCAAAAAAATACTCTTTTCCAAATGATTTAAAATAATACACAGTCTAAGTTTTAGGTTGGTTTTAAACCCTCAAAATTTATACAATTTTATACAATATACAGCACACATTGCTTGGGCTTGTCTCTGCTAAATTTCCACATCCATTTGTGCCCCTAAGGAGACTTCTTTAAATTAACTGAAACTTGCATTTGTGTAATACTTCCTATAGCATACATACTACAGAATGAGTCTGGAGATGTACCAATGAATCTATGCGATGCTTGTAAGTACAACACATTTATAAAAAAATGTGAAGTTTATGCATCACATATGAAAATGCAACAGCTGGAGTTACAGTACTAAGTGGTTTTTCTCCTTTTCTTGAGATGATCACAGTGATCACACTATGATTAACTGCACTGGTGAGAACAAAACATATATAGCCTAAACTGTATATATGCATGAGATTCAGTTGTGTAATGTTGACCTTTACCCAGTATAATTGAATTCTAGACCAACACCAAATATTAACTTGGAGTAAACAACATAAAATGATCTTCCCTCAAATAAAGATGACCTCCCTTTTTAAAGATCATTACACTTCAGAATTTTTTTAAGCAGAATTCCAAGAACATATCTATGAGTCACTGCACATGAGGAAATGAAGAGAGCTGCAATCGCATGCAATCAGCAGATAAGTGAGCTGACTTGGAACCAAATGTTTTGTGGACATATTTTTCTAGTTATAGCTCTCTTATAGTTACAGGGCTAACTGAATTTCTCCTTCTTTTTTGGGTTTCTCCGGGTACTCTGTCTTTACCTGTTTCCTACAAGAAAAAGCTGTAATTTGCCTGCTTTAAGAGAAAGCTGTCAGCTATAGGGATTCTCTATTTCATGATTAATAATGAGTTCCAGCACCCATGCCTTCTGCAATTTCTACAAGTCTTTAAGAGGTCTCAAAATACATAGCATAGGTACTAACTATCATTCTTCCCCTTTTCCTGATAGAACAAATCAGGCACTGAGCAAGGAAGTCGTTTCCCTACAGTTACACAGCAGGCTGCTATAGGTCTGAGAACAGAAATCAAGTATTAACCCAGTGCCATAATCTTCAGTGCACCCTGCTGAAGAAACCATGTATTTTGCATTGCATCATCAATAGTTGCAGAAACACAGTCCAGCAAAACTCTTGAATGTAAGATACAGGTTTTGTGATTATTTCTCGCTCACATCTCTGAACAGAACAGATATAGAATACAATCCAAAAAGTCTTAAACCAACTCTAATCAGTTAAGAGGTTTAATCTGCCTATTTCTACTGTTGGCAGGGTGTGCACTAGTCAAAAGGAGCACAAGGCTCAGAATCTCCTTTCTCAAATCCAATCTGCCTTCTCAACCAGAGTGAAAGTACTGCCACCAACTAAACAATCCCCTCATTTTCTCCAGCTGTAAATCAGGAATAATAAATCCCCAGTGGCTTTCTGAAGAATACTTCAGTCAATGTTCAGACTGTGCAGTCTGGAGATCTACAAGGGCTACGTTTTCCACATTTAAAGTATAATGCTATCAGCTTTCACAGGAAAGCACACACATGTAGAGAGAATGTTTTTACTTTGAAGAGTAGAATTGCTGTTAGAAAAGTACCCCCTCCCCCCTGAACTTTTACTTATATTAAAACCTGTGAAGTGTAGGTGGGTAGACATTAAGAAGACTATAAAACAACACTGGCAGGGTCTGGATGAAATCCTGTCTTGTTTCTTTTCAGCCAGAAAGACAGCAGCTAAACTAAGAAGCTATTAAGACACAGGATTTGAACCAGAAAAAATAGTTCAAGTTCTTTAATAATGAAATGTGAAAAACTGTCACAAGATGTGAAAGATGCTGGAAACACAAAGTAAGTTGAACTCCAGCCTAGAGACAGAATGCATGATGTCTGAGGTCCTAACTACCACATCAAACTCATTACTGGATCGGGGAAAAACAATATTAAATGTCTTTGTGCAAAAGTGACACTACTAGTCCAGGGAGCACAAGTCTTTTCCTGGCACTGCATGCACTGAAGCATCTGGCACTAAGAAGTTAAAAAATAAGTAAGAGAGATAAAGCAATCCTTGAATGCTGTTTTCAACAAAAGCTGATTAGCCTTACCTTGGAGACAGGGAGTTGAAGCAATACTGGTTTGTTATGCTCTTGTCCAGTCCTCCACATTGACAGATTGGGAAGTGTAATACAATCCCTATACTACTATTATGTAGCCAGCTACGAGAAGTAAAGCAAATACGCTTTCAGATGGGTGAGAATAAGGCATGGAGACAAAGCAAAATGCCCTAAATCAGCAACCAGCCCTAATCAGATAGAGGGTTGAAACAACCATTTCAAAATACAATTTAACTGTGTTAATCCTTACTATATAAAATGAGGGTCTGTCTGATGAAAAGAGGAGGTTTGGCCTGATAATCTGCATGTTAAATTCCAAATCTCACCAAATGAGTCTGCCTGTCTGCAGGACACAGAAGCGACTGAACTGCTGCTCAGTATTACAGTATTAATAGGTCAGTATTTTCTCCATTTATAAGCTGGCAGCACAAACCACCTTGACATTAGCATAGAAGAATCTAGCAAATCTAGCAAAATTACAGTTTTTGTAATCAACTTCTAAGAGCCTACTAAAGCATGTTTTCAATTATTGCAACACCACTTGGCAAGGAAAGGATAAGATTTAGCATGCAGGTTATTCATTACCACTCAAACAAACCTCAGCATTGTCACACCATCAAATGTGTAGGCAAAGGTGCTGACCCTCAGAAACAAGATACTACCAACAGAATCGGGTAAATGCACATGTGCACATAGCTAATATATGTGCACGCCTCTCCGACAGCAAAAGAAAAATTTTAGTGGAGTATGATAAGAGGATAATCATTAATAGATTTGTAGATTGTATGTGTGTGTGCATGCTCATCTGTGTTTAGTACACAATATACCAATCAAAAAAAAGTGAAAAAACAATTTTCAACCTCTTTGGCACTGCACTTAAACAGTAGTCAGGTCTCTTCAAGTTTAGCAGCAATGAAATATCATCATATTCTTCTGTTTATATAGCTTCTTCTTGTTACCCATCCTAAAATCTTGACCATCTCTCAGACGCTACAGGGACAGCCTAAGGGGCCACCACAGCTGGACGTGAGGACTCGAGCAGTTCTCACAGGCCTCACGGCATCCAGGAGCCACGAAGCCATCTGCTGCACACCCCACCTGAGCCACGTTGCAATGACAGGGGAGGAACGATATGGTTCGTGCCCTTTCAGAGTCTCTCTCCTTCATAACAACAAACTGCAGAAGCCCCTGCAACTCATGCCAGTACTAAGTGACAACTGGATCTTGCCACCTCCCTTTGCCAAACAAAACCGGACCACAGGAGTACCCTAATCCACCTCTAAACCACTTGCCTGCCCAATATCCAGGAGACATAGAAGCACCAAAACCTGTCACCATATGAGCAAGTCATACCTAAACCTTTAAAAAGAATTTTTATCAAACTAGCATGTCTTTCTATTCAAAACCTGCATCTAACACATGTGCTTCATAAAATACCTTAAACCTTAAGGAAAAGGTTTGTTTTGATCGAAGGGGTGTGGAGGAAGCAGACCCTGAAGCTGCAATCACCATGGGAGCAAAACAGACACAAAAGTAGCTGGCACTCACAGGGGATCAGATGGTGAACTTTTCGCCTACAGCTGTCACACAGATCACAACTCTTTTGCTTGGTGCTGTGCGAGACACAACACAAAGCCAAACCCTGTCCCAAAGAGCTTAGTATGTATGGCCACAAAATAATGCACATAAATAGCTAACTCTGCCCCAAAGAGTCCTCTTGAAGGCAACTGTGGTCAACTGAGATACAGCAAATGGGTGCTGCTGTGTTGTGGCCCAAAAAACAAAGCTGGCCAAGGAAGGAAGGATGGAAGGAAGGTTACTTAAGGTGGAAAGCTGACACAGATATTTAAAAAACCCTCAGTTTTCTGGACTCAGAAGGAATTGGATTTTCAGCCACCTGAACTTATCAAAAGGTAAATACTAAAAAAATGCTACAGCAAGCATCTCTATAAATATAGGAAATAGCTGCCTTTTATAAAATACGACAGTGTGACAAGTGTAGGTAGATGCTAATTTTAGTGGCAAACACTGTAATCTTGGTCTGATCAACTATCTCTGTCTATGCTGGATGCCTCCGCCCTCCACGATACGAAGAGAAGTAGCGGATTACTGGCAGCAGCAGACTATCTGCTAAGCAACTCATCCAGGGAAAGACAGAGGTCTTAAGACTTCCTTGTACACATAGCTCATCTCACAACTGAGATGTGATAAAATACAGCAGATCCCATTAAACTCAACTGAAAGACTGCCATTAATTTTAAATGTTACCTACAGGTATATAAAGATGTCCTGGATTCAGGGACAGACCTTAAGGAATAATACATAAAATGGAAGGAAATTGGCCAAAATCTGTTTGGAGTTTTATATTGTATTCCTGCCTCTGGTGAAAAATGATGCCTTGTGCTTTAGATTCAGGGTATGACAGCAGTTTTACAGAAAGCTGTTGTGGTTTAACCCCAGCCAGCAACTAAGCACCACGCAGCCGCTCGCTCACTCCCCCCTCCCGCAGTGGAACAGGGAGAGAATTGGAAAAAAACCTGGTGGGTTGAGATAAAAACAGTTTAATAGGACAGCAAGAGAGAAGGAAACAACAATAACAACAATAATAATACCGACAAAGGAATGTACAAGAATGAGTGATGCCCAGTACAGCGATTGCTCACCACCCGGCGATCGACAACCCGTCCCAGAGCAGCGATTTCCCCCCTCCCGGCCAACTCCAGTTTATGTACTGGGCATGACGTCATATAGTATGGAATATCCCTTTGGCCAGCCTGGGTCAGCTGTCCTGGCTGTGTCCCCTCCCAGCTCCCCGTGCACCCCCAGCCTGCTCGCTGGCAGGCCAGCAGGAGAAACTGGACTGTCCTTGACTGCTCAGCAACAACCCAAAACATCAGCACATTATCAACAGTTTCTCATCCCAAATCCAAAACACAGCCTCACACCAGCTTCTGTGAAGAAAACCAGCTCTACCCTGGCTGAAACCAGGACAAAAGCCCATGCAGTTCTTCTAAGACTTTTTTTAATTTGCAAAGAGTAGGTCACTTGGTCATACTGAAAGTAAAAATGGAAGAGATGGTTGTGATTTTTTTTTTTTTTTTAAACAAATACAGCTATGTAACATAAGAACTTAACATACCCAGGCTCAAATCTCAGGAATCCACTAGCTATCCTTGCAGAGAGCCAGGTGAAGATTTGTGCTCAGTTGTATCTCATAGAATCATAGAATCTTTGAGTTGGAAGGGACCTTTAAAGGTCATCTAGTCCAACCCCTCTGCAATGAGCAGGGACATCTTCAACTAGACCAGGTGGCTCAGAGCCCCGTCCAGTCTTAAGGTCTCAACTCCGAAGCGTAGGCTGCCTGCTCCCCACCAGAGCAGGCAGTGATTTGTACCACTGTGGTACAAATCAAATTTCACAAAACATGGGCTAAACATTATGAGCATTTTATTTCAAAACAATATATCTGCAATATATATTCCTTGCTTGCCTGAAACAGAGCTGGTCTGAGCGCTGAAGACAATACAGACACACAGAGAAAGAAGAACTGTTTACTGTGGGGGATGTAGCAGCACACTTTTGTTTTCTAAGATACATTTTGATACGCTTACAGTTTCTCAAGTTTTGATTATGGATTAAATTCACTAAGATAAAGACAACCAAAGCATAACGTTCTTCCTCTGTATTTACACTTCACAGAGAGACATGCATGAATATGAACAGGCTTGATTTCCACTGCACTTCACATACCAACAGCCCACTCCATAGACCACACAGGCATTGACAGAGCTGTTGCCTGTGCAATGAAACACTGATTATATGACCTAGATTTTGTGCAGTCCAAAATTCCAACTGGAGGACACAGAGAAACAGAATTACAGAGAAATGATGAATTTTCTTTTCCCTCTGACATCAGTATCTGCAACATTCAATTTGAAGACACATACACTATCTAAGTAGGAAGTGTTTTTAGAATGTGTTTCATCGCTCCTTCATAGTCTAGAAATACAGCATTTGTATTAATACGGAATCTAATTTTGTGTACTCTTTTTATAAAACAAGAAGAACACATAAATTTGATAGTGAAACAGTGAGATCCAACAGGTCAATGAAACTCAGATCTGCCTGATGTTTCTCTGCTGCTGCTGAAACAAAGCTAAAGAGTAATCTTTGCATGTGCTTTAGACACCCCAGGCACCATGCAGTTTCCTATAACCACCTGCGTCATTTCTGTCAAAAACATGGTAATTTTAACTCAGGTAATTCCTTGGTTCAGTAATTTAAATTCTCAGTCATCTAACTTCACTATACACTTAAGATTGTGTAACCCACCAATATGACCATGAACAGCAAGTAATTAAGGTACCAAGCTATTCATTCCTGATCTACAAAAATCTCCCTTTCAGAACTACTACTGCCTTCTTAAAGATGAACTTATCTAAAAAAGGCCTCTACTCCCATTTTCCAACCTACAAAGTTGTATGTGATACTGCTGGTAGTGCACACGTGCGTACACTGAGCACTACTGGCAAGCAGAAGCACTAATCGTTCAGGGGCATTGCACGCATATGCACAATTGCTTGTGTGTACGCAGAACCACTGCTCCATGCAGCACTTTTCGGTGGAGGTACTGAAGAGACAAACGAGACTCAGAATATAACAACGTGGCTTAACACCTTGCACATGAAATATTTAGTCAGCTCATATTGAGCACCTCAATTCAAAACATGCTTTAAAAAAATATACATTCAAGTGCTTTCACGATTCTTTTTTTTAGCGTTTTCTATCTAATTTGATTTCCATTCTTATCTGGGTTAAAAGTAACAAAATCTTTTTTTTGGGGGGTCAGATTAGTTTTAGCTTGGCTGAGTTTCAAAATCATCACACTGCCACACAAATGTTCATGTAATTACGAGCTAGGGAACAGCACAACGGCTGGAAAAGCCATCAGGGCAGGGCTGCTGCTTTTGGTGATGATATTGTTTATATGAATGGGAATATGAGACCACAGCCTAAAATAGATGGTATGAGTAGTACTTCAGAGATCATTCTCTCTCCACAGATTACAGAGAAAGCTTTGATGAGCACTTCAGACCAGATAACAACCTGTTTAATGGCCGTCACACTCATTTTTATCTTTTACTTCTAATAGAAAGCCACATTTATTTACAACAATGAAACCAAACATAAGCTGGAAGTTTCACTTTCAAATATTATAAAGATCTTATGATTCAAGCAAAAATCAATACTGGTGGTGACACAAAAAGTAAATTGGCTTGCTTTTAGTAATTAGAAATAAAGATAGCCGGTTAGGTATTTTTCTGTGTAAACTTACATAACTTCAACATAAATATTAATAGAAGCATGGAGTACATGAGAACATTCATTAAAATGAAAACGGGGATAGTGATTTTCAAGTCAGTTAGACTTCCTTGACTTTCCTTCTCAATATTTATACTGGAGTTCAGTTTGCATGTATTATCCATGGAAAGTATTAAACATTGAGTATTACAATTTTTGTAGCAACACACAGTAAAGCCAGTTTAAATGAGTTTGCACTCATTAGCAAACATCAAACAAAGAGTATGGCTGTTGTCGATAACTATGGGTTTGCGCTGAATCATTTTATTTACCAGTCACATTCATGCTCAGCCCAGAGATGACTTCACCTACTGAATCAATGAATAACATTGACCTCTGAGATATAAAAAGAAAACTGTCTTACTAGTAATACCACATAAGAGCATTCTTAAAAGAAGAATTATTAGATAAGGAAAATTGACCAGGCAAAAATTGGTAGAACATCTGAACAGCTATTTATTTTTTTCAAAATGAACTGTAGAAACTAGATGTGTATGTGTTAATATTCCTGATCAAAGCAAACAAAGAATTTAGCCTCACCTCAAGCTCTAGTCCTCAACAAAATAGCTAAACCCATACAGGTGTAATGGTTGCACAGTCAGCTACAGCACCCTTTCCATTCCATGTAGTCAGCATAAAGCAGGAAAAAAATGTGGCAAGGCTGGAGGAACCTCTGTCAGTCCCATGGTGAAGAGTTTTCTCCACTAGGCACTGAATTAGTCTTACAACAGCCAGCAATGAAAGCAGACCCAGCAGTTCAGGTGGCAGTGTTCTTTTTCACATGGCGGGACAGTGGCTCAGTACCAAGCTGAAGGAACAACTACCCCTAACAAAGCACAAACAACAATGCTTAATATATCTCAACTTCTTTTTATGTATTCCTTTAATCAATTTAATTAATGTAATTAAATAGAATCATTACACGAACTGACGAAATCCTCTATATCAAGGAAAGAGCCTGATAGAAAAAAGAATAATTATTAATATGCATTATAAACTCAAGATGACGCTTTAACCAAATCTCCAAATTCAGAAATTTTAATTCTATTACCACTCAGAGCAAATGCAGCTAGACTCTTTATAGCCTTTTTCCAAGAAAAGTTGACAAATTTTTCCTGTCATCCCTGTTTCCACTCTCCTTGGTCAAAATGGTCTAAAAGCAACAATTAAAATTGACCATTAATACCAGCAATATTAAAATTACGTAATATCCGAAACAGAAAATCATGATGAACTCAGAAACTAAATTAAGATTAAACATAATATAAACAAATAGATAAAGGCTTTATGACAAATGCAGCTACCTGTGGGTAACACAGGTGAAATTTAATTAACATATGCCATTGCGAACATTCCTTGTGCAATCAATGACAATCCATAATTTCTTCTTAAGGGTCTTATAAAATATGAGTGTATAGCTCAGTTCCTGACACTCTTCAACATTTTTGTGAACCTGGATGTTAAAAATTCTTATATTATCTCATTGGTCAGTCTCAGTACAAATTTACAAGCAAAATTGTGTATCAGTTACAATGCAAAAGCTGTTGAGATTTTCCTGCATATATCCAGTTTTCAGTGTTCTTTTTATTACTTCATAGCACATATCTGAACTTTTGAAAATATCCAAAAATTTCAACCTGAATGCATCATTTAACCTCACTGTGAAGCTATCAGTATAAAAAATAAATGTTTCAACTAAAATATTTTGGTGTCCATCATATTCATATGCAAAGTATTGCTATACTTCTAACCGATAGTTATGCACACATAATGCAGAGATACATATTTTATATACATCTATATATATATATAGATATATATAAAATATATAAGTATATATTTATATATATTTATATATATTTTTTGGTCATTTTATATATGACCAAAATAGTATTTTGGGAGTCAAACTATTAGTTTTAGATTGCTTTTTGTTTTATTAATGTAATGATTTTTAACCAAATCAATCAAAAATTGCTGAAAAAGCACAGATTTTTTTTTTTCCCCCAGGATGTTCTATGACTAAGTATTTACAAGCTTTAACGCTCTAGACTTGGTTCATTCTCTTGGTTTAACACAAAAACAGTGTTATGAAAACAGAAAAAAACATTGGTTTTGGCCTAAAAGAAGCATCTGAAGTTTATCATGGGAAAGAGAGAAGGAAAGTAAAAGTAACAGAAAAGGAGATTGACTTAGTGGTGCGAGACAGAAAGAAGTGCCTTGTCCTTGACTATAACAGAAAACACGTAGAGGTTTTTAAAACTAAGAGTTTTCTACCCTGCCATCACCTGGTGATGTGTTTCTGTGTTTGTTTGCTGTAATGCATATATCTATAACTAAGTCAACCCCATACAAACGGAATTCACTTCTCAGAGGTGAGCACTCAATAGACACCTGCCACTAGCAGCAGCAATGTGGCCTGCTGAGGAAGTAGTATGACATTTAAAACATACATGAGGATGACGTAAAGATGTGCAAAAGGAGCCAGTAACACTGTTTAAAAGTGAACTCATGCAACCACTGCATTCTTCCGCATAATAGGAGGATGTTTTACTTCAAACAATTGTTTTCAGATGACCCTACTCTCCAGTAACAAAAAGACAGGTATTTTAGGGGAATGGCTTCACAAAGGGTAAGAAACGAACAGAGCAGAAAAACATTTCTAAGCTTTCATTTCAGTCAAAGAAATGAAATACTTCTGCTCATGTAAAGTTAAACACCAGGATTATTTAGTTATAAATCCAGAGTCATCTGCTCTCCTAATCATTCTTATGACTTACTATTTTTGTTTATGCATGACTATTCAGTTGCAACATGCAAAATACTAGGAAGATTTAAATTTTCATCAAAGGTACTATAAATAGTGACAATTTTTCTCCTAACAAGTTTCCGAGCTTCAAATAAACAATACTGTAAGAATCTTGTTCTTTCAATTTTTTTTCTTGCCACTGCATTGCATATTCTTATTTATAGACTTGTGTGATTATTCCTACCCATTCAAATTGCTCATTTTCTTATTTATACTCTCTTGTGATTATTCTCTACCTGTTCAAATTGCTCATTCTCATCTTTGCTTTAATCAGTGCTTCTAGAAATTTTTCTCTGTTAAAGCAGACAGCCTAAAAAGAGAACTGCAGAAGAACTAAGGCAACAAAAGCAGATTTATGGATGGGAGAGGCCCTTAACTTTAACTACTGTCAGAGATTGACTGGAGAATCATAGAGTGATATTTGGAGAAGAAATCCCCCTCCTAGGACTGAATGTCAAACTGAGAGGGTCACATACTCAATCTGCAATTGCTTGCGACTCCACCTTAACTGTGGGACCAGAAAATCTCATCATTTTACAGTTATCTTTCATACTGAGTAATTCCTTTCTGGCATGCTATCCCATCAATGCTGATTAATGTCACTCCACACAAAGCTAACAGGGTACTGACAGAGTCTACTCTATATAGGCTTGGGATCTGCTCATTTCTCTTAGGTAATCTGAATTTGCTGCACTTACTTACATTAAATTAGAATGTAACAAAAATCAGTCCACATCAAAAATAGGGGAAAAATGGTTAAGCCCATTTGGGGACCTAGTACTGGACCACCCCATTTGAAAGCCATTAAAAAAAGATGAGAGTCTTTGTACCTATTTATGGAAAAAAAACCAAAAACAAACCAAACATTTTCTTGTATCACCAATGTTGTAAAACAGCTTTCTGACTGATGAAAATGATAGTTTCAGTTTTGCTCTTTTTGAAAATAACAAAAATTCTCCAATTATAGCATAGAGGTTTTATCCTAGCTAATGTTTTTTCATTCAGCTTCAATCCCCAAAAGCTGGGATTCCTCTACCCTGTGGACTATGGTCACTCTTGGCTTCATTCCCAAATTAACTCATTCTCAGGCTCCATTATGGAGAAAGCCAACTTGTTGCCAAGTTACTCTCCATGTTATTTGAAAAGTCATGGCAGTCAGGTGAAGTCCCTGGAGACTGCAAAAAGGGCAACATTGCACCCATTTTAAAAAAACGTAGAGGACTCTAGGAACTAGAGAACTCTAGTCTTAACCTCTGTGCCTGGGAAGATCATGGAGCAGATCCTCCTAGAAGCTATGCTGAGGCACATGGAGGACAGGGAGGTGATTCGAGACAGCCAGCATGGCTTCACCAAGGACAAGTCCTGACTGACCAGCCTAGTGGCCTTCTATGATGGAGTGAGTACAGCAGTGGACAAGCGAACAGCTACAGATGTCACCTATCTGGACTTCTGTAAGGCCTTTAATATGGTCCCCCACAACATCCTTCTTCCTAAATTGGAGAGATTTGATGGGTGGACTGTTTGGTGGATGAGGAATTGGTTGGATGGTCGCATCCAGAGGGTAATAGTCAACGGCTCAATGTCCAGATGGAGATCGGCAAAGAATGGTGTCCCTCAGGGGTTTGTACTGGGACCCTCATCATTAAAACCCTCATCAATGACATACACAGAGGGATCGAGTGCACTCTCAGGATGACACCAAGCGGGGCAGGTAACACACCTGAGGGATGAGATGCCATCCAGAGGGACCTGGACAAGCATAAGAAGTGGGCCCGTGTGAACCTCATGATGTTCAACAAGGCCAAGTGCAGGGTCCTGCACCTGGGTCAGTATGGGCTGGGGGATGAAGGGACTGAGAGCAGCCATGCTGGAAAGGACTTGGGGGTACTGGTGGATGAAGAGTTGGACACGATCTAGCAATGTGTGCTCGCAGTCCAGAAGGCCAACCATCTCCTGGGCTGCATCCGAAGAAGTGTGACCAGCAAGACATGGAAGGTGATTCTGCCCCTCTACTTCACTCTGCTGAGACCCCACCTGCAGTCCTGTGTCCAGTTCTGGAGCCCTCAGCACAGGAAAGACATGGACCTGTTGGAGCGGGTCCAGAGGAGGGCCACCAAGATGATTAGAAGGATGGAACACCTCTCCTATGAAGAAAGGCTCTCCTCATTGCAGAGGGTTGGACTAGATGACCTTTCAAGGTCTCTTCCAACCCAAACTATTCTACAGTTCTATGAACTTGCTCTTCCTGGGAAAAAGGCAAATCATGGCCAAGAGGTTAGTTAGCTCCTGACAGAGAACATGAATGCAAACAATGCCAAGATTGTCTCCTTCTACCAAGGGCACTCCAACACTGTTTCAGCATGCTATGTGTCCTCAGATGCCTTCACACCATACCTAATGGCAAACTATCATGCCTCTAGCTTCAAGTTTCAAGAATAGCATTGCTGTGGGCTGCATTACCTTTGGCGCTTAGAACTGAAGAACCACACACACATATAAAACAAACAAAGAATATGTCAACGCCAAAGGAATACTCCATGAGCCAAAGGCAATGCACTGTGGTCACAGCGTGTCTGCTCCACATGATGCCAGGGCAATCCCTGTCACAGTACACAAAGACAATATAGACACCGCCTTTATAAGACAGGGAGAGAAACCAATCAACTAAATAAATCATGAAACACATCAAAGGGAGAGAGAAAAAAATATAAGGAAGGAAGTATGGAAGAAAAGAATTATGTTTTGGTTTTTCACATTAGTCTTCATGGAATACTTTAGAAACCAGAAAATTATCTGTTTACAATGACAAAATCTTGAAAGCGGCCAGTAATAGTTCTAGAACACTGTATTTGCGAATTGGGTATTTCAATAACATTAACTTAATAGATAACAAACTCTGAACTAATCATAAAGATCATGAAATGTTCATAAATTGCTACTGAGGAAACCCAATACCTTCACAGAAAAAGGGTAAATATTTAATTAATATTTAATTAAATCTTAGGACTCCAATTACCTGTAAGGGAATTATAAAGAAAATGCTAAAAGAAACTGGAAGACTGGAGTAGCCAAAGAAAGAGAACTTCAAAAACATGTCTGTACAGAAATACTTACCAATCTGCTATGCAAGTGAATGTCAATAGTTCATCCTACTCATTTAAATATGCATGCCTTTTTTCCAGTGTGTTTTAAGGCATTTTATTCCATAGAATCAATTTTTGAGGTTACCCCAAATCCAAAACAGATGGAAGATAATGAGGAAAAACCAGAAAGTAAAAGCATAATTACAATTTTTAACATAATTTTAGGGATGAACAATTTGTCAAGCTGTGCTCTTGATAGAGAATTCTCAAGGTATGGGAAGCCATTTCTCCAGTAGTGTTTACAGCACAACTAATACCAACAATATTCATCTAAATAATTGACATACTAGGGTCAAATTATCCCAGTATCAAGTCTGGACAGAAAAATAAGTCATATTTCTTGATAAATTCCTCTTAGAAATATTATTTTGTTATTATGTAATTTGGTAGTTTAGAAATGTTAGATATTTCTAGTAGTTAGGTTTTAAGTTGTTATAAATCACCAACTTGAGATATGACAATAAAAGCTGAGTGAGAATATTTATTTTGCATACCTTTACAGAAATGTTACCACTGCCTTCAAATGAGTTTCACCGTTAAATAAAAATGCACTGAACACACTGAAGACTATGTACAAAGATAGGAACTTTATATATAAAAATTCTCTTCAAAAGGCAGTTTGCACTTTTAGTACTAATCCCTTTAAATTCACTACACTGTTACTTTTTGTTAGTATTGGTTTTCAGTCCTTCATTTAGTCTTCAAGGTACTGAAGAATGCTTATCTCCAACCAATGGAAAGTATCTTTCGAACTATAATGTACCCCCACACATATAGTCACTAAAATTGCAGAATCCCGTTCATATAATGATTTGTTGATCTTTTTTCTTTTTGGAGTTTGTCAAGTCTGTGCAGTGTAGTCTCTTCCCTACCAATGCTTTTTTTTTGAGTATTTATATAATATTCCAATTAACAGTGTCATATTCTTGCTATTTTTCCTCACACATATTTTTAATTCCTTCAAAAATAGACACCTTTCTTGTGTTTATTAATACTTCTCTGCATGCAATGACTTTTCTGAACGAATTGCCAAAAGTTCAGTAAGCTTACTAATTTCTTAAAGGCTCTAACTCGTGTATTCAAATTTTCCAAGTGACTCTTTCCTCAGTCTAAGACAGTTTTCAATCACTTTCTAATCACACATTTTTCTATTCTTGCTTTTCCCCCTCATCAATTTAAAAAGCAAAGCATACTTGATTTAGTCTACTTTTAATTAAAGGGACTCTTTCCTTGCAGGTTTTTCCTGATAATATTAGCAGTACCTTCTAGTGCTCTTGGTACCCCCTACACCATCCTCCTACTCTTTTGTTCTCTACAGAAAATGCGTGGCTAATTCTATAGATTTTTCTTGCGTACTTTCCATTGCCAGTATCCTCTGGAAGTCCTTCTTTACCCCAGATATTTTTTAACAATTACATACAAAGTGCACAGGTTACATTTGATGTATATTAATGTATTATATTAATCTGTCTCTTTTACATACTGAGTTGAAACAGTTCATAATCTATAAACAATTAATTCTCTTTTTATATTACTAACATTTCCTCCCTGGTCATAAAAAGTAAATACTCCTTGATATGTACAGTGGCTTCTACTCAGCACCAGAAGACTAAGAAAAGCAAGAAGTAAATGAAATAACCAGGAATATGTTAGGAAAACAGAGACAACCATGCTGAGCTGCCTTTTAGGAGAAAAGCCAACAAACAGATTTGCCTAAAAGTAGCAAAACAGCTGATGAACAAAGCAGCAATGGAGATTCTGCTCTGAAGGTGTCTGGATTAACAGGTCACAAAATATATAGTACAACTTGTCTCTAGCAACAAATGAACCCTGAAATTATGGCAAAACAAATAAAATTTAAAAAATCATATAATGAATCATCTTTTCAACTTCTAAGTTCTCTGAAAGTACGTATTTGTCATCCACTATACGATACGGTAGGATGACTGTCACCTTAAACATGTATTTATAAAAAAAGATTATCTTGCTCTTTTTTCTGTATTCTTACTTAGGAATAAGACATGCTTCCATAAATTTCATTATCATTACTGCTTGCAAATACTTGCAATATGCAAAGCCACTCTTTCAGTCAATCCGAAGAGTTATTAACACTTCTAAAACATACTACTGATCCAAGTATGAGAAGCCTCCCTTTAGCTCCAACTATGTATATATGGTCATAATTTTCACTTTTGATCACTGTTTGGTTTTGATCTTTCTTATTTTTCATACATTTGCCTATGTGCCCAGACACTGATTTATCTTTTAAGGAATTGCAGTTGTACTTGACCAAATAATCTTCGAGCCTGGGAGAATACATCAGCTGCTCAGTTTTCATGAGAAGAGATATTCTGAAGCCCTGCTAATTTCAGAACTTTATTTTGAATATTATGTAATATGCTTATTCATTTCACTACGTCATCTGTGTTTCTTCATCAATAACTAGTACTGTAAAGCGACTCAGAAGTCTTTATCTTTTCCTTGTCAAAAGTTATCTCCTTAAAAATATCATATAATAGAAACTAGATCACTGTTCATCACTCTTGTCACTGATGTGCATGTGGAGCATTTACAATGTCCAAGCACTTTTCAGATTACTCTTCACTGCTAACACCTTGCACATCTTTCTGAAAGTACTAAGGCTGCTTGTGTCGCTGTTTAGTCACCTATTTTTCTTCTGATTAGAGATGAGTCATACAATCTGTATCTAGACTCTGTTTTAAAAAATGAAACTATTCTTCAGTTACCAAGAGCAGTACTTCTTTTTCCAGTATCTAATTACTTGTTTTCTTAACTTTGTTTGTAACGACAGGAGTTGTCTTACCTAACTTTACCCAGCTAAACGTTATTCACACTATCTTAAAATAGGGATCTCTCATAAGAGTGGGATGAATCCCCAGCTGGATGTGCCTGTCTCCCTTTATAAAAACGAGCATAAACAGCTAACAAACTCAGCTAATATATGGCCTGGAGCAAGTAATTTGAAATGTTAACATGGAAAGTGTATAGCACTGGTTTACCCACTTGTCTCCTTGGAGACATGATGCAAACATATATGCTTTAATGCATTCCAAAACTCAAGTGCAACGCTGTACTGGGTTTGCACGACAAGGTTTTGGTAGCAGGGGGGTGCAGGGGTGTCTTCTGTGAGAAGCTGCCAGAAGCTTCCCCTGTGTCCGACAGAGCCAGTGCAGCTGGCTAAAAGGTGGACCCGCTGCTGGCCAAGGCCGAGCCCATCAGCCATGGTGGCAGCGCCTCTGAGGGAACGGAGTTAAGAACAGGAAAAAAAACCCCTGCACAACTCGCGTAGCAGTCAGAAGAGACGAGTGAGAGTATGTGAGAGAAACAACTCTGCAGATGCCAAGGTCAAGTGAAGAAAGAGGGGGAGGAGGTACTCCAGGCACCAGAGCAGAGATTCCCTGGCAGCCCCTGGGGAAGCCCATGGTGAGCCCGGCTGTGCCCCTGCGGCCATGGAGCTCCACGGACATCTCCAACCACACCCGGGGAGGGCCCCACGCCGGAGCAGGGGGATGCCTGAAGGAGGCCGTGACCCCGTGGGCAGCCCGCGCTGGGGCCGGCTCCTGGCAGGGCCTGTGGCCCCGTGGGGAGAGAGAGGAGCCCCGGCTGGAGCAGGTTTGCTGGCAGGACCTGGGACTGCGCAGGGGACCCAGGCTGGAGCAGCCTGTGCCTGAAGGACGGCACCCGTGGGGGGACCCGGGCTGGAGCAGCTGGTGAAGAACTGCAGCCCGTGGGAAGGACTCACGTTGGAAAAGTTCATGGAGGACAGTCTCCCGTGGGAGGGTCCCCATGCTGGAGCAGGGCAGAGGGTGAGGAGTCCTCCCCCTGAGGAGGAAGGAGCGGCAGAGACCAGGTGTGATGAGCTGACCTCAACCCTCATTCCCCGTCCCCCTGCGCCGCTCGGGGGGAGGAGGGAGAGAAATGAGGAGTGAAGTTGAGCCCGGGAAGAAGGGAGGGGTGGGGGGGAGGGGTTTTAAGATTTAGTTTTTATTTTCTCATTACCCTAGTCTGATTTGATTGGTAATAAATTAAATTAATTCTTCCCCCAGTCGAATGTTTTGCCCATGACAGTAATGGATGAGTGATCTCTCCCTGTCCTTGTCTCAACCCAGGAGCCTTTCGTTTGATTTCCTCTCCCCTGCCCGGCTGAGCAGGGCAGTGACAGAGCCGCTGCGGTGGGCACATGGCGCCCAGCCAGGGTCAGCCCACCACAAACTTAAAAAATGAAATTCCCTAAAATACAATCTCCCTCTCAAGCCTGCTTGGAACTCTGTCTCTGGGAAGGTGCTTTTCAGTTTAACGGTGCATTTTTCTTTGTTGTAGGAGCCAGGTACACAATAATTCATTTGGGACATCATCTTTTTTCTTTTTCCTGTTTATTGTTCACTATGTTTGGAGAACCTATAATGTTACACTTCTTCCACTTATGAAGCCAGTTTTGCCTGTCGCTTCCACCCCAGAGCCTCCAAACTCTGTCAGTAGACCATGTTATAATGATTTTCACTTCCTTAGTCACCTACACTTTTTATAACTCTCCTTAGTGGTCTCTAGCCTCATTATCAGTTCACATGGGTTCTGGCAACTGAAGAGTTGCCAACTGGTTACTTTTGCTCTTTTAAATTATTCATATTGATTACTTTGACAAATGTGACGTATGTGTTGGCCTGGAAATGCAGACAAAGCAGAGAGAGGTACACAAAATCTCTCTCAGGCTTTTATTACAGTGGCTACTCCAAGTCATCTTAAAAAGTATTTTAATGTTGTACAACTTTTTACACATTGCAGACTCCACAGAACAAAGAATATACATTTCTCTGTGTATACAGCACCTAATACATTTTGAAGAATATTTTAATATTAACAATAGTATTAGGCATAGGTGGTAGTCATTTTGTGTCTTCTTTAATAGCATTCTATGCTCATCTCAGCAAATACGGTTTCTTACTTGCTTGAGCAACCTAACACTTCAGGTTTATCTTTGCCTTCTGGAAAAGAGTTCTCCACTGCCCTATCACATTTTCCTAAAGAATTAGATTATTTACAGATTTTATTGCCCTTTTCTCCTTAACTGTTATATCTACTTCTTGTATTTTGATCAAGCTACCAAGTGAGTACAACTCTGACATGCTAAACTCAGTTCAAGTACTACAAATATTGCGTATTTCCTAAAGATGCTTATACAAAACAAACACAGGGTGAGTGCGATCTCAATTCAATGATTAAACCTCACTGTAGGATCTTTAGGTGTGCAGTTCTATAAGTTTATTTTGTAATTAGATAAGTAGTAACAGAGAAGTGCACGTAAATGTTTCACAGTCTCTCACAATATTTACTGTCCTTGTTTCCCAGGGCTTTTAATAACATCAACCTTCCCCCTCATCAAGACTTTCTTTGGAACGGATCACTTACTTTGTAATACGGTCAATGTTAGCAATTTGCTTCTGGTTCCGGATTATTTCTATAGCTGCCCAAAGATGCTGGATAGCCTTTGTATCTGCCTGTCGTCTCTTCGTTAAGCGTGCCATGACCTGTTTACTTGGTCAGCTGCAGCCGATAAATAGAAAAAATATACCAAAAAGTTAATCATGAATTAAGAAATGGATTACATGATGATCATATTGCAATAAATATTATTACAAAGAAAATTTTGTTAACCTATAGCAATTCAATCTGTATACAGCAGCATGGTTTTTTACGCTTAAAGAGCATTAAAGAGAAAAAAAGTAGTTTACAAGAACCCCTTTCACATCACATTATCTCTACAGAAGACAAAAGGCGAGCAGTAAAAATTATCAACTGAACACCAAATATCTTAACTTAGCAAACTGGTTATGAAAAGTCACCTCGTTCATATCTCAGTTCCCTAAAATTTGTTAAAAAGCAGAAGCTACCCTAGCTTGAAGCTTCCACAGCCTCCTGCATTGCCCAAAACCCTTAAAAAGGGCGAGTGGTGCTTGACTACATCACATGGTGCAAGCATGAACTTTGAACACAGAGAAAAAGCTGGGCCCACAGTTTAGTATACAGTACAGTTCTTAGAGTACTCTCTCCATATTTTTATGACTTACAACTACTTTAAAAAATCCATTCTGTGAGCAGAAATTAGCAGTATATTTTCATGGGTGATAAATATTTAAAAAAATATTTTGGAGCAATTCCATTTCCTGTAACATGCTATAACCCAACAGGACCAAAGTGCTTCTGATGGCATTTACCCATCTAACCAACCCTGAGTGGGAACATAATGAGCATCTGGCTTTGTTTACAAATTTTCCAAAAGCTCGAGGCAATGAGTACAGATAAGCCATAAATCGCCTACAGCTCTACTACAGGCACAGAATCCCTTTTTAAAAGCTTAACGATGCATTTTGATCACTAAATAACTTTCTTCCAGTGCCACCACTTTCTCAATGAAAGAGATGACTGATTTATGTCTGCTAACAAGGTCTGTAATTTATTTTGGAGCTCTGTCCTCAAAATGAACTCTGTGGTATGCACGTTGATACTTGTAACTAGCAGAATATTAATTTCAGTAACCCAAAATAATATAGAAAATGCAAAAACATTACACCCATCTGTGCAACATTAAAGATAGGAATTTAAGTATTAAAAGTGTCCCTCCTTGAATTGAACGGATTCGAGTATTCCATGAGTCGCAGCAATGCAATTTTCAAGTCCATGGGACTTGTCTAAAAGGACCGTCAAGTTTCAGATCTGGTATTAGCTCAGCAACTCTCACTCACTCTACAGCTGTAATGAAATATAAGTGCAACATTCTATTATTAAGGAGACGAAATGATTTAACAGCATTATATTTCACATTCTGCAGCCCATTTAAAAAAAAAAAAGAGAAAAAAAAAAGATGACATGAAGTGATATGTGTTTGTCCAGTTGCAATTGTATCTCATGCGTGAGGCACCGCTGGCTGCCACAGATAGCAGGGAAGGGCAGAACAGAGCGGCGCTCGCAGGGACACGGTGTGGTCACACATCGACCACATATTTCTGCTTTAGAAAACTCTTCCCGTTGGGATTTAAAGCAAGGGCAACTGGATGGATCTCCCAGAAAAGAAAAGCCAAGAATATGTTTTTGAGGGAAGGGTAAGAGGGAATATGACAGACACACAGCTAAGAACGACAGACAGTAGATAGCATCGCCTAAGAATGACTGAGAAAGCAAGCCTCTGTTGGGAATAGTGGGGGAAAGACCCTGCAACCCTGTGAGCTCCATTGCATTTGTTTCACAGAACATGAAGACGTTACAAGTAAAAAAAGCCCTCCTAATTTGTAAGAGAAACATATGATTAATTGTAGAATTTAATTCTTAAGGAAAATAGACATGTAAAATACAAAGATGGGTTAGGCACTAACGACAAGCTTTACAGCCCTACTATTTTAGCATAAAACTCCTTTCTTAATGCAGAATTGACTAAAAGTGATAGCATTCTTTTTATTCTATCTCTCTCCAAAGTATCTGCTTTAAAAGCTGTGAGCCGATATAGCAGTCGACAGGCTCGACATGGAGCCTCTTATGCAGTATCATGTCCACATGCAAGGATCAAGGAGGAAACACTCATCCTTGTGATGCTGGTAACAGTGTGAAAGAACAGACCAGTTCTCAGTTTATTTCATAATAAATGAAGTGGCTGCTGTTATCCCAACTACTTTAAAAATAACTCTTATTTTTGGCAGCCTGGCATATGGCTGCCCATGTGAGCCACACTCGATGTGCCTGGCAGAGGGGGAAGGAGGTGGTTTTCTCTCACACCCCTGCGACGTCTGGGCCCCAGGGCCCCAGCACAGGGCAGGGCCCTGGGGAACCCATCTGCTGCCTCAGCGTGGCCTCATGTCGCTGCTGTGCAGGCGATGGAAAGGCTGACCTTGGGGCTAAGGAATTCCCTCTTGTGTCTCTAGGGTGGGAGAAGAAGCCCACATCCAAGACAAGGAGATGGAAAGTGAAGGATTGCTGTAACTAGGAGTTCGTGATGCCCTGTGCTTGCAGAGCTGCACATAAGACGGCCACCAGCAGGCAGTGGAAGGCCTCCTCCTGCAAAGGCCCTACGGGCTCCCTGTTTCCTTTGGAGCGCGCTTTTGGAATGGAAGCCCTGACCACCCATATGCCGCATCCTTACCACACTTTGTGGGGCGGAGCATGCAAATGCTATGCCCTGTGCCATGGCTAACTCCAACCCACAGTACAGGCATGCACCTCCCAGGCCCCAGCCGCTACAGGGAGGTCACTCCATGGGACCAGACTGGATCTGGTCTGAAATAGTCCCCTCAAAACACAGCCGGTGTGGATGCCCGCCCAAACTGCTCCCTCCTGGCTGGTGCCCTGCTCACCACCACTGCTCACACAGGCACAGCCATGGCTCTTCCCCCCCGTTTGTCCAGAAATAAAAGCAGTAAGGGTTCTTACACATGGGACACGGCAATCACACATGTTCTGTTCTGTTCCTCTTTTTTTTCTTTTTTTTTTAGTAAGATACAACAATTTTAGCAGGCATTCTGCCTTCAAAGAATATACATTTCATTTTTACAGCTTTGGTTTACTGCTTAACGGCACTTTTGTTAAACTCAAGAGTTGACACTCTGCTACTGAAACAGCAGTTCTTATACACCACACTTCCAAAAATATAAAACTAGATTTATTTTTTTCTAAAAAGCCCAGACCACTTTAGCATTATTTTCATCTTTTAATTGCGCAGTGTAGAAGAAATATAGAACCTTTTGCATTAAAGAAAAAGATCAAAAAATTGTGGCATATTTCTTGCTTGTTCACTACAGTCACTCTTCCTCCATGGTAAAACTAATCCCGGCAGTCTACTCCCTGCATTACTGCAAAAATATAAGCAGTTTTCTATATTATTATACAATCCCGAAGACAACTTGTATCAGACTGATAATAGTTCATAAAATGCTTTGGAGTGCTACTTCCAAGCAACAGAAAATGCTCCCAGTGCTTCAACATGCACAACTTACTCATGCAAATAATAGTTTAAAATTTAATGGGAGACATATTAGATTCTTAAATCTATATTTATCACTCCTGATTACTTGCTTATGTGTGGGTGCACACACACACGCAAGAGAACAAGCATAAACAACCAGTGCGTGTGAGTATGTGTAAGAATCTATGGCTTAGAGGTTAAATACCGAAACAGGCTGATTCATCCATGCAGTTTTTTTAAAGAAGTAAGAACTCCAGAGGCTCCGTAAAACCAAAATACTGAGATGTATATTTACATATAAATGTTTGAAGATGTTTCTCATTCCCCTCTTTCGTTGTAGCATTCATTTCAATATCCTGGAAAGAAAAACTAAAAGCTGAAGTAAACATTAATCTCCCACTTGTTATTTGCCAGCCATCATGCTTGCTTAGCTATAGTATTCCCTGTCCATACAAAATCATTTGCTTCATGCCACTTCTGCCAGGTTCTGCTAGCAAGTTTACGGTAGGATACAGCTCTTAGAGAAAGACTGGCAAACAAAGGATGGCTAAAAATGTAAGAATTTATATTAGCAGGATATGTCTTATGTTTTGTAGACATCCTTGGGATCTGCAGACTGTAAGGAGGATTCTCCTAATAAAGCAAGTTTCATGTGGCTGATGTGCCAGCTCACACACTTCCATCACACACTCACTCACACAGGGCCCAAAGCAAATAATTAATCTTCTCAAATTTCAACTCTCTAACTGTTCCTCAGTAACGTTTTACTACATTTTAAATCCCTCTTGAATGTTCTGTGTACAACATCTTGAAAAGCATACCACTTTACCGTACACAACTTTCCTCCAGAGCTAAATGTTCCCCCGGAATGGTGAACAAGCATGTTCAACAAACTGCACTTTATCTTGTGAATACACACAGCATGGCTTATCTTCTCAAAGCCCAGAGCGAAGAGTGCATTGCCATGCGGTGGCCATGTTACGGCAGTGGCAAACCATACTTACTGTCAAAACAGCAAGGCTACTAGTTGTTAGACACACATTTGGCCAAATCAAATGCTGTACGGCTGTCTGTTGCAACAGCAGTGGATATGGAAATCTGCGCTGCAAGTCAAAACAAAATAAACAAAAATCACCTTGCAGCACGTCTAGGGATTTAGCCCAAGGAACCTCCTGACCTGCTGTTTGCATCCAATTTAGCAGGTACTATCAGGTACTAAGTTTAGCTAGAAACTGTCCCCACAGACACAAACAACTGAAAGGTAGTCAAATCTTGCCCTGCTTTAGCTGTTAAATACCATAGTCCAAGCAAAATATGCTGCTTCTGAAAATTTAACTAATGAATTGGACTTTGCACAGAAGCAGACGGTGTTGCAGTTGGGTGCTGCTGCTCTGATAGGAGCTGCTAATTAAGAGCTGACAAGTAGTAGCTTGTTAAATCTTCTGTTCGTACTTCACGGTAAGTGAGGGGACCCGTGGTGCTCGTCCCTTTCAGTGCAAAGTCAAACAGGTTAAACTTCATCCCTGTTATTAGCCACCATTTGGCTGAGATTTGGTATGCAGTTAATTGCAATGGCAAGACAGTTTAAGAAGTTGATCCTTGCCACTGCTCAGCTGCTAGTTTCTGCCTTTCAGCCCCACATCCCTGGGGCTTGCTATTATTTCTTCCACACTACATGTTGAAAAGATTTCAGGCTCAACAGGAGGAAGAAGCTAGGCTCAGTCTAGTTTTTGTGGGGTTTATGCTGTGAGACTGGCTGAGCTTGAGCAGTTAGGAAACCTGGACACAGATTTAGCTTCATATTTATATGCACATTATAGTATGGACTCTACTATTTCTTAAAGTGTAACTTTTTATAGTAAGCATAAAACTGTATATATTAGCAGTACAAGTAGTACCAAATGTTTAGTGCTTTGTTCTTGTATTAAATAGGAGTTTCCTATTAAAATCCAGATTACAAATTTGCGAGTTGATGTAGAGTTTCAATCCCTTTCAGACCCTTTACAGGTCTTTGTTGTACTCTGAAGTTCTGCAAGTTTATAAATTACACCTTAAACTGCTGTTAAAAAGTGTCTTTCATCATCGGTTAAGTGGGAGGGTAAACTCTTTAGTCTTCCCCTCCTAGAACAGCTGAGAGCAAAAGTGATAACTATCCTATTTTTACATATGGAAGGTACATGTGAAAATGTTTTGACTGAGCAGCAGTGAAGGTCAGGCATGGGAGCCGGGGGAACACAAGAGAAAGTTTAGCTTCAGGTCTGCCTTCCAGATCCAGCAATTCAAAAGTGTGGGGAGTAGCTGCTAGAGTGAGGACAAAACTCTGGGCAAGAGTAATCCCACATTTCGCTTACCATTCCCTTGCCTTCCTGAGTGTGCAATACTACGAGCATAACCTAAGGATTAGCTGGGCATCTGGTAGCAGGAGACCCTCTTTTTCAAGAGTGGAGGTTACAGAAATACAGATTTTGCATACAAACTCATTTTCAAATATTTAAGAACAAGCAAGTGTTCTGGTATCATTAGATATTTATTCTGGACTTAATCCCAATCCCCTAAAATCAACAAATGCCCTTCTGCTGACTTTCATGGGTTTTGGAGTAAACTTTCAACTGCTGACTGCTCTTCCATATCCTCACAATGAAAAACTGAGGGAGGTGTTCAATTATGTTAGTGAAGCTGAAAGACACAACAAAGGCATGTGGCTGAAATAGGCAAAACTTCTTTGTTAATTAAACTAAACTTAGAAAATCAGGCTATAAACTAATAAAAGTTACTGAATTCTTCAGTGCACCTTTTTGTATTAAGAGATTAGTTCATGCTGTAATGCTGTCATTTTGGAAGTTACTAAAATACAGAAGATTTCTGGATGTTGAATGTGTGTCATTCCTAATGAAAATCTTTTCATTTCACTGTTAGATTAAGGTGCACACAGTCTATTCAAAAGAGATGTTTATTAGCATAATTATCCTAAATATTTCACATGTGCAAGTGAAACAATTGTGCTGTTATGCCCAACCCCACCTTTTGCATTTCCTGATGGCTAGGTTTGTAACCTTGATGTCATGCAACTTTCTGAGTGAGGTTTTGCATAGCTCCATAAAGCGCAGTACAGACAGAAAGCACGACTACATGAATACAAAACTGTAGTGTTCTGCTTCTTTCTCTCTGCAATTTTTTTTTCCAGCTTCAGTATGCAGAATACAAGGAAGCTTTTGCTATTATCTTGTGCCATTCCAAGATGGCAATGAGCCACTGTAGAAATCAGAGCCAAGGACAGTGCAGAATTGAAGACCCCAAGAATATTTCTACTACACATATGTGTAAGCTCTATTTTAATCCCTGATATCGCATTTACTTAATTTGCATTGTATTTCATTCAAAATGATTAAGTAAGTGTCCTTCACTGAGGCTAAGGCATATGATACTTGAATTTTAAGCTCAGGCATTCCAAATCATCAGTGTACAAATAGTAGAACTCTCTTTTTCTTTTGAAACCAAACCTGGACTTTCTTCTGTGATTAACTCACCCTGCAAGAGAGAACTTGACACAAATGTTGAGGCACCATCCCAAAAGAGAATTTCTAAGAAAGTGTAAATGTAAGACAGTGTAAATAGACTGTTAACAAAACCTGAGATGAAGCATCAGCAACAGCTTCTGAGAAAGACAGAACAATATCCACACACTCAAAATAAAGGCTGTCAAAGAGGTTTTGTTTGCTACCTAATACAAATATATGTACAGGACTAACATGTAACCCTGTATTCTGCTGCCCCTCCAGCCAAGCCCAGTCTGGAATTTCACAGACAATAGCAAATGCAGTCCTAAAAAATGGAAGGAGACTATCCTTTGTTCCCATCGGTGAAAATCACTGAACAATACTTTACCTAGCAAAGTAAGTTTGGAGAAGTTTTGGAAAAGAACAAAACTGCCAAAGAAAGTAATATAGTTGAAAGGGCTAAAAGCAAAGAGCCAAATCTATTACTAGCAATGTAGCTACACCAACTTCTCTCAGTTGGCTACTTTTTTTTTTTGGTAATGGTCATCATGTTTTACTCCATGTCATCTGCCTAGGTATGCTGAAGCACATAACACATTTTCTGCTAAAGATTTGTCTCAGTACAACTTTTCATGTGTACAGGTTCCACATTCATGTTGTAAAATAAACAGTATTTTCCTTAATATTTCAACTTTTAATAGGTATTAAATACATGGAGCATATTTTTTTTTTACAGCTATTAAAACTAACAGTTACATAGGAATATCAAGAACCACACAAGTTTCTCTTTACATGAGAAAATACCATCACTGAAAATGCATGCATTGTTAATGCATTTAGCAAACTTCTGAATTAACGCAATTTCAATTAAAGAACAGTTTAGTGTGGTTTGGCTAAGGCTTAGTTAATGAAATTAAGCTACACTAAATAGTTTCCACAATGGAGCTTGTACTAGCATAAATTGCTTTAAAAATACGGTTCTTGTAAAGTGATGCAACTTTCTTGTGAAGATTAGCTTTAGCTGCCATAGTAAGAAAGGCCCTTTTTTCCAGGCTGATGATACACTAGTATTAAACAGCCTTTAAGTTGTTCATCTCTGGAATACTGCTCATCTTTGTTCAAAGACATTTTCTACAGAAAAGATGGTCCAACGTGACTAACTTCAACATCAGTAAATAATAGATGGCTCATACAAGGTGTAGAAGATCATCCTACGCACTTCTTGTCCCATATCATGGCTGAAAAATAATGGGTTCTCCTCAGATTTGTTTACCTGGGGACTTATAAAAAGTAATACTAGCGCACAAATTGCCATCAGCAATGCTCTGGCTTCTCTGTATGAACGCACAGACGCATGGCCACACAAGCAAGTTAGTTACACACACATGCCTTGATATAAGAGGCTTGAACTAACACGTTTTACCTTCCATTTGCCACACACTAAGAGCATGAAGAGGGACAGTTACAGAAGATTAAGTGACACGTGGAGACAGGATCATGTTCTGAACCCACGCTGCACACTAATATAGGCTTTCTGTGGTTTAACTACACCCACTACCAAATTCTGTACTTTCCAAAGCAGCCTAAGGCTAAGCCACAGGAAGATGCTCAAGAAGAGTCCATGGAAGGAGTTAAGGCCTCAGGAGCAGTCCAAACTATTTCCCCATGTAGACAAGCCCTTAGCAAATAGATAGTTCCTGTCCACTCGCTCGGCTGCGGCGAGCAGAGACGATTAATGGAGCTATGCATCCTGACAGGCCCCAACGCTCACTTGGTCATAACAGGGGAAAAGTCATGGCCAAAGAAGGCTGATGGTGAGGGCTGGAATTTCAGTTTGGATGAGAAATGGATGCCACTTTGATTCTGCAGCTCTCTCTAATAAAAGTGAGGGGTGGAAGACATCTTAGAAAATGCTAACAAATGTAAATTAGAAGAGTAGCTCTTCCTCCAAAAGCAAGCTTTTGATCATCATCTTCTGTTCTGTAAGCTAAGGAGCCTGATTATTCTGTAAGCCTCAACTGAACTGATGCAATACATTTCTCTGTCAGTATGTAAGGTATAATAAATAAGGTATGATGACATAAATAAATAAATAAAATTTCATGGTATATTAGCAGGGAATGGAGTACTGCATAAAGTCAAATTTCACACTAAGCACTAAGAAAAAGAGATGCATTTTCCAGGTCAAAGAATTAGGAATGTACAGAAAAGAGCTAAATCAAGAAATAATGTAAATTCATTGCAGATTATGTAAGCTACATGGTAACATAAGGAATTGGTGTTGACTTTTTGCGATGTAACGTGAGATTCCAAATTGCTGTTTTTTTCTTCTCTTTCTCTGAACTACACACAACTGACATTATCTTTAAAGTACAACTTGTGATTCTGCTGTTAGCAACAGGCCTTAAACCTTAGGTGTTTGTAAAAACTATTCCTCCACCAGGCTGCATTTTTATTGACAAAAGGCAGCTGAATCAATTTTCGTTGCTCCTTAACAAAAACGAAGACTGCCTGAACTTGTTTCTTTCAAAGCTATTCTCTTTGGCCTCTCCCTCTCTATAAATAAAAGCACAACTACACAACTTCTAAAACTGCTCAGATATTGAATTATTCGTAAGTCAGTGTGAAATGCAGGCACAACCACTCTTCTCCAGACATCAGGCCATGAGCAACATTATCCCAGAGGAGACTTTCTCTTGTCAACAGTCATCTCAGGGAAAGTTGATACTATATAAAGAAAACCAGTGCAAATCTGAATCAACTAAGGTTCCCAAACAGAAGGTCCTTCAAGCCCAAAATGCCTGGTATCACCCTTGGAAACCTTCAGAAATATACTCAGAATTTATGGAGTTAAAATACATTGATTTGTAATGCAGGTAAGATGAGCCAACGATAAACACTGTCAAAGCTTACAGGCTTTTACAGCATTAATCAAAAGAAACTTTAAGGCAGGGAGAGGATCTAATTGTAAAATCTGAGCTTTAGATCCTGCTTCTGAAATTCAAGGCAAATGTCAGAAATAATGGACCTGAAAGTTTCATGCAACACTCCTGCAGCTGTGGGACAGTTCATCAAAACAAGAGCAACAGAAAGAATATTATATTGTAGAAGTGGAAGCCTTTGCCCAAGTCTCCACCTCGCTTGGTTTTCTTCTGTTTTTCAGACAGTGTATTTCCCAGGTTGAGCACAGACATCTGGCTTAAAAGTACACCCTGAAGTGTATTTGGAGCATATGCTCTCTCCTTCACAGGGAGTACCAAACTCACCAATTATATGCATTCCAATAAAGCTTTCCTCTCATCCTGCCCCAAACCAAGTCTATCATCACTCCTTAGTGAAGCCTTAATCCCTATCCATTTCATTTGGTTTTTTTTTTCCATTGACATTTCAAAAAATTTTAATACCTCAAAAGCACGTAATTTATTTTGTTTGCACTTTCTTACTTCAGATTGCCCTCAGCTCTCCCCCCAAAATGTTCATGTTTGGACAAGGACGAAGCGTGCCTAGAGGACAACCTACAGACATGTGAGAACAGCTTTTCATGAAAACCAATGTGTAGTGATAAACAACTGCATTCATAAGTAAACAAATCCTTAAGTGGAAAACAGCTGAGTATAATCATGACCCTTTTCTTTTTATCTTTGCTGCAAGAAGTTGATAAATGAAAAGTGGAAAAATGATTAAAAGTAAGTTTCACAACCAGAAACTTTATAAAGAGAAACTTTAAAAGCCAAAAAAATTATTCAGAGAAATAAAGATCTTCCAAAGAAACTGGTCAAGTGATGAAAATATGTTACCATTACTTCAGATAACACCAGTTTCTCAGCAAACCCGGTAACAGCTGACATCAAGAAAACTGCTCTACCATTGCAGGTGAGCATTGCCTTCCTGTAAGTTGTTTAAAAGAGACAGGACTGAGGACAGGAGAAATACACCACTTAATTTTCTAACCAGCTCTTGGTTTTGCTGATGGCATGGGGAAGGCTAGCAAATGGGCTTTTCTGGCATAGAATTTTTTCCCAATACCATACATGCTATCTTGAATTGCAGTCTCAAATTTGTTGAACTGTTTCTTTCAAAGATCTTCGTGGTAGCTCTAGTGTGATCACTTTTGATACTTTTTCTATTACCTATGACTTTCAGATGCTTTCCACTTTTATTTCTCATCTTCTCTTACCTGAAGCCAACTTACAACGTGTCTTTATTTTTTAATGCAAGGAATTCTTCTCAAGGCTTTTGCAGGACCAGTTGCGGGTGAAATGAATTAAGCACTTTTTTGATACTAAAAATCCATTTTACATCAGTATGATTCTTGCATTTTATATCTGTTCTGTATTACTTCTATGGGAAACATTACTTTGACCAATGGTTCGCTATTATATTCATATGCACATCCATGGCATATGCTAGAGCTACAGGTCAGAGAGACTAAAGAGCTCTGCAGCTCTGCGAGATTATGGTACTTCTCACTTGCAAAATGATGTTCTGCCTCTCCTCTGGCAGGTGCATCTGAAACCTATTTCTTCAAGCATTGATGATGATGGCGATGACACAGAGAGGATTACAAAGGCCCTTCAGGGAGGAAATTACTTCCTGAGCGCTCAAGAGCTCTTCCTGCTCTATCATTATCTAGGGCTGAGGTTTATTAAAGGCAACAGGACCATACTGTTCTCTTCTCAGCCATTTCCTTCAGACACAGAAATACAGGATTAATAATTTTGTCAGCAGATGCAGGACTTCATTTTTCAGATTATTTCAGCTATTCTACTAACAACATTTGGCTTTGTTTTTATTTTACTCCTTTAACTTGAATGCAGATGAATGAGCCAGAGCTCTGACACGGAGATTTAGCCCTACAGGGTGAAGGAAATCCATGAAAGTGCAGGACATGACTGGACAGCATACCATCCCTGTGGCTACCAACAGAAGTTAAAGCCCAGCAAAATTAACTAATCCTACCATCAACCTAACATAAATTTCAGAAAATGTCATTCAGGAAATACAACCTCCTGTTGTGATTTCTATGAAAATCTTTTCTGCCTAACCCAAAGAAAATGAACTGCAAGAATATCGTAACATTATGGTGTTACAACAAAGGGCAAGCCTGTTGACTGGAAGCTTGGATTTGCAATATAATATTCTGAAGGAAACAGAGGAATTAAAATGCTAAAGTTCTGGCAGTCTTTCCAATCAGTATCTTATTTTGTCATGTGGTGTGCTTTCAACCGAGGCAGAAGACCTGGAGTCCACTGTGCTGCTGAAGCACCTGCCCAGAACGACTCCAGTTGTGATGCCTGATGCTGAATGAGGCATTTAACTCTGGGCTACTTCACCAAGCACTAGAAACCACCTGAAGCACAGTCTAACACTTCATAATCCTCTCAAGCTGCATCCTGTCCTACAAAACTGAGCCCAAAGTGGAAAGAGAGAGATGAATATGTTCATGACAAGAGTTTTTGTAGCTGCATTACCAGATCGTTTGATTTCAGACAGCTACTCCTTAGGAAAGTGGTTATTTTCTTACAAGGGTGGAACTTTTATTCTCACATAAATCAAATCCATTAATTTAACTCCATAAACCAAGTCTAAATTTGGGAAGACTTCATAATAGTAGTGATTTCTTTACAGGCTTAAGTAAATATTTCTTTTTGATAAACCTACCCACTGAAATTACTTCTAAAATGGTTTAGCGTGTGCTCAGCCCCTATTCCTATTTCACTTGTTCATATCTCTTTCATAAAGGTTTAATTTAATTTTTCATTTTGCTTTCTTGACTATGACATGACATAAAGCAAGACTATGAGAGCTTCTTTTGCTTTGAGGAGCAAGGTTTCTTTGTTTCAGTGATACCAAGGCCCCTGTGGGTGCCCACAGTTAACGTGGCCAATGCTCTACCCTATACCATGAAATCCAAGACGTTTTTCGCTGTTTTCACCTCCATTAACAGAAACAGAATGTGTCTGTCCAAGTGATGACATATGCTGAAGGAAAAACATAGGGAACCTTGAACTGGTCATTTTAAAGTGACGAAAGACCACAGTATTGTTTTTAGCTGTTTTACATCTATTCTTCCAGTGCTGAGAGATTCTGACTTTCACCACCTTCTTTCTATTGAAGATAGTCTGCTATTTTATTTTTAGACATGAGGTTTCCTAACAAAACCAATTGTGGGTTTACAGTCTTCACTGAGCTCCAACAATAGAAAAAAACTCCTTTTGGAGAGACTTTTCCAGGTAGTGTTTGTCTGAGGCTGCTGCCACCACAGTGGTCACCCGTGGTTCAAAGCACTAGTTTAAACTGACCGCAAGAAATTTTCCTCCCCAGTCTAGCAGCATGGTTGTTAAACCAGACACTGTCCTGTCTTCCTTAGGGCTCATGCTCTTTCTGCAGCTTTCGAGCATAATGTTTTGGTGTGTTAAAGGAGACACTGACATTCATGTCAGTGTCTGGATTGCAGCTTCTGAGTTTATGACAGATGGGAAACCAACAGAGGAGTTAAAATCCTGTGAATCCACACACAGCTTATAGCCAGTAGCCATCTGGCTGGGAATCTACATAATACCATGAGAGGATGGCAAAAAAAAAAAAAAAAAAGCAGTTGCATTTGCACTTCTATTTCTCTTCCCCTTCTTTGTGGTTCCTGGTTTGAATATACTTAATAATTGCATTACAAATAGTCTTTCAACTATTTCATACAGGTTAAACAACTACAGTATTTTCTTACTAACACTTTCCACACAGAAAAATAAATTCAGTATTAGACAAAAAGTCCAACATGTGACAATATATAATGTTTGTCTGTGCTAGGTAACAGCCAAACAGACAGCATTTAACAAAAGCGTAAGCATTCGAGGTGAGAACAGAGAGTGGAAAGCACCAAGAAACCCCATTCAGCAGCGCTGCCAGTTGCTCTGTAAGAACACTTCAAGGCAGAAGTTGCTACAGAGGGCCCCTAAAGTATAATTACTTGCGAAAAAAATGTGGCCAACAAAAGTCACCTAACCTGTTCAGAGAAGAAAGCAGTGATTTACCCCTAAAATGTGGTGGGAAGGCTGAAAATCTGGTTTTCAAAGGAAAAAGCATAAGCTTTGTTAAAACCCCCTTTTGCACAGCAGCGTCTCCTGCCAGTTAGAGCCAGGAAACAAGGAAACACGCAAAGCTCCTTCAAAGACAAAAACCATTTTTCACCTCAACCTGCTGAAATGTTCAGCTAAGCGTTTTTCACCCGTAAATGCGTGTTTGTTGGGGTTTTAGTTTTCTGAAAAGAGCAGATTTCTGATGTAAAGAGAGAGTAGAGCCACTAGACCACAGATTCCCTTCCCTGCATGCCGTGTTGCAAAAACGAGAGCATATTAAGCAACTCGAGAACAGGAAATAACACTGACAAACAAACTGATATTCTTTCCATAGCATGGTTGCTCAGAGGAGGACATTTGAAACTTCATCTCCCCAAATCAAGAAATGTTTATTCTACTTTTGGCAAGGCTACTAAATGCTTGTGTACTCTTTCTAGTCCAACTGGTTTACGATCCTTTCAGCAAAACAGATAGTCACACTAGAGTAGAAATGAACATTGAGCTGAAAATTTTTTTAAGAAAGCTCTCCCCTTCGAAAATGTTGCACCAAGATGGTTTGTGGAAATACACCAGTTCTAAATGACGTGTACGTGGGAACGTATCTTAGACCCCTTCACCTCATCTGGAGTGTCTGGCACCGCAGGTGAACACTGTAGAAGCTCCAGCTATATAGCCCGTGTCCTATAGCGAGTCTGTTATTTCATTAATGTAACCTCCAACATGGGCGAGATTGGAAAAACTCGATTAAATGCAGGCATCTATTTCTGAGCTAATCACTCTGCGCTCCCTTCACACTTGACATGATCTACTCAGCGCAACAATTCACCTTGTTGCGAAGCAGACAGCACAAATAGGTCAAATGAATTAAGCCCTAAAATTAACCATTTTTCTCCACGGAAGATAAAGTGAGATTAGGTTGACTAGTTCATGTGGCTGGACGTAAATCACAAACACTCCACTCAGGACATCTTTTTTAACCATCTTTTTTACACTTGACTAGTTTAAAGTCCTGCTTGAAACTGAATTTCTTATATCTCAGCTAAGGGCTCTAGACACCATATTATTTATTTTTCTTCTACTTTGCTGATTTTGGATTAAAAATTTCATTGATATGTTTTCAGTTTCCATATGGACATCTCTGAATCTTATTTACCCCACCTGTTTAAAGTAAAAAAATGAAGTTGTGTTTTTCATTGAGGAAGGCTGAAATAACTGCTAATTATTTAGCTAAATGCTAAAAAACTAATTTTTATTTTTTCTCAAAATTAAAAAATAAACAGAGAAATTTCAATTATAACTCTAGTAATATTGTTGCAATTCTAGTAAAATGGATGATTAATGGCAATGTCTGATATGGATTCTAATTTTCCGTGTGAATAATGTATATTTTGAATTAATTTTTTCTTGACAGATTGAGTTTTTAATTAAGAAAAAATTGCAGTGTAAGACATTTTTTCCTTTTTCTTACAAGAAGTGTAATTTTTATAGACATGGCTATCTAGCCAGAGAAAATGAACCTGCAAAAGCATAACCATAGAATTTTCTTCAGTGTTTTACAAGAATACCTTGATCAAGTAGAAACTGAGCTAAGAAAGAAAATTAATATCCTTACTTATTTCAGGAGGCTCACTTTCATTAACTTTGACGCCTAGGTCACAAGGCTGTTTATTTCAGATCAGCAGTACCTTCACTTAAGGTAAAGCACAAATCTTTCACCCCTTTTTATAACTTTGTAGCCTTCATCCTCCACACCATATCACTACTGGAACCATCATCACACCCTCCTGACTTTATCAGCATGCAGCTAATCAAATTTATTTGGTTAGTCTGAGTTTGATTTCTACATGCACTGCCTGCGACTACCTCCAAACAATTTAAGAATTGCAATTAAAAAAAGCTGCAAACATATAAGTAGCAGAAATTTTCATACTGATATCTCTGTCTTCAATAATTTAAAATAAATGTCTCCCTTTATTCACAAGAGTTCCCTCCATTTGACCTTGACTTTTATGGACTTCACCGGAAGTTATACAATGGAATGTAAAATACGTAAGAAAAATATTGAAGCCATAGGTACAACCTCCCTTCCCAGAGTTGTACGTTGGAACTACATCCCATGGGCCAGCGAGCAGCCCACCGAGGAGCCACCCTGCTCACAGGTGATGCCCCAGTCCCTGCAAGGGCTCCACTTTAGAGAGGGTGCTGGAAAAGCAGTTCAGAATATTTAGGATTCACCTGACACTATAATTCAAACCTTCACCCTCGGAAGTCATCTTTATCTCTTTCTGTGATTTATTAAGGGTTAACAGCATGTTCTTCTACCTGTTAAAACATGGCACTCTTTCCTAGTGTGATAAATAAAAAGACACAGTATCTGAATTCCTTCCTATAGGTTTTACTTACAAAGGAGGAACTCACATATGATTCAACTCTGTATATACTCCTCATACTGCGTTTTAAATAAAATATTTTAACTTCAGCAGTTGCTATTTAAAACAAAGTTCAGAAATAAATAAGCAAAGCAAAAATCAGATATAAAATACACTTCCATTTTTATTTCAGAAGAAATTGCCTACTTCCATGCATTCAGTTCTTATCTTACTACTGTTTATAAATGCAGGGGTTTTTTGCATGAACCGCAACAAATGATTTACAAAAGAGTTGAATTAAATTCCAAAGTAACTTGTAAAATCCGTTCAAGTTCACTTCTATTTGATGGTGGATCAGGCAATTTTGTGCTTTTGCAGGTAGCAGCACCACCACATCACCAGGTTCAGACCATGCTGGTGTCATTCAACACAGCAGCACAGAAAGGCAGGGCAACAGTCTGTGCAAGTGTTTGATATGATATGATGACATACAAAAGACTGTATCCTATCCCTAACGATTGCTAGTAGCAATGCTTCAAAAAAATTAGACACTACAAATACCCACAATGAACCTTATTAATTGAAGAAGGCTTTCCAGGTGACAGAGAGGAACGAGGTCTTTCCAGATGCTCAAAGGTAATGCGCTTATGTCTTAAATCATGAGATTTGATTACCCTTCTCTAAGCATGCTTTGCTGCCACTGTTATTAGCCTTTATATCACCAAGCCCTTTTTGAAAATTGAACCACTATATTTAACTATATGGCCTCCACGGTGAATTCTACAGGCTAAATGCATGCTGTCTGAAAACACTATTTATACCTTATAAAATTACAAGCTACTCTTAAATATCTGATTCCTTGATCTTGTTTTATGAAGCTGGAAAAGAAGGAGAAAACAACATAACCTGATCATTTCTCCTCTTATTTCGTATTACTATACATCTCAAAACTAATTATTTTTACTAATTCATTTCCAAAACAAAGAGAATGCATCCCCACCTCACTCCCTGTCATCTCACAGACAGAACCTGTTACTCCTCTGTATACTATTTAGTAGTCATACACTTTATAGGACTATGAAAAATTTAAAATTTCAATTTTATAGGCTGAAGCCTTTAAATCTTTACCTCTTCTTCGGTTTTTGGGCTCTCTCTTACGGTTGAGAACTGCAGCCGGATGACTTCCTGATACAACACTTTAATCCAAACCCCTCCAGTAGGACCACAGAGCAATGAAAAGGCGTTCCAGAGTTGGTTTTTACCCCTTCAGCTATTCTTTTTAAGAGTTATGGATTTTTCTTTACTCTTTGAAGACATCTGTATGAAATTACCCACACAACAGTAATCCTAGCAAAACCAAGATTTATTAAAACAAAGAGAAAATGGAATTAAAACAAAATAAATTGTTTGCTTAACATAGCTGAATTTACAATTCTCATAAGTTAAATTAGATAAGGCATAAACCAGATAAGCTTGACTTCAGATAAAAAAGAAAAAATGAATCCTGTAGTTTATCCTTTGAAATTAAATATCCTTTCTGACCACACCAGTCAGCCTGTCAATGCCGCTTGCTGCTTGGAGACCAACAATTCCCTCTTTTGTCTCCCACAGATATGCTTAATAAACCCCGGTTCAGGTTTCCTAAACACTTTTCCAAAGACAAAAAAATGGGCTTTGGTAAACAGTTTCATTCTCCATCTCTGAAAAGTTACACGACCCAGGAAACGAAAAACCTTAATTATGATTTATGACTGCCTTTTCAAGGTTTATGACCCAGCTCAAATATTGCCTTTTGCTAACCACCTTGGCTGGCTCTGTCTAAGTTTTGGCTAGACCCATGGGCAAACCTCACCTAAAGTCATTCCTTTTCTCTTCCACTTGTCACAAGCGATGAGTTATAGACAAGGGCTAAGGCTTGCTCTTACAATCAGCTACATCTCAAAACAAAGTCCAATGGACCTTTAGAAAAAATCAGTTATGGCTGATGTCTCAAATGACAGATTGTTCTTTGTGGCTTTAGGGGTTGTAGGACTCACATATACATAGTTTTTGCTTGAGTACGCTGCATCATTTAGCGTGTGGTATTTCCCTGATATAAGAAGACTATGACTCTTGGACAGCTATAATAAAAACTGATTTGTAATACAAACTTTTGCCATTTTGGAAGTATAATGAAAATGGCAAGCTTGCTCCTTCTCATACTCAACCATGGATGCAAGCATGCTAGCAAAAACGGCTTAGATCAGCAGAACTTCTTCCTGTTAAACAAATAAAGACCAACTGAAAACAGTCCCGCTGAACAGCCTCCACACTGGGACACATACCAATACAGATGTACCAGAAGAACAAGGAGAATGGTGGTGAACAGGTCACACCCGTACCCTGCATTACTAACTCAGTGTAACTCTTCTCAACCTAGAGCATGGCCTAAGCCATTCTCAACCCTTTGTTCTTCAGCCTCACCAATAAATTTGAAATGAGAAAAAACAACCCAAACAACCCAGACAAGAAACCCTGAAGGCAAGAAAGTAATGGAGATATTATTACAGAGCTACTTAACAGTATCCACATAGGCTTGTCCAGCGCTAAACCAGGACTACTATAGGCAGGCAAGAAAGAGAAGTAATCACGACTTGAAAGCAGATTCCTATAGGACAAGGTTAGTTTGTGACTCCCAGACCTGGAACTATGTCACATATCATTTTTTTGATATAACGGGATGCTTGGAAGAAATCTTTCAGCAGCAGGAATCCAGGGTGCGGCTATACTTAGGTTCCCTAAAGGCAAAAGTAAATGAACTTGTGATCTCAGATCCATTCAATAGAACATTGTATTAATTTTTTTTTTTTTAATTATGAAATCATGCACAGGACAGTCTTTCCAAGCTCCAGATCAAGTTAATTTCATTCATTACAGAGGCACATAGACTTACTCAAACATTCAATTAAAATAACCTTACAGAACTGCATTTAAATTGTATCATCACTCTGACAAAATCCAAAGCAAAACATAAAATAAAGGTCAAACTAGAGAACGCTATGGAGCAAGTTAATACCCATGAAAAATGAGCACAAGAAAAACAAAACTATTCCCCAGTGAAAAATGGTAGCAGAGGATGTGAGAAGGGATGTTATTCCTCTCCTTTATTGCTGCTCATCTAACAGAAGAAAAGCCAGAGAAAAGGAACTTCAACATTTGTAATGGGAAAAGAAAAAGACAACTCTGCCTTACCACGTAACAAAGAAAGAGTTAGAAAACAAGTTGCCTGACCAAAATAGGATCTTGAAGCTTGCACATCTCTCTCTTGAGCCCTAGGACACAAAAACCCTGGTATAGGTGATTTTTTTTTTTTTAGTTTGTTCAACAGTTTCTTACAAGGAAATCATTTTGTAATTGACTTAAGGCAAGGATTTCTTCTAAAAACAACCAGAAAAAAATCTTAATGCTTTGGTAATCTCTCTCTTAATCCTCTCTATGCATATCACTGGAAAAGACTTCAAAAACCGATTAATCCGAAGATAATTATACTCAACTGTTCCCCAAAGAGGAATAAAAATGTATCAGAACGCAGCTAATACACAATGTCTTCCTTAAAGAAATAAATTAAATATTTTTTTCAAAATGCTTTCAGATGAATATGTTGATAATATCAATAGAAGTTAATGAATCTCACCTAAAAATCTCTTAGTAGATTCCTTTCAAAAGAAAGTTTTTCTCCATTTTATAGAGTTTCTGCAGACATTTGAGATGAGTGCAATAATCTACCAACACATCTAATTATTTCTAATGTAGAAATGTTTAGATATCATGCCTCTATCTGTGAGGAGAAGGGAACGGCTCTCCTTGTTTTTACAGGAAAAATATGTAATGTATTATCCATAAATTAGCATGATACTTTGAGGAGTAAACATGAAAAATCAACCTTGATACAAAATTGGAATCCAAAAGTTAATATATTCAGAAATATATTAATTTTAGATCCTGACCTTCTGGCTACCACTGCAGCAGAATACAATTAACACTCTTCTGAGGCTCCCACAATGTATGTTCACAGAGGTTTTTTATGACTAAATGACACATGAAACGATACAAGGGAACTCTTTGAAGTACTGCATACTAACAAAACATCGAAAAACAGTATCTGCCGTGTTTGCACACAAATATTCTGCATAAGCAATGCTGAGCTAAACACACCACCAGGACAGATTTTCTTTACAGGTGGTGAATTTGGACAAGCTTTATTGGCCCTACATTAAAAAATTCGACAGAATGGCAGAAGTCTGTTAGCAGGTAATGTTTTAGAACCAAGGTTTGTCTTCAGTGAGGACAGAGCCTATTTTAAAGACTCATTAAAATGCTGGTGTCAGAAAGGTAGGTGGAGTTTTATAGTTATCCACAGCTTGAGGTGGATTCTAGTACAGTGGGAGTTGGGGCCACATTTCAGGGGTATGTAGGTATGTACCAATCATGATAAACACGCCGAGATTTTTTTTTTAAAAGCCCAAGTAATTTTAATTTTAATAACTGAATTACCCTATTGCCAAATACCCAACACAGAGTGATTAACAATCGTCAACCTGCACCTACATTCTATACAAGCATTTGTGGACCACTGTAGGATAACCAACAGATGTACAACTCAAAATAAGTTATTTGTAAAGTCTCTGGCTTAGTATTTGCTAGCATTTACTTGACTTAAAATGGGATTTTTCAATATTTGGGTTATAAAGATGTGATTCACCAGGGCACTTTACAACATGGTTTACTGGGGATTCGGAGAACCCTCAGCAGCACCCTCCACAGCAAGGAGATGTTCCCCACCAACACTGGAGCAGCTGATGGACAGCCCAGGCTAGGGAGCGCTCCACTGTCCTGCTGGAGTACTGCCACTTGCATGAACAATTATTTATTCTAACACGGTTCAAACCCTCAAATCCTAGATAGCTGCACGCTCCCTAAGGTTAGAAAGCCGGTGTCTGTGTGCCTCGCTTACCCACTAAATACAAAAGCTTAAAATCATACTAGGCAAGAAAAACGAACCCTCCCGTACATTATAAAAACCTCCAGTGAAAATATATTAATCACTGTGATATTGTCCACTGGTTTGCACCTGGTATTTAATTTTGTTTCATCCCTAAGTAAGGAAGAATTAAAATTATGGTGGCTTTTTAAATTTATTTTTACTGAGCAAAGAAAGCAAAACTTATAAAAACAGATATTCGTAAAAAAATACCTATTTCAATTTTCACAAAAGAATCTGGAGAAGTGAAATTATGTACCACATTTTCTTAACACTTTATGCCTCCAGTGACCTTTATCTCTGATGAAAACTGGCACCACTCTTTTTTTTTATTAGTAACACAAAGCTCTAGATTAGTTAAAGAGCTTATCAACTCTTCACTACTTCAAATACGTTGTTAAAGGGAAAAATGTAAAAGATCTTCATTCGTAACATTTTAAACGCAAAAGGTGAAAATTCTCATGATGGCACCATAGGAGAGCAATGGAAATAGCATACGGTGGTTTTGAATTGCACCAGGACAGAAGCTGGCATGTCCAAACCAGTCTGAGAGGGAAGGAGGTGGCTGGGAGATGCCCACCACCACACAAGAGCATAAAGACAAACATGAAAGGAAAGGCTCTTATTCACATGTGCCTGGCGAAGGAGAGGTCTCGCAGGGGCGTAAGATGGAGAGTCCTCCTTGGGCAGGTCCCCACAAGAGGGGGAGTGCAAAATGCTTTCATTGGAGACAGCATGGCCCGACTGTCCTCAAAAAGCAGCGTGATGATGGGGATGGTAACAAGAGCTGCACACAGATAGAGATAGGCAGAAAAAATATTCTATGGGATGACTCAGGCTAATTCCAAGAGAAACCGTTATCCTCCACCACTGTACTGGGCAGCTCATGTCCACAAGACAATCCCACTGCAAAATCCCACAGTTCAAACCACAAATGGATGTATTTGGCCAACACACTCAGTACTGGATTTGCCATAAGATACAGAGCTAGCTCTAAGTTACTACGCATTATCCAAAACCCAGAAAAATACTTAATTTCCAGAGCCCACAGATAACCCTTCAAGAAAAGATACTAAGACTGGATGACCAAGTAGCTCATTTTCTCCAGCGTATTTCCTAAAGAAGTTGGATTTTTTTGTTAAGATCTTCTAAAGAACTTCAAAATCCTGCCCACAATCTAAAGCAGGGACAGTTGAGTCTTTGAAAGGCTAAAGGGCTTGCCCAAGATTGTAAATAGCAAAGACAAATCTCCAAGCTCCATCTCTCCTCCTGTTCTTCCCTTACTCCACCGTCATGAATCAGATATAATCCTGCACCGGAGCTTTAGCCCAGGTATTACAGAAATTATTTTAAAAGACTGTATATGGGAAAAATATATAAATCAAAAATTCTGGCATGAATTCTAAATAATTTGATTTTAAGAAAACAAGAGTTTCAGTTCAATTCTCAGCATCGGTTATATTCTCTCTCCTAAAAATCAAGAAATTAATTTCAAAATAACCAAGATGAATAAACACTCTTTTCAGTACAGCAGCAAATCAGATAGATGGATATCTTAAAGATATGTGTTCGAAGTTTCACATCTCGTCACTGCCTACAGCCCTCCAGTCTCAATCCTGACAACAGTCAATAGCTTTTATGAATAAGCATGTTCTGGAAGAGACGCTGGACTACATGGCTGGATAAACAGGCAGATAAGATGGTAGAAAAATACAAAATGTCAAACATCCATTTACCGCAGGTATCAGCCTGGGAGCTTGCAGTAATGTTTATGCAGATAAGAAAAAAGATCAAAAAGAAAGCTATGCAAGTAGTTTGGTTCTATTATTTCTTACAAGATTTTGGCTCTGTAAATATAAATCAAATACAAATGTACAGTGCTGCCAAGGAAATAAATTATATTTGATATCTATACATTAATATATTCCAGTAAACCAGACTAAGGAACAAATCTAGTCATAATTCAGTCAAGAATCTGTACAGAAACATACTATTAAATTTCTGTGGTATGTGAAGAACAAAACAAGTTTAAGAAATACAGTTCTTCAAATCATATCAAAAGCAAAATGACTGCAAACTCCTACAGCAATGTTACTAATTTATCATTGTTACAGCTTTAGAATGTAGCCACATCACATAAATTGCTTCTCCCTCACGTAGTATCTTTGAATCGCTCAATCTGAAAAAAAAAAAAGTCTAAAGTGTATTACAGAGACTGCACTTTTATAGCAAAGGAGGTAGTAGACGGTGAAACAAGAAATAATATAATGGCATGAAGAATTATATGCATTTTGCATTGGACATCATTTATATGATAAACATAGAAGTGTACAAAAATTGAGACACTAGATTTTTTCTCTTGAAGGAAAAAAATATAGGTTTGGTATAGGGTAACTAGCTGGAAGACACATGGATTTTTTTAGTAATTCCGAAAGGGACCAAAATAGACAGCAAGAGCTAAACTGTAACTCATACTACAAAATGCCTTCCTAACAATTTTGGGCTCTTACAAAGTGCAGATCTACTTTAATTACAAATAGGGTAAAGATATTTGGAACCTTACACAACAGGCACATTATCACTACGAAAATTTGCAAACGAAACGCAGCTTTGCCTTTCCTGGATCTCATCCAGGAGGAGTAGTGGACTTCATCATTTTTTCTCGTGTAATTAGAAAAAGTCAGATTCCTCTTCTACTCAATTAGATATTTTCCTGCAAATCTTTATTTTCAAAAAAGGAGGAGGGAAAACATCAGGGGCATTTAATTCTTAATTTCCTTCAGGTAATCCATCACATCGATACAATTTTTTGTACTCTGAATTCTATGATGCCTCCAATATTCATGACCTGCTCGCCGCTGTTCTACTTAGCCATAGTATCTGAGTACTTCTCCGGTGACTTCAGTTATTTTAGTCATTTTCCCACACCAAGAGCCTCTTCAGTTCTCCAGCTGATTTGCTATAAATTTTCATGCATTATAGGCCACCTCCCTGACATCTCCCCCACTCCTTGTTGTGTATTGTTTCCTGCAATCGTGAGAAAGGGATATGGGACAATTCATCTGCTCTGCCTGATTTTCTTAGCGGTCCTCACTTTCTTTTATTTCCCATTTGCCAGCATCTCAAAAAGCCCAAAGATTTTCTAAAAAGCAGTACCAATGAATAAATTACAAATATTTTTTTAAATCACCCCAAAACTGTTTTGAAAGTCTAGTGCATATAGCGAACATGAAAATGTTAATTATGAGGAATAAAACATAAACTGAGTTGTGTTTTTAATTGGCCACAAATAACAGCAAGAAGAGGGCAAGCAAGAGAAGCACATATTGAAAAGAAATTTGATTATTTAAAAATTTAATACTTCTTTTTATTGGGAGTATTTTAGCTGCTGTTTCAAGTAAGCTTCATAAGGAAATGTGAAAAATAATTATATTGTCCCCACGTAGTCAATCTTTTTAAAAAAACACTATTTTTAATAATATACAATCTTAGATAAGAAAGTTTTCTTCTCAGTTTACTTTTTCTTGTTGTTTTTCTTTAAAAAAGAAAAAGCTTGTGTAAAAACTGTGCAACTATTTTTTGAGAAAGAAGAAAAAGACTGCCTGACCTGATAAGAACTCTGGAAGAATCTGCTAAAAGCCTAAGAAATAGAAAAGCTGAGCTGCAGGAAGATTGCACGGACTATTTTGGTACTAAGTCTCCTGTCTCATGTGCCACTCCAATCTGTTTGAAGCAGAAACGACACTGCATGGCCAGTTGCCGACAGCCAGCTTCAACAGTATAGCAAATAACTTTGATTAAGAAGGTCTATCCTGCAGGTATGTCCAAGTTCAATTCCTGGCAGTGCTACAGACTTGCTGTGACACCAGGAAAGTTTCTTAACCTCAGTTAAGAAAAGATATCACATCTATATGCTTTAGCAGTTCATAAATTGTCCTCATTTTTGTAAAATGGAAAAAACCCAACATATACATTCTGATTATAGCACTCTCTAGTCATTCTTGAAAGACGGGCATTCAGACTCAATGAGTGAACACTGAAGAAGCCATTCCTGTTTAATTACACTCAAGAAAGAAATCCAAGACAGTGTTTCTAAGCGTAGGGCTCATGTTCTGGAGCACAAGCACCCTCTGTGCTGAGGTTTGAAACCTGACAAATTCTGTAACAACAATATTCAGTTCTCTAAAAAGCTCTGAGGGCAGTTCCAGATTTTATCGCAGTGAATGCCTCAGCTCGCTGATGACAACAGCACTTCTACTGTCACGGCAAAAAGTAAAGAATGGGCTATGAGCAAATGTAGATCAAAGAAATAGTAGTAGAGTACCGGTGAGAGAATCAATCGCTAGCAAGGTTTGTTGTCTCTTGGAGAAGATTTTAAGGAAGATTTTTCTCTTGAGGAAGATGATGCTACTTCTTGTAACATTCTTTCACAAATTACTAGCAGTTTCAAAATTCATTTAGTTACCAAGTACAAGACTTGCTACCTTTAATGAAGTACTTTCTTTAAAACTAATCCGAAAATTATAGTAGCAAGCGTTTTTCACAATTTCTACAGCTTAAGAACAATTTCATTTCCTGCTACCACAGGGGTACCACCAACTTGGAAGTTCCAGCCAGTTTTATAGAGCCATGAAACAATTTAGTGTATTACAGCTGCTTGCCTTTTATTTTTGCACTTGCCTTCATTTTTATCAAAACTACTTTCTCTCCATCCATTGCTACGACAAAAATAGCATGCACTATTTCTTACTTCTAATTTTCTATTCTTCTAGTGCTAAAAGTATTGGCATATTCATCTGCTTCTGGTCTTAGAAGCAGACCTGTCCTCAGAATAAAATGGAAGTGTTTGCCTTAGCAACTTGTTCCCCTCTAATTTATACTCCAAATGCCTCATAATGTAGCAAAGTGCTGATACTGCTATTTTACAGGGAGGAAATAATGCCACAGAGAAGTATATTCAAAATCTGTAACAAGGACCAAAGTGAGACAGCATGACTGGCAAATCATTTCAGAAACCTGACGAGTTATTCGCGCTTGCTCCATACAGAGCTGCTGAAGCCCGTGGTGGCCAGTGCACAGCTCCTGAACCATTCCTGGCTCGGAATATTTCAGTTGTGGTTCCCGTGAGGCTGCCAGTCATGGATCTGGCAGCAGGGCCATGCTGATGCAGCAGTGGCTGAATATATTCAGATTATTGGGTTTGGGAGAAAGAAGTCAACAAGGGCTGCTGAAGCAAACATCACCCTAGCACTCAACGCTGAGACAAGTCCTAACCCGCATTTTGGGAGCCCTCGGCTCTCCAGCACATACAGTGTGGGGGTTTTGGCTCATATCCGTTTAGGAATTTTAGTGTGTAAGCCATAGGGTGAGTAAATTTGGCCGTACTTGCCCTATACAGTAAACACTGAAAAGCAGCCATGATGCAACATGCAACCATGACAGGTTCTTCCATCTGAAATGCTAATGATTAGAAACTACAGCAGAGCTTCCGATCTGCATTTACTCAGACTGGCTGTATACAGTCATCCTCACACCAATATTGGTCTGTGGCTTAAGTGGCTTTTTACTCTCTTCCATAGTTACCTTCTTCTAGACACTTTTATAGACGATCTGGATGAGGGAATCGAGTGCTCCCTCAGTAAGTTTGCAGATGACACCAAGTTGGGTGGGAGTGTTGATCTGCTGGAGGGTAGGAGGGCTCTGCAGAGGGATCTGGACAGGCTGGATCGATGGGCAGAGGTCAACTGTATGAGGTTTAATAAGGCCAAGTGCAGAGTCCTGCACTTGGGCCACAACAACCCCATGCAACGCTACAGGCTTGGGGAGGAGTGGCTGGAGAGCTGCCCGGCGGAAAGGGACCTGGGGGTGCTGGTTGACAGCCGGATGAACATGAGCCGGCAGTGTGCCCAGGTGGCCAAGAAGGCCAACAGCGTCCTGGCCTGTATCAGGAATAGTGTGGCCAGCAGGAGTAGGGAAGTGATCGTGCCCCTGTACTCGGCACTGGTGAGGCCGCAGCTTGAATCCTGTGTTCAGTTTTGGGCCCCTCACTACAAGAAGGATGTTGAGGTGCTGGAGCGTGTCCAGAGAAGGGCAACGAAGCTGGTGAGGGGTCTGGAGCACAAGTCTTCTGAGGAGCGGCTGAGGGAACTGGGGTTGTTTAGTCTGGAGAAGAGGAGGCTGAGGGGAGACCTTATCGCTCTCTACAACTACCTGAAAGCGGGTTGTGGCGACGAGGGTGTTGGCCTCTTCTCCCAAGTAACTAGTGATAGGACAAGAGGAAATGGCCTCAAGTTGCGCCAGGGGAGGTTTAGATTGGATATTAGGAAAAATTTCTTCACTGAGAGAGTGGTCAGGCATTGGAACAGGCTGCCCAGGGAGGTGGTGGAGTCGCCATCTCTGGAAGTGTTCAAAAAACGTGTGGATGTGGCGCTTCAGGACATGGTTTAGGGGACATGGTGGCGCTGGATTAATGGTTGGACTTGATGATCTTGAAGGTCCTTTCCAACCTAGTGATTCTGTGATTCTATATAGAGATAATAAGAACCATCGGGACTGATCAAAGACACATTTACCGAATTCCTTGAGTATGACATGAAGCTACTTAAATACATGGGATATTCATGGGCTAAAGATGGAGAAGGTAACACAGATAACAGCATGGTTCCAGCCTCTCTGTTGGAACACTAGAGAAATGTCAATGTCTAATTCACAAATCTAAATCCTAGCTTATTAATATAAGCAGACTGTAAATAAAAGTAATAAAGATTAGATATTTTTACTGACTCAGCAAACAGACCTTCATGTTTCAACCAGTTGCCTTCCCATCTAACATACCTGTAAGGCCCACAAATATCGGTTCTTTCTCTAAATCAAGCTCTGACTAGAAGGACTGAGTATGCTATGGGGAATCTTGAGAATCTTTTATTTTGAAGGCAATATGGAGTACACTGGGTCTTCCCTGGGGAGCCTTTTTTTTGTACACAAGAGAAGGAATCCTAAGGAGAAATGTGTCCTAAGCTTGGGGGGCCTCAGGTAAGTGTTGCCTAATTGAATCCTTGGAGGGAATGGTCTCTAGCCTTTGGGATCAGGAACAAACCTCAGACGAGCAAGTTACAGGATTTAATTTAAAGGAGACAGACCACATGTCTGTTCTCCTGACTGAAAAGTTTACTGTAATCCATTCTAAGGGATGCGGTAGAGAAAAACAGACAAGTGAGCCAAGAGCTCCCTTGGTAGCCACAGCACACACATCCAACATGGCCCAGTGTCCCTCCTCTACAGTCACCTTTGAGAAAGCAAGGAGAGAAGAGTGATAGTACTCCATGGTGAGCAGCAGCTGGATAAGGTTACTAGTGGTTTTTTTCACAAGCCATCTTGGCTGAGGATCTTGTAGCCTTGAACATTTCTATGCTCACAGTACTTTGTAAGATTTATTTTTCAATTTTTTCATTTTACAGTTGGGGAACCAACACACAAAAAGCTGTGTTTGGGAGGCCCAGCGGAGGTACCCAGCTTCAGCATCACGATTACCATAGTGTGCAATTTCAGAAGTCTGACAAGTGTGCTTTAGCCTCTGCCCCCAGTGAAATGAAAATAATTATATCCAACAACTAACACCATCCAGGCTATTCTGCTGTGAATAGTCCTGGGCATCGCCAGTTAGCTTACAGCTCGATGCATTATTTTGGTGACTTTATGCAAAACAGAAATAGTCCCCATCACAAATTTCTACTAGAGACAAAAATAACATGAGCACATTAAGTTGCTTTTGCTTGTCACCCCTGATGAACTTCATATGGCAACCAGACCAAAAGCCCCCGCTGAGCCCCCGAAGCTGAATGCGAAACGGAAATATCACAAAAAAACACTGCCAGCATCCCAGAACATGACTCACACCGCTCAAGTACCAAATCATTACATTTCAAAGATTCTCGTCTGGATATTTTGCAGGGATAGATGGAGCACTCTGAAGCTGCAGTAGCTGAAGCAAGCAGGCTGGGCGCCGAGGCTCCTCGCTTGGTACAGTCTCCTCCTGTGCTGGTTAACTTCAGGCAAGTCACTGCGTATCTCTGTATTACCATTTCCAAATGCAAAACTAATTACACTAATCCCCTCTGTGCAGCACTTAAACATCTACGGATGAAAAGAATTATCCTAAGAACTATTTATGTTATTACAGCAAAGAACTACAATACTGTGTGGAAAGCCGGGGCCAAGTCTCTTCTGTCAGTCTATCCCTCTTGACAGATACGAACTCTAAGCTCAGATATTACTACAAAATGCTGTTGAGAATTGATGGACCTTCCTGAGCAGAGTAAAATGGGGAATCGGTAAAGGAAAACCACTGAAACAACAGAGGGAATGATGTTAACTGTCCTAAGGGCCAGATTTTCAAAAGACATCTGAACACAGAAATGAGGTCCATACGTGGTGGGATTTTCAGAGCTAACATTTATTCAAAGTCCCACTAAAATCCATGGCAGCTAAGCAGTGTAGCCTTTGCAGACAGTCCCTGCAACTTTAATCACTTCAATCATTGAAAATCTGACCCCAAGTAAACAAACTAAAAAGACACTGTTTAATGTTACTTGTATGACTATTGTGTAAAACTTTTTTAGACAGAAATTTTGACTTTTAAATTGCAGTTTGTCAATCCATAAATGCTAATGAAATCCCGTGCTGTCTGCCGTGTGATAATTTTTTCCTATTAAAAGCTTATTCTTTTTTTAACCCAAACTCATCACCAGTCTAAGCACATTCATTGTTCAAAGTTTAAATTTATGGTTAAAATATAAAGAGAGGTTGCTTACCAGTAACCAGAATTCTTTGAGACATGAATTCTTCATGTATATTTAAACCAATAAGCTACATATATGTCCTTTCACTTAAGACTAGTCCTGTATCTTTGCAATGAATAAGTATGCAAGGTACAGACTGATTGTGCCACTTTCCGTTTCCTCCCAGCCACAGAAATAAAATGCAGGGAACTTCCAAAAATTCCGATGGAGAGCAAAGTAATTAAAAAGAAAACATAAATGTGAACTATACATGTAAAAAGAAATGCCTGTTGGTAAATCACCTCTTTTTCTCTTTTTGAGTGACAATGCACAAGTATAGCTTATCACAGTGGCTTAAACAACTACACCTGGCTACTAAGTACCTGAGGTCCTGGAGTCTTTTGCACAAACCACTCTAGCATTTCTTTAAGGATATATGGGTTTGAGTAATGTTACAGCACACGATGAAGGTAGGGATGGAGCTCCAAGATAGCATCGTCTCCAACATCGCAACTATTTCTTAACAATGTCGTGTGCTCTGGGGAAGTATATACTAACAGCTGGAGATTCATCTTAGCAGTCTGATAGTAAATTTTGACACAGTCTCAAACTGACTTCAACAGTCTGTGTCAAAATGGCTGAACTGTTAAACCCTTCAGAAAACACACATGAATAGCCCAAAGCACTTGAATGTGTGAATATAGAAGTAGATAACCCCTGGCGCAAAAGTATAAAAAACAAATTCTGCTTTGGAGGCAGAACACCAGAAATAAAATTTGGAGATTAAATAAAACCTGCTGATTAAAAGGTATAACACTACCATGATTTGAGGCAGAAAATTAAGAAGGTCATTCATAAGAACATATGTATCTCCTGCAAAAGCCTCTAAGGAATTGGCCTTGATGAAAGCAGAGGTAGTAAACACCAAGCCCAAGACCTTAATGAGGCTAAGTGAGAGTTCAAATTCTTTTAGCCTTAAGCAGATATTCCATAACAGCTTTAATAAATGATGCAGAAGGGAAAAAAAATGGTGAGAAGCCACATGGATCTCATTCCCAGAATGCGCAGCATGTGGGTGCTGGATGGCTTTCCTCATTGAAGTGTTCCTGCCTCTCTCCATAAAAAAAGCCCACGGATGACAAAAAAAGAGCCAACTAACAGACACCACTAAATGGGTAAGATCCCTGTCTGCCCCACAGCACTGGAAGATGGGTCTTCAACCCTTTCACTTACACACGACAGGCTGGCTGCTATCACAAGGGCTCATGATGGCATTTTCAGTAGGCTTGACCCAGAAGAAATACATAAAATTACTTAAGCTGGGTTACACAGGAGCTGAAGGAGTGATCAAAGTGATCAGTCTAGTTCTTCTAGATAAGAGCTTAAAGTTTGTTACTGCTGTGTATCTGTGACCTGAAGTGAAAAATATTTCTGCTGAAATTCTTTCCAAAAACAATGCCAAAACAGATATCCAAAAAAATGTTAAGCAGATCAAAATAAAAATAGGAAGAACCGCAACTTCCAAAAGCACATGCATTGTCCTAAATCTTTCATGTAAGTACAGAGCACATTATGTACTACTTTTATTAACAAATGAAGTAATGTAAAAACAACTAGTAACCATAAGAAATATCAATGTTAATCTGTAAACCCCATTATATTTTCAAAACCATTTTTTGAAAAAAACCCTAAACCGTCTTCTTGTGAACAATCTATTTGAGATGAGTATGATTTCACTCACAAGTACTATTCAAAAATATGTTTCTTGAGAGCATTTTAAAAATGAAAACTGTTTAAAACTTTTTTCCATGTACTTCTAATATCTGTGTCAAATGGGGTACATCTAGGCTGTGGATGAAGTGTCTCTAAGCAGACCTAAGTATTTTTGGAAGAACACTGGGACAGTTCTTGTAAATATTAGACTGCTATGGTTACACAATATGGTCCAATACTGGATTATTTTGAGCTACTCTGCAAATCAATTCCAGGTTAATATTGATTGTTAATATCAACGAGTTTTAAAAGTAAGCTTGAAGCTTTAAAGTTCATATTTCTACAGAACAAGTCTCCACAACAGGATGTGGCTTGGGTTCTTTTTTTCATCTACCTGTTACTCTACAGGAACACACAGAAACTTCTTCCTACAGCAATTCAAGCAGGATCCTGAGAGACTGAGTGCTAAATAATAAAATGTGCCTTTGCGTGTAGAAGAGGAACGTTTTTTCACCAGCAGATGATTGCCACATGCAGATCTGTGATTGCCTACGTCCTACTGACATGTATACACACTACCACATAAATTGACTCCCCATCCCATGTTGATACACATGTAAAATCCATGCTCAATAACCTTGTAAAAATATATATAGTTTTAACTACAATACAGACAGGTATTATTTCTCCTACCAGTGAATTATATCCATTCCTGCGGCACAATATATCGTACGTTTAACAGTGCATACTACTCAGCAACTTAACCCATGGTGTACCAGCTTTTGCCTTCTACAAAGCATTCTTGAACTACACCTCATCCAGTGTTTCTTTCCTCATCCCTCCTAGATCTATCTAGTTTTCTCACCTTTCTCCTTTGCTGTCTTCTTTTACACTTGCACTTCACAGATGGCACTTTCTCTTCTATTTCATGAACTCTGAAAACCTGCGTCTTCTATGAATGCTATTACTGAATGTGCCACTTTGCATTTTTTCTCTACTGTATCATGCTGCTCTATATTTATTCGTGTACAAATACTAAATGTAAATGTAATTTGGAGCAGGGATTTTTGCAACTTTTTTTATCCTGTTCTGTTATTTTGTAAACTGCCAAGTACATATGCATTACTATGTAAATAAACAAGAGTAACAAAACCCAGATGAAACTTTACAGAAATGCAGGTAGTCAGAATGTAATTACCCAAACTGGAACTTGGCCAGGATGAGAGGACAAGCATCCTTACTCCTGTGGAAAGTGCCAATGGATCATACACATGGCTTGGATGAGTCAAAATCCTAACTACATAAATATATACTTCAAATGCAATTTCCAAACACAGTACACCACCATCTATCACTTTTTTAATTATCCAGTGTACCTGTCAGGGGTGCCAGAGCCTCATTAGCAAACACCTTCTCAGGGCTACCTCCCACTGCAGCTTGCTGTAGCCTGAGACCAAGATGCGGGGCTCCTGCAGCAGCGGCTAACCGGCAGCTCTCCACCAAGTTCGGCAGTTCAGTTAATTTTAGTAATTCAGCAGAACTTGGAAGAAATGCTCTGTTTGTAATTTCAAACCGTCAAGAGCTCTTTTGTTTCTTAAGTTCACTAGCATCGACATTAAAAGGTTCAATATCCAGTGGGATATTGTGCTTCGTTTGCTTGTCTGATAATCACCTGGCCACCACACCCACCAGAACCGACTGATCCCGGCGGACCCTTGCTAACCCTCCCGCGCAGGAGGGCTCCAGCCTGCTTCACCCGCCGCGCAACACCCTTGCCCTCGACGACTCCCACACTGTAATTCAGCCACCCAAAACCCTTTTCAAGAGGCGTCTTCAGCTCCTGGGAAAAAACGCATGTATGTTGCACTGACTTTTTGCTTTTATTATCACTCAATTCTCATTTTCCTTCGCCATGCGGATAGGTTTCAGCACCCTTTTTTTTTTAACCTCACTGAGTTGCCTTCCATGACTTAAGTCCCTATTTACCAGTAAAGAAATACACAGTGTGGACACAGCACATTCACCTGAGCTTGCAGCCAATTCAACACTCTTCCAAAAGAAGCAGAGCAAAAGTATCAGATCCGTGTTTAACCTCCCTTGCTGCGCTGAGGTCCTACTCAGCAACGGGACGGCATTCATAAAACCTTTAGTCAAATTCCTCCTCTGCAGTCAGACTGCTCATGTATATCCATCATGGTGTGTTACTTAAGGAAAGGAATCACATCCCAGAGTGCCCAGATGAAAGTATAACAAGAAGTTGTACCAGAATTGTCGTAGACTAATATAATAAAGCAGAGGAGCTATTAAAATAGTCTGAGAGTGAAACCATTGAATAATTTGCTTATTAAGAGAATGCTGCAAGTAAGATGAACAACTGACCCCCTCCTCTGTTTAGAGTCTCTCTGATGAAGGTATAGTAACACTGAGAGATACTTAACATGATCATAACCGCTCATCTGACGAAGCTTTCCGTGTACGTCAGGAAAGCACAAGGAAATAAGCCAAGGGATGCAGATGCAGACAGATGGAATTAGCATCTCTGGATTCTTAGCCTTCATTTAACAAGAGGGAAGCACAGTTCTCATCTTAATATGAGCCATGACTTTCTTGTTCCACCTGCATTCAGACAGACTAAAACAATACCTCAGAAGAGCATGAACTTTCTTTTTCATCTCTGTAGGGAAATAACTGAAAAGCACACGGGTGACCCTTTAAAAACCGCTGCTGCCAAGTGCATCACTGCCAAAGAATTTACCGTCTCATTTTATACAAGATCCTTGCCTATTGCATACCAAGAAGAGGTTTATTTCATTGTGAGTAGCTCCCTCTCAGAAAATACAGGACACTTAAGAGCATCATGACAACCTTTTCCTCTGCTTTTCACTGCCACACATTAGCTGTCGCCACATTTATTTCCCTTTTTATCTATCTAGATCAATGGGCTTCTCTACTGCAGCACTTAGAGTCTAGGAAATTAGTTTCCTACTGCTGCTGAATACTGAAAATACAGACTTCTCCCACTTTTTTACATGATTATACTTAAAGAATAATCAATTTTTCAGAATATTTTTTCATTTCAGAAAGTTATTTGGGATTACAATTTTAAAATGTGGCATTCATTTTCATGCTTACGAACTATGTCTGTCATGAAAATATTTAATAGCAAGCTACTGCCTAACTAGACGACTTAATGTTGCAAAACTCTGTATTTAAAAGCAAAAGAACTGCCAAAGAAGATCAAAATAAGGGGTTTTTTTTCCCTTTTTTGCTATGATGTGCATTTTTTTCTACTTGTATTACATACAGGAAAAAAAAGTTGAATGATAAGACCATGAATTCACATTGTGTTTTCCTTTACATTGTTTGTAAGTTAACTGGGATGTTTGTATCTTGTTTGCTTTTTTCTTTTTGCAAAAGTGACATTTAGAAGCCAATAACCCAAAGTAGATTACTGAACTCTTTAACAGTGTCTGATAAGTAGATAACCTAGCTGCAGTGTGATTAAATAACATAACTGTTAGATCAATGAATGCAGCATGAATTAAAATGGCTGCAAGCTTCTTTAAGCAGAAGATTAGAGAGCAAAAAACCAGTTTCTCTTACTTTTTATTTTACATTGCAAAGAAAATGTAACCATTTATAAAAAAAAAAAAATCCATGTTTTCCCGACAGAAATAATACAGTATTATTCTAATATACGGTGACTAAACCTTGTATTTTTATTGTCAAAGATCAGACTACATTTTGCCATTCTCATACTGAACAACCTCATTCAAGGAAAAAGCAGTCTCTGCTCAAGAACATAATGGTGCTAGGATCTGGTCCAAAGTGAACTGTTATCTCACGCGTGAAGATAATGAATGTTAATTTAAAATAATGTTCTTTCAACTCCAGGGTTTTCTTTTTTTCCATATAATCAATCAGGCCTGAAAATGTGCGCATGCGCTCGCGCTCTCGCACGCTCTCTGTGTCACTCATACAGAAGCACTTCATTACACATTCTCATTCCGGGATATTCGGGAGAAAATCTTCTGCAGGTGTAAGCTTATACTGCTCCACTGAAGTCAGCAGTGCTGCACCAGATGATGTCAGCAAAGACAGTGGTCCTCCCTCCCTCACGTATGCTGTGACGTGTACCTCCACTTTCACTTACTGCCCACTGCACACCAAACTCTCCCTTTCTTCCTTTCATATGTGCATTTCCCAGCTCTTATTTGCACTCAACAGAAAACCACTACGGCCTTTCATGAACATCCCCTCTGGGTCTCTTACCTCCATCGAATACTGTGGGACAGGCAGGTATACACGGCTCTTTTCTGCAGCCAAGGCAGGAGCTCTCACGTAAATACCGGAAGAAAAAGAGCACTGCAGTGGGAGGCTGCAAGGCATTTGGAGAGGACAGAAGACAGGCCTGACCCAAAAAAGCAGTAGGTTTTAACGTTATTCAGTTACTGTAGTAAAGAGAATTTACAGCATTCCAAATCGGAGTTTTGGAATAAATGCAAATTTTTATGCGTAAAGACAGGAACCAAGTTCTAAATTATTATTGTCTGGGAGCTACTATGGGAAAAAAGTATTCCATAGCTTCCTGTATCAGAAAATTGGGTGATTTCTGGCATCTTTCTGGGAGACATTTCAGATTGGCAATGGCTGGAGCCAAGACTCCGGATTACACGACATGCTAGTTTGATCAAGAAAGGCAGTTCTCACGTAAGAAGAGCGAAGCGGAAATTTGGGTATCTTTCCTTCCAGGAAACACTGTAACTGCTCATCCACTAACCTGGCAGAGCAAACACCGTTGTGCTTCTGGGCTCCTTCATGCACCTGTACTCAAAGCACCTGCACCATCAGGTACCTTCAGCCGACATCTATCAGTGTTTCCTCTGCCACTATAAGGGAAAAAAATAATTTCATTCTGTTGAAAGCTACATGCCTTCAGAAGTTCGTGCTACAAGTTAGGCTTATGCTTGGATGATTTGTAAATGGGTTATTTTTATAAAACTTTTTAAAACTATTGAGAAAAAGCATGTCAGCATGGATTAGAAACCCTAATAAAACTGGCACCTGAAGGTAGCTGACTGATAATCCGTACTTCCTAAAAGGTACAAGATGAATAACAAGAGGAGACCTCACATCTGGAATCAGAGAGAATTTAGGAGTATGCTTCCAATTAGGAGGTTTTATAAAGATGCCTTCAGGGAGCCAGTGGAGTGGAAAGTGTACAGGAAAAGGAAGAATCTCTTTCTTACAACAAATATTTCCTGTGAGTCTATTTACTTCAGGTCAGTATAAGAAGAAGAAGATGACGACAGAGCTAAAAAAACTGAAAGATGCAAATACAGATGGAGAACATCCGTGTTTCTTGCCTCCCAACACTGTCATCTGAAATGCTTCCAGGTATGCATCAGCACTGTGCTTCAAAAAGAGATGTCAGTGAAATAAACCAATCTTTTTTTTTTAACAAGCAAACAAACAAGATTTTAATACTTATGGCAGCTTTTAAACAACCTGACATTACATTCTAGTCAGACTGATATGAGGTCAGACACTGTGAGTTACCAATGAGCGAAGTGTACATCCCTTCTCACTCTTCCCCACGTCTTACCAAGATCAAGAAAAGTTTTCAGAAAGCTATTTTGATTGTCGCAAATAATTTAAAATTTTCCTTTTTTAATTGAGAAAATGTTCATGTCAATGCCAAACTATTCAGTGTGCTGTATTATCTTCAAATGTCAGCTTGCATGTGGTGACTGACACTGAAACATCCAGCTTCCCGAGAAAAGGTTCATGCAGTCGGTTCTTAGGAACGTCCTGAAGTCTCAACTGTAGTTATAGGAAGCTAAAAATGGTGCCAGTTTTGTTCCTGTGAAAACAACTAGTAACAATTCTTTGCTTTTAATTAATGTAGAAAGGAAACAAGAGTTTTCTGAGATTTCTGAACTGCATAACAAAGAAAGAACAGACGCACAACGTGAGGAGAACATTACTCTTTCTAAACTCCTTGTTGCACAGAGCAAAAAGCATTGTCTAGATTTTGCAGGTAAATGCTAATAGGATGAGTAAAGGTAATTTTAAGAATTCACAGGTTTTTAATTTATGTTCTATGATACAAAAAAATAAAATCATGTGACTATTAAACTTGCTCTCACCTATATGATTTCCGTAACTTTGAAACTGTGTTACATTCTCAGTTTTATGTCGTATCTGTTTCCTAGCTTTCCTAATGTAAAAATCTTTTTTCTCATAACGGTATCAACCTTTCCATTAAGAATCCTTCTATTTCTTCTTTTACAAGTTTATTAATAATTAAGGCTTTCTATAACATACAGGCTTTAAGATATACAAAAAATGTTAAAAATCACTAATAGAAAAATTTTAGTTTAGAAAAAGTTTCCTCTGTTCTTTTCATAGGTACTGTAAATTCCTTCAAAGACTAACGTACCTGTAGGAAAAGTGCCTTAACTTCAATGGGAACAATCATCAATGTAAAATTTTGCATGTGCAAAAGTCTTTTTAAAATAACAATAGTCATACTGTTGATATTCAAAAGGCATGAAAAATGCCTATGTAACATTGCATACTCCATCAGAATAAAAAAAAAGGTAACACTACATAAAATTATATAGGCAAAACAAATTGTACCTGTGTTCTTCCTTGAATGTTGGAGTTGTACATAACGTTTTAATTTCTGAAAGTATTTTATGACGATAAAATTGATTCATTAGTATGCTGCAAGGCCTATGTATTTTTATGCCTGTGGGAAGCAAGAGCTTATAGGATCAAGCTCTCCATCGTTGTATTAATATTAATCTATTGGTAACAATGAATTTTCTGCAGTGAGCATCATCAATTTTCATCAGTGAACAATCAGTGGTCTGTGATTACATTTTATGAAATAGCAATTCTTTTGTTTTGATTTTGCACAATTTTGAACCTGAATCTTAAGTAATCGGTTGGGGAGAGGGGATTATGCATAAACACTGGGTTTAAACTTGTCCCTGAAGTCAACGCCAGCTCAGAAGATACTTATCTGAAACTTAACAACCAACCAAAGCAAAAACTGGAGAAACAAAACCCCCACAATTTTGAGGTAAAATTTCCACTTTAATTTGCACATGTGAATGCACGCCATGCAATGTTACGCAGCGAGGCACAGGCTCTCTCCTCTTTGGATGTTTGATTTTACTGGCAGTGACACCAAGAAACCAGTAATAAGGCACAAACAGTCCGTGCAGAGTTGGCTGACACTTGGTTTCTGACTTGAGAAACATCTGTAATAGTAAACCGATATCTGTAGTGCGAGATCGTCTCCTAAATGCATAAATGTTGTGAGACACTTAATAGAAAATGATGATAGCATGTTAAGAAAGATAAAGCTCTCATCTCTCAGATCTTGTCAAAAACTTGTTGAGCAATAAACATCTCTTACATCCTTTTAATTTATTTTTCACTGTATATTATTTCTAGCTACTTTGGGATTCTGGTAATCATTTTCTCTCAACTCCGTTTTGTTTCACTTCATCGCTTTTCCAAAAGGTTCCAGTAAAACCTAATGCTGGAAGATAAGAATCGCTCTGCTAAAATTAGTGAAGTAAGTACCACATCCCATGAGTCACTGCATGCAACTGCCATCCACCTATCTTTAAAAGACCAGATAATAATGCTGTGCTGTAAGTGCACGAGATCAAAGTACAAATACCCACTTTCCAAAATGCTGCTTTTGAGTACTACACCTACTAGCAGACCCATACCAGTTAAGTTAGCTGCATTAAAATCATGTTTGAATATAAGGCAAGTTGGTTTCATGTTCATTTTGAACATACCAACAAAGGAAAAGGGAATGAAGCATAGAAGAAGTGAGGTAAACAGAAATATGTTTAACTCTTCTTTTTTTAAATTACTAGATCTCACATCAATAGTAACCTATTACAGACAAAAGTGAATTAAGACAGTGAGATCAGTTCTTTGCATGCAAAAAATGCAATAGCCACAGAAAGAGTGAATGGGATGTTATTGGTATTTTTGTAGGTATGCTTGACTTCATTTTTTAACCAGTAAGTGGACTTCAGTACTTCAGATTTCACTGTCTCTGGTGCTAAAATTATTTGTTAAGAATTAGTTTTATATCATACTACAATAGAGAGTCGTATGCAGAGTCATAATCACTAATTCACTATGTTTTATTCTGCAATTATTTAATTTTGGAATTTAACATTGAATATAGTGTAAAGGTATATGCAAAGATATTCTGACTGTTGGTACACCAGTAACAGTATTTTATTTATACTTTTTAATATTTTTGTAACTTTGAAATTACAAATATTATGGTCCTGACATTTTAACCAGTAACATACTTTAAACTCAAATTCCATGTCTCTATACTTTCACAGCAGAAACTTCTGCACTTTAATGAAGTGGAAAATGAGAGATCAGAAGAAAATCAAAACCAGTCTTTTTGTACACAAAACTCTCAATAGCTACACTTTGGATTTATCTACAGTACAGCTATAGGATCAGGCTCTGATGGGATATTACCAAGGCTGGGTGACCTAAAATTAGACACTATGAGCTTTAACTGGGGTTCATGGACATGTCACAAGTGTATCATCACTGTGCCTGCTGTCGCCTGCCCACAAGACTAGAAGACCCTGTTCATCTCAGGGAGAAAAAAACAGGAGAGAGACAGAAAAAATACTGCCCTGGTTTCAGCTGGGGTGGAATTTTCATCCTAATAGCTGGTATGGTGCTGTATTCGGATTTGGGCTGAGGGTAACGCCGATACCACACTGATGGTTTGGTTGTTGCTGAGCAGTTGTGGTGCTTATGCTCAGTCACGGGCTGTTCAGCTCCCGCGCTTGGCCAGCGGGGAGGGGCACAAGCAGCCGGGAGGGGGCACAGCCGGGACCCCGGCCCAGCCTGGCCGAAGGGACGTTCCCACCACGTAGTGTCATGCTCGGGGTACGAACCGGAGTTGGCCGGGGGCGGGAATCGCTGCTCGATCACCGGGTGGTGAGCAGTTACTGCATCGGGCATTGCTTGGTTTTGTATATTCCTTTATTGTTGTTGTTGTTATTTTTATTTTCTCTTCCTTTGCTGTCCTATTGAACTGTTTTTAGCTCAATCCGTGATTTTTTTTCCAATTCTCTCCCACATCCCATCTTGGGGAGGAGAGGCAAGCAAGTGGCTGTGTGGTGCTTAGCTGCCAGCTGGGGCTAAACCAGGACAAATATGAAGGAAATCTTACTAAAGCATAAGGAAAAAACCAGCCTCTAGCACACCTTATGATTCAAGTAAGTTCACCTTTTACTAACTTGTGTATCTGAAGAAATTTATTGCAGACATCTTACATCAAAAAGCATTTCAAGCCAACTGTGTGTGTTAGCATGACTTCAGATACTCAGTGAAACAGCATAGTCGGAACAAGTAGCTTATTTACTCCTTTTGAAACAAAAATAGTGCTAAAAATTCATTATGCAGTTATTTGTCTAGTTTTATCCCTAAAAAAATTCTTCATATAAATCCATATGCACAGATTATTTAAAAATAAATAAATACTAAGACAGAGTTCAAGCTTGCTCAATTAACTTGATGGCAGACATTGGTTTAAACAGATGATAATACTATGTTTAAAGACTAGAATTGAATATACAGAAAAAATTGGCTCAACCCAGTCCTGGGGTGGCAGGGAGATGCAGGCAGAGAGGCCTCTGAAATCAGAGCGCTCCGTGTGCCACAGGACCTCACCCGATCAGGCTAGAGGCCACAGTGTTTATTATGCTGTACACAGACATTCTGGTACCTATCAATCTACTTCGAGTTACCTCCACTACATCCAGAAACTAAGGGGTTTTTTTCCGAAAGGTTATTTTCCAACATTTAAGGTCAAATTTGAGCTTTATTTCAAGAAAAAGTTTTCCACACTTGTTTTGCCTTTTGTATAGATGACAAGATACTCTTTCACCACTGCTGAATTTGCGTCCTTATACTGCACTGAAAATTATTGAAAATTTGTTTTAGGAATGTAAGAGTTAACTTATTAAGAAATTCCTGCAAAATGGAATCATTACCTCATCTTATAAACTACCTGTTTTGCAGGCTATTTTCTCCTGACTGGCAGATTAAACCTTAGAACAATAACCCAATTATGAGCTAAATTTACATTCAGCTGATCAAAAATCATCCAGAACCTGACAAGAACAATCTTTGCTCACAACATTTAGCACAAGCAACACTGACAGACTAAAATGTATGAGCTATATAAAAGATGACATATGTTGCACTGCCCAGCTACCAAGGGCACCATGCTCAAGTAGTACGCAAGTACTACACAGTGTTCATCACATCCTGAGACTAAAAAAACCCAACAAAAACCAACACAAAACCCCCTGCAGATAAAGAACATGATCAGACATTAGCTCCTAAGCAATCAGTGCAAGGAGAATGGCTAAGGAAAGCTGTATTCCATGGAAGGAAAACCACCCCAACTAATAAAATCAGTGGTCAGAATTCAGAAGAAATGTATATATTCACTGAATAGACATAAGAAGAAGAATTGCTCCAACAATTCTGATCTAACTCTTGCAAAAAATAAAAGCCATTTACTTTATCTCATTCAGAAAAGTAAACTCTTGTACGCATCTGGCTAGTAAGTTTAAACAACTCAGCATTTTATGAACCAAGTTTATCACTGGTGTGAGACATGTATACTTTGGATACAATAACTTTGTTTATAGTTCGACTTAGCATTTGTAACAACCTACAACAGGGATAAAAGACTTACTTTACTGACACTTATGCCACTCTGGAGCTAGCTAAAAAGCCTTCAACCAATTTAAGAAGAAAATCAGAAGTTTGCTCAAGACGTCTTCATCACCATCCTGTTCCTCTTTCAGAATGGATTCACTGCCTGAAGTCCTTACACACTTCCAGAGCTAAATGCTCTAGAAAATCGCAGAAGGCAGTTACTATGAAAACCAGTTACAGGTATGTCGAAGATTCGTGAAATTTAGTTGACTGAAGCTGGGTACCCAATTCAAAACCAAGTCTCCTGATTCCAAAATTTCCCATGATTCTCTTGTGTGTAATGAGATAATTTTCTAACAAACTAGACCTAGAGAGGTTTTGATACCTAAAATGGGGAAAACAATGTTGTCTTTTATCTATTTCTTTTTTAAGTATTTCATTGTAATCCAGAGATTGCAGCTAGGACAGTTCAGCCGTCCCGAAGCAGCATTTCACTGATAGAAATGCACAACAGTCTACATGTAGCCTAAGCCATTTCAAGGTGAGTTTGAGGCCAAATTCATTGTCCATCCACATGGTTTTCTTCTCCAGGAGCACCACACCATCAACAGCACCCAGTAGGTTATAGTTACCTGCAAGGTGGAAATGCCAAGCACCTTCACAAACTTTCACCATCTCATTTGCTCTTGAGATGATGTTAGACTGAAAAGATGATCCAGGCTCTTCCCCTGCAGCACCCTCAACAGTCCCTTCTATTCTTTGTTACAAGGGCAGGCGGGACCCCCAGGCAGCCTGAACACTAGCTGCATACAGACCACCTACTACCTACAAATAGTATGGACAGACAGCACCAGATTATAGTAAACGACCTAGCAGTCGCACATTGTGCACACAGCAATTACAGTCATGAAGTCTTGTTACTTCTGTAGTGTTCAATTTTTCCTGAAAAGTTAAGAAGTATTGCTCTGGCTTATACTACATAAGGACTAAGAAAAACTACTAAGAATTTTAGTTCATGGTGAACAAACTCGATTTTTTTTTTTTACATTTATATCTAAAAGTAATAGCTGTAAGTGCTTGCTTACATTAAAAAGAAATACACCAGTTTAACTGGTATGGAGGGCATTTCCCTGTTAAATTAGTGCTATAAAGTGCCAAACTCTGGAAGAAGAGCATCTTCCAGAATATCACCAAAGTCCCACCAGACCCCCACCCAATATCCACACACTCACAACTCCCCTAACACAGCTTGATCACTAGGTAATTTCCACCACACTATCCAGCTCAGGAGATGAGTCATTTTTCTCACTCGGTCCTTTGGTGCTGAACCCAATACCAATTATCAGTTGCAGATATGGATGGCAGAGACCACTATCCATAGCACAATCAATAAAGACTCACCAACACTGTAACTTTTTTCCCCACTCATTAAAACCAAACTCACCATCAGAAAGATAAACTGCTCTCTGTTGTACTACCTATCCCATGAACCATTCCCTTCCCCGTACAAGTATTTGTTCAAAGGAGAGAGGGTTTGTTAAGGCATGGAAAAGCTGGCATTAAACATAAATTCACGTTGGGAATTACTTTGCGGGTACTTTCATTTTTATACAAAACAGCAGTCAGCAAATGGTCTACTTCCCTAAAGACGTTCTGAGGCACGCTCAGAGTGGTTGATAACAAAATTAAATAAAAATATAAAGGTGGAGAGATGCCAGATCCTTCACGCTGAAGGATGAGTGACTAGAAAAACCCAAGGGACTGCAACCTGAACCACAAACTGCGATTTCCCCTCCCAACCCTTCGTCCCTCCCTGACACCTGTCTCAGCGATCACCCCTAAAGAATTAAACAATTTCCTACAAAGAACAGCAACAGAAGTGCAAAAACATCAGCATATCTAGGACAAGAAAGCGTTTTCTACTTTTGGTCCTTTCCACTGCAGTAAGATCTTCTACAATACAGACACTGTGGCAGATGATTCGAGGGAGTTAAAATGACAAATTATACATTTATAAAACCAACCAGCACCAATGAAATAGTGTTTCACCCCTTTTCCACTTCCACCCCAGCTCTAGCCTTTGCAAAGTTCTGTTTTCCACATTCGCAGAAGACAAAAGACAAATTCCCAAACAAAGTCTGCCGTTTTCAGGATAAGCCCCAAAAGGTGCACGAAGTTTTCCAAGTCCTTAACATCAGCATTTTACAAGGGGACAGTTCTCTGAAACGCAGGGAAGGTCAGGAGAGCGCGGCGAAGCTCCCCATCACCCTCACCCCACGCCTACGCCTGCATCCTTTCCCGGTAAAAGAGAAGAGACGAGACAGATAGGCCTCTGGTCAACCCCTGAGGTAGGGGAGGAAGGAAAACGCCTCACAAAGTGAACCGAAGGGAGTTATCTGTAGACACGGTTTCGGACACACACACACACATACAAAACCCACCAACACCACCAATAGCAAGCCCCTCAGTAGTTCATATTCTCCCGAAATCTCACCGCCGACTCCGGCAGCGGTGCGAGAGGGCCCTTTCTGGCCGGGGGCAGCTGGTTCTGGAGGGCCCCGGCCCGCAGGCTGCCGCGCTGCCCGCACGCCCCTCGCCCGCAGCGGGAGAAGCCGGAGGAATGGAGCAGAGAAATCGGCCCCTTCTCCCCCGCGCCCTCCCCCGGAGCAGATGGAGAAGGCGAAGAAGCCCGCGGGGCCATGCCGGCGGAGGAGGCGCTCCGCCGGTGGGGCGATCCGAGCACGCAGGGGCCCCGTCCCCCGCCTGCCCTCTCGGCAGGGCCGGGCGGCAAGGCCGTCCCCGCCGCGGGGGTGGTGCAGCCCGCCCGCAGCCGCCCGAGGGCAGGAAGGCTGGGGCTCTAAGTTCACCCCTCTCCCCGTCCCCTCTTCTTTCCCCCACGCTCGCTCGACGAAGGGGCGCCACGGCCCCTCGCCGCGGCCGGCCTGCGGGGGCCCGCCGTCTCTCTCCTGTGGAGACTCGGCGCTGTCGAGCAGCTGCCATTACTCGGGCCAAGACCCGTCCTCCAAGTAGACATCCTCCACCTCATCGAGAAAATGCGGGGGCGGCGGCGGGGGGGGAAGGGAAGGAAAGGGCGAGAGGAAAAGCGGGGAGCAAAGCGGTCGCCCCGCGTGTGGGAGAAGAGCGGGGCTCGGGGCGGGGGGGTGGCGGGGCTGCGGCCGGGCTGCGCCACACCCCGCTCGGCCTCGCCTCTCACGCGAGTCCCCGGCTCTCCTGCTCCCTGCAGGCCCGCGCGGAGCGCTGAAGGCAGCGACCCTCTTGTGCGCCTCTCTGCCCGCCCCATCGCCTCCTGCCCCGGCCCCGGGCTGGCTGCAACTCGGCACGGGGGCGCGGGGGACCCGCCGCCGCCGCCCAGCCGAAATCCGACCAGGGAAGGTGTGGGAACGAAAATAATCGCCGTTAATAATCACACGCGCTCCGCCGCCGTCCCCTTCTCCTCCTCGATTTCCAAGCGAGCTGCCAGATAATCCCACTCCGAAAAATGAAATAATAATAATAATAATAAAAAAATCCCGCCTTCCATCTCCCCCCCCTCCGCAGCCCCACACATTTTATTATTAAGTATAATTGCTCCCCCCTCCCCATATGGCACCCCGCGGGGCTGGATTGCCCCCTCCCCTGGTGCCCAGCCCTTCCCCTGTCCCCTCTCCCCCGTCTCCTTGGAACAGTGTGTACATGATTTTGTAGTTTTTTTAAGGCGCCATGTTTATAATCCTCCATCATATTAAAAAAAAATCCACCCAGCATGAGACACGGCGTCTCTCGCACCCCAAAGCCAGGCAGGCAGACACAGAAATATCCACAGGGCTGTAAATTCACCACCCCCCCCGCACACACCCCCCTCCTCCCCAGACTTAAAAGTCTCTCTCACCTTGTGCTGCTGCCGCTGCTTCTGCTGCTGCAGGGGGGGAGAAGTTAAGCCAGGGGAAACTTTTCAATCCCTTCCCCAGGCCGCTGCTGCCTCCTCCTTCCACATATTTTTCCCCTCAGAGTTTTATTGTGTCTGAATTTTCTCTCTCTCTCTCCTCTTCTGTCTGTCCACAGTTCAGGTTTCTGGGGTAAACAGGGTTTAGGATGGTGCTAGGGATATTTGGGAGAAGGAGAACTCTAGTGGTGTCTGATGGAGTTGCTGTTTGTTTCTTTTATTATTTTTTTTAAATAATACATTTGAAACGGATCTTTATTTATTATATATGTATTTTATCATATTCTTAGGTCTGGACCCTATCTTATTGCAGAGGAAAAATGTGCTGCTTATCTGGCCCTGATACAGGCAAATTCCTCCTATCATGAAGTCCAACTTGGAGACATTCCGGATAACATTTTCAAAAGAGGATACTCACCTTGAGCAACAGAAACTAAAACCATGGTCTGTCTGAGAGTTGGCTATGTGTTGCGAGCTGTAGATCCACACTTTTCACTGCAGGATTGGGAAATATATAGTGATATGAAATATATACATTTATAGGCACATGTATATATATCTAAGTAGCGAGAAAACATGTACATTTTGTCCTGTTTTTATATGGATTGTGAAATAAATATTATTAATAATAAATTTCTAAGATAATACATTGTAAAGTTTCTGAAATGCTTCATTAATTATTTAATGGAAAAGTAACATACTTCACAATTAATTAATCTTGTCCAGAAATGTGATGTACTTTATTAAAATACAGCGTAAGCTTAGTTCTATATACATTTATGCATGCAAATAGTTTTATTCACATGACTATTCATTAGCATTACTAAACTAGTTTTGGACTGCTAATGATGAAAAAGCTGCATCCATTGTGCCCGGTCAGTCAAAGATTTAACGGAGTTTGCACACTGAACAGTGAAAGTTTCTCCAGTGTGTTTAGTAAATAAGGTTTCTGGTAGTGTCTAAAACCACATTTTGTTTGAGACTGCTGCATCAGGGCTTTACATCCTCTTTTTAAAAATAAAATGCAAATGACAGTTTGTTGCACAGCAGTGATAAAGCTTTACTTCTATTATGTATTTAAATATAAAAAACCATTTTATATTATCTAAAATAAATAGATAGGAAAGAAAGTGCTGGTAATCTGCTTTCAAAGGGTGCTTGAGGAGTTGGGCAGATACCAAACAGTGGTACTATAATTTATTAACTGCATGATATTGCTTGTATTAATGAAAAGCAAATGACATTTCCAGGCAATTCTTTAAGTAAGAAGGGATTTACCATCAGCATAATTACAAAAAGGCTACCTTACGTTAAGAATTTAGTTTAGCTCTGATTTTGTTAAGGCATGTTATTTTCAAAAGAAGTTTGATAGAAATATATGCCAAGTTTCCATGGGATATTGCTGGCTTGGCTGTCTCAGGTTTCTTTGGAACCTTCTCTATACAAATTGCATCTGAGCTATATTTATATAAGAAAAAAATGTTTGGGTCCTTATCGTTTCTGCTTGTTTCTACCATGCAGTCAAGCTAACAGTTCTGCTCAAGCTGGAGTGGTTAAGGCACACCAATCTTTGCATCCAGAAGTAGAGAGAGGAGAAGCGTAGCTAGCAGCGTACCTAGCCAGCTTTAGTTCTTCAGCCAGAACAGCCGGGTACCCCCTACAGCTGGGTCGGCTGCAGGGATTTGCCATAACTCCAAAACAAAGCTCCAGTTCCAGTCCGGGTTCTGTAGCAAAAAGATTTATTACTTTGCCACAGTGCTTTCTCCTTACCTATGTAAATATTTACTTAAGGCAGAAGTTCAGCTATCTTCAGTATAAAAGGTTTTAGTCCTTTATCTCTTCAGGACCCACAGAGAGCTGCCAAATCAATATTTAGGCTACAGTTTCACCACTGCGGAAGCACATGCAGGGTTGAAGCCTTACAATTTGCCTACTTTACAGGTTTTTACCTGGAGTCTACTGCTTGCCAACAATTTGCTGTATGTAACATATTTGTAAAGGCTAGTCTGGACCGTCTCCAAATATTTGTTTCAGGATACAAATATTTGATTTTGGAAAGAACAAGGTATCCTAAAGCAAACACGTAGGGAGTGTCTGCAACCGCAGCCACGTTACCTTGCTGGAGCTGGTGGGCACTGAATTAAATCAAGTGTAGAACGACAGGCATATAGCTTAAGTATGGGTGCTTATGAGCCTTTTTTTGAAACATTTTGATATCCTCGTTAGGTGTTCTGGGTAACTGGGTTATATAGCCTTCGGGATGCACAGTGACGGGTAAAAGAGGATGCATTTTTTGGTCGTTTTGACGTATTTTCATCTTTATTGGTAAGACTTCCTAATGCTCACTAACGCACAGGTTTGAAGCCCTGCTAGCCGGCCTCGGTTAGCCCCGAACTCTTGCATTTGTCTGCATTTAGCCCGGTGTCTAACGCGCCCCTCGGGCGGCGACGCTCGCCCAGAGCCCGCGGCGGGCGCGGCGGCAGCGCAGGCCGGCCCCGGCCCGGCAGACAATGGGGAGGAAATCGCTCCCTCCCCGGCGCTGGGCAGCGGCGGCTGCCCTCACAGGCGGCGGAAAACGTTTGTCAAACAAAAAGCGGGCCCCGGTGCCGGCCCCGGCTCCCCCAGCCCCGGGGCGAGGGCCGCGGGCGGCGCGGGGCGGCGGGGCCGCTCAGGCGTTTCCTGCCTCTGCGGCCGGGAAGATCCCGGGAAGGAGGAGCGGGGAGCTGCGCTCGGGGCAGAGGACGGGCGCGTCTCGGCCTGAAGTAGCTCGGTGGGGGCAGGAGTTTGCTCGTCAGAAACGTCTGTCGAGCTGCAGCTGGCAGCTCGGGGTGCGGTGGTGGGGGGTCCAGCCATCCGCTCGCTTCCGTGGTTGCGGTGAAAGAAAACGCACGGCTAATGCAATGTTAGAAAAAAAACACGGTAAAGTTGTTCCCTGTCAAGTAGCAAGTGCTTACCATAGGAATACATGCGTGTGTGCCGCATGTCAGTACTGCTGCATGAGAGCAGCGGTTCTGTTCGCCTCCCTTCGAAAGGGCCTTGGCGGGTGGAAGAAGGAGATGCATAAGCAGCAGCGACAGTTTTGCCAGAATAAGCGGCATCCAGGCTAAGAATGTAATCTACTGCCGTGAATCAAAGGTGATATCAGGCAGATTCCTGGAAAAAAAATCCCTTGCAGGTTAAAGACACAGAAACTGTGACTTGGGAAATCCCTGAGCTGAAAGCAGCTGGAGGCTGGAGGCAGACCCTAGGAGACAGAGACCCTAGCTGCCTGGCTGCTACCGTGTTTTCCAAGGTATAGGGACTACTATGTCCACTATTTGTGCATGACAAGACTGTCCAGCCTAGTAACATGCAGGCTCCATTTTCCTTTTAAATGATACTCCTCTTCTCCCTCTTTTCAAAAGATCGTATAATTTTTTATCCCAATATCGAACAATACAATCCTGTCTGGGTATGACCTTTTATTCTTACCATGCTCTTTTGCCATTCTCTTGGTCAAGTGGTACAACCATCAAGCACGTGGATGAACAAGTACATCATTGCTGGCAGATTCTAGGCACTGGTCTCGGGACCGTGAAAACATCAGGTGAAAGCTGCCCTTCGTAGAGCAGGGCGTGTTGTGTCCTCTTCATCGCGGGACTTCTGCTAGGCTAATGAACGCATAGCCCAGCCTTCTCCAGGACTTTCTACCAGCTCCCTAGCTGAACCAAAACCACCCACTATGTGCTCAAGTCTTTCTCTGCTGTTGTAAGACAGCTGTCTCTTGCTGTTGGTGTCAACCCACTTTGCTGTGTGCTCCGCTCCCAGCCACAGTGAAACAAAAATAGTTTGAATGTGTTTCCTCAGAGGCAGGTCTGCTGTGTTGTGATCATAGAAGTACTAATGCAGAAAATTAGTGTAAATTTTTCATCAGAACAAAGTTTAGCAACATAGTTTTCTTTGCAGTAAAAATCTCAGCAGTGCATTTAATTTAGGAAGCTGGGGGGAGGGGAACAAAGCCTTAATAACAACAGGCTCAGGAAATCCACTGAGCTGAAAACAGTTGGAGGATGGGACAGTCTTAGGGAGAAGCTTACTCTGTTCCTTTTTCCCCCAGGCACTGAAAATACCAGGCTGAAGAGGGGGATGCAGAGCAGAGAACCCCCAATAATATCTGCTGCCCCATGAAGTTGTCTAAGGAATGAGTGCATGCCACCCAGAGGTGCTGTCCTTGCAGGCTTGACATGATGAGGATTGAATAGACCCTGCAGCAGCCAGGATCCTTCCTCCCTTTCAGCTTCCTTCCCCATGTCCCTGGCCATGCACCCAGTGCTGCCCAGCCACAAGGCTCAGAGGGCCTGATGAGGAATTCTGTGACTGGTGGGACTCGAGAAAGTAAGGGTATAAGTAAAAAGGTGGGAGGAAAAGTACAGGCAGAATTTCTAAAGAGGTTCTGGGGTGTTTGTTGAAGACAGTACATTGTGGGGAGGTGGATCTTTGGTCTGACTCTCTGCAGCCAGTACTCACACGTGTGAGTACCTTGTCGGTATAACTGGTAATACCAAAACCAGAAAAGCCTGCCAAGTATAGATGTCAAGTAAGATACCAAGTGCCTTTTTTTTTCACTGTGTTCTCTCTTTACATTTTCATGTACAAGTGGGAATAGAGGTTTATCCTAAAAAGTTTACCTGTGAGTAAACTGACATATGTTTATGACATATGACATGGCACGTGTTTACGCCAGCATTATGCTTCATGAAAACTGTATGCCTGATTCAGCACAGAGTCTGCCAAAGGAAGCAGATTTTTCACCTAATTCAAAACAACGGAGTGAGTTTGTACCGGTTTCATACTTTGTGTCAACCGGCTACTGTATTTTCAATACAAGAGCAGGTGCCATAACATGTCACATGAAAAGTTTTAACGTCCGCTTCCAAGTGTACATCAAATTTATCTCACACAGGTTTGTCCAGTCTTGGTGTAATATCTAAAATAATTTATATCTGTGCAAAATAAACACACAAAACAAATTTGCTTTTAGACTGAAATAGGATCTATTGTTATTTCATGAGGATGCAGTGACTGCAGATATATCATTTCCCAGAAAAACAGCTATAACTATGAGGAAATAAGTAGTACCTTTCGTTATTAAAATAATTGCGAAACTAGAGTTTTTACATAAGGAGACATTATGAATGTCATAATTGCACAGAAATATTAATTCAATTGTGCATCATATTAAATGCCAGAATAGGCAATAGTAAGAAAAAAATAACCTATATTTAAGGTAAGTGGGGTCCATCATCCCAAGACAGTGGCAATACATGGATAAGGGAGGTGTCACAGCATGCATTAGGAGCATGCAGAGATGCCCAAGTGCCTCTGCACTGAGTCAGTTCTTGACAAGCTCTGCTTGACCAGGTTTGGTCCAGCACTGGCTTTGAGCCTTCCACGTTCAAAGCTGGCTTGTTAGCTCCGACGTAGTGCTGGACCCAGACTGGTTCCACGCGCTCATGTGGCACTACTTTGGAATTAATAAGCCTTTCCAGTAAACAAAGCAGAGACTACAAATGTTTCTGAAAGAGGTGATGTGTTTTCACTAGTACTGAACTGAAGCTAATAAGCCTTGTTGGACCCGAGCTGATCATATGCAGAGCTACCCAGCTGCGGCTCTGTACGGCTTTTTCCCCAGCTCCAGTTTCCAGGAACACAGTGTTTTGCATGGCATTAGCTCCAGTCTCACGCAACTTATTATGCCAGTTGCGATGCTACGTGAAAGAGGCAAAATTGTTTCTGGAACAGAGCTGCTCTTGAGTCTAACACATTGCCGGAGCTAAAGATCCCTACCAGACTGAAGCTGGCCTGGCATGAAGCCATCTTGATGGGCTTGCAGCTTTGGTGTATCCTGATGTCATCTGCAGCTTGAATAAACCTCCTAGAGTTATCACTGGTTGGCTGTACAGGATAGGCATGATTAATAGCAACATTTGTGTCATTTTTGAACCATTATGATCATGATGAAAGCTAATGTAGGAACAAAAAAATCCACATTTGCCATTCTGTGATTCTGACACTCTATTTGAAAGCATCTTCTGTTACCCAGAGTTAAAGACAATATGCTAGATAAGAAAAATTAGTTTTGATCCAGTATCACCACTTTAATTTTTGCTGCGTTCTGTAGGGAATCACCCGCTCAAAACCAACTGTAATATTCAAGTCTAACTGTCCTATCACTAACAACCTTCTTACACTGCTGATAGAACTGGAAGAGAATGCCATGACAAGTTAACCAAAGTGGAACTTATACACTGTGACAGTTTGAAATGATGGGATTCGAAAAGAGTGCTGGGACAAATAGATTGTATATTGTTTGATCTTACATGTCACGTAGGATACATATTATGTACAATTCAGAAGTAAAAGATATTATTTATATATTTGTCTATTTATCTTAGCTAATAGCTGCATTATGTTCAGCAGATGGCAATGCAATCACTTAGAAGATTTCTCATAAAAAAATTATTAACAGCCTATTAACTTTAATAAGAATAATGTGTTTTTTTGATGTATCTCCTAAATGTACCAGTCACACTATTCAAAAGTCATGGTTAGCTATTAGCAGGGTAACTAAAATACAGTTACTATTGAAATAGTAACTTTGAAAATCCCAAATTGCTGAATTTAAAAAGTTCCAAAGTTCCACTGAATTTCCTCAACCCTGAATACAAAAATAAAAAGGATCATATTTTGACATGCTGAACTATATGCATGTGTCACTCAGGGCAATCTTGATAATACCTTTTGTGTTCGATACCTGCACTTAACAAATTCTTCACACTGAGAAATAAATCCACATATTTTATTTCTAGTATTTGCATGCTTTATAGCCTTTTCTTGGTGCTGGACTAGTGCTAATTTTGTTCATTTGTTAACATAAAAGGAAAGATCTATGATCCCTATATTTCGGTTCTTATCTGTAGGTCATGCTACTTTTTGTCTCAGTTATTTATGTGAACGTTTTCCCTTTCAGATGACGACAACTATATTGCATTCACTTTGGAAATAATGCTGCCTTGGTTTAGCACAGCACCAAGGTGTTGGGACAGACGTACAGCCACATTTTTCCTTCTTTCTCCCATAAGTCTCTAGAGATCTAGGGAATCCTGTTCAAGTGCCAATTAAATAAGTGTTGTGTTTCTTTTCTTTATTTTTTAGAAAAAAAGCACTGCATATAGTTAGGGAGTGTGCACATTCCTTCTCTAAAGACTGTTTGTGGCTCAAAAGCAGTTCCACATACTTAAGTTTCCTTGGACCATCTCAGCCATTTAATATTTCCCTCAGCACATATGGACAGATGAAGGGAACGGGCTACATCGACCAATCCTGCAAGCGCTCTTCCGTGTTTGCAGTGTGAAAACTGTGGTTAAAGCTATTACATTTCATCTGAATGAAAGTTCCTGTTTCCTTTATTCGAGCTCTGAAGCTTGCTATTATATGCAAAATTGCAAAGAGAGGAGCAGAGCCTGGGCAGAGCCTATGAAGCCCACTGAAGTCTCTGGAAAGACTTCCACTGAATTCAGAAATCCTGGGATCAGGACATAGGTAACTAGCTTTATTCTGGATCAAGCAAGATTTCCAAATCATTGGAACTCCAAATAATTTTTCTTCTGATTCCTTCCTGTCTCCATTCTGTGAAATGTGGTTGCACAGGACTTAAAGACATTTTCTGCCTTTGCTCTATTCCTCAAAAAGATGCAGCAATACTACTTTTGGACTACAAGAAATATTCTGCATTACATAAGATCGAGCTAAACATGAAGTGTGGTACCATTTTAGAATCTAAGCAATTTCTATGTGACATTTTAAACAAAAATAAAGCATAGTGTTAGTTCTGAAATCTACGGGTGAAGTAAGCAGAAAAATTGTGAAATTCCAAGAATAGAAAGAATTGTATTTAGAAAATGAATCAACAGAACTGGTGTTATGCAATCACATTGTTCTTATATTTAAAACTATTCTTCTAATGCTCTTCAGGAAAGTTGCAAAATGATAGATGTACACATGGTAGTAAGGAATAAAATGCCAGAACAACACATTTCTGCTGATAAAAACTCAGGAATTTGCAAGAAGTTTACAAAAAATTTCAAAGGGGATCCTGTAAGAAACATTAAGCAGCAAAGCATTGTGATAATTAATTATATTATTATTGGAAAAGGGATTGAATTTGGATTCTGTCAAAACCAGCACAGATTCTCAATTTGAAAAGGGGGCAGAGTTCCCCACAGTCGTCTTATTTAATATGCTGCATTTTAGAATTAACTTTATCATGCTTGATAATATAAAACCAGGACAAATAAACTCATAGAAAAGCCTATGTTTGAATTATTTTCCTGGCCTAATTTGTGTCCGTAAGAAAATTTTTCAGCGGTTTTAGACAAAACATTGTATCAATTGGTTTCCTGAGAAGGTGACAATTTAATTACAAAGTTGTATTTATTTGCTAGTACTGAACTGTAAGCATATAAGGCATTAGTGTGGACCATACATATGAGGAATAAAAAAGATGTGTCTTTTGGAAATCAATGGACTCAAGATTACTCCAACAGGAGCTCAAAAATACTAGGAGAGGCAAAAAAACCCAACCTAAAATCCTTCTAAGACCAAGACAAAAGTATTTTTTTTGCAAACGGCCAGAAGACTCTGACTGAACCATCTCAAAATATTTTATATATGTGTAGGGACACATGAAGAGCTAAATTAACCCTGTCTGTCAAATTGGAAGTACTGTCTAATGTGTATGAATATTATGTTCAAGCAAGGTTTATGAGAGTAAAATCTTTCCTCCCCCAGGAACTTAGTGACTAGAGAATGAACTCAAAGTACCTTTGTGGTAGCAGTATGGCTCCTATGCACCTTAATGTACGTGAATTCTGAGGTCAAGTGTTCCAGATTTGTATCCACACATATTTTACTGGTTAGTAAGGCCACCTAGATGACAGGCAACACTAGTGCTAGCAGTGAACTTCTCTTGCCTTTTCATTACCACAGGGAAAGGACTCAAGTCCCCCGATGGTAAAAAAGATAAAACATAACTGATTTATGCACACTATTTTAAAACATGATGTCCATAGGGAAAAAATGATAATCTACAAAACCCTTGCAGAACATTAGTTGAATTGTTAAATTGCACTATTTGCAAGCATTTTCACTGAGTCCTGAGGAACTCCCCGGCTCAGGGAACGTGGGGAGGCACGAGCTACTTGTGAGCAATTAACTTGCCATGAAGTAAGGGTGGCAGTTTGTCTGAATGGCTTCATGGAAACGAAGTGTGATAAGGAGACATACCTTCGGAGGATTGGAGTCTCGATTATTTTTGTCTCAGTTACTAGATTTACATGGCACAATACAGACTGACAAAATTCTGCTCTTGAGTTCTAGCTTAGCGTTCCTGGGGATGCAAAAGTCAAACCTGAACTCATTACAAATGACAGCAATGTAATTGTATGACCTTTATGGCAATACCTGCTCAAATTTGATACTGAAAAATATGAAAAAGACTTTAAAAACTGGGAAGCTCACAAGCTGCCAGAAGTGTTACAAAAAGATGCTGCCAAACTTTCTCACAGATAACCACTCCTTTAAAATAAAAAAAAAAAAATCATTCTTCCTTCAAGAAACAAAGAATACAGACCAGAGTTCTAAGGCTAGAAAATGTATGACATGACTCAGTAGTTTAGTAACTCTGAAAGGAGCTGGTGGTCATGCTGGATAATTAGTTGAACATGAACCTGTGTAGTTAATGAAGGGAGGATATTGTTGCAATAAGTAAGGTAAAGTAGAATGCAGTAGAGGAACAAGGAGTTGAAGACCAAATTAAAACCAAAAAGCCTTTGCTGTAAGTCTACAGGAAAGTTGTTAGGCCATTGACTTAAGGTTTAGGTGGTGTATATGAGCACTGTTGAGGAGCTAAATGAATTTGTCGTAGCTGGGGCTTCAAAAAGAGGTAGTAAGGAATAAAATGCCAGAAAAAATGCCCTCTGTAAAATTTTTTAATAGAAATTTGGGTTAGTATTTTAATCATAAGCAACAACACTGCCTGATTAGTAAATAAAACATGTCCCTGACTATTATCTAGCCCTGATACTAACCTGATACTAACAACAGGGCTTACATTCAGGTGGCTAAGTTCTGTTACCTCTAAAATACAGCCTATTGGAAATAGTATCTGGCTTGTACTGCCCTTGAGTCCTGCTTGGTCCTTTTTTTTTTTTCCTTCAGAAACCATGTTAACCATTTAACAAAATTGGTGACCATTGCCAGTGCCTGTGCTTGGACCTTAGCACTGCTTAGTTTATCAATATAGTCATTATTTATACTACCTGCATACTCCAATTTATAGAAATATATGTGAGTCCAGTTATTCTTAAAAAAATTCATCTACAGACAACCCTGAAATCAAAGCAGAATTCCCATAACCATTGCCCTAGAAAAATCATTTTGTTGCTACTAATGTGAACAAACTCTTTGCAAAGCAGCTATGAGCCTAGCAAGCACTGAAAGATGGATTTGAATGTGCACTCATGGAAATACAGTTTACAATTACTAGAATTAAATACATCATGTCTAGTGCCTGTTTGTGTGTGAAAGACATTAACTTGATTGTTTACTACTTAGTTCTCATCATAATGTATATTAAAAAACATCGAAAAACTTACGTTCTGTGTATTGAAGGCCCATGATTTTCAAGTGTTTAGGAACTTCTACTTCTTAAACACCTTTTTTAACTTGTCAAGACATGTTTGAGTTACCAAGTACAATAATATCTGAATAATTTATTCAAGTATGCACGTACAACATATCTTAACATTAGAAAAATAAAATAAATGTATAAAAGTAAGTTTTGTAAGTCAGAAAAGTTAATACAACCTTAAGCTCCTTATATTCTGTTTTTTAGAAGAACACAATGTGAAAAATGAAACTAAAAAAGTAGGGCCTGTAGTAATAGAAACAGCTGTCACATTCATTTTTGTCTCTTGGATATTAAAAACAGCTAAATAGAATTGATTAAACTTTTCTTTAGAGCTGCCCTGGAAAGGTAGCAGCTATGACAGATTTCATCCAACAAATTACGTATTTTTTAAATTCAGGCTTATAATGAAAATGCTTGGCGTTATTCTATAGTATTCCTCCTGTGGTATTATGAAATAGAGAGGGGATAGTGAAACTCTGCTGCTGTTTGTCATATTAGAAGTGTAGAAACCATCTGCACTCCAAAAGACTATTTTGCTCAGTATGCCTGTGGTTTACGAGAGCATATCTGTGAATAGTTTAATTCAACAACAGAAGACAGATCATATTGATTATTTTTGTTACACAGAAATATTACTGATCTTTGCTTATTCAGCAGTTAATTTTGGGAAGGTAATTCTTGTTTTTAGACAATCTAAATATTCATTGTGCTAACATTTAGAAAGCACAACAAGTTGTAAGTTAAAATCACTGAAATTCAGGAAAGGGACAATAGGAAAAAAAGCGATCTGATCCCCAACATGTGTTCTGGACATATCAAGTAACAGTGTATCCATCTTCCATTTATTAAGGCCATGAAGGTTGTAGTACTTAGATATTTAAATAGAGGTATAACAACGTAAGTTTAAAAAATCACATACAAGTTTTTTGGCCATGAACAAATGTCAAATCCTTAAACATGGTACGTAGGCGAAGAGACACAGAAAATTCAAGTTACAATGCCATTTTAAAATACTCTGTTACCTGCTGAGAACCATTTGTAAATGCTTAGAATTTGGAACACTTTTTGTAAAATATAGTAAGAGACCCTGCAATGACAAAGTTTGTAAGTGTAACTCTGAGAGTCAAAAAAAAATGAATCGTGAATAGTCCCTTATGCTTTCATATTTCCATTGCATGTGTACTGTTGGGCCCTCTGTTAGGCCACACTCTACATCTCTGAATTCAGAGGGAATTTAAAGCCCCTTAGAAGTCAAGAAAATTTATCTTGAGTGAGGCCTTTAAAGTTGTTCCGTTTCTTCTGTCTACGTTGAAATCTAGCAAAATAATCTCATCGTTTCGGAGGTTGTTTTTACAGGCATGCGTACAAAAGAGAAATGGGGGCCCACTTTTAACATTTTACAAAAGTGGTTTAGCAAGGCGGAACAGGGAACTTCATTCTTTTTTTCCTGGCAAACTCAATAAATCACTCGCTTTCTACTAAGTTTCAAAGTTTGCTGAAGCTAAATGAGCTGGGGCCTGCTTTTTACTTCGGGAAGTTTTTGTAAATGCTAAAATGACTGTAAGAAGAAATAAACCTCTCTGTGATATATAGTAAGAGGCTAATCTGAATTCCAGTGAAACTGCATGGAGAGAGTCCTCTGCCTTACAGAAAGGGAAAGAGGTCACTAATGACGTACACCATTGATACAGCCCGTGCTGTACCGACAGGAGAGTGACTCCCAAAGGAGAAAACAAGCAATATGCCCACGTACTTGGGGATGGTAGTATTCATCCTCCGTCTGTTAGGGAGTAGTGTTGGTGACAGCCAGGAAAGTGAGGACAGCAAGGACCTGGAGAGATCAACAACTGCAGAGTCAACAGACACACAACAGGGAAAAGAGGCCAAGAGAATAATGGTTTTTTTCACCAGCCTTGTTGTCTTGCTTATTTTTTTCTCATTTTATCTCTTTTCCGTACCACTCTTCATGTTGCTCCCTTAACTTCACTGACTGCGTGAGTCTTCCATCACAGAGAAGGACTTCAAGGAAGGAAGGAAGGAAGGCAGTGGAGGCACAAACCTTCACGTCTGAGTGGACATCGCTCAGGAGGGGATCAGCATTATGCTGGTGTGGCCTTGATCAAACTATAGTTATTAGAAATATTTGAAACATTAGAAACATTTGTCTGCAGCTGGGTCAGTATTTTATTTTCTAAGTTTTTTTTTCCAAGTATTTTGTAAGCTATCAGTTCTTGGGGGCTTTAAGCCTTTGCACAAAACACTCAGCCCTGTATATTTGTGCAAAATGTAAACCAGATGCCTGGCAGGCACACACAGAGTGCGTACTGCCACAGTAAACTGGCGATTGCTTTCAAACCATTGCTTTCTACTTCATTGCACATAAATATGATTCTCCTAACCCCTTTGCTTGAGTTTGATGGGAAGAAAAGCACCAGACTTTCATGAAAGAACAGCTAAAAGCAAACTAAGAAGGAGCGTCTTAGGGAAAAGGGGCAGGCAGAGCTCACTGCCATAGCTATGGGCCTTAAAGCACTAGTGCTCCTCGTGCATATGGTGTAAGATACCTTCTCACGGCCAGCTCTAAAGTATGAATAAATGTAGCTAGGTCTGCATTTCAAAGAACTGTTTGCTATGTCCTGGTGAGGCATTGAAAATAGAAAGCTGACCTGATTATACTGTCTGTGAATGGTTGCATGCTTTTCTATCATAATAGTGATTTTGTCATTTGGAGATGTTGTGGGTTAACCCCATCAGGCAGCTCAGCCCCGCTCCAGTGGGAAGGAAGAGAGAATCATATGGGTAAAAGTGAGAAAACTAGTGGACTAAGATAAAGACAGTTTAAGATGTAAAGCCAAAGCTGCACACACAAGCAGAGCAAAAGAAGGTATTCATTCCCTACTTTTGGAACAGGCTGACCAGTGAGGTGGTGGAGTCACCATCATTGGAAGTGTTCAAAAAACGTGTAGACGTGGCCCTTCAGGACATGGTTTAGTGGGCATGGTGGTGTTGGGTTGGTGGTTGGACTTGATGATCTTAAAGGTCTTTTCCAACCTTAATGATTCTGTGATTCTGTGATACTTCCATCGGCAGGCAGGGGTTCAGCCATCTCCAGGGAAGCAGGGCTTCATCATGTGTAATGGTGACTTGGGAAGACAAACGCCATAACTCCAAGTGTACCCTTTTCTCCTTCTTTTCCCAGCTTTTATTGCTGAGCATGACATCATATGGTCCGGGATATCCCTTTGGTCAGCCGGGGTCAGCTGTCCCAGCTGTCTTCCCTCCCACCCTGTTGCCCACCCCCAGCCTCCTCGCTGGTGGGGTGGTGTGAGAAGCAACAAAGACCTTGGCTCTGTGTAAGCCCTGCTCAGCAATACCTGAATCATCCCTGTGTTATCAACAGTGTTTTCAGCACAAATCCAAAACACAGCCCCGTAGTAGCTACTATGAAGAAAATTAACTCCATCTCAGCCAAACCCAGGACATGAGATTATGTTGTTATTATTCAGCATACAACTGAAATCCATTGGTAAGAGGGTTCAGTAGCATCCCTGCTAAGTGGAGTATTTACCATAAGCATTAGACACCAGTGCTCCTCTGATTTCCTTATTAAAGATCAGAATGTTGACTCCATCTGTGCAGATGCTCAGTCTGGGACTAGTTTGCTAACCAAGGGAAGCAGGTTCTTGTGATATTCTCTGTGTGCAGACCTTTTGAGTGAATTCTTTAAAAAATCTTTTTTGAAAATGTGTTTTACAAGCTGTTTATATTTGTTGCCACCCAGGGCATAGTCACCATTTTCTTTTTCAGCCACTGTTTACCTTGAGGACACAAAGCTGAGAACAAAGGGATTTAATTTTGATAGTTGGAGATTCAAATATTGAAGAAAATTGCTGCTTATCTAGTTTTAAAACAACTTCAACCAATGGCAATACATTAATTTTGAGGTGGATCTTCTTTTAAATGTTCTTATCTAAAACAATTTTTAAAAGTATTCAAGAAACAAAGCAGGGGAAAAAATAAATTCTATTTTGGGAAGAGTGAAGTTTTTAGTAACAGTATTCATATAAAAACTATAATATAATGAGAGATTGCAGGAGGTGATGAAGGGGAACTTTAGGGGGAGATGAGGAAGGAGACATACATAATTGTGGTTATGAAAGCTTTGTAAGAGAGAAGAACTTCAGACTTGGTACGTGTCAGAGGTGGAAACAGCACATAAGGTTTTAAATGGGCTGAGATGTTGCTGGAGGTGTACTCCATCCACTTTAGTACACATATCAAGATGTAAATGAGAAGGAAATCAAATCTTGCTATGGATACTAACACCTGTCCATCAGGATGTACGAGTTTGCAATCTATGAACATATCATTCAATGCTGAAAAACCTAGCTGCACCTTGTTTGCCTGGGCATCTTAAAAGCCTACTAGTTTTACTTACTAACTTCCATTACAATTGCAGTTATAAAAATAAGGTATAAAAATCCATTCAGTACGTAGTTTTAAGATTTATTTCTAATATCTTATGGGGATAGTTGTAGAGTCTGTTGGATTGTTTTTCCCCTCTTTGAAAGAACATGAGAAAGTTAAGGAGTATTTGCAATTTCTTCTCAGGTCTATAGATTGCTTGTCTACTAGAAGGCTACTATCAGCGACAGTCCCATGATTTGGCCTTCAGTGTTGAAAATGTTTTTCCTCTGTTTCTTCCAGACACTGCAAATGTTGTACTAGGTCGGTTGTTGACAGTACGGATTGGAGTAAAGTAATCAAGGTCAGTCTGGAAAAAATAGCAGTGGTGGTGAGAACGTGAAAGCACCTACTGGGTTTGGCCGCGTGACTTGCAGAGTTTGAATTGCCTCGGGACTGGGGATGTGAACGGTTATTGCCCGTCTTGTGCTCCTCACAGCATTCGTGCCTGTTTGGTTTGCTGGTTCAGCGTGTTGCCAGCACTGCACCTCTCAAGAATTCAGAGCTCATTTAGCGGAGGGCTCGTACGTCTGCAGCCTGCTTCCGACAGGGTGAAATGCTAAATTTTTGAAAGCCTGATGTTGCTGTGTAAGCATTTCTTTGTATTCAATTATTCAGAGGGGGAATGGGGCAAATAGAGAGGGTTTATTTGATTGGTGAATTTGTTAATGACTGTTCTTTAATTATTTCAGGTTCCCACATGCAAAACTTATTGGGCATGCTGGTACATTTCAAAGTAATAGGTTTTTAACTTTAAAGAGTAATTTGGAAAATTTTAAAAAATAAGAGAAAGGAGAGTACAAAAATGTATAAATGATTCACACGCTGTGTTTTCCAGTCTGAGATAAACATCAGATAACAAACTCAGGCCCAAAGGGTATATGTTGGCAATCAATTCTGCTCAGCCAGACATTCATAAATATGATTTATTTAAATTACGTGCTGTTCAATAAACATCTGAATCTTTATTTATACCTCTCGATTTGCCAAAATGTTTTGCTAGAAATCTGAGAGGATGAGGAAATATGATAAGAACTGCTTTCACCATATGTTAAAGGAGAAAACTTGACATATTTTTTGGAAGAAACATGCATATTTTCTTCTGAAAAAATATTGTGAAAGACTGCTTATGGCATGGTCAAGGGGCAAAAGGAATGTAAAAAATATTTTAACCTACTCTTTATAGGCAAGTAGCTAAAATAGTTGTTTTAATAACATAACAGGGTTATAGAGAAGTAACAATGAATTTCAGTAATCTTTCACTACCTTTCCTCAGAAAAGAGTTGCAGTTGGAAGACAGTCTTCCTGGCCTTTCCTTTCTTTACTATAGAAGAAAAAATATAATGGAAGTTATTTTGTGTTAAGCAAATTATAAACAAGCAGGAACATGAAATTTTGGCACATATTAGCAGGTAGAACGCCAAGAAACTTGTTGATTCCTATATGCAGTGGTCCCTGTAGATATTCTTGGCTTTTCTTTGGCTTCAGTTCATTTTACTACTGTGACAGCTAGGAGTTATGTGTTATTTTAACTCTCAAAAACCGTAAGGGGATTAGGCCCACACTGTGCTAAATTCTGTACGGATATATAGAAAAATGCATTTCCTCCCTGAAGATCTTACCCTGTTGTCTGCAGGGTGAGAGACAGAAAAGGCAGGCAGAAGACATATGTATGTGGGAATATTATTTTAGCATGCAACTTCAGTCTTAGACTGTGTTTGTATTTTATTGGATTATGTGTAAACTATTATTATAATTTCATTATTTCGTTCTACAATGATTTCCTTCGCAAACCCTTTTTGGGTACTTCATCTCCCCTTTTACTCTTACTTTCTTTTAAAAAAATGAATCTCAACTTTTCTTTTCATCCTTGTTTACCAAGGAAACACACGATCACATTTTGTTTCTGTGAGAGAGAGGAAGAGAAAGAAAAAAATCATTGTTACAAGTTTTGTGAAACTACACAGTAGGATGGTTAGAAGAGAGTCTACAAAACCCTTTATTAGATGATCCAGATCCACATTTCTACAAAAAGCCACTGGAAGCAGCTCCGCTGTATGTCGAACTGCTTGTGTCTATTGATAAACTTCGTCTGTGCTGGCACTTTGTTTCAGCATGTAACGTGTATTTGTAGTTTTATCGATCAGTCATACATCTATCAGGAGATGCAGTTACCTGCTCTGCACAAAGAACTGTGGTGTCTAGTTATGCAATAGGGCAGGTGGCTACTTAATTTTTTTAAAACTTTCTCTGTGTTCTTTAAAATTCAGAGCACTCTGTTTTCCTTAACAAACACTGTCCTTCAGCAAGAGATTAATCACAAATGAAGGATGAAGGATAGTATTTGGTAAATATTACACGTTGAATATCACCAGGAGTGGTAAAATAACTAGCTAGTCACATGCAATCCAAGTAATTGCAACAGGTATATTGTCGGGACTATTAGTGATAGTTAATTACGATTGCCTGACAGGCATATATTACATCTTTCTGTGTCACCTTCGATTGTTCAATCTGTTGTGTCTGCAAACACTACGAATCCCACTGTCCTGCAGAGATAAGAATCTGAGAAGTACCCCTTTGTGGGCACTTTGGTGAGCTTGGGAGTAATAATAGCTTCTGAGAAGACACGCCTATCACTACTATTTAGTTTGTGTTTGACTATCTGGAATGCAAAAAACATTGAAAGGTAACAAGAGATTTTATAGGATAATTATAGATCAGAATTATAATGTCTGACTTAGCTTAGAGGAACTATAATTTTTCAGTGAAGACATTTCACTGTTACACTTTTGAGAGCTTGCATTAATCATAAACCCTTAGGCAATTCCAATACGAAGTTTTGGCATGAAGCAGTATGCTTTCAGCTACACCTGTGCAATTCAGCTGAGTCCAGTACAAAATGCTTTTCTCATCTCACTCTCACGTAAGTACGTTTATAGAACTGAAAGCACAATTGAAGAGCAATGAAACTGGGTGTTGATGGAAACAGAGCACAAAGACTTGACAACTTCCTTCTCGAGAAAGTACAATGCCTAGACAACCACACCGAGCAGCACCTTTGGTGTGGTTAGCACATGAAATGCTTTCATTTCGAAAAATATCTGATAATGATCAATTTTTATTTAGACTCTTAGCCATAGGACTAACGAGATGTGTACAGTGTTCTGCTGGTAGATTAGATGGCCTCTTCTTTCCAAAGTGACTGGAGATAATGGTGCCTTGAGATTTTATTGGCTGAACTTGGGAGTCCTCTGAACATTAAATCCCTGCAAAAGGTTACAAAAGGGACATCTGAAAACTGGGAAACCCCACTCAATGTCCGTTTCTAAAAAATCGGGTTCTGAAGTAATGAAGAGGTCACTTGGTTTAAGACCTGCTTTGGTTCCCATTTAAATCAGGGATAAATATCTTACTGATTAAAATGGGAACAAGAACAGATTCTTGATGTATTTTTCATTTGAGATTTGCAAGCTGTTTTTCTTGTGCAACACTCTGAACTATGGTGTGCTTGAGTTATGCTCACAGGAGTTAATTTTTCAAATATAAGAAAATATACAATCCAAAGCTTGCTTTCAAGTCTTAGCCTGTGTATTACTGGGGATTTTAATGCTGTCTCTTTTTAATAAGTTACACGTATAGATTTGTAAGGAACCCAACATTAAAAAAAGTCAGCATCTAGATATATATTTATATGTTGTCTGATATGAGACACATCTATGTATATCTAGAAAATGGAGATATACCAGATTTGTTTTTATAGTTTAAGTCCTATGAAGCAATTTTTTCGGAGGGAACTCATTATTTCTTTGAAGAAAGGCTCAGCTGGCATGGATTTGCTATTGGTTATTAGGATTAAGAATAAAATTAAAACAGTGAATCCTCTTATAATAGGGCCAGATCCTCAGAAGGTATAAATCATGACAGCTCAATGTAAGTAAAGTAAGCTCTGACAATTTACATCAGTTTAGAATTTGACCTTCTCCCCAGAAAATTATTTCTCTGAAGATCATACTTCCTATATTTGTCTTACTTTGTGCCTGGCAGAGAATTAATTAACACATAATTGCTTTGGTGAACTCAGGATAAAACTTCTCTGTTCAAGAACTCTATTCATTTACTGATTAACTTGCTTCATGGCTGAGTTAGTTCTGCAGGGTCATGCTGTACTAATGACCAGAGCACAGGAACATTGTCAGACCAATGAGGATGAGGTAGGCTTGGACATATTCCAGATTCTGTTCAATTAACCACTGAAATTTCAGGAGCTTTGGGGACAGAGTTGAAAAGTAAGTTGAAGAGAAAGTACATAAAGAATTAGATTGATATTCCAGATGGAGGGAGTGGGAGGGAGACCTTGCTGGATGAGACTGAAAGAAAGATGAATCGAATAAAAATGTGAAGAAATAAAAAATTTTGAAAATGCATAAAACATGTTACTGATGATTTTTCAGAGGATTGTGATTATTACTTCCTTACTGTGATCTAATTTTGTTCTTTCTCTTCTGACACTGCCTGATAGTTCAATCTCTATGTCAGTGTGGCTACTTGCATAGGTACAGACCATGCATGCATAAAGGCTCATAAGATCTAGCTCAGATCTCCTTTAAAAATTTCCCATTTTCTTTCTCACAGTCCAGATTTTCTGCCACAACACACTACTGTATGTAACCTAAAAAAAATTGCTGTGTTTAAGACCCAAAACTTGATCTTGTTAAGGTCAATGAGAATTGCAAATGCTGAATATCTTTCAGAGAGGTCCCAGAGACAGGCATGGTCTCTGGACACATGGTTCCAAATCCCATTAGCACTACTGAGATAATGGCATGTGCACTGGAAGGAAAACGGGCTGCTCAAAGATTAGAGGAGACCATGTTTTTCTCATAATCAGTAGTTCAGTTATTGATTCTTTTTAAAAATAGCACTCAGCTGAAAACTTTCAGCAGATGTGGTATCGTGCCAGCTTCACACAGGTTAGGGCAAAACATGGATTTCAGGAAACTGGGCAGAATCTTCCTAATTGTGTCTTAGGTTTTCAGCTAATCTTTTTTAGGCTGCGGAGCACTATTGTATCAAATGACTTGAACTTTTATTATAGATACTAAAAACATCATAAATGTAATTTTTTAAACAACTCTGGCTGCATTTTTTTCTGGGAAAAAATTGATTTCAGCTTTGCCTAACAGAATAAAATCAGATGCAATTAAATTCTATTGAAAGCTAAATTCTATGTTTAGTTATCACATCAATTAGTAGATCAAGTAAAAACTGTACCTACAAGCTTATTTTGACCTGCCAACTCATGTCAACGTTGCAAACTGTCTGGATTGCAGTGTTACCTTGCATTATTTAACTTGACTTCATAACTCAGTATGAGAACTCAAGTTTTTTCTTGTAAAGATGAGACTCTAGTACTTCAGTTGTTTCTCACTCTCTAGAATCTGGTCAGTATTTTGATTTAATTTTGTAAGTGAGAAGTGAAGCTAAATTCATCAAGTTTGCTTAACTTTCAGAGCATTCGTCAAAAGGTGCTATAGACAAAATCAGTAAAGGTAGGTGTTGTTAATAAACTGAATTTCAGCTCTGGATGTCTAATACTGTAAGAACAATACAATTACCATTGTGCTGTACAAATTGTGAGGACGAGTTTGATCATTTTTTAGATGAGTTATTATGGCAGAACATTTCTGTAGCAGTTTCTAAATCCTTCTCTCTGAACCAGTGAACATGGTTGAAAACCCTGCCAAGTTCTGTCTAAGAATATTCGCAGTATACTCAAGATCTACTAGTAGATCAAGAGGAGATTGGACTGTTTTTCCCCTTCCACCTACAGGAGACAGAGTTCTCGATTAAGAAACAGAACTTTTTGGTAGACTTTCCGCTTACCCTGCTGAAGCCAGTATCACACCATGCCAAACACTTTCTGTTTCTAAGTTAGGTGAGATGCAGGCAAATGTTCCAGACTGTGCAGTGACTGTCATTTGCCCCTGTAGATTACAGAATTAAGCTTTAGGGAAGGCTTTGGGAGGGTGGCTGTGCTGTGTATCAGACAAACCAATTTAGATAATATAAGCCTTGCAACAAACCCTTGAGAAAATGGAATGATGTTATACAATAATACATCGACTAAAAAGAAATCTGAGAATTGCTCTTTAAATTGATACTTATTAATGTGTTGTTATTGCCTTTTTACAATGGAGATGGCATTAATCTAACCAAAGATAAGTTTACATTTGAGCTAGTTACCCTAGTCAGTGGAGAAGAGTTACTTATGTCAATATGATCTAGGTATAAATTCATCTTGTTCTCCAGATACATACATAGCTACAGTACATCAGAAGAACATCATAATCCCAAAACATGTTTCATCTCCCTATAAAAAGGCACTGGAGTGACATGTTTAGCTGTAAATGTCTACACTTTTGATGTCTGAAGTTAGGTGAGATGAATACCACACAAGGCTGAGTACAATTTTCTTACTTAGCGATAGTTTCTACTGCAAGTTTAAGACTTTATATGTGACAATGTATTCCTTATTTTGCAGTTGAATGCCATCAAGACCCCGATACATTTTCTAAATGTCCAGTAGAGTGGGAAGAGACAAATCCTAAACTCTGGTATAGCAGATATTAATTTTATGAAGAGTCATACAACTCAGTCGCATGTCAGGGAAAGGTGGATGTTGTCAGTAAAAATATAGATGACTTTACAAGTTGATTATATCAATAAATGGTGTTGGAAATTTTAAAGCATAAATGTGGGCTTGCTCTTTTCTTTAATTTTTGAACTATATATCAAACCCAAGCAAAGAAGAAAATTGTTAAGAAAACACATTTATTATTACTCATGAAAGTAAACATTGGTATTACTAAAAAGTTTACCATGGATATTGAAATTTGTATTACCAAAGATATGTAGATTCAAAGATAAGTAGAAGTCACTTTTGTTTATTCCTTTAAATTTATATTTTCTGCCATTTTAGGTCTTAAAATAAGGAACTCTCAAATCATTAAAATACAGAGGAAACAATTTTCTGTTTACAAAATAGAAAAGGGAGCAAGATCTCTGGATTAAGTTATCCAGACTGATCTTCCAAATGGAACTGTGAAAAAGTGATAGATGGTCAGCCCTTCATCAGTCCGGGCTTTGCATCAGCACCGATCACAAGGGTATTCGAGCACTGCAGTTCCCCACTGCTTCCCTCCCCAGTTCTGTGTAGCAGTCCACACTCCCTCCACTCAAATTTGTGGGGCATTGCTGTCTTTCTCACTGTGTATCACCTCTAGGTCTCTTTGGGAACGGACAAAAAGAAGTTCTTCACAGGAAGCAGCAGCAGCTGTAGAACAGGCAAATCTGAGAACTCCAGCTGAATTGATAACTGATGAAAGGATCTGGTTGCCTGAGTGTATCAGTTTACGTTTGCAGGTAAGTCATCTAATTCAGAATAGAGGCATAGAGTTCTATATGACAAAATAGTTTGGAAGTCAGCATCTGCTGCCGTGAAACCATATCTTCTTGACTTCAGTAATCTCATAAACTGCCTTTTGTCATTCCTATTCTACTGACTCGTAAGTTTTAATCTAAAATGTCTCAAATCCCAGCATTGCTGGTGTTTTGATGAAAAATTTGAAACAGGCTACTGGTATTTGAATCCAACTGAGAAGTTGATACAGAGCCTTTCCCATGCCTTAGGTCACAGTAGGAGCAGTAGCCCCAGGCTATAGTTCCTTTTTTGGCTTCCAGCCAATGCCAGTTTAAGGTTTTAGTGTTAATTTTCGAAGCAGTCAGTCTAAGACTCATATCCCCAACTTCACAAAGGAGGAATTTTTCATATTTCCATGGATTAAATCAGCAATGTGCCATCAGAACAACATCAGAACAACACAGAGCATGAGACTAGCATCTGAGAGCTGGAAGTAAAGCATTGTCAGCTAGGAAGGTCCAAATAAACTTCAAAGAGATTGGTTGAACTTAGTGGCCTGGTCCTTTCTGAGAAACACTGCACTCTGAAACATCCTTTTCAGCAAATGAAGGGCATTTGAAGTCTTCAAACTCTGCCAGCTTTCCCCCTTGAAAGACAAAACAAACAAAAAAGTTAAATGGCTTTTTTAATTGGCATGGCTTTTTCAAAATTTATCCATTGCTCCCAGAGTTGATCCTCATTCAAATGGTGTACAGATGCTTGTGAAGACTCTGTGACTTTGTTATTGCCATTGAATTTGTTTGAAAAAATATTAAAAATATTTTTGGAATTTTTTTTTTTTGGAATTTTTTTTTACAGTGATACATGGATTTTCAAAACCTTGGATGAGTAAATGAAAAGTAATGAATGACCTGTAGCTAATTAGCAGCCATTGCATGCATTAGTTTTCAGTAGCATGTTATTGGAAATTTCTTATAAATCCCATTTAAAAATAGTTGTGATTGATAAATCTATTCTATTTTTCAATTCTGAGTGCACAAATTTTACCTTTGGGTGTCACAAGATGGCACTGTAAGAACACACATTGCATTCCTTCACTGAGTGCTTTCATTGCCATGAAATACTGCCAAACTCACCTACATATCCCTCAGACCTTGACAGTCTCATTGCGATCTACCTGAGGGGGTTACACTGGCAGCTGGGGGTTGTGGCTCGTCACAGACTGCTATCTCAGAGACCCCTCCGCAGACCCCTCTCCTTACAGGGCGTTGGTGCTGGGGCAGGGCAGGTGTGCAGAGATCCACTCCATCCCCACAGCACATCCTGCATGGGTACGGAGTCCTGCTGATCATCCCGTAAGACTGAAGCATACCATAACGAGTGTACACGGAGCCTTTATAAATTCAAAGTTCACAGCTTCATAATAGGGAACCAGCCTGGCACGTCACCCCTCACTTCTTGAGCCCAGACCTTTAGGAAGCTCTCCGGAGGTAACAGTCTGTTAGCTACAGAGAAGTGTCTTCACACCATGGTAGGGATGGCCATGACACAGGATGGCTTGAGCTTGCTGGCGGGTTGTCAAAGAGGCGGATGGAGCAGACAGGGGCAAGTGAAAAGTGCTGTGTGAAAGACCTGGGTGGCACTGGGGACAGGAGGATGGGTGCCTGCACAAGTCCATAGCACTATGACAGGGAAAGTGCCCAAAGTGGGTTGTGAAGAGAAGTGGGGCCCTGTGTAACCACTGCTCCACCAGGATGGCCCATATAAACCCAGTGAACTGCCACCCTGCCAACTCTGCGTTGTTTCTATGAAAACAGAGGAAAGATTTCTTTCCCCATTGTCTCTGCTGCCAGCTTGCAGACAGTGCTGGGCCATTTCTTCTGTGATGGGAGGACAGTAGGGAAGATCTGCACATGCTCCCCTAATAGACTGAGACATGCCTTTGGCTCGGGAGGCTCACGCAGAGCTGTGCTCACTGCATACATCTTCCCTGCTCGCGACTGGCAGAGGCTGGCGCTGTGGCACGGTCTGCGCAGCTGCCTCTAGACAGCACGTGGGGCTCTGGTACGTGAAGAGACTCCTCTGCTTTGCCTCTGTATTGCTGTGGATGGGGGCGTGACGAATGGGCCAGGCTGATTCTGGAAAACTCTTCCCGCCTCAGGATGCCATACCTTTTTGGGGATCATTTGTCTGTCTTTCTTACACTGTCCTTTAAGCACAAGGGTTGAATACTTGCACTTTTTTTCCCTATGAGTCCTCAGCCAAAGGTAGGCAGAGCGAGGCAATCACTTGAGCCGGGGAATGCTGGGAGGAGGAGGGCACTGGTCCATCTGAGATCTCCTGCCATGTTACTGAGGGGCAATGGTGAACCCCTGAAAGATGGACCCTCTGCCAGATCTTCTGAAAGTCAGGGAGGTTGAAGGCACCTGAGCCCACGGACCTGAAATGCCAGCCTTGCTGCAGTGGCTGCGTTGGAGGCCAGGGAATGGTTTTGGCATGGGGTACAACCGTGTCTCAGGATACACCATGTCCTGGTTTGGCATCCTCAGCCTTCATAAAGGCCACTTTTTAATCTCATGAAGTTTGTGTGGCATTTAAATGGCTTGGTGCCGCAGCCATGTTTGATAGTGCTAAGCTGCTGTGCCATCCTCCAGCAGGCGCCAGGCTCCTGTGTCCCAGGGCAGAACCTCCTTCTCTGGGGGACGGAGGGGGTTTCCTCACAGGCGCCGTGAAGGAGCCAGCCTTGGAGGATGAGTCTCTCTGCCCATGTTTGTAATGATGGTAATGGATTTCTCTGGCTCACAATGTCTGTAGACATGCTCTGCAGCTCACTGGAGCAACTGTACATCAGGAGCAGCAGGACCTTTGTGGCAGTGTCAGAGGCACGTTGTGGCCATGTCTGAATATGCTCTTTCTAGACCACAGAGCACACAGTTTTGTCACCAATACACAGGTTTCCTCACAAGGAAAGCTCAATATACAGATGCCTGAGTGGAGCCTTGTTGGTGGATTGACCTTGGCTGGACACCATGTGCCCACCACAGCTGCTCTGTCACTGCCCTGCTCAGCCGGGCAGGGGAGAGGAAGTATAAAGAAAGGCTCGTGGGTCGAGACAAGGACAGGGAGCGATCACTCACCAGTTACTGTCATGGGCAAAACAGACTCAACTTGGGGAAAGTTAACTTATTACCAATCAAATCAGAGTAGGATAATGAGAAATAGAAACAAAAATTTTAAAACCCCTTCCCCCCACCCCTCCCTTCTTCCTGGGCTCAGCTTCACTCCCCATTTCTCTCCCTCCTCCCCCCGAGCGGCGCAGGGGGACGGGGAATGGGGGTTGTGGTCAGTTCATCACACCTGGTCTCTGCCACTCCTTCCTCCTCAGGGGGAGGACTCCTCACCCTCTGCCCTGCTCCAGCATGGGGACCCTCCCACGGGAGACCGTCCTCCATGGACTTCTCCAGTGTGAGTCCTTCCCACAGGCTGCAGTTCTTCACGAGCTGCTCCAGCCCGGGTCCCCCCACGGGTGCCGTCCTTCAGGCACAGGCTGCTCCAGTCTGGGCCCTGTGGGGTCCCAGGTCCTGCCAGCAAACCTGCTCCAGCCGGGGCTCCTCTCTCTCCCCACAGGGCCACAGGCCCTGCCAGGAGCCGGCCCCAGCACGGGCTGCCCACGGGGTCACGGGCTGCCCACGGGGTCACGGCCTCCTTCGGGCATCCCCCTGCCCCGGCGTGGGGCCCTCCCCGGGTGCGGGTGGAGATCTGCTCCCCCGTGGAGCTCCATGGCCGCAGGGGCACAGCCGGCCTCCCCGGGGGCTTCCCCAGGGGCTGCCGGGGAACCTCTGCTCCGGCGCCTGGAGCCCCTCCTGCCCCTCCTGCTGCTCTGACCTGGGGGCTGCAGGGCTGTTCCTCTCACATTTTCCCACTCCTCTCTCTGGCTGCTGTGGGAGTTGTGCAGAGATTTTTTTCCCCCTTCTTAAATGTGTTATCCCAGAGGCATTGCTGCTTCTGTTATTTTCTAAAATGTGTTGGTAGTAGCTAAGAAACATTAAGTTGTGCAAAGTGCATGTTCATCTACTATAGGAAAACATGTGAGAAATAAGAATATTAAGTTATGTCCATGGGATTTAGACAATGGATATTACTAGGAAGTCAAACAAAGGTATTCAGATGGGGTAAAAGTCTAGAAACACTATCACTAGTGCTATGTCTATCCCAGTTAAACTGGGGATGCATGGGCACATGCACCAAGAGGCACAGAGTGCTCTGCACCTGTGCTAGCAAACTGTCGTCTCCAAAAGAAGTGCCTGCAAGCAAATGCTTATTTGGGCTCATGTCCTGGTTTCAGCCAGGGTAGAGTTAATTTTCTTCACAGAAGCTGGCATGAGGCTGTGTTTTGGATTTGGGATGAGAAAATGTTGATAAGGTGCTGATGTTTTGGGTTGTTGCTGAGCAGTCAAGGACAGTCCAGCTTCTCCTGCTGGCCTGCCAGCGAGCAGGCTGGGGATGCACGGGAAGCTGGGAGGGGACACAGCCAGGACAGCTGACCCAGGCTGGCCAAAAGGGTATTCCATACCATATGATGTCATGCTTGGTATATAAAGCTGGGATGAAGAAGGAGGAAGGGGTGGAGGGACATTTGGAGTGATGGAGTCTGTCTTCCGAAGTAACCGTTACGTGTGATGCAGCCCTGCCTCCCTGGAGATGGCTGAACCCCTGCCTGCCCGTGGGGAGTGGGGAATGGATTCCTTGTTTTGCTTTGCTTGTGTGCGCGGCTTTTGCTTTACCTCTTAAACTGTCTTTATCTCAACCCTTGAGTTTCCTCACTTTTACTCTTCCGATTCTCTCCCCCGTCCCACCGGGGGGAGTGAGCGAGCGGCTGCGTGGGGCTTGGTTGCCAGCTGGGGTTAAACAATGTCAGTTGGTCCCTGGCCAAGCGTCAATGAACAGAATTACAGAAAATTCCAGGTTGGAAGTGACCTCTGGAGATCATCTGGTCCAATCTCCAGCCAAAAGCCAGGCCTTAGATTAGGTTTTCCAGAGCATTGTCTAGCCAACGAATATTTCCAGCTAAGGTGATTCCTCCACTTCTCTGGGATGCTTATTCCAGTGTTGAATTCTTCTTGGGATGAATAATTTTTTTTCTTAAATCCACATGAAATTTTCCCTGGAACAACTTGTACCTGTTGTCTCTTGTCCTGCTACTGTGCATCCTAGAGAAGAGAGTACCTCCAACTTCTCTATAACTTCCTCTAAGGTGCTGGAAGACAGTGGCAAGGTAGAAGTCTGATTTCTGGTAGAGATGGATGGCCACCACCTCTTGGAGGTTTCTGTGTGGTTATGGGCACCCTCTGTTAGCTCTCTATAGTGATCACATGAATTGTTCTGTGCTTCACAAAGGTTTTGCAAGTCTATTTCATATTTTTAAGGTTCAGGTAAGACAATGCTAGAAATGCCTGTAAATGATGGGTTCAAAGCCCACACCTTTTGGTGGGAACTGAATCTGAATCAAAATCTGCATCTTTTGAAGTCCAAGTGTGTATCACAATTTTAAAAGAGCTCAGCATTTGAATTATTCCTCTCTCTCTCTCTGAGGTTTGAAATCCTAACATGACCTGTAAACAGTGTGCAATGTTTTTGTTGTGAGCACTGGAATAGCATTTGATTGCATTTAGTTTTTCCTTATCCTGTCAGTATTGGCTCTGCTTGTTCTGAATGTTCCCAATGTATCACAGGTCAGTAGTTAATCACAAAAATAAATCATACCCTTTCTTTTCACCTTTTTTTCCCCTGTGTCTCCCTGTTTTCTGTGGGAAATTGCTCTCACTAAGCTAGTTATGCTGATTAGCTGAGTTGAATTTTTCATACAGCCCTTTTCAAATGAAGAATGTGTAAAAGCAATAATAGCACTTAAATAAGAAAACAAATCTTAAACACAGAAATGCCAAGTCAGGCTATCAGCTGATCAGAGGGAGTCAAAATTTCTTTCATAATTCTCTTTTTGTCCTCTTGTTGGAGCTGGGCTAGTAAAGAGGAGACATTTATAATCTCATTGTAACCTAGGAGCTCTCCAAGAGACGCAGGAATGATACCACCAGATTTTCCGAAAAGCTTCATTATGGCCATTTATCACAGTCAGATCTTTGACTCAAGTGCAAAAATGTAGAAAACTAAGGTTCTATCAGGTCTCCAAGAAGGATTAAAAGTAATGGAAATAGAAAGAGAAAATAATAAATTAAAAAAGAAAAGAAAAAAAAAAGAAAACCACATAATTTTCCTCTCTCAGACTGAAATTTTATCTAAATTTGCAGCCAAGATGAGAATATTTTCCATGGAGAAAAAGGATAAAAACCAGGGTGAAATATATATGCTGAATCTTATTTTCCCTGAAAATGTGCAATCCAGTTTCCTGGTAGTGATGTTATAAGGTGTGTAGCTAACATTAACTTGTTTTCCACAATCTTTGTAAATGGTATGGTGGAGGGGGGTTGTTTCAGGGAGAGTTTGGGAAAGTACAAACAGGAATGAAACACCTACACTATTTCCAAGTGCTCTATTGTTCTGAATTTTTAGAGCCTTGAGGCAAAATATCCAACTAACCCCAAACTTTGAGTAAGCATTTCTATGATACGGGCAAGTTATTTTTTCAGATTAATGCCTACAGATATCACAGAATCACAGATATCACAGAATCACAGAATCACTAGGTTGGAAAGGACCTTCAAGATCATTAAGTCCAACCATTAATCCAGCGCCACCATGTCCCCTAAACCATGTCTTGAAGTGCCACATCCACACCTCTTTTGAACACTTCCAGAGATGGGGACTCCACCACCTCCCTGGGCAGCCTGTTCCAATGCCTGACCACCCTCTCGGTGAAGAAATTTTTCCTAATATCCAATCTAAACCTCCCCTGGCACAACTTGAGGCCATTTCCTCTCATCCTATCGCTGGTTACTTGGGAGAAGAGACCAACACCCACCTCACCACAACCCCCTTTCAGGTAGCTGTAGAGAGCAATAAGGTCTCCCCTCTTCTCCAGACTGAACAACCCCAGTTCCCTCAGCCACTCCTCAAAAGACTTGTGCTCCAGACCCCTCACCAGCTTTGTTGCCCTTCTCTGGACACGCTCCAGCACCTCAACATCCTTCCTGTAGTGAGGGGCCCAAAACTGAACACAGGATTCAAGCTGCGGCCTCACCAGTGCCGAGTACAGGGGCACAACACTTCCTACTCCTGCTGGCCACACTATTCCTGATACAGGCCAGGATGCTGTTGGCCTTCTTGACCACCTGGGCACACTGCTGGCTCATGTTCAGCCAGCTGTCAACCAGCACCCCCAGGTCCCTTTCCGCCAGGCTGCTCTCCAGCCACTCCTCCCCAAGCCTGTAGCGTTGCATGGGGTTGTTGTGGCCGAAGTGCAGGACTCTGCACTTGGCCTTGTTAAACCTCATACAGTTGACCTCTGCCCATTGATCCAGCCTGTCCAGATCCCTCTGCAGAGCCCTCCTACCCTCCAGCAGATCAACACTCCCACCCAACTTGGTGTCATCTACAAACTTACTGAGGGAGCACTCGATTCCCTCATCCAGATCATCTATAAAGATATTGAACAAGACCGGCCCCAGAACCGAGCCCTGGGGAACACCGCTTGTGATCAGCCGCCAGCCAGATTTAACGCCGTTCACCACAACTCTCTGGGCTCGGCCATCCAGCCAGTTCCTCACCCAGCGAAGAGAAAACCTGTCTAAGCCACGAGCCGCCAGTTTCTCCAGAAGAATGCTGTGGGAGACTCTGTCAAAGGTTTTACACTACATGTAAAGACACATTATAACCTTGAAGCAAAATCAACTCTTAAGAATACAACATGCTCCATATCTAGGGGTCCTGAGTGTCAGGCTGCTCGTGTGAAGGGGGCACTTGCTGGTTTGTTTCATAAAATAAAAATATGGTTGATTTTTTATCTAGGAGCTTTTTGCAACACAAATCTTGGCTATGGAGAGCACTCGGAGAAAGCCCCAGAAGAAGCAGGAAGACCATGCTGCAAGTACCCATGAGGTACCTTGCTACTGAATTTCATGTACAAATCTGATAAGGCATTTCTGCTGTTAACCATCAGGACACCACCACTGTCTCACTGATGAAGTCTTCACAGAGCAAATCATCACGTTTACTGACTTGTAGTTTTTCTAGGACTCAGAGATGCTGAAGAGGGCAAGTGGGGGTGTACACTTGGGAGAACCAAAGGCTAAAGGCAGTCCTCAAGTTTTCATACAGCTCTCAAAACATTTTGTTTTCCTTTCTGGAAGCTGTGACTTCCTCTGCTGAAGAAACTCCATAACTGTATTTAGGAAAATAGAGTAACACTTAGAGTCACTTAATTCACAAGAAGTAAAATCTAAGTCTCAAACTTTTTTTTTCCCATTACTTACTACATATTCACAGAAAATTCATGAAATGCAGTGAGTTACAATTTGATATAGCTTTACGGGTGAAAACAGAAAGTACTTTTGCACGAACCAAGTGCTTGCAAGTAGATACCTGAATTTTCTGAAGACTTCAGATTTAAGCTGTAACCACATTAACATGAGCAGAGCCTAGATCAGTGCAAGCTCTAACCAGTAGCTGGTTAAATACTTTCTCTTTTTACAGATATCCCCTTCAGCTATTAGGCTTGAAATTCTGGCCTTCCTAAAATCAATGACAAAACTCCTGTTAACATAAGCAGGGCCATAATGTTGTTCAAAGAATCTTTTTCAAACCAGTAAAATCTTTCAAAGTTCAGGAAACTCTTAAAATGTGACCAGCTATGTGGCAGATTTTTGTAAGCCCAGGGAGGATTTATAGCAAGAAAAATGTCTGCAAGATCCATGTTAGTGAAATGTGCAGCAGGAGTTCTCAGCGTGCAGCGGTGACATTCATCATAGTCAGACAACCTCTCTGAATTCATATGCTCCCAACACATTAATGAGAGCTTTAATCTCAAAAGAGAAATCTTATCCACAATTGAATTCATGGGGAGTTGCATTCCTCAAACATGAGTGTATGAAAACCTTGTAAGCTCTCGGCTGAACTGTTAATGCCTTTGCAATGGTATGTGTGTGTCCTCCTTACACTGACATCGTGCCAAACCCCAAATTTAGTGCTTTATACATTCAAAATAAATTCATAAGGGTTTTGGTCCTGTATGTGCAGGCAAAGAAATACCAGATATTTTTAGAAGGGAAAAGTGGCAAGGTTTGGTAGGACAAGGGGTCATGGTGTTAAACTAAAAGAGGGTAGATTTAGACCAGATCTAAGAAAGAAATCTTTCACAATGAGGGTGGTGAACCCTGGCACAGGTTGCCCAGAGAGGTGGTAGATGCCCCATCCCTGGAAAGATTCCGGGTCAGGTTGGACGGGGCTCTGAGCAACCTGGTCTAGTTGAAGATGTCTCTGCTCATTGCGGGGGGGTTGGACTATATGAGCTTTAAAGTTCCCTTCTAGCCCAAACTGTTCTATGATTCTATGGATCCGTGATTCTATAATAGATAATAACTGTTGTAAAGATTTCCACCAATGTTCAATTCATGGGAGAATAAACCTGTAGTTTTGAGAAACAGTCCTTGTTTTGTCTTGACGCCTGGCATGACAAGTCCTCTGTGTTCTGTAAAACGTCTTGCTGTCATTTGCTTCTATGTAAACCTGAGGTCACTTGGTAGAGACACTCCACCATAGAGTCCACCACAGGGAGGTATGAATACTGATGGAATTAGTGAATCTTTGAAAATGTAAAATTCGTAACCCTGTTGCAATAGTTATGAATACCATACATTTAAATTTTTTTTCAGTGCATATAAAGCCATTCTGGAGAACTGTGAAGTTAATGGCACTCTCATATCAGAGTTATTTTTCTAAGTGAATACAAAAAATGTTTAAGAGTTCGCACAATCCATCTCTAAGAGAAACACTTAGTTAATCTTTCATTTAATATATATACAGAAACTAGGCAAGTTCCCACCTATAAACTTCATTGACATAAAACAAGCAACAGCAACTTTGCCAGTAATCCATTTCTTAAATATTCTGATAAAATATCTTAGAAATGTTCTTTTTCTGGAACTTTACTATTCTGGGGGTAGTAAGTTTGCACCTTGAAAGGAGCTGACAGTTTGTGAACTCAAGTGATCGTGATTGCCACTTTTTTCAGGAGTCAAAATACTTTCTTGTAATAATACATCAGGTCAACTCATTAGATTTTATTTGTGTTTCAAGCAGTTGCTGCTTGGGTGATTTATTCCAACCGTTTTAGAAGTCAGAATGCAAACAACGTCCTGTGTGACAAAGAGCTGGTGTAGGTTAAAACACGGTTTGGTAGTATCAGCACATTAGCTTATATCTTCAGTTTTTGGTTTTGTTGGAAGAAGTTTGATTTGGTTTCTTCATGATTCTTTAACTCCTGGCTTGGGCCAGTACAAAAAGTACAGTTTTATAGAGTACATAGCAACAGCTATTTTTGCAGCATTCCTGCCCTGTTTGCCCTCATTATAATGCAATTTCATGAGAAAAAATTGGTTCTAATAATTCTGGACTTTTCCCATCCATACCGCTTCTTCAGAAGATAATTGCTGTCTTTTTCAAACTTTCTCACTGGCAGAATAAGGCACGCTCCTGCAGTGTCTCCTCTCCTGCTTTGCTCCCTGCTGTGCATCATTTACTAAAAATCTCATATATGTGCGGTCTCAGAATACCTTGCCTTCTGCTCTCTCTGCAAACCCTGGTGTCTGCTGCTTGTTGCAGGCTTCTCTGACAACTGCTCTGCTGTATCCTATGTTCCCCTTCCATGCTTTTATCAATCCATGAAGAATATAACTGGGAAACTTAGGGTTTTTTTGCTTGTTTATACTTTTGAAATGAGAAAAAAAAAAAGTGTCTAAAAGCAAAAGTATGGTATACATTGCCCCTATATATATAAATGCATCCACAGTAATGGCACTGAAGAGTGTTTCTCAGCTCACTGCCAGGCAGTTCAGAGACACTGAAGGAACTCTGATTTGGAGTCTCACACTACTCTAGTCTATTAGAATCTAGATAATCTATCATATATCTTTTAGCAATTATTATACCTTACCTATATTTACATATAATCTGGGAAGACAGAAACCTTATAAACAAACCAGTGAGAGCAATATACAGAAAATAATAACATATATGTTCCAATCATTTATTCCCTTTTGGTTCTCAGTGAGTCCTGTGAAGGAAAGGACATGAAGGAAAACAACTTTCTGTTGTGGAGGAAACAACTTTCTGTGCTTTCAGTGGGTAAACACATATGTCTTGAGTTACTCTTCTGAAATATATAGGGCATGAAAAAAGAGCCTGGATTTGTCCCAGAGCCTGGGATCTCGTAGAACCTCTTGGGATGAAGAGTCTAAATTTGTAAGCAGAACATTCACTGTTTCCCATCACATCAGCAACCAGAGTAAGAGCACAGCACTGTCCGGCTGCTCCAGGGTGGGAACAGGAAGCTTTACACACAAGTGAACCGCTCTGTGTACGTTGGAAACACCTCCTCCTCGGCTCAGCCTCACTGTGTCTGATAAAAAATGATTCCTTACTCTTCTTTAATGAATCCCTACAAAAATCACTTGAATTCTAGATGTTTATTTTGTCTTGTTAAACAGGCAATATACACACAAATGAAAAGGCTATTTAAATAGGGTGTAAGTTAAAAGCCAGCAGTACATCTGCATCACTTGAAAAACAGGGAAATTGAGATCTGGATATAAGTGTTGTGACTGGGCTCATATTTCATATAAATAGTGCATTTAGCAGCTGTGTACTTTTTTTTTAATTATTATTAGTGCACATGTATTGCAATTTTAGGGTGCTGAATTATTCAGTTAACACCCAGCTAGCAAACATGAATATGAGAGTTATGCAATAGAGAATCTTAGTTACTTTAAATGTAAAATCCAATAAAAAATCTAGTATAACTATTTTCAGATTCAGAACTGCTGTATTATCGTGTCCCTCCAGCAAAGTGTATACAAATCCAGGCACAGGAAATAAATAAACTCTAAGAAGCAGAGTCTCAGAGCTACAAATTCAGATGTTGTGACATGTGCAATGTATATTACACTTCAGCATGCTGATACCTTAACACTGTCTCTATAGTATTGCTGCCAAATTTGTTCTAAGCCAGAATACCTACAGATAGAAACAGAAATACTACATACAGAGACAAAAACACTGGTATCAGGAAGAGGAAACAAAAAACTTTTTTCTTAAAAATGCAAAATTGAAGTTTCAGTATTTTTTTTAAGGAATCAAAGAGCACATAGGACATAGGAACATGGAAAGATACTTTAGTGTCCCAGTAAGGAAACCTCAAGGTTAAGTATGGCTGCATGTAGAGCTTGTGCAAGACAAAGCTCAAGTAAGAGACTCCTCTTCAAAAACATTTCAAGAGTTTCTGAAAACTGCGACCCGCATAGACAGAATTTACCCCTTTCATTATAGATAAAGGAAAAAAAAAAAATAACCCAGCTTGAAGACTTATATTCTGATACAGGGACTTGTGTTTTGGCCACCCAGTATTCCTGACCCATCTTATTCCTCCCATTTGCAGGACCTACACTTTTGTGGACTCCTGTTTTGCTCTTTCTGATACAGATAGACCCAGAAGAAAAGGTCCAGAGGAATCTTGGTTTTTTGTATTCAAGGTGCTTACTCTATTTTGGGTGATTTGCCATGCTGCATTGCTGCATTTAGGTTCTCAGCTGGGTTATATTCATACTACTAAAAGATTTGATGAAATCAATTGAATTGTTGCTGAGATGGATGTTTAGTGTGATTAATCTTCTGCTACAGTGTATGACAGCATTTTCTTCTTTGCTTCTGCATAATTTTTTTTTTTGCAACTTCATTGTGGGTGTCTAATAAAAGACAGACTATACCACAAAGAGCTGAGTTGAATGCTTTTTTATTTCTGCCTGCAGCACAGACCCACCAACAGCATTTAATTTTGATCATCTGTCTGAAGACTGCCTAGCTTGTGCCTGATACTTCACTCATTTGCAGTATGTATGTAAAAACACTTTTTTGGTTTTGGCAAGTGTGGCAATATTGAGTTCACCTCTGTAACTGAGTCACGTTCTCCTCTTGCTCAAATACTTAGTCAATTTTGAAAAGCAAATTGTGAAGCTTTGTAAAGTTTTAATCCTGCCATTAAACCACACTTCACATAATGTCCCCAGCATTGTTAATTCCCTGCAGCTCCTCAGCTGCCTGTTAGGAACACAGCCTGTATTTCCCAAGCCTTTCTAACATGTCGTCTTTTTTGACAGCTACAGTTACTACAATATCTATCCTTTGTTTTAAGTATAAGTGAGGGAATTACTTCCAGGAACCCAAAAGAAGTATTTTTAATTTTAATGAACTTTAAAATGTCCAGAAAGATAAAATTCCATTAGAAGTGTGAGTCTGTAAAGATGAAACAGGGCACATCATAGTCTTTCTAGGACATGCTGTACTCCCATGGTTTATGATGACACCGTGTTGAAGTTAATTCTCTGTGCCAAACCCTTGCCTGTGTGCTGAATTTGGGAAATATTAGTCTGACAGAGAAGCATTTGACTTTCAATGTCTGTGTATGCAATGGTGGTAGTGAAAACTGCTGTAGGAATCCTAGTCATGGCTCAAGCACTGCATAAAACCAAAGCAAAAATGAAGTCATTGCCTTAGAGCACTGAAAATGCAAAATATTAGACAAGAGGCAAAAGGCTGACTCAGAGCTAAATACTAAATGGAGTTACCCTTAGGAAAAGGTAACTGTCTTGTACTGTGAGGTTTACCTACAGGGACGTTGCTAGTCTGAACTACTTTACAGCCACCCATTCCTAACAGAGAAAGAAGCAACAAAGTGTTAGCTTTCACTGGCTCACCTTTTTGACTATACATGGTGGGTGCCACTCTTTTGGTAAAATGTCTGCTCAGCTGGGGGTAATTGCTTGTGATCACTTCAGCCCTTTTCTGTCTTCTTCTGGGAAAAATAGCCAGCTGAGGTGATGCTGGGATGCTAATTAAAGGACTTGTTTGAAGTTTAAGGACACTTTGAAATAGAATGAACCAGCAAACACCACCATGATTAGAAAAATCACTGGTATTTAGGTCTTGGCTACCTGGGGAAATACAGATCCATATCCATTCCTACTGGCATATGTTAACTTGTCTTTTAATTTTAAACTCTTTTCATTAGATGAAATAGAGTGTGTCAGGCCTTAAAGCTTCTAGATAATAGGACATGACAGTTTGTCATTTAGGACAGAAATAACTACTGCTTCACCGTCAGAGTTCATTACAGTCAGCTAGAGTAGATCCTGGCTTTCGTTACCATGCACATGTCTGATGACATGCTATGTCCTCTTTGTGTTTGTGAAGGGTTGTATGTACATTATAAATACACTTAAGAAAAGCACTGCACACCCAGCCCCTTTAGGGTTACCACCCAGGATGGAAAGATGTGAAAACTCTGACATGAAGTTTATGACTGAGGGCTGAAGCATTCATAGTGGCCAGTTTAAACTCAGACTAAATCCTTTTTTAATCTGGATAGTTAGCAAGATGACTAAAGTCATTGCTTTTCCAGGTATTTAATAAATTGAAAAAAGAGTTAGGATAGGAGATGCACTTGGTCTGTTTTCAAATATGCTTCTGAATTTCATTGGATTTCAAGAAAACTGGTGATTTCAGATAAGGGAGATGACCTCAGATGATATATGCCAGTATTTTTCCACATGTTTGCTTGTAAATATGCCATCAGCAGAATTAAAAATACCTAATCAACAACTGGAACTGCAGAAGGTGAGTGTTAATTTATTTTTACCAACCAAATTCATGAATACAATGTACAAGTCTAATATGCTTTGACATAGGACAAGAGGAAATGGCCTCAAGTTGCGCCAGGGGAGGTTTAGATTGGATATTAGGAAAAATTTCTTCACTGAGAGGGTGGTCAGGCATTGGAACAGGCTGCCCAGGGAGGTGGTGGAGTCGCCATCCCTGGAAGTGTTCAAAAAACGTGTGGATGTGGCGCTTCAGGACATGGTTTAGGGGACATGGTGGTTCTGGATTAATGGTTGGACTTGATGATCTTAAAGGTCCTTTCCAACCTAGTGATTCTGTGATTCTGTGATTCTGTGACATCCAGTCCCAGAACAGGAGCCCACAAGTATGTCAACATTACATTGTAAGGAACAAAACACACTTGTTGAGATCTGATGAGAAATTTTCTCATTAGTGTATTTTTTTGAAATAATACTAACAGCCTTGTGCTCTGCATGAGCTGTCAGAAGTTCCCATAGCTCCGGGCACTTGAGAAATGGTAACAACGACAACAACAACAACAATAATGTAACATTAGCAAGTTTCACTTACTGAGTTAGTCCTGGAATAAGAAGATTAGCAGAGAAGCTTCCCTGCAATCTGTTGACATCATGGAAAACTAAACTTGAATAAGAAAAATGAAGAGGGTATGGAGCCTGGTAAGCGAAGGAAGATCATGAAATTCAAGAGTCAGCCAAACACAACGTTAACTCCTACGGACAAGGACAAATCACTTAAGGTGGGAACAAAAGAGACTGCCCACAGTAGTTCTTGTCTGAAATCCACAAAAAGCTCTAGTAACTATGTTTCAGAGATCCTCAAATGTCCTCCTGGGTGCTTGAATTTTGGACTGCAGTGTCAGACATGTCAATAATTGCAGAAATAGTCCTCTGGGTAAATAGGTGCCTCGCTCACAGCTAAAACCCTGCTGTGATTCTGATCGGAGTGTGCCTACATTTTTCCATCAAAGACCAGGTCTCCAAGTCTTACTCATAGCATCGTAATACACAGCGGAGTGCCTGAATCCAGCGCGACGCATGAAAGCTGCTGCTGATTTCTCTCCACAAGAGGTGCAGAGCAGACACCTCTGCCTGCCCCTTCATCATGACCTTGTGGGTTCGCAGTGCCACAGGCCAACCAAGCAAGCTGAAACTTTCTCTGTGCCCTGGGAGTTGCAGGAGCTTGCCCAAATCACCAGATTATGGAAGAGGCTTCACAGGACAACTTTCCCCTTAGAAGTGAGCCATGGTGTAACATCAAACACAATAAACGTGAAGTAAAAGGAGAAAAATGAATGAACTGACTCTAGCCTTCTTTTGAGGGAAGGCTTGGCCTTACGTTCCTTCTTGCAACAGTTACTTTTGTATTTCTTAGTGACCATATTTTTTATACAACGATGATTACATATAAAATGCATGAGCTAAGTGCTGGCAGTGAGTAGGACCCAAGTGTTCTCTCTCCTGCAAGGCTGCTTCTGGCTTCCTGTTGAGCTTTAGAGTCTGCTGAGGTTACGGTGGATTAATTAACCCTTATTACTATTTCTTGGTTTGTCTCCCACCAGAGCCAGATGAAAGGAATTCACGATCTTGTTTAGAAAACATGTGCTAGAGTGAGCATTATTTATTGCTAAAACAGGCAAAGCATTTTTTACTAAGCAAACCTTGGCAGCAGTTACCATCCATCCCTCTTAAGCATTCCACCTATTTTGCAGAACATGATGATGAACAGATGTAATATCCACCAGTTTGGTGAAAGCTCTAAAAAAACCCAAACCTGTCTTTAATCCAAACTATTATTTCATGTATTTGTATACATTGCACTGTACACATGGAATAGTTTTGCTTTTGATTTCCAATTGCATTTTGTTGTATTTAGTTCTTGATGAGTTTACGAAGCTTTAAGGGATTTGACATTAGCTTTTCAAAATGTGCTCTAATAAAAGTCTTTCTGAGACTTGCTGATCACCCAAATTAAGGTACCGCATTCTAACCAACCATTTTTGCTTTGTCCAAAGCAATTCCCGCTTATGTTACACCATAATTTGCAGAAGCCAAATTATTTCCTAGCTACACTTACCCAGCTAACACAATCTTTGCACTCTCTATACTGTTTTCCTTCTGATTTCTTTCAAGCATTTCCTATTTTCTAGCTGTAAGCAGTTTTTATCAGACACCCCTTAGAGGGACCTGATTCTTTTCAGTCATTGAACATTGACCTTTGGAAGGACTTGACTCTTCCCATTGGCTGCACAGAGCAGCCTTTAACTCTCTTAAATTATCCCGACTCCAGCCACCGAATTTTTAGGCACTGCAGTGCCCAAACTGGAAGTGCACAAGCTTTCAAGAGTCTTCTTGTCCTTAATAGATATGTCGATCATTTACGTGTGTAATTTTAAGGGCTGTTAAAATGTTAACATGTTTATAAATTTAATACTAATGTGTTAATATTTACGAAATGCTTGCAGATTTGTAAGAATAGATACAGAGGGCTCTGCTATATACTGTGAGAATTCTGCAGCAAATTATTTAGCATTAAAATATGCATTTATTTTATTGAATAATCTAGGTCATGGAAAGCAGTCTCTGTAATGGAGAGCGCTATTAATTCAAATTGTATTTACCATCCTTAATAAAAGTCGCACAATTTTTACTATTTTTCAGACACTCAGCAAAGGAGGAAAAATCTGGAGTGTTTACTACTGGAGTGAAACCCTCTGACCAGAAATTTGCTTTTAGAAGCTAAGTTAGTGTACTTTTTCATGGTTTATACTTGGCTGAAGCAAGTAAGCAGAAGCCATTTAGTTCCGAGTAATTCACATATATCTCTGATTCTGGTGTCATTTTTTGCTTTGTAACTATGCAGAAGTTTTAGTTATGTGGGAAGCTATGAGACAAAACAGCTGTCTGGCCCACATGATGGCTTATCTTAAAGTGGGTGAATCAAAGTAAAACTTGCAGTGTTTGACATACAGATGTATTAAACCTGCTGTTATCCAGGGGTCAAAAAGATATTTATAGATTAACTGGTGTTAAAGAAAATATTAACTATTTACAAACTTAGGATACACTTAGAGGAAAAAAACCCCACACTTCTGTAGCTTATTTCTAAGGCATTATTTTATCCTTTGTTTAATGAAAAGACATAAGTTTACTTTTCCCTCTTTTGTTTTTTTCAATAGAAAGAAAAAATATGCACTTATCCAGAATACCAGTGTTTATGCAAGGGTGAAATCCCCACACACGGACTCTTCAAATGCAGTATTTAAAAGCTACCATATACTACACTAACAGTCCTTCAGCTTTATCCAAAAGATGTGTCAGTTTTGTTTCCTGTTAATTATGGGGAAAACTATTGCAACTTGATCCCCATTATACAGCAATTCTGGAGAGATGGTGGCTTTTAAATAATTTTGTGATAAAGAAAATATTAATATAATTTTATCACCCCTTTTAGGCCTTTACTAGAGGTGTGAGAACTTGCAGAACATCTTTGAGTCAGGAGCTAGATGGATAATTCTTTGTTTAACTGGTTATAAAGTCAAAAGAGCCTCTATTTAAAGTAACTCTATTGTATACATCTTACATCTGATATATTTTGTCAGTAGCATAATCACATAGAGATAGGATTAAATACACTAAACTGAAAGGAGCATATTTCGAACATACCCATATAACAGCCCCTTAGTCTCTGGTGGCCTGTGAAAAAGGAGCAACTCTGGAGGCGTGGGTAGTCCCTGAGAACAAGCAGAAACCAGCCTGGAGGGGTTCAGCTCCTGGGCTTCCTTAGAATAAACACCCAGAATATCACAATCATCACAAACGGTGTTGTATTCCAACAAAACACGTCTGCAGGAAAGTGACTGGGTTTTTTTTAAATTAATATTTTATTTTATTATTTTATGGATGCACATTGAACTTTTAGATTGTAAAAGAGCTGAAGGTATGGAGAAGCGTCATGGATTCCATGCATCTTGCCAGATGGTTTTGAAGTGAAAAGGCAGCTACACCAGTTTGCCCAAGGTACCCAGGAGGCGCAGGGACACCCACCCTCTTCTAACATCATACAACAGTACCTCTGCTGTACTTCTGCACTTCAATAATATCCGCATGATGGCAGAAGAGAACAGACAGTTGCAGACACAACCTGACAGCCAGACTGAAGAGAAGCAGCAAGTTAACGTCTGGTATTTTTGTAAAGTACTTTCTATATTTATCTATTATAATATATAAACATCTGGAAGTTTTAAAATATAAATATGTAGCATAAATGCATATGTGCATAGTGTGTATATGTATAATATGCATTTATAAATACAGATTTCTGATAAGTATGAGGAAAAGAAATGTGGTTTTAGTTTTGGATGGACCTTACTGTTCCTAGGAGTGAGAGAATAACAGAGGTATGAAAATAGTTGACTTAAATCCCCTCCTTGCTCACACTACCAGAAGTTGGTGGTGGTTTGTTTTATCTTTATTGTTACACAGGTAAAAATCTATGATTAAATGAGATTAGGATCAGACTCTGAAAGGGAGAAAAACATGTAATTTTAAGGACTTCCATGGTCAGTGAAACTCCAATTTTACTATCTTCGAGCATGCTGCACTCAGTAACTGGAAGAAACAACAAGTTACAATCACATCAAGCAAGAGAAAAAAGTGAACTTTGTTGTTACCAATCTACATAGTTATACTGAATACATTTCGCATACCTATGTTTAAAATCTCCCAGACTCACTAATTCAAAGTGATCTCAGACATGCAATGTATTTTCATAGGCAGCTTTGTGAAAATAATTTTTTCTTGGTTGTATGTCTAGAAAGTGTCGACTACATTGCAGGCACTACGTCAGCTAATAGTAATTACTGGGGGCAAAAAAAAGAAAAATAATTGGCAGCAAAATTAGCAAATTAATTATATGTGGAAAGTTAACAGAAACTCTGACTTGATCACAAAACTAATAATTTTTGCGGAAATCCTACTTCCAGCTCTGCCATCTGATTCATTGTACAACCCCAAATAAATCTAACCTTTCTGTTTCTCATTGTTATGAGGATTAATTAGTGAGTGATTGCACAATGCTTGGGAAAAAACAAAACAAAACAGAAAATGCTGAGCATTGTTATGATGAGTTTGAAGCTCCTTGATTTGACATGGATGCACAAGTAGATGGCCTTTTAATTACAAACTACATATAAGCGATACTTTCACAGTGGTTGATTTCTGATTGCAACTGTATATCTAAACTAAGGAAAAAAGTAATTAATTTTTTAATTTAAATTGAAATTGAAAGTAAGATGCACAGGTTGCAATAGTTAGTCATCTTCTCTTGCTTTGTGGAGCATGCTGCTATTTCAGAGCGTGTTACTACAAGGCGGCTTCAACAGAAAGGGCAAGAACATGTATTTTAGATACTATGGCACCTACTTACTGCAGGGTAAGAGTGGATGGGTCACCACAAATGCTTAATCATGCAAAAGAAGGAGGAAGAATATGGCGTGAACATCAGCAGCCTGGTAGTAAGCTGTGTTTTCCGCAGTGCTTTTTGAAAGGGAGACTAGCATGACATGGCTGTGCCCACCGTTTTGGATGCAGTACTGCCTCCGAGCCCCCAGCCTGCAGGACACACGGCGAGGCAGTGCTGTGCCGAGCCCTGCGCCTCTCCTTGTCCCCTGATTTCCACGGGCAGAAAACCAGGACTCGCAGCTGGCTCCAGCAATGCCCAGACCAGGGAACTGGGATTGCAGGGGAGTGCCCTCAAACACTCCCTACCCTGAGCCTAGATGTAGTCTGCGGTATTCCAAGCAATCCACCGGCTGGCTTTTACATTTTTTTCTAAGCTCCACTGTTCATAAGATGCTTAGACAAAACATTGCTTAAGCCAGTTTTACCGGAGACTAGCAACCTTACACAGGAGATGCATTTCTTCCTCTCCCTCTTACTTTCTGCAGCAAGTGCTTTCACATGTTCATACACTCACTCGCTTTCTTATATATTTGTCAGAGTTAAAAAGCAAATTTACATGCTTTGGTACTGGAACTCATGTGTTACAGTGTAATATGGGGATTTCTTTCTGACTCCTTGACCCAATATAGAGATCGAGGTAGTCAAGGAGAGTGCCAGAGCACTGAGCCCATCCTTCTGGCAGTGCCCAGGCTGTGGCTGAAGGCGAGCAGCCCTTGCATCATCCTGGATGCGGGTTGGCACTTGTGTACCAAAAGGTGGCTGTTTAGAAGCAAATGAAAGAGCAGCATGTGAGTAAGGGAGAAAGGAGAGAAAAAGAGGATTAGGTATAGCATATGTCATCATGAAAGTTAGATATTAAGAAATAAATCTGTCTTATTCTGAAAAGAAAATGAGATGAGTACAACAACCAGGACTTGTTATGAAAGATCCATGCGTTGTGTCAAATAGAGCTAATGACAGAGAATATCTAGAAAGGACTTTTTTCTTCCCTTAACGTCTCCAAGCTAGTCTGTATCAGACCCTCTCCTGCCGTAATGACTCCGCTACATTATGGTGGGACTCCCAAAGTCATTGTAACGCAGTGCTGCCATTCCTTCTCCTGCCCTCCTGAGAAATTCTAGGGTGAGATTAATGAGCAAAGCCTCAGGCAAATGGCCCCACCAAAACCTGCACAACTGTTTTTGTGAATAAGTCATCACCTTTGTTAGTTAGAAACTCACAGTCTGGTCTCTACCTATTCTATATCATGGGATAGTATTGCTGGTGCTGTGGCTTTGATTTCCATTGCAGTCTTTAAGGAAAACTACAGAACTGGAAGAAAAAACATGCTTTCCAGAAATGCCTGAGGTAAATTACCATGCAGCCTCTGTCTGAATTAATCTCTTACAAACTTACTGGAGCTACTAACTATAGTACTGGTATAAATACTGTTTCTTCACTCTAAAAAAACCATAATAAATACTAATTTTCCAACTTTAATTTGCCATTGGAGAATGAAGTGATTACTTACACTCTGGCTTCATTAAAGCTTAATTTTGTGGTTCTGGCTGCCTGCACACCACCACCTCATCCGTAGCTAAGTAGAATTTTGCCCCAGTGGAATCAAGAACAAGAGTTATTTTGTAATCTGGTTGTTTAACACTAACTGAAAAGGAGTATCCAAAAACCCAGTTGGATTTCTCTTTTTAAAGAATCTGATTCCCAGAACAAATCTAATCACTGTGGAGGGGAAAATGACATCCTTTGGTTGCATGGTACCTGTTCTTTCAAATAGCAACTACCTGTGGCACTGCTGGCAAACTCAACACAGCTGCTCCTTTTGGCAGATTTTTATTGGAAGTCAGCCGGATTGAATTGCTCTAATTTAATGCAGTAAGAGATGTTCTGTGCCAAACTCCAGCATCACCTGAGCATTTAATGATCTTAGTGACAAAAATGTTGGTGTTTGTAATGTAAAAGCTCTTACTAAAGTAACGTATAGTCTTAACTAGTTTATGAAATAGCACAGAATAAAGGAAAGTTGGATGCTGGAAGGCTACTTTGATTCACAAAGCAACCTAAATAATTCTGTGATTCTAGGATTCTAAGAAGCTTTAATCGATTGCCAAGGCAGATAGAAATCTTTAAGTTGTGAGATGACCGAGCAGACGAAAGAAAATGATTTGGGTTCTCAGTCTGATTTGTCCTGGAAGACACAGGACAAGACTGGGTAGGGAAGATTTGTCTCCAAAATTAATTAAAATTAATTAATTAATTAATTAGTAAATCCCTAAAAGGAAATATGCTGTGAATTGCTTGTTCTTTGCTTCTTTGTTTAAAAAATAGCCATACTTCTTCTGATGCTCATCAGTACAACAATATTCTTAATTAAAAGTGACATTCTCAATTCACTGGTGGGTCATATGAATATATTGTGCACACTGAGGAAAATTATGGAAAAAAAAAATCAGGATAAAAATGGTTTTCTGAAATTTGAAGGCAGCAATCACATTTAACCTGGACAGCCCTTTCTTTGCTGCTAACATGGGACATGGTAGTTGCTTGCTTTCTGATGGCAAAAGATTAAAGAAAGCATTCACTATCGCTGACCAACACATTAAGTTTGACAGCTCCTGTAAAAATCCCCTGTCAGAACCTCTCAGTAACTAGGGAAGATATTCTAAGGCTCAAACCAGTAAGTAAAAGAAAGACAAAAAAGGCAAAAAGTGGTAAACAGAAAGTTAGAAGCAGGCTTAGTCCTGACATCTAGACAACTGTTTGTCTCTATGGATGGTCTTATTGCAATTATGCCTGAGCAATTTATCTGCCTGTTAAAAGCAGGCATTGTTTCTGACAACTTTAATATCTAAGTAGATATTCAGATTAAGTTGTATTTTCTATCTTTCCAAGGAATTATTTAACATACTTAAGGGCTTCTCAATGTTCCTATGCATTTATTTTGTCCTATTAGTAAAATGATATGGTCTCTACATTTAATTTGATTTTATAGTGCTTCTAACTTTCAGCTAATGCTACTATTTTTTTAAATAAACCCAAGTTTGGCTTAAAGGAAACTATTTTTTGTTCAAAATTGGTAAGTTTTATATAAATGTTCTGTGAAATTTAATTTCCATCTGGTAAGATCTTGAAGAACAGTTCATGGCCATACTCTTGCTGGTAGAGTCTGGAAATGATGGGAAAGTCAAATGTTCAGAGTATTGGTTTTGGTACATACTTCTGGATATGCACTTAACTCAGGAGACTGAAGTGTTTTCCTAGGTATCTGGCCTTCTTGCTTCACTTGGACTGCACCTTTGAAAGCACCCAACAGTGCGCATTATCATAACACTTTGCATCTTTGAAATATGATCAAATTCAGCTTTCCCCATAATCAGCTTGGGAATCCAAAGGGGGGAATAAGAACTTAAGACCCAGAAACAACTGATTCTTGAAGCCAGTTCTTCCTCTCCCTTTCCCATTCTTGCAAAGGTAAAGGGGAGACTCCCAGAGGGGTCGTGGCCCACCTGGAAAGCAGATTGGGAGGCTGTTCAGAGAGGTGTGCCTGCTAGCGAGTGTGTTTTATGCCCAACAAAATGCCTGTGCTGGTGAATAAATCTGGGTCATAGTTTTGTTATTTTTTTGCTGATGATTGTGGGCCAAATGTTAGTCTTGGTTGCAATTAAGAATTAAGTAACCTGGCTCATGAGGCCAGTGGAGCTGCTCCCAATTCACAGTTCATAAGGGAGACCAGAGGTTGGATGTCTAATTTTTAAAAGATTTAGCTTTTGTTATTTGAAAAGTGCTCAGGACAGACTGAGATTGGTAAAACAGCATTATTTGCAAAAGTGCCATGAGAAGAATGACTGACTGAAATGAAGATGTTCACTGCTACGGTGTAAGTTTGGGGAATTTTTTAGTGTTACTTTGTGTTACCTTTTGCTTGAATAAGCAGTTGTGCATGATGGATTTTGACAGAATCAGGAAGGATATCCTAAACGGCAAAAATTATTTACATTTCACAGCCGGCTGACTAATGGTCTGTCTCTCTATGCTGAATTCGGCAGTACGAGTTCTGTCTCCAGTGCTTCTCATCTAGCTGGGAGTCAAAACAACAATGTGACTTTCCAGCCCAAGCAATTTGGGCAGGGAGCTCTTTGCAGGGCGCTCGGTGGGAAATCCATGCCACCTCAGCAAGCCTACCTGGCAGAGGTGAAGTCAGTGCCATGCTCTACTCTTTCTGCTGCTCTACCATGCTGTGAAAGAGAGGTAGCAGGAATGTCACTTTTGAAGACAACATGGATGCGATCTTCTTAAAAAAGGAAGTGAGGTAGTACGTTTAGTGCAATTTTTAAGGTATAGTACAGCAGTCTTTTCATATAAAGTTTCCAGTTAAGCTGGAAACTTCAACATCCATGTCAGTGAGGTTTCATAAATCTGAGTGGCTGGCACTGCTGGTTCCCAAGAAGATAATTGTTGATAGCAGTGCTAAACTGTTGCCACTAGTTTCTTGGTGAAGTTTCCTGGAAGATGCTAGCTGTTCTACTGCTGTAAGTGTTGGATGCCTGTAGTTGCTTTCTTATGTCTCTGCAGGGAATTAATTTTGAGAAGTCTACTGAGTAGAACATTATACCTTTACAAGATGAGTTTAATAAATGTAGAAAGGTTAAAAAAAAAAAGGAGGAGGGGTTTCTTTTGATCACTCCATATGAAGTTTGTGGCCATTTCAAATTGAAAATTAATCCTCTAAAAGCAACCACTGTCACCCCCCTAAAAATCACAGTGTGACGACGTCTCACATTTACCACCTCAGGAACACACTAACATGTACCTGACACCATTGCTTGCAGAGCAGAATCAAATCTGGCTGCCGTGGAAGAATATTGATACAGTAAAAGAGAACTGCTTTTACATAGCCTCTAATAGCCAATAACAGCTACTTAGTTGTATTCTGAGTTTTTAAATACATAAGTGTATCTCCCTAAGAAAGAAAACCATCTGACGTGCCTGTATACTACAAATTGTCTTTTAGGTTTTTATATATATTTATATAAATAATACATATTTTGGGTCCGTATATGTATATTATTGTATTATGTATTGCAATATTATAATATTATATAATATTATATAGCTATAATATTATAAGATGTATTAATAATATATATTGTATAATATATATTGGGACCCAAACCACTATATATAATATAATAAATAATAACAAATATTTATAGTGTATATTTATATATAATGCATAATTATATATTCTATTATATTATGTAATATATTTTTCTATATGTTTTATTATATATAAAATAATATAAATATTACTTTATAATAGCAACCTGAGATCACTTTGTTTGCATATGATTTAAATGAAAAGAAATGCTTAAATATAGACCTTGGACTCAGTCCAGACTGATGTTTTCTGTGTGGTATCACTTTGAGATCCAGATTTATGTGATGTATGATTCCAGCCAGAAAATAGACAGCAGTTTGGCCACGATTTTTCAAAGGCAGTCAATAATGTGAGACTTTTCAGGGCCTGAGCAATCTCGTATTGTTTTAGTGGGACCTGTTTTTTCAGGGCTTGCGTTTAGTTGTCTTCAGTGGTGCAAAGGTGCCCAGCTCCTTGCTTCCAAAATTCTGAGTACTCCTCGACATATTTTCAGGCTGCCTAAATGATGGAAGGACTTTGACCTTGTTTTCAAACCTTAAATTGCCTTGAAGATGAAACTTGAGCTCCTAATTCACACAGTGATTCTGAAAATTTTCAAACCCTGCTCTTCTGCAAGAAAGTGGACCAATGGAGGCATGTCACTTTGTACCGAAATGTGTCTCCCTATCGAGGAAAGCGTGTGTCCAAGCCTCACTTGGACTGAACTAGCTTGTGCTGAAGGCTGCTTCCCAATTGCTTTTAGTTATTGGGGCTGGAGAGGTCCTCCATACGGCATTTGCTAGTTGCATAATTTCCTTGTGCTCTGCCGGCTGTTGGGATGTTGCAGCACCGCAGCGCTTAGGTGATGCTCTGACCTTTTAATGACGCTCTGCACTGTTGTCTTCATCTTTCTCATGTGTTTCAGTCTGTCATACCCCCACAGGAGGAAGCTGGAAGAAACAAAGCTCTTGGGACTTGAGTCTAATGCACTTGGTTTCTACTTCTAAAAAGTAAATATTTGTGTAATAATTTACAGAACCCCTAAAGCAGCTGTGAAATGATCTAGCCATAAGATCTCATGAACGAATCCAGGATGCAGGAAAACAGCCAGCAAGATCTGGTTTACTCTACTTTGAGAATACTACAACTGGAATTACGGACAAAACATCTGTCTGAGATGATACCGCCAAGTGTGAAAGGTAGCTGTAGAGTGTGTAGCTGTACCTGTTGCGCTGGTGGTAAGAAGAGGCTTTCCAAGGGACACAGTGACCAGAGGGGTTCTGGGGAATTTCGCTCTCCCTCCTGTGAACAGCTCATTCCTGATGCCAGCGTTGTGCTCCTGTGTTTATTCAAATTCATCTCTCCGCAGTTTGCAGAATCTGGCCTTTTCTCCGCCTCGACCCAGCCCCTGGATGGCTTCCACTGGTTTCTGACCTCCAGCTACCTTTTCTATGCTATTTATAGCACGCCAGCTGGGGAACATTAATGTACATATCTGTTGTATTTATATTTTGAAGAGTGACTTGGGTTTTCATTTACATTCACATTAGTTCAATAAGTCATCTGGCATCATTTGGACTTTTCTAGTCAGGCTCCCTTTGCACTGAATTTATCATATTGCCTACTCCAGCTTTATTTTCCTTTTTCTTTCCCCTGCCATCACTGATTCACTCTGTCCTCCAGCTTTCCATTCAGCTGTCTCCATTGTTTGGAAAAACGTAACCCAGGGTATATTCTTTCTTTCTTAAAAGGGTCATTTGTTACTAGGAAGTAAGCATACAGATCAGTTGGAAAGCAGACCCCAAATCTCAGTATGCTCATCTGATTTCTTTTGACCTCCTGTGCACAGGATGTCTTTCTTGTAGACGTTGTGTGGTATCTTGTTTCAATGCCTCGATCATTGTGCACTTCACTCATCCCGAGTTCATTTCCAGCCAAGTTGTTCTGCTTTGTTTCATGTGTCTGCACCTCTCGTGCTTTCACCTGCCCTTTCAAATATAGCCTTTCAGTTATATCGGATTTTATCTTTTGACTATTCCAACTTCTCAGACATAAGCTCCTGTAATCTGAGGCCAGACTGTGAATACTGTATGTGTATAGATGGGGAAATACTCAGAGAAATAGATGATCTGCCAAGGGAGTGAAGGACTTCGGCTCTAGCTCAGTTATTAATTTTTACTCTTTTCTTCTGCTTAGCAATAAAAGAGGAAGAATAATACTGTACACACATATAGCGTTAATAACTGTATGTCATTATTATCTCAAGTGTTATTGTGCCCTAATAAAAGAGTATTGCTTCCACTGTGACATGAGGCAGTACAATAGACTCCATATTCAGTTCTTATTTTATGGAGCCTGTGAATAGTATATAATACCTCTCTTCACAGATAGGTGCATTCTGCGAGCATTAAAGTGTTTGACGGGCAGATTCACTTGTACCATGCACAGACAGTATCCTGTTTGTACAGAAATAAAACCCAGTGATGCATTTGCCTGTATTTAGAAAGTCACAAGAGAATATTTAACTACCGTGACTGGCCTTACTTTTCAAGCTGAAACTCCTTGATATTTAAAGAAAATATTTTTCTTTGTTCTACTTACAAGTAATTTATGAAACTCTCAGTTGTGGTTCTTGTACTGACCCAAAGAATCTGCTACCAACAACTGCAGCTGCTGAAATGAAGGTTACTTACGGGGTACCTGCTCTGATCTCCTCTGGGGACTTCCAAATGCCCTAAAAATCTAAACCCCAAGATTTATCATTTCAGATGTTCGTAAATGATAGTGACGATCATTAACGGTTCCCTTACTGTCCATTTGGTAGGTTTTAAGTATTTGTGTCTACTATTCAGTGGAAATGTTTGAATAATGAAGAAATTAGAATGGTGAATACCTGAAGCTCTGTGGTTTTTTGCACAGCTTCACAGACTCCTGTACCATGTATTTCTGCAGAAATTAAATATTGCACCATGAGGGTAATCCATATATGCCTCACAGATATGGCAGCACTGGACATAAATAACGCTGTACATATACAACCAGGGTATCTGACTAAGACAAATCTGTCTCAGTCAGTTGGAATGTTAAAGCTAAATTTTTGGCAACTTGCTGGTTGGATGCAATGCCAAATCTATTGCTTCAGGCTAAAATGCATAAACAATACAAAACCCACTATGAATATCAAAGGATCGGATTTTCTTTAGATGCGTTATAGTGCAACGCTTGTGGCTTTCTTCTTTCCAAAATTTCAAAATAGCACGTTAAATTTCTGCTTTGCCGCTTTAATCTACTATTCTTCAAAATGGTAAAAAGACTCTAATGTCTAGGCTATAGACAAAAAACGCTATAGGGTATGTCTACACCAGCAAGTAGGGCAGATACATAGGGCAGATACTGGCAGCAGTTACATGTAACATTTGGTGTTAATGTCTATACTATAGACACTTCAGTGGGTTTTGCTTTGGGTTAGCTGTAGGCAGGCCCCCTGGACTGAACTGTCCCTTGGGTTTGGAGCCCATGAGGAATGTGCTTAAAGTTACCTTCTGGTTTCATCCAAAGAATATTCTTTATGTTTTCTGAGACGTCCCCATGAAGTGAATCAAATAATGGGAAATCAGAACAAAGTACCCTCCTTATCTGGACTAAAACACTAATGTAGACATGATCTTAGATTAAGTCACAGAAATTCACTGGACTTTGTTGTAAAATAAGTCATCGCAGACTATTCTTGATGCAGTTTGGCCTATTTTGTCTCAAAACATAGTATCTTGCTACTTAGAAGCTTGACCAGAAACTCTTACTTTTGTGAATTTAAGTTACTCTTTTGTAGAAGACTTAAAATTTGCTTATTTTGTTCCATCCCATCCCTCAGACTAAGTTTGAAATGTTTACTTTCCTCGTGCAGGAGGAATGCTATCTGAAGGGTTTCCTTTCAGCTGTGAAAAATATTAATGAGTATTCTTCAAAGTTTGTGGAATCCATATAGTCCTGTTAGCAGTAATCCCCTGGCTAGCAGTCTTCCAAGCCTAGAAGAATACAAACTTGCACACTTCTTAGATCTGTATAAATACATTATTAGTCTTTGACTGCAGTGGGCACATACTGGCCCATAGTGGTCCATACTGCTAACTGGTACCATTCCCTGTTCTTTCCTGTCCCTTGAACAGTGCCTACACCTTGCCTACAAGAGCCAAAACCATGTTGAGAATTTAATGGCTACTTCCTAGTCTTATTAGCTGTGTCTCTGCAGGTAAACTAAGCAGATCCAGGGGCTAAGACCCCAGAACTACAATTGACCCAACTATTAAGCTGTAAAGATTGGCCTGACATGACTGCAGCTTGCTCCCAGTGGTTTTCTTCCATGAAATGCCCTGGGACCATGCAACACATGGTACAGACTGGGGCACCTCGCTGTTAAGGGGGCTGGATCACAGAATCACAGAATCACTAGGTTGGAAAGGACCTTCAAGATCATCAAGTCCAACCATTAATCCAGCGCCACCATGTTCCCTAAACCATGTCCTGAAGTGCCACATCCACACGTTTTTTGAACACTTCCAGAGATGGCGACTCCACCACCTCCCTGGGCAGCCTGTTCCAATGCCTGACCAAAGTATGCAGCTGCCTGCTCTGGTGGGTGGCAGGGGACAATTGTAAAGGTCCCAGCTGTGTACAGCTTCACACCCAGCAGTTGTGCGTGTTATTTACCACTGTAGATGTACTGGTTAGTTTACAGACATAACCTCATGATCTGTCCTGTTTAACACTAACTGGAAGACTGCTATGGGATAGCAAGTCACTCATACAAATGGAAATTCTTCAGAATGAGGAAGCATCCTCCTTCCCAGCCAGGCCAGAAAAACATCCTAATGTGTGTTACATCTGTATTTCGTCTTCTGGCTCATCTGTCCTCTTTTAACCACCTCTTCCCCACCACAGGACTCCACTGTCCTTCAGATTTCAACCCACCACAGGAATGAGTCCACCATTTGAGGTATATTGACCTCAGCACAGACTCTCCTGCATGAGGCACACATGGTCCAGACATGAAGATGAGTGTGAGCTGGTGTGGGCAGAGGAGCACACAGCTGGGCTGTGGGCAGTGTGAATACAGAGGGTGTTCCTCTGCCTGGCAGGGCTACCTCAACATACTGCATGAAATCACCATCCAGTAACAGCCCGTAATTACTGACTGTAATGTTTCATATATCTGTGTAATGTTCATATATCTCTCAAGGAGCTATGTTTTCCAGCCAGCAGTTCCTTCACAAGGAGGGGAGATGGGGCAGGAGAAGGGAGAACATATGCTTGCACATGCACCAGCAGTGATAATCTCTTCTCTCTTCTCCCTTTGGCTGGGAACTGAATGGCTGCAAGCTCTTATTAGCAGACCTTAATCTTCTTTAGATTTTATTACAGCTCCCTCAGTGATTGTACCTCAGGCCATGAAAAATGCTGATCTGCATCACTGAGTATTTATTTAGTAGAACAACTCCTTCCACCATGGAGTCTGTCTTTTCCCTCTTATCTCAAAAAGAAAAGGAGATCAAGAAAATCCAGGAAAATAAAATGTGACTGCAATTTCAGAGATTTTCTGGGAAAATTAAATATGATTCCAGCCTCTGATATATTATTTATCTCTCTAGACATCTGAATCTGATGAACTGTCAGGTTCCATCATCCTTAAAGTGTTGCTCAATTCCCCAGAACTGACAGAAAATGGCCAGAACATGAGTGTTGAAGAGCTAGCAGAGCATGTGTACTTCTCAAAGAGTACATAAAGTGCCCAATACTTACTGCTTCAGCAGGAGAAAACTGTCCTCCTTTTTAATCATGTCACATTCCTGACTTGCTCGAAGTTTCTTGGAAAGCAAGAGGACAACATTTCCAGTTCTGTTTGTTCATAAAAGCGATCATTACACAACATTCTGGCAATAGCGTTTATAACCCATTTCTTTAATACTTTTCTCTCCATGCTGTTTTCTCTATTATCCTTTCTTCAGCTGTTTTACTTTTTTCTCATCCTTCAAAATGAGGACATATGGTTCTTAGTTTTCTTTTGAGTGTATTTATTTATGTTCTCCTTATGGGAAGTGTGACTGTTATTTCAATTTATTTTTCTGACAAGCTAAAACAGTGTTTCTGTATGTCTTCACTGCTATGCATTAAAATAAATGTTTGCATTAAAATAATTTTCTTCTGGTTTATGCCTTGATTTGTGTTTCAGATCTAACACTAGAGTCTACTTTTATCTCATTATAGGACTTCTGCACCTTCAGTTAAACCCAATTCTAATGACTAAAATACAGTTTTAAATCTAAACTTCAGTTAAAATTTAACTGAGATTGGTTAGGGCTTTTTTTCTCTTCATTTTCTCCTTTCATTTAGCCGGCACATGCCCCACAACTGACTTCTGGCATCTGCTATTCCTGTCTTCTGCTGTATCTGAACTGAGGTGACAGCTCCTCCCAGTTTTATTTCACCAGGGAACATGTTCTAGAGTGAATGAATTTTTTATTTTCTTTTCACCTCTGCTTGAAACTTAAATTTGCTTCACAGAGGTCTATAACTAACTCCCAGGGCTATCAATGTGAGGTGTAGCTATCCTACAGGATTACTTTAGTATTTTAATTCTTTGCCTGTGGCAAAAGAAGTGTGTTTATGTAAAGCTGAAATATTTTCTCCGATTGATTGGTTGTTTTTCCATCCCTCCCATCAGGTCCAAGTGGTTGATTGCTCTGACTGAGATACTGGTGCTTCGACTCTGTGTTTGGGACTGATTTACTGAATCAAATGTTCTTGACAAACTCTTTGGGACAAGTGTCAGGCCAATTTACAATCAATTGCTACAGACAGTAGAAACATCTGCTTCCCATCCTCTTCCTTTCAGTCACCGTTAGAGAGGATTTTGGCTAAAGTGGAAGAAATTGTAGGATGCCCATTAACATGTGTTACTTTATTTAGCATCTGCATTTTACTCCTCTTTCATTTGTTTCTAAACTAATCTTCATCTGCTGAGCCAAGAGCAAATAACAGAAAGTACAACATCTGGCAAGGCAGCAAAGATCGCCAAGTGACTGCAGGGGACAAGAGAAGGAATTAGTTTCAATAAGATTTTTAGTTGACCTCAGACAAAGCCCCCAAGACTCTCAATGCATGACTTAGAAGAAAAATATTTTGAAATTATATTTAAAAAAAAAAAATTATTTTAATTTTCTATTGTATCTTAACCAGTGATAGTGTTTGATTCAGTTGCCCACATATAGGTGTGTAGTGACACCTGAGATACCTGATGATGATGGGCCTCCTTGGTTCCAGAAGGGCATGAGTATCCCCACTGGTCCTCACAGCCCCATGCAGGTGCCTTGGGTGTCCTGGAGCATCTCAAATCCCATGACAAAATGACTATTGGACAGGTGAATTGAGTGCTGAGATTCACTATCAGTATCTAGGGACAGAGCCATGGACATGGCTGAACAACTCTTGAGAATACAGTACAAATGTAATGCTCAGGCACAACTTTTGTATATAATTTTAAATTTATACTTAATTAACATAAAAGTTTTAATTTTTAAGATGTTGTTTAGGCATAGTCTTGTGGTGACTTCGCTGGCTTGTTGGACCATGAGATGTCACTTGGATTTCCTGGATTGCCCCTTGCCCTATCTTCTCCGCGTTTCCAGCCAGGAGCTGCCCACTGCCCCAGACACCTCCACACCTGAACAATCCCGTTCAAGTGTGGAGGTGTCTGGCGGGTGGGGGAGGGAACAGGGGGTGCTGCTTCGCCCATGCATAAATGATGTTTGTGAAATCCAAATTGCTCCAGCAAAGGCAAATGCAGAACCCTGTGCTGCCCTCTTGGCTGTCTCCTCGGGGTTAAGAGGTTCTCATTATGTGCACTGTATGATGTATGTAGCTACGGATTTCAGCTATGTCCCGAATTTAGGCTAGGAAAGATGTCATCATGCATGGGGTTGGGGATTTTTTTCCTGATATTAGAAGATTCAGTGCGATGCTGGTACTGCTCAGGAGCACTTTGGCCCAGAGATTGTCAAAGCCACCCATTGCATCCAGCCAAAGGTGTCCTAATGGCTATAAAGCCTGACAGTGTCAACATCCTCCTCTGCATAAGGCAGCATGGTCCCTTCTACAAGACTTCCTCTGGAACTGTGGTCACCGGCACCTCCCTGGTGGATGTGGTGGGTTTTTTGGAGAAGATAACCTTACTGTCCCCCTCTTTCTCATCACTTTTGAATTAGTTATGCTAATGGGGACATTAAGGAGGATCAGCCATAACCTAGGAAAAACTGTAGGAGTTTTTACTTGCAATACAAAGTGAAAAGATGAGAAAATTGTGCCTTTTTTCTCTGTCACTAGCATCCAAGGTTTAGGCACCATCTATTCTGTGTTCCCAAGTCCTGCACACCTAAGGGTGGATTCTCAAAGATGGCACAAAACCTTCATCATGAACCAAATCCTTCTCCTCTTTCTGACTGATGAAAATGTGAGTTTGCTCATTCTTCCACAATTACATTATATAAAGAGAAGCAAAAAAATGTGAATTATTCAATACCTACACCTGGAAAGAAATCTCTTGACTCTGTACAGTGAATGTGATCCTTTTTCAAAGCACATGTCAATACTGACCTATGACATTTGAAATTGTTAACATTCTTTCCAAAGAGGTCTAAGTCTATGAACCATTTCTTGTAATAACAACCAGAAATAGATACATTTCCTTTGAAGTTAACACAGAGCTCCCTAAACTGCAGAGTGAATCTCCCCCACCAAAATATTTGACTAACAATTGTCCACATTTTCAACTGGAGACCAATGTATACCTGTGTTAGGCTGACTATTTTCTGGATCACACATTTTTATTATTGATCAAAACTTAGAATCTAGGTTTATTTTAGTCTTTCATATAAATAGGCTAAAAGCTCTAGATCATCCATTCTTTCTGCTTTTATTTACTGGAAAATATTTCATACCACTTTTAGAGATTAAGATTTGGTAACACTTTATTTTAGCTGTCTTATTATTTTAATTTATATGGTCTCAGGAATAACAGAGATCATAACAAATTCCTTTGGTATTAAAGAGGGTGGTATGTGCATCTTGATGGAGAGTCAGCTACAGACATTTCTTTTACTTTCCTTCAGAATCTATTATACTGATTTTGAAGACTCAGACAACAAATGAATCTGAAGACGTTTATTTTTTGGTGATCAGTCAAATTGTCCATTTAAAAACTGCACGGTAATAAGAATTATTTCTAAAAGCTGAAATGTGAGGATGTTTGAGGTCTAAGGGTAAATAAAATATTGGCAGGATGCTGATTCTTAAGCTAACTTGAGAAATATAGTTCATGTGTAAGTATCAAATGACTTGTCATTTTCTTTACCCTCCATAGTCTTCATGTAGGCTAGCAATGAGTCTGGGGTCTGTATGTGAGACTATACAGTACGTCTACAACAGCAGAAAGATTGGACTCAGCATAGTCTGGTATTTAGAAGAGTTGTAGAGTGATTTTTCAAAGGAGGCTGGAGGAATGAGATGCTCAGTTTTCCATGAATTTTAGTGATATCTGTCATGAGCCAAGTGTCTCTGCCCTGAGTGGGTTTTCCAGAGGTTTACAAAGCCTCCTCTTTTGCTGAGTACATACCCTATCAATAGTAACTTTTCAACAGGCAGAAGGAAAGAAACAAAGGAAAATGTTCTTATCTAAATGAGAAAGATAAGGACAGAAAGTCTACCCTGAGGTTAAATACTAGAGTTCTGAATCTCTAGCCTAAAAGGAGAGGTATAAAAAGAAGGAAAAACTGGCTAAAAATATCACAGGAATCCTTGTCTAAGCAACCTATTACATAACCATAAATCCTGGCAATGAATAGTGAGCAAACACACTGCTAAAGCACTGGAATCAGGCTGAGTATAAAGAGTAACCTACTTACATTTATGTCCAGGTGTAATATTGTCATCCTTGACATCAGAAACTGAAATTCAAGAGATTTATATCACATTTGCCTGGACCTCCATGAGTGTATGGTGGTTCACAGGAACTGGAGGAATTTCTCCAGAAATCATTCCTTACTTTAATAGTGGATCACTGTAACTTAAGATGAGCTCTTTTCTTGGTATATTTTTCAGAATATTATAATCAAGGGATTGATAAAAAACAATTAAAAAATCGATTAAAAAAATCTTTTCTGAGACTGTGAATGTTGTGGATGGTAAGTTATTGCTGGAGGGAAATGGGAGTCACCTGGGATGTACCTGCATGGTGGGAGACTCTCTGGCAGACACAAGTTGGTTACTTCCAGATTGATCTCGAGTCCAAGTTCTCGAACTGGAAGTACCTGTGGGTTTTTTCCCTGTCCTTTCCATGAGGTGTAGGCTGTCCACAAGATAATTTAAGCAGATCTGACCTAGTTGTTTCTCTGCCACTGTGGGCATTTGGGTGTTTTCTGTTATCTCTGTGCCATGCCCTTTGTCTACAGTTGACTTCATTCCTCAATAAGTCAAGTCTTTAGCAAAAGGCGCTATACAAGAAGTCAGACTGATACCATAGTTTCTTCTAGTCTGAAACTGTGTGAAATTTTATGAGATTTTAAAGGTAAACTGAAGGATAAGCAGGAGAGTTAGCACCTTAGAGTCCTCCCTGAGACTTCATTTACTCTATGGAAAAGAACAGATAATGTTCAAACATAATTCAGTATCACGTAGCACAGGAATTCACTGTGGATTAAAACTTTACCCTTTTAATAGAAACTTTTCCTCTTAGCCACATGTTAGTCATTCCTTGTCCAAAGTGGTTGGAACGGGCAGGGAGAAGCATCACCACTCATGCATATGAACAGCAAAACCACAGCAACAACAAAAAATGGGCACTCCTGATCCATATTTAGGCAGCTAAATAAGTGGCTTCACTTGGTGCTGTGCCGCACACTTGAAGATGTGCCCAGCAGTGTAAGGCCCACAACAGATGCTGATTATTATTGACATTTGCTTTTAGCCAAACACAAACCGCCCAGCTGACAGCTGCACCGGCAATTTGCTGTTGCCTCAGAGAGGTCATGGAGCTATACAAAATGCAGTAACCACCCCTTTTCCTGATCTGGCACGCAGTCAAGGGAAGTTATAGAGCCCAATATGCAGTTGTCAGAGGGAGAACAGCAGAGTCACAGAATCAAAACAGCTGATAAAGGCTCAGGCGGACAGTCTGGTTAGGTCACATTTTTGTATTAAAGATGCTGATGACTGCAGGAAGACTAATTAAAGGGCTCCTCCTCACAGCATCCTCTAGCAAAACTATGATTTCTCTTGGGAAAAGAATCAAAAAATCCTATGAAATATTCAGTGCTGCAACTCCTAAATGTTAGCTGTCTGGCACCAAGAATTGACAATTCTTTGATGGACACCTAAATTGCTGTGTCCTAAGCAAATATTAAGTGGGGCAAAGAAAGGAATTTAGAGCAGCCATAAGCTAAATCAGTTCATAGAAAAAGCTAAGCTGAGGGCTACCAATTATTTATCCCTTGCACACAGGTTCCCAATTCAAGACTTTTCTCAGTGGGCTCTGAGTAATTTTATATTGCACAGTGCATGTTTACCTTCTGCTCACTGAAGTTTGTGCTTCCCATACCTTAGGTTCTGAATCAGTTCTGCAACACAGTTTTGTTGTTGGGTTTTTTTTTCTTTGAATAATGGACCTGTAATGACTCAGACTCCAATAAATGCCATATGCAGACATTCTCATCAGGAGAACTGGGGTCCAGAGTGCACTGTGAGGAGAAACATCTTCAAACCAATATGCAAATTCTTTGCTTGGGACTGATAAACCTCAATATGTTTTATATAGATAGATATACACCTTTTCTGTAAATGCAGTTATCTAGACAAAGATAAAATGCTTTTCCTTTTCTTTTCAAAGATGATCTGAGTTTTGCTGATTTGTTAATGGGTGGCATATAACACCAAACCGGTGCCAGACTACCTGTTTTTGTGCTCCTGGCCTAGAAAGATTCAAAAGTTATCTCCATTTATAACACTACCATACCATATAATTCGATTTTTTCCCTGTTTTAGGAAATAAGTTTATGGGTTCAGCTTGGTGAGACTCATGATACTGTTTTCAGTCATTGATGTAGCTACCTAGAAAATAATTGTTTCAGGCATCCAAATGGAGTGGGTACTTGGCAAACATGGCAACATTTGCTAATGAAGTAAGTAACTAGTTTGAAAGAGTAAGAGCAATACACTAGAAACTCAGGAACTCTGAATTGTTTTGGAAAGGGCAATGAGAGGTAAATAACTCTGATGGAAAATAGTGAATTGTGAGTGAGTATTAAATAATGAAAACTAGTAGAAACATAGTTTTCTTGACATTTCTACTCCCTTACCTCTATCCTGGGAAATATATATACAGATATGTTGGGAGAACTAGTTTCTGGGGTTTATATTAACAGGTAAGTACATTTTATTCCAACTGCGTGTTTCAAGATATGGTATTACAGTGGTACATATTAATCTAATGTTTAGTGACTGAATTTTCTTCATCCTGCCTAGAGCATTTTTATATTGAGACTCAGAAGAGAATAATTAAAAAAACACTAATGTGAGGTCCACATAGACATAACGGGAAAAAAGGAACAGTGAACAGCTTTAGGGACAGAAGCCTCTGGGTGCTTAACAGAGTAACCCCCGTTAATAGTTTGTGTTATGATTTGTGAAGTGCTTCAGGATCCTTCAGAACTTGAATAATGGCTAACTGCCATTAAACAGAGTTATGACAAAGCTAACAAGTTATGACAAAGCCTAAAATATTATAAAATGGATAGCTTATTTCCTTTGGCTAGAAAGGGCTTAAATAACAGAGGCAGAGGGCATGTAGTTCAGAGGAGAGGGATTTACTAGCTTTCTTCTGCACCTGAGTTAAAGTTTTGACCATTTCAGACATTCAGAATACTGGCAGGCTCATAGTAAGCCAACCTTTTGTTGCTCTGCACAACCTGAATAATGCTGGACATTGCTCTTGCATGCCTGACTCTACTTCCACACACAAATACTTAGGTGTCCCAGAGATTTTGTCCCGGAATTAAAATATAACCTAATATGACACTCGTCTAAGAGAAACTGTAATGCCTGTGGTCGTCAGTGAGAACATACCACTAGAACTTCAATAAACTAACTAACGAAGAACAGCATTATTGAAGAAACTCAATCTTTTGGCTCACTCTTGCCAGCCAGGTTGGCAAAGGAAAAAGGCAGGAGAAATTTGCCTTTGAGAGAAAACAGTCACTGTGGGACTTGTATGCACATGTTGTTAGCAGAAACTTTTAGCAGTGTAAAGTACTTATCAGGAAAAAAAGATGTTTTCCTCAGCGATTAATTTTTTTACATAGGAAATCCCTTCGTCTTATTTAAAATAAATATGTATTTATTTTAATAACAAATTAAAATAAATACATTCATGTTCCATAATTTGTTCTTGTCCAACGTATATCTTTGTTTTCGGATAAGAAAATAGTCCAGTTCTCCCTGAGAGTTGCAAATGTAGTCACTTTATGCAGCTGACAGCATTTATTATACAATATGAAGAATCATTGCACTATTACATGAGTGATGAATTTCTCCAGCGCTGAAGCATGTTCAGGGGTGGAGATTACCAGAAAATTTATTATGTGGGCCTGAGTGTATCAGTTTTTTCTTTAGCTCTCCTTCCTTTGCCACCTCTCCCTATCCCATCCTTTTCTGTTTGACCTGGGCCCTCAAAGGCTGTTCATCCCACTAATGCCACTCATCATGGTACTCAAAGCATTCTCCTTGCCCTCCTTCAAACTGCTTCTGCAGCCCAGGTCTCTCGCCAGCGCTGAAGCCGTGGGTCCCAGCAGATCTGGTGCTCCTAAACTAAGAAGTTCTCAGCAGGTTTTACATACATGCATATTTCTGTATATGCAATTAGGCCTAAATATAAACATTTGAATTAGGCAAGTAGGATGTCCCTCTGGAGGCTTCAAAGGTGTCTGTCTTTCTCCCTGTGTGGAAGGCAATGTGGATACACACTGTGTCTGATGTACAGATGCAAATGTCAATGTTTATTATGGATCATGATCTACTTACTGCACATTATTTGCCATGGAACCCTTGTAGGTCTAAAATATCTGGAGTAGAGAGAAAGCTCCTTTGATTCTTCAATACCAGCTGCAATAACCATGCAGAAACCTTCACTCTTTCCCCTTCTTACACTCAAACCTGCAAAACTCAACTGATGTACAGATGTGAAGCAAACACCTCTGAGTTTTAAAAAATACCATAATGAGGAGGCTGAAATCCTGGTGTAGCCATTTGTGCATGAAGAGTCTAGCTCTGCTAATGCAGGAAGTCGTATAAAGCTAAAGAAGACTGCAGAGACACAGGACAGAGACATACATGATTTAAAAATCGCATGGTTATTATTTCAGTGGGGACACACCAGCACTATTACCAGCTTGATCCAGCAAATAATTACTAGTAAACAGTATTTGTAGTAGAGTGGAAGTGTTAGCAGCCTTTGACTTTATTTTGCAATAGTGCTTGTAGTCCTCCTTTTAAAGCAAAAAAAAAAAAAAAAAAGGAAGTTCTGTATGAAAGACAATCTGTCTTATGTTATTTAATAAGTTCCCGCAAACGCATGAGTTCAATTCTTGTTCAGCTTTCAAACAGATGTTATCTTCTTTAAAAATGATCACATCTCAAATGCAGTAATTGTAAGTGCACGTTCACTGTGTAGTCCAACACTTCTTGGGTTTAAAACCACATTTTATTACAGGCCAGAACACCAGTATCTTGAAAGAGAATTTGTACATAATCTTTGGATCAGGGACTGAATAGCAGCTACCCTTGGTCCCGAATGAACCATGAGGGTGAAAAATAATTTTACTCTTCTCTCTTTCCCCTTTTTTTTATCATATGCATGATGCATATTTGATTTTCACATGCAACAAAGCACACCTCCTACAGACCAGGTCACAAACCCAGCCTATCTTCCAACCTGGTGAATTAGGAGTATCGATTAGAAGAGGTGGGTTGAGATGTCCTGGCAGAGAAGTTCTCCTTTACTTCCCATTCCACAGCATGGCCATCCCTTCCCTACAGCTGAGGGCTGCGAATCCAGCCAGGTCAGACTAGGACTTCCAAATCAGACCTCAGAAGTATTTCTGGGTATTTTCTTTGAGATCAGCTAAATGTCTAATTGCTCAGGACTATTGAGACATACTGTTCTGGGCATGGCCAAAGCACATGTGGGCTTTGAGTCTATGGAGCTTTTGGAAACTAGGAAATTTTGTTCCAAAAGTTTCCTCATTTGGAACTAGGAAACTTAAGGAACATGTTGCCTCTTTGGGGATGTGGCATCTGAATGAATATATAAATGCTTTCCATTTCAGCAAGTGGGCTGATCCTTTTATAGACCTGCCTGAGACGCTTACGTATGGCATTGGAATTTAAATTGTGCGTAGGGCTTGAAAGTAACAGCAGCTCCTTCCTTGAAGTGCCCTGTCCCAAGGTACTGGCTGCATTGCCAGGAACAAGTCCCTCTTGTACAGGTGGAGTGAGCCTCACCGTGAGATAATTTGGCCCAGTTGTAAACATGGAGAGAAGTGGGTTCTCTTTCTATTTCTCTCTGTCTTTTTCTTTTTCTTTTTTTTTCCTTCACTTTGTCATTCATGACTGATAAATCTGGCAGACAGGGAAGAAACTGAATTTTTGTTATTATCAGCCTGAAAGAATATAAACTTTCACAATTCATTTGTGTTAATGCTGTGCAGCTGTTTGATGGCCTGACTGTAAAGGACCAAGAAGATATTTTAAAGCTTGGACTTTTTCAGACAATGTACTCCTAATTGCTTTTCAGCCAGCTCAGAAGCAGCCTGGTTGCAGAGATAGGCTGACTCTGCCATTCAGACTGCTTTAAACTGAGACACAATAATCAATGCAGAATGGAAGTCAGTGTTTGATGAAGAAGCCAAGTGTAGAAGAACACATGTGTAAGGAGAGAACTTAGAAGCACCAGGAGGTTTACCTTACCATGCTAGAAAGGGGGTAGAATTATGGAGTAACATCTCTGAGAGTCCATAGCAGTAAGACAAATGAAAAAAAAACAACAAAAAAACCTGACCAACACTAGAAATACTGTAAGGAACAATGTACTGCTTGCCAAGTGTGAAGCCACCTGTACAAGTTTAAAGTCCTTGTGTAGTGTTGGAAACTTTTAAATTCATAATTACAGCAGAAAAGTTGGTGAAGAAATCTTTTTTAGATAAAAGATGGCAAAGCGTTCCAACCAAAGAGTTCAAGGAAAGAGAGGTTAAAGGCAGCAGCAAGCCATGGGAGCTGCCCTGCCAGCACCACTGCCTCCATGGCACTGTGCAGACCTTCCCCAGGTCTGCAAACCGGTGGTAGGACGAGGTGAGACAAAGCAGAGGACTGACCTGAGAGAGGCCTGGCAGACGGACAGGACAAAGACTGTGACAAACGGTCTCTGCAGCATGCCATACACCAAGGGATCCCCAGTGGAAACTGCTCTTAGGGGCTGGTGAAGGAAATGGCAGCCAGCTCTCGGGGCAGGAGAAGGGCAGGATTAGGCCAGCAGAGGCCTGGGCTGCAAACGCACACACAGAGCGGAGTCCTGCTTGGTCTGGTGGAGACGAGGGCCCCTGCGTTACACGTCAACAGCATCCCATGGGCAGCGTTCGGCAGCAGAAACCCAGGTCTGGGCCCTGGCTTTACCACAGCTTGTCTGAGCCTGAGCGGGACAGCAGAGCTCTCGCTGCAGAAAAGGTGAGTTATGGGCACAAGCCTGATGCTGCCCGGGCACAGGCAGGCTGGGAGGTGCAGCAGCCGCTCGTGTTGAATCTCCCCAGGACAGCAGCCTCGGGGAGGGCGTCCGGGCACAACGCAGGGCGCCTTCACGGCCCTGCCCGCTGGTGGGTGCCAGACTTCACAGCTAAGTGTCTCACAGCTTGAAGCCTGGAGCACAGCCGAGGGCGGACAGCTCTTCCAGGAGGTCATGTTCGGTACAAAAGCGTGGAGACCACCAGGACAGACCAGGTTTCTCCTGCTTGTTGGTTATCTGACAGTCAGGACAACCAGAAAATAAAAGACCATATGACTTATGCCTGAAAATGAACAGGCAAGACAATAGACAATATACTCTACTATGTATTATCTGTTATTACTCTGATCGGAGAAGAGGAAATGGCCTCAAGTTGCGCCAGGGGAGGTTTAGATTGGTTATTAGGAAAAATTTCTTCACCTAAAGGGTTGTCAAGTGGTGGAACAGGCTGCCCAGAGAAGCGGTTGAGTCACCATCCCTGGAGGTATTTAAAAGACGTGTGAATGTGGCGCGTAGGGACATGGTTTAGTGGTGGACTTGGCAGTGTTAGGTTAACAGTTGGACTTGATGATCTTAAAGATCTTTTCCAACCTAAATGATTCTACGACTCTATGAGGCTGTGAAAAGAGTTGAATGGAGAAAGAGCCAATCTGAACTAGCACGGTCACACCTCACTGGGATAAAAAATGCATATTAAATAGGGTTATCAGGTTTTAATATAGAGTTAGATGAGATTTAGAAAATGATCCTGGATGAAATTACCTAGATCTTTTTTAATCCGTCATGAATACAGTGGTAGGTTTTGCTACACTTCTTAGGTGGTATTCATGGGTTTTCCCTGTCCTAAGACTGGGGCCAGGTAGGCAGCCCCCACCTGTTTCCCACCCAAATAATCCAAAGAGTCCAACTGTATTTCTCAACTGCAAGAAACCTTCCTTTCAGAGCATACACCTATCATCTCCTACATCCCCAGCAATGAGCGGTATTACTGATGCAGTTAGCTTTAACTTAAGAGCTTTTTGGATTGTTAGAGGAAATGCTGATAAGCAACTGGAGGATGTTGCTGTGAGTAGGGAGAATGACATTTATTTAAAAAGAATATGATTTGTTTGAGTGGATTTATCTCTTGAGATCATCTGTCACATTTTAAAAATACCATTTGCAAATTCTTCAAATGATGCTTCTGAAGCATAAATACTGTTGCTCTGAGTTTATTACCACTGTGTAGGGAATTAAACCAGCCCTTTGGTTTTCATTAGTTTGCCTGGTCTGATCTTTAAACCCTTTCCCTGACACAAGGCCACAAAGGAAAATGCCAAAGTTCTGACATTAAAAATTAAACAAAAATCCTGTTCTATTTTACTTACTTTGAATTGGAGGTGAGCGAATGGGGATGGCTGCACATTGTGCCCCATGCTGGCAGTGCCAGAAGAATTACGTCACTTTTCAGCAAAGCAGAATTATTTGGTTTCAAAGTGCCAGTTGTAATTAGACCTTTCCTTTTTAAAGAAATTCCCAGTGTGTGTAGGCAAGATCAGCTGCTTGCTTTGTGTGAATTCGCAGATTGCAGAGCTACTTTCTCTCGGTCTGATTTCTTTTGAAAAGGCCTATTTCTTTAGACTGAATTCATCTATTTCCATTGTAAATGTGGTACAAAACATAATTACTTTATAAGAGCTGGAAACTCAGAATGGCCTTATTTAGAAGGCAGAAGCCTTGGGATCATTGTCAATTTGTAAAAAGTTATGACTGTTGCTGTGATGTGTCAGACTAGCAAATAGGAATATTGTTACACATCCTTTAAAGAATAACTATGCGAATCTAATCCTGGATTACCATAGTGCTCATGGGTCCCAAATTAAATCAGTAAAAGTGCCTTAATCTTTCCTTTTCATTTTCAGAAGTGACAAAGATATTTTAAAGGTTTCTATCGATTAGTTTTCAGTGGTGGAGGATAACGAGTTGCAGATGTGGTGAAAGCGTTTTTGTTTGTTGTTTTGAATTGGCAAGAATGGCAAGTAAAGGATAGATTTTAAAGATGATAGAAATAGCTGTGGGGGTTCTTGGAAGAGGAAAAAGAAGCGAAGAAGTCAGAGGGTAGTCTGAAGGACTAGAGGCAGAGGAGAAAACATAGACAGAGCAGTAAGAAGAAATTGAGGAAGCAGCCTGAAAGGTGGAATATAATTAGAGGCAAAGAATGAGAGTCTTTGCATGAGTCATCTCAACAGATAGAAAAACATTAAAATATTTGGAAAAAAGAGGGTGAAAAAGAAATGCAAATCAAAGTGCAAAGATGTCAAATCAAGGGAAGGATAGCTGCATTCCACCAACAGCAAAAAATTTTGTCAGTGGAAGGGACATCAGCGTGCTGGCAGAAAAGCTGCAGAAGCGAGAACAACTGCATATAGGAGCCGGAGCAAAATGAAGAATGATGAGAGCTGAAGATAGAGCTGAGTGACAGCCAGCACGGACATAGCAACAACTAATAATGTCAGACCTTTTACATTTTCTTCTGCAGTTCTGTGAATAATAGAGGAGCAGAAGAGATACCCTGTGTGGTGTCTGTAATAAGGCTTTTTATATTGCTTTATATAACATTCTCACAAGCAGGCTTTGAAAATATGTTTCTAAATGGAACTACAACAGGCTGAGGTGTAAAACAGGCTGGAAATATGTACTCTGTAGTGATCATCAAGGGGGATGCTTCAGAGCACGTTTTCATTAACTGTGTAACGATAGAATAGGAGAATGCTCATTAAACATACAGAGGGGCATGCTGTGAGGAGCTACCAGTACATTGTATAATATGATCAGAATCATGGAAGAAAAAAGGAGAGAAAAAGCCATCATGGGAGAAAAAGCCTAAAAATTGGGACTCATTTCAATGAGATTAAATCCCGTTGCACACTTTTTAGGTAGGTATAATGAGCAACTATGTAGGAAAGATCTGACGTTCACAGAGGATCTCAATCTTCTGAATGGTTCTTGCTAGTAAAAATCTTAAATAAGTATCTACAAGGAGAGATCAAGCTGATTTTCTTCTCTCCTTTCTGTTCCCAAAATAGACTCCTTTCTACTTTTACTTCTTGATTTTCCCCAATATTTTTAAATACAATGGTTTTATCATCTGTTGATGCAACCTTGTCTTTCCCTTGCCATACTAGAGCTACAAGATCTGAAAGCAAGTTTGAAAAATTTGCTCTTGCAAAACTCATTTCCTCTGGAAAACAAGAAAATGGATCATCAGCAATCCAAGAAGCAGCAAGGTCAAACTATGTCCTTAAGAAAATGTTTTTAATTGTTTAAGGGGTTTTGTAAATCAGACTGACAGCTGGACTCAACAGCGTAGCTTTTCTTAAAAGTCCAGTCACTTTTTACGTGTTAATTTTTATGTAAAAGATCAATTACTGTAATCATCAGAAGGTTCCTCACCCTCTTTTACCTAACAGAAATTTGTAATGCCTTTCTAACACCTCTTTAAGTCCTGCTGATCTGTGCTGGAAAAGTAAGTTTAACTGGTGCCAGTTTAACTACTCATCATATATAATGGTGGACTTTACTCTCCAAGGACAAGATTTTTCAGGATGATATCTTTCCACAGTAAATCTCTTTGACCAGAAACCCTGGGAAGTGTGGCAGGCTCCTCCCAAGCCAGCTCGTTGTCTGGGATATCACATCTCGCTGCCGAGATAAGATTTGACTGGGATTAAAAATGCAGCCACTTCCCTCCTGCAGTCTGGACAAGGTTTTTGATGCCAATCTGAATGGGGATCCAGGTGCCACAGCCAGAGCATATCCTGGATCCTTGAAAGTCAGCAGAGGCTGATAATCACATTTAGTTTGTGTATTAGTTGCTGATACATATTTGCATTAAAGATCAACAAACCCAAATAATTTTAGACTACGAAAAATCATCAGGTTCTGCACGTACCAAGCCCACCTAAAGCATGCATCTTTAGTACTATTGCCATAGTGTGGAAATCATTGTTCCTAAATTTAACATCCCACCTTTCAAACATGGACCTAAGTTAAGTAGTGAAATGTATGTCCAGAGGGCAAATGATCTGAGGGTCTCCGCAGCTCATCCATTTCCTGCAGCTTATCTTTAACTTCTGCAGACTCTTTACAACTTCCATTTTGCCTTGGGCTCCTGGGAAGTCTCTGAACATTTTCATAGATGCCACTGAAGTATGAAAGTAAGTTGGCTTTTCACTGGCAGTTGGTTATTCCACTAAAAACCCTAAAGTTCCATAATTATCTGTCACATTGTTTCATGCCAGCATTTGGCATTTGCCACTGGAAGAGAGGGAAAAGTATATTTAATGAACCACTAGTCTTACTTGATGGAACAGCTCTTATGTATCCTTATTTTCTGCACGAAAGGAACCAGGGAACAAAGGTTTTAGAAAAAAGAAACAGAAAACAAAACATGGAGTTATTTCCTTCCTACTGATAATTCTGTAAATCTTCAGATTTAGATGATGTTCATGGAGCTATAGGTTGAGGTTTTCATCTTTGCATGTTGGTAGATAATGCTATTTAAGCTTTTAAATAAATCTTAAAAAGATGCATAAAGATTAATTATGCACTCAGAAGCATGAAGTTCATTAGGAAAAGTGGAAGTAAGAATACTTCCAATAATCTGCTTGTTTGTTTTTAAAAACCTTTTTACATTGTGTTCCCCTAATGACTGCTAAAGAGAAGTTGCTTTAAAAGCACGAGCAGTAGGGGCAGGCGGATGAGCTCCCACACGTAGATTGCACATTCCTCATATAGGGGATTTACAGTTTACAAAGAACACTGCAGAAAGTACCACTGGGTACAGATGCATGTGTATTAAATCCAAGTTTTACGTTAACAAAACGACTATTTAAAGCCCGTTCTTTCCACTGGGCTTTTACCAAACAAAAACCAGTTGACAAATGTGGACAAAAAGCCCTGAGCACTTTGTGTTTGTCAAATTGCCTCTTTAGTGGCTGCATTAGGAAATCAGAAGCTCAAGAAAAATTCAAATTGCTTCAGGCTTTTGTGTTGAAACTTCTCTAACCAGAGGCCTTATTTGACCTTCACATTACATACATCTTTCATTAGCTTGTTGATCTGAAGACATACTGTCAGGTTTGTGGTAGGACAAAGAAACAATAAGAGGAAGGAATTAAGGACACCCACATAACCCATTAAGACTCATCTCTTATTAGACACCTTATTTCTCTAGGTAACATTTAATTGTTTTCTACAGTGACTCGTTCCCAATAATTTCACAACTGTGCAAACCGATATTCTCTATGCAACTTTATTTTAGCATCTGTATAGATGGCTTTCTTCTTCTGGTTGTTTTTTATTTTCTCATATTTCATTATCTTTATCAGTTAAAATAATTGCTTTATTGATATAATATGAAAGGGTAAATTAATAGAAACATTGGTCAAATTCCAGGTTATGATTTAAATCTGTAAGTGAGATGGATGTGATTGAAAAATCTGTAGTGAATAAGCCCTTTTCTATTTATTCTTTGGGGATTCACTTGTCATTCATGAGAGTCGCAGATGGCTCCTGGACTAGAGGCACTGGTCTAAATAAAATGTGTTGGAAAAGTTAATGGGTAAAAGCAAAACACTTCACTAAATCGTTTAATCATGCATTGGAGATGAAACCCACGGTTTTCAGCTCCTGCAGAAAAAAATATAAGCCTCTTAATTTGGGCACTGATCTCCAGGTTATGGTAGGCCAAGAATCCAGAAACGTTAGTTCATTTTTACCTTGTATGAATGGAAGCTGGAGCAGCGAACAGAAGCTTCTTCCTATTCCTCCCTCCATCATCGGGAGTCTTTTTGAACCTAGTTTCTTTAATGTTACAGACAATCATCAGCCCTGAGAAAGGCAAGTGTATAATACTATACTAAATATTCCTATATTATAATTGTATAGCACATATATTATGCATGGTATGTGCATGTAAATGCTAATATATATAGTGTAATACTACATATAAAAGGAAAGGTCCTCTTGTTTGATCTGAAGGATTTACATTGGTTTTCATCCAACAAATGAATGAATGTGTGAAAACCAAGAGGTGAGTGTGAGCAAAAGGACATTAAACACATAAAAGACACAACAGTACAATGCTGTACTGCTGTCTGGCCATAAAAATTAAGACTAGAAATTTTCACAAGCATTTGAGGATACAATAAGTAAGGCTAATCTTACCATTTTTAGAATAAAAATATGAGCTACTCATTTAGATTTACTAGATAGTCAGTGGAGAGAAGGTGGCTTACTTTAGATTGTCCCAGTGAAGGAATCTTACTTAGGATGGATGAAATGCTTCCCAATAGTGCCTGTTTCTTTCCGTTACCTATACAGAGTTACTGGGTGACCAAGTCACAAATAGACATCTAGAAGTAGGTGTCCACAGCTAGTGAGACGAATCCCACCAGAGGAGTCATAGTTCCTCTGGGGTTATGGTTACACTGCTATCAGTAGGTGGGGTTGGGAGGCAATGCAGATGGCTTCATTTAATGATGTGTATCTTTGAGTGCCTTCAAAAATGTTAGCCTTACAGTGAGTGGGTTTTAAAGGCTCACCTGAGAGCTTTCAGAAAAATTACAAATCATGAAAGGGATAGTTCCACAGCTTTTCTCTTATTCAGTGTCATTCCTGAGAATTACAGCTCTTGAGGTGTTTTTATCATTTGAGCTGTTGCCTCAGGCACATGGGCAGTCCCAGTCTGAAAAGGATATAAGAATGTGATGGGTGTTCAGAGGTGTGGAATGGCCTCAGTGCAAGGAGTAAGTAAATGAACTGGGCTCGTCAGTCTGAAAAAGCATTTTTAAAAAAAGTCTATGAAATCAGAAAGATCGTGTAGATAAACAGGATTTTTTTTCTCACCGTTCTTAGTTTCATTAATGCTCCCTAATTCCTGTGCTATGAGGTGTCAGATTCAATACATACAGTGTAGGTGTTAGGTTTTTTCAATACATAATATTGACTGTCACAAGACTATAGATGCCTAAAGAACAAAAATCAATGGACTGTCCCATTGGAAGGCATATCTTGTAAAGCCTGTTGATCACATGGAAAACATCTCTGGGTCAGTAAGTTCAAAACTGCAGAGTGCTGGAAGGCAGGACAGCACATCATAGGAGCAGGCACTTCATGCCTGCCCCATTGCTATAATCTTTCCTTGGCATCTGCTATCAACAGCTACTGGCATCAAGGTGCTGAGCTAAGCCAATCAATGGAAGCATACGTAAGAAATAAAGTATTTTCTGAGCTGTTACTGAAACTTTACAGTAAATTAGATTCTCCAAGATAAAACTTTTAATGTCAGGATTTATTTACTTCGAGTTCCCTGTAATTAAAGCACGAGTCACTCAGGGACAGGAGCTATTGAGGCAGGTGTACCGTGGGCGATTGGAAATAATGACCTATATTATTGAGATGCTGCACAAACATCTCAGTTCAAGTATGTCTAAAGTTAATTAAAGTTTAAAATTTAACATAGAATAAACTCTCCAACTCCTGGAGTGGAACCATGTGGGAATCACAATAAAGCCAGCTTCCTCAGCTCTTGACTGGGGTAAGGGAGCATGAACACCAGTAGCATGGCTCTGTAAGACTCCTATGGCAATTTCAAAACCAGCACTGACTGAAGCTGAGAAGAAAGGCATCCAGTATTCCCCTCTGTCAGCGTGACTGCCTTGCACACTGCCTTAAAATGGATGGGAGAGACTGTGTTCAAAACCAGAGCTATTTCTTTGAGGAAAAGGAGACTTCAAAAGAGGGTAGGCTCTTTGTTAGTGCTTGCAGCATCGTGTTTTCAGAAGTTACCACTGTCAGCTGGAATTGACTGCCCTGCAGCCCAGGCATGAAGACTGGCTGTGCAGAAACTAAGGCCATTGTGGTGGGAACTAACACGATTTTACTGGCCATCTTCACCTTCTGCAATGGTTTAAGCAAGAGCATTTTGGTTTACATTATGAAAAAAACAAGGAGCATGTGCAATTACTCCAGCTGAGCTGAGAGAGGCTAACATCACTAAATGCGTTGTCTGGCTTCTTGCAGCTGTATCATCTCTAGAGGCTGATCTCAGTTTTCCTTAGTTCTGGAAGCTTTTAATTCCTTGAAGAAGAGAGAACAGGAGGAAAAATTACTGGGAAAAAAGTTATCTGGTGGTTACCTGTACTAGGGTAACCTGTACCTATGTGTATGTGTACTGAGCCTTCTGGCAGGTACCAGTTACTGAGGCACATAATGCTATATCCTAGAGTATAGTGCTGGAGTTTATAGACCTGTATTCTTCTTGAAAATCATTATTTATAGTAATTTAAAATTCAATTGCAAGTCCAATGAAAACATTTTTGAAGCAAGCAGACAACTAAGCAATCTTCTTTCTCAAGGTTGCATCTTAAACCTTTTGGCTATCTACTTTCTCTTTAAATGGCTGCGTGCAGGCTGAAGGAAACCGTGTTAGTTCAGGCTGGCTGTTTGAGCCATGGTGAGTGCAAGGTGCCTCAGAGGAAGGCAGATTGGGTTGGGTTCCGCAGTGCTGAAACCAAGAGATTGCCTGTCTGGTTTGTGAGATGAAAGGGAAGAGCAGATAGAGGTTTGTTGTCTGTAAGCGGAGAAAGAGCAGGAATACACGGGTCTTCATGGCTGTATTTTTGATTTCTGCAGTACCTTGAGCATTGTTTCCCGGTGTGTTAATCATGAAAGTGCCTAAGCTGGCTCACGGTCTGGGTTGCAACACACATAGCAGCATAGCAGCCACATTGCATTTTCTGCTGCTGACCCACAGCCAGACCCTTCTCTGGCTGGGTAGGCTCAGGGAGGGCTACGCTTGCACTGCTTTAACTCCAAGAAGTATCTGCTGTCTGAGTCCTTCCCCGTACCTGGCCTGGGAGAGCTATGGACTGGGCACAAGCCAGGAGGTGATGCCACATCCAGGCCTGTGCCCTTCTGCCTCTTCTTTGTGGCCTTATCTATTTGCAGTGAGTTGGATCCAAGATAGAGACTGAATTGTCAACACTAAAACATGTGGCAGAAGGTAGACTTGCTTCAGGGCCAGCTACAGAAAATACTTCAATTCAAGACAGCAGCAAACCCATGTCACTGAGCAGGGAAGAAAGCTGTGACTGGTACCCAGTGTCCTGGGCTTGCCTGCAGCTGGGAGAACTGGAGTCCCCATAGTCCTCAGCCTGTCCCAGCCTCAGCCAGTGGTGTGATAAACATCTCCCAGTGGGTCACATTTGGTTCAACATCTACTGCTGTTGGCAGAGACTCTAAGTGGGATATATCCACTAAAGAGGACAGAGCAATCATCTGTTGGCTAACGCACACAACAAAAGGCCAGGACTTATAACCTGCTAGGCTAAGCATGAATATATCTCACCATCTTTAGTGAGAAACCCTGCAAGCCTTTACTGGCAGCACAGACGTCACCCCTGGGGGAAGGGTTGGCCTCTGCTGGTCCTTGCACTGCTGAGCTGCCATCTTCCTATACCCTGCTTTTCCCCCTCAGATTTTACACTTTGTCATACCAGTATTTCTTCTCTTGGCTAACTGAGCCACTACTAGCATCTTGGCAATGACACCTCTCTGTTCTTGCTTTTCTTACCTTGCATGGATTCAGCTCACAGCCCTGCTCACAGCTCGAATAACCATTTTCATGGTTAAACTGAGCCAAGTTCTCATGGCCGTGTTGCACCAAGCGAGGCTACGAGTCCCAAGCAGCTCATGCCAGGGCTGAGGGTTGTGGGGGTTTAACTCGGAGAAGGAGAGGGTGGTGACAAACGGAGAGGAGCGTGCCAGGTCCCAGGGATGTGGTTGAGGTAGGGTCCATTGCCAGCAGACTGTCCTTAGTGACAGCTCTGAGTGAGATGATTTGGTGAGAAGCACCTCAGTGCCGGTGTGATGATGTGAATGAAAGATGACGTGTACTGCCTTAGCTAGCTCTTGAGAGCTGCATCGTGCACCAGGATGTGCTCCTGCAAGGGCTGCGCAGTGTAAAGTGCAGTACCCAAATGTGGGTCACCCTGAGTACACGCATGGGTGCCCTGCCACGTGCCTCAGGGCTGTCTTGTCACCTCCACACTCCTCTCAGTGCAGCAGCCCCGACCCACTGCTCTTCCCCAGAGGGCCATCCAGTGGTCCAGGGTGCGGGGATCGGGGATCAGGGCTCGCGAGTGCTCTTGGGAGAGGAAGGGGGGTGGTGAATACAGCTTTGTAGGTGCCTCTCTGATTTTTAGGATTACAGAGTCAAAGAATAGGGTAACATAGATAATGAAAACCATTACAATGATATTAATCCTTGTCCTCTCCATCAGAATTATAATTATGTAAAGTGTCATCTATCTAGTTTAAAATCAGAAACTCGGTACTTTTAAAATGTTGTGATATCCCCAGTTTTTATACCCTGAAACCAGTTTATTCACTGAGGGAGAGCACAGCCCTCTGTGCTCGGTGACACTGCTGAGAGGTGTGTTACTTCACAGCAAATGCCTCTGAATTCTGCTTTCTTCTAGGAGGGCTTCCCAGCACAAGAGCTGGCTTAGTCATTTGTTTCACACAAATTTGAATCCTGGTAAATACTGCAAAATAGTCAAATTCCATTTAGCAAGTGTTTTATAATGTATATCTTTTGCTAGTCTATGGCATTGCTTTTTGCTTTTTTATGCACATAAGAAAAAGAGTGGAAAAGAAAAAAAAATGAAGTTGTGGGGTTTTTGGAGGCTCTTGTCAAAGTATTTTTAACCAAAAACCCCAAAAGTTAAAATGATTATCATTAGGTGGCATTTGGCAGGTGCAGTGTACAAACCTAGTTCCACAAAGTTAGATGACTGAGCAATTTCTACCTTCCTTATCCCAGATCTGGGAGGCTGAATTCCTCACGCAAGGTGCTGCATGCACAGCTCATCACTGCAGAGGTTTCTTGGCAGCATGTCTCAGAAACAGCCCCTCTCGTTCTTCCTCTCCTTCATCTCCTGCTAAGTAAATGCTCTCTAATAGTAACTCAGGCATCCTGCTACGGGTCTGGTTCAGCAGTATGTGTGGGTCTCTGGCCAAATATGAATCAAAGGGTACGTAGGTACTACTAGCCCTGAATTTAAAATAGTTTTTCCAACAATTAGTTGGTGAGTAACATAAAGTCCTTTGTTTGTGTGTAAGCCATGCATACATACACTGATAGTTATTCAGCAAAATACTCATTAGAGAATCTTGGTTACAAGAAGATAGGTGAAAATCTAATCCTGTTTGGGAATAATTTACCAAAAGAGTGCAGTGCCCCTAAGGCAAGAGCAAGAGTGCAGTTAATCATCAGTATTGGTGTTGTCTGCCACACCTTTCATAGCTACCACAGGTTTTAAAAGCCTGAAATAGAGATGCTTAGTAGTATTTCAAGATTTGTTTAACACCAAAGGTGTTTTTAACCTCTTCTTCTAGCATTAGGTAATCTTCAGTGCAACCCAGCGCAGGTGCTGGAGGACAAGGTCGCTTCCCATGGTGCGTGCCGGCAGGTGGCACGGTGTGGCAGGACAGTGACACTCCCAAATCTGAAGTGGTGGCCAGCGGTGAGAGCACTATAACAGGGAAACAGAGAAAATCCTGGTTTTGCTAACAGATGCGGCTGTGGCTGTGTTTTCACAGTATAAAAGATCTCATTTAACAGAAACCAGACATACCAGTATCAGTCCCCAGATGTAATAAAAATGCATTTATCTGAGGATTCACACAGCACTGAAGAAGTAATCACTTCCCATGCTACACCAGAAAAGACCTTCTCACTTTCTGGGGCAACAAAATCCTGAAGCCCTAAGCCTGCTCTGCTGAGATGAACAATTACATTAAATTATTCTGCTAATTAAGTTCATACAGCAACTGCTAAGCATGAACCTGTGCCCAACAAAGAATCTATAGTTTAGTTACACTTACTGTAAATTAAAATATGCCATCTAGACTATAAGCTAATTTATACTGCTACCTACTAGAGGCACGTTCATCCTTTTAGAGAATGAATGTTTAAGAGCAGCTCTTTGACTTAGTCTTGGAGAAAGGTTTTCATGGATCAGAGAGTAATATTCCGCCTCTTGCAAATGCTACATCAGACGTAGTTTTGTGGTCAGATTTTTAGGCTAATGGTAGACGAAACTCCCATGGTCATGATCTTTTTCCTGATCTTCCAAGAGGCATCCAATTTGCTCTTTTTCAGGACAAATCTCTTTGTGTTGTTACCAAAACAGCAGACGAAACCCACTTCTTTCATCCTTTTGAAAACAAGCCACAAGAAATAGGCATCATCTCTGGACAAACTTCTGTTGGGTTGGGGTTTTTTTTACATTTAAATTCCTAAAGGAAGATATATCCTTATTTCCAGAGTTATTTCTGCATAGCCAACAAACAAAAGTAAAATGTAAGAAAACCACAATCCAATGATATCTGCTTTTTATCAACCTCTCTCCTCTTTAGCCCCTTTTCTGAATGGGAACCAGCAGAATGGAAATCAAGTGTAAAAGAATACATATAAATGCAGCATGGGAAAAAAAATCTTTCACAAATATTTAGAATCATGTTTATTTTATGGCTGTATTACTTGGTAAAAATAGCCCCCAAAACTGAGTGCATGTGGAAAAAATGCAAACTGTGTTCTGCATCTTCAAAATGCAATTGTGTTAATGCCACATACAAAGCCAGAGCAGCACACTGCAAAAATGGTTTTCCATGTGGAATCGGAGTGGGTAGCACAAGCCTATTCCTTGAACCTTTGGCGTAGAGTAAATATTGTCATATTAGGTCCTATTTTCACATTCTCCTGACACCACAATGTGTTCAACAGTTGTCTTTGTGTTTGCCCACTGATACTATGTTCTCAATTACAGACTATTTATCACTTCTGCAATTACCAGGGTAATATATTTTGTGAAAAGTTGCCTTAAATTGTGTTTGTCAAGGCTTCCATATAAACAGAAGAATCCACTTAGCTTTTTTCACTCAGCCACGTCTCTAGAACTAACGGCGAGCTAAACATCTCCTTGGAAGAGCTCTCAAATTTGAGAGGCTTCAGAGCTGTGAGGGGGATATGCTGCAAATGCAGGCTCTGGGTATAATTGCAGTAGTAATTGTCTGTCACTCGTGTAAGTAGGCAATAATCATATTTTTTTCTTTGGTTAATGTAATTCTGAACACATGGAGGAGGCTTTAGGAAATAGAAAAAAGCGATCTTAAAGGTAACTTGCAAAATAAATACATCAATGTGTAACGAGGAGGGAGGAGATGCCCTCAGCAGAGTGAGCTCTCCCCAGTTTGCCTATGGTAAACCCTGTAAATATTGACACATGAGAAACATTTTAAAGGGAAGAGAAACATGCCACTGTTTACTGAAATATTGGTTATGTTCTGTTTAATCCTTTCATTATTCTTTTTTTGGCCTTTCTTTTTTCCTTTGCTGCCTTTCCATGGAAACATAACAGAGTCTATTGGTTTGTTTAATTTTTGTCATTTACTTTTCTTCTATTGACCTCCTCTAATATGTGTCTGATTCTATTTTTTTTCAGACAAGTTAATGATTCAGGAAGAGGAAAGACATTTTCAGGGCAGCTCGAATATAAATGATAAACTGTAAGTCACATTTGTTTGCACATGGATAGTATTTGTGGTTTCACACTGTTCCAAAGCACAGGCTCTGCTTCCAAGAACTGGCTGGGTAGTTTGCCTGTTGTTTATCACACTATCCTAAGCAGATGATTTCTGGATGATTAACAGAGATGTCATTGCACTTCTACATGCAGGCCAAACTGATCTTGCTGATTTGAAATACTTAGTAGTTGAAAGAAAAAAAAGCAAAAAAAAAGCCCCAAAATACTCATCTACTAACTTTGTTGTTAAATGTCTTCTAAATGCTAACAGTAATCTGTAATTAAAGCATAGATAAACTTTCCCTGCCTTCCCGTTCTCCATGGCTTGCAAGCAGTTGCAAGCCCAATCTTTCTTTAAGTCACTGTGAGAAGATTACTCTAATAGTTATGGACTTCTCAAAGTGGGAAAGGATCTCAGAGACAACACTGTCTTCCAAAGCACATAGGGCAGTTTACCTCCAGCATCCCAATGGGATTATTTTAAACAGGAGCCTAAACTCCAAACTGTTCCAGGTGTTTTTTCCTCCTTCAGTTTAGAAACTAGATTAGCAGAGCCCCAAGGTAGGGATGACGCTACCAAGGAAATACTGTCTACATGCCCTGAGAGCATCTGCCAGTCCTCCTCTTCAGTTTATGGAAGGGAAAGACATAATCTGATGCTGTCCTTGGAAATGCAAATTCATCCTAAAAACCACTGAGTTTTGTGCCTTCTTACTGCATGGGTTTAACAAATCCAAATGACAGCCATTGCTCTGTAGTATGTTGGGCAAGTTATCTGTGGTCTATTTAAGAACATTTTATGATTAAAGGATAAGAAGTGATTATTTTTACTTCAATCAGTTAAACTGCTCACATTGCACTGTGGTAGCAAAGTCTGTGACCTGAGAAATTTTGCCAAGTTCCATGACACATCTCTCAGTACAAGTAAATCATATATAAACCCATCCTGGGTTACTTTATTTTCCTTTTCTGGGCTGTGGGAAGCTGAAAGAGAATCCATGTGTGTTATTATTATCATTACATTCACTTGTTTCATATCATTGAGCCTGAGCATCAGCCCTATGGAAATAGAAGAAAGTAAAAAATACACTTTAAATGTCTTGCCCTGGATTCTAAGCTGCATTTACCTCTGTATTTCCTGTTATTTATGTGATTAATCTATATAGATATTTCAGAGAGTATTCAATCCCAGAATATGCAGAAAAGTATGTTCAAATATAGTTAAGTTCCTAAAGATGAACTGGAAACACTGTGGATTATTCAAAAGCAACTAAGCTGCTTTTCTATCAATTTCTTCATGCCTTTTTATTGCCTATAAGTAATGTGGGTGCTAGCTCAATAAAGCATGGTAAAGAAAAAAGGCTTAATTTTACTAAAAGGTGAACTGGCCAAGGTCAGCCAGCCCCTGCAATAACAAACTTTTGCCAAGATGAAAGTGCCATGTTTTAATGGTGTTTTTTATCTCTGAATACCTCATATGCACTCATCAACCCAAAACATATGAACAAACACCCTTGTTTTGCTCAGTGAAGACAATCCTTTAGACTCCTGATTAAATCTGAAATCTAGTTCATGTAGGAAAGTGTTTAATCTAGTTTCTGCTACACAGAAAAATAAATGCAGTAATTTCCCCATTCTTTATCTAGACATAGTAGTAGCTTTAAAAATGTGGGGAATGCTACTTCATTGTACTGCTTCTGCGATGGAGGGTTATTTTGATTCCATTTTCATAAGAACAAGACTCCTAACACAACCTGCAGCATTTTTTCCCTTTTTTGCCTTGTTTTTCAGATGTTATCTTCTACCCAGGAAGTGTGGCCATTTCCTGTCATAGAAGTGCAGCAAAAGGAGGAAAACAAATGCAAAACTTCCTATTGAATGATTCAATTCGCTGGGAATAACATTTGAAATAACGAGAGCAGTCGTCCATTAGCAAAGTCCTGTGCACACTATTTAAACTGTGTGCTGTGGAATTGCAGTCCTGTCTGCTTGGAAAGGTATATGAAAATTTTCCAGAAAAATTGGTTTTCCTGCCTAAAGAGCACTGAATGCAAAAAAAAAACCCCAAACCCCATTCAAAATACCACAGAGATTTATAAGAGTCATGTACGATACAAGAAAGGACTAATTTACAGGTTATTCATCAGAAAATTTTGCAACGGTTTCAGTGCCCACTGTTACTGCATTATGCAGTGTCCTGTTTACCAGGGCCCTGTCACCCATCTCCAGATGGTGATAAATTTTGAATTATTTTTGAAAGTTATATTGAATCCTGTGATTTCCTTCTGATTTCCAAAAGCAGTTAAGCTGCCATATTAAGCTTGTAAAGATCAATGTCCTGAATCAGGTCTTTACTGAATACTCAGTTTCCTCCTGAATCACTGATTCATGTTCCAGAATTTAAGTGGTCATAAGCATGTTATTTGGTCAAATGTTGTACGGTCAGTTACATATGCTATGACTGCTGTCCTGAAAGATAGCAAAGATGGCGAATGTGCATTCATTCCCATTCTTGTTTCACATAAATGGTATTAAATAGTCATTCTCATAGGTTTAGTTCAGCCAATAGTCCCACTGCAACCAGTAGATTAGTTGGTTTAAAATGGTTATGTGCATGACCTGGTGAGACCCCACCTGCAGTATTGCGTTCAGCTCTGGAGCCCTCAGCACAGGAAAGTCATGGACCTGTTGGAGCAGGCCCAGAGGAGGCCACCAAAATGGTCATAGTGCTGGAACACCTCTCCTGTGAGGACAGGCTGAGAGAGTTGGGGTTGTTCAACCTGGAGAAGAGAGGTCTCCGGGAGACCTTCTTGTAGCCTTCCAGTACTTAAAGGGGGCTTATAAGAAAGATGGGGATGGGCTTTTTAGTGGGGCCTGTAGTGATAGGACAAGGGGTAACGGTTTTAAACTAAAAGAAGTTAGATTTAGACTAGATCTAAGGAAGAAATTTTTGACAATGGAGTGATGAAACCCTGGCACCGTTTGCCCAGAGAGGTGGTAGATACCCCATCCCTGGAAACATTCCAGGTCAGGTTGGACGGGGCTCTGAGCAACCTGATCTCGTTGAAGATGTCCTTGCTCAATGCTGGGGAGTTGGACTAGATGACCTTTAAAGGTCCCTTCCAACCCAAACTATTCTATGATTCTATGACAAAAATCTGGCCACCAAAAGATATTGATGTTGATATTCTGGGATTCACAATGTTTTCCACTCTACTCTGTTAATGTAAAGTGATATAAATGTCCCTCATGAGGCCTTGAGAGAGAACTCAAGACAGCAAGAGGAACGTCAAGCAAATATGCGTCTGTTTAAAAGTGTTCTGATGAAAACTGAGCAATGCCTTTCTGGCTCTGGAGGCTCATTGCAATAGAGGACATGTATTTCTGGAGTCCTATGGATTTTAAAATGATGCTGGAGTAAGCCTGATCCTCTAGTTTATGACATATGGGACCAACTCTCTAGTGTTGGAGCCAGAATGTAAGAAAAAGAGCTTTGCAAACTGATAAGAGGGAGCACCAGGATGTTCAGCACTGAGCCAGAATTTCTGCAAGGTTGCTGTAGCCGCCACTCTGAGCTGAGGAAAGGATGGGTTTATGGTGGAGGGCTCCAGCCCACCCCAGCTGTGCTTTCTGGTTCCTTGCTTCAGTGATACTGTATCTCCAAAAGGAGCTTAGGTCCAATTCATGCATCTATGCATTACTGGGTGGTCCACCAAGAAACCACCTAACTCCTCAGTCCTTTTGGTTCCTGAAGGCATCCTTGATTTTTGCCATCATGCATAAAAGTGTCTTTGCCACAGGAGAGACCTACACAAGCGTGTAGGTCTTCCCCTGCTGCGTGCCTTTTGTAGCCTAATTCCCTCAAATTAACATGAACTTAATCTGATCTGCAGGAACAAATTTCTACACATTTGAGTTAAGACTCAAGCTCACAATTCAAATTGCAGCAATCTCCTTGGCTCCAATTTTTCCAAAGAGCTGCAGTGCCGGTACACAAGACAAGAAATGGCAATAGCCAAGTGGCATTTGCACAGAAGGTCAGAAGAGTGTAAGTTATGTTCTCCTCTTCATGACTGAGATGTCCTCAAGTTACTGCTGCACTGTGTGGTTCTCACCAGTACCTCTGCATAGTCACTACTTAACACCTCCCCAGCTGTTTTTGCAGATCAGCTCAGAGCTGGGCTGATGTCTCCAGTTCAGACTGTTCTCAGCATCCAGGGAATTTAGTTAGATTTCAGTACTTGTACATGACCAACATGAACAACAAAAAGGATAGTAAGAAAAAACTGTGGGATAGTAAGTACACTACTTTACAAAAATTAAATTACGTTTCAGGCTTTCTTTCTGAGCTACTAGATTCAGAAGGTGGCCTTTCATTTCAAATAGTAACTGATTTCCCACTTTGAAAATTATTGTTCTTCTGTTCATAGCAGAACCAAATTCACTTTACCATTCAGTTCTCTTTGAACTTGTACATTTTGCACTTTTTTACATCTCTTCTAGGACTCTTACAGCATTGATGATCACATTATTACTCATTTCCAAACTACACTTTAAGTGATGCAAAATTTGAGAACATGGACCTTGTATGTGTGACAAAAACATTATCACTATTTAGCTAGTCTTTAAAAGCTCAGAAAGGTAAGAATTACTGTGAGGAAAAATCCAAACAAGTTAAATCTGAAATCAGCATTGAGTGTACTAGGGCAACTGTAAACCTATGCCACTGTGACAACATGCAACGACCCTATTCTCATGACTAAAGCATTTTATTATTCTTACTTCTAAATTAGCTTAAACATTTAAAAAAGAGTAGATATTTCCTCTTTGTGATTTTCCTCCCAGGCACACATATGGTTATTTTAGTTCTACATTTTGCTGCCTTATGTTTGCTGCCTTAATAGATTTTGATTTCTTTTGAGAGAAATTTTATTTAGTTTTTTCTATATAGCAACCTTCATCTTATAATCACTTCAGTTTATCATCTGTGTTTCAGTTGTGGAGGAGAACCGGATGCCTCTTTCTTTTGAATTCATCTTGTTTTGAATAAGTCTTGTGATTAAGTGGAAGTAATGAGGTTGAAAATGTCATTGGACCTGTATAGACATGTTGCAGAACCAAAGGAAAGTGAAATCATTAACAAATAGTCTACTCGGTCATCAGGTCTTTCCAAGTGGCATAGGGGGAGAAATACACCAGAGTTAACAAGTTGTAGTGCTTTTGAAGCAGACAGAGGAGGGAATGAAGCAGTGTCTCCCTTGTGCCAATATGACAGATACTTCCTTTTAGTCTCCCACTAATTTTGTTGATTGTTTGAACCTGTGCTTTAAATAGTTGGAGCTAGCTAAGCAATGGATAGTTGAATTTTTTACATTGTTAGGTTCACCTTCAATTGGCACATCTTACTAGCCTTTTCAGCAATTATCGTTAACTACTTATGTAGCACCTTAATGATCTTGTGTAAGGTCTTTATATTTTTCAGAATTAATTGCTGCCTTACAACAGAAGAGGAAAGTGGGACTCCAGCTCCCCAAGGTAGGGTTGAAAGACGACTTTTGCACAGCTTCTGATAAATAACACTCTGAGTCTCTATTGTGTTACAAAGGCCATTTGTCCACTTAAGAAACACTTTAAGAGCATCTGTCACTGTCTTTGTTTTACTTCAGTGCAGTATGCACTAAAAGCATTATTTCCACAAAGGAAATTGGAAAATCCACCTACAAAATTATCCCTATACCTCCAAGCTAGCTGGAGAATATTCATAGCAGCTTCTTGTTATTGGTTATGTTTAATCAAGAATGTAAAATAAATCCAAGTAAAAATAATTAAATAAGCTTGCAAGTTTTCCTTTCCTTCCTCTGTGGCTGACACTTGCATTAACACTTAAACCTTCTTTCCCTTAATGTCTGTTGCCTTAGGACAAATCATTTATACTTTTATAACTTTGCTGTAAATTGACAGTCTCTTATGCTCTGTAAGTGCAACTTATTTTCTGCTGGGAAAAGAAATAAATATGAAAAATGAATTCTGACATAGTGTAGATATTTCATGAACATGTTGGTCAAAATCCTCATGTCTGTTGGATCTTCGCAGTATGAAAGTGTTCCGAAATCTGGCACATTTGCTGAGCTGTAGGAGATAACATGGTCTACTTGAACACATGTGCTGTCACCTTGGTGTTTTAGAAGCTGTACAGAAAACAGAACAAAAACACAATAAAGCCATGAGAACTTGGAGTCTAATGTGCAAGAAGAGGCAGCAGATCAATAAAATTCGCTTAAGTGCTTGTCAACAGGAAAGAGGACAGTTGTCTCACAAAATTACCAAACTAGCCAAGGGGATGTTGAAGCATTATGGAAAGGGAAAGTTTAGGAGAGAGTTTAAAGACAGACTGGGAGGTTTTGTACATATTTGTAAGAGGTTGCTGTCAAACCTTGGCAGTGGCTGGAAAGAAAGAATAAAGCTGCTTTTTGAAAATCCAGCCTGGTACAAGCTAGCCACATGCTCTGAACAAAGCCTGAAGCTGGCTTCAGAGCCAAATCAGAAGGAAAAAAAGCTGTTATTGGCTGGGACAGTCCTCAAAACCTTTCTTTGGTATGAAAGAGAGGGGGAACCTCAGAGAGAGAGAGAAGACGACTAATGGCATGGGTGAAGTAACAGACTTGGAAAATTATCATTGCCAAGCTCTTCTGGGTATAGAGGGGAGACATGGGATTTACTCGGGCCCAAGAAGGCATGCCACATGCATGAGATGAGAGACTGGATAACAGTCTGAGCTGAGTGAATGAATCAGAAATGGTATATTTTAGAGATGTCAGATGGAAAGATGCTGTTAAGTCTGAGTGCGAGGGCTTCAAGAACATGAAGGTCAGGTTATGGTCCTGTGTGATCAGATGCTTGCTAGTTCTGTCCACAAGAAATGAGCAGAAAAATACTATGAATAATATTAGTTTTATACTAGATATGTTGAGCCTAAATGTCTACAAAGAAGTGTTAGAGAAAGACTAGGGTTTTAGTTTGGACAAAAGGGTAGGATTAATTTCACCTAACTATATAGCTACAATGTAGATATTACCCTTTATAATGAAAAGAAAGAAGGAGAGTTAGATCATCATTCAGCTGCCTTATTTTAGAGATGTTCTTTAGTAGTTGGATTAATTGCACCTTCCAGTTCTTTGAAATATTATTGGCTTGATTTTCAGACTATGCAGAGACCCTACAATGGGTGGTTCAGAAATAAATACCTACATTCAGACATATGAATCCCATCACAGGGACAGAATACAGGGCTAGAAGTGAGGCATAGAAGCAGAGGGAGAATTTATGTTTGTAGATGTTATTTACTTAGAAAAGATGTACACAGAAAAGACAGAGCTGTAGGAGAACACTAAAGAGAGATGAAAAAAGGACCCACTGAAGAACACACAGAAGGACTGTTAGAGAGGTAGGAGGGTTTATTTACCAAGGCCAGTAACTAAAGACTTGGGAGAAACACAGGAAAGAGGGCTAAAGATGGTGAGTTGAGCATACATGAAAAAGCATACCAGAATTTGTCAGTTTTCTCTTGGAATAAATAAATGAGTTCTTGGCAAATGAGAAGCAAAGGCAGGCATAAAGAAGATTTCGATGAATGGGTCAAGTTTGTGAGCAAATTCTTCATATTTTTCCAGAACTCAGTCTCCATGCCTGTAAAATGGAACCATAGCGAATACTGTATCTTGAATCATCATGCAGCGCATGGAGATACTCTTCTTCAAGGTGAACAACAGCAGGAGCTAGAGCCACTCTGGGTCCTTAGCAGAACTCTCTAATCTTTTTTGCTTCTCACTGCGCTGCCCCAGCTGCTCTGTTACGATGAATCAATGTACTCTGTTTCCTCCAAGGCCACATTTTGAGTGTGGTGCTTCTTGATGATGTATAATATGGCAAGACAAAATTTGATTTATTCACTTTATGCCATAGTTCACATACAGTGCACAAGATCAGTCGTGTTTCTGTGAAGGCTCTCCTCACTTTGCTGCTTTTCCATCCTCCCTTTCTCTCATATCTTCCACCTCTGTCTTTAGGGCAACAGCCTAGAAAGGGAAAATTGCAAAATGTGCTATTGCTTAACTATTCGTTGGATGTAGTTAAAAATCCTGCGAAGGGTGTGCTGGGTGGTATTACAGATACATCAGGAATAAAACTGATTAGGGAAAATTGTTGGCCATATATTACTGTTCTGGAACGTAGACGTCACAAGCAATGAAGAAAGATTTTCCAGTAGGACGAAGTAAACTGCTCAGCTTGAAACAGGCAGCACAGATTACAAAACAGGTTTCTCTACTTTCAGCTTAATAATTAATAAATTGAAATTAAGTTTTACAGCAATGACAGTTGCTGATCCAAAGGAATATCCCACCACTAATGTCTCAGTTTCCTGGGGTGGAAGAGGTTGATTGTTTTGTTTGATTTTTAACACACAGCACTAGCATTTCATAACACTGTCATCTTCATCACTGCAAGATGAGTAAACCTTTTTGTTTCAGTTTGATTCAGGCACTTACACAAACTGGTCTTTTTGTACCGTGGGAAGAAAGAAAAATCCAGAGCAAAACTATAGGTATGCCTCAGCTTGGGGAAAACTCAGACTTGTGTTGGTTCTTAAGTGCTAAAAATAATGTGTATTTGGCTGTAAGCCTACTTGGCAGGGGACTTGTGAAGGTTTTCAGGTGTGAAAGTCTTCCTCAGGTGCTGAGTGTCACCTGCTGCTCTTTTGGCAAAAAATATACATGGAACTTGGATTTTAGGATTAAAAGGGCTTGACAGAATTGCAATAACAGTACATTTACTTGTATGTGCAGCTCCATTGAAACCTCAGAAAACCATTTAAAAGACTCCTGCCACTTCAGGGGTTACATTTCCAGCGTATTTTAATTCCAACAAGGTTCACGTGTCTCTTAAAATAGAAATACTTGTTTTTCTTTTAGTTCAACAGTGAGCTTTCTAGTTGGATTACTGCTAGTAACATGGACACTGATAGGAGAGTTTTGAGGCAATGTTAAGACCCAGAGTTTTAGATTTTCTCCTAAAATGGACTAATCAGGATACAAAAACTTTCAAGGTTTTTGAAAATCTCTATGAAAACAATAATATTTTTTGAAATTAAACCTGCTTCTGCCATGCTGGATACACATATCTCAGAGGATCACACAAGTGCATGAGAACTACAGACTGACTTACATCACTTTGTGTTCTAAGATGAGGGCATAATTTGCTTAAAAAGTCAAAATGCATCTATTTTTAGATTCATGACTGTTCACGATATAAAGGAAGCTAATTTCAAAATGTTTTCTTTCTAACAGATTATTTTGCCACATTACAGTAATGCTTTTCTCTGAAGTTTTTATGCGCACTATTATATAACACAAAGTTACTTGTATTTCTAAGAAAAATGTTTGAACACCTTTGAATCCAGGTCTGTGGATTTGGAATGCTAATATTTATCACAGTCATATTTTTTTTTCATATCTTACAGTTTGTTTACATTAATATGCTTTTGTGGGATTATAAATACACTATGTTATTACATGTACAGTAACGTGAGGATAAAACACCATAAAAAATTGCACATTATGACTTTTGCTATAAATAACATTCCTTGTTTTACTCTCCTGCTCAGGTTTCACTGTTAGTCTGCTTTGGAGTTCTGTGTTGGTTGGCTGCAGTCGCCACTGCAGTCCTCAGGTTTTTAACTATTTTTTTCAGGGCTGAAGTAGCAAATTTGGGAGCAGAGCTGATGCAATGGGAATGTGCACTGTACATAGATAATACGGATGATACAAACTAGTTCACTGGCTGTTGCTGCTTTGCACTGAAATAAAGTGCTTTGCACTCCTGTTTGCAGTGAAATAAAAAGAAATCTGTCTAAATTAGTTGATCACAGAATAACGTTATCTGTTGTTATGTGCTCCCATCAGAAATTAAAGGCAGTATTGGGATTGCTATAGGTTGGGTTCTTTCTTTAAGAAAAAGTAGTTTTAATGACCTTGGGCAAGGCACGGCTGGGACCTTGCTGGAATATTGCACGTAAATTTAATCATCTAGTCTCCATGAAAAAAATGCAGGCAATTAATACAGAGAAAATAGTCTAAAAGATATGTCTTCTTTAACTAACTGAATCAAAGGCTGAGAGAGAATACCATGGTTTTCGAAATACATGAGAGACAAGAAAAACAAAGTGCTCTTGGTACTACTTAGTCTAACTGACAAGGCAGATAATGGATCCAGTTTGGGAATACAAGTAGGCTAGAAGTGAGGATGAGTTTTTACCCATCAAAGCAGTGTGGTCTGGAACAACTTGGCAGTACAACAAATACAACAAAAGCAATATATGGTTTAAATCTTGATCAGTTTTTAAAAAATCATTGCATATTTTGAGGTTCCTAAAGTGATCTCATGCAAAGATATGAATCTTGAAAATGTGAATTGAGGCTGCTACACAACTGTCATTGCAGACAATGTTTACTAAAAGTTTTTGAGTTGGAAGAAGCATCACTGTTTTATCTCAGGTTCAGAAAGCCTGGTCTTTCCAATGATTAGGAGAAAATTAAATCTTATCACAAGCTAAATTACTTAAGAGCAGTAAATATGTATCAGAATGTAGAAGGTTGGGTACAATCCTATGGCTACACATGCTTATAATATCACAGGATTCATAAACATCTTGTGTTAATTTGTTCCGTCACTGAAGCAGTTACTTCATCTATAACGTTTATAACTTCATTTATAATTTGAAAACCTTTGCTAAATAAATACTTCTGAAATTATCTGTGTTACTAGAAGTCTCTAAGATTTCTCTTTTCTTTTCACGGAGTACTAGCTTTTAAGTACAATCCATAAATCCTTTCTTCTAACACTTCGTTCTGCTCTCAGTATCCAAATGTGTATCACTGTCAATATATTTTTTTAAATTTTACTTTTGTGCCAAGATATATCTGACCGGAAGATGCATGGAAAGTACAAAAGGAGTTGAAATCAGGGTCTCTGATTAAACTATATGCTTGATGCCATGGTCCACTGAAACCACATGGAGACATCAGCAAACCAACTTACCAATGGCACAAGCAGGATTTCTGGGGGGTTGAAAGGGCCTCTGACTAGTGTCCCATCAATGATTTCAAGTGAAAGCATGAAGACTGTCTATTAATGAACACACCTATTCTGTGAAAAATAGTATTGCAAATACTGTACAAAAAAGCATTAATATTTGAACAATATCCTGAGCAATAAGAACCCCAGGTCTCCTAGTCTCAGTTCCAAAATATTCATGCACATATACTGTGATGGTCTGAAACAACAAATAGCATTTGAATCACACATGTAATTTTAAAGGTGTAATGGAGAACAGTGCAGTCAAAACTGCAGTTATCAATAGATCTGTAAAAGCAGATTGTTCTGCTGCAAAAGTGATTGAAAACTGTGGTGAGAAGGAGAAATTAATGTGTTGCTTTACGCTCACTGCAATGGACTCAGCCTCTCTTCTAACTCCTCCCTTTCCTGAGAATTAAAGATGTGTCCCAGCTTACTCAGCAAAGACACTGGCCAAAGCACTTCATTATTTACTGGAAATACATTAGAAAACAGGTTTCTAGAGCTTTCTCTGTTTCCTAGCTAGTGCAGAGCTCAGTAGCTGAGGAAGTAGCTCAGAGAGCCATGGGAAGCAGCTGAGCCCGCGCAGCAAAACGGCTGCGACCCACGGAGCAGCGGCAGGGAAATGCATTGCCCAGAGGAGGGGACAGCTTGGGTTCGCGATTGCCCCTGTGCGCTGGGGCTGACAGCAGGTCTGCAGTTCATTGACTGTCAGAGTATGTGTACGGTATAACACCAGGAGGAGGGAAGCTGAAAGTGACATTTTTTCTTAGTTTATGCCCTGCTGAGGTTGTGGTAATATTTAGCATAAATTACTTCTCACTTAACCCTTACAAAGATTTAATGCCTGTAGAAGCATGCATCACTGTACAGCATGCTTATGGTTCAGGCACTCCACGATTTGGGTGTTTTAGAACATATAACTTATTTCTTCTGATTCTTTTCGATCTGCTGTCAAATTTTCCAAGCAGATTAGAGCTCGGGTAAGGTAAGCCCTAGGATAAAATTCAGGACGTCTCATTCAACTTAAAACCACAAATATACATCATACCTCTTTGTGCGTATTTTCTGTGCATGATTGCCTAAGTATAGATTTTGTCACAGGAAGACTTCCTAAAGAAAGCAAACAACTAGTGAGTATTTCTTTGAGTGATTTAATGTGCAGATTTTCCTTAAGTACTTAATTTTTTTTTAAAAGTGTATAATTTTGTCTCCTTAGTAAAGAGGAGAAACTACAACATGTGTCTTAAGTGATGAATTCGCAGATAGTTAGAATTAGTTACTGTAGAGTCTAATCTATTTGTGTGCAGTGTTGGGTAATCTGAATTACAAATTACCTTACCAAGAGTTTGCCGACTAACTGTATGAGATTGACTCAGCACAATGGCATTTAAAGCTTTGGAGGTCACTAGGAAAATCAGGTCTCGTAACAGGCAGAGAGTTTTTCCAAAGTGGGTTTGGAGGAGGGTGGGCTGAGCATCCTGCTCCTTGCCTGCAGGACACATGGGGCAGATGGATGGGCTCATGTCATCCAGGAGCCAGGGGACTTAATGCAGGGGCTGTGCATTGGGTAGCTCTGTGCCCCGGTGTCCAACTCCTCTTCTGGCAGCAAAGGCAGAGATGGAGGCTCTCCAATCTTTTAAAGACATTCACAGTGGCTGAAACCTGCCTTTTGGAGTGCAAAACCTCTGCTTCTGAGGAGTTTATATTTTCTGGAATGGGCATTCTGCATTATAATTTTGAATATAATGACCTCGACTCTGCCCAGGTGCATCTCTGTCTCTCTCTCACTGTAGAGACTTTGCCACAACATTCTGCGTTGCTGTAGACCCAAACTAGCCTCACACATTTTGCAGTTAGGATGCTATCTCTTCAACATAGCAAAACTGAGTTTCCTAAGTATGCTTTGCAGCCAGTTACGCCTTTGACATGGTGCTCTCAATACTTTCTGGACTGACTGCTTTACAACAGTTTAGTTTAACTTCTTGATGAGTATTTCTAAGCTAATTTTCCTTGCATTACAATTACAGTCTCAGAGAGAACTCCCTTTAAACCTGCTGATGCTGCCTTAATTTGAAATAAACAGATTTTATTTACATCTTTCAGTTCCTTAATTTATTTGATGTCAGGGGGATCAGTTATTCTTGGGCATTGATTCACACTTAAATTACCCACAAGAAATGCATTATTGAGTATTAGGATAATAACACAAATAACACTCTGATTAAGGTGGTAGTTTTAAATCACGAATATAAATTTTGTCTTCAGCCTGAGGTTCTATGGGTTAATTTTTGGGAGAATATGTACTTAGCACAGCCAGACTGGCTCCTTGACAAAAAAAGTTATTAGCATATGAAATGTAAAATGAAAGCTCTAAGTATTTTATAAAGAGTATTGATGGGTTTTTGCATCCAAGAAAGATCATCATGTTAGCTATATTAAGTCTGTACATTCACTAATGCATGTGATTAGACACAAATATCTGCTTGTAATAGAAACTTACTGGAGAGATGGGAAAATGTGTTTGTCTGGATGCACAACAGTCTAAATAATTCAAGGACAGAGGAAAATTTAGTTACTTGAATAATAGATAAATCAGCAGACTGTGAGGAAGACATCTAAAATAAAACTAGCTATCTGAAAAACCCTGTTCAGTGACAGGGGAGGTAGTTTTGATGACTCAGAGGTTGTCTATCTTCAGAAATTAAATGAAATAGCTGTCTCAGAAAATAGTGGCCATTTGAGGTTTTACAATGAAACAGTTACTCTGGCTATTTCACCATATTTTCAAATGTAAACAAGTCTTGACTGCTGATGCATTTATGAGTTTAGCTGCTGGTGTTTATTTTAAGTTGATGTTTGCAAAAGTTGGATGACTTAAATGATTAATAGTAGAGTCAGAGATTGGGTAACTACAGTGTTGTGGTTTAACCCCAGCCAGCAACTAAGCCCCACGCAGCCACTTGCTCACTCCCGCCTGCTATGATGGGGGAGAGAATCGGAAGAGTAAAAGTCAGAAAACTCGTGCGTTGAGATAAAGACAGTTTAAGAGGTAAAGCAAAAGCCGTGCACACAAGCAAAGCAAAACAAGGAATCCATTCCCCACTCCCCATGGGCAGGCAGGGGTTCAGCCATCTCCAGGGAAGCAGGGATCCATCATGCGTAATGGTTATTTGGGAAGACAGATGCCATAACTCCAAACGTCCCTCCACCCCTTCCTTCTTCTTCGTCCCAGATTTATATACCAAGCATGACATCATATGGTATGGAATATCCCTTTGGTCAGTCGAGGTCAGCTGTCCCGGCTGTGTCCCCTCCCAACTTGTAGTTGCAGCACCAGCCTCCTCAGTGGTGGGGTGGTGTGAGAAGCAGAAGAGGCCTTGGCTCTGTGTAAGCACTGCTCAGCAATATCTAAAACATCACTGTGTTATCAACGCTGCTTTCAGCACAAATCCAAAACACAGCCCCACACTAGCTAGTATGAAGAAAAGTAACTCTATCCCAGCCAAAACCAGCACATAACAGCCATCCCAAATGTTTCTGTATAGTCCATTTACCTCATTAGCAGTGTGCTTTCCACAGTTGAGGTGTCAGCATGGGAGACTATATAGTAAAAATATTCTTGTTATAAAGAAAGTAAAAGAGAATAATTAACTGTTTCTATCATAGATATTACTGGCAGGAGTCTAATTTAATCATGCATGTTAACACAGCTAAATAAAGTTGCCACTATGAATTGAGCTACCTGATAGTGGAGAAGGATTTTGTGTACTCTTCAACGCGTGGCTGGATACCAGCCCAAGGACCTACAGTGCTGGGCTATCTGTTATGCTCCTATTTGGTGTGGTTAATATTAAAGGAAATATGGGGAACCATAGGTCTGAATGTGAAAAAATTGGGAGTGAAGGATTTTTTGATTGTCCATCCAATAAAACTAAGGCCCAGTTCTTAGAGCTATTATCCCAATTCTGCTGGAATAAGACATATACAATCAGACTTATCTGCAAAAAGCTTCCACTGAGGTAAAAGCCCAAAGTGACTGGGTTGTGAAGGCTGGAAAATTTGGTTATGTATTTTCATAAGCACCCACCCATACCTTACAGCAATTAGTGCGAGGATACATGTTACTTTCTATGTTAGTGAAGTGGTCCAAATTGTTCTCTCTTCAAGTGTATCTTGAATAACTTATTATTCTTGATAGAATTTTGTAGAAATATTTATGCAAACCTTAAAGAGGTAGCCCAATACTGATTCTTGTGGGGCATCACCAGCCAATTGAATGAATTATTTATAATTATTTATAATTTTCCGTTGTCAGTAGCTCACAAGCCAGCTTTTGATTGGACTAATTGTATTGCTGTCTAAGCCAAACTGATTTAATTTTCTCCCTAGATTATCATATGTCTCCTTATCAAATGCCTGTCTAAAATCCAAGTATATCCATGGCACTCCCTCACTTTGGTTTTCTGCCTAAAAACTATCAAGCTTATCTGGCCAGCTTTATTTTTAGTATTTCCATGTAGTTTTGTTTCCATGACAACAGTTCCATCTATGGACGAAATAGTGACAGCCTGTCATCTGTCACTCAGGGACTACAAAGGCTCTGGGACACCACATGACATTTCTGAGCCTCACCTAGGTGTTCACCCAGACCATGAGAGTGGGCTCAAGGATTGCTCTCCCCAAAGTCCTCTGAAAGAGAAGGGCCAAGAATAAACAAAAAGCGGTGTTGGCTATGGCCCACACTGCAGCTATCACGCCTAAATGGACAGTAAATGGTTCCATCGAAACATGCACAAAAAGACATTTTCACCAAACGTGGGGAAAGCAGTGAGAGAATTAGGACCAGGAATATCAGAGGCACAATGTACCCACCTGGCACAAACCAGCCAGCACATTGCTGCCATCAGGAGCTAACATATCCCCTGGGGATAGGACACGACCCATAGCAAGGCAGGCTGTGTTAGTTCTGCTGCCATCCAAGGTGATCTCACCATGTGGTGTTTGCTTCAAGATGATCTGAACCTTTACCTGAAACCTAGATGAATAATGAAGCTGCATGGTTTTAACTTGCTCTTTCAAGGAATTCAGGTTTGGCTTGGGGTAAAGCAAAGGTTCCTTCATGACATGTTATGCATTTGGGAAAAATAATGAATATGTTTGTGGTACCTTTACAGTCATGATTGCTAAAATACAGTAAGTTGTCACTCCATAGTAAGAGAAGATTCATTTATCAAATTAGTACAAAAGTAATTTAAAATTTTATTCTAGTATATTTTCTGAGTTTCAAATCTGACTCGGTCTTTCTGACAAAGTCTTTTAAAAAGGAATCAAACATTGCACGGAAGACATTCAAAGACTGTGTTATGTGTATTGAAGCATGTTAAAATTTTCTGTGTTAACAGATTAGATGTAGTGAACTATCTGTCCTGTAACAATTGCTTGGTTTTTTCATTGAAACATCTTCAAATTTTCTCTTTATCTGTCCCATCAACATCATTCTAAAAGTGTCAAACACACATATTGAAATGAAATTTAAAATAAGGATAACAACAATAAATAAATAAAATATAAGAGGTTTTTAAAACAGCTGGAAGAGCTCCTGCTGTATCACCCAAGGAAGAATGAAGGGCAATTTCTTACCATGGATTAGAAAAATATGCTTTTCTCTCGAGCACAGACCTTTAATAACTCTAGCCATATGAGCATGGACCATTACATTTTGTGTTTGTTCTTTTTCAGGTTTTTGAGGCCTTGAAGGAATTTTAGATTCAGTGTTGACTTAATTTGAGTATTTCATAGTCATATGCCACCTGGTATGCAATAAGGCCAGCTCTACCAGTGTAGTAGACAAGGTAGCTTACCTGTTCAGTGAAAGGACAAATTATAGGAGGAAAAAAAAGTTTGGGCCCAGTACAGTCTCTTAAATATTTAGTAGCAACAGCATCATAAAGCAGAGGAGGAAAAAGTCCCAGGAGGGCAAAAGTAATGAGATCACTGTTTTTTAACACAAAACAAAGCAGAAACAAAGTCCTGTGTCTCCTGGCCTACATATGTGTCTTCACCCTCCATGATTTTCAAGTGCTCTCTGACCAGCACGTTCTCAAGTCCTCTCTGACTAGCAGTCACTAAGGTGTTTTTCATAAGAACAGTTTCAGAACCAAATATCAAGAGCCGAGTATCAAATATTCAGAACCAGAATCTTTGTTCAACATCTTCATCAATGACCTAGATGAAGGGTTGGAATGTACCAAGGAAAATCAGTTTTGTTACCTCCATGCAGTGTCTCATCATACACTTCCATACTGCTGTTTATACAACTCTACTTAATCACCTTTATGCTTTATAAGAAGGTAATGTTTGTACTAGAAGGGATATTCTCTTGGATATGTCCAAGCAGTAACACTGAGCATTTTTACATGACTATCAGTAGATTTTTCCGGCTTGACTACTGGTTTCTGCTGGCTTCCAGTCAATGGGAGGGTCTGCTCTCAACATTTCATCTATCTCATTGCTTTGTTCCAAAGCTGTAATACTTGAATAGCAGAGGCAAACATGAATCACATTAAATTTCTTATCTTCCACAGACACCTGAGATACATCAGACTTTTTTTGCAAATGAAATACTTGATGTGCAGAATAATCTAGCAAGAGTGAACTTATATGATATGTTTACAAGAATTATTTCCACTGAAGAGTAATCAGGGATGCTTTCATAATCCTCCTCTAACTCAGCTTTGTTAAACAAACAAATTTGTTGTGTCCAAGTTGTGTCTTTTTATCTGTACTTGCTGCTATTAGCTTCACTATGAATGACTTCTACCTTTTTATTATGTTTGAAAGCTACTTTTTTTCAGACTACTAGTTAGAAGCCATGGGTCAGACACATTTATATACAAAACCACCACGTGTGGGATGGATAATGGCAATGAAATTACCATAAAAATCATTTAGTCTGTAAGAGTGAAATTACATCTATTGTGCTCCCAAGAAGACAATACATGAAGTGCTAAGGGAAGGGTTATAATCAGATACTTTGATTAAGCTTATCAAGAGAAACACAAAAACCTGCTATTATGAGTACCCATTCCCACAGTCATTGGCAATTTTCATATTTAAGTTTTCAAACAAGCAAACAGAATGAAATAGCACCCCCCCCAATTTCTCCCCTAAATTATGAGAACAAGTAGTACCAGTTTAGGTAAAAGATAATGTTTGTTTTCAATACTTGTACTGAGTTAGGTATCAAAATTTTGGCTGTTAATTTTGGCTTAGACTAAGCATCCAAAATCTCAGTGGCTTTACTGAACTTCTTCAATCTTTAAAGCAAATCTGGAAAGACTGAAAGGAAATGAAGGTATTAATGTTTTTCTTTTTTCAAACCTGCAATTCTGTCTCTTTCTAGTCAAATTGAGAATGTAGCTATGTCAAATAGATTTATCTAAGTCTTTGGCTATCCATTCCTTTTTCTTTCCTATTACGATGTGAAAGACCTTCTTATTCCCAACCTGCCACAAAGTGTCACCGAGTTATTTCAAAAACAAACTCTCTTTTTTCCTGAAAACTATTTTCTCCCCAAAAATATGAAGCTGTGTTGTCTCTTGGGTCTTTCTGGATGGAAGCTCTTTCTGGAAACTCAGGAACTAAGTCCAGACAGACTTTTGTGTCCCCTACATTTTTTCAACATGTCCAGAGAACGAGTACAGCTTGATGGTCCCAGTGAAAGTGGCAGCCCTCACTTCTGAATCGCAGCAGGCTCTCTTCTGAATGTTGAGGAACATGGGAAACCTCTGCTTTGCACCAAAAAATCAAATTTACCTCGAAATTGAAAAGTTGGAGCTGAGCAGCCAGGACCAAAGGGGGAATTGCATGCTGAATTCTGTGGTTTTAAGGTTTATTGGAGTGGTATATTACAAATGGATTGCATTTCCCTTCTAATTCCTACTTTGGTGTCTGACTACTAAGTAAACATCTATGTAACTTGTCTGATAATCCAGTCTAAAATCCCCCCTAGTTTGCAAAAGTCAAGTCCCCCAGGTAAGCTCTCTTGAAGATAAAATGAGAAAGTACAAACTTTCTAATAACTTCTAATATTATATTTTTATGCTATTTTTGTATAACTCAGAAAGAGTGAACTTTCCTGCTTTCGTGTTGTATAGAGTGAAACCACTTGCCAGTTTATTGCAGGTCTGACTCTAACCTATTCTGTAATTAGGATTTTTAAATTATTTTATTTTATTTCTTCTATGGATAATACCCAGCTGATCTCAGTAAAGCTGTTTTCCAGGTAATTTAAATAAAATGTAGTCCCACTTGTTCTGCCTTTTAGAAGAATGAACCTATCTGAGCAACAGTAAGGTATAATTATGTTGAATAGGTTGATTGCAAAGAGACCGTCAGTCCACTGCTGTCTGTTTTTACTGCTGGCAGCCTACAAGCAAATTTACACATTTAAAATGTTGGGTAAGTACCAGATGAAATTTCAGCAGCCATGGGCTGGTTCTTCCTTTACAGGTCCTTGCACCCTACAACTGGAAAGTCACATCAGCAATATATAGATAACATTCTTACATTCATTATGCTATAACTAAGGCCTACTTGGCTCAAATGTCTGATGCAATAAAGTAATTTGGCTTAATATAGAACTAATCAAGGCTTCATCTTGATGTGACCCAAGAAAATAACTATCCTCTAACAATCAGCTCCACTGGCAGTAGACAATTATGCTTTCTCTCTTGCAAAAATGTGTATTTATAGTGTAGCAGATAACTGCACTGGATATATTCTTGGAAGCCAAAATAAAGCCCTTACTTTTCTGCACAAATAATCTGGCTTTGAAAAGCATTCCAATGTAAAAATGATGTTAACAAGTACGCTGCAGTAACCTCCAGTGGCAATATCATTGCAATTTATCAAGCAGGAGTTTTTAATGCCTACATCTACATTTTTGTGATTTTCAGAAGGCCCATTTTGACCTCAAAGTGTTACTCTTAACTAAAATAGCATTCTATCCTTGAGTTTTGCTGAGTCTTCAGAAACTGGTGGAAATCTTCATCTGAACTGAGACAGCCTTCTCAAGTCATGCATCTGGTCTCCCTGTCTATTCCGTACAAAGAGATAATCTCCTGCAAATGCAGTTCATCATCTAGACTAGAAACCAAAGCATCTGTAGGCTCTGCACTTTTTTTGTCTCAGGTGCCAGGAGATCAAAAGAACTGAAAGGTTTGCTGCTTGAAGAGTTTTATTCCTTTTGAGGTTTCTTTAAAGAATAAACTTACAAAATCTCCTTGCTGGCAGACAAAAACGCTTTTTCATTCTGTATTATAGTGCTGTGGCATTCAGGAGCTAACTATGGTTATATGTGCAATATATATGGTTATATAAACAATATAGTATTCAAAGTTATAAAATATTTGAAAATAACTTGGTTATGGCAATGGTTTTGTTTTTCTTCCTGACAATGGAGCTATTCTTTGCTTAAAAGCTTTAATTTCTTATGCAGGAGGGAATTTCTCCAGGGAAAATCACACACATTAGTTAGAGAGAAGGAAAAATTTGTACTCATAAATTTTAATGTGTAATTTATTTGCTTGTTTCTGTGGATTAGTCTGAAGAAAAATGTGAGGGGCAAAAGCCAGCATGGCTTGATTAATGGTCCAAAAGGTCTTTCAGGGATTAGGAATCTGGATGAATTATTTAAAAGCATCTAGAGTTTTAAGAAGGTCCTTCTGAATGTTTTAAATTAAAACAATACCTTTGTAAGTTGCATAATAATAATTCTTACCATATGGTGAACATAACTGTGTTCCAAAGGCCTCATTCCAATTTCATTGCTCTGGTTTAACTCTCTACTCAATACATGTCAGTATATTCTTGTCATGTACAGCAGTAGATAAAATACAAATTGGTCACTAGAGATAAGAGAAACAAAAACATGTGCCACTAACACCTAGTTCATATCAACGATACAGTAATAAAAAAAAAGTTATAAAATATTTGAAATGAATACAGTTATGGTAACAGCACCTCTGCTGTCTGCCTCTATTTATAACTAGCTAGGTCCCCAAGAGGCCGTTCGCTAGAAGGAAAGTAAGATCTACCTCTAAATTCAAATCAAAGATTACATTTTAGTTAAAGAAATTTCAGCATTGGTTACTCCTACAAAGTAGAGATTAAAGTTTATTTTGCAGGCGTAAACACAACTCCATAGAGTAAGAATATGCAATGAGGCTCTATTGGAAACAAACCCCGGGTGGCTGGAACACCTAATTAAGCATTTCACCTCTTACTAGCACATGGTATTGTGATATGAGGACCTCCTGATTACAAAAATTATATGTTTTCCATTTATATTTTAAAAAATGTTATAGATAAATAAACATGTACTGTCAAAGACATTGTGTGAGAATAATTAATTTAACGACATATTTACTGACTGACTGTGTCTCATTCCATTCCTGTAATAGTATCTAAATCTAGCTGTGGGGAGGTTTTTTTAGGTTAGGAAAAATAATTAACAAACAAATTAAATTAAAGAAAAAGCAAATCTGAACAAAACAAAAAATGTAGGCAAGAATATTTACTGTTTTCACATCAACTTCAACCGCACCTTATTTAGATAAGCTTACAGCAAATAGGTTAATGAGGAACTTCAGACCCAGTGGCTGGGAAAACAACTCAGACTAAATGTACAAATATAGCATGAGTTTCCAAATTAGAATGATGCATAGATGTCTGAATTGTTTCTGGCATGGGAGCTCATGAATTATATTTCCTCATAAAGTCGTCCATGAAGTAATTTGGAATTCTCCCAAGAGAACTATCAGGTACCATATATGTATTGGAAAATACTTACATGAATATCTGGATATGCCACAATCCTAATCCTGAGAACCAAAGATAACAAACTATATGTGATAAGAAAGCAGATGAAACATAAGAAAACAAACCTCTGAAAAAGAAGAGAAAGCTGACCACAACTGACTAGTGTAGTGCTATTTACTGCAGCATTTTCAAACTGGCATAAAGATTTCACATGCAGCAAGGCTTGACTCGTCGTAGGACACCAACACTGACATCTTGAAGCCCTTTCTGTATGACAGTACCATAAATTCTGGAAAAAAAATACAGTTTCCAGAGAAGCAATCCTTCAGCATGGGTAAATGAAAAAATACAGAGCTCTATCAACAGAAGGAAATCAGCCAAAATAAACTTTTTCAAAAAATATTTTCAAAAACTGCAACAAGCCCATAACTCTCCCATGTAAAGCAAAATCAATAAAAATCACCTCAATAAAAGCGAAACATAAAAACCCAAGAGGATTTACATGAATATTAAGGAAAATGATACAAATGTTGAAAGAGATGCTAGTAAATCACAAGGCCTACTGCATTCATCTATAATATTTTTAAGCTATAAGGGCTAAATAAATTATGAAGCTCAATCTGAGGAAAGTTCAAAAATGGAATTAATAAGCCAAATATGCTACTAAAGCATCTTAAAGAGAATAAAGACAAAGCTTATCAAGAGTAGGGTAGTACCTAGCCAGTCTTCAACCACAATTTCAGCCATGGAAGACTATAACAAAGATACATCAAACAACAAGAAATACTTAAAATATGCACTACAGATTTTAAGAAAGCATTTGATAGCCTCCTTCTTGGAACACTACATAAGCAAAACGAGAACAAATATATGGTGGTTTTAGATCAGGGTATAGCTTGCACAGACGAAGTAGACACAGACAACGACAGACAATGTTAGCATTGATGTCAGAGACATTCTCTCAACATGGCATTTGGCACTGAATTTATAAGTTTTCAAGATGGAGTCAGACAGATAAAGTGAGAACAGAGTGATCCACCAGCAGAACATTACTTTGGTTTTGCTAATGGCACAGCTCTTACATAAGACAATCAGCTAACAGGCAAGCAAAACAGAACACTCTAAAAAAAGATGGGTTAATAAGCAGTCATAAAAACAATTTGGAACACCAAATATTTTCTAATTTTGGCATTGTATTAGTGAGCAATGAGTATTAAGACAATTTGCTTTCATGTAGATATAAGAAATAATCAGGTGGAAACTCTATTATGAATTGGGAAGTCAGCTGCATCATTTGTTAAATCAAATGAAATTTGGTCACCACAAATTTAGGAACTCAAGACCAAACTAATCTTTGTTTCAAACATTATTTCCAGATTTACATCTGGATGTCTCCATAATTTTAAAAGCAAGTGCTTCAGAAAAATAGTAAATACTGAGCAGGGATTGATTTATAACAAATTTTTAGGTTCCTCCTAAAATTCAGTAATTCCAGTATGTGCTAAGAATGAAGCTACAGAATGTACCATTGCCTGACAGGAAAACATGGAAAAGGGCCAATGAAGCTCACTTGCAGTGCACCAAGGTTGGGGGAAACTTAGACAGCATAAATGGGATGAAGAAATGGGAATAGAAAAGTTTTGGGTTTTTTTTCCTAGCTCTTATTTGACTGTACAGAAGAATCCAGATTCAGACAAAGCCCAAACCATTGGCTGTTTTGACACTCAGATCTCTGCAGTTATTGTTACCTTTCATGTCTTGGGGAAAACTCATGTTTGAAAGAAGCTGTTACCTCTTGCAGGATCCCTCATTACATCCCCGAAGTTACTGCTGATTTTCATGAATGCAGTTTCCTTTCACTTTTATAAAAGAAATATTGACCTTGGGTATTTTGAACCTGCATTTATAAAGCTGATGACGCTGATGGAATGAATCACACACATTTGCATTTCCATTTCATTCATATGTCTTTTGAATTGGATCTTTTTTACACATCATATCCTGAATATAGACCTTGGAAAATTGAATTGCTAGCTGAATTATAGTGCTGAGTGGCACTTTGGAATGCCCATTGAAAGTTCTTAGTTTTTTCTATTTGCCATATGCAGTACTAATTTTTGAAAGTTATTAGGGTTAGCTTCTCCTTCTGAATAGCTATTTTTGGACGTGAAGAACTCATCTCCCTTCTCCCTGTTTTTGCTGATGAAGTGATAGAGGCCGAGCACGCGAGTGCCTGAGCCCTGCAGTGACACTCAGCGGGTGGATGGGATCAGCCCGGGGATGCAGAGCGGTTCATTGCAGAAATGGCCTTGCAGGTAACCTGCTGGGCAGGGCAGTTTCTAGGCACAGGTGCAGCAAGCAGTCCTCTAAAGCCATGGTGGGCCCACAACTTATTTTTTTCACCTTTGAGCCCTGAAAAGCTACAGTCATTGCTGCATCGACAGGAGACCACTGGGTGCCTGTCAGGAAGAGGGGGTGCTGGTAACCCCTTCTCCTACCACCAGAAGCAGAGCCAATGCTCCCACCTTCTCTTGCTGGCAGGCAACTCTTCGTGGCTGTTCTTAAGCTTGCCTGTGGTCTCTGGCTTGCATTTTATAGCGCTTCCTTCCCTTTTTTTTCAGCAGGAATGGACAGGTCTGAGTCCTGGTTCCTCAGTCTTGGAGCAGGAAAATGAGAAAGAAATGGTGTCTACTGAGCTGAGATGCCCTGAGCTGGCACCGTGGACTGCAAATGTCCATGCATGCAGTGCAGATGAGCCCAGGCCTGGCCTTGGTCAGTGTGGACCAGCCAGGTTAAAGGCCTGCTGGCGTACGCCATCCTAAAATGATTTCCAGCCTGGAGGAAGCTTGTCCAGCCAGATCAGAGCAGCAATAGAGGAGCTTCAGGAGGTCGATCCACCTATACCAGCACGCTGCTGTGTGATGAAATAATTGTATCGCATTTCTCACAGAGCAAAGTAGACGAGCACAAGCCCGCTTCTTATTATGTTGGAGTAAGTCCGAGGTGGTGCCACCGCCTCTTCTGAAGCCATTCCAGTGTTAGGCCCGTACAAGCCCGAGCCTAGAGCTGGGTCTCAATCACCTGAGCGTGCTGCCTCGAAAGCTGGAGACCTTGTTCCCACTATCTTTGGGGCTTCATGTCTCTGTGTTACTGCTGCCAGCTCCAAGTGCCTCAGCTCTTGCTTTGCTAATGAAAAATAGTCTAGTGTTTCACTTGGTACCGGAAGAGTTTATGGAATATCTATAAATATATATACCCTGCTCCAGGGCTAAGTCCCTCCTGAATGTGATTAGCCTTGAAAAATGTGGAAATTCCCAGGGCTTTTAGACCATAAATCTGTCAGGATGCATCCTTCTTTTCACTTTGTGCTATATGGCTTGAATATGAAAGGATGTTTTTTCATTCTGCCTTTTTCCAACCTGGAAAGTTATGATATGTATGCATGCATGTATGTATTTATTTCCTTGAGTGAGTGAAAATTCATTTTCCCATTCTTGATATTACTGTTTATTTTATGATTGAGGTTATCATAAAGGGCACCTTTGAAATGTTTTTCTTTTCTCCTGATAGTTTTTTTTATTTTTTTTTCCCTGTGAAAATATTACTTTTTAGTTGAGTGAATTCTGTTATTTCTCTTGTCTTTTCCATTAAGCTTTTTAAAAGTGAAATGAGGGAGAAGGAATTGGAAAAAAAATTTCAGAAGCATTGCTGAGCTACCATTACTTTATCTACCAGATTTCTATTGTAATCTGTTTATAATTTCCTGATCAGCCTGTGTGGTTCTCTGAAAATTGTGTCCCTAGTTGGTATGGCCTGGGTCAGGTATGGTCCTTAGAGACAAAGAAGTCAATCTTTTTCCCTCAGCTGCAATCTGTTCATTCTGTTTGTCCATGTATTAATTTAGATATTATAGATTAGAAAAAGGAGAAAGGAGATAGCTTGCTTCAGATAAATCACTTTTAAGGGCAGATCTAAGTTACAATTCCAGGAAAAAAACACTCTTTTTTTATGTTAGAGTATGTATTCTAGATCTGTATGAGGGAATTAAAATAAAAATAAGGTCTTATGTTTCTTACTCTTTTTTAATGAGATTAATCAATACTAGACTATCCCATCCCAAACTTTGCCACATGCTCCAAAACTGAAGGTTCACAGACATTCGGAAACAGATTTGTGTTTGTGTTGCTTTGCAATATCAAGTCACGTAGCTTTGGGGCATTTATAATGTACATCATACGGAGTTTCCCTTTTTAGCAAAGAATCTGCAAAAGGATTTTGTCATACAAGTTAACATCCTAGGCTTTCTTAAAGCAAAACCTTTTTTTCTTAAAAAAAACAAACAACCAACAACAAAAATCTCAATCAAATCCCAGCAAAAAAAAAGTATGTGTATGTAATACATTATTTGTACAATATTTTTATGTATAGGCTTTAATGCATAGGACAAAAGAATCTTGAAGACATTCTGAGCCACTTAGCTCAGGAAATTGTTGAGGTCCCAGTCAATAAAGCAAGCCCTGCTGGTGGGATCTCATGAGTTGGTATAGGATCTCCTTGTGCAACTCTCTGAAGGAACTTGACCTTAATAAGTATGTGATGAAGTTCAGGATAGTTCTCACATCCAAGCAAATAACAAACATTGGGGACAAAAAAAAAAAAATCAGCATAACAAGTATCTGCTTCCTAAATTGCTGACTGGATATGCTTTAAGCATATTCTCATATCATTCTTATATGAGACTAGTCCATCTCCTGTGTAATATGATTTTGAAAATAATAGATGAGACTAAACAATAACAAAAGAAATGGGGAAGTAAATATTTTCAAATGTGTCAGCTCTGGAGCCAAGCTGGAGCATTTGTCATGATGAATTGGTTAAATGGGCACAAAAAAGCAACTAAACAAGCCAAAGTTAGTCATAGGCAGCTGCAGGCTGAAAGGTTGCCCAGTTTATGAAGAGTGGAAAGATGAAAGAGTAGAAACTTTGTTCATGTTCTGTGTGTTTGTATTTCCCTCAGACAGGGTTATGAAGAGTGTTAAGAAGAAGAAATATATTCATACATCCTATATTGTCCACAATTCTGTTGACAGTCTGGACAGTTAACAGAAGTCAAGAGCTTTAGGAGTTTTTTCTGTGTGGTCCGTGTCCCAGAACTCTGACTTTCTGCATTTGCATCAATATGGTAAAATCTGTGATCTTCTTATAAACATTCTTCAAAGAAAATTTTGTTTATGCATCTCAAGACATAGGACCCAAATGATGTTTACCCACTCTAAGTGCAAGAAAACTCTGTACATGTTCTCTTTGGTTTGTATCAGGGCAATTCAGAGCAAAATTCAGTCAATGTTTTGGGTACTTATTTGCTTATTTTTTCCTGCTTTTTGGCAAGGTACCTCATAGTACGTTTAATTAATGCCGTCTTAGGAACAGAAGATCTTGCTTCATCCATTTGCTATTGAAAGTTAGTGGTGTTCAGGGATTTGAACATTGCTGGATTTACTATGAAGCATTAATGGATTTGTAAAACAGAAAAATGAATACTGGCTACCCTACTTCTCCAGTAATTATTGCCAAGAGCTTTAACAACCTCTTGAAAAGCAATGAAAATCCACAGTAGTGGTCCTGCACTTATAGCAAAGATCTGAGTTATATCACTGCTTGCCTGGTCAGAGATTTTGTGAGTCCCAGGGCACACAGCCATGGAAAATGTAGCCCAAGGGGAATGTAGCAGTACAAGATGTCCACAGTCTTTGTGTTCACAAAATAGAGGCAAAATCTAAAAAAAAAAAAAAAAAAAAAAAAAAAAGAAAAGTATTTGGGGTTTTGATTCAGTCACTGAATTTTCCATGTAATCAGAATGTCCAGAAACTCTTCCCAGGGGTATTTGGGCTGCTGCTTCCATCCTTGCGCAGGGCGTAAGTAGCAGTATAGCTGTGGTTTGGTGCGTGCGCAACAGAGTAATTTGTATTAACGCCACTGTTGTAGGTTGTGAACAGAATCCACTTGCTTCTTTGTCTTTTGCAGATAGGAAGTTTGATCCTTTAAATGCAACAGAATGAGAAAATGAAAACATCCTCTCTCCTGCAACAGCGAGTGCAGCCCCAGAATGCCAATGCTGAGGTCTGTGTGTAGATAGAGAGTCCAGTCCTCTTGCCATTGCAGACTTGCTCAGATTTACATTAGCATTGTTACTGGAGAAGATTTTGGGATGGTTAGGAAATCTTTTACTTTTTTTTAACCAGTTTTGGTCAAATAGAAGGCCAGATACGCTTAACACAGGATACTTTTTTTTATTTTCCATTGTCTGGAATAGAACTCTGCTTCATTTACCTGCATGTCTGCTCCTTGCTGTGTCCCACATTTGGGGTAACACTCCTATATAGACAAAATTTCTGTTGTTATCCAAATTACCTAGATTTCTGCATAGGCATTTTTGCATTTAAAAATAGAGGAATAGAGCACACTGACAGCACTGTGAATGGGAATTGAGCGCAATTAATGCCAGAACCAAAACCTAGATAACGACTGCATAGACTATTGGTATTCTTTGTGCAACTGAATTAAAGTCACTCCATGAACCCATTCTTTTCATTAGCTCTGGAATTGACTGTTTCTTTTCTTGTGTTAAAATATTTTTGTTACAAAAATTGAGTTGTCAGATCCAAGATTTTCAGTTCAAAAAAGGTAGGTTAAATCTTTGTAATCAGAAGCTAAATGTGATCTTGATAATGGTCAGAATACCACCTAGAAGATGTCAAGTATTTTTGTAAATTAACAGTCTAGAATTCATCTCACTTAGTAATCATCATTTAAAAGGTAGGCATGACATCTAAGCACCCTCCATCACAGTGATGGGACAAAGGTACCTCCTGAAGGGAAATGGACATCCCAGACTGCTGGGATGAATCGCTTCTTCCCAAGTGCCTGTTTCTATAAATTGCTGGTAGAAGGTGACCTGTAGTTTCACTCAAACACTCTTAGGTGAAGGGAATCCCATCTAAGATTAATAAATTCAGATAAATATTGGAGGGGAAAAAAACCCAAACCAGACATTCTGTAATGCAGGGCATTTGTGTGCCTTCCCACAAGTAAAATTATGCTTCGGATAATAAATGTGCCTATAAATATCAGGTAGCTATGGGAATTTTTAAAGATTGTATGTTGCTGGAAGGATAAATAGAGACTGACTGCCAGTGCTAGCAGGATGGTAATTTTTCTCTCAACAAAAAACTTGTAAGTTGCTATTTGCACACGAAACACTGTAGAGGACAACATCTAAGAATCAAATAGAATAGAAACTGGATTGAAGTGATATGCTTAACACACTGGGTAGATTTCAGTAGTGAACAAAAACTAGAGCCCACCAGACCCTGGGGATTTCTGAATGTTCTGTAATAAAGTTGCTTTTCACCACATAGCAAATTATTACAACCTTAAAAGGCAATTTAATGCTTACCTCAGTCTCAGATGACCCTTTTCCCCCCAGCTAGCCTGTTGGCTAGTCTTATTTCTTCACACCTTCTGGGATAAGTAAATATTCAGAAACTGAAGCTTCAGGGTGTCCTGGTTTCAGCCAGGATAGAGTTGGGATACAGAGATATCCCTGCATCCCATGACACAGGATACATTTAAAGATTTAGTAACGTAATAGTTAGAGGCTTTAATGTTGAACTGCTAAAGTCTGGTCCCTGAACAGAGACCACTGCGCTCATCCTCATACTGCACCTGAGGGTGGACACCCAGCGCTTGTCACACTCACCACATACCCCTTGAGCAAACCAAGAGTAAGCTCTGAGGTTACATGCGAAGCACAGCCCGCCTTGCAGCACTTTTCACAGGGCTGTACAGGGGCACTGTATACTGTATGCACTGTATACTCAATTTCTATAGTCTGGAAACATTATTTGAAGAGGTATGTATAGTTGTCTCTTCCTTTTTTTTGCCTGAGTAAAACTTTTTTTCCTTTCAAAACATAGGTACTTTCCCTACTTTTACACTTTTGTACTATAGAGCACAGAGCTCTAAGTGAGAGAAAGAAATTAAGTATGTCTTCAGCTTAACAGCTCTGCACCCATCTTTGAGGAAAATGCCCTCACCACAAAGCTCTGAGCTGCTCAGGAGGAGTGCTGCAAACTGCTCCAGCTGAATCTGTTCCAATGTGCAAAAAGCAGGTAATTAGGAAATATTATATACTTTTATTTGCTCAAATTATATGGAAAAAACATCAAAATTTGAGGCTCAAGATGGCTTCATTAAGGCTACCAAGAGAGAAAAAAAATGGGTAATTGTATTGAGATGAAATTAAGCACACTCATGTTTCGCTTGGTTTGATACATTAACACGTTGGGTAAGTTTAATCATCTTAGAACGTCTTGCCTTTTTTGCTAACAAGAAATCTTTTTCCTGAACTTGTCTCTTTTCCCAGGTCTATTCATTTGTCTCGTGGAAGACACCTACCTCTGCTTCCAAACCTTGTCTTCGATATCTTCAGTCACTGAGGGGAAAAGGAAGGCAAAGTTATTTGAGCTACAATTTGCATAGAAACAGCTCTGTAACCACAGCGGTGATGTGTGTGGTCTGGATCTGCCTGCCGGGGGTGTGTATGTATTAAAAGATATAGATTGACAAGATATAGATATATAAGGTATTTTACATCAAAAGGTATAGGTACAAGATATTTCTATCAACACCTAAACTTATATGTGACTTAGAAGTCCTTATTCTAAGTGATCTTATCTCTTTCCTTACCAGAAAACTCCTATATTTTTACAGAGGAAAGCAAAGATAAACAGCATTTTCCCTTCCTTTTCTTTGTGAGCATGAAGCTTTTCAAGGGATCAGAGGAAATATTAAAAGAAGAATATTGTACCAGCATTTGCTGTTTGTTATGGGACACTAAGTGAGGGGAACAGGAATAACCTATAAACCCAGGAAAAAAGCAGTGCTTTGACACTCTACTCTCTCAAGGCATATATTCAAGAGATTTGCTTCTCTCCAAGAAAGATTGCAATTTTTCCATTCATATTTCCTGATTCCTAAACGTTGCTCACGGTAGGCCTATGGTGAGACATCTCAGCCCCTGAGGGCAAGCTGTACGTTCAGTGAGATGATTTCTTTTTCCCCTCACTCTGATCTATGACATGAAAGTGCAATACCAAGGACATGACTCTAAATTTTCAGTTACACAAAATCAATCTGCATATCTGCAGCCAAGAATCATCACATCAGCAGCATGAATGCACTGGCGGTTTCTGGTGTCCGGTATTTAACAGTTTTGCAGAGTAAGACTGTAGTCTTCACTGACAGTTTAATAAAAGAAAAATATATATACCAAATGTAAAACTCAAGTTGTTTTGGAGAACTGCCATGTCAAATTCATAAGTGACTTCAAAGTCTACCAAAGTAAATCCTCTTCAGGCACAAAGAAAGAATGGACAGCAGCAGCCAAAAAAGAAAAACTTCCCCTAAAAAGCCTGGGAAAACAAAGGTCCTTGACGTTACCTTAAGTGTAATGAATATTAATAGGTACCTGCTAAAATAAACTTCCAATATAATCTTGTCAATCACACCAATGATTTGTGCAAATGGCAAATGGCGTTTGATTAACAGACAATTAATGCTACATTTTCTGGAGTGAGTCCAGCAGGAGCTGATCCCCGGTTGACATTCACTTGGTTTCTGCCACTCTCTTACCAACATATTATTCCACAGAATCATGAATGTCAGTGTGCTAATGATTATAAAGACTTTACAGTAAAGACGACTAGTTATCTTTCTAGATAGTTACCGTCTATGCTTTGAACAAATGTTATTGGTGACCTTTGTTTTAGTTTACAGACTGGGGCTTTGGAGAGGTCTAATCTCAAATGTCTGCAAAAGTTAATTTGTGTACTAGCATTGGAGTCTGCAATGAACACTGCTAGTTTGTGAATTATGAGATTATAAGATTAGATATATGAATGGAGAAATTTTGTTTCACTCTTTCCCCCTTTAAGCACTTCCTTATACTGGAAATGAGTCCACTGTTTTCTCCATGGTCTTTTGTGCCACAAGCTGCTTCCAAGCCTGACATTCCTGCCAACAGCCGGGCCCTGTTCACGTAGTGTCACAAAAGAATATCCATTACACCCAGAGAGGAGTGGGATAAATGCAGTCAAAAATCAAAAGCTAGGGTGTTCTTCTTTTGATCACAAAATTAGAGAGAGCTGTTGTGCACAACAGGTAGGGTGATGTTGGACTTCACTTGTTTTTCAGAATCCTGGAGCTGGTGATGAATTTCCTTCCCAGCCTTTCCCTAATCATGCACTCATAGTGACTATAGGTGTGACTACTATCCTGAGCTCTTCAGACTCTGCCTAAGTCAGGCTTCATTGCAGTTAAACCCAATTTCTAATCAGAGCACAACTGATGTATTGAAATACGAATCACTACATTTGGGCAGAATAAGCATGGAAATCAGTGCATTTACATTTTCCAGGCTCCACAAAAGTCAGAACACAAGAACACTATTTGTGTAGAGATTCTTGAATTAAACGAATGTGTTAGTCAGCATGTTCCTTAACATGGCATTCAAAAAGTTATTTCTTAGACTGTCTTCCAGCTGTTGTATAGTATTCTGATTTCGTTTATAATATGTGCAGTCACACAAATTCTGTTGACGTCAGTTGTATACCACTCCTTATAATTAGTGCATAATACTCTTCTTGTGTCTAACACAGGCGAGTGGAGGAACTATTAATTTTTCTAAAATAATTAAGTTGTCATGAAAATATAATGAAGATAAGAAAATTAAACAAACTCTTTATGAGTCTGAATGAAATTTAAATTGAAAAAAATAGACGACTATCTACATCTGTTTTTTTTTTCCAAAAGTAAATAACCTTATTTTAAAAAAAGACAGTTCAGCTGGTGTCTTCACAAGTGTGTACATCTGTCACATTAAGTGCAACCCCCAAACACTTACATAAATGAATAATTAAGGATATCATAACTCTTATGCCACCCACATAATTATACCACTTTAGTAAGCGTATCACTGCATAAAACAATAGACTTGGAACAGATTCCTCTGGTACAGAAGTAACAGACTGCTGACATCCAGCTTAGAGCTACCTTTGTCCCCCAACAGCCCTTCTCCTGAGCCTGAAATCAATGAAATTCACACTGAAATCAATGGAAAAACTCACACTGACACTAAAAAGCCTCAAAATAATGCAGATCTCTTCATAGATGAAAAAAAGGATCTAGCTTGTTATTCTTATTCATGCCTATTCTAAGCTCAAAGTAGTAATTTTAATGTTTTGATTAAAAACAAAACAAAAATCTAGTGTGTTAGACTGCTATTACAGTAAAAAATGAAATTAAGCCTGGAAGAAAGAAGGTATGAAGGTAGTTAATTAATTCTCAAGAAAGGCATCAGAAATAGCACAGTCAATACATCCCTCATCATGCAAAAGCTTCCACTTGTCATTCACTTAAACCTTTTGCAAAACTACTTTGATAAAACTGTGCTTTAGGAAGAAGTTTTAGTGCTAATACCAAGACTAAACCACAGACAGCTCTTTTTATTCAAGCCTATTGGAGGACTGAAGAATATCTATATTGCACAAACGCATCTGAAAAGGTTTTCTTCAAAATATATTTTTTCTTCCTCCAATTTAAAAAAATTACTTTTCATTGCTGCAGAAGACTGAGTTTGTATCTTTTGACATGACCACAGGGATGGTTACATCTTGCGGATAACATCTCTGAGATCTGCCAAACCTTGTAAGGACAGAAAATCCGATGACTAGAAGCATTATTTGTTTGACTGACTTTGAAGAACTCAATGACCCGTGAGCAGACAGAAACAAAAGACTCATTTGCAAGGTACAGCCTTGGGTATGTGGGGCTTTTCTGTGCACTTAGTTTCAGGCCCAGTTAGCCCAGCATATACAGCTGAGAAATTGCAGCCTATTTTCCAGCTTCTAAATAGGGAAAGCCTTGGGACCTGATCCAAAACTCAGTGAAGTCAATGGGCATCTTTCCACAGACTCCAATGGACTTTGAACCGAGCTCTTTGTTCCGAACACTGCTAGTAAGCAAAGCTGTGAGAAAGTATTATGAGTGGTTGCTCTATTGAGCCTCTTTAGGAAAAAAACTCATCTGTGAGATGTGGCTATACACATGTGAGTGTGTGCATGTGTATAAAAATTGTATACAAACAGGAAAAAAACATTTTCATTGGCAAACTGCTTTCCTTACATGACTCCCTCCTGTCCCAGATATTTTTGACTGAAAGTACTATAAACAGAGCACGACAGATATTTGTATCATTCAGACAAGGATTTCTCTTGGGTCAGCATAAGAGCAAACAGAATTAAGTCTCCTCTTGAGTGAGGCACGGGATGTGTCTTGGTCTCCTCATATGTGCATGCAACCTAAGCTTTTCATGACCCCCTTGTTTTTGTTGCCATCTTTTCACAACTAATTGACATCACCCATACTGGCCTTACATTCCCTCCCCACTTCCAAATGGCTAGTGGCTGCTTGCCATTCCTCCCTTCTCCACCACTGCACCCAAATCCCACCCACCTTTTGGAAACTCCTGCCTGTATCCTGAATCAACTGTCTGTTTCTCCAGGGCAAGTCTAATGACTCAGGGGGAAAAAAAAAAAAAGCCAATGGGAATTTCCTGTTAATTCTCCATGAATTTCCACTGAATCTGCCCATCTCTCCCTTTCAGGCTCCAATTCACTCTCTTTTAGCTGTATCTGCAATGGAAGTTCTTTGCAAATGCAGACTTAACCTTGTCCAGCCTATTTACTCTTTTCACTGCCGGGCTCCCTTGATTGTCGTGGAGTCTAATTAATTTTTGCTTAACATATTCATACTATGCAGAAGGGTAGTTTGAGGACTTTGCATTAACTTAGCTCAGAAAATCATTTTACTGTGCCATGAACAAAAGAGAAACATTAACCACACAAGTGATGTGTGACCTCCATGAGGGTTCTGGGAAAGAATTTCTTTACTGACAGAGTGGTCAAGCATTGGAACAGGCTGCCCAGAGAAGTGGTGGAGTCACCATCACTGGAAGTGTTCAAAACACATGTAGATGTGGCACTTTGGGGCATGGTTTAGTGGGCATGGTGGTGTTGGATTGACGGTTGGACTTGATTATCTTAGTGATCTTTTCCAACCTTAAAGATTCTGTGATTCTATGTGTGAAGAGAACAGGTCCCCATATCTGCTGCTCAAAAAAACAGTGATAACCTTCTTTTGTTTGTCTTGCTTAGCTAGTTGGTAGCTACCATGTTAGCTGCAAATACCTACGTTCTGAGTTGTAACCTAAAAAAAGATTTTGTTTCAGCCTGAGTTTTGGCTGTAGGAAATAATGCACTGCACTCCACCAAGTATCTTGTAATTCATCCTGAAATCTCAAAATTCATGAGCTTCGTGGCTGTTTCCCATTCTATCCTTTTGTTGTAGAGCTACAGACTGCTCCCATACTGTTAACAGTCCCTTCAGTTCTTCTTGCTAATCACTTGTAGATATGTGATTGAAGGTGATGGGTATGACTACAATGCAGGCTGCTTCTCAATACGATAAATCAGCCTTTGTTAAGGTCTTCCATACCAGAGTTAATCCAGTCAAGGGTGCCACAACACTACTGAGTAGGCAGCGACGCCCCTGCTCAAAACTGAGGAGAAGTTGTTCATTTTTGTATAGGATTCAAGGATTTGGGGTCGATTTTCTGATTAGTGGGGGTGTTTGGACTCTCCTTAGAATCATGCCACTTAAAGACACCTCAGGGAAAAAGATCTTTCTTGACAAAATTATCTGAGAGAAACATGGATCCAGCTAAAGTCAATGGGAGTTCTGCCACTGAATTTACTGAGACTAACATTGCACCTCGAGGACCGTAGATATCTTACAATCCTGTTGGATCTGGTTTGTTACATCTGATCAGAAATTTTTTGTTAGGGAAAACATTGAAGCTAAAGCACTTATCTGTACTGGATTCTCTCCAGTAACAATTCCCTTTTAGATTCCAAGCAAGGCATGAACCATAAAAATGAGCAAGCTTCTTACCTCCCAGGCAGCCTCCCAGCCATCTGTCTGAAAAGTCACTATGTAGAAGCTTGAAAACTGTCTTTTTTTTCCACAGGTAGCTTTGCCTATGGCCTGAAAAGAAATTTTCATTTGTTGAGTTGAACCACAGTACTGAGACCTTCCACAGTGACTTCTCCTGTTTTGGGGCAAGACTTTTGTTATATTGAGGCTGAAGGGAATATTCAACACACTAAACCTTAGGCATGTAGCAGGTGCCTAAATTAGAAGCCCAAGTCCAATACGTTATCTCTGATGGCTCTAGAAGAGGGTGCAATGCGCATAAGTTAGGCACCTACCTTCATTGATTGTAAAGTTCACTGTGTTCAAAAAAAAGGGTAAAATTTACTTCCATGCAGGCAATCCAAGCAAGAACAAATCTTGATCTAACAGTGGTATTAAATACAGATTGTGATCAGTAAACCATAAACTGTTGAAAAAGGTCAGGACTGAGAACCACTTGAAAGTCTGAATAGTTCTTGAAGCTATTCGAATCCTTTTTGTCTGCTAAATTGGGTTGGACGGTCTTGTGAGAACTGTTTTTTTATGAGTTTTCTTAGTTCTTTCTGCTTCTGGATAAGCTGTAAATAGCCTGAGAAAAGGCTTTCTCATAGTATTTTGGCTACTCCCATTCTAGTCCCAAGAGACTTGGGGCAGTGTGAAAACAATGATGGAAAATAATTTTTAAGATTGCCCAAAAGCTCGAAGTTGGAAGAGAGGTGCATGATAAGTCAGTTAAGGAGAGAAGAGCAAGGCAGATGCTGAGGCCAGTGTTTTGACCTGAGATGACTCCCCTAATATAAGAAGTTAGGATGGCAGTTGATAAGACCATAAAAATGCAAGGACAGCTCTACTCAGACCAAAGATTAGTCTAGCCTGGTATCTGACCAGCAGCAGATGCCAAGTTAAAAGTACAAGAACAGGACAAGCACATATTCATACCTCCCTGGGGCTGCTCCCAGTGCCTTGTGTTTTATGGCTTTCTTGAACCAGTGACAGCATCCCATTGTGGAGCACTGCTTGTTTAGGAGATGGGCTACGCAGCCCCTTCCTCTGGGGTGCAAGGAGACTGTAGTTCCTGCACATCTTCTTTCTACCTGTGAATTCACTGGCCACCTCCCAGCAGCTTTCCTCGTAAGGCACAAACAACCCCTGTTGCTCTGAGCTGATCTTTCTCTGTACAGCAGGCAGTTCATAGGGTGTGAGCATCTTACCAGCAAAGAATATTGGGGGCAGATTTGTCTTATGTATACCAGCCTAGAAAACAATTAAAAACCACTGTGGGGAAATGAGAGAAGGGTAGAGGGAAAGAGAGGAGATGAACTTCCCTCCCATTGACTGCAGCTGTCAACAACAGCTCATTTCTCCCTGTATTCAGGTCCTGGCTTGTGCGAACAAAACCAGGAGAGCTCTATCGCCCAGGAGACAGTTATCAACACAGAGAGAGGAAGCTATGGCAATCGGGAGGCAGAATTACCTGTCAGGAAAGTATTCAGTCAGGCACACGCATGTGTGTTTCCTGCAAACACGCTGGCCCCATGACATCCACCAGCAGAGCTCACCCCAGCCCTCACAGCCACCGCTCGCTGCTCCCTGGGAGCGGAAGCATAAGCCTGAGGACAGCAGAGCATCTGTGCCTAGGGCTGAGGGCCACATGGAAAGTGGAAAATTGCATGGAGCATTGTGTTAACAGCAAATCCCACTGCAATAAGAAGCAATTACAGTCTTCTAAATAAGGATTAGGCTTCATGACGCAGAGAAGAAGGAAGGAGACTGGTTGATCTTAATCCAAAGTTTTTATTACTGAAAAATGTTTATTACCGTGTAATATGTTTGCATATTATAACAGATTATATTACTAGTAAAACAGAAGTCACAAAAAGTCCTGTCAGTAAAAAGGAGGCAACATTTCACTTACTTGTGTTACAAGTGTACTTTCTATCCTGATATGTCAAGTGGTCCCCTTGTAGAGAATGGGGTGGGAAAGGACTCCCTTAGTTGCTGTGTTAAAGTAGATGAAGGAGAATACGTAGCCATAAGAGGTACAACTTCTATCCTTGCATAGCTGACTCAAGAAGGTAAGGCCAGCAGAATTAAGAAACTGAATAAACCCCATGGCATTTATAAAATCCTGTTCAGCAACACAGTAGGGTGCAGGAATATTCTCCTTACAGACAAATTGTCCTTTAACGCCCAGGCAGCTGGCCAGCAGGGATTACTAACCTCATTAATATCTCATGTTTAGTTCTAGTTTATAAATAGAGCTGCAATTATGCATGTACATGGTCTACGCAACTAAGTGTTCTTATCACTGTTTCCCTCCTGTCCTCTTCTCCAGTCTCTCCATTTAATTTATTTGTTTATTGTGTCTGGATTTAGACTGTTAGCTCTGCAGTTCAGAAACATTTGTTTGTACAGTTACTATGATAAGATGATCTTGTTCTGATGGGAGTTGTTGTTATACAAATATAATACAAATGCTGATAATTTGTTAATGTTGTTAATCTGTTTGACAAAATCCTTTCACGCTTATTTTGCTAACAAAGGAATAAGCACTCTGGTGAGCAGGATCTGGATTAGAGCACTGCAGACTCAGGCCAGAAGCTACAGCATACTCTTACCTTTTCCTCCTACCCTTCTTATATGATTTACACTGCAATCTCAGCTGCCCTTGTGACTGTCTCTCAGTTTCTTGTGATCGTGGACTAAAGGCAATTGCCTCTTCCTAAAATCAGCTCTCTTTATGATCACTTCCCCCGCTCTTGTATGTTGAGGAAGACACCAATGATATAAATGCTTACTGTGGACATAATTCTTTTTTGGTAGATCTGCTAAAATTGAACAATCAGTGGCAAAAAAGACAAAAAAGTTATGTTTTTTCTTTCTTTAATAGGAAAAATTTAAATTAAATGTTTTCATCTGTCCATCAAGAAAATGTTTCATTTGAATATCAGGCATCACCCTCAACTGTGACGTAATGAAAAGATGAAGGTAACATTAGCCTCTGTAAAACTGGAGGTAGGTCATTGCACTTGCTTAGAGCTCTAAGGTTGACTTCTCTGCTCTTTTTAAAATGTTCCCACTGTCCCCACCATATTCCTGCCCTGCACTGTATGCAGTATAAAATAGAAATCTTGTCACTGAGACAAAGAGTGCCTTTATAGGATGGCTGTTGCTCCTTCCCGTGTGCAATTGTGCTTCAGTAACTCCATTTCTCTGATTAGTATTTTATAGTTAGTGGTAGACTATCAACAGGGGAGTGAGATGCTTGGAAAGTGGGAGTGGTGGATGCAGATCTCTTAAGGAGAAAGGGGAATTTGATGTATGTTCTCCATTTCTTGGGTAAAAGCCTAACTGCTGCATGAAAAGATACAACCTCTTCAAGCATTTTGTGAATCTAACTGATGATTCATCTTTCGCTGTTTTGATCAGATTAGCTCTAAAATAAAGAGAAAATAAGTTATTATTAACTTCTAATAGTATGCAGTAAGTGTATAATGTGTAATAATTCTCATTAACAACTTTTCTCTGAATTCAGTCTGCAATTACAAGTGGTTTGGGGTTATTCAAAATCATATTTCTGCTTAATAAATGGCTTATGTGGAAAAAAATCATCTAACATTAGCTACAGATGAACATAATTCTCCCTCAGCTAAGATGTTTTCAGACTGTTGTTGGACTCTTCATGATTTCATGTTGCAAATGAAACATGATGATGACTGTGCTGCAGAAAAATAGTTAAACAAACGTCTTGTAGCTGTGAATTTACACAGGAGAGTAAAGCTCAGCTGCATCGACTTGTTTTATAGTATCACAGTGCAACCCTGAGATTTTGCAGAAGTTTCTTGATATAGTCCACATTAATATTTCAGAACATCTGAAAATGTTTTTTACTCTATACAAAATGACAGTCAAGACATAGCATGCAACTAATGAAAGAGCAACCAATAACCTCTAGCAGTCAGCAATCCAGCAAATAATTTATCTTTTTTTTTTTTTGAGAAGAGTTATTATAGCCTGAAGTTGTGAAAATGAGTCTTGTAACAAAACCTTCTCATATTACTTCACGATATCTATTTAATTTCCTTTTTGCCAGCTTGCCTTCTTCCTACAGCCCTTCCTTTGATTTCAGATAGGCTGTGTGAGCAAAATTTTAGGGCCAGCTAACAGATGTATGAAGACATCTTAGGGAAAAAAAACTAAAACACGTTGGCTGTGTCCATACAAATAGCTTGGCCCATTCTTGAAGTCTGGAAAGTGTTTTAAAATGATTTGTAGTCTTTCGTAAAAGTCATCAGTTCACTCAAAACTTGAGTCCACCACTTGAGCTGTGCTTTTTGGTATTACTGGGCCAATGACGAAGTCTTGGCTTGCCACGTGGACAGAAAAAGCAGCCAGGATGCTGGCTTTCACGGGAAGCATCCACTTTGCACTGACATTGTGTACACATGGTCCTGCTCCTCTGCATACTCCTCTTCTTCCATCCCTGATTGCGCTCTCACACCAGGGCTCGGGACTGGGACAGGTAGAAGAAAGCGTGTGAAATCCTGCTGGTTTGCACCTGGATCTGCAGAAAGTTCTGCTCCACCATGCTTACAAACTACTCTGTTGCATCTGTGTTCTGCCACGACACTGCAGACACTTTTTTTTTCTTCTGTACACACTTACAAATATTCCATCAGCTTAAAACAAATAAGCAAAACCATCCATCAGGCACACATATGTATACAGGGTTCATATAGAAGTGGAAAGGGTAAAGGAAGTGGATTACTAGGATAACACTGGTCAGACTGACGGTCTTACAGCGATGAATTAGAAATGTATGAACCCTACATAAGAATGTGCTTGAAGTCACTCATTTAAGGCCACGGTTTTGTAGACTTAACTATAGGTTAAAAAGCATTTTTACTTCCTCAAAGTAAATTAACAAGGAATTTTCAGGAATTAGCACAGCAAGGTTTATGGAAAAGTTCCATTGAGTTTAATTAAAAAAAAAAAAAAGGAGGGGAGGTTATGTGAATTAAATAGGTTTATAAAACAAATTTTAAATTATAGAATTTGAAAAGAATTAAATAATTGTGCATAATTTCAAGCTTTTACAAAATTAATTAGCTAAGCATATCTCTACTGTAGGGTCCATGGAAAGTTTTGAATAAATTTAGAAAGATTATTATTCTCTGTTCATAAAGGACAGAAATATTCAGTACAGATTTTTCTACTGAAAAAATGTTGTGTGCCTGGCAACCTCATCGAATTCATTGGCACCACACAGATTTGATGAAAATGATTTGAAACCCAGAAAGCATTAGGTAGAGATCAAATCAGAACAGAGTGAAAACAACAGAGAGTGCTCTGTGCAATACCCTTGAAACGGCCTGCTTTCTTGAAGGTTTTAGGGACATTGGTTTCCCAGATTCAGTACAGAAAACCTAATTTTGCTCCTGTTTAAAGCTGCCATCTAATCTGGGTTCACCACTGCAGTCTGGAAAAAGGACTGAGCATGTTCAATCATTCATGGAATAAAATTATGCATAACTGTAATGCTCTTAACATCTAGACTGCAATTTTTTTTCTTTCATTTAATTCTTCCTCAAAGAGGTACTTACTGTTTTCAGTTCTCTGAAACTCACCAATTTCAAATGAAATAGGAGTACATAGAAAGTAAATAAAACCCACTCGATATTGTTTTGTAACACTATAAGAAACAGTTCCAGCACTTTGTGTGTCATACACATCCACAATTATTAACTGTTTAACAAAAAGTGCAAATAGGCTGCAAATGAACTGGTTTGCTTGCTAAAAGCCCATCAGTGTTGTGATGATAAGGCTAACACAGCATTACTAATATTTTTTCTGTATAGCTGTTCTGGCAGAAATTAATGTAGTCAGAGTTGATTAATGTTGACCAACATTTTCAATTTAAGACTCTGTTTGAGGTTGCCTACAATGTTTTGTAGAATAGAATAGAATAGAATAGAATAGAATAGAATAGAAATTTCAGTTGGAAGGGACCTACAATAATCACCTAGTCCAACTGGCTGACCACTTCAGGGCTGAATCAACATGCTGATCAAAAGTTAAAGCATGTTGTTAAGGGCATTGTCCCAATGTCTCTTAAACACTGACAGGCATAGCAGTGGGGTGGGGAGGGGGTGGGGGTGTTGCTCACAACACTTGCACATTAACACAATCATTCCACTGAGAAATTAGGGGACCTCTGTGGTTTGGAGGATTGTCCTGGCTTTATTCCTAAGTAAATCTTCCAAAATGTGGGCATGTTGCAAAGTTCTGAAATATCAGTGGGCAATAGAAACTTGCTAGTATTTAATAGCTGGGTAACTCTCCCAGATTTTATTTGTACTCAGTGTGCTGCAATCCACGCCTGCACAGTTTGAGCTGTTCTTTCCTCGCAATTGCTCTTTTCTCTTGGTGGTGCTGAAAATATTAAGAAGGTTTTGCTGTTCTCTCAATATACCTATTGTATGGAAGAAAAGGTAATGGCATGGCAGAGACGGAGAGACTCTGCATGAAGCACAGAAGGAGGAAACAGAAGAGACAGAGGGAAAAATATTCAGGGCATAATATAAAAATAATGCATAGTTAGCAAAACCTGGAATCCTGAACACGTACCAGAAGAGCATTGAAATCCGTGATAAATACTTCAATGATATTAGGAGTTATTATCCTACCTATAGGATGTCTACTGATATTATTTTACCATTTTTGTACATTGAAATGACATACAAAATTAACTTATGTAATGATTGAAAAATCAGGCTTTCAAAAGATAAAAAATACAAGAAGACGTGCATAGGTGTCGTGTGCACTGGTGTTATGGTGAGGTCCAGGAGACCTAAATCTCAGTGAGAACCTAATACTGAACTCTCATTGTTGCTGGACTAATGAATGGCCCCAACTGAGCTCACTCATCCCAAGCAGAGTGGCAGCTCATGGCAGCAACATGTACACCTGTTCTCCCCTGTGGCTTTCACAAGCCCTTTTTGGCACTAGTGGCAGGGTGCTGAGGCTGGAGCCTTCAAGCAGGCAGAACCCACCCTCTAGTCAAGCACCTCCACGCTCCGCATGCAACCGTATGGTCACTGTGATGGCTATTCCCTCACTATTTTGTTTCCTGTTTTTACACATTTCTCCCCATTTATTGTTTGCTTGAACTTCCTTCCTCCCTCCCTCTCTCCCTTCCTCTTCCCTCTCTCCCTTCCCTCCACCTGTCCTCTCTCCGTGCCTCCTCCCTTCTGCGTCCAAGAGTGCCTCCTCAGGTAACCGTGACAGCCTTTAGCAGGGAGCAGCAAGGAAAGCACAGTGGGAGTGATCTTTGTTTGGATACAAATACACACATGCTTCTTTCATTCCTCATCTGTTTTCTTAAGCTCCCATTTCCCAGGCTTTATGTTACCAATATGCTGCAAAGCAGCACAACAATGCATGGCCTTCACTGTCCACGCAGATCTACCTCCCTGCCACGCTGGTCTGGGAGCCCTCGCGCACACACCAGTGGTGGCTGCAGAGCGCTACGGACACAGACAAGAGGGCGAGGATCTCTGTCTTTTCTTTGGGTCTGGTCAGAGGGCGAGGATCTCTGTCTTTTCTTTGGGTCTGGTCTCATGACTCCTTTTTAATTCTCCACCCACAAACTTCTCTTCCCTTGCTTCTCTTAAAATGATTATCACAGATAGCTGTCTTGGGACTTCTCAAGCTCACGATGCTAGAGAGGGAAAGATATTCTCTCTTTTTATAAAAAGTTTATGCTGGTTTCTTCTCCATTTCACTACTTACATTCTGATGTCTATGAGGTCTATGACAAGGTCTATGAATCACTGAGGGACCCTTCATTATATTTATCACAGGAACTTTTTGACCAAAAGACCTTCCCAGACCTTCCTTATGACACCTCTGAAACCGGAGCTATGTTAGCTGAATGATGAGGACAATCAAGAGTTTGTGTGTTTGCCTGGTGGGCAAGGGTGCCAGCAGTGGAAAGGCTGCTGCATGCTGGAGGTGTGGGTGTGCTGTAGTTCATGTGATATTTTCCTATTTGAGAGTGGGTTCCCTTGTCTTTTTCTACCTGGTTCAGTTTTATGGGAGGAAACAGGCCATTGCTTTGAGCTGAAGGCTGAACTATGAGGAAAGAGAGGCTTGAGATAGGACTTGGTGGTTGTCTGTTTTGTTGCCTTAGGTAACAGAGGAGAGTGTCTTCCTGGTAGCAGCAAAGCATCAATTAATATTTAAAGATGGTTATGAGAGCTTCTTTTTCTACAGTCACCTGTGACTGAGGAGATCAGAAATGTTCTGTCCTGGCTAGTGTAATAACAGCTCATCTCCCCATATACATAAAAACCCATGGAAGGTTGCCTGACTGCTATCACCAAGGGACCATGTGAGGTGCTGACATGTTTTTTGTTGGCTTTAGCCCGGCATGGAGGCTTCCTGCAAGAGGTGACATCCAGTCCCTAGAGGATGATGTACATGCGTCATGTTTGTAGGCCAGGCCTGAAAACCTAGGATGTTGGGGAAGTTCTCCCCATGTTGTCCTTCACAAGAGCTGAGACAGTGAAGGAAAAGACTTGTCCCCCCCTTGCTAGTAGTCTGTAGGGGCAGACAGGCCCTTGGAGGTACAGTGGAAATAAGTGGCATCAAAGAGGGTGAAGTTCAGTCTGGCTTCCCTCTCTCTCTGCTACGAAAGTCTGGTTGATTATGTCAAAGGGAGGAGGCTGCGCCTGCTATGCCAGGCTGCATGGCAGGTCACAGGGTGTGAGTGGGGAGATGAGGGGGGCAAGTGCTGGGAAAGGCCTTGAGGGACGGTAGGAAGGTGGTGGGTTAGATGCCTTTCTGGGGCCATTAGTCTGGCATTCGATGTTGATTTCATTAGGACTGTCTGAAGCACTCTCACCAAAGTTTCTTAAAATTGCAGTTTGTAGGTTGCTAGAAAGTACTCTAGGCAGTCCTAAGCAATTAGGATCCAGGCATTTCAGCTTGGAACACAAAATTAGGTAGTTAGCTTTTGATCTTCATCTCTAGGTCCCTACAAAGGGCTAATAATAATGCAGCACCTCAGCTGGGTGCTGTGAAAATTAAGCCATTACATTTGTGAGGTACCCAAATACTCTGAAACTGAGTACATCAGAACAGTCGTTGAGAAAATGGACAAATCTCTGTTCTGAGAAGGGTTTGGATAGCATGAATTAAGCAAGGTGTCTAAGGTCACAAAATGAATAAAAATAAAAGGAAATATTATATATCTGTGCACTGAATGAGGCAGAGATACTGGGGGAAAAATATGATCATGTAATGAAGGTCTGAATTGTAATGCACATGCCAGAAGGCCACAAGAAAGTTACAGGCAACCTTACGTCTTTCGTTCTGAAACTTTTGAATGCTTGGCTTTGCAGCTTTGCTGCATTATTTCTTTTGACCTACCTTCCTTCCTTCCTTCCTTCCTTCCTTCCTTCCTTCCTTCCTTCCTTCCTTCCTTCCTTCCTTCCTTCCTTCCTTCCTTCCTTCCTTCCTTCCTTCCTTCCTTCCTTCCTTCCTTCCTTCCTTCCTTCCTTCCTTCCTTCCTTCCTTCCTTCCTTCCTTCCTTCCTTCCTTCCTTCCTTCCTTCCTTCCTTCCTTCCTCCCTCCCTCCCTCCCTTCCTTCCTCCCTCCCTTCCTCCCTCCCTTCCTCCCTTCCTCCCTTCCTCCCTTCCTTCCTCCCTCCCTCCCTTCCCCCCACCTCACTCCCCCCCCAGTGTGATGGGGGACAGAATCAGAAGAGCAAAAGTGAGAAAACTCATGGGTTGAGATAGACAGTTTAAGAGGAAAAGCAAAAGCTGCGCACACAAAGCAAGCAGAATAAGGAATCCACTCACCACTTCCCGTCGGCAGGCAGGGGTTCAGCCATCTCCAGGGAAGCAGGGCTCCATCACGTGTAACGGTGACTTGGGAAGACAGACGCCATCACTCCAAACGTCCCCCACTTCCTCCTTCTTCCTGCAGCTTTTATTGCAGAGCATGACACCATATGGTCTGGGGTATCCCTTTGGTCAGACGGGGTCAGCTCTCCCGGCTGTGTCCCCTCCCAGCCCCTTGTGCTCCCCAGCCCGCTTGCTGGCGAGGCAGCTGTGGAAGCACTGCTTAGCAACAGCTAAAAGATTGATGTGTTATCAACACTGTTTTGGTCACAAATCTAAAACATAGCACCATGTGAGTTGTTCTGAAGGAAAATAACTCTATCCCAGCCAAACCCAGAACACTTTCTTTTTTTCTTTTCCTTTCTTTCTTTTTTTTTATTTCCATCCTTCCTTTCTCCCCTCTCCTTTTCATTCTTTCTCTTTTTACTATAGCATTTTTGAATGTAGTACCTTTTCCGTCACCATGAAAGTGACCTCTATGCATACGACTAACAACTTTTTGGAAGGCAAATACTTCCAATCATCCCAAATTGTCTGGATTTTTCCCAGCTTTTTAGAGCTTGACAACATCCAGAAAAAGTCAGAATACTCAGATGTTTTTGCTCTAACATGTGCTGAGCATGTGACTCATCTTTACCATGTGCTGAGATCCAGCAGAACTTGGATCCAGGACTTTGAGAACAACAGACCAAAGTGACAGTTCAAGTTTGTTGGTTTATGTTTTTAAAAGGAATAAAACTCCTCAAACAACAAGAGAGATTTTGGGCTGCTGATCCATATAGCTACACTAAGTGGCTTAGAAAATATTTTAAAGCTGTAACTGCAGCCCGTCACACAGTGCTAACGGGCAGAGTGATGAAAGAATTGATAATATTGTACTGAGGTACAGGGTGGGATGAAAAAAGAGCTTGTAAGTTGTTTCTGCTCTTTCTAATAAGCTCGTTGTGACCTGTATGGCTACCTCTGCAGGTGTGGTTACCTCCGCCGGCACAGCAGGAGCAGCTCGTGCCCACTCGTGGGGTACGCCGGCGGCGCAGCCGGGCCGGCTGCGGGCTCTCTGCCAGGCGGCCGCGCGGGCGGGAGGCAAAGCAGGCCGCGCACAGCCATGGCAGGGCCTGCTGCTCCTGGGCAGGAAAACCACAGCCCCGGGCCTACCCTCAGCATTAACAGGTGGATGTAGAGCGTGTCTGCTTGCCGCGTGATCTTGGGGAAGTCACTTCCTTTCTTTTTGCCCAGAGTTCTCCAAAGTACGTGTCCGAACAGCGCCCAACAGCACGGAGCCCGTGGCTAGGGCTGTCGCGGGGGGTCTCTAGGTGCTGTAGGAACACAACAACTCGCTGTTAACTTCAGAGCTCTGCCGAATCTTTCTGCAAATGTTTGGCAGCATTCTCCAATCACTAGTAACGCTTCCTAAATATTTAAGGCTTCCATGTCAGAACAAATGAAGCACACCGAGAGAGCTGGTGAGAGCTCAGCAGTTCTGAAAATCTGGTTGGTTTTGTTTGACAGATTACATGGAAGACTAGCTCTTCTTGTCCTGTCTTCTTCCCATGTAGTTTTGCGAGCACTTTAAGAATATTAATGGTAGCACAATGATAGCTAAAAATCAGGTTCATATGTTTTAAAACAAGAATGGACTGTTATTACTATATAGTCTGACTTCCTACAGAGGTGACTAAAATTCTCTGTACAATTTCTTCACCAAGTCTCAGCTCACCTACAGCATTTATTTAAAAACACCCACATCTGATCAGATCAACATCTGCCTTTATTTAAAGATATCTATCCCCTTCTTAGAAAAGCTACTTAGTAGGTGGTTATTAGCACAGGTCAGAAAATACTCTTTCCATTGACGAAGGAATTTAAGGGTGGCAGTAGGATTCCACTTGGAAAAGCTGACACAGAATTTCCAGTTTCTGGGTGGCAATATAATGATTATACCAAAGCCAAAATATTTTCCATGTAAATATTTTCAGATATTCAAAATTATGTGAAGAACAGAAGCATAGTGAAAAAAGTAAAAACTAGGGATAGTTTTTATAGATAGATAACTCTAGATAGAACACTAGAGAGAATAGCTTACCTTTTACTAATACTATTTTTTTCTCAGTTAAAACCCCCAAACGAATCTACTCTGTTCAAGGCCACAGAAGACAGTGCTGTGACTGACAGCCAGAAGGCTTCAAGTTCTGCTTGAATATTAGAGCAATGTGTGATGTTCCAGGGAGGAGTTCTACCTCTGAATAAGTTATCAAGAAAAAGAAAAAAGCTTGATGTTGAGGAGAATTTGGGAGACAGATGTTCAATTTCCTCCTCAGCACAGACTCCCTATATTACTCTGAACATGTTGTTTGGGTCTCAGTTGCACGAAAGACTCTGATAGTCTGATGCTGAGCCTTGCAATGCCCAACTCATAAGTTGCTGGTCTCCAAAGTAGGAGTTAATAACACAAAGATAAGTTCTAGAGCTCTCTTATACATAAAGCAAGCACAAACAGGGTGGTAACCGGCAACACATGAAACAGGAGGCTGCTGGAGTACTCAACAGGCTAGAGCGAGCATATTTTGAATTCTACCTCATGCTCAGTCCTTGCTCAGGGCTTAAGTGCCTCTCTTAAGACAGAAATAGTCCAGATAGCTCTATCACCTGGTGTGCCAAAACTCTTTAAAAATGGTTTGGGCAACACAAATTATTTTTACAGCTATTATCGTGCTCACTGCTATTGTTATCTCCGAGATCCAGATTTAGTTCTTTCCTCTGCTATGTCTCTCACATCTCTGGAAGTGCTCTAATTAGCAGCTATCAGCTACTCTATGGCCTGGGAATTCTTTGTCCCCTTAGCAAAGTTCTACTGCTTTGCAGAAAGCAGGGGTTCATGGGGTAAGAGACGAAGTCCCTAATTTTTGAATCTGGAATGGCATTTGGCACAATCTCTCCACCAAGGTGCTTTACTCTGTTAAGACCTGAGATGCTACAGGTCATTTCCAGAAACAAAACGGTGCAGCAGGGGACCTCATAATCAAGAATGAACCCCTCCAACAGTAAGCAATGGCTGAATTGGAGTTTTGTATTTGCCCTCTGTATTCCACACAACAGCTTTCTTCCTTGATTGTTATTTTACTAGTTTATTCGTTTGTCATTTAATCTGTTTGGGTCTCAATCTCTCATTATAAAACCAGGGGGATGGCCCACCTTCACTATCAGCTGAACTCTGAAAGCAAGGGCTGTACAGATTTTGAGTCATTGCTGCAATTAGGATCATGCAGCTAAGGTGGATGCTTAAAGCAAAGCTAAAGCTGAAGATGCACATTCTTAGAGTAGTATAAAGTAATTCTTAACTTAAAAAAGGTGATATCCAGAAAAATATTTTTGGTTAATTCCAGTGGGTTTTTTTCTTAACAGTGGACTTTTATATGCAGTAGAGTATACTGAGGACAGAGTTTTTTGCATTCAAGTACAAACGCCCCAAAGCCATACCACCTTAGTTACTACGGAAGGATAGATACAAAGGTGCTAGAAATGTTATGAAAATAGCTGAATCAATAAGGAAAGAATTCGATCAGTCTGTCAATTCCCACGTAGGAGAAGAATGGAATAATAGTTCAGGCCTTGCTACAAAGAAGAGAATTTATGGAAGACAGAAATGTTAGAAATGTTCTAACCATGGGAAAAATTTCAGTGGGCACTTTACTTTATTAGGCACTGATGAATGCACTCCTCCCTCAAGATTCTTCTTCTATGTGAGTTCTCTGCACTGATGTTCTCACTTAATGCTAAACACAAGTTCTTAAAAAAAAGTGTTCTTTTCCATCAGTCCTGCAAATACTTTTTTGTGCTTGATCCTATTTAGATTTTAAAATTCTAGAAGCCTATACTTCTCTCTAGAGTAAAAGTTTTGTACTTTGGAAAATCTGGTTGCTAGTTTCAGTAGCAAGTTTTTAAGTAATTGAATCAATTACATGAGATGCTTAGGGAAAACCTCAGCTCTTCATTTAGGATTTGCTCTGCTAGATAACGCAAGCTAAAATATTATTTCCTCTCTCTATAGTATATGGGGTTTAATGAGGTTGCAACTGAAAAAAAAGCTGTATCCCTTTTATTCTAATATGGGCAGACTCTAAAGTCTGTCTGGAAAGATTAGTAGAAGAGTGAAACATCCTAGATCAGAAGTGACATCCCAAGACCAAAGGCAGTGAAAGTACAGCTATTCAGAATAGAAGGGATTTTCTCTCATGCTAATGAAAATGTTCTGCGTTTTCATGGCTCTTTATTATTCATCACAACTTCAGGAACTGAACTAACCTTTTAAAAAATATTCTGTATTCATCACATTAGAAAAATGTTTTAAGATATTACAACAAACATCTTCATTTTCTCAAAATAATCATCCAAAAAACCAAGGTAAGTGTTGATATTTATATGTTTTTTTAAGTTACAGGAGGAAAAAAGAAAAGACAAACAAAATCCTAAACAATCTTCTACCCAAATCCCCATTTTTTACAAATGGTAGATAGCAGATACATAGCAGTACTGTGATCACAAAGAGCTCACAGCCTTAGGAAACCAGATACAATTTTTTGCAGACTACCTATGGGTTTCAAATTTGCAGTCAAGTATCTCCAGTAAACCCCTTCACCTTAAATCTTAGTATGGGAGTTCGTAAAAGACGAGATGTTTTCTTACTTAAAAGGCTGAGACCTCAGTTGACATATGCATTACAGGCTATAACTGAACAGATGTTTCGTTCCATGTTCAGCAAATGAAAAGTATTATAAGGAAATATGTATACAAATATGAGTCTATAATGAAAATTTCAGGGTAATACACTAGAAAGTTGAACTATGAAAACAATTTTTATTACTATTTTGAGGTCAGCTGATGTGAAACTGAAATAACCTTAATCAAAATTATGTTGATACAGTATTTAAACAAGTTGATACCATCTTTTTCATCTAGTTATTTTAATACAGCTTGTTTTCATATCTTTATGCATTTTGGGGCAGGAAGATATTTTACTAGCCGGGGTGGGAAGTGGAGGATATCTTACATACCAAGTTAATTCACATCTGTCCCTAATGCATATACAATGAAGTAAAAAAATAAAAGGCAGTAAATGAGAGATACTACAGTATAATTTTGGAAACTCCTGAAAGTTTACTTGTCATTTGATTAGCAGTCGGAATATATACAAAAGAGAAGAATTGCATATTTCTTGCCCTATGGTTTGTTTGGGAATGCAGTAGCTATATCTGTTCAGGCATTCCTCAGTATTTTGAGCAGATGCCACAATTTAATCTCAAGGAAATGTTAAGCAGAGCGTCTCTTCATTTGCTGCAGCGTAGGAGACTAACTGCTGCCTTCAGGCTCTAGAGAGTGGAATTCAGACCCTGGCCCATGGGCTCACCTCAGGAGAGCCACATCATCTCTCTGAGAAACTTCATCTTCGCTATTTCTTTGGGCTGGCTGTGGTCTTGTGAAAGCCATGCAGATGTACAACTTCAACATGAGAAACAACAAGTGCTCCCTCGCAGAACAACCTTTTCTCAGAGATGGGCTTAAGCCCAATTAGATAAAGAAGGACTCTGCTCCTCTGCACACCAGTTGGATACTCTTGGTTGCGAGGCTCCGGAGTAAACTGATAATTTTTCCTCTCAGTGGACTCTACCCAAGGGCGGTCCAAGCAATGAAGTGCTTGCCTGAGACCCTGAGCTCCAGTGCATGTGCCAGAGTGACAGAGAAGTCTCGGGTCTCAGATCTCTCTTCAGTGTTTTCTAGAGGTTGGTTTGGGCTGTCCCCACCCATAGTGCTGGCCGTTGCTGTTCCTCTGAGATGTGGCAATTCCCCATGTTCACTTCAGAGGCACTAAGGAGAGACTGTTACTACTTCATAATACTACTGATTAATGGGTAGGGACAGGAAAAAATGCACAAGTGTCTGAGAAACCACCACAGATGTCTGTAACTGGGACAAAGAGAACTGATGCAGCATGGTTTGACTCAGGATGAGTAGGACAACTAGAACAAGAAAGAGCTTTACAGAGCTCTGTAAGTGGCATGAATGCTTGTATTTGATGTTATAGAAGAAGTTGCATTGAAGGTATTTAGAAATAATGACTTGATCAAAACTTTTTGCATGGCAGAAACTGTGTATAGGTATATAATCTGGAGAGAGGTCAAGAAGAAAACCAAACAGCTTAAGAGGAGGATCAGAGATCAAAGTAAAAAACAAATTATCCTGGGACTGCTTTCTTCCACTCTGGTAGGCACTCTCTACAGAGTGCTCAGTGTGTTCAGTACCCATCTGGAGGCACTTCTTAAACTTTCTTCTGAGACATATTGC